>NC_086173.1:26384196-27584196 GCF_023053635.1 Elgaria multicarinata webbii
GGTGGGGGGAACGTTTTTAATTTGGAAAACAAACTTTTATTGAACACTACCGGAAACTATTTCCTAGCGCATTGCTGGTTCAAGCTAGCTTACTGCCTAACCAAACGTTTTATGGGCAGTATCCAAGTTGACACAAGCACCATTGTAAATTCTGTTGTGCTACTAATATCCATAGCTGGCACGATGAATTATCGAGGGAATCCCATGGTGCGAGCTAATGCTATTACTGTTTCGCTAGAGGTCCCTCAGGCTAGCGCAATGCAATTTACATTAGTGCTTGTGTCAACTTGGATACTGCCATATTTATTGATTCAAAGTTATTTTTTAGGGCACCTTTAAGGATGGAACCCTTACATTTTGCCACTTCTCCCTGCTCATCCACCCTCCCTTTCTTCTTCCTGCCGGCACATCTTGCTATACACTGCAAATATAAAAACTGGCACATAAAATGATAGCTAGAATACTATTTTTAATATTCAATTTAAATTTCAGCAGTATTATGAACAACAAACAATATTAACAAGCCGAGAGTGAAAACAGAGGAACGAACTAGCTCCAAGAATATTTTATTTCATTACATTATTATGGAAGCTGCAGTCTTGACTAAAAAACTGACTTGGTAAATAGGGAGAAAAGAGGGGCTGCTTAACTTTTTCCTTCTTTGGTCATTTTCCTACTCTACCTCCCCACCAACACACACACACACACACAAACGCTTTAACTTCGTAGAGCGTGATTTTGATCTGGTTTGCATGAAGAGACGAGGTCTTTGGTAATTTAACCCAAGATGAGCTGCGGTGTGTGCTGGGTGCATGTGGCCAGAGTTTTCAATATGCAACTCCCGATCACAGCGAATGGGGGGTTGCACTGTGTCATGCAAACCCAGTCATCATAGGTTATTCAAGAGTTAGTGCTCACATAACCCTTAACTGGTAGTAGGGTTATGTGAGGGTGGTTTAGCCCTTGATTAACCCACAACACAACCCAGCCCCCTATCACCCTGACCAGAAGTCGTATATACAAAATGGTGGCCACACACATCACAGCTCATTGTGGGATAAATAACTCATGATGAGCTAGTTGTGTCATGCAAAATGGCCCTTTGAGTCAGAAAATGGCCAAAGATGAAAGAACTAGGCAGTGCCTCTCCCATCCTCCTCCACTCAAGGTTCAGCCTCTGTGGCTGCTTTTAGTTTATTTTAAAAGGGGGGGAGGGGGGGAGGGAATACACGTGATTGAGCATCAAAGGTAGTTTGGCCCAAAGACAAAACACACTATTTATTTAAATTAGACTGAGACTTGAACATGTAGAGAAACGCCTAATAAATTGACACAAAGCCCTGATTTGTTTTTAAATCTAGTGTAACTAGGGAAAATTGTAGATACTGTTCAAAGAGCCCTACACCCATGATTATTACTGAGAAGAGAGGTACTGGAACTTTAAAACATTTATTTATTATTTATACAAATGTATTGACCACCCTATAATTAACGTTCTATGGGCAGTTTAGGATTAAAACAAACAAAATGAAAATAAAAAACCCTAAATCCATATGGAAGCATGATGTGTTTTGAAAGCCAGGGCTGGGCAAAAAGTAGGTCTCGAGATGTTTTGGCTTCCAACCCCCAGAATTCCTGATCACTGGCCATGCTGGTAGGGGCTTCTGCAAGTTAAAATCCCAAACATTTGGAGATCTACCTTCTGCCTACCCCTGTTCTAAGTTGCTTTCCTTGGTATTGAATATATCGGGACACAGCATATATTTCTGCAGTGAAGTGAGCTCAGCTTCCTCCTGTATTTAAAATCCAGATGCACTGATTAGCAAATTAAACACTAATTCAGTTAATTTCTCTCCTCTGCATATGCTTCTAGCTCACCTTTGGAGGAAAAAAAAGCATTTACATTCATTTAGTTGAACATTCAATCCTTGCCTTATTTAAGGAGATAAAAATACTCCTGTACAGAGGGGTGGGGTGGGGAAATGGCCTGATGATGTCATGGGACAGTAGGCAGTCAGGGCTGTGCCCAGCTGATTTTGGCTGCAAAAAGGAAGAGAACAGGATCCCCCTTAGTTCAATCATTAAGAAGGCTATGTCTGAACAAAATACAAGTGTGCTTCAACATATGCAGGATGGCCCCACGACTGTTCTATATGTCAGAAAGAGGTGGCTGCTAACGAGGAAGGAAGTGAAGAGGAGCAAACAAAGGAAGAAATCCAACAGTAAAAGCAAGAGGTGTGTGGACCAGCCACATGCTGCCTCCTCCCTGACTTGGCACAAAGGTTTGTGCGCGTGTATATGCAGTCCATATACATGCAAGTCATCTGCTGCTGCCCTCCTAGCTTATGTTCCTGTGGGCTACTTTAAAAGAAAAAAACAAGCAAGAACTCATGAAAGCTTTCCACTAAGATCTCAGAGCTGGAGTACTATAGCTTGGCACCCCTTGAATTTGATCATACCACATGGGAAGTGACAAAAATCACCTCCTCTCCTGTTCTACCCACGGGATTTCTCTGCTGGAACAGAAGCCTTCTGGAGATGGAAGGAGTCCTTCCATTCACACAAGGCAAAACCTGGATCCACCCCATAGTTTCTCTCCTTTTATGTTAACTATAGGCAACAAGCCTTTTAAATCAGTACCATAAACTGGACGTTTTTATAGGCCAGCAGAAGAAGCATGACTCTTTTAACCTACAGTATTTCTTGTTAAAGAAGCGTTTTAGGTCAGACTAACTCAGCGCCTAACTTGGTGCCCTCCAGATGTTTTGGACTTTCATTTATTTTTAACATTTATATACCACCTTATTTGTTAAAAAGCCATCAGGATAGGGAATAACAATTTAAAACAACAAAACTGTAACACAATAAAAAGAACACTAAAACTGTAAAATATTAAAAACCACATAGTTTAAAAGGCTAAATTAAAAAGATGCATCTTCACACTCTTTCTAAAAGCCAAGAGAGTGGGGGCCCAAGTAACTAACAACCTGAATAGCCACAAGATTATGATTTCTCCTGTGAAGCAAACCTAAAAGAGCTATGCCCCCCCCCCGCCCCACAATCTTGAGAGGGATGTGAAATCCCCTTGGCACCCAAAGACTCTTGCCATGCAAACAAATACTTGCCTCCTCACCAACCCTGGTCCAGAATAAGTCTGAAAACCAAGCAGTTAATGCCCTAGTAAAGCGAAGAGGGGAGTAGGCATCTAAACCTTGTTGTGAATTTTGCCCCCTCCCCATTTTTACTGAAATGGCACTCCGGACACACGGGGATTGTGCCTCAGCACACACAAACAACAGTCCTGCGAGAATGATCACCAGTCTAGTGCCTGAACACTTGCATTACTACACACTTTTGCAGCCAGATAGCATGTGATTCTTTGAAATTAAGAACAGCAACAAAAAATATTTAGCTCACAGCGCTGCTGTACAACTTTGATGCTGCCTTTTCAGTCAATCCATGCGTAATGTCTGGGTCAGGGCTGCAGGGCCTTTTTGAAAGCAATAATTACTATTCTGCCAAAAAGGGCCTTTGGGATAGTTACTTCTCCTACCAAAGGTTTCAAGAGAACTAGAAAGGCCTGAGAAGGAATTAGTCATTTCCCTGTAACAGAACTGAACAGGGGTCATGTGTGGCCTGGACTAGAGAAATAGCCTTATTAATTAATTTATTTTAAAAAAGCAGCACCCTCTTGCTTCAGTCCAGAACACCCAAATCCCTATCTCACCACCACCCCTCAAAAAAAACCTGTAGCCTGACCCACACTGCTCAATGACATCAGCAAAGAATATGGGAAGCTAAGTACTTTTGCCATAATGCTGCTCACCTACAACTGTCCCCACCCTTCCATCAGAATGCCTCAACATTTGTACTGCCCTCATGTTGAGTTAGCAAAATTGCAAGAATGGCATTCAACTCAACCCTTCTAGAGATTAAGTAAGCTTGCAGACAACTGCTTTAGAGAAATGATAAATCTGAGAGAGGAAAACATGCATACATCCACCAGGGGTATTTTGACCTCTCATTCACCCTGAAATTGGGCCTCCTTTACATGAAATGCTACACAGTAAGCATTTCATGCAAATGAAAATAAGAACACTGCAGATCCATGATAAAGGGTTAAGAATTGGAACAAGATACAGGCTCCCAATGGAATCAGACCATAGATGCACAAACTGCAGCATTATGTTTCTGACAGGGACTAACATACCTCTGGAAAACTCTCAAGCAGGGAACTAAAGTTATGGCCCTTGCCTGCTTGTCCCGAACACTTGGTATTCAGAAACACACTGTCTGTGCATGGAGATTTTAGCTGTGGGGTAAGATGATGTGTCCCTATACACTTGGAAACTTCAGAAATAAAACAGTGGCCTTGATGCTTAAGAGTCTAAACAGATGACGAGGTTTTAGACTTTACTCTTACCTGGAAGTAAATCCCACTTTAGTCAACTGCCTTTGTGTCTAAGTAAACAGGCTTCAAATGGATTGTAAAATGTTTCAAGTCACATGCAGTCACCTCTGCTTAGTTGCTTTTCCCAGAGTGCCCCCTGTCTTTCTAGCCCAGTCTAAAACCTGAGATGGACTGCTTTGCAAATCCTTGGTATATACAGGAATACAGGCTATGGATGGATCCACTGGGGGAAGGTTAGGAAGGGAAGGGGTAAATTATCATAATCGGGTCATGCTGACTTGCAACTCTGTTTCGTTTGGGGAGGGATCTCTCCCTTCTTCTGCTGATTTCACATACTAAGATTATCCAGGCTTGCTCTGGCAAAATATCAGCATAATAGCAGTATTCCATTCTCTCCAATCAGACACTTGGAAATGTTTGGACAGGAAGGCTCCTGCTTCAATGCAAACACCAGACAAGTTCCAGGCAGAATATTCTCTCCTACCCCTAGCACTCTTTTAATGCATGCTTTTGTGGCCAGGTGGAGATGCTAAAGTACATTAGTAAAGCGGGGGGGGGGGGGGGAGAGTAGCTCATCCAGATTCCTCGACATATATACACGTACATATGCACCCTGTAGTGTAAGATGACCCCGGTAAACCCCACAGGGGAGGTTTGGCAGCTTCGAATGGGAGATAACTCCAAAAGGCATCGGTAAATTGGAATAGAAGAAAGGAAATGCAGGGTGAGGAAATACAGGATGAGGAACTCGCCCCCATGAGAAAAAAAAACTTCCTTTAAAAAAGCACAGACACACGCACCCAAGGTCAGGTCCCTGGGATCTCCTTTAAACCAGGTTTTGTGGCGCTGCTTATTATGTCCTTGTTCTAACCACCCTTCATTAAGAACGGAAAAACACAGTTTAGAAAACACCCCATCCCCCGGAGTTGTGGTGTGTGTGGGTGTGTTTGTGTGGGTGTGTTTTAGTAAACACAGTCTCGAAAATATATATTTGGCGATTTCTAAACTTATATTAACGTACCTACTTTTTTTCTTTTATCGCATAACCTTGCTCATTTATACAAGCCTCTTCTGCCTGTGATATACTCTGACGCTTTCAGACTTTTAAGTATACACGGTAATAATAGTCAACAGAAGGATATTAACCACGAGACACGTGGGTACACGTACACACGTCCAAGCTACACTCCCCCCCAACCCACGAAGGACACCCGTGTCTCTCCACCCTGCTGAAATTAACTCCGGTTCAGCATACGTGCAATTCAGCCACGAACGAAGGCACCCCACCCCGCACTTTTGGCACCTCCTCACCTCAGCCTGAGACGCCCCACCTCCGGCAGCGTTTGCCGCCTGCCATGGCCCGGCTCTGGCGAGAAAGCGGCCAGGCCCCGCCTCCCCCGAGGCTCGCTGGACCACTGAGGAGAGGAAAGAGGGGCTCCGCCGCAGCGAGGGCGCGCCCCCTGGCGGAGCTCCGCCAAGAGTGCATGAAATCAAGCTGTTCTTTCCAGCAACCTTGGAACCACCCCCTACGGTGGGGTGGGTGTCGCCGTGGCCAGAATACCCAGGGCTAGCAATGGTGTAGTTAGGGCCGGACCCCAGGGGCCCGCAGCCCGAAATGGGGGGCAAATTACCACCCAGAGAGTGGCAGGGGATCAAGACAGCGGCCATCAGGCTGGCATCAGCAATTATCCAGCCAGCCCCTATGTACCTGATTACAGAAGCTCATATTATTATTTTTAACTTTAAGATACACATACCCTTTTCTACAACAAAATGGTGCTTGTTGCCAAATAAATGTGCTTCGCATAAAGGCAGCAGCAGACACAAATTCCCGTTTTTATTTATATCCATATTTAGTCGTGATGACGCTTAGATTTCAGTGAGTTTAAAATGTGAAGCTGCACATGCTCAGAGATGTTATTCCTTTAAGTCAGGGTTAGCAAATATTGTGTGTGTGTCCCCTCTAACATTTATCGGGAATGTAGCAGCAGTTGTAAAGCATGGAATGGTGTGTGAGAGTAGAAGAGAAATGTTAGCTGTATGCTTTACAGCTGAAGTACTAAAACAACAGCTATCAGAAGCGTAGTCCCCACAAGACTTTTAAGTCCAGGGTCTAAAATTACCTAGCTACACCACTGAGTGTCTGTGGCGGTGGGTAGGTGTTGATCCCAAATGCAATATTTTCCTTTCCCCACTGGGAAGAATAACAACGTTCACTTACATTGGAATTAGCAAGTAGGGCCTGCAACAAAATGTTGCAGTATGGAATACTTCTGTTCAGGTTGCCAGCCAGCCATGCCCATTTCCATGAAACTCCATTCCATCCCCAGCCCATCCTCTCCTCAGTTTTTCATCCTCCGGAACAGTCAGACAGCATTCCATATGATTGAGCACACACAGTCCTCCTTGAACTGTTTTGAGGAGAAGCACTTGGAGATTGAGTTCAATATTAGTACCACTTTTGATGTAAAAGACCCCACCCCCACTTTATACATAAAGGAATCAGACATGGGAACACGCCTGCCCACATCACATTTAACCCAATCGCCCCAGGCTGGAAAGTGTCCAAACTTACCTTGAAAAGCCTCCAAGAGATAGGCGATTCCATAATCTTCAAAGGCAACCACTTAAATTGATGGTTTTGTTCAGATCATTATTAGGAAGGGTTTTCTCACCAACATACAACTTAGGGTTTAATTTACATTTTCAACCATTAATATCTCGACTAAGCATCAGAATCCACATTGTCAAGAAATTCCATTAACATGATATCGTTTGGAGTTGTTCCCGTTTTGGGGGGGGGGGAAGGTGTTCAAAACGAAATAGAAGTAGAACAAATGCTTAAATTTAAAGTCGTTTGTTCCCTTGTTCCTTCTAAGGTGAAAAAAAAACCCTCCAGCAACATTTTATACTCTGGCTTATTTAATTTTATTTATATCCTACCTTTCTTCCATAGGCTCCCAGGTGGCCTCTGGTCTTCCAGGCATTGACCAGATCCAGATCTGCTATAGCTTTAGAAAGGTGACTGTGTTACATGCCTGCAGACCATGCCCTGGACCAGTGAATCCATAGAGAGACAGAACAGAGAGATGTTTGGAGACTGTCATTATCCTGTCTATTTAGATTGCTGGCTCTTTGAATAATAAAGCCAGGTAGATTCATAGGCAAGAGTGATGAGATGCACAGGAGCACTGAGTGCCTGTACCTGTAACAGTTGTGTAGGAGAGTGTATTTCAGGAAGTGCGGCTTCTCATTTAGGGGTGGAAAAAAAACATCTGCTGAAATTCTCTCCTAGAAGTACCTTCTTGTCCTTTGCATTTAGTCACCTTGCCAAACCAAAAGGCCAGCAAGTCCAATCCACCAGAAGGATGCACTATCCACAAATTAGCCCATCATGCAACCCTAGATCACAGTTTCCTAGGGAGTGCAGAAAGGTACCAGCAATGTAATAGCCCCAGCAATTGAACCAAGTTGAATGCTACAGGTAAAGTTAGAACAAAGCAGAATGAAAGAGAGAAAATGTGTATGGATTTCCCAGCAAAACATAAATTACATCTCAATTTGGGTCTCTATTTGTTTTCCGTAGCCCAAATAATAATTAATACTTACCCAGTTCACAGTTCTGCTTTGGGAGGTGTTTCATAGACATTATGCAGAAATGATGCTGGCTGCTTTTTGTTCCACAGCTTCTGCCGGGAAGAAAGAAACCCCCACACCTCTTTCACTATATACAAGTGTCTCCGATTGATAAGATAAGGGCTCTCCAGGCTTGCCCTTTCTCAGCCTGGTAAGGGGCTGGGTTCTTTGAAATATCTTTGAGAAACCAATTATACCTTTGCTTTTGCCATTTTTTTTAAAGACGTACACACAATTAAATCTAATAGGACAGGCTGCCCTGAAAATAGTTATGTCACTGACTCATTAATTAATGGAGAATCAATTGAGCAGGTAGAACTTTGATCTGTTCACCAGGGCAATTGACAGTTCTGGACTTGTGCACAGCAAGGTTATTCCAAGCAAATGTTACTGATATGGGGAAAGGAGTTTAAAAAGCCATTCAGTGAAAATTACGGTATATCATGCTTAAGATATATGAACTCTGCACTGGAGCAGTCTGGTTCATGCTGGGTTCTTGTTGGGCTTTTTTTGCCAGTTAGGATCAGAACTTGGCACCACTGGACATTTTCCATTGTTGGTACGTGCAACCCAGATAAGTCCCATTAAAAAGTGCAATGTAATACAAAGTGTAGCACTGATCGATGATGATCTGAATGCTCCAACAAGACTGAAGTCATTAACCAACGGACCTGAACATTCTCAGTAGTCTCCCTTGGCTTCTTTGCTTTGCTTATGATAAGAAAGGGCTGAACATGCAAAACCACTGGAACCACCACATGCCCCATTGGACCAGCCCTATCACAGACTTGCCAAGAAACCAAATACGAGTGCAGGGCCATATTGAAAGCACCAGTAGCCCAGGCACTCCAACTGCAAGTCGCAGCTGTTCAACACAGGATAACAAGCATGCCATCATTATGGCACGTTGTGCACATGTGGAGGGAGGTCTTGCATTTTCAAGGATATTTAGTGGGGCACAGAGGTACATTACATCCTCCTTGAAAGCTGTGACAGGGAGGATCAGCCCACCCAGCTTCAGACCTAGAGGGCAGGTTTTGTCCTCACTACAATGTCCCCATGTTCTGCCCTTTACTTCTTCCCCATTAGGGTGAAAAGCAGCTAGCAGGGTCAGCGACAAACGTTAACGTGGTCAGGCATCTTCCAAGGGCCATCTCCCCAGCAGGAGTACCCTGACTTGCTTCTCTTCTTCACCTTGTTCACCAGCGGTGACGGGGAGAAGGAGCAGCAGTAGCTGCCATGGCCTACCTGCTCCCTGGCTCTCTGCCTGTCGACCAAGCAAGTGGCAGCAATGATGAGAAAGAGGAGGAGGAGAAGGAGCAAGAGCTGTTGGTAATAAGGTAGACTCACTAAGAGAAGGGATCCATTGTCTTGCCCAAGAGCCCCACAAAACCAGAAGCCAACATTGGCAGCCAATCACTGCTACAAGAGATATTGGCCCCATTCAGAAAACACTTAGCAGGGTGACTATATGAAAAGGAGGACAGGGCTCCTATATCTTTAACAGTTGCATAGAAAAGGGAATTTCAGCAGGTGTCTTTTGTATGCATGCAGCACCTGGTGAAATTCCCTCCTCATCACAACAGTTAAAGCTGCAGGAGCTATACTAGAGTGACCAGATTTAAAAGAGGGCAGGGCACCTGCAGCTTTAACTGTTGTGATGAAGAGGGAATTTCACCAGGTTCCCCATATATACAAATGACACCTGCTGAAATTCTCTTTTCAATGCAACTGTTTCTACAGACAACTGCACTAACGTTATAAAGCCCTGAGGAAGAACGCAACCGCGTTCGAAACGTGTAGGCACCTGGCACTTTAATAAACCTTTTACTAATAATATTATTGTAGAAGATTACTTGGTTCCGCCTTTGCCTTTGGCTATTTTTTTACCACCCTAGGTTAAGCCAGAAAGCCTGGCTGTGCTCAGAAGACACCTTAAACCACGGCTTTAACCACGGTGGTTAAACCAGAAAGCCTTATTCACCTTGGTTAAAGCTGTGGTTTAAGGTGACGTCTGAACATGGCCTGGCTTTCTGGCTTAACCACCGTGGTTAAAGCCGTGGTTTAAGGTGTCTTCTGAACAGGGCCAGTAAGGGCACAATCATATGCATTAAAAAAGGCCTACAGTTTCCAGTGAGCATCAGAAACCATGAGGTAGGGATACCACTAAGGGTGAAGATAGAATTTACTCCCTGCTTCTAGTGATCTTGGCCACTGGAACCTAATCTTCTACCTGCATAATCCCATCTGGAGTCCTGGTTCTTGGTCACATTACAGTGTGACAGAATATTGGAAACTGGCCTTTTTTGAGAAAGAGAAAGAGAAAGAGATGCCACCATTCTACACAACATTGGTTCTCAAGCCTCACATTAAAAATAATTACACCAAAACAATTTTAAAATCCCTTTAAAATGAAGGGTTTCAGGTGTTCTGTGGAACCCTGAGGCAGCACAGAAGGTTAGGAAAAGCATAAATAGTCCTAAATCTGACATCAGAAGCAGCAATATTCAAAACCCAGTGGGAGTACACTTCATCCTCCCAGGTCACTCTATCACTGACCTTAAAGTGGCCATTCTAGACCAAAGAAACTTAAAAAAGAGCTTAGAGCAAGAGACTGCTGTGTTAAAATTCAACAGGTTTAATTCTATTGCCAGAGGCATGAATTGGGTTAATGGATATTAAAAATTACACTATATGCCAGGATGTTTGTTATTAGCAACAGCTGCACTGTTAATGACCACTCTTAATACTGTGATTATCACTTTTTGCATTTAATGTCCTTCCAACCTCATTGTTTACTATTCTTTTCTCCCTGTAATATATACTGTATAAAAACCAGAAACTCTCCTTAATACTGTGAATAATCACATGAAAATGTATAACACAAGGCTTTTTGGATATGGAGTTGCTTGACCGCTCTGGAAATGTTTGAATCTGGGAGCCATTTAGTGTGGCCAATGACATGTTCCTTATCATGTACCAGAGTCAGTGACTTTGCAAGAAAAGAGAGTGACAATCAGGTGATAAGGATTGTTACTAGCCTATAGGGTGGCCATATGGAAAAGGGCACAGGGCTCCTGTATCTTTAACAGCTGTAGAGCAAAGGGGATTTCAGCAGTTTTCATTTGTATGCATGCAGCACCTGGTGAAATTCCCTTTTTATCAGAACAGTTAAAGCTTCAGGAGTCCTGCCCTCTAGTGCAGGGGTAAATACCCTCACTGTAAGAGGTGGCTGCCTCATGCATTTGAGCACTGACAGCTATAGTTTTCCTGAATGAAATGGGTTTCCTTAAGCTGTTTTCTTCCAACCTTTGTCCTGCTTATGGCACAGCAATGGGCTTTGGTAACCCTAAATCTTTACCTGGAATTCAACAGGTGTATTTCTTTGCTGCTAATATACAGATGTGTATTGTTTCTCATAAAGAACAGCAGATCAAAACATGGTGCCCTCCAGATGGCTTGGAGTAGGATGCTCATCAGCCCAATGGTCATGGAAACTGGGAGTTACAGTCCAAAACATCTGGAGAGCACCATGTTATGGAAGACTGTCCTCTACTTTCTCAAACCACTGGAAATTGGGGTTATAAAATGAATCTGATTAGCAGTAGATTTGCAAAAAGAACGAAAAAATAATTCTTAACGCAACGTACACTTAACTTATGGAATTTGATGCCAAAAGACATGATAATGGTTTTAGAACAGGCTTCCCCAACATGGTATCCACTAATGCATTGGAATATAGTTCCAATCATCCCCAGCCAAGCATGATTAACAGGTTGGGGAAAGCTAAATGAGAAAACATTTGTGTCCTTTTTTGTAGATTTTGACCTGGTACCCATTTTTTCAGCTTTGGACCTACATATACTTTGTGTACTGCTGGACTACTGTAATGAAGTCTATTTGAGGCCAGCTCTTTTCAACCATCCTTTTGATAAATTATAGATCTCTAAAAATAAATGGTAGAAATAGAAACAAAAGTGATTTTTTTCAAGTGGTCTAAAAAGTTATCAAGTGCTTACTAGAAAAGGGAGGCAAGTAATTTCCTTCAAACTTTCCTTAACTCAATAATTCTTGCAATATCAACATCACAGTGTTACACCCTAATGTGGATGTGACTGATTATGCTTGTGATGGGTTGTGGACCAGAATAAAGGTCAAAATAAAAGATAAGGTGTTCTTTGGCGAAGAACACAGCAGGTTTCTGATCACTTCAAATTATACAGAAATTAATAAATATAGAAATGTAATAAATAAATAAATATTGGGTTGCAATCCTATTTATTTGGGAATAAACTTCATTGAATTCAGTGGGACTTACTTTTGAGTAACACATGTAGTATTGCACTGTTAATTGCATTTGTATATTCTCCTTCTTCCAAAGGCCTCAAGGTAGAATAGGTGGGAGGATATCCTATTTCATCCTCACACCTTTTGAAATAGGCTAGGCAGAAAGATCACCCAGCTCAAAGTCACCCAGTGAACTTCATAGAAAAGCAAGAATTTGAACCCGGGGCTTGTCAGTCCATGTCCAATATTCTGCCCAGTACACCACATGGCTCTTGTGAGTGGCTCATGTGAGTCAAGGAAAGTGTGAGTGGTGTGTGTTTCTATGAAGTTATCGGTCATGATTTTTGGATCTACTTCTGAGTCTTGTAGATAAAAACAGTTAGGGTTTGTTTTTAATAATAATAATAATAATAATAATAATAATAATAATAATTTATTACCTGCCTCTCCCTCTGGATTGAGGAAGGGAACAACACTAAATTAAAAAATACATAAAATTAGTTAAAAGAGCATATAAAACCAATACAATATTAAAATAACAATCACAACATCTTAAAACTCTTAGGTTTAAAATTCATCTGGGTAGGCCTGCCGGAAGACAGTAGTCTTTACAGCTGTCTTAAACTCAGAGTGTTAAGCTGACGAATCTCCTCGGGCAGGCCATTCCACAGTCTGGGGCAGCAGAAGAAAAGGTCCTCTGGGTAACACTTGCCAACTTGTCCAGTGGTGCCAAGTTTTAAACTAAGGAAATACATCTTAAGACAATTTTTCTCCCAACTTATTTTTTTAAAACATTCCCTATTTTCTTCCACTGACTCTATTCTGTGTTTCCCCTTCATTGGTTCTCCTCAGCCTCCAAGGGCAGGGCCAAAGTAGCTAGTTCAGAACCATGCAAGTCCATGGTTGCTGATGTCTGTGTTCCACACCTGCATCCAGCATTTCTAGAAGAGCAGGAGCCTCCCCCGCCCCGCCGCAACACAGCTTTTCCCAACTTAGGGGTCCCAGATGTTGTAGGGCCACAACTTCCATCATTCCTGGATCATCGGCCATGCTGGCTATGGATGATGGGAATTGTGGTCTACAAACATCTGGGGACCCCCAAGTTAGGAAAGGTTTTGATAGTAAATAATAACAATCCTTACTGGGAGTGCCTACTATTACTCTTTGGAACTAAGAGGAAATGTGAATAGGGTAGCCAGACAGCACTCTTGCTATACCTTTAATAGTTGTGTAGAGGTTTGCTCTGTTGTGAAAAGGTGGGGTATAAATGTTTTACATAAAACCCATCTGGCCACTTCTCTACAAGCAAGAGCCTTTCTTTCCACTATATCATCCTAGAATAATAATGCCTCTGATCCCTATGGGTAATGTTACCTTCTTGTTGCTTCTCTGTAAAATAAACAACCAAGAGACCTGCGACACCTTTAAAAAATAATACATACAATGTGTTCAAAGCCTTCATAGGCCAAGCGTCAATACATCAGATACACCTCTGATCTTCAAGTGATCAAGATGCACTTCACTATAGCTCTGATGAAATGGGATCTAGTACATAAAAGCTGATGCCGCAAATAGATGTGTTAGACTTTGGGGTGCCATAGGATTCTTGGTTGGCTTTGCTGCAGAAAACTGTATACATGTTTACACTGAAATATGCCCCACTGAGTTCAGTTGCAAATGCTCCCAGATAAAAATGGTATAGAATTGCAGTCCAAGGCTGCAAGTTTATTCAGATTTAAGTCCCACTGTGCTAAATAGATCTTACTCTCTAGTAAGTGTAATTTGCAGCAGATCACCAAGGCTCCCAATTGCGTAGCAATAGCAGCACCAAAATGGTTCTTCCCTACCCTAATTTATACGGCTGAAATCAAGAAAGCTTGGGGTAACCCCTGGAGTGGATATTTGTGTGGAAGGGCTACAAGATGCTCTATTCAGTTCTGGACTAGAAGCAAATTCCTGAGATCAGAATTCTTTCATTCTAAGTCCACGGATAAAATCCAACATAAATCCTACTGAAATGAGTTGAACTAACAGTAGTCCTGGGTAACTTTAGGGTGACCATATGAAAAAGAGGACAGGGCTCCTGTTTCTTTAAGAGTTGTATTAAAAGGGAATTTCAGCAGGTGTCCTTTGTATGCATGCAGCACCAGATGACATTCCCTCTTCAACACAACAGATACAGCAGCTATGCTAGAGTGACCAGATTTAAAAGAGGGCAGGGCTCCTGCAGCTTTAACTGTTGTGATGAAGAGGGAATTCCACCAGGGGCTGCATGCATACAAATAACACCTGCTGAAAATCCCTTTTCTATACAACTGTTAAAGAAACAGGAGCCCTGTCCTCCTTTCCATACGGTCACCCTACTTAAGCCCCATTCTTTTCAGCGGGTCTACTCTGAGTAGGACTTAGGTTGGATTTTATCCGGTGTCTTTTGCAACAGGCTCCGTTTGGTGGATCTCGGCGTTCTTCTAGTAAAATAAATAATAATAATAATAACAACAACCCCAAATAGATCCCGTGAACCAGAAACTTGCTCTAGACACCCAGAACATCCTGGATATGGAGGTTCGCATCGCAGGGAGAGAAAGATAAGCAGGATACGTTCCGCCTATGTTCACGTGCTGGGGTCTTGCTTTTTCTTCCCGTAACAGCTTCTTCCGCCCGAAGTCGTCACGTGAATACTTTGGAGGCCAGCCTCGGCTTTAGGGCCTTTTCATTCCCATCTCATCCCCCCTCCCTGACCCGACTTCCTTCCACAACAGCGCGGCCTTCTCCCGCCTCCCCTCCAGCGTCGGCAGGATGGCGCTGCTGCGGTGTTGGCGCTGCTGCTGCAGCTCCGGCTTGCGCTTGGGTTTCCCCCGGGCTCCTCTACCTTCCGCCGCGGCCGCCGCCTCTCTCCTCCATCGGGCTTTACGCCCGCCCGAGCCTTGCCCCTGGCTGAGGTGAGTGTAGGGGCTGGGGCGGGCTCGGGCGAAAGAGAGAAGCGCGCCGGCAGCTTTGTCACCTGCTTGAGGTCCGGCGGCACCGACCTCCTCATCCCGCTCTTCAAGGAGCGCTTGACTCGGGAGTTCAGTCCCCACGGACTTCCAACACGGCTGGCTGAGGCCTGGTCTACACGTCCAGCAGGGCGAGGTGGTTAAAATGGGTTGCCTCTAAGCGTGGGGAGTACAAGTTGAATGAATGAGCCCCCTTGTAAAAGAAAAAGATATATATCTTTTCTTTTTCTTAATATATATACTTTTCTTTTTATCATAATACAGGTGGACGGAAGGTATCCCTTCATTTTAAAAACACAAACAAAAAAGTTACTGTAAATAGAAAACGAGCTTGGCAGAGAGGTTGGCTTAGACTGTTCTCTCCTAGTGCTAGTTTTCTATTTCCAGGGAGTTGTGTGTGTGTGTTTTAAAGTGATGATGTTTTGATATAGTGTCCTCCACTTGTGGTCTGAAGTGGAACAATCCCTCATTTTATGCAATTTGTAAACGAGGTCAAAATGTACTTGCAAGACCATGTTTGAACTGGTTAAACCTGTTTTTCTAAGATTGCTTAAAATGGTAACTGTAAAAAAGGCAAAATCTTTCCTGTAATAATATGACCCCAAGAGTCAAGCCAGCTAAAAAAAAAAAGGGCCATCACATGTATATGTCTTTCTACAAAAAACAAAATCTTACCTTTCTTCTGACAGCAGAATTTCTTATTAAGGACATGTTTTAAGAACAAACCTTGCTGCTAGGTTTCAGTGTGTGTGCGCTTTTGGTAGCAATTTGAAATGGATAGTATTGTGCACGTACGCAATCTACAGTTCCCCCTGATTCCTGTGGAAATCTGTTCCATCTTTTTGCATTGTGGACATAATAGGTTAGTACTATGCTGTGCTACTAGACTGATGCTGCTGATCCCCACAAGTTGTAGCTCTGTTTTCTATTTTGTAACTGAAAGAGCATAAAAGACTTGATGTAACAGTAGTGCTCAAGCTTGCACCTGCTTTTGCTTGTTGCAGATCTCCGGTTTACCAATACTCTGCAAAGGCAAATTCCAAAAGTCTCCTCTCTACTTTGGTTTCAAAAGTCAAATACATGAATACGAAATATGAAAAGTATTTGGAAAGAACATTCCCACGTTTCTACCAGCTATATTCTACTTTTATAAAAGGTGGGTTTTCAGTTGAAGAAATAATGGCAGATAGTAAAACTCCTTGTGCATGTTTCATGATTTCAATAGTAATCTGTTACTACCTGTTATGCTGTAAGAACAAATCACTCTAAATTATACTGAGTAGATAGGGGACTCAACTTGGTTCACACAACCCGCCAACCCACAATGGTTTATTTTTCGGAACAATCCATCATGGATTACCATGTTGTCTGTGGCATATCCCCCCTACACACACACATGGTGGGTTATTTCCCCCAAATAAACCACCCTGAGAATCCACAACCTGCAGTAAGGGTTATTTTACCTATGCTGGGTTAGCATATTGTTTGTCGCGCAGCATAGGTCATAGAGATTAATTGCTCTTACCGAGCAGCTCTTTAGGCAAAAATACTTGCCCGGCTGGTCAGGAGAAGGACAGATGAGGGTGTGTGAAATAAACTATATTGTTTGCCTGATTGTCTGCATGACCACCTATCCTGTGTGCCTTGTCACCCATCATGGGTTGGCGTGATGTGTGAACCCAGCTCTTGTGTCCTTGCTTAACTTCTGGATGTTGTCTCTTGTGCAAGGGTAAGGCAACTAAAGGCTTGCATTACAGTGAAATTGAAGAAACAAATTCTTATAATAATAGGTGATGATAGATGTGGTGTCATCTGTATGTACAGACCCAGTTCAGTTGTAGTGGGAAAATATGGTTTCCTGTTATGACAATGAGCCACACGCATTCTCTCCCCACCCCTTTTCTCTTTTGTGCCCACATGTACGAGATTCAAAGCGTCCACTTTGATTATAAATTAGACACATTTCCCTGAGATGTCCGAACTTAAGGAACTGTGTTTTATTTAAATATGGTTTGTGAGAACAAACCAGGATTTGAAACCACAGTTTAATGCTGATTTGTCCTCATGACATTGGGAGTGAAAGCTTCAAGAATGCAAAAGAATTGGGGAAGCATATCAGGTTCAGGCTCACCACAGCTTATTCTTGTAGTGGGAAACTATGGTTTCCTTCTATGTCTGAACTAGTCCACAAGCTAATTTGAGATAAGGGTGTGAGAATTAAGGTGATGAATAACCAACATGTTAAAAGATTCCAAGTGCAGACCTTTATGTTTAGCTAAATTATGATTGTAGCAAGGGAAGGAAGGAGGGAGAGGAACCAGAATGAACTGTTGAGGAAGAAGGAAGTGGATTTTGCAGGATGACTTGAGATAGATGTTAATGTGTAAGAAGGAGAGTAAGAAAGAGTGGACAGAGCTGGTTGTGGTGCGTTAAGAGTTATGTCATATTATCCTCGCAACAGCCTGGATGTAGGCTGTAAAGAGTCTTAGAAGTGCCAAGGAGCATGGCTTTCTGTACAATACCCCGACATTAATAAAGCAGTATGGAAAATGAACTCACCAAGGTTTTACAAAGAAGGATTTTTTAAAATATGAAAAGCAGTATATAAATTATATAATAATAAATAATATATGCAGAAGAGTCAAAGTGAGCCCTGGAGGAGTCGGTCAAAGCAAGGGATTGGAACTTGGGTCTGAGAAAGTAAGATAAATGTTCAGATAACAGCAGAGGTAAAAGACTTGGAAAGGAGTTTGGCATGATGGGCTAGGGGTTCATGGAGAACAAAGCTCTGGATCTGAAAATATTTATATATTTTGTACAGGTTTTCAGGTGTTATTTTCAGAAGTAAAGGAAATAAGAAGAATAAAGAGGAACATGATACATAAAAACATCAGATTTCATCAACTTCCGTACAGGGAGATGGAAAAATTAAGACAGGTATGTTTTTACTCTGTGTTTTCTGTTCCTTGCTGAATTCCTAAGAATTTGTTAGATTTGAACTGCAGTATTTCTCACCGTTTTAACAGATTGGTTTTAAACGAATTGTAGTTCCTCTACTTGGGCAACTGCCTTTCTTCTTACATTTACAATACTCCTCTGCTTGTACATTAAGGCTGCAATCCTGTGGATGCTTACCTTGAAGTAAGCTTTATTGAAAATAGTGGAATTTACTCTTGAATAAAGATGGATAGCATTATGCTGTAAGGGAGTTTTACAAGACAATCTAACTATGATGTTGAGAAAAACACACCTGACTGCAAACGTGTTCGTGACGTTTGCTTGTTGCATTAAGTTCCCTTCTGAGATAGCACGAATAGTTGTCTGCTCCTCTGTTTAGACTTTTATACTGTGGACAGTATCCAATCTCACGGCCTCCAATATCACCTGTATGCCGACGATACACAATTATATCTCTCATCTCCGGAACTTTCTCCTGATGTTCACGATCGTATCTCGGCATGTCTCTCAGATATCTCAGCCTGGCTGCTTCATCGTCGTTTGAAACTTAACATGGCAAAGACTGAATTGCTTGTTTTTCCTCCTAAACCTTCTCCTCACCTCTCATTCTCTCTTACTGTCAACGATGTCACGCTTACTCCGGTCACGGAGGCTCGTAGTCTTGGCTTTATATTTGACTCCTCGCTCTCCTTTACTCCTCACATCGAGGCAGTAGCTAAATCCTGTCGTTTCTTCCTGTATAATATTGCCAGGATTCGACCATTTTTGTCTGTCTCTTCTGCCAAGACTCTCGTTCACGCACTGGTTATCTCTCGGTTGGACTACTGCAACCTTCTTCTCTCTGGCCTTCCTTCGTCTCACATCAGTCCGCTGGTCTCTGTCCACCACTCTGCCGCTAAGATCATCTTCTTGGCCCGCCGCTCTGACCATGTCACTCCACTTCTGAAATCTCTTCATTGGCTTCCAACTCACTCCAGAATCCAATATAAACTTCTCCTGCTGACCTTCAAAGCTCTTCACGGTCTAGCTCCTGCCTATCTCTCCTCTCTCATCTCACACTATCGCCCCGCCTGTGCTCTCCGCTCCTCTGATGCCATGTTTCTCGCCTGCCCAAGGACCTCCACTTCCCTTACTCGGCTTCGTCCTTTTTCTTCTGCTGCCCCTTACGCCTGGAACGCTCTTCCAGAACACTTGAGAACTACCAACTCAATCACTGCTTTTAAAACTCAGCTAAAAACTTTTCTTTTCCCTATAGCCTTCAAATATTGAGTTTGTTCTGACTCTATACTGTTTAGCTTCACCCTACCTGGTGCCTGTTTACACTTCCCTGTGCCTGTTCGCATTCTCCTTCCCTCTTTATTGTTTACTACAACTTATTAGATTGTAAGCCTACGTGGCAGGGTCCTGCTATTTATTGTGTTATCTGTACAGCACCATGTACATTGATGGTGCTATATAAATAAATAAATAATAATAATAATAATAATAATAATAATAATGGGGCTTCTGCACTTATGAAATTGACGTAGCATTAGCACAAGCAAACTCTAGTGCAACACTAATAGTGCAAGCTGGTGCAGTGGTTTTTGCAGAGAAAGTCATCGTATTAGTGTTGTGCTAGAGGTTGCTTATGCTAGTGCTCTGTCAATTATGTAAGCAATCGGCTCTGTTGAATACTGCCCTGTGTCCCCTTATACACTTGAAATATGCTAGCTTTGGGAATCCCAGGCAGTTCCCAGTTAGTTCTCCTTCTATCCTACCTCTAAAAACAGACCAGCCCACCCTCTGGTGAAAATGTTTTCTTTTCTGGATTTAGTTCTTCTTCAGGAGGGTATCGTGGCTGAATTTCTGCTGATCAGGAAGATACCTTTACAAAAAGGATTGCTGTTTTCTTTTCTTCTTTTAATTATACATTATTGCATTAATTTTCAGATGGAAAAGGAATAAAGAAATCTACAGTATCAGAATAACCAAAACCTACCTTCCACCTCCCCATTCCCAAACACTGATTATTATGTTTTTTTATCCTGCCTTTCTCCACAGAGTGCAGGGCATCATAACACTTTTGCCCTCATAACACTGTGAGATATGTTGGGCTGAGTGTATGTGTGAGAGGCTGGCCCAAATCACTCAGTAACTCAGTTCACACAACACTTTTCTCTACACAGTGTGAAAATTCTACTCAATGGTGGGTTTTTTAGGAGATACTCACCACACAACATGTTCCAACGCCACCATTGTGTGAATGTGGGCTCCCATGGAGTAGAGTAAAACTCAATGCAGCGTTTGATTGACAGTTCCTCCACCCTCTCTCCTGCCCCAGTCCTCTCAATGCTATCCCATCAGCCATTGTTGTGAAAAAAAACAATCCCAGCAGCTCTCCTAGAGCAGCACTTCCTCCTCTGGATGCTCTAGCCAGGGAACTCTGTAGCCAGTGGGGAAACTCCACTCAATGCAGCAAGAAACTCCGTGGAGCCCTCCAGATGACACAGAACACAACGGTTGTGCAGGAACACTCTATGCACAGTGTGGATATTCAGGGTGGAGTGGGTTTTTTTTTAAAAAAAAAAAAACGCCTTCCTCCATGGGGTGGAGTTTTCCCTCCAGACAACACATTTCTTAATGGTGGTGTAACAACTCCACTGTGGAGTTCTAAAACCACTGTTGAGAAATGTGTTGTCTGAACTCAGCCAGCAAGTTTCATTGCTGAGTGGGATTTGAACCCAGATCTCCCTGGCCCCACTAAACTATGCAGATTCTCATTATGAGTTCTGAACAAAAAAGCATGAACCATGAATAAATTGTCTGAGCTAAACTATACTGGTAGAAACATGTAGATGAATATTTACTGGGTCTAGGGTAGATTTAGTTGGTGATGTCTGTACTTCAGAATAGGCAAACCAGTAAACGTTAGCCACAGTTGCTTGATTTCAGCCAGTCTTAACCTGACTTTCTTCATCCCCAGAATATAGTACAAAACATCTAACCGTCACTCTTGAAAGAGCCTTTCCTTCTCAGTGTATATCTATTAATATGTACAGTCGTGTAAAAAAGAAAGTACACCCTCTTGGAATTGTATGATTCTACATATCAGGACATAATACCAATCATCTGTTCCTTAGCAGGTCTAAAAATTAGGTAAATACAACCTCAGATGAACAACAACACATGACATATTACACCGTGTCATGATTTATTTAACAGAAATAAAGCCAAAATGGAGAAGCCATGTGTGAAAAAGTAAGTACACTCTTACTGCTTCCATAGGAATTAAGACGCTAAGTAACAGACAGGTGCTGCCAATCAAATGCCCATGATTAATTGATCATCAGCAAGTATGACCACCTCTATAAAACCCAAAGTTTTTTCAGTTTGCTGGTCTGGCGCATCCAGGTGTGTGTTTACGCAATGCCAAGGAGGAAAGACATCAGCAATGATCTTAGAGAAGCATGCTGCTCATCAATCTGGGAAGGGTTATAATGCCATTTCCAAACAATTTAAAGTCCATCATTCTACAGTGAGAAAGATGATTCAAAAGTGGAAAACATTCAAGACTGTTGCCAATCTTCCCAGGAGAGGAAGTCCCAGCAAAATCACCCCAAGGTCAGAGAAACTGCAAAAAACCCAAGAGTTACATCTCAGACTCTACAGGCCTCTGTGAGCATGTTAAATGTTCATGACAGTACAATTAGAAAAAGACTGAACAAGTATGGTTTGTTTGGAAGGGTTGCCGGGAGAAAGGCTCTTCTCTCTTAAAAGAACGTGGCAGCATGGCTTAGGTTTGCAAAGTTGCATCTGAACAAACCACAAGACTTCTGGAACAATGTCCCTTGGACAGACGAGACCAAAGTGGAGAAGTCTGGCCATAATGCACAGCGCCATGTTTGGCGAAAACCAAACACAGCATATCAGCACAAACACCTCATACCAACTGTCAAGCACGGTGGTGGAGGGATGATGATTTGGGCTTGTTTTGCAGCCACAGGACCTGGGAACCTTGCAGTCATTGAGTTGACCATGAACTCCTCTGTATACCAAAATATTCTAGAGTCAAATGTGAGGCCATCTGTCCAACACCTAAAGCTTGGGCAAAATTGGGTCATGCAACAGGACAATGATCCCAAGCACACCAGCAAATCTACAACAGAATGGCTGAAAAAGAAAAGAATCAAGGTGTTGCAATGGCCCAGTCAAAGTCCAGACCTCAACCTGATTGAAATGCTGTGGCGGGACCTTAAGAGAGCTGTGCATAAACAAATGCCCTCAAACCTCAATGAACTGAAGCAATGTTGTAAAGAACAGTGGGCCAAAATTCCTCCACAACGATGTGAGAGACTGATAAAGTCATACAGAAAATGATTACTTCAAGTTATTGCTGCTAAAGGTGGTTCTACAAGCTATTGAATCATAAGGTGTACTTACTTTTCCACACATGGCTTCTCAATTTTGGCTTTATTTCTGTTAAATAAATCATGACACGGTGTAATATGTCATGTGTTGTTGTTCATCTGAGGTTGTATTTACCTAATTTTTAGACCTGCTAAGGAATAGATGATTGTTATTATGTCCTGATATATAAAATCATGCAATTCCAAGAGGGTGTACTTTCTTTTTCACATGACTGTATCTATATATTTATTTTATGTACATTGAATGTATTATATTTAATGTATTATATTTAAGAAGACTAATTCAGAATCCTTAGGAACCTATTAGTACAGGCATGGGGAACCTCTGGCCCATGGGCCAAGTACAGCCTGCAACACTTCTGCATCTGTCCCACCAAGCTACTTCTCCAGATCCACCCTTTTCCTCTGGCCCGGCATCCAGAGAGGGGAATGGGCTTGTCTCTGATTTGCTGTCAGCACTGGTGTAAGGGCTTAGCTCTGATCTGATAAGCCCTTTTCCCTGACCCAGTGATGTCAAAAGCTCTTCTAAGTGCAGGGACAGGGGAAAGGGTGTGTCTCTGATTAGCAACAGATAAGACGTTTCCCTTGCTCAGTGCTGAGGTAGGGAGCCTTTCTCAGCACTAGGCAGAGAATATGCCCTTCATAGATCAGCTGGGAGGTGTAAGTGGGGTGTGTATGAAAAGTGTGTGTGTGTATGTGTAAAACATACCAGCAGTGGCTCCATCCACATTGGCTGGTGTCCCCCACCTATTGCTGTCATGTGGCTTCTGATGGCCTTTGGGCTGAAAAGGGTTCCCCACCCCTGAAATAGTGTAAACTTATACTTGTCTACTCAGATATAAATCCCATTGAATTTAGCGGAGCTTTCTCCCAACTAGATTTATATATTTTATTCCACCAAAAAATGGTGCTCCAGGCAGCTAACAATAAAATACAGACTAAAAACAAAATCCTAAATGTAAACATAAAAATAAATAAACTAAACACAACAATAAACGAAAATGATATGGGGACATTCTGTACCTCTAATTGGCAATACTAATAGGATAAGTGGTGATAAAATAGCAAAGCTAGAATGGCTGTTTACACCTATACTTGGAGAAGAAGCCATTGTCTCAATGCAGGCCTACCAGAATTGAATGTCTTGATATGTTCTGATTTAGCAATTTCATTTTCTACTTTTGCTTTGAAAACATATAGGATTACATCCTGAGATCCCATAATGCTGGTTACTTTGCTTTAGTTTTCCTTGCCAAAATTTGAACCCTTAGAGCAGGAGTGGGCAACTTGTAACCATCCAGATGTCTTGGCCTACAATTTCCATCTAAACATATTTTTTTTTGCAGTTGGGAAGAACAAATAGAGAAACCTGTACCTCTTGTGTCATTGCAGTGTGTAGTGTTGCAACATGAGACTTCATGACATTTACATAGAGGTTGTCAGTTTGGCATCACCACCACAGACAGCTGTAGGATAGACACAGACATATCATGTTGGTTGTTCCTCGCTGGTTCCTAAAATGGTTGCTGTGAATATTATGTAATGCAGCTGCATTCAAAAATTCAATAATCCAACAAAAATGTGCTCAAAGAAACTTACGTTGTTGCATGATAGTGCCAATTTGGCACAGCGTAACTCAGCCTATAGAATACAGCTATATTTTTCTTCAGTTGTTTTACAGGCTGAAGTAGCAAATTCTTACGGATAGATGTGGCTTTGCATTCAATCTGTGGTGGAAGATCTCTTCTGGAGTATGATTTCTTAAAAGTGTGCGAGGGAGGATTCCCACATGTGCTCTATAATTGGACTTGAATCATTATGTACAAGCCTCATCATCAAAACATGTTCAGCTGCTGTATGAACTGATTTTAAAACCTCATAATATTAAGAATAGCACAGGATGGATGTGCTGCAATTTGCACTGGTTTTGAAAAGTGAATGGCTTGAATCCAAAGGACCTTCCTCTGGATTCAACCTTTTGTAAATAAATTACTATTGTACGGTGATCAGTGGCTGATCCTGGCTCTGAGGCTTTGCCTGCACTACATGTTTGCCTCAACTGAATGCTGTTTACTCTAGGCTATTATAGAGAGTTTTCATATTGCGAAGAAGTAAATACATAGCTTCCAAGTGGGATGCTATGGGATTCATCATTACTACGCTTGCAGGAGAATGACCCATTTTGCACACTCACCACAGCCCACCGTGGCTTAAATAAATAAGCCACGGTGGGTTGTGGCATGTGCTGGGCGACTTCTCAATATTCAAGCCGCAAACGTAGTGAGGGTGAGTTGTGGGTGTGGTTAACAAGCCACCCACAACCCTAAAACAGCCCATGAGTTCTGGGTGGTTTGTGAACCATGGCAACAACCCACCCTTGTTGGGTTCGAGTGACACAACAAACTATGAGAAGGGTTAGGCTATGGAACAGATGCCTGTGGATGCCCACAAACCAGAGTGTCTTATTTAACCTACCGTGGCTGAAAATGATCATACGAACCTGCCCACTGGTTGTCACTCCAAGGCAGTGAGAGAACGTGCAGTTGTAGTGGCTTGCACACCACTGCTCTGACCACTCCTTTACCTTCTCTTTCCTCCCATTTGCAATAAGCCTATATACACCGGTTGCTGGGGAACAGGGGCAAGAGGGTGCTGTCGTCCTGCTTGTGGGTCGACAGCTGATTGGCCACTGTGTGAATAGAGTGCTGAACTAGATGGACCCTTGGTCTGATCCAGCAGGGCTCTTCTTATGTTCTTAGCTTCAGGTTTCCGCATAGCAGCCTTACTAACGGAGCATTTTTGTTTTGTAGTTTCGCAGAGATGTGATGAAGGTCATTCCTGTCGGGATACTCGCTCTTCCACCCTTTGCCAACTACCTGGTTCTTTTGCTCATGTAAGTACATCCTTGCGCCTGTCCAGATGAAGGGTCTTTGAGCTTTCCTGTGAAAAATCTTACTCGTCGAGCCTTGGAAATGTCAGTCAACAGGAGTGATGTTTTTATATATATCTCCCCCTCATCACGTGCATGCGCTATTCCTAGCTCTTTGATGAGGGGATTGTTGTAGTACAGCTGTGTGTTTTAGCAGCTACAAAAATAGACTGCAGAAGAACATTTATTAATTCCAAGCCTGAATTTTCTCAGTCTGTGTGCTTGACTAGCCATAATTCTATATTCCGGTATCTTCTTCTGATGCCTCGGCTGTACATGAATCGTTTCCTAGTGATACTTTCTTCACCCTTTCAAGAACTCCCTACCCACCCCCTCCATCTCACCCCAGTCTATTTTAAATCTGCTTTTTCAGCTCAGGAATTAGAAACAGTTAAGGAGAATCCTCACTTCTGTCTGGAGCTTGCTTCTAACCTAGCATGTCATATTTGATTGACAATATTTTAATGTAGAATGTAACACAAGACTAATTTATTGTACCGTAGTAACATACCAAAAAAAGTGCATTTGTTTCTACAATCCTGTTGTCATTTGTTACACAACGTTCATAAGAAACCAAGCTTTACTTGGACGTAAGATTCTGCTCAAGGCAGAAATTGATTCCAAAATTCCAAAGAAGAGATTCTGGAAATACACCCTTTTCTAGGTGCTCATGGTTCATTTTACTCATTTCCGTCAAATACCACGTCTTCAGAATAACATAGATGTGAAGTTGGTTGTCCAAACATAAGCAGTGTTTTCTTCAATAGCAGTCGTGGGGAAGCCTGAGCAATTTTAGGACTGGACAGGGGCGGTGGGATAAGAGAGAAGTTTAACAGTCTCTGGCCCTGCCATGATCTCAACAAAATCTGCTTTTTTGAAGCTGATATTTGAATTTCAAAGGATGCTCCAGCTGGAATGTTGGAGACAGTGCTAAGCTTCCCCTCCTTGTCCCCCATTTCCTCCAACCCCAAGTTCAGAGGCTGGTATTTATATTACAAAAAATATGCTTATTAATTGCACTCGTAGAATTAACACATCAAGGTTGACCCTTATATAGCCAAATTTCTAATGTAGCTGGGTTTGAATTTTGTCTTTTGTGTGTGTGCTGATACAATTTACTTAGCTGCAGTTAAGTTTCCTAATAGTTAAAAGTATTTTGGAAAAGCCATATCTTTTACATAACTTAACAGAGTATCTTCCTTATTATTTCACTTGCATCAGTCTAATATGGTGGAGTCATATTAAAGCTCTGTATTGCACAGAATTATAATGTCTTGTTTAAAAGAACGTCAAGATGCCTAGCCATAACTATAGATGAGCTAGCATTTGAATTGAACCAAGTCCATGATGTTTTCTGCTGATCAGGCCTGGGGCTGCTCAGGAGTGTAGGATTCCATGTATTCTTCATAAGTGCAGAATTTATTGATTTAACCTTCCACCCTGTCTTTCAACTATAAAAAAAGTGTATGTTGGCTTACAAACAATATTAAAAGAAGAACAGCAAACACACTGTAGAACTAAAAAACCCTATTTATTGCATTTTTATACCGCCCAATAGCTGAAGCTATTACAGGAGTACAGGATAAATGCCAGCAGTATTATTTCTGGTTTATGGTGTTAATGGAAAAATACAAGTAAATATGACAGACTTTGTCTGACACCTGAAGGATGGCACCAAGGAAATCTCCCTGGGGAGGATGCCATCAAGATGCCACTATGGAATAAGGGCTCACTCCAGTAGTCACATGGCTGAACTTGAAGATAGACAAATCTGGAGAAGGGTCTTTGGAAGGTTATTTTAATTGCCAGGTAGGTTCATGTGGGAGGGGATACTTTGTTAGATATCCTGAGAATTTCAGCTTTCAACTTTTTAATAAAAAATATGTTTTTAGCACCAATTCCAAAGGAAACATGAAAGTGTGTGGGCAAGGTCTGGTTTAGTTTCTAAGACTTCAATGGGACATCTAGTTGTCATTGGCTGCAACTCCACACAGCTGATTGCTCCTCTCCTTGGCTAGTAGGAGTCTAAATTGTATTAAATAGACAAAAGTTGCATAATTGAGAAAAGCTGTAAAATTCAGTTTCTTGGTCCAGAACATGGCTTCCCTTGGCTGAGATTTGGGTGTTTAGTGCACAGTACACAGTACACACACATCTCAATTTTTGTTGGTCTTGCTGCGTCTTGGTTTGAAAACCTGTCACTTCCTTTGGACAATCTCTCCCAAGGTATCTGTTCCCGAGACAGCTCTTGATACGCCACTTCTGGACTGCCAAACAACAGGCTGAATTTCTGGACACTTACCACAGCATGAGGAAGGAGGCTTACGCTGATGTGGTTAACGGTCTAATGAACCTGTCTCACTCCCTCACTGATTCACAGCTTCGCAAACAGATGCTAGATCTCTGCAAAAAGGTATCTGATTATCAAAGAATCCCCATTGAGAGAGATAGTCATGTGGGACATATGTCTTGATCTTCAGAAATCACTATTCTAATTCCCTCTTCTTAGTTTAGCAACAGAAGATCACTTCATTGCAAACTTTGGGAATCTTAAGATGAGTTTAAAGGCGTGCCAGAGCTTTTATACCAATATATATATATATATAAGGATCTAGTTCAGAATAAAATAAACCACCCTGTATAGTTCCCCTTACTATATACTGGCAAGGAAAATGATGGGTTGGTTCTCACATCTTATTTATTTGACATTTATGTACTGCCTTTTTGTAAATGCCTCTTGAGTGCTTTACAATTTAAAATACCCGCTTACAGTTTTAATAGCCAGGATACAAAGGGAATATGGAGGGAGAGAAGAATAAGCAAATTCAGGTACCTATGTCTTACATGAGACAATTCTGGGAAGGAAGGCAAAAGCCCTAGTCAGGCTGATGGAGGGGGCTTCTCTGTTGTACCTGTTCCTCTGATGCTGCTAGGTAAAATTTTGCACCTGGTGTAGCAATGTCCTCCATAGTATTAGTCAACCAGCGCCTATTGAGGATGTAGCAACCCATGATGAATGCAACAAAGGGACTCTTGCTGCTGGGATGAAAATGTGCTGAGACGTAAGTTAGCAGAACTGGCTTTGTTCAGGATCTTGGGTGGTCTCAGCAGCTGACATGTTTTTCAAGAATCAAGGAAGATGTGAGCATTCTGGTGTTTTCTATTGGTAACCATCTCTTAATTTTTAAGTTTCAGGAAGGATTCCACCC
The DNA here is from genome assembly GCF_023053635.1 of Elgaria multicarinata webbii. Lineage (NCBI taxonomy): Eukaryota > Metazoa > Chordata > Lepidosauria > Squamata > Anguidae > Elgaria > Elgaria multicarinata. The sequence goes on from NC_086173.1 coordinate 26,413,032, forward strand.
AAGTGTAACGGAACTTAAAGCAGTTAGGACCTTATTTGTGGATCATCCCTTTGGCATCCAGCAGCTCAGAATTCAGCAAGTGGTAAGTGCCATTCAAGTAATTAAATAGAATTATACTGACAACTCGAATGTTTATCACTGTGCCCTGATGGAAAGGCTTGGAAAACCAAGAGCCTAAATTTCTTCCCAGCTATAAATCTTAAAATCGGGATCCTGTCACATTTGCTGTCCTTGTTCATCCACGCTGTGTGTGTGTGTGTGTGTTTGTTTTCAGAGACTGACATGCACACACAGCTGCCTTTACTCCCCATTTTGAACTGGAAAGCAGGGTAGCTCCAAAAGCTTTATTTGCTGCCTTGTGCATTTTCATTCTATATATATATATATATATATATATATATATATATATATATTGTTTCCTCTTCCTCAGAAAGCTCTAAGTCGTGTTTTGTTCCTGACCCCTCGCTTGCCACCTTTCTTTCTGAGATATCGCCTGCAGAGCCACCTGTCAGAGCTGTACCACCTGGACCAAGCCATGCTGCAACTGGGAGTGAAAGAGCTGACTGATGATGAAGTGGAAGTGGTGAGATCAAATTTGTATGATCTATGAAACTGAGACGCACTATTGTGCCTCCAGTTGATTGGAAACAGGACACACGTGTGCCATTTTTATCTTGTATTTAGAGCAATTCTGTGTGGCACTACGCTAAGTGGAAGTTTTGAGAAAAACAGTAATAAATGCAATAAATGACTATCAAAACTAAATTAGTATTTGGAATGAAAAGTTATACTTATAAACAGTACATCTAATATTGGGTATGGCCAGGGCCAGCGCTTCCATAGAGGCCAGTTAGGCAGCCACCTAGAGCGCCAAGGTAAGGGGGCGCTGAACGGTGCACCCGGAAGTCTCCCTCCCACTCCCAGAGCCGCTCTGGCCGAGTGAGAGGCAGCTTCCGGGCACGCCATTCCGAAGCCTTCCGCCCCGCCCCACCCCCAGCGTCCCTGGCTTGGCTTCAGCTGGGCGCCTGCCCAGCAGCTGAAGCCAACCTGGGGCACTGGGGGGTGGGGACAAGCGGCCCCACGTTCTGACTTCCGGCGCGTGCCGGACGTCAGAACGTGGAGCCGTCTGACCCCCCTCCCCCAGCTTGGCTTCAGCTGGGTGCTCCCAGCCAAAGCCAAGCCAGGATGCTGGGGGTGGAGGCGGCAAACGGACGGAAGTGGAGCTGCCCGCCCACCCACCCCACCGCAGTGTCCCGCCAAGCCAGGAGGACTTCGGACAAGGGACAGGTAACCTGTCTCCGCCTACCTGGGGTAGGGTGGGGATACAGTGGGGTGGGTGTGGGTGAAAACAGCTCACCTTGCCTAGGGCGCAAAAAAGCCTGGCATCGGCCCTGGGTATGGCTGTCATCCAGAGACATGTGGGAAGATCTAGCTTAAGAAACTTTAATGCCATTTATTTATATTATTGCATTTATATCCCACCTTTTTTCCTCCAAGGAACCCAAGGCGGCATACATAATCCTCCTCCTCTCCATGTTATCCTCACAACAACAACCCTGAGTTGGGTTGGGCTGAGAGTCTATGACTGGCCCAAACTCACCCAGTGTGTTTCTATGGCTGAGTGGTGCTAGAACCCGGATCTCCCAAATCCCAGTCCGACACTTTAGCCACGTTACCATACTGACTCTCATGTGTGAAACCAGGGCACCTTGAATGACTTAAAACACCAGTGCCTTAAGTTAGGAAGTGTATCTCCTCGGGTTTAGTGACTGCATTCAAAATGGAATAATCTTTTTGTATTCAACAGTCTGCTCCCTATCTTTTGTAGGCATGTTATACCCGTGGCTTGAACTCCGTTCACCTTGGCACATTGGCATGTAGGCTCTGGCTGAACCAGTGGCTAGCACTTTCCTGCTCACTGAAAGGTAAGCTAAGCTGAATTCAGGAAAGGAAAGCTTCTGTTCAAACAGTCCTTGGAGGTCTCTCTCCCTCGCCCACACACCCAGAAGAAGCAGAATTCTACTGACCCCTCCCAACTTTTATTTCGATGGTGTTGGTTAGCATGTAGACATTTGCTGCCCCTCATTGCTCCTGTCTCCTTCTTCTACACATACTTTCATAGTTGAGCATATAAAGATATGTGCACAAAATGGATTGCTCTTATATGGTACTTAATCTCTTAGTCAGTAAATACAGCCACCTTTGTCAATGGAAATTTCATTAAACTGCTGAAAGCCTTTTGTATGAACATATTCCACTAAGTACATGCCTGTGGAGATAAACTGTAACGGAGGGCTGCCCATGGAGAAGTCAAAACTCTAGAACACTAAAGCAGGATTGCTTAAATAAGAATTCACCTGCTAAGAATATTTCAACATTACCATGTGCCGCAAGAAACTGATTATTTATGTGCCATACCATTATTATTTTTTAAAAAATGAAGGTATGGAAAAACCTGCACTGGCGAAGTGAGAATTCCATGGAGCCATTAGCCAGTGTTGTCTGGGATAAAATTCTTTACATCCCAGAGTTCAAGCAAGGGGGGGAAACCTGTCTACCAAGCTTTCGGTAGTGACAAGTGTCATTCTTTCAGCAAACAACCTCTGCAGAAGCTGGAGGAAAAAAATATTGTAAATGATGTACAGGAAGTACTGGTGGTCCCCAGGCAGGCTACTACGACAGTAGAGCAGTTCACAGAACATGACCGCCCACCATTGGTGAGGCTGGGGAATCTGTGGCTGTCATTTTGAATATGTAACCCCCACTTGGGTGTTGTGTCGTGCGAACCCAGTGAGCATGGATCATGGGAGGGTTAAACAACCCTTGCATAACTTTAAACAGACCATGGACATGATTTGTATATTCAATCTGGCAAGGGTTGTATATTCAACCTGGCATCCATGGGAGCTGCAACTCATTGTGGGTTAAGTAACTCACAATGAGCTGTGGTGTGTTGCCCAAACGTTGTCAGTAGCAGGTTAACTCCTTCTGGCCCTGTTCTATTCTTCATCTTAAATGTATTATAGAATACCTTACATTCATTTGATTTGTATACCCTTGCCTTTTAAGGAGGCCCATTATAATGGTTAAACAAATCTGGCTAGATGAACCTCTCTACTCTTACAGTAGTAAGGCAGGTGCGCAAATTGCAGTTCTGAAAAACTCAGGGGGAAAGTCACAATTACACGTAAAGAGGAAGATTAACTAGGCCTTGGATTGTTCCTTGGTTTCAGCATTCTTTATAGCAGGCCTCTTGTGGAAAAGAATTCCAGATCCTAGTTGCCATGGTGGAAAAGGTGTGTCCCACATACTCACCAACTGCAGTTTAGTCAGTGGTGGGACAGGAAGCAAAGTGTTCCTCAAATCTCTCAACAGTAGGCCAGGATCATGCTGAAGGTGGTGGTCCTTTAAGTGCTTCATGGAAACATGGGTTTTGAGGAAAGGTTTTAGGAGAGGGTGGCAGCACTATCTAGCTGTTCTGGGAATTCCAGGGATTGGGGGCATTGAGAGAAAAAGGTGGAGTTTAAGGGTAGAAGTGTTTGAGAAATGACCATCAGGCACAAGGAGAAATAAGAACAGAGCCCAATTTTAGGGGATGGGAAGCTGGGGTAGGGATTTGCAGCAGTGTTTGGTATATGAATGAATGAAAATGGGGAGGGCAGAACTAGGGAAATATAAAGCCTCAGTTGTTAGTACAACAGTCTGTAATCAAAAACAATGTTGGGGTCCTTTACTGCAAGACTATGACTAACACGCAAATGCTCAGTTGCCCTCTTGTTGTTTCCATAATTCAAAACTCTCATCCAGACTTTCCTTTACAGAGTCTGAAGCTTCACTCTTGGCCCATGGCATGGTCTTGCTTTCCACCAACTTCCGTCCTTCTGCCAAGGGCTGACTTACGGCTGCCTCTCCTAGACCACTTCTGAAGAGATGCTGCGACAGTGACTCTTGGCTCAACCGGCTGGGGAAATGGGCCTTTCGCTCACAATCAAAGAATGGCAGGAATCCAGTACAAGACGTTTCTCCAACTGAAATACCATCCTTGAAGGGAAGGGTAGAGGAAACACCCCACGCCCCGGAGAGAATCGCCAAGATGGCGCTAGACACAATGCCAGCACAGTAGATTCCACAAGGTTTATGCTAAGGTCTGCTTTAGCAATGACCTTGTTGGCCTGTCGTGATCATGCACTTATTTCCCTGTCCAACCAGGGGAGATCTGCTGAAGAGGTGTTGGCTACAGCCTGGATTGGCTTCCTCATATCTGTAGCACTTTCAGTGCCAACTATCCAGCAGTACTCTTGAGGTTGCTGGCGTTGGGTAACTAAGATTTCTTACTGCTCCAGAGGACTCCCCCATTTTAATTTCATTAGAGTATAATGTTCATGTAACAGCACTGGATGGGTAGCGCAGTGGTATTTTTGTCACGATATGATAGAGCAAGACCAGGACCCAGATGTTAGTTCTTTTAGAGCTCCACCTTTCTATTTGAAATCCTACTAATGCTTGAAGACTGCTCTTCTGCTGGAAGAACACATTAACTTTATCCCATAAGCATTATAAAAAGTATATTTTGTTTTGGCAAAGGTGGTGCAGAATCTATGCAATAGTTATACAATTGTACAAAGCAGTTAATTTGGTATAGAAGCCCCACCAAAAAAAGCTCAGATCTCTGTGTGTCTCTTAATCCTACACATGTTTAGACAAAAATAAATCCTGCAACTCCCATCATCCCCCCACCATTACGAGTATAGGATTTTTTTCTTATCTTAACATGCATGGGATTGCATCCAAAGTCTTAAATACCTCTGCAATGTCTAAGTGAGACAGGTCTCTCAGTGGGGACAAAGGCTAAGTCTTGCATACCAGAAGCTGGAATTCTAGCCAGAGTATGAATGAGGGGGATGAGACATTCCCACCTTCTGTAAACTAGCACTCAAATTAGTCATCATAAAACGTATGAGGAATTTATAAAGTTAATGGATGTTCAGTTGTATTGTGCCTGATATGTGAATATTCTATTGAAGATGGCTAATAAAGGACAATCTCTTATACATTACCAGGGTACCGCATCCTTTGAAATGTGGCACTTGACTTTTCTCAAGACTTGATCCTAGGAGTCACTGCGCTAATGTAGAATAAGATTGGGCTTGAGGGTTTTGAACTGATAGGTGCTCTGCTGGGGCCACTAAAACTATTGCTTTTGTTCTTTCCCCTATTACAGTGCAACTTACGTAGCACATGGGCAAGTGTCATGGCCAATGAAATCATGTCTCAGTTCTTTCTTGTAACAAAGGTTCCTTTGTCCCTTGTAGCCAAGCAGAGCCAACTGCTCCCATCGCTTGTCAAACACTGCTTATGCTTTTGCAATTAATTTCAAGCTGTGGATCAGTCCTAAAAAACCAAACTTCTATAGGGCAGTAAGCCACACCCTGTGAAAGGCTGCCCCACGGATATTTCAGTATGAAAGAAGTAAGCCAGCTCTTCCAAGTTGCAAAAGACAATGGTATACCATAGAAGGCAATGCTATCCACAGTATTCTGGGTGCAGATGTAATGTTTTGTATCTACAATCACACTTCCACTGGGAGCAAACACAAATTTCCCTTCCCCATGGCTTTAACCATGGTGTACACATCAGCACTACCAGATGCTGGAACTAAGTCTTTGGAACTAAGCCTGGTTACGATTGTCTGAGTGCTAAATCAGACTATGATGCACTATGCTTAAAAGCATGAGCTCCACTCTAACCAGGATTAGGAGATTAGAAAAGTTTCTTGTGCTCTGAGCCAGTAAATGGGAAGAGTATCTGTAACTAGACATTATGCGAGGTTAACTTTAAAAAAACGACAATACAGAAGCCACTTGGTGCAAGTTCAAGCATTTCTTTATTTTTACACTTAAATATCCTCTTTAAATACAGCATTATCACAATGAAAAGAACATAAAAGGCAAAACAAAATGTAAAGGACCTGACAAGCTTTGGATTCACATTGAAAATGCCACCTGTATACCATGTAATGCAGGAAAGCAGAGAGTAAGTTATCAGAGTCACAACTGATGTAGAGAAGAGGGCAGGGCTTGTACCAAATGTTTCAGACCAGGGCTTAGCAAATAAGGGGTGTCTTCTAAACAGGTAGTAAAAGGGCTGCTCCCATGTAAACAGTTCAGTAGCACCAAAAGGGTGTGGGGAGAGAATGTTTTACTGCAGAAAAATTGTTCTGTGATGAATATGTGGTAGGATACCAGAGATATTTTTTTAAAAGAAGGCCAAGCAAGAGGAGAGATATATACTTCATTGCATTAAAAACCATTCTTTAAACAAATGGTTTTTAAGAACTCGTATCTCTGCAGGAATTAGAGTTAAGATTCTGTAGTTTCACTTAAAACATTAGCTCACATTCTTATTTTTTTCATACTGGTTTTTATTTTATTTTTTAAAAAAGCCAATTTTATCTACAATTAAGTCACCCAGCAAAAACAAAACAAAAACATTTTAACCTTGCCTTTTCTCTGAGAAAAAGCACTGCTTTATTTTTTCCAAGGTCACAGGCACAAAAGATCAGCAGGTAGCCCTTGCTGGATCATGGAGACAATTATGGCACAGGGCCAGTATAGCAGTTCAAATGCTACCAGTCTCTTGTCTGCTGGGAGGAATATAAACCACTGGGTGAGAACACACATTTTATTCAGTTAGTTTTCTATCAACCTATTCTGGCATCTTTTGCATCTTGGAATGTTAGCTATGAGAACCCCTAACTGTTTTTAAAAAGCGCTCTGATAGTTTAGGTGCGAAGTTACTTCCATTTGCAGAAAGGATATTCCAGCAAACCATCTGTCAGTGTTGGGACGTGGTGAAGGGGAGCAGCAATTAAAGCACTCCACAGAAGGAGGTTCCATATGCTGTCGGATATGCATGAGTTGAGGTGAACCCCATTTCAGCTTCTTCATTTTAGAGCTGATCATAGCCAAACCCCAAAAGAACACACACCATGGAGTTAAAGGCAACAAAATCAAAGGAAGGGGCTTCAACCACTCCTTTAGGAGATATCTTTAGGAGCTGCCTGTGGCTCAGCACTGCAACGGTCAACTGGAAACAGAAGCGTTCCTGGAAAGAAGTCCTGAAACATGCCTTTGCTAACAGCAGGAAGCCAGCAGTGCAAATGGCTGAGCCTGTGGCAGCCCTAGAGTTGTCCACAGTTGATTGTGTAGAAAGACAGACAACTGTGGAGACTGTAGTAGTATCCAAAGTGCTCTTGGGCCATGGCTAGACCAGGCCTATATCCCGGGATTGTCCTGGGATCATCCCTGTACATCCAAATGACACATGGGATACCAGGAGCAGGTAGGGACGACCCCTCCATTTGCCTGGGATAATCCTTAGGTCTAGCTAAGGCCTAAGATGATCTTAGCCAGCACATTTTCTCCCTATTGCCTTTGAGCCATCAGCCTGCCATTTGCACCGCTGGAACTGGAGGACAGTCTGTGCAGCTTCCTACAGGCAGCACATTCCTACTTGCTGCTGGGACCCTCTTGCTTCTGAACTCAGGCACACTAGATCTATGCTATTGCAAGGGCAGCCTCTAGAAATGGCTGCCTTTGAAAATAAAGGCAGCTTTTTATAGCACCTTTTATTTTGTAAACGACTAGTATGGAAACTGGGGAGGATTCTTAGTCACCAGTGCCCCTCTGAAGCCTAAACATTAGGCAGTAGAGAAGCATGGGAGGAAAATCCAAACAGCAGCAGAACTCCCAGCAACAAGGCCTGAGGCATGTGGGTGTAGCCACACAGCGACATTTGTGTGTATGACCCTTTGCTTTGCAAGGCAGAAAACGGGACTATGACAGACATTTTAAGGCCATACTCAAGTTCTTGAGGTCCTTTCCCCCATTTTAAAGCCATTGCACAAGGGAGAAGTCCGCCTCCTAAACACACTGGTACCATTTCTAGACAATTCACTGCAACAGAAGGTGGCAAAGCACAGAAGGCTCCAGTATACCATATACACTAAACCGCACAAGGAAAGCTTTGGAGGGGTAGGAAAATCAAGGAGTTAAAATACTGAAGCCTTTTTATAGTTGAATCCGGTTTATTTTCCCATCAACACAAAACTTGAGACTTCCATGGGGTGTAATAGCATTGAGGGCCAGAAGCCCAAGTTACAGCCAGTGTTCTCCCCCATCCCCTTTCCTTGCTAGTCTCTTCCTGGACATTTGCTTCTGTCCGCCGTATCTCCCTGGGATGTAGTGTCATTTCAGAAGGTTAAGCTTTTCTAGATCGGTTGCCAGAGATGCTTAGTTACCATTTCTCACTGTGATAAGAGGTTGAAGTCTAGAGATGGGTTAAGACTCTGCTGCTGGTATGGATGTTGAGGTTTTCTTCTGAGGGACCAGCACAGACATCTTTGTTTTTTTTTATGGGTCAGGACAGGTAACTGCAGCAGAAGGCAATAATTATCTTCTATTTACTACAAAAAGAAAGGGGAAGAAGATGCCCAGGAGGGTGGAGGGTAAAAGTGCTTTTGTTATCCTACAGGGAGGAAAGTGGTCAGTAAGACATAGAGGGTGGTGAATGGCATCTCTAATGATATCCCATTCCCCCACTTTTATTCCAGGACTAACAGGAAAAGTTAATTGCACACCTTCTTGGGATGGAGATTACAGCAGATGCATACAACATGGGAGTCTTCTCCACTACCACCTTATTGCACATTTGCTGGCACCCTTGTGCTTGCAATGTGGCAGCTGCAGTTCTATTGCATATTGACCGCCTGCCATTCATCCAGAATGCTAAGTTGCTATCAAGGTGTGTGTGTGTGTGTGTGTGTGTGTGTGTACGCGTGTAGAACAAAAAGCTTTCACCTCCAAACTCTTGTGCAACTTGAATGGAACATCTTGTAATAGCTGAAGAGAAAGGAGTAAATAATTAATAAAACTATGGGACAGAAGAAGGATAAGTACTTTGTATACCTCCTGTCCCCCCAAAACTTCCATTTACACCTCCACTGAGAAGGTGGGCCCTACCCACCCTGGGGCAGTCATAGAACCAGACCCCAGAAGGGCTTTAAAGTCACAGAGGCAGGAGACCCCCCAGCTCAGAATGGACATCGAAGTGTCAGCTACAGGTAATGGGGTCACAAGATGCCCCAGTAAACATTCAGCACAATAAAAAAAAACATTTAAACCAATTGATCTCACCAGTTCCCATTAAGGGCCAGCAAGACGGAAAGTGAACCAGTTTGGATGAAGCTACTGGTAAGTCCAGGAGACTCCAGGGTGAAAATGGTCCTGTACGACAGTTGCATGCCAAACTGTAGACGTAACCAGTCATGATCAAAGTTAATCCATATTGAATTTTAAAAATATATATAGTTTTTTTTTCCAGGGGAAGAAGGGTAGCAAATGTCACATAAATAAGGAGTTTTGAAGAGCCCAAGCTGTGTAAACGGGTCAGAGCAGTTAAAGCAGGTAAGAGCACAGTTACCAAGAAGACAAATCACTGAAGATGACAGGGTGGTACAGAGGGCAGCAGCTTCACCTGGGAGGAGCTACTGGATGGAGAAGGAGATTCCACTGCACATAACAGTTCCTTGATATCGTATAATAGTAACAATGTTCTCTTCTGCCCGCCCACCCACCCACAACCCGCCAAGCGCTTTAGAAGAAAAGGCAGCTTCGCTCTATTGCTTCCTTGAGACACATTCATGTTTGGTCCTTGTAGGGTGGGGTAAGGTGCCTCCAACATAGCAGCTCTGGTCGGACTGTCCCTTGTCTATGGTCCAGCCGCTTCAGTCTCAAGAGGCCAACCAATCTGCAAAGGGACCCTCTTACCTGGAGGCAGCCGTAAGCGCTTGATTTAGTTAATTTTATGGTGAGCCTGTACAAAGCAGTCCCCCTCCTCTCCCAGCCACCCCATCCCCCTGCCCCATATTAAATAACTCCCAGTGGCCGAGGCCATTAGAGAAAACCGCTGTCAATAAATAGACATCATCAAGGTAAGAGCTGTGATGGGTTGGGATGTGTCACACAGTCAGCGCAGGTCCCAGAGAGCATTCCTCAGAGGAGGGAAGCTCACAGGTGCTCTCTGGAGATGGCCCTGTGCTCTGGGGCCGCAAACTGTCCTGGGGCACATTTGTGTGGAAGGGCAGGCTTGGCAGAGGAACTTCAGACTGACAGCTGTCAGAAGGAAGGGGCTCCAGGGACACAGCAGTCTTGCCTGCTTCTGCCCTGCTGGAGGCTGTGGCTCGGCCACAAGGCACCAGTGAGGCCACGGGGACGGAATAGACACTCAGCTCCTTCTCCTCAGTGCAGCGAGGAGGCACCTCCGACTCCTCTGCGCTGCTCTCGCCCTTCACCCCCAGCACCGACCTTTGGTCGACCTGATAGTACACCACAGGCCCATGGTTCAAGAAGGGTTGGTCGCCCTCGGCTGAGCTAGCTTGTCCAGAGCTGTCCGTAAAACACAGAACTGAGGAACCTGGAGGCAACTGGGCCTGAATGAGGATGGGCGTGGCCAGGCTGGGGCACATCCCCTCGGGGGCCGCAAGAGGCTCTTCCAAAATGCACACGCCGAGGCTCTCCACGCTGTGGGAGCCGCTGCTGGAGTCTTCTTCTGCCTTCAATCGCTCCAGCTCCTCTGCTGTCTGAAGGTGCATGACCGCCGTCTCGTTCTCGGCCATGAACTCCTGGAAGTCCTGCGTCTCTGGGGACTGGGTGCCCAGCCAGTCACTGCTGGAGCTAGGAGGGGTCTCGTCATCCAGAGTCTGGGCCCGGCTCACCTGACGCTTATTCTCCAGCTCTAGTTTCATAATGGTGTGCAGGTAGTGAGTCCGCACCCGGATGGGATTGAATTCAATTCGCCCGGCCATGTTTCCACAGCCATCTCTGGAACAGCCACACGGGAAGGACATTCGGTCCACCTGGGTGGGGGAAGTGGGGGACAGTGAAACTGCACCTAGCAAGAACACTATGGAAGTGACTGGAATCAGATGCAAGCTGAGGCAGGGTGGGAAGAAGCAAGCAGATGCTAAGATCATGTCAGATGGAACATGCAAAATCCATGCAAGCGGCTACCGACAAACAATAAGCTACCAGGCCTACAAGGAGCCCAACGTCCCCCACCAATCCCTCTGGATGTTCCCCAGTTAACCTGCTGATCACTCTTACAGCCCATGGACAACCCAGCAAATTGCAGCATCTGTCCAATTCCATTTACTGCACAATGATAAAGAAAATGCGGAGCTACCTGGAACATTTCATTCTCAAAATGATCAATATTGCATTTTTAGTGCTAGGGAAACAAATGTCCTTGCAAGAGAAGTACTTCTTGGAGGAAAAAAAACAATGTGGGATTCTCCACCAGACCTGCACATTGATCATGCAAAAGGGGCGAGTGGTGGCAGAAGAAAGAGTGCTTGTCTGGAAAAAATGAAGGCTGTGAATGAAGATGTGCCAACGCACACATTCAGATAGCATTAGGAGGCCTACAGGCAAGAAAAAATTACGCAATGCAAGTGTGAAATTTGGTACTGGATGAATGATTAAGCACCCTGAGAATCTCGACTTTCATAGAAGCAACAATATAAAAATTAAAAAAGCAAGTTTTCAACCCCTCCGGCTGTGAAGACAGTGTGCAAAATGATGGGGAAAACTAAGGTTTCAGAAGGAGGATTGATGTGGGGGATTCAGAAAAAGATCCAAGCAAGATTTCCAGAAGTCAAGGCTGCTGGGTCCTGAATAGTTCCTTGATCCTCCCTCCACCCCATGACTAGCAGAAGCAGAAGAACGCAAACCAAAACCACATGCAATGTGCTTAAAATTGCACAAATGTTGCAGAATTCATGTCACGCTGGAGAGCAGGATTATTTTTTTTTAAAAAAATGTTCATTTCCCATGGCGGCCAGTAGAGGGAAGCAGAGAGACGGCGGAGCCCACATGCACAACCCCTGGGACACAACTAGCTCCGGAAGGGAGAGTCCTATTGCTCCAACAGCCAGTACTCCTCGTCACAGGGCTGCTTCTAGCTCCCCACCAAAAGGAGTCTCACCTTGCTGCTCTCCACCCATACAAAACCTCAAGCAAAATCTAATCAACACCTTCCCTTTTGGGATTCACCCCACCCCACTCCGAGATAATGGGGGCTTTCTCCTTTTGCCTCAGTGGTGGTGAATTAACCACGTATGATCCTACAAGAACTTAGGAGGGCAGGCAAATCAACGGACCGTAGCTACGACAGCCCTACTCTGCCTCCAAGCAGCACCTTATCAGCTCAGGACTAACACACAGGCAGAGTTTAGGTGCACGCAGCCCAGGACCGGAAAGGACAGACACAGACAACACAGTATATATAGTTCAGGCCAAAGCCAAGCGGTTTCCCCACTGACCTGGCATTTAATTCCAGCCTGGCTACAGGCGCAGGCCTCAGGATCACAGTACAGCCGGCAGTCACAGCCACATTCCTCCCGGGAGAGACGGATGGCGCGGAGTTCTTGTTTCTCCTCTGCATCAATGCGATGAACGCCGGAGGCTCGAAGGAGGGCACGGCGGCGCTTGGTGGGCAGTGGCTGCAGGAAGAAGTAGTCGTCCACCTCCACGTTCTCAACATCAATGTCATCATCGGAGACATCCTCAAGAGTCAAACCATCCGCCTCCTCTGACTCCACGGTGCCGTTCTTTGTCAGCTTTTTGGAGGAAGGGGTTGGGGGTGGGTGGGAGGAAGAACAGAGAAGGCATGCACACACACCAGCCAAATTAATCATGGAAACTCAAATCACATCCAACTTTGCAGTCTGCAACAACAAAAGAGAGAATGCGATTGCCTTGAAAAGTGCAGCAATCGCCTCCCCATCCCAGAGCAGCGCTAAGGGTTTCACCCTAATCCCCTAGATAGAACCACACTGAGAACTTAGGGGAACAGCCAGAGCGGGGCTTATGCCACAAATCCGTGCATGAAAGCAAGATCTGGTGCACAGCACAGAATGAAGCTTCCTGAGAATCTTAGGCTTAAAAAAAAAGGGACATCCGTAGCTGTGGTGCGCAGTAGAGGAAAGTTGGGAAGCACGGGGGCAGCGTCTGGTGAAGGTTTGGCATCGCATTCTGGCAATTAAAGGATGGGGCTTACACCAGGACATTCGAAACGCTTTGAAAACCTGCATCTTCAACGCAGAGTGGGGTAAGGAAAATGTGCCTCGTTGACACCATTGAGGTTACTTGAGGAATAGCTGCGGGCTTTTCAAAGCACAGGCTGCAGTCATTTTGTCTACACATCCTTGACAAGAGAGGCCCCAACCCTTCCAAGAGCCGGAAGGTATTGCTTCCCTAGCCACTTATCCTCTCCCCAACCCAGGTCAAAAAGTGCAGTTGTAAATGAATATCGAAATCATAAGCAGGGAGAAGCCACTATTACGCCTCGGGGCTCTTTCATTCTTTACCTATCAGCAAACCTGGACTTGCCACTAAACGTACCCTTGACAGGGAGCAGTATAGAATCATAGTATAGTAGAGTTGGAAGGGGGCTATAAGGCCATCGAGTCCAACCCCCTGTAGCCAGCTCCAGCTCCCCAGTGAGTCTACCTGTGCGATACACAGGTTCACAAACATGTCCTCAGGGGAAGGGCCGAAGCTCACTGGTAGAGCACATGCTTTACATGCAGAAGGTCCCAGGTTCTATCCCTGGCATCTCCAGGTAGGCCTGGGAAATGCCCCATCTGAAACCCTGGAGAGTGGTTTCCCAGTCAGCAAAGACATACTGGCTCACTTCAGACAACACTTTTCTCAACGGTGGTTTTAAAACTCCACAGTAGAGTTTTTACACCACTGATGAGAAATACCTTGTCGGGCGGGAAAACCCCATGCAACGGTGGAGGGTTGTTTTTTTTTAAAAAAAAACACTCCACGCAGAATATCTACACTGTGCAGAGGAGAGTTCCTGCACAGCCGTTGTGTTGCATGTTGGGCTCTGTGGATTTTTCCGTTGCATTGACTTTTCCCACTGACTACAGAGTTCCCTGGCAAGAGTGGCGAAAGGAGTGAGTGCCACTCTAGGAGAGCTGCCGGGATTGGTTTTTTGCAGCAATGGCTGATGGCGTACCGTCGGGAGGAACGGGGGAGGAAGTGTCAATCAAATGACACAATGGATTTTACTCAACTCCACGGTAGCCCACAGTCACACAACGGTGGAGTTAGAATATGTGCGGGGAGTACCCCCTAAAAACTCAACCGTTGAGTGGAGATTTCACACTGTGTTGACTAACATGTTGTGTGAACTGAGCCACTGTGTTAGATGGGACAGCTTGGTATACAGCAGCTTCCTACGTTCTTGTCACCTCCACACACCCTCAACCTCACTCCTTTTGCAGACCAGAGTGATGGTGGTGTTCTTATAGGTTTCCCCCAAAGAACAAGATGGAATCGGAAGCCAATGCTTTTAGTGTTTTCACCATGGCTCCCAAATCACACCAGCCTTTCAGCTTTATGTTATCTGTGTCACGCCATCAATGTACACTGTGCTATAACATAGGCAAAGGGGGCAGGTCCCTGCCCAGGAGAACTTACTACCTGCTCTTTAAGTGGGTGACAGAAGAGTCCTGAACCGTGAGCAACATGCACCTTCCAAGGCAATGAACCAAGGAGGATAAAAGCCTGCATGGCTGTTTTTATGCCAAACATACACAATGTATTGCATCTTTCAGAATACTAAGTAATATAATAGCAACTTCTGCTTTCTGCTGACTGCACAGGGGGTGTTCAACCTGTTCTAGATGGGGTTGCACTCCCCCTGAAGGAGCAGGTTCGTAGCTTGGGGGTTCTCCTAGATCCATCTCTGCCACTTGAGGCCCAGGTGCCCTCGGTGGCATGGAGTGCCTTTTACCAGCTTCGGTTGGTGGCCCAGCTACACCCCTATCTGGACAGGGATAACCTGGCTGCAGTTGTCTACGCTCTGGTAACCTCCAAATTAGATTACTGCAATGCACTCTACATGGGGCTGCCTTTGAAGACAGTTTGGAAGCTGCAGCTTGTGCAAAATGCAGTGGCCAGATTGATAACTGGGACCAGAAGGTTCGAGCATATAAGACCCACTCTGGCTCGCTTGCATTGGCTGCCTGTATGTTTCCGAGCCCAATTCAAGGTGCTGGTTTTAACCTATAAAGCCTGACACGGCTTGGGACCACAATACCTGATGGAACGCCTTTCCCGACATGAACCTACCCGAACACTACGTTCAACATCTAAGGTCCTCCTCTGGGTGCCTACTCCGAGGGAAGCTCGGAGGGCGGCGACAAGAGAGAGGGACTTCTCTGTGGTGGCCCCCCAACTGTGGAACAATTTCCCTGATAAGGCCCGCCTGGCGCCAACATTGTCATCTTTTCGGAGCCAGGTCAAGACTTTTCTCTTCTCCCAAGCATTTAGCAATATGTAATGACCTTGGGTCTGCTTTTTGGCACATCGTTGTTATAGTGGCTTTAAATGTATTTGTATTTTGCTTGTTTTTATGTTTTTTAATCTTTGTATATTGTTTTTAAGTGTTTTATCTTATGTGAACCACCCAGAGAGCTTTGGCTATGGGGTGGTATACAAATGCAATAAATCATAATCATAATAATAATCATAATAATAATTTTGGAAGGAGAACATTTCTAGCCCTCATGATCGCACAGATAAGCTTTAAAAACAATCACCGCCAGAATAATCTGGGAAAGGTAAAGCCCCCCTTTTTGAACTCCATTCTCCTTTGATTCCAGTGCTCAACCTCGTCATGCCTATGTCCCACGTCCCTTTCTTCCGCTGTATTTATCCCTAACAAGAAGATTGCACTTTTCCTCAAATGCGTTTGCATCCATATCTTGCTGCCATAGGATTCCTATTTCCCAATGTACAAACATTAGAAACTATAGCATACCAAGTAAATCTGGGGTGGGGTGGGGTGGGGACGTAACTGAATTAGAAAGGGACAGAGGCAAGAACCCTCTTGCCATTCCTATTTTATAAACCTGCTTAGGAAACCCATCCAAACTCCCAAGTTTCAGAAGCAGCACAGGTGCTCCTGTTCAGCCTTCTCCAAATTGGGGCTGCCAGATGTGTTGGACTACAACTTCAGTCATCCCCAGCCCACATGGTCACTGGGCATGATGGGAGTTGTTGTCCAGCACATCAGGAAGGCACAAGCATGGAGCAGACTGCTTTACACAAAGCATCCTGGTATGCTCACGCAGGGCTTTAAAAAGTGACTTATAAAATCCCCAGTGAAGGTAGATCTACGCACCTCTCCCCAGGAGACCAATGCATGGACATAGGGTCACTAATGATACGGCATCCACAGCCATAGAGATCAGCTCAATTATGAAGTTCCAAAGAGGACAGCCTCTCTTCTCTCTCTAACTGTACAGAGCAGAGGAGATTTTGCTCTCTTTCCTCCACTTCCCCCCCACCCCTCAGATCTGTGTACATTCTCAGAGCCAACAGTAATGCCAAGGGCAAAAAGAGCTGACAGCACAAACAAAGCAAGTGGAAGCTGTTTCATCAGACTAGCCGCAGGATTACAGAGGGACCATTCCTCAGAGACATGATGCAACAAAGCCTCATTTCAGGAGTGACAGAGGCCAGAGCGAGCGCTACCTGAGCAAAGGCTGCATTTCCCATCTCCTCACGTTCAATGGGAAGCAGCGGGAGCCAGGGTAGTGCGACAGCTACATTTGTCAGAGCTTCGGTTTGGGAAACCCAGAATCCCTGCTAAATGGGAGGCTTGCTGGATGACTGCAGTCAAGCCACAACATTGCCGGGAGACTAAACACTTGGAGGAAGCGGGAGACAAGTAACAAACATGCGACAGCTCACGCTTACTGGCCTTGAGTCAGGAGGCACAATAATCGCCCCACTGGCAGACAGACCCTGCCCTCAAGGGCATGCAGTCCAAAGCAGAAGCGGTACGCTGGGCTGCACAGTGTCCTGCACCTATACTGAGCAAAAAACCATTTCAAAATTCAGAGTTCAGAAAATGTTGGTAAGTTTGCTTGTTGTTGTTTTTGGCACAGACTTCGTAGACAGAGGGGAAAGAAAAGGTATGGACATCTCGGTTAGATAACCAAGAATGTTTTCCCAGGGATGGGGGGGAAAGAGTGACAAGGCGGGAGTACCAAAGCCAGGAATAATCACCATGAAAATGGCAAGAAACTGGGCTATGAATCCAGTCCTCTGGCCACTCGAAGCCCCTACTTAACTCTCACCCCACAATTTAATTCTTCAAAATATTGCCCATATATTTCTAAGCATCTCTTTGCAACATGTGAAATATATGAAGGAAAAATCAAGACCTGCGGCATGCTAAATTCTGTGTGGAGTGCGCAATTGCCAGGCAGAGTGTGCTTCAAAATGTACTTTTCACCCTGGATTCAAGAACCACAGGATGGCATCATGGTTTAAAAACACAATTTTGGGGTGGGATTTCTCTCTTTTATTTGCGTTTGCTTCCTACGATTACACTCAAATGTCCTGGCACTGACTCAAATGATCTCTCTTAACTGAGCACTCTCTAGTTTTGGAGTCACAGGGACTGGGGGAAGCACAACATGTCTAGTTTTCACAGATGAGGTAAATTCCTTTCTGGAAGTACACTTCAGGCTCCAGGCAGAGGCTTGTATGACTGAGTGTTCCTCCATACAATAAAGGAGAAAACATAAATCCCTGCCCATAGAATACTAGCATATCACGGTGAAGTGTTCTAGCCTAATCCGTCTCCCTGATGTGTGAATAATCTACAGTAGAATGTTGCTCTTGTTGTTTCGGTATGGATGAGGACTTAACCATGGCAGCCCCCACCTTAACCTGAAGTAGTACAGTCCAGAAACAGGATTACCTCCACATCTGCTGCGAGAAGTAGGCCACAATGAAAGAATCAGCTGAAGGACTACAGAATGGGTATTTGTCTCTTTTGCTAAGCTGGTTGTCATGGCAGCAAGAGACTGATTGGAAATTCTGGGGTTTTAGACAGAAGCATCCAGTCTGGTAAGGGAAACCCAGTTGCTAGGCAACCCACGGGACACACAGACCAGACAGCCAGGAGGCATGATACGGAGAGAGCCGGAACAAGATGCTCACTTCTAGGGGGTAGGCTAAGACCCAGCATCTTTTACGGCCACTCCTGAGCCTTCTCATGAATCAGCTTGACAGAAAACAGAAGGCCTGTGGAAAAGCTGGTGCCAGGTCACTAGAGGACAATCAACTCAAGTCACTAATGGATGCCTCCGCTCTCTGCTGCTAGGGTGCCTCCACTGCAGGAAGCTGGGGAATTGCTCTGCTTTTACCAGCAAGCTAATTCATGCTCAAGAGACCCTTCCTCACCCAGCCCCAGTGGGAAAGCCCTTGGCAAGCTCAGGTTCTTCCACCCCATCAAAGAAAGGATTTTGGAAGATTACACACTTGCATTTTTGCATTAGCAACTGTGCCTCGTTGAACTCTGACATATGAGAAGGGCTGTGTATACTCCATGCAAATACTGGAGGTAGGAGGAGAAGCATGGCTTGGGGCAGAGAAACAGCACAGATTAGCAGAACCAGAAAAATATGTCTGATATAAACACATGCAAATTTGGCACACCATTTCTCATTATTTTAACGCAGCGTAGAACAGAACAACAAGAGCTTTGCATATGTGCAAAAAGGTATATAATCATATAGAAACATAGAATAGTAGAGTTGGAAGGGGCCTATAAGGCCATCAAGTCCACCCCCAAGCTCAATGCAGAAATCCACCTTAAAGCATCCCTGACAGATGGTTGTCCAGCTGCTTCTTGAAGGCTTGTAGTGTGGGAAAGCCCACAACCTCCCTAGGTCATTGGTTCCATTGTCGTACTGCTCTAACAGTCAGGAAGTTCTCAGGTAGCCCTCTTCACACAGGTAGGAAGGTCTCTCTAAGCATTTGGGAAGGGGGACCAATTAGTCCTGCTGATATTACAGAGTGGGGAAAAGGCTTCAAGTACAGAAAGTGAACTTCCCATGGCCATGTGATATGTTGTCTGTATATGTGTAGAGCATACATAGAGTTACAGACCCAAAACTCAAACCCTCTGCAAATCAATGATTAAAACCAAAAAACTGGCTTTTTTTTTTTTGCCCACTAAAATCTTACCTTCATTTTTTTGGCATGGAGTTTCTCCTCCTTCAGGTGCTCTCGGAGGATCTCACGGTGATTCACTTCTTGCTCCTGAGCAAACTCACCAAGGGTGTACCTGCGGACGGAGTTGTGGCGCTGGGCCATGCCCAAGGAGCTGCCGCCTTGGCTTGGCACGCTGGTGAATCCCTGGCGCCTTGCAAAATAGTACACGGTCACCTGGTCAAAGCGCACGTTCTTCCTGCGCAACTGTTTCTGCCTTTTCAAGATGGAGGTCGCTGAGATGCAAGGAAGCAAAACAGGAGACACTGAGTGAAAAGCGCTGGAGGGACAATAGGGTTGCCGCCTTCACATTACTCATGTCATCCTTCCTCCCCCCCACTGTTACCCTTGAAAGCAAAGGACCGCAAAACCACAAATGTGCTATAGTTCACATGTGTCATTTCCCAAAGTGGTTTTCAAAACTTTCTACACTGATGTGTTTGCTATTTAAACCTTAAGCACTCTTGGGCAGGTTCTAGGACATGCATGCAGTCCATGAAGGGCCAGGGCTGTGGGACTTTATCATAGACTTGAATGAACCAGGGGTGTGACCTGCCACACGTTCAATATTTTGTGGCTGTGTTTTGCAAAGAAACATCAGTAGTGGTGGGCAAGCTGTCTTTCAGGGATCTTTTCACGGTGAAATCCTCAACAAGCTTTGAAGGAATCCCTCGGTTCTATCAGAACCACTGGCATTACTACAACAGATTCCGCTAGATCAGTTCAGTTTTATAAAAAGGAACAAATTTCAAGCAGGACAAGTTTAGGTTTGACTTTTGGTTAAGAAATCAAGTGAAGCTAAGAAACCATGCAAACCTATCCGAGTAGCAAACGCGAGAACATAATTTGATGTCTTTCAGCAATTAATTCTAAACAAAGCTACCCTAACTTATATAAAAGAGTATAAAAGAGAGAGGCATAAGGCTCTTTAACATTCACAAATGTAAAACAGTTTGAAAGCAAGTTAAAAAAAACCAATTAACAATAAAACTACCAGGACCTACGGGATCACTGATCAATTTCTCACAAATACTTAACGCTCTATGAGGGAACAAAAGACAGCAATGTCAATCAAGATATTGTGGACTATAAAACTCTACCCCAAGAACCCTATGATAAATAGCAACGTCCTTACATAATTCATGTGTATAAGGCCCCAGATGGGAAAAGCAGGCAGCACCCTGGACACATATTCTCTCAGGATCAAATTATGAAAGAGAGACCTATTGTGCATTCCTAAGTGTTATTAGAACTATCAACCCCATAAGAACCAACCAGTGTAGCTGAAGATGACAGTGTTTATTTGGTTATGTGAACAATTCAATCAGTTACGTAGTCAACTACGATCCGCTCAAAGAAAGCAGTGAAAGCAGTTCACTGACACAGTATAGGAGGGAATGTGGAGAAGGCTGCTTTTGTAAACATTTTCCTGGTTGGCAATAAAGAAACAGTTTTGCAGAGTGGCAAACCCACCACTGCTGGTTCACCTTGGGAACACTCCTCAGGTTCTCATGGTGAACTACTAGGTTTGATTCAACCCTGAAGTACTACGGATGAAGCAAGACTTCGAAGGCAAACTGCTATAGTAAGACAGGCAAGTTCTTCTGCAAATAGCGCCAGAGGTCGAACGAAGTCTCCGGGCAGCGTATGTCAGGTGCCAGACCCAACTACTTACGTATGAAGCCGGTAGAGCTAGGAGGATTGACGCTGTCACAGCTGTCTGCACTGTCGCTGTTGGAGATCTCATCGTCGGAGTTGGAGATGGGCGAGCCCACGTCCACATCATCAAACTTTCTCTTGAGGCTGGCACTTGCGATTGCATCCATTTGTCTCTGGCTCGCATGGAGAGCCAAAGAGCAAAAAAGAGACTAGTGTCAACGGAAGATCTCCAACCCCTGGCCTATTGTTGGGGTTTACCAGGTACCTAGAAACAGACAAGAAGGGGAAGGGGTGGAACAGTCAGCAACTCGCCCCATACCATGCAATGAAAGGACACAAGCTTCAAGAAGTGCAGCAAGACAACTCACACCGGTACCAGGCATTCCTCAGGCTCGGCTCGGCTCAGCTCTCCTGCTGTTTCCCATTAGCTTCTCAATGCTGAGCAAAAGAGACTCTAATAAAAGCCATCCTACAGCAGACTAACTCCCAAGTATGCACTGCGGACAACAGTCCACTTTCCATTCAGCTGCCTGTGCTGCTTCAAATAGCCCACCCAGCCATGGCCTCCCATTACCCACTGGCCACCCACCAGGTAGCAAGTATGTTGGGAAACAGGGCATGAAATATCCATCTACATCTGCAGCTCCAACCTGCATAACTTCCACCTACAGCCTCCCTCCCCCTCGAAGCAGGTTGGGAAAGAACATGCCTTTGGCAGAACTACCCGCAGCTTGCTGTGCCTATCCATCACCACTGCCACCAGCCCACAGCTCAGGTTGTTGTACGGGACGTTTCCCTCTCTTTTACAATGACAAGTTCTGAAGGGACATCTGGATGTGTTAAGTCAGAGTTGCCCAACCTGGCGCCCTCCAGATCTGGCTGACTACCACTCCCATCATCCTCAGCCAGCATCTGGAGGATGCCATGTTGGAGAAGACTGTATTATTCCATTATCCACGTTGCTTCCCCCTCTCTTCTTTGCTTATTCTTCACACTAACGTGCATATCCACAGTTATCAATACATTTCTGCAAAGTGCCAACAAATATGCCAGTGAAATCTTTCTACTCGTGTGTTATTGCCCAACAAGAGACATGCCACCAATGTGTGGTACAGGCGAATTTATGGAGTTAAAAGGAGCTAAGGCACAGTAAGTGTACACCCAAAGGTCCCAGAACTTACCCCTGCCCAAAACAATGCTCTGCACACCTGTATTGCTTTCATGAGCTCTATGGGACACTCAGTAACCCTGGGGTCTCTGCAGTTTATAAGTGCACACAACTCCCCCACCCCCAGGATGTCCTGCTTAAATGCAAGAAAAGATTCTCAATTTTCTTTCTGTGGGAGGGAGGAAACGGTTTGGAAAGCTTAAATTGTGCTCATATAATCTCCTGACTAAAAATAGCTGAAAAGGCAGCACATTTCAGGGCTATGAACTGTTATTTCTGTTGTTGGTTTTGTTTTTTTAAACACACACGCTCCTGATGAAATGCTAAGCATTCTATGCTGTACTGAAACGAGCGAAAGTTCTGAAGATGCCAGTTGCGTTCCTATTCCTGACCATGTTTACAAGTCAGACATGTGTGGTATGCATTCAGCTGACTCCAAATGGTTAAATCTGCTCTTGCCTTTTGTGCACTGAGCAGACACCGATGGAGGAAAGAGTCATGCGCGCCCACACATTCCTAGAGAAGACAGACAGGAATCTTGAACAAACCAGATTTGGCTTCAGCACAACAAAAGCCAGTGGGGAAACTGCAACCATTTTACCACACAATGCACCAAGGAATACACTTGTTTATGCCAATTATTACAGAGGAAGGCTACCCAGCCATTACACAATATAAATATCGACACTCATATTTTTAAAGTGTCATCACTGAATATCTATAAATGTGTGACCTTGGGTCAGATCCATTTTGGTGCTGTCTGGTAGCTGTCTCAAATCAGGCCCAGCAACAGATGTTTCAGAGGAAGGTGCATCAGAAACCCAGTATTAGGCAGGGGCAGGATTATCCTACCCCCATAGCAGTCAGATCCTAATCTCCAATAGCGAGAGACTAGGTTAAGCCTTCTGGAAGGAATATTGTGACTTGCACTACAAGGTTTAAGTGGCCACAGCAGACCTGATGACCTAGTTCAGCAAGCTTTGGCTCTCTGATTCTGCAAGGCAAGAGTAAACCCGGCTTTGACACTAATATCTATTCTTTTTCTTCCTAAAATGCTCTTTATTAGGCCGACCAAAAAGTCACCAGAATGTGCAAGCTTTGAAGAGCTCTTCATCAGGCAGGCTTCTACAAAATCTGGAGGGGGGGGGATAAGGAAGGGGTAGAGCCTGACTTGTTTTGGTGAATTCATGATGGCATCTGTACGATCAGCGTTCCAAGATGAAGTTGGGATGGAGGTGGGATCTGCAGACATTCAGATTAGGCTCTGGTAGGTCATGTGATGAGTAGAGACCCGATGGTAACAACATAGTTACAATTCTTGCTAATCTCACACAGAACGTTAGTCACAGGATGGAGATGGACAACAAGGGTCACACTGGAAATTCTGCTATCGCATATTCAAATGAAGGGGCAGAAGCGTCCAAAATGTACCTCTGCCTCCCTCTAGCAAACAGTTACAAGAACAGTAATCTGACGGGAGATCACAAGTTAGAACAGGAGTTCTGGCAGGTGAAAGATCCGGACCGCTGCTCTGGCTATGGCAATGGAGCGCACACAAGTTCAGTGTGGAAAATCATGATCCAGCAAGTGCCCAAATACCCATTCTCTGGCCTGCCCATATAATAAGAGGACAGAGGAAGAAAAATAAAAGTTTAATCTTCATAGCCAAGAAGAAGATTGAATGGTTTTTATGCCTCTTACTTCATGTAATTTAATTGTTATTATTTTGAGTGGATGCCTTGCTATCCTTTGTGGATGAAGGATATTTTATAAACTTCTAAAAATAAAAACAAATAAATGAAGGTGCTGCCGGTAGGGAACAGTATGCACGTTAGTGCTTCCCAGTCTTGTGCTCAGTGTCCATTTGCCAGCTCTTTCCTTAGCTAGCAGGAATCTAGGATTTCCTTCCTCACAGCAGGTAGGAAAGGGCAGCCATGAAATGTGAAGAAGCACTAGGGCAGGAAACACTGGACAGGTGGGAAGGAGGGGGGGGGAAGGACACTTAAGACATCCCCCCCTCTCATCCTTACATACATGGGAGGGAACCCTTTGAGAGAGGAAGTTTACCTTTACCTTGAGACCAAACAAAGCTTTTCTAGGAGGCTCTGCCAAAATCTGTCCTGGGCTTAGACGGAACTGAACGTGACTACTCTAAGAACTCTACGGTGCAAGCATTGACAGCCCTGCCTATTTTTGGCAGGCTTGACAATTGCGTCATGAATGAGGCAATGCTATACCTGCTGTGCTGGGACGTCTGCTATTATCTTCCCACATATATGATAAGAAGAGCCATGCTGGATCAGACCAACCCATGCTTAATCAGGCTAGCTTAATCCAACGCTCTGTTCTGACAGCGGCCGACCAAATGCCCCACAGGAAGTCCATAAGAAGGACATGAGGGCAAAAGTACCCTCCCGCTTGTGCTCCTTAGCGACTGGTATTCAAGATATGCTGCCTCTGATTCTAGGAGGCAACATATAGCCATCCTGACTAATAGCCATTGATAGCCTTATCCTCCATGAATTTGTCTAATCCCCCTTTAAAGCCATCCAGGCTGGCAGCCATCATTACATTCTGCGGTAGCAAATTTCATTGTTTAACTATGTGAATAAATAATTCTCTTTGTCTGTCCTGAGTCTCCCACTATTCAGTTTCATTGGATGACCCCAGGTTCTAGATTTGAGAGAGGAAGAAAAATTTCTTGCTATCCATTTTTCCACACCATGCATACTTTTCTACATCTTATCATGCCGTTGGTCCCCCTGCTTACTTGCCTATTTTCTAAGCTAAAAATCGCCAAACATTGTTAAGTTTCCTCATGGGAGTGGCTCAGCCCCTTGATCATTTTGGTTACCCTTTTTTACACCTTATTTTGGCTATACAGTATTCTTTTGGGGATGTGGTGACCAGAGATTGGATCCAGGATCTGTGTTTTATGAATGGAAGGGCTCTGCTCATAGTAATTGCCTCTGCCTGGTTTTTTTAGATCCCCTCTCCATACCCACAGTTCACTTATTTCAGCAGGGTCCCCTGACGCACTGGGCGGGTTCGCACGATCAAGCAGGGAAAATAAGCCACAGTGGGTTATTTCCGTGCCTTGTGTATACTGATCACAAGCCACCTAATTTCCATAATTACCCTCAACCAGTGGAGGTTATCATGATGTCCAAAGCTGGTGAGGGTGGATGGCAGGGAGGTTTACAAACTACCCTGGAACCCATGGCTTGTTCTAGGGTTGCATTTTCAGGAGGCTGGAGGAGTTGCTTTGAGAAGGAGGAAAGGTAGCCAGTCAGCTTCTATCAGTCCAGTTGCATGCAACTAAATCTGGATCCAACCCTAGGTGTGATTATGTATATATTTAAAGAATATTAGCAGTTTTATTATTTTAGATTCCTTTCCTAATGGTCCACAAATATGCAATTTCCAGTTTTCACAGCAACTGCACACAGGGTCAATGTTTTCATTGAGCTACCTGCCACAATCCCCTTCCTAATCAGGCACTACAAGCTCAAACCCCCTCAGAATATCTGCTAAGTTAGGGTTTATTTATTTTTGTCCCAATGTGTATCACTTTTCCCTGGACTGTATTTGCCATTTTATGCCCATTCTCCCAGTTTAGAGATTTCTTTGGAGTTCTTTGCCATCCCTTTTCACCCACCCAAATAATTGGGTGTCATCAACCAACAGGTCCACCTCACAGTGAATGCTTAACTCCAGATAAGTTATTAACAGGTTAAAAACCACTGGTCTCAATACTGACCTTTGAGAGGGTCTTCATAACCTTCATAATGAGAACTGTCCACTGATTCCTACTCTCTGTTTTCTCTTCTTTAATCAGTTATTGATCCATAAGACGGACTCTTCTTTTATCCCATGACTGCTAAATTGGTTCAAGACTCTTTGGTGAGGAAGCTTGTCAAAAGCCTTTACAAAGTTTTTACCTGTGACACTACACATACTGCCCAACCCAAAGAGCTTATGTATTCAAAAAACACTTACATATTCAAAAACCTCTCATTAAAAAAGCATAAAGCAAACTGCTTTTCAGAACCCTACTAAATCACCACAAACTACATGGACTAGAAATTTAATTTATGATCAAATCTCTGATCCTCAACATTGTAATACTGCACATGGAAAACGCAGTGGTCGAATGCAGTTTGTGGGCTACAACTTTTCTTTCCTAGTATACAGCAAGGACAGATGTGTTCAATGGACACTGGCTATAGTGAGAACTGACAATTCTTTTTGGATAGCAAGCTCTTTCCAATAGTTAAAAACAACCTCCTCCATTACTAATACCCAATACATATTCAGAGAGGGGCAAATTAATGCTAATTTTTAAGGTGACTTTCCAATTCTACCCCACCTTTTTAAAAAGATTTTATTAAACATCCCAAGGGCTTTGCAGCATGCATTTGCCAAATAGCTTCTGAGATTACATCCCATTTTTGCATCATTAGTTCCACCTTGGCAGAAGTGTGCACATACTCCAAGCCCCACTTTTAAGATCAAAATGAGAACTTGTGTTTAACTCCTGAATGAGCTCCCTTAAGAGATGGCTGCAAGAAGCTCACCCTTTTTACACACACAGGCCAGATCTGTGTCCCTTCTATCTAAACCCTCAGATGCTTACTCTACAACCAACAAACAGGCAGGCCTGGAAACGACTCTCTCCATGAGCTCTTGAGCTATGGCCTGAAATTGTGCAGACTCAAGTGTTAGTATGGGGATGGGGGAGGGGGCAGACTGTGTGCTATGAAAGTGGCTGCAAGTCCCAATTTAGTAACAGGAGCTATTTCTTAAAGTACGCAGCTTTGCCATTCATTTCCCTGCAGCCTGGCTTTTGAACTATCTTAACTATAAACCCAACATTTGATATCCTTCAAAACCTATGCCAAAGTTTTGCACTAGTTTGGCACTGCTATGCACAAGTGTGTCAATGACATATTCAATCAGGGTTCCTAGTTAACACTCCGAAATCCAACATTTGTCATTTTTACTCAAAACCTATGCCAAAATTTTGCACTAGTTTTGTACTACCAACCCAAAGTTATGTAACAGACATACTTGGAGTCAGGTCCCACTGAGCACCCAAAAATCAACATTGCTGTTTTCACCCAAAAGTTTTGTAGCGGTTTTGTAGTGCATAACTGACATATCAGGGCTCCTAGTTAACATCCAAAACAAACACTGTTGTATCTCACCAAAACTGATGCCAAAGTATGGTAGTACTTTGTACTCTTCTGTGCAGAAAACCCCAACTCTTGTGCTGCCATTGTTACTGCCACCACTTTCCATAGGTTTACTGCCTGTGCTCAGTGGATCAAAAGATATTCTAAGGGACACACATCTGCACTGCCACTTCTCAAAGCTGCTCAGATTCCTTACTTGTATGTGAGATTTCACATGCAGTCCCAGGGTTATGTAAATTGTTATTATGACTAGTAAATAGCTGTTTCTTACCAGGCTTCTTAGGTGATCATGCATCTTATTCTACCAAGAGCATGTCAGTACATGGTGCCCCACCACTTTCCAACTTGGGACATCTCTCCTTTCATCCAGCTACGCCATGTAACTATGGCAAAATTGCCTAAGGCCCAGTGGTTCTGTCACATCCATGTAAACTCCCAGCCCTATTTCAGAGGGTGCTTGAGTTGGGGCCCCATTTGAACGAGATGCAATTATTTCTTGGAAATGTCGTTCCGTAGCATCTGATTATTTACTTACGTGCAAAACACTATAAAACTACTGCAAAACTTTGGCATAGGTTTTAAGTGAAACTTATGATGTTGGCCTTGGGGTGCTCAATAGGACCCCATGCTGAGTATGTCAGTTATTGTTGGTGGCAGTGCAAAACTAATGGCATAGGTTTTGAGAAGATACCAAATTTCAGGGTTCGTAGTTAACAGAGTTTGGCTTTTGTTAGGTCGCATAGATTGACGCAGAATGGGGCTCCACAGGCCATGCACTACCCCTCCCATAAGGAAGAAGCCAACAGCCAGAGACAAGGCTATGAGACCCATTAGGATAGAGATCAAGCAACCTTTGAGTTTGGAGGGTATTTGGGTTACTTTACAGAGAAGAGAGTAGGAGATGCCAGGTGGCTCTTATTTCCATGCTTATCACCCTCTCCACTAGGCTGCTCTTGACAGGATAATGGCAAATGCTTGGAAATGAAGCAAGTTGCTTCTCCTAGAAGTTAGCTTCTGATTATCAATCGGTACTGTCTGAAGGCCAGAAGACACCCACAAATTAATAATGATTACTTTGTCTGGCCCTCCCGTAGAAGCTTGAATTCTAGAAAAAAAGCAGAGGAATCTAGGAATAAAACCCACCACTCATCACTGTAGTATTCTGCTATAGCATTACCAAAACAAATTCCAATCATAGTGGCTGGGGAGAAAAGAAAGAGAAGAGAAATGTAACCGCATTTCAAAGCTGAAGGACAACTAAAACAAGCTTCAGATACTATAGTGCTGGCACTACTTGCAGGGGTGGAGAACAGCTTTCAGCCCAAGAGCCAAATTCAATTTTGAAGAAGCTCTTCGGTGGAGCCAAAGACAAAAGGGGTGGTTTTAGTTTTAGCAAAAATAATATATATATAGACATATTATAGCTTAAGAAAGCATTAGGAGAGGCATTTCACCCTTTTAGAATGGAGAGAGAACTGCACAAAAGCCGGGTGGGGGGAAGAAAACGACCAAGAGTTGGGGGAAAGGGGCGAGGACCATCTGGGGAACCTTAGATGGCCACAGTGAGACCCCCAGAAGCGCTGGATTTGGCCGCTGGACCTGAGGTTGTCCTCCCTCCGGCCCGTGCTATGGCCTCTGTCACAATTACCCCAGGAGGGTATTTTGCCTCTATTTTTTTTTTACATTGATTCAGGTCTCTTTCTATGGAAAAAATATAAATGCTATGCATTTTCCAGCTCTTCCTTACACGTCCCCACTCCAACAGAATTTTTTGGCCTGCATCGTCTTGAAAGGCTCAAGAAGGATGGCAAGAGTAACTACGAGAATAATGCTCATTACCTATCATAGCTAAACATGGACAAAATCGAAACAAAACCCCTGCTCCACAGTAGCTTAGCACTGACATCTCAAGTGGCCAATACTTTTATGCCACTTCCAAAAACAGACTTGTTTAAGGCATTTGAAAGGAAGGGGGAGGGTGGAAGCCTGAATCATGCTGCCTGTTTCTTTTCCTATCTCCACTTTCATGCAGCAAGACATTCATTATAGAACAATGGCCTTTACTCTGCTGGGAGACAGAAGATTAGGGCTGACCTGATGGCTGGGAACATCGGGTCCTGAATTTCCAAGAGAAATAACTTTTTAAAAATGGCCTTCCTCCCCCAGGAAATGCAAACACCGGGGCCCCAAGGAAAAAGGCAAGAAGCATAAGAGGAACAGCTTAGGAAGGAGACCTGCCATCTTCAAATGACATGCTAAGGCTGGCTGATGTTAGTAGGGGACGAGAGGGAAGGGGCATTATGAGGACTTTTTACATTTTCTAATCATGTACTAGTAAGTACCACAGAGCAGTTCTCCACCTTCAAAGGCAAAATCTGGTGGGAAAGCAGCCTTGAAGACAAAACACACACAAAAAGCCATGCCAAATACTGAAACGTCGTCACCTTCAGGAGTCACAGGTGAGTTTACAGAAGTGCCACTTAACCTCACTCCCTTCCCTAAAATACATCACAAGAGCAAGTCAGTCACTGCATTACGGTTTGTTCAACAAAACCCTGGGGTCCTCTTGCGTGTGCACACATGCATGCGCGCGCACACGCACACACTGCCCCTCGCCAGAAGTAGGCCTCTGCTCCTGCTAGCTGATGTGAGCCCACCACCACCCACCCAGACAAGCCCTGCCCGCTTCTTCCCTGTGCTTGTCTGTTCCCTTCAACATCCTAGCAACCGTTCCCATGGCAACAAAGCCGAACAAATGGGCTTGAAAGAAACATGCCAGCCAGCTGTGGCAGACGGCGGCAAGAGGATCCTGACTGCGTGGCTGAGTCTCCTGGGGAGTAGCAGGTTTTATGCTCCTAACAAAATGGGACACGCACACAGGGTGTCCCCCCCCTCACTTCTAAATCTTCAGCTCCTTCCGCCATCAAAGATTTAACCTCTTGCACCTCAAACATTTCCTGAAGGCAGGAGGAAATAGTGCCGCTGGGCTTCCACACCAGCTGACGGACAGAGAAGGATCCAATTCAGCAGATGCAGAGAGGGAAGCCAAGCATATGGTATCCCTTGGCAAGCCACTAATTACCTGTCGCTGCCTTTCCTGCCCTTTGGGTAGGTTGGCAACCTTGCTTTATAAGTGAAAGAACTGAGGCAGCAGTCACATTTGGCGAGATGAAACAGCTCTGCATGCACATGTATGGTCCTGCCCCACCAAAATCCGTGGGGCGTTTAGCTAAGCAAAAAAGGAAAACACCCTCAACTTACCTACTTCTCTCAAACTAGGTCTTCCAGCTCTGTATTCAGAAATGGGCCTGGGTATTCCTGTTCATTTCTGTTTTATTCAGAAAAACAGAAGTGTCCTTTACAGACTCTGCGGGGACAGGGGTAGTGGGAGAACCAATGATCTTACCGCTTCAGCTGCATTGGTGACTTCGTACAAAAGTTGTATATGTCACTTCTAATCTACATTCCCCTTCTACCAGCCTCTCACTGCTTCTAGTATCACCTGTCTTGTCTGCTTGCCTCCTTCTCCCCAACCCTCACAGGTTGCTATTCTTTTGCCCAAATACCTCCCTCCTACTGTCACACATGTGAGAAACAAGTGGAAAGGAAGAAGGCACATAAAAAGCTAATTGATTATCCAGCCTGAGCAACAAGGGACCTTATTTTTATTCATTTAATCAGACACGTCTCATCACACTCAACTCTTCCCCTCCCCCTCTTTGGGCAATCTCCTTCCCTTATGACTTGTTATATCTGGTCTGAAAACAATTTGGAACAGAATGGCACAGTTGGTGACTTTGGAAGTTTCCTATACATTGCTATGCGCTGGGATGAAATCAAAGCGGATTTCTTTCAAGACTTGAAGGGAATATTACGACAGTCTTGTCAAATACCCTGATAATCAACAACTTGAGTCAGAATTGCAGAATGAGTTTTATAGACTGATGTTCTAGTCAGTCACCTAGCATGTGTATTTAACTACCCATAAATAACCTTTATGGCTTTGTAAGTCTACTCCATGTTACTGCTTCCAGAGAAAAACACAATTAAGTTTCCGAAACCCCACAATGTAGCCAGGTCTCAGGCTTTTGGATTAGTTATTCTCAGCAATATCACATTGTGTTTGGTGGATTTGATTAAGGAAGAATCTACTGCACTGGAACTTATCCTACAAAGGAACGTTTTTCAATCAAGTTTTGTGAGATTAAGAGGTCAAGAAGCATCCTGTCCACTGCTTCCTGTCTGAAGACTGTTTCAAACAAAAGCAACTTATCCTTTGCCATTGTGCTGAAAACACAGAGAAGAAATTTAGCTCCCTCACTAAATCTATCATTTTAAAAAAAATTAAAGAGCAACCAAATATCACAGACTCCTACATGATCTGTCCCCTGAACCCCCTAAAAGGCAGCAACATGAAACCTGTAAAGTTTTACACACAAGTGAAAAATGTTTCAGTGAGCAGAAGGAGCAATCACCTGCTTCTCATTATGACAAGGAATTCCAAACATCTTAAGGGCAACCCTGCAGTGTTTGGGAAGTGCTGACAGAAATGACAAAAGTGAATTGTAGGAGTCCCCTAGTGAAAAACTAAAGCAAATCATACACAAAGGAGGCAAGAAGAATGAGACATGGAGTGGGGGAGAAGAGAACCCTTCAGGGAAGTTAATTTGGTTAGAGAGGGAGTAGCAAGGAATTTGAAACGCAGAGGTCAGAGAGGGGAAAACTTCAATAGAATGTCAACCAATTGCTCTAAACCTGAAATTAACTTTCTAGCCAGTTCACTCTCCTCCAGGTCTCTCCTGGAAGGCGAGCTGTTCATCATTCACTGTAAGGAGAGAGCAAGAGATAGCAAGACAAGGAAAGAGAGACAAGACCGACCAGTTTCATTCATTCACTAGATCCACAAGACTGGGGTTTTAAAGGCTTATGTGTTCACTGCTGACTGCAGAAGGCCTTCTGATGCCGGGGAATGCAATATAAGTGAATTGTGATCACCTATATAGCACTTGTTATACTCAGCAGGTTTTACAATCCTCCCTCATCCAACTTCACAGCAACCCTATGCATCTGGCCCTTACATAAATCACATTCTTCTTGGTTTCAGAGGCAAAACAGAACAATTATGGCCTTTCATAGCTGAAAAAACATGATCCAAACCCAACCTAACAAGTCTAGTGCGGTGGCTCAGTTGACCAACTCAGTACTCACTATGAAATGCTTTGGAGGGGAAGAGATATAGGGGCAGAACTGGCCTACTAATTCCATATACTCAAAACTGGCATCAGACAAACATTAAGATTTCCATTACTCTATCTCAGGAAACAAGAAGAGATGGCCTTCTTATGCCATTTTCCCTCTACTCACTAAGATCAGAATGCTGCGAGAATGTTCAGTTTTGTTTGGGGTTTCTAAATTATCCTACTGCCTGAAGAGCAACTCCTGGCTGAGCGAAGGTTAGGAACCTAACTCAGCAAAGTGTCCCACCTGTAGAGAGAGATGAACAAGTAACTGAGTGGAAGATCTGTAGAATATCTAAGAGGTTATGCTAGAAGATGCTATATTTGCAGGGGATGGAGACTCTATCATTGGCCAAAGTGGAAGCCATATATAAAACTTTAAAAGCCCCTAATCTCTGAGCAGAGCCTTGCTTTTTTCAAAGTAACTAGACACACAGGAATCCACAAAGGCTGCTTTTAAAATACTGATATTTTAAATACCATTTCAAGACTTTCGTGTTATAAGGTTCTATTTAAAAGAGAGAAGAGTGTGGTCACATGAGCAAAAGCACATATGCTGCAGCAAGTACAGAGAAGGCATGGAAAAAATGAAGGTTTTGAATAGGATCCTATGTCTAATTGATAGGGGTGGAAGAGTCTGAGAAACAGGTGATGTGTCCACAGAGCTACTAAAGTGGCTCTATTTCCAAAGTTCTATGGCGCTCTACTCCAGTTGCCTGGCACTGGTTACCCCCAACTGTAGCCTGCCTTGAAAATGAAGCCCTACCGGAAAAAGTCATTTTAGGTAATAAGAGAAGGAAATGTAATGGAAACCTGGGTCTTTAAGAGCACATTCCTAACAGATTTGATGCTTGAGAGACAGGGGACTCCAGGGTGGGATCCCTCTGTCTATCCTAAGTCCGGTTAGCAGGAGACAGCCAGGATGGAAGGAAAATGGAGGCGAAAACACCTCTCTTCTTTTCTGTACATTTTCAACTAAGCTGACTTACCGTGTTGTGGGCAGGATGGGCAATGGATCCTGGCCTCTCCTCCTCCCTGCCTAGTATCCCCGAGCTCTTCTACTGTGGCCTCAGAAGAGCAGCCACTGCGGGGAACCATCCGATCTCAGAGTCCCTCTCCTGAGATCGTAGCAATGTCTAAGATCAGGAGGGAGGATCCGTCATATCCCATGGTCCCTGGGATGCTCTCCCAAGGACTACAAGATTGCTCTGTAAGAGTGCAACTCTATACATGTTTAGACAGAAAAAAGTCCTACAACGCCCAACAGATTCCAGCTGGGAAGTGTCTAAATATGCATAGGACTGTGACCTAAGAGGGTAAAGAAAACAACATTCAAATAGAGTGCATGTGGGGAGACGACCCTCTGCCTCGGTAGTTGCTTTTCTAGAGTCTTGAACATTAGAAGTGCTTTATGCCTCCTCCCCCCACTGCCACATATGCCATCTTGTTCGCAATCTCAGGAAATCTCAGAACAACAAAAGATCATACACAAGGCACAAAAGAAACACAATGTAGAGACAAAGGAACACATGCTGACGGCAGTAACACTGAAGAGGTTAAATGATGCCTTATTTGAACCACAAACTCAGAAATATTGCAAGGTTTTAATTTTATTAAGTTTTTCTTCAGGCATGGATGTTCCAGAGCAGAAGGAATTAAGTTCTGACATGCTCTGGTTAAACACATAGGCCTAATCTACACCAAGCAGGATACTGGACTATGAAAGTGGTGTATAAAAGGCAGGAGCCACACTACTGCGTTATAGTATTGAAGTGCACTGACAACACTGTTGGGGCCCATTGACACATACCATATACCACTTTCATAGTGCTATATCCTGCTTGGCGTGGCTCCTGCCTTTTATATACAGCTTTCATACTGTGCAATATCCTGCTTGGTATAGATTAGGTCTTAGTTACATGGAGTGGTCCAAAGCGAAAAGAATGGTCTGAACAAAATAGGTGAACTCAGTTATAAAGTTCATTTGATCCTATCAAACAGTTAAGAGTTTCAAGCTTCAAGGCCACTAGAAATGCAGTGCAGAAAGGATACCACCATTTGTACAGATAAGTCGCTTTCCATTCAGACACCCATATACAGTTCAAAAGCTTGCAATACTTTTAAAACAATTGTTTGCTCCCAAAAAACCAAAATCATCTGTTTTATCCAACTGTCTGTGTGACTGGCCTGCAAAGCTAAAAAGAAGAGATGAGATCTGAGGCAACATAAAAGAATTTTGAAAAATTGCAAACTCGTGAGTGAGACAGAAAATATGTGGGGATTCACAAATGTTGACACCTTGGCAGCCAATTACAAATTTGTGGTCACCAGAACCCTGCCTGCCACCAAGGAATGGGGGCAGGGGTATCTTCTCAGAGACATCATTACACTGGGGAAATCAACACAAGCTCATGGACAATCCTCTGCCTCTTCCCCAGCTCAGGAGGACAGCTGGAGCTAGTCTACTGAGATGAACATCTGAACTGCTAAAGACACTCAGTACAACTCGATAGAACCCCCAGCCCTCCTTCTGAGCTTGGAGCTGGAGAGAGATCATCTCTACAGTTGCACTGTACTTCTGATCAAGTACCTTGGAAGTGCCATGTGACACAGACAAGTTCCAACCTTACTTATGCGTACAGAGTTGAAGGTGAAGGGGCACCTCAGAAGTGAAGCCAGACACAAATGAACGTCAGAGTGCTCGGAAAAGTTCAGGAACCCAGCAAAACTGTGCGGATGATTGTCTACCCCCATCCTTAGCTTCAAGGTTTGGTTGGAAAGCGGGGGCTCTCCACATTTACAAGCAGAATTGTGGACTTCAGGGCATACATGTTACAAAGGGAGGGGGGAACCTTCACTAGATAAGTTTCATAAACATTCTTATGTATTTTCTGGACTACTAAATCAATTCAAATAAGAACATCTATGAGATAGACAAATCTATTATCAGGTAGTGATGGATTTTTATTTATTTATTGCATTTATATGCCGCCCCACAGCCGAAGCTCTCTCTGCGGTTTGGATGACAATGAGACAATGCCTTGTCTCATTACGTTACCTTTTTATGTAAGTCCAGCATTTTAACATTTATTTATTTACTGGCTTTGGTTATTCCAAAACCTAAATCCTTGGCTTTAATCTAATATGTATTTAGAGCAGTGTAGCATGCAGTCATCTCACTTCACCATAACATAGAAGTCCTTATGTCAACTCATTAGTGATGTGGGTGGAAATCTGCCAGCAAATAAATTTAAATCACCACCAAGGGCTTCCTCCTAGCAAGAGCTGCAGATAAAGTGAAAGATGCTGGCTAAGCAACATGCACAGGTTCCACTGCGGTCATGCTTAAGTCCCAGCTCTGGCTCAATGGAACAACTCACTATTGGGTACATGAGAACTTTGTTCACAGGAAGTGCCCTCATATACATGGGCTCCTCTCTAGTAGGCAAGTCACACGTTCTCCTCCTGAAGTTCTGAGATGCTGAGAAAAGGTGGCTTCCCTTTCTCAAACTACATTCATATACTTTGTTGTGTGCTGCTTGAAGCACTTACAACTATGACCGGATTCACACTTAACACTAGTAAATACAGCATTAGTTTTGCTATCGTGGTAAACATCTGACAGTAAAACAACACTATAGCTAAAGTGTCATGATCCTTACACCTGGCATCACGTGATGACTACTAGCACATGTGTGAGTGCACCATCACAGAACCATAAGCTTGCATCACCACAAAAACAATCTCCTTCAATTGAGTCAGCTCACAAATTTCCGTGCAAATGTACAAAATCAAGTGAAGACCCTGCATGTATTAAGTTCTTCGCTCCTCTGATGCCATGTTTCTCGCCTGCCCAAGGGTCTCTACTTCCCTTGCTCGGCTTTGTCCATTTTCTTCTGCTGCCCCTTATGCCTGGAACGCTCTTCCAGAACATTTGAGAACTACAAGCTCAACCGCAGCTTTTAAAGCTCAGCTGAAAACGTTTCTTTTTCCTAAAGCTTTTAAAACTTGATTTTGTTCTGACTTTATACTGTTAGTTTTACCCTACCCTGTGCCTGTTTACCCTACCCTGTGCCTGTTTGCTTTCTCTTCCCCTCCATATTGTTTTATCATGGTTTTATTAGAATGTAAGCCTATGCGGCAGGGTCTCGCTATTTACTGTTTTACTCTGTACAGCACCATGTACATTGATGGTGCTATATAAATAATAATAATAATAACAACAACAACAACAACAACAACAACAACAACAACAATATGAACCAGACCTGAAAATCAGAATGGGAAATTACTCAAAAGCGTCTTGTTTAAAATAACCCTCTTTCCAACAATTGGGATATCCCTCCCTACAAATGCTCCACAAATCAACCTACACAAGAAATGCTAGTGAACAAATTATTGCAGAACACTAAAGCAAAGGAATCAAAACTAATTGCAGCGAGGAAGTAAAGCTGCCCCCCACTATACCACAACCAGTGTAACTGATCCTTTACAATCACAAATTTATTTTTGTATAGATTCATTATCCACATTCTCTGCAAGAAGTGTTCAAAGTGAACACAGCATCAAAAAACCCAAAACCATCAGAACAAATTTCTTAATCTTCTTCTTCCCCCACCCCATAACTTATATCACAAAGGTATAATATAGAAGCCAGATTTACAATCTTTTCAGCCTTTCTTTCCCAAACACAAGAAAAAGATCCAAATGGTTAAGTGTCCATGCTAAAGTGGAGACATCACAGTAAAAAGAAGACAGACGCTTGGGGAGAAGGGAACACTCCTAACTCTAGCGGATGAACTGTCTACAATACTGCGCTCTTCGAAGCCTTCCACTTGTTCTCGTGATCCGATTCCTTCTCGCGTCTTTATTAATCTTATTCCTGCTATCCTCCCTTCCTTGCTACATATTATTAATCTTTCTCTGTCCTCTGGTTCATTTCCTTCTGCTTTTAAACATGCTACAGTCTCTCCCATTCTCAAGAAACCTACTCTTGATAGGCTATCTCTATCTAACTACCGACCTGTCTCTTTGTTGCCGTTTGTTTCAAAGATCCTGGAGCGTGCGGTCTACTCTCGCTGTCTTGACTTTCTTTCTAGTAACTCTGCTTTGGATCCATTTCAATCTGGATTCCGTCCTCTGCATTCCACCGAAACAGCCCTTACTAAGATCACCAATGATCTCCTTACTGCCAAGTCTAAAGGCCATTATTCCGTTCTTATTCTCCTTGATCTAACTGCAGCCTTTGACACGGTTGATCATGATCTTCTCTTAGATTCCCTTCATGACCTTGGATTTTGTGGCTCTGTCTATAACTGGTTTGCCTCCTATCTAGCGGGTCGCTCTTTCAGCGTGTTGGCTAATGGCAGCTCGTCTTCCTCCTTTCCCCTTTCAGTAGGGGTTCCGCAAGGCTCGGTGCTTGGCCCGTTGTTGTTTTCCTTATACATGTTGCCCTTGGGCAAGCTTATTCAATCTCATGGCCTCCAATATCATCTGTACGCCGATGATACACAACTATATCTGTCATCTCCGGAACTTTCTCCTGATGTTCACGATCGTATCTCGGCATGTCTTTAAGATATCTCAGCTTGGCTGCTTCATCGTCGCTTGAAGCTTAACATGGCAAAGACTGAATTGCTTGTTTTTCCTCCTAAACCTTCTCCTCATCTCTCATTCTCTCTTACTGTCAATGATGTTACGCTTACTCCGGTCAAGGAAGCTCGTAGCCTTGGCTTTATCTTCGACTCCTCGCTCTCCTTTATTCCTCATATTGAGGCAGTAGCTAAATCTTGTCGATTTTTCCTGTATAATATTGCCAGGATTCGATCATTTTTGTCTGTCTCTTCTGCCAAGACGCTTGTTCATGCACTGGTTATTTCACGGTTGGACTACTGCAACCTTCTTCTCTCTGGCCTTCCTTCTTCTCACATCAGTCCGTTGGTTTCTGTTCACCACTCTGCCGCAAAGATCATCTTCTTGGCTCGCCGCTCCGACCATGTTACTCCGCTTCTGAAATCTCTTCATTGGCTTCCAATTCACTTCAGAATCCAATATAAACTTCTCCTGTTAACCTTCAAAGCTTTTCACGGTCTAGCTCCTTCCTATCTCTCCTCTCTCATCTCACACTATTGCCCCGCTCGTGCTCTTCGCTCCTCTGATGCCATGTTTCTCGCCTGCCCAAGGGCCTCTACTTCCCTTGCTCGGCTTCGTCCATTTTCGTCTGCTGCCCCTTACGCCTGGAACGCTCTTCCAGAACATTTGAGAACTACAAGTTCAACCACAGCTTTTAAAGCTCAACTAAAAACTTTTCTTTTTCCTAAAGCTTTTAAAACTTGATGTTGTGCAGACTTCTACTGTTACTTTCTACTGTTAGTTTTTCCCTACCCTGTGCCTGCTTACCCTACCCTGTACCTGTTTGCATTCTCTTCCCCTCCTTATTGTTTTACTATGATTTTATTAGATTGTAAGCCTATGCGGCAGGGTCTTGCTATTTACTGTTTTACTCTGTACAGCACCATGTACATTGATGGTGCTATATAAATAATAATAATAATAATAATAGCCTTTTCATTGCTGACCACCCCTCAGGCAAGAACTGCTACCTGCCTGGACATGGTGTGGTGTTACTGGGAGGAAGCAGTGACCTGCTTTTATTCACCCTAGGGTAGGTACCTCAGCCACCATCCAGACAAGTGAGAGATCCCCTTCTCCACACACAGATGTTATCAACGCCATTGCCATGGCAAGAGGACCAGACTGACAAGAGAAATATTATTTCAGGGATGAATTTCTGTCCATTTAGAAGACTCAATGTCCATGGAAGCTGTTTTTCAAGTAAATTGTGTCTAGAAGCAGTACACTAGAAATCTCGTATCTCTGCACAGCATGACAGAAGAGTCAAAGAGACATTGCAAAACATTTCTGTACTGACACACTTTTAGGGTGGCCAGATGACCCAGAAAACTCCAGACACCTCTGGAAAAACGGGGATCTCTGGGGCAACCGGGGCTGGGCCCCAATTTACCAGGGAAAAGTCCCGGAGGATGCGTTCCCAGTCTCCCGGGAACGCATCCTCCCCACCACACCCCATTGCCGTTTTGGCCTTTTCCTTGGCTGGTGCAATCACACAGGCCAAGGAGAAGGCCCAAATTGGCCTGGGGGTGCTGGAGGAGGAAGGAGGAAGCAAGAGAAGAAGAAGCAAGTAGAAGATAAGACTGAGGGGTGTGTGTGTGTGTGTGTGTGTGTGTGTGAGTGTGTGTGAGAGAGAGAGAGAGAGAGAAAGAAAGAGAGAGTGAGTATGGGTGAATGGGGTGCATTGGGTGCCTGGTTGTTTGAGTGAATGGATGCGCGTGCTTTTGAGTGGGTAATCCTGAGTGCGTGTGTGCTGGCAGTGTGTGAGTGTATTGATGTGATGATGTCTGAATGGGATGCCTGGTTGTTTGACTATGAATGGATACATGCACATGTTTGCAGTGTGTGGGGTGTGTGTGTGCTGTAGTTTTCTATGTGTGAGTTGGGGTGGAAGATTTGGAGGTGATATTCCTATTAAATAATGCATTTTGACCCAGAGACCTTCCTCTCCAATTTGTTTGATATAATTGGCATGACATATATTTTGTAAAAATTGCTGATAATTGTTCATCCTTCTTAAAAATCTTTTAAAAAAATTAACAGGGTTGCCATTATTATAATCATTTATCTCTTTTTTTTGCTTGTGGTGTTTTTTCTAGATGAACATGATGGGCTTTGCCAAGTTCTGCTGTCTTTTACTGATTCAGAAATTTCCTGACTATTGAACTTGTTTCAAGTATGACTGCTTTCTGGATGTTGGCATGCATGTATTTTGGTAAGCCTAATTTCTGAAGCTTTTCTGTAAAAAAAAATAAATGACGTGATGCTGCTGACTGATGTGACTAACGGAATAATTGTAACTTTT
Source organism: Elgaria multicarinata webbii (assembly GCF_023053635.1). Taxonomy (NCBI): domain Eukaryota; kingdom Metazoa; phylum Chordata; class Lepidosauria; order Squamata; family Anguidae; genus Elgaria; species Elgaria multicarinata. The sequence goes on from NC_086173.1 coordinate 26,453,369, forward strand.
TCCTGTTGCCATAGATCTTTAACTTCCATAGCCAGTGGTGTATATTTTTCTCTCTTGTCCTTTTCCTTTTCTGCAACATTTTTGTCATTAGGTATTGCTATGTCAATGATGTAAGTGTTTTTCTTGGTTGTTTTTGACTGTTATGTCTGGTTGAAGTTGAAATAAGGTAAGAGGTGCTAGCTTTTAGTCCATTTTGTTCTATGGCTAATGTTTGCAGGGTAATAGTTTATACTCTTTCTGAATGCTTGTTTGCTTGTTTATTGTACTAGATTTTTCTGTACTTGTCAACTGCTTCATTTGTTCAGTGGTAGCAGTATGCTGAATATGTTAGTACGGATATGAGAAAGGTGATGGGGAAAGAGTGTTAAATGTTAGGCAAGGTGAGACTATGGTCATCCAGCGAAGGATTTGCAGTCAGAAAAGATATTTGAGAGAAGGGGAGATTGTATCACACAGAGAATAGCAAAAGCTTCAAAGTACAGCAAAAGCTATAAAAGTAGGAATGAGTGAAGTTAATTTCAGATACATTGAATGTCTCACTTGTTCTTTATTCCAGTGATTTTAACATTAAGATGTTATGTAGAACAGGTTTGTCTTAATTGTGTGCTGTGAAATCAGACATGTGACCAAGGCCATGTTTGGGTGGGTACGCCCCCTTGGGGGCTGGACATGTTGGTGGGCACGCCCCCTTGTGAGCTGACCATGTTGTCTTCCTTTTTGGTTTCCAAAATATGGTCATCCTACACACTTTACTATTCTTCACCCTTTACGCTCACTAGACTGATGACAGAACTAGGCAAACACCTTCGCAACAGTTCAGCCCACTCTTTGCTGTTGCCTAAGCCTAGCTTGGTACTTTACAATTCAGCAACTTTTTGTAATCACATTTAAGGGTCTCTTCCTTCTTCTAATTCTCCTTCATACACTCTGCTCCACAAGATCTTGTTGCCCTTTGTACCTTTCTCCTACTCCAGACTTTACAACTTTCATGCTACTCGCTCAGCTATGCCACCTTAATCCCTGCCTTCCACAGTATAGGCCCTTGCCTTCTATTCTGTGCTACCAGTTCAAATTCCTGTGTTCTAGCATTGTTACCCCTCTACCTCACCCAGATCCTATCCTTCATCTGTCCTATGTACGCCACCTTGGGTTTCTTGGAGGAAAAAAGGCGGGATATAAATGCAATAAATAAATAAAATAAATACGCACATCTTCTTAACACAGCCTTCTTTAACCTGATGTCCTCCAATTCATGCAAGCTTTGCAGTGAATACCAATATCAAGAAGCCAATCCTAGAATGTCACCTGGACTGGCCCAAACAGACTGGGGAAAATCTGTGCAGTATCAGCACCTCTGGAGGGTGAATTGTAGGATTCCAAAGTATTTTAAGTTGCACTTGAAAATAGCTACTAGTTTTCCCACTCACACATACGCATGCCATTTATTTATGGCACACCAGTGGCTGAACCAGTTTTCTTCCAGTTTATAAAAGCTTCCTCGCTGATTGCCTGGGAGTGCATCATACTCCCCAGGTGACCAGGCAATATAAATCTAAATATATACAGGATAACACCACTGATGAGAAAGCGAGAGTTAGTAATGTATGACTAATTATGCGAGTGCGTCATCTACTTATGGGTACATGGATCAATGGTTTAAGATTAATCTTCATATAACTAAATGAATCATATCAAATGGTTCTTAGATCCACAAGCCTCCATCATGCATTTTTCTCTGTACATTAAGCATTATAGAAGTAGACACAGAGGTGAACTACACAATCATACACCATAGCTGAAAAAATAAACAGATTGACAATAAATGCAAGGTTCTTTTTTTTTAAGTGTTTGAATTTGCTACTTCTCTCCTTGCCTGAGGCACGTAAGAATGGCCCTGGGTGAGCACCTGAATTAAAGGACTAAGTATTTGGCACTCTGCTTTCAACCTTAAAGGCTACAAGTGGATGATGCTAAACCATGCATTTCACAAGAACAATGGTAAGCCAGGTGCCCTGGTATGGCCACAACCATCACAGGCTGCACTTGCAGTTCTCTATCTCCATTCTGCCTTAAGGGCTACCAGGGGAAATCTGTCCCTGTACACAGCTTTCCACAGCTAAGGGAGATGTAGGTGGTGGAAGTGACAAGAAGTGGGGAAATGGGAGGACGGAGGAGGAAGCACTCAGAGCCGGCAGCAACTCCCCCAATAATTGGTTACAAGGTTGTTTTAAGACTTTCATCCTTAAAGGAAACAGATTCCAGCTGTAAGTGTTCCTGGCAACCTCTGCTATTTTCTCCCTTTTCTTATCAGTCCGTTCCCAGCATCCAGATTAGAACATCAGCAAATTCTTCATTGCTTAGCTTTGAAAGAATATTAACTTTTTTAAAAAAAACCACACTGCTTTTTAGTGCTAAACTACCAAAAAAACCAAACAACCCCCACCTCTTCCAGAAAGTCCATACCAAAGTCATGAGATTACACCATATTCAAAGCCTGCTCCATCTTCTTGCAGCTAGCTGAATTGTTTATTTATTTATTGCATTTCTATACTGCCCAATAGCCGAAGCTATGATGAATTTCTTCATCAATTCTTGAGGCTTGGCACAGATGCAAATTGCCCCAATCTCAAACTATAGTTCAGAGATCAGAAGCATCTCCAACAGGCTTCCACACTGCTGCTGCTCTTCCTCATCCCTCATGTGAGCATTTCCTCTCCCTCCGCACCTTTTCACAGTTTGGTTTGGTCCTAGCTGTTAGCAAACTCATTGGTGCAGGCATAAGACTACCACAGTTAGCTCTAACACTGAAGAGAATTGGGGAGGGGGGCAGCAGAGGCTTACAGAAGCACATGAAGGAATTCTTAACTATGATTGGGAGATTGGATGGTTACATGTTCACCAAGCCTTAAATACAGCTTATTATGGTGTTTCTTCCCTCTCTCTCATTCTAACCTTTATGCTCTAGGCACATTCCATGCTCTAGAACTAGACATGTCAAGACTTATGTTGCTGTGATCCTGCTATCATTCTGCAAACTCTGAGACCAATATAAAAAACATTTTGTCAATGAAGATAAGATGATCTCCATTCTAAAATAATTCCTAATCTAAAATCCTCTGTCTAAGCCGGGGATATAAAACAGGCGACGCGCTGGATATATTTATGTGACTGGCATATTACAATCAGATTCTTTGCAATAACACTATTTAGTTTAATACTCCAAGCTCCTTCTAGAACAAAATGTGCGTGAACAAAACCAACCAAGCACATCACCAATGTTATTTTAATGTTGTATTGTCTTCTAGGGTTTGCAGGCAGCCTGAAACAGCCATGAAAAAGTGCAAACTTCCTGTCATGACATTAGTTTCACTAGAAGAGCAATTCCCACAAACACTGACATTAGAAGGGATTGAAATCAGAATGCTAGCTAGTATCTCACTGTTCATTGTCATAGGAGATTGAAAGGATAAATACTAACCTATCAGGGATCTCTGTTTAGTTATAAAGCTAGGAAAAAAGGAAGAAAAAGGGGGGAATTTTAAAGGAAATGTTTTAACAACACAACAGGGCCCCAAATAAATACAAACTTATTGTATAATCCTGTAACCCCTAAATTCTATGCCAGGGCACCCTGTCATGCCAAGACAAATAAAATAAACCTCATTTACAAAGGAGACAACCTTTGTATCTCTATGTGATTCACTCTAGCTTTGCTTCATTCCAATCAACCTGTGCTGCAGCAGGTAATTCTTACACACTGGGTGTGATTGCATATTGATGTAGAAAACAGAGTTATCCACCACTCAGCGGAAGCCTTCTGGCTGCATCTCTCCCTCAGTCACCACTCTGGTCTTCTAAGCAGACATTCAGAACAAGTAACTCATGTACAATATGTTTATACATTCTAAGTGTAAGCTTTTTCAGTTTGTAGGAGCCTTGGGTTCCTTGGAGGAAAAAAGGCAGGATATAAACGCAATAATAAATATAATAAATAAAATGCATCTTCAATTTTAATTCAGAAATTTGGGAAACACTGCTATAAGAAGCCAGTCAGGCTGAGCCATGACCAAACCCCAGCCCAATGCTGGCACTACAGCCACCACAGGCACTGTTCCTTTGTCTATGCATTACAGCAGTGCTCTGTTAAGGCTAGGAGGAGGTGGCTCTGAATGCAGATTATGGGCCCCAAAGCCGGAACAAGCAGCAAGACTCTACATACTACTCCACATTGCAGCGATGGGAGTTTATGGAAGGTGGGTCAGAGCCGAACAACTATCAAACCGTCTGCTCAGTAAAGCCAAGTCACTTGTCAAGTACAAAATGCTTCCTTAGCAGCCACAATGCAAATTCCAGATTGTGGAAATGAGCTAAAGCTGAGCCACAGTTCAGGCTATCAGATGGTCCCTCAAGGTCTGTTCTTCCTTTGATCTTTATACTTGCTCAAGTCAGCTTGGATAAAGGAGTGGCTAGTCACACCACCCAGTGTGATGTAGTGTTTACAAGCAGCCCTCTGGGGAAGCACAAAGTTGGGAAAGACTGGCTTAGACTGTTGTTCTAGGATTGGGGAGATCCCAGTTCAAATTCCTGCTCAGCCATGAAGCTTACTGGTTGACCTTGGGCTAGTCACCACCACCAAGCCTAACTTATGTTGCAGTGTTGTTGCTGGAGAGGAGTGAGAGAATCATGTATGCCGCTTAGAGCTCCCTGGAGGAAAGTTAGGATATGAATGTAAACAAAGCCAATAACTAGAAATGGAACCCAGACTGATGAGATTTCTGTCCTAAACGAAGCACCATTAACCCAGAAATTCAGAAAGAGGAACATCTCTTAAAGTTAGGGCATATAAGGAATACATTAACAGAACAGATCTAGATCAAGGTCCTACATCTGCTTGAAGGAATTAAATTACTCTGGGGCTAGCACAGTGAGCAAGATGCAAAACACCCTGGCCCATCCATGGGAATAGGGGAATAAATCCTGCTAAAAGCCTTTCCCCACCCCTCACCCCACCAGCAAAAATAAGAGAGGGGAGTGTACAGCACAGGGACAGCATGGCTATACCCCTAGTCAGAATTATTCAAGGAAAAAACTTTTTTGGAGGGGGGGATATAGAACTGTCAATCCCTAAAAGCTGACATGAGCTTTGAAATTGTACAAAATGAATACACACAGAGAGAGACATAGACGAGAGAGAGAGAGAGAGAGAGAGAGAGAGAGAGAGAGAGAGAGAGAGCACTTTCCAACAGCTACAAGACAAGTTAATGACGTTCTGTGGGTGGCGGCACCCCAGGCTATTTATGTCTGAGCCCACTTGCCCACCATTTCATACCCTTTTGCAACAGAATCTTCTCTTCAAAAAAATCTGGAGTATCTGATTTCACAAAGTTAACACAAACATATACATACAGCAGAAATGATGCTGCCCAGAATGACATGGCACCATCACTGCAGAGACGCAAACTGCACTAGTATAAGGTGATGTCATCAGAAGACACGATGAAACATACAGAGACTCTGCAAGTGCTCTGTACCTCCTATTCTACTATAAAGACAGAGGGAATATTCCAAAGTGTGCTTTAGTGTTACTAGTGCAAAATACTACTCGGTCAGTAGTGTTGGTCATGCTCAACTTGAGACAATTAGATACTAACAATAACACTGATATCTTGCACAGATATAAAGCAAGTGTCTTTAATGGACAGGTCTGTGACATCTTTCACATGCAACTGTAGAGTCGTGTCAGAAAGCCTTAAAAGGAACAACATGGGGAGAGGTGTTTTCCATGCAACGGGGTTGAGACATACATCTTCTTTGCAGGCTGCAAAATTATTTCACATAGGAGAAAATATAATCCAAAACAGAGAGTTTACTTAAATAAGTGGGCACTATACTTGATAGTAAAACAAGTAACCCCAGATAATTTGGTTAAGATAATTTGCAGGCCTAATAGCATGCAGTCAGAGAGAGGTACAAATTCTTTACTGCCATTTTATAATTTACATAACTCCATATACAACAACATTTCTTTGAGGTAAGAAATATTTATTTATTATATAGCGTTTATATCCTGCCTTTTTTCCTCCAAGGAACCCAAGGCAGCATACATAATCCTCCTCCTCCTCTTCATTTCTATCCTAACAACAACAACAACAACCTTGTGAGGTAGGTTGGGCTGAGAGTCTGTGACTGGCCCAAAGTCACCCAGTGGGCTTCCATGGCCGAGTGGGGACTAGAACCCGGATCTCCCAACTCCCAGTCCAATACTTTAGCCACTACAGCACAGTCAGATTGTTTATGGGTGGAATCTGAAGACACATTTCTCCAGACCCACTGGACCACACATGCCTTCTGGATATCAGCCACTTTACCAAGGGTACCATCAAACAAAATTAATACTTGAAATGTGTATAACATAGGTTTGGAAATGACTTCTCAGGCAAAAAATCTTGGATAGGAAAACAAGCAATATATAAGCACTTTGCACATGTTTATAATTTCCAGAGAATTAAATTAGACAAGGGAAAGGCCATCAAAATGACAAACAACTATAAGATGAATTTAGATGATCATATCTCATCTTATTAAGACAAGATATGAATTAACCTTGTGCCCATGTACAAAGCCCTTTGTCTCCTCCTTTCATGGGGTGCCCAAATGAAATACGCAAACCTCCAATTAACTATAGTTTCCCAGTTTGGGCTAAGCAGGAAGCTAGAGTTTAGGAAGATGCATCTTAAACCAACTTCAAATAATGATATGAGATCCTGGCTTGTTCAGAAGCTGCTAACCAGAGTTTCCTGGCTGGGATGAAAGGGGAACCTACAATTAATTGGCAACTTATATGATTACTTCACAAAGGGAGGGGCACAGACACCAGGCTTGTACGGACACCAGGCAGTTTCATCTCAGCTTATTAAACCAACATATAATTGTCTCTGAATCCAGCCAATGTGTTTTACTGTACTTTTGGTTTTAGTCCAATTAAATCATTCAGATTACAGAAGACACAATCTTAGGTAAAAGTCATCATCGGACTTCAAAATAAAGGTCAGTTACCTGCAAGAGAAAATGTTAGCCCTGAGTGCACAAGTGATATCATAGCACAATCAAGGCTACAGTTTTCTTGTGAGTCATTTAAGCATGAATTGATTAAAAAGCCAGTTCGTTTAGGATTTGGAAGACCTAAGTTGAAATCCCCATTCAGCCATGAAGCTCACTACGTGACTTTTGGCCAGTCTCAGCCTAATCTACCTCACAGCGCTGTTTGGATGATAAAGTAGGGAGAAAGGAAAAACACGTACACTGCCTTGAGGTCCTTGGATGAATATCATTTATTTATTTCAAATTGTGGCAAATACCTTCCCTACTTAAGGGGGTTCCAATGTCTGACTGATTTACAGGGCTAACAGTTTTGTTTGTTTACAATTCTTGAACTAACAGGAACTGACAAGCATTCTGAATTTCTAAGTGTCCATTTCTTCAGAAATTACAAGGGATGACAGACAATAGATCTTTCATTCTCCACCAATGGTGGAACCAATGGAGTACGCTGTAATATAAGCATTGAACAGACTATTTCTCAACCATGTAAAATAGCTTCTGCACTTGATGCCACTGGAGGAAGAAAACTAGGTCTGATTTTTCTTTTCTTTTTTTAAAGTACAGGTATACTATATGGGGTTTGTTTTCAATGAGTGTGAAATACATCTTCCTAAGTGATTACAGACATACTCTAGCTCAGTTAAAGCTTATCTTTGCACACACCCCTAATGTTCTGGCTGAAATTCAGACTTGTCTTACCTCAGTAAGACTTTGAAAGATAACATTCTTAAAAAGTCAATTATTATGACATCACTGGTTTTGATCCAAAGATGAGATGTCTTGGGTCATATCTCAAAGCTAGCTGTTCCTTCATCTACTCTGGAACAATTTTACTGGACCTGATATCAGTTGTCAAATTACCAAATCTCATTCACCTGTATCCTCCCACTAACATTCTGTATACTATCACTATCCTTTCACATTTTATACTAGTCAAATACCTAGCAAGAAGGGATCATAAAAGTAGGAGCGCAAAATGATCCCCCAGAACAGACACTTGCTCACTATAACTTAACACCTTAAAAATTCACCTAAAGAGCATAATTAATATTTTTCAAATTTCAAATTCAAAATCAGTAGTAAATACTGTTGACTTTTCAAGGCTTAAAATGAGGATTATGGAGGCAGAAGCTTGAGCTATTATACCAACAGGGTTTAATGTTGGTTGTCATTGGCGACCAGAAATCTCTGCCCTGGCAAATGCAAGCACAATATGCGGCTGCTCCCAGAGTTCTCTAAGCATTGCCAAAAACTGATGGTGGTGCTAGTGGTGACAGCCGGGGTGGGGAATGATCCTCCCATCTTTTCATGTAGGAAAGGTACTGCCACTCCCTCAAGACCCTCCATCACTTCATGCTAGTCTGAGCAACACTCATACAGTAAGACTCTCTAGCTGCTTCCAAATGCCCTCCAAAGCAGAGCATGAAGTAAGTGATCCCCACCACTTCCTACTCTGAGTTCCAGAGGACTAGTGTTCTTACTGTGGGCTGGAATTCAAGAAACAGTAAGAAGCAGAGGAAGTATCTCCTAGCTCCTGAAGCCCAGTGTGAAATGATTCATACCTCTCCTCTGGGTCCTCTAGAATTTGGAGGGAAAGCTGGAACCATTCAGTCATCTCAGACTGGGTTTTTAATTCTTTGGAGTGCTTACAGAGAGATTCTTACCATTTCTGAGTGCATTCAACCCCAACATAATGCAAAAGGCAATCTGATATCTTTCCTCTCCAGAGTCTTCTGCACCTGCCAAAGGTCTTGGGGGATGGGAGGCATTTGAGGTGACCACAAACAATAGCTGGCTATTAAGGCTAACCAAAATTTGTAGAGCCCTGAATAGCAGTCTCCCCTTTGGTTCAAGAAGTCATAGTCTTATGTGCAATATTCTAGCGATTGGAAGGTATTTTGTATCACCGTTAACTTTAATTCCCATCTTCTTATCATGGCTTGCCCTTTGCCATAGCTCAGACCATGCATATACGCAATCCACATTACTAATCTGTTTCACACATCTTACAAACTACTTTGCTCCAATACATACAATACTAGACAAGGTGATGTAATTAGTCACTGCACTTTGCTAGACTAACACAACTACACTCCAAGATATTGAAGTTTTCCTACTCCCCCACCCCCAGCTCTGTTTTAAAAAGGAAGATTTCATGGCTCATCAATAAATGAGGAAGAAACTACCCTGAACAGCATCCCAGAGAAAGGGGATAAATGACCTTTAATGTATCACAATGAAAGAGAGGGGAGGAGACATCTCAATTCAGAAAGTGCCAACAGTCAATAAGACAAAGCCATTCAGTCTCCCATGACCTTCACAATTGCTATAAATAACCAAGAGGGTATGTCTCCTCTGACCCCATAGGCTGTCACGGGCAGGTGGAAGATATAGCAAAAACAGAGAGACTTTCTAGAACCTTCCAAGAAGGGATGCCAGAAGTACAAGAGCCTCCCAAAACCAGGGTAAAGAAGAAATACATATTTTCTTTAGATCACTGCTGAACCTAACACTAGAAAACCTTTATACTCTAGCTTCAAGGCCAAAGGCTAAACATGGCATTCTTAATATTAGTTCTCTAAAAGCATCTAAGCGTTCTCTCCCCTGAGGAATCAGTTTCAACCTTTCCTCAAGAATAAATACTGCCTGATGTCAAAGCATCACTTCTAGTGAATCACTCTGAACTGCATCATCAATGAGAGACTGCCCCACAAATGCCATACCACACTGCCATCATCTCTCATCTAATCTAGTAACCTTATAATAAATTTCCCAGTTTCTAGACTAGAGGATGAAGAATTGCATATACATTTCTGGCAATACAGCCATGAAGCTGTCCTCAAAAGAAACGGCAGCAAGTGTCTTCACTCACACACACTCCCAATAGGACCACATATACATAGGTATTTGTTGCATATTCTACCCCCAGCGATGCAGTATCCTACAGATGAGCTCGTGGTCTCCCACAACACAATGTCTCATTTCCACATTCAGACAGCATACTCAAAAGGGGGGCACTTTTAAGAAGCACTTCCTCTCCTCAATCAGGCCAGCTGGGGCATACATTGTATCAGCCATCCAGATTAGGTTGTACTATAACTCCCACCATCCCCACCCAACAAACCAAACTGCTGGGGGTGGTGGAAGTTGTAATGCAACACACCTGGAAGGCACCAGGTTGGGGAAGACTGCATTACATAGTAGCTGCTGTATCCAGAGATAGTTGCTGACTTCACCTTCAGGTAGCTACAAATCTACACTGAAGCAGTTACTAGTGATAAAAAGGAGGGAAGTGCGATGAAGGTTTTTCAACCTACCTTTCGGACAAGTTGGGCTCAAGTGGCGATTTTAACCAAGGGCAAAAATGAATGCATTCTAGGACAACAAAAATAAGAGCATCTCATTCGTGCGCACACAGGCCTTTCGGTTAGGTGAAGACATCTTTCAAGATCTGATGGCAGTAAATAAAAGTGGGGGTGGGGTGGGGGTAGAAAAACAAAGAAAAGGGGGTAACCTACCGCTACATTATGTGGAGGCACAATACTCAAGGCACAGCATATATTTCAACTAACCGAGATAAGCCTTGCAAGCGAGTATTCTCTAGAAGTAGGGTAGGCTACCAACATACATGTAAAAGGGCCTTTCCCCCCTCAGTTCTGCAACGTAACAGGGATGAGCCAGAATAACCACCACCTCATGAAGTTGTCATGAGGGAGGGAGAAATGAAAGGGACTCCCCTTCCCCTGAGGCATTGCCTAGCCTGCAAAGGAATGAGAAATGGGGAGAAGACGCCTCACAGGAGCCGTCAAATCTTTTATTTTAGGAGGCCCACACTCCCCTCGTCTCTCCTACCCCCCACCCCACCCGCGCCGCAAAAGGCCCCGCCCATCGGAAGACACGCCCCCTCCCTCTCTCCCTCCCCAAGCCAGCCCAGCACAGCACAGCCCAGCCCAAGCCAAGCCAGCCACTCACCAGGTCGGGGTTCCTGCCGCCCGCCCGCCGGTCCCTCCTCCCCTCCCTCTACACAGGCCGGGGCTGCAGGGCGATGGTGCTCAAGTAGCAGCTCCGTGCCCGGGGAGGGGAGGGGAGGGAACGGGAAACCGGGCGGCGGCGGCGGCGGCTCTTGCAGGCGACAGCCCGGACTGAACAAACTACCAGCCCCCGGCTTCCTTCGGTGATAACAATAGGGCTGCCGGCGCAGCGCTTCCTTTTATATAGCCTGCACCACGTGACGAACCTTCATCATTCCCCTCCCTCACGAGCGTAGCGGGCGGGCGCAGGGCAGCATGGGAAATGCAGTCGCCCAAGCCGCTGAACGCTCAGGGAGGCGGAAGCATAGATGTCCGGGCGGCTGCGGCGAAGAGGACGATTAAAGGAGTCTGCTGGCGCGCTGCACGCTGGGAAATGGAGTCAAGCGAAGGAGGCAGAACTAGGCAGCGCGTTAACAACGATAAAGCGAGTTTGCTGCTCTAAACGCTCCATCCAGCGGCCACTAAAGTTTGGTGCAATCAATCCGATTCTTCATAGGTTTTTTTTAACTATTCTTCTCCAAACCATGCCATTAAAAAAAAAAAAAGCACTACCAGACACTGCCACCAAAGATATTACGAAGTATAAGCACCTTAAAAAAATCAAGATATATTCAGCCATTCACAGGGGGACCATTCCGTGCCTTCTAGCTGCTATCTCATTCCACATAGTAATACATTCTAGGAAAGCTAGCTTTGCCTATTGCAAACAGAGTAGGAGCAGGGCGACCTTGCAATAGTATTCTTGGCGGTGGGGAGGCCAGGGCAGTGTTTCTTTTGGCAAAAGAAACTAGGCAATCAAGTTCTGGAGCAGTGACGTTTCTCAGTGTAATACCGGGGTTTTTCAGCTGGAGGGCTTCTAAATTCCAATCTTCAAAAAGCAGGAAGGGAAGGAAGAGTAGAAGAAAACTGCCAGGGGAATGCTGGGAGTCCTAGGACTTATTTTCTGTCTGAATATGAATAGAATCTCACCCTTTTCAGCTGGGTTCACACAACATGGCAAGCCATACTCCAGGCTGAGTGTGGGTTGTCACTGAACCTTGGGCTGTGGTGTGAACCCAGCAGTGCTAGCAAGCCATGATCTGTTAACCATGAACAACCCCTGATTTGTTGTAGGGTTGTTCGTGGTTAACAAACCATGGCTTGTTAGCGCAGTTGGGTTCACACAACACAGCAACCCATGTTTCACCAACCACACACAGTTCAACCTATACAAAACCTTAAGTATGAGATCATGTGTGAACCCAGCCATTGTCCTAAATAGGACCTGTTTTGGAGAAAAACAGAAGTTGTTGTGGGAAAAGGGAGTCACCACATGCATCAAAAATTGAATTTGCTTTTAAACATAGGACAAAAACAAGTCACACATGAATCCTGTCATTTTAAGATCTGGGGAAGCCAAATGCATCTACAAGTGAACCTCAATGTTACAGGCACCTACTTCTACACTTTAAAGTTGTTTTGCTTGATGCTGAGATTGCATTTCTTTACACACTGACTCCAAAGTAAATCCTGTTGAACTTCAAAAGGATTTATTCTTGAATACGCATGCACAGGATTGCACTGTAAGTAGACGTGAAGTGCAGCCACCTTGCTGAAGCTAAGTAGGTTTAGCCTAATCTGGTCAATGCCTAGATGGGAGACTGCCTGGGAAACTTACATATATCACCTTCACATCCATGATTAAATGTACTTTATACAAGAAACATTCCTATGTGTTTCTCATTTTTAACTTTTAATCTGTATCCAAGCCTTCTCCCCCAAGGTTAGACTCAACAAATCCATTCTTAAGACTATTAATTTTTTATTATATGCATCAACAGTGATGCCCAAACCTTTGACAGTGCAACCTTTTTGCTCACCACTGGATGGAGTGGCAGGGAAAGAAAATGCAATTAGGGAAACCTTAGCTATTGGCACATATTGAACAGATGCAATATTCCGCCTAGCTCACAAGAGCAAGTGGTTTAAGGCAGGGATAAACACACATGCAGGTCACTCTGTTCTCGATGTAGTGGTCGCTGGGCCAGAGGTTAATTGTGCCACACTAACTCACCACTTCAGATACAGTTGTAGTTTAGGGCCCTTTCTACACCTAAAGATTATCCCAGGAAATGAAGGGATCATTCCTGCCTGCTCCTGGGATCCCGTGTGTCATTTGCATGCACAGGGATGATCCCAGGACGATCCCTGGAAAAAAGTCAGATGTAGAAATGGCCTAGGATAAAGTTGGTGCCATCTAGCACTTCAAGAACTTTGCAGTTATAGAGTTCATGTAGTTAAATACAGCATAAACCCTAGGACATTATATGTAAAATGTAATGGACATTACATACAAAATTCAGAGACAGAGAGCATTACAGCTTGGACAACTGCATGCTACTTGAAAACATGTTCTCCCTTACAAGTTAAACTGTGGGCAGATTTCTTCACAACACCTTAGTTAAAATTGCTATAGCCACTGGCTAGAATCAGCCTGTGAGAAAGTATTTAAATAATGAGAAATACTACACATCTCCTGCAGAGAAATCCTAAGCAGTAGCCAGCATTCAAGACAACTGCTTAAAACAAAAGCCTCATAAGGTGAACCAGAGTGTGTGGGGGGGGGGGGAACCCCACCAAATAGGATTCAAGTCACTATACATTGTTGCCAGAATTCTCAGCATAATTATTTTTGTAGCTTCTGCTATTTAAGGTAAATTGATTCTGCCTGAGAATAGAGGTCTGGATAAATTAAGAATCGGAGGGGGGGAGGGGGGAAGAGAGCAGGGAAATGAAATGGACAGAAATTGAATTTCAGCAGAGAGAGTCTAGACAAGAGATTAGCGAGGCCTAGAAGCAGAAAAATGCACCTTAATTTTATAGTTACAAAGCAACTGCAACCAAGAGGCTTAATGTAATGGGGTGGGGAAGGTGGTCTGCTTGAGTATAACAGAGAATCTCCAACCACAACTTAGAGACCAATTCTAAGAGGCACAGAGCACCATTCAGTCTAATTCATGGGATAAGTCTCAGTTAATGTTTATATAATTCAACTAGCTACTCAATGTAATTTACTGTGCTGTAGGTTCACTAAACACTTCTTGATGTTCATGGAACTACTCTGGTGTATGTGTGTGTGTGTATCGGTGTGTGTATGTTTGTATTGACGCCCATGCCTTTCAATTAGTTCAATGCAACACATCAATAACCCCAACACACTTGTATCACAGTGCAGAAAAATCTTTAATACATGAATAGGCAATTTTAGGACTCCTGCTGTAGCCAATGCACGCTGTTGCAACTATACCATGAATCACTGCATACAGTCGTTCCTGAGGAAAATACCCCTTAGATCTTCTCCATCCTCTCCACTGGATTTCTTCTTGGATGGCTGCATTGAACCATGCCAAATACAAAGGTGAACCTCAAGCCAAATGTAGTGAAGACAGAGCTCCTAGACTTTCTTTTCAAACTGTCACTTTGCTACAACCTCTTCCTCCTACCAACAAACCTTGCTACTTAGTCATATACTGCAAATGCAGCATGTAGTTTTTCATCTTTGAACTTATGCAGTTATCCATGCATGGATCATCTCCCTGGTATACTGATCTCCTTGCCAGCCTTTACTCCTAGCATATGTTCCCTCTTAATGTAGAATGTTTCCACAGAGACACACAAAGAGAGACAAACTGACAAACCTATCACTATGATCACATACTCCTCTTTCCAAAATTTATGCAAGTATTACTTTCTGTATCCAGTTTAAAGCTCACTACCTCTGGTCCTTGGTCTCAGCCCTGCAATAGCTCATCTGCTGTCACATCTCCTAACTTACGGAATGGGTTCCCCCTAATTTGACAACTGTCAGATGTACCATGTCCATCTAAAATAGTTTGTATGCCACAAGGGAGGGGATCATACAAGTTTCATATTTACATACAGCCTAGCATGCTGTAGGCACTATGTTAGTGTTAAATAGCAGCCACAACAGTAGAGTGTTTGAGCATGAAGCAAACATCCTGAAAAATGAAAGGTTTCTACTAAACACTGAAAGCATGTATGAATGCAAAGCTCCCATAGTATGTACAAGTCATTCTTCACCATAGCCACTTGCCCTCTACACACCATTCCAAGTGCTACCCCAACATGCCTTTCTGCAACCAACACACAAACCCAAGTAACAATTCCAAATTTTGCATTGTTCAGAGTGTCGAGGAAAGGGCCTGGAATATTTGTAAGGGAGGCAGGCCTCCTCTCCTTTGGCTACAGCTCTGAGCCATAACATTTAACAATGGGCACTGGTATAAATTCAGAGGCAGTGTGGTGCAGTGGGTAAGGTGTTGGACTGGGAGTCGAGAGATCCAGGTTGTAGTGCCCACTTGGCCATGGAAACCCACTGGGTGACTTTGGGGCAGTCACAGACTCTCAGCCCAACCTACTCACAGGGTTGTTGTTGTGAGGATAACATGGAGAGGAGGATTATGTATGCCACCTTGGGTTCCTTGCAGGAAAAAAGGCGGGATATAAATGAAATAAATAAATAAATAAATAAATAAATAAATAAATGTTTAATGTAGAGGTTTTAGCTAGGTTTGGCCATGTCTTTGTCTGTCTCTCACACACCTCATCACCCCACCCCACCACCCACCCCCACGCACACACTGGTTGAGCTACTGTTCAAAAGGCACAGCCAGACCTTTTTTTTTTTGCACAATTGCAAAAAGTATGTGAAAATAAGGAAAATCCATTCTAGAGGAATTTTTGATTTGACAACTGCTTTGTACTTACCTTGACAATTAATGTTCCATATGCCAGACAATCTTTTGCTATAGCAGGAAAGCTGTTATCCACTTTTGAAAGGAGTTTCTACTGCATTAACAAGCTGAAAACACTTAGTAAGTTCACTGCTAAGTACGTTGAATAATTTATTTACTAAACCTGCTAAGGCAGAGTTGTAGCTAATAGAAAAGATGGAAGCCCTTTTATTTTAGACAATTTGATAAAAAACAAACAAGTTATTGGTACTTAAAGGTCCTTGGCAATTCTTGTCCCAGTACACTCTCCTCATGTATTGAGCAGTTCCATTTGAAAGATACAATGTATACTCTTGTAACTGTGGATGCATTCAAAAAATCCACATTGTAAAATCTTTATTAGGCCGGTTTCAAGATCTCTTCATCAGGCAAAATGTTACAAAAAGTAGAGGGGGGAGGGGGGAGGGAAGAGAGATCTGGAGATCTCGATAGTTTGCACATTTTTGTAACCTTTTGTTTGGCCTAATCAAAGTATAACACTTTAAATGGACTTTGGAATTTTGCTTATGGCCATCATGGCTACTTTTGTTTATAGTGGATGAAGATGGTCTTAACGTATCTTAAAGCAAAAGCAAAAAGAAAGTGGAAAGTTTAAGCAAGCATGATGCTTGTACACTTCTCATTACATTTGTCAGACATGGCTAGAGAAAAAGATCAAAATGTAAATTTCAGTGCTAAACCTCTCTCAGTCACATATACAACAGTGCCCCAAATATAGCACATCCTTATGTACAGTTTCAGTTTCTTGCCGGAGCTTCTTTTGCCCAACAAGTTTGATTTAATTCATACTTTCAAAGCACCCATAAGTCTGCTGCATAATCTGTGAGGGTCAACTCTCGTGTTCTTTTATACAAGGAGCGACACCGAATAAAAGAGACCCACAGCCATGTTTTAGAATTCATCGTTTCATTCTATGGTTTAGCAAAAACAAAACAAATAAACAAAAGACATGACAAACCATTACAGCACCAGGAAGACTGGCAAGCTTGTGAGCTATCCTCATTGATGATTGCAGAACACATCCACACCCACCCACCCACCCACCCACCCAAGTGGTTTTACAGCACAGGTTTATGCTGCCATTTCTGCACTAAGAAATACATACTGTTGACAAACTTGACTAGAGAGAGGGCAATGGCCAATTCAGAAGTCACAATCTCAGTCTGATCCTAGTTATTTTATATCCTGGTTTAGATGGAGTCCATAAGCCATAATTTCCCAGGAAAGCCACAGGGAACCAAGGAACAAGGTTATGTGCTCTGAAGCTGGGTGAGCAAGGGCTAGGGGGAAAAGGAGGGGCAAGGGTACAGGCACATGACTTGTTCCTGTTCTGATAAACCATGCTTCATTGGACTGAGATCATGATGTCAAAATCAGGTCAGTTGCTTTTGGAAATGTACCTCAAAATCAGCAGCAGCCCAAGCTCTGTCATTGGCCTGTACCATCCTGGATTAATGCTGGAAAGAGGCTAGTTCACAGCTTTATGGTTCACTGGGAAATCTCTGTCAGTCAACTGGTAGCACAACTCCGTCCGCCTGTGTGCCTACACATGCGCATGCCAGCTGTTACCAGGAAGTGAAATGAGTAAAGTTTGGCTTCCAAAATGTGAACTTCTCTGGGCTATCACTAATTTGGGTGCAACAAAGTTTCCAATCTGATCAAGCATTCTACTGCACAATAGAAGTTACTGTCTGCTGAGTCTTGATATTCCTTAAAGCAAATAAAATCCCAACTTAGGGTTGCTACTATCCTGGAAGGTGGGCTATGCCATAGCTATAAGTTCCCAGCCCCAGAGGCAACTGAACTTGGGATCACCTGAAAATAAATGTAATCTTTATACATACAAACGCACACACCAATAATGATAGCAATTGACTTTTTAGTTTCTTCTTAAAGAGCAGTAGAGATGCAAGTCACTGTTTTCATTTTGTAATTAACTTTATTTCACTTTACCTGATCCACTTTCCTGCCTCCTTGTTTAGATTCCTTGTGAGGCAACATACTAAACCTAACTTAAATTTAAAAAAAATCACTCTTGGTAAAAAATATCATGAAAAAAACAATATAACTCCTCAAATAATCTGGTGCTCCTGGAAAAATAACTAGGTTTCGTTTAATAAAATGAAAGTTAGTTAATTTCCCCCTCTCTCAGAGTTAGATTAAGCACAGCCTACATCAGCTTCCAGCTCTATGGCCACTGTGATACTTTTGAAGACTTGACAGTGCATTACACACTGTCATTGTGTCACAGAATAAGGTTGCAGTTTGCAGAGTTTTGTCACCTTGCGAGGAGGATTGGAAGATGTAGGGAGAAGTTGGCTTCATCTCTCAGGGGAAAAAATTGTCCACCTGTAATTTTAGGGCATCATCAGTGAATATGCAGCAGTACTCCATTTTCTTTCCAAGGCTCATGAAAATGCATTTGGGCATCCATTTCAGGAGTTTGAGGCCTTTGCCCAAGAGATTGGTTGCTGCCCTGGAAACAGATACGCAGGCACTTTGTCACCATGGAGCTTTCACAGGCTTTTCAATAAACATTCTAAGCTATTGCTGTAGGAGCCCTTTCTTGGACAATGCTACTATGGCTTTGTGTGGAATTTCATTCAAAAACCTGCATCAGTTCTATGTATCCTAAATAAGCTGAACACATGGTTTTTTAAATGTAGTCCTTTCTGCTCCATCTTAGGGTGCTGGGTTCTTTAAACAAACATAAGACAGTTCAGGACATCCTGTTCATTATTTCTTCTTTTGCATTTGAAGTCTCTTCAAATTGGAGTGTAGCCACAGGTAACTGTATGGATACTAGATTTCATAAACCCACAATTTCCTCCTAATGCATACTGGCAGAACATACAGGCACAAATCACTCACATTTACACACACACACACACACACTTAAAACAAGGTCTAAAAGAGTCAGAATAGGAACAAAGTCTTTACCGAACATTGGTCAAAAAACTGGAAACCCCCTTGGTTCTATCAGCCAAGTATACATCCAAGAAGCTTGAACAGCTAAGACAGGTCATCAAGAGGCTCCCCAAGGTAGATGTTCATTTTCAAGGGTGACCAGAGATCCATCATCACAATATTAAGTCGTCACCTATCGAAGTGTTGCAATTGCAATCTGTAGGCAGACTCTTCTCTTCCTCCCTCCCTCACTTTCCCCATTACACATAATTGCAAAGTTCCATTACTGGTCAACCTGGCAATTTTAACAGGCAATTGGGTGTAGCTATATCACTGAACTCCAAACAAGCCACAGTCTGCTTACGACTGAGGTCTACAGCATGCCAGCAATGGTACAGTACGGCTTGTTCACCTAACAGGAGGCAACACACTGTGGTAGCAAGATGAGTTTGTTGCTTTTGTGGGTTTCTGTTGGTGTCCAGGTACTGAAACAGGCAATGAAGCTGTGCAGGTGAGGGAAGACGCGACAAGTTCAAGTCCTTGTCTATTTTAAGATGATGTGGTAACTATCATTGGTTTCAGCTGCAAAGGAAGTATAGCATCAGAATCTGGCTGAACAAAATGAATTCAATCCCACCATCCTTCACCCATATCCCACTGAAAGGAAGGCAATGCATGTTATATTACTCTCAATGCATGCTGGTTTTGAGCCCCTATGGTTGGAAGGAATGGAGCTCTACATTTTCCAGACAAAAGGAAAAGCAGACTAGGGGAAAGGATAACATACATTATTGTGCATTGAATAGATGGATACCTTTCATTGTGTCCAAGACAAAACATGATTCATCTTGAAAGTTCTGTATCATCTGAAAACAGGAATGAAAATAAAAGCTGTAGAGATCCAGGCATTACTCATTCACAAAGGAGAACTGTAACATTTTTAGATATGAGAAATATTCAAACTAAGTGCCATCTAAAGATTCCCCCTTTCTTGCTTAGTAATACATTTCCCTTGAGGAAAGTGGGGGCCTCATATCCTTGATATGCTTCTTATACAGCTACCACTGAAATGCTTTGTCTTCATTCAAAGCAAGGCTCCTTTAAAAGCAGTTCAATTGTGCAGACTTCAATTTAAGGATAGTTGACATATCTGGGTGATTCAGGGTTCCAAGATATTCATTTTCCCTATTTAAGCAAGCTGCTGCTGCTGCTGCGAATTTCAGTAAGTGAATGAGCACAGGACTATGAAATTACTATTTCCTGCTTCCTCTGCCTACTGAAACTACAGAGAACAACCCGCACATTGTAAACTGGTGGGAGAAGATATCTAACTTAAAAGTGAGAAGAGGAACACATTTGGAAGGAAATACTTAGTAGGCAGGGAAGTATGCACTCTGCATCAGGAATTCTGCAACTTGTATAAGTTATCCAAGTCTGAATGTTTGGGATATGAGGCGTTCCTATGAGGGGCAGGCAACCTTGTGCCCTCTTAATATTTTGGACTATAACTCCCATAAGACCCAGCCAACATGGCAAATGGTCAGAGATTATTGAAGTTGTACTTCAAAACATCTAGAGGGCCAAAGGTTGCTTAACCCTGGATGGTTATACATGTTCAGCCTTTTCACTTGTGTTAATATGGCAGATTTTATTGTATAGTTACTGTAGATCAGCTTGGGCACATTCCCATTTGGAAAGATGAGTAATATTTTTAGTAATGATTTGGCTCAAGACTTAGTCATTCTTAGACTAAACCATTGAAATCAACAGGTCTTTAGTCATGACCAAACTCAAGTCCCATTCTACTCTATATATGACTAAGTCTTGATAGAACTCAATGAACAACTGCCAGATCTTGTCAATTTCCATTTGTCTTTTAATGGTAAGAGATCGGATTGACCCTGCAAGCCTTGCTTCAAAACCTATTTCCAGTGTTTCTGCAGACTATCAAGGTAGTCTTACCTCATCGCTGATGAGGACATGTATCCCTGTGGGCCCTTGTTTGTAGATCTGGCTGATCTGTTGAGAGGAAATACTGAAGAGTTGAGCGATTTTTTCAGTCAGCTCCACAGCCGTTAACTCCTCTAAGTAGATGGCATGGTACACTGTAGAAGTGAGAACAGTCGACAAGGAACACATCCAGGTTAGCCATAAAGATTAAGGAGGGAAGCAATTGAGTAACTCCTGGAGAAGGCATAGGAAGCCAAACAGAAAACACTTAATAGATCCTGATCGCAAACTCCTCAGGCTGAGGCTATCAACATCAGATTTAGCTATATGGTATTCTCAATAAGATTAAAAAGACATTTATACAATTCCCTGGCTGCTAAAAGCTTGCTTGAATACATCTGTTCACTTCCAGTGGACACTGCTATCTCCATTTTTTTTTATTTAGTGTTACAGAAAAAGTGAGTACAAATCAATCCCCTAACACTTAATATCAAACCAACAATTATATAGATGTGTATAATATACAAAGAAAAGAAAAGGTTGATTAATATAACTACTAGGGGAAGGAAGTTTAATTGAAATAAAAGGAAAAATTAAAAGGGGGGAAAAAGGAAAAGGAAAATTAAAAGGAAAAAAAATAAAAATCATAAATGTGCTGTATTCCTTCATTTGTTGTTACAATGTCCATATACTCAGAGCTGAAGCAGGCATACATTGTTGTACATCCGGTTGTGATGCATATTGAACGAATCTCTCCCATATGTCATCGAACGATGTTGATTCTGATTTTCCTTGAATTTGAAGCAAGTCATGAGTTATTTTTTCTGATATTGCCACAGACCATATATTTTGATACCATGCAGTTAAATTCAAATTGTCCAATTTTTTCCACTGCTGCGTAATTGTCTGACGAGCAGCTGTCAACAGGAATATTATTCGGTCTTTACATTTCAATCCAGTATTAAGTCCTTTGTATATTGATAATAAAAATAATTCTGGATCATATACAATTATTTCTTTAGTAATAACCATTAATTCTCTATGTACTGATCTCCAGAATCCCTGTATATATGAACAAGACCACCGTAAATGAAAATCCGTGCCTTTTATCTTGCAGCCTCTCCAACAGAGGTGACTGCAAGTGCTAGTGATGTGCACTAGTTGTACTGGTGTTCGATACCATCTATGCAATATTTTCAGAGAAGTTTCTCGAATAGAAGCTGATATTGATCAAAATGGTCTGTTGTTCCATCTAGCTTCCTTCAGTTCTCTTTCGAAATAACCTTCCCACACTTTCCTCAAGCCCTCCATTGTGCCCATCTGGGCATCTATTAATATAGCATAAACTAAAGATACTATTCCCTTCCCGACTTCCCCTACCATTAACATTGCTCCTTCAAATGCTGTTAAAGTTCTAAGTGCATGTATCTTTGTGTTAGTGTCCCTAAGGAGATGGGATGATTGAACTTCTTGTAGCCATCCTAGGCCTAATTCTCCTACATGAACTCTAAATTGCTCTATTGTTTTGGGTTTATCCGGAGCATAAAAATCTTTCAGACAAAAATATCCCTTCTTTTCCCATTGAGAAACTTTAATAACAGTAGTTGCGTTTAACTTAGCTGGATATGATTGTATTGGGGTAAGAGGAGACCACACAGGAGACAGCTTAGACTGCCACTTTTTCCAAATTGTAAAGATAGTCTTGGTCTATGGGTTTTGGATACTGCTTAATTCCTTTATTTTTATAGATTGAAAAGGGCCTTCATTCAACATTTCTTCTTCCAAGCGTATCCAATTTTTATTTGCCTTCATAATAATAAAATGAAGCTGCCGTATCTGGAAGGCTTCATAACGTAATGCAAGATTTGGAAGTCCCCAGCTTCCATTACCTGGTTTTTTATAATATAATTTTAAAGCCAGGAGGGGCCTGCTATCGCCAAGATAGTGAATACTTCTTATTCATAGGGCTATATGAAATTTTAGCCGATTAACTGTATTTTGTACGAATTTTAATCCATATTTAGATCTGCATTAATTTACATGAATAAAAGAATAGCTCCTTAGGAAAAAAAAGTGTTTTAATTATGCATGAATCTTTCAGAACAAGGTGCATCTTGGAAGAGATGTTCGAGCCTGTAAGAAAATGCCAGCCATCTACGGCTTTGCAAGTATTTCCAATTATGTATATCTTTTTTAAAAACAACAATAATTTGATTAACTTCTAAAACCAATTAGATTAAATTAACTAAATGTTGTACCCCTATTTATTTGGAGCTACCACAGCATTTGTTACAAAAGGAGGAGCAACATTTAATTTTCTACATGAGGGTTAATTGGATGAAGACAGAAGAATAGAAGTCATGGTAACAACAGAACTCAGAATGGAATGCCTCCTAATTACCAGAGCACTGGCAACCCAACCAACACTATCAGAGATCTTCCCACTGCAAGAGTTTGTAGCTCCCTCCCTCAACCAAAGGAAAAACTATTTTCCTGAAGCCCATACCAAAGAAAGTACTGTTGGCTGCATCTCCATCTTCGTGCTTCTGTTGGTCCTGTAGCTGCTGTGATTCTTGGCAGACATAGATAGTCAGTCTTGGCCGTACCATCCTATTTAGACAGGAAGATATGGACATGTCAGAGTTAATAGGGAATATGCTACGGGTAAGACCAGGAAGAGATGTAAAGAGGGAGACAACTTCATTTAGCAGCATTTTAATAGCACTTGCAAACTGGAAAAACGCTTCACAACTGGACTTGGCCAATTTGAACATTCAGAAAAAGAACATGGTACAGTTCTGCTAGACCTACTTGTCTTCGGAATGCTGATAAGAGGGCTAGATGTTTAAATACATGCATCAAAAGACATAGGTTTAGGAATAATTACCGGATTATTATTTTTTGCCGTTGTATTCTATCGTCTCCCCACTCCCGTGAGCTTATAGAAGTTGTCTAATGGGAGTTTTCAGCTCACTGGACGCCAAAAATTATCCAGAACAATTTAGTATACATTATGCAGTTTAAAGGAAATGAGCAATCAAACCCAGTGGAAGCCACTTCCCATTTGTTTGCTGCCCCCAAAGGAAAAAAAATCCAAATAGTTCTTGTTTTGGGTCCTTTCCAACTTCATTTCAGGGACATCTCTGCAGTACAGCTCCTTCTCATGCTGCTGAGGAAATGTGAGGATCCCTAGGCCAGGTAAACGGAGCCCACCGTACTGTACACTAACTAGCATTGCTCCAGTTTCCAGGAGGGGCAATGCTGGTATGGTTAGACATCCCCACATGGGTCAGGGATCCTAGCATTACCCCAGCTGTGCAGGAAGGATTCATGCTGCAATTGCTCCAGCACAGTCAGCAGAATATAAGCAGTGGCCTAGGGTCCATTTAAAGCCCATCAAGTGTGGGTGTGGATAAGATCATGGCCTTTATCACTATTCTGCATCACTCTGCATTTTCTTGAAAGGTGCCTGGCGAAGTTGGCAACATTTTTTACCAGACTGTTGCAGCCACCTAGCCACACTGTAGAGACCACCTGCGCCTTGCTGGGTGGGTGAAGACCGTGTGTGCTGTTGTTGCTGAGCTCAGGGAAGAGGGAGAAGAAAAAGATGTGGTAGAGATGGAGAAAAAGAGGGGATAAGAGATGGGGGTGCTGACCTGTGGCTTGGAAATCACATGAACTACACAGCGGGGACAGAGATTCACAGACACACATGGTGGTGCACAGAAACAGAGCACGCTGTGGGGTGCTAAGCAAAAAAGCATTAACATTAAGAACAAAGAGGCTTACAAAAATGCTTTGCTGCGGTTAATAAAAGTGGCCCTCAAAATTGACTTATTTTATGCTCTAGGTGCTGTTAGCAAGACGGTCTTTCAGTGCCCTCTATTCTGTTTTGCCAAGATGGTTGAATCTGTAGAGTTTATTTTATTTTATTATGCATTATTTATGCTACTCAAGAAAGAAAAACGTGGTCATAAAGGTTGTTTTTAAAAATGCCTTCAATCCTCCAACCTGCGTTCTAAAGTATTACACACTTAAAAGGACTGTACCTTGTGCCTTTGCCAGATGATTGTTTGCTTCTGACTTTAGGAAGCAAGCCCTTACTGCTAATCAAGGCAGGCCACTAATTTTCATTTTACAAATGGAGAATGGAGGCTGATGGAGAGTAGCACATGAAGATGACAGAACATAAGAAGGTCAGACCAAGGGTCCATCTAATCCAGCATTCTGTGCCGTGGCTTACCAGCTGCCCATGGGAAACCCACAATAGCATCCTCCTACTTGTACTGCTTTATACACAGATCATTAGTGCGTCTAGCCCAGTACTATTTATTCTAACTTGCAGAAGCACTCCAAGGCCTCCAACAGAGGTCTTCCTCTACCCTGCAACCCACGATCCATTAACTAGAGAGGCTCTAGATTGAGCTTTCAACCTTACACAAGCAAAGTGTGTGCTCCACCACAGAGCAACTGAGCAATGGATCCTTCCCAAGCACAGGAAAGCCAATGACCTGTCCCAATAATTATATAAAACACCCCCCGCCCCCAGGACCTGGTGCTCTCCACACCACTTGAAATTATTTTGTCGTGCCACCTTTAGATGCTTTCCCCACTAAATAACAAATCAAGCACAAACATCTCACTATTTTCCAGCCATTTAAGTTGTTTTTAGAGTATTTTCCCTTCAACCTTCACCCCTGTCTGTGTAACTGAAACAAAGATATTAGCATCATGATAGACAAAGCAGCACTTATTAGCTCTGTTGAAGGTCTCCATGGAATAAGGTTGTGATGAATTGGGGAAAGGATGGGAATGAGTTTCACAGCCAGCATCAGCAGCCAGAAAGCTCAGGAAACAACCCTACTTGCTTGCTCTCAATGTCCCTCTGGACTACTCAGGTCCATCTCCCCTGTTTCTTACCACAGTAACAGGAAGAGGGTTACTCCTACATACCCATTCTCTCTAGACTACTCCCCAATCTTCACCCAGCTTCTAAGATCAAACCTTAAACGTATACTTCATCCTCTTCCATCTTAACACCTGTTGCCCCTTTTCCGTCCTTTGTCATTGTCTGTCCCTTCTGCCCTTTCCTTCGCAAGCATTCCCTTAACACTCCAACCTCTACAGACTAAGGCAAAGGTAATTAACACAACGAGGCAGAAGCAAGTTATTTCAAGAATCCATGGGGAGGGGAGGGGGAGGAGAAGGAGCACTGCTCTTTTTGTCCTTTTTTTTTTCTTTTTAAAGTGTTGGCTGTGTAGAATAAATGAAGCCCACTTGCATTCCCCCCAGCCGCCATTATCTCAACCATCAGAACTGGTACATTAACTCAGTGGTATGGATTGGTATCAGCACAGATTCTTGCTGACCCATGCCAGAAGCTTAACTCTTGCTCACTTGGGAGGTGGTCCGTGTTCTTCTTACTTCACTTGAGGAACTAGCTAACAATCCAAGAAACAGCACAGCGCTTTAAGGCCCCTCTTATTGCAACTCAAGGAGGCAGCGGTGGTGGGCAGTGGGAGGGATCAGAACCAAACAGTTATAGATACATTTCACAAAGAACTGAAGGGAAACTATGAACCAAGCTCTCTTTAGTAGAGAAACCATAGAAGTGCTGTCATCTGTCCATATCCAAACCACTTTCAGGTAGGGAAAGGAAAAAAAGGTTTCTAATTATGTTCTGTCTAATGCTGAATATACATTTCAAATTTCTAGGTGCCCAAGAAACTAGCCCCCCACCCCCATGTTTTCCTGTCCTGCCTTAATGCATCACGTCTTATTAGAAGATCCTTCCATAGGAATAAGCTCTGTATGTCAGTGACCTTTCAAATGCCAAAAACAAATGTAAAATAAAGAAATACTATACAAGGCAAGCAAAAATCCTGCTTTTGTTACTCTCCAGCGCATAAAGCCCAACACCATTTAAAGCCAGTTTGGATGATACACACCGTCCCTTCAAGGCGTTGAAGAGTCTGATGCCATCTGCAGGACCACATATCTGTATGACGTCTTCTCTGGTTAATTTCAATAAGTCTGCCCCTAGGATTTTTTTTTTAAAGGGTGGGGAAGATAATGAAGAACATTTGTTTCACATATAATACCTTCTAGAGATACTGCTTAATGAAGGAGACCAGCACATCTGAGTTTCATATTCAGGGATACATGTCCTGGGTGCCGGCCCTGCAAAAGGGAGCCAAACAGCCAGCTCAAGGGTGCTCCAGGATACTGCTTTCAAGCAATGCTCAAATTACGTGGAGGGTGGGGTGGGGTGGGGTGGGGGAAAGAGGCTCAGGACCTTTATCTGTTCTTAGAAGGATATAGGGAGTGCATGATTTAGCTAAATCTAGTGGGAATTAGGAGTGGAAGGCCTTGTGGATTTCATTAAGGGCCCCTATCTTCCTCACATAATCCAAGCCCTGCTTTCAAACCCCTTCTTAGGGGTTGCAGCTGGTCTGTGCTGTGAACGCAGTGGCCGATACGTTACAGGAAGTTGTCCCCGTGTTATCATAGCAGGGGCAATGGCCAGGGAAGGAGTGGGATGACCCACAGGGCACAGAGCTAGCTGCTAACACTCAGATGGATAAGCCTGAACAGGCTTCTAAGAAGTTTAAGGGGTGGGGAGGGGTGAAGGAGAAGAAGGGTTGACAAGAAGGTTGAGGAATACAAATGCTGAAACCCCCTTCTAATGGAAGAGGTTTTTGCCAATACCCGAGAAGTTTGTGAAAAGCCGTGAGAACGTTGAGAAGCGATTCCGGTGCAGCCATTGCTGAGCTTCCTGAGGAGTGGATGTTGGCAGGAGGTTCTAGGATGGAAAGAAATTTGTTTGCACAGATTACTGGATTTTAGATTTTTTTTTTTTAAAAAAAAAAAGGGGAACCAGGCATTTGGTATATCTGTCCCAGTATCCTTAGGAATTAACCAGAAAACTGTGTATCACCTAGGAGAACCTAATCCAACTAAGACTACAATCTATACACACTTAGATAATACATAGGATTGCACTGCATGTCTGCAACCTCTTCCTACTCTTCATCTTAAGACCAATGTGGCCAATACAGACTTTATGGTTTTAACGCAAAGCCAGGTTTTTATCTCTCTCACTCACTTTGTGTAACATGCTCCATGATGAGGAGCTCTAGAGAACTCAAAAGAGTGCAACACTATTTGTGACATTTTGGTTAGTCCTAATGAAGGTATTGCCCTACTGTGGATTTTGGAAGACTAGCTATACATCAGTTATAGTATCTGTCACCCAGAGCTGGCTATTCAGGGAAAAGTTCTTTTTGGCAAGCTAATCCTGACAACCCCACTGCTATTGCAACATCTGAAATCAGGGACAAGTTAGGGGAATGAAATGCAAAATACGAAGTAAGTCTTACATCTGCAATTGGAGCAGGAGGTTCAGGCTGGTGGTTTGGAGACCCATTTCTAGTTTTAGAAAGAGAAACAAAGAAGACAGTTGAAATGTACTTTTCTCTGCTTGCCATGCAATTTCTTTGTACCCTCTTGCATATTTTCTCAGAAAGTTGGTACAGACTCAGCACAGCCCATACATCATCATCACCACCATCATCATCATTGTTATTATTATATTTATATCCCGCCTTTTCCCCAGTACTGGGACTCAAGGCGGTTTACACGATTAAAACATGTACAATTAAAACATATGAATATAAATTACAAAAGTTAAAATAGAATTAAACCTACAGTAAAATTAAAAACATGTCAACAATTTTAAAAACTGTCACAGGTTAAAATGGGGGATCCAATACATTAACACAGGTCCAGGATAGTTCCAAAAGCCTGCTGAAACAAAAAAGTTTTTGCCTGCCTCTGAAACTGTAGCACAGAAGGAGCCAGCCTAGCCTTCCTGGGAAGGGAGTTCCAGAGCTTTGGAGCAGCCACCGAAAAGGCCCTCTCCATCAGGCACGCCTGGGATATTGGTGGGACTGAGAGAAAGGCCTCCCCAGAAGATCTCAGAGCATGGACAGGCTCATATGGGAGAATACGGTCTTTCAAATAACCCGGACCCGAGCCGTAGAGGGCTTTATAGGTGATAACCAGCACTTTGAATTGTGCCCGGAAACAGACCGGAAGCCAGTGGAGCTGTTTTAACAGGGGAGTTGTATGCTTAAGGGATCAGAGACAGGCCAAGGGATCATGCACTCCTTTCTCCTGCCTTTCCCTTGAGCACCAATTCTGTCATTGTCTTTCACAGTGTTCAAGGCTTATGTCAGCCCCAACCTTAACCCTGTTCAACTATTAAGATGGAAGCCATGTTAGCATTAACAATGATTGAAGACGGTGCGGATGTAACCTTAATCATGGTTTCTCTTCTACATATATGAAAGGGGTCCTTGTAGGCCATTTTTTCCAACCACTTGCTCAGTGCAGGAATTCTAGAGCTAGAGCTAGAGCACCCCCAACAGATGGTCACCCAGCCTTTGCTTGAAGTCATCCAGCCAGTGGGGCAAAGGGAAGGTGCCCCACTGGCTGAATACTCAAGAAGAAGGTTGTGGGAAGGAATGAAGGGGTACAGCAGGAGGGGTGTTGTTGTTGAAGTTCTCTTTTGCCTTTTCCACAAAGGAGTGTGTGTGTGTGTGTGTGTGTGTGTGTGTGTGTGTGAGAGAGAGAGAGAGAGAGAGAGAGAAAGAGAAAGAGAAAGAGAAAGAGAAAGAGAGACTAGTAATTTTACTTTCTTCTTATGTTTTATAAGAGATAGGGAGCCATTTCTAAATGTATCCACTGGCTATATTAATTTTTGTATCTTTTGCCATTTTAATTCGTATGTTACCACTCCGGAATCTGTTTCAGGTACGGAGCGGTATACAAATTTTGTAAATAAATAAATAAATAAATAAATAAATAAATCCTCTCTTTTTAGCTACAAGGCACATGAAAGTGTCAGCAATTTGTTCCATGACGTTGCAATCCAGCAGGCTATAGATGCAAGTAAGTGGGGAGAGGTCCATGGGCAAAAGCTAGAAAAATAGCTGCTACTCAGACTTACCCTTCACTGATAGAGAAACTGCTGTGAGAACTGCTAAAACCAGGGGATGGCACGTTATTGACATAGGTGATCTCAGGCCAAGGAGAGCACTGGAAGTGGAAATACAATGGTGAGGTACTCAGAACACACCACAAATCTTCCAAACCTCAAAGCTGCTTCCAGTGGAAGGAAGCATCCACTCCATCTATTCCCCAGGCAAGCACAGATCTGGCATTTCAAGAGTATCAACTATTTACATTTAGTGTCTTTATTTATTGTATGCTGGGGCCACAGAATACATACCAGCCCTGACCAAAGCTCTCATTTCTTGAATGCTACAGGAAACAAGGCTCATTCTGAGAATTAGTTGAACATCAAAGCCCACTGCTCCCCTAAAATCCCTGTCAAGCGGGAGAGATTACAGAAACGCCAAATGAATGGGGTTTTGTTTTTATAAAGACAGCAACGACGTTTGGAAAAGCAAACTTCAGCACTCAAGTCACACGTCAGTTTGAATTATTAATCAACGATGAAAGGGTGGTTCTTCCCCCTGCCCCAACCCAAAACTTTCAATTCATCCTTATGCATGGAGTATGGATTCTAAACCAGACAGTCTAAGCCTGATCCATATGGAGTTCTTCCCGATTGTCAGGCTTTGGGCTGCTGCCATTTACGAGTGCGGCATTTCCTCAACAGGGATTCATGGCCTGGGAGTGTGCCACAGTAGTGTGCTGACAGTGCAGGCATAGGTGCCAGCAACCTTGCTTAAATGAGACACGGGGCACATGGAAACTTGCGTGGCTACAGTTTGTGTTTTTTCCTGTTGATGTTTTAACACATCAGTCCCAAGCAATAACTGTGCTCTTTACTATGGCTGGACAATTAAATTCATTTTACCCTTAATGCCATGACCAGTACCTTGATGCAAAAGTAACACTTTGGCTACTAGAGGAGCATTGTGAGCATATTACCGGCAACCAAGGTTCCCCCCTCCCTTTAAATGGTCAAAATAATGATCGTAGGTAACTTGACACACACTGTACGTCTTACCTCCGTAAGTATTGTAGTTTCATAGGAAGGCTGGTACTTTTCTTTCTCATGAGGAGTCCTCTTCTCCATCTTCTCTCTGTCCGTCTTTTGCTTCCTATCAGCTCCTTTGGGCTGCAAAATGGACATTCTTATTAGACTAGTGTGTGTCATTCTTGTTAGTGTGTGCAATTTTAGAGAGGGAGCACCCCACGAAGGCTCTTCCCAGCTGCGAAGGACAAGGACTGCGCTTACTGCGTGCGCACAAGTGCAAGGATGCTCAAAGACGCTATGAAAACTGGCAAGACGTAGAACCCCCCCCACCCCACCCCGAGTTATTGATGTGCCATACATTTGCTTCCAACTGCTGTGTTTGAGGGACCATAGAAAATAACTACCAAATAATTTTCTCTCAGGCTCATTTATCACCTACCAAGCAGTGGGCACTGTCAGAGCCAACAATATTAGTGGAGGAAAGGGAGGAGGGATTCACTAAAGCAGGCACAGGCGTGAACCCTCCTGCAACAACTCTGGTTCTCTGGGTGAGGGCGACCTGGCCCTTTCCATGGTGGACTGCTTATCTAAAGCATCAAGCTGATTCCCTTTAGGCCTTTCAGAAACTAGTCAAGAACTTTGTGTCATGCAAAGCCTTTGAAGGGGCTGGCTGTTGTGTATGCCTTCGCTACAGTACTATTACGTTTTGCTGCAGAATTTGTTTTATTAGTGGGTTCCCCGCCCCCCTGATGGTTTAGGTAGGCTTTATGTTCTTTTGCAAGTCTTTGATGGGTGAAAAAGGAAACCAACACTGCACTGGCACAGGTATCGGAAGAGTAACTAAAGGGGAGGGGGTTATATGTAAACTGGATGCATTGTTTTTTATCTGAAAAAGAAAAACAGAATATTTCTCAGGAGTCCCTGTAGGGGACTGGCCAGAGATCCCTAAGGAGACGTGAACTGGGAGTGCTATCCACTTTGCCTACAGGGGTTTAAAAGTTTGTTCTGGAAATTAACACAAACATGAAAAACCAGTTCCACAGCACCTCTTGCACTTTGCATTTTCTTGCAGATTTTTATCTAAGCAAGCTCTATGTCCGAACTCCTGTAAGGAGAAATGCTCACCTCGGACAGAGATCACATACAAAAGTTTGGCTTTCCTATATCCCCAGAGTCACTTGTATTGTTCTGAGGGACACCAGGCCAAACTAGATACGACAGCAGCAGACCCATTTGTTTAAACCCAGGCCTATCCAGATGCACCTTAAAGTGGGCTTCTGATTTTTAGAGCCAAGGAGGGCAGGGAATCTACAGGTAGCTTTTCTCCTCAGGTAAGTGCCCTAATCTTACCGGGAGAAAAGTGCTGGTGGTATGTGCAGGAGCAAAGGCTCTGAAGTCAGCAGACAGGAGATGGGGCTCATCTCCTCTCACCTGCACATAACTTCTGCTCTAAAACCAGTCCCCCAGGACCTCACTTCTGAGCCAGACCTAGATTTAGAGAAAATGGGTCTGCCACTGTCGGACCTCAGAAGTCATGTTAGGAATTGGACTGAAGCCATCACAACTCCCCATTTTATAGTTTCTCACAAAATTAAGAATGTAAGGTTCCCTTGTGAAAAACAGTCTCACATTGCACACACGTTTCACCTTAAATCCATATATCCACTGCCACAGTCACACAAAGAATCATAGAATAGCAGAGTTGGAAGGGGCCTACGAGGCCATCGAGTCCAACCCCCTGCTCAATGCAGGAATTCACCCCAAAGCATACCTGACAGATGGTTGTCCAATTGCCTCTTGAAGGCCTCCAGTGTGGGAGAACCCACAACCTCCCTAGGTGACTGGTTCCATTATCGTACTGCTCTAACAGTCAGGAAGTTTTTCCTGATGTCCAGCCGGAATCTGGCTTCCTGTAACTTGAGCCCATTATTCCGCGTCCTGCACTCTGGCATGATCGAGAAGAGATCCTGGCCCTCCTCTGTGTGACAACCTTTTAAGTATTTGAAGAGTGCTATCATGTCTCCCCTCAATCTTCTCTTCTCCAGGCTAAACATGCCCAGTTCTTTCAGTCTCTCTTCATAGGGCTTTGTTTCCAGACCCCTCATCATCCTGGTTGCCCTCCTCTGAACACGCTCCAGCTTGTCTGCGTCCTTCTTGAATTGTGGAGCCCAGAACTGGACGCAATACTCTAGATGAGGCTTAACCAGGGCTGAATAGAGAGGAACCAGTATCTCACGCAATTTGGAAGCGATACTTCTATTAATGCAGCCCAAAATAGCATTTGCCTTTCTTGCAGCTATATCCCACTGTTGGCTCATATTCAGCTTGTGATCTACAACAATTCCAAGATCCTTGGAATCAGCAAGGATTGCTGAGAATTCTGGCTTGTTGTTCACAGGCAGTGTGCTGGTACATGCTGCCAATTTTTAATGCTTGGTTCTTTTCACCACTGGGAGTACCTAAACAAACTGGGAACTCACCAGCAAGGAAAAGCTTAGTGTTACATCCGAACTTCACTCCAGGCTTGTTGTTCCTATACAATCCTGGAATCAGAAACCCATTACAAACCCCGGCTTCAGATTCTGGCTTATTAGGGGAGTGACAAACCAGGAATCCTGGTTTGATGCAATGCTAAGCTTTTGCCTACTGTTGAGTTGCTGGTGTGTTTAGCAGCTCCCACTGGTGGGAGCAATCGAAAGCATGCATGAGTACGCTATTCACGAATACAAAAAGCCAGGATTCTCCAGAATTCTTTATTATGTGTGAATGTGGCCACTACCTGTAATTTGAAGCTCTTGTAACAGAGATGAAGAAGATATTTTGAGAGAGGAGAAAAAAAGATTGTCACTCCCCCTAAAAAGGCAGAATCAGAATTCAGGGTTTGTAGTTAGTTTCTGATTCCTGGATTGGCAAGTTTTCTTTCCTTTGTAGTGACTTTTGCCTCAGTTTCTCCTGGAGTAAACCATTTCCTAGAGGTTTGCTCAGCCAGTCAGCTAGACCCAAAATGATCCATTTAAGCAACTCCTCTAACCAGAAACCCAAGAAACATTCATACTAGTTCCAAGACTTTCTCCAGAGTAACAAGTTTCACATGATTTATTGAAACTTAGTGTAATAAATGGTTAAGATTTGCAATTATTCTCAACATTACACATATCTAGATGACATTTTAGGCATGAACTGGGGTTTCAGTCTCTCAGAATATCCTGCTACTTCCGTTTAAGCCCTCCTCGAGGACTACTGATTTCCAAATAATCCGCATTTATTTATTTATTTCATGTTTATACCACCCAATATCCAAAGCTCTCTGGGTGGTTCATAACAATTCAGAAGTATCTGATGCTATTTTGCCATGTTTAGAGTAAGCACAACAAATACAGATGATATATTTCGCTAACAGCTATGTCTTAATGCATGGGTATGAATATATAAAAAAGAAAAGGCAGATGCAACAGGCTTAAATCCTACTACATTATTCATCATTAAGGTTCTATGGAAGACGTGGCTTTGTTCAATGCTTGAGGAAACGGCTTTGCTTCTCTGGCCCTTTTTTCAGGCATTTCATATCCTAAAGCCCACACATACCTTAAAGACTTTGATCTGGCAGCTGGCAGAGTGCAGATGCTCTGTGTATTCCCCATTCTCATTCTCCTTAAAGGTGTCAATCTGGACTCTGAATGGCACACCCTTCTCGCCACCATGCTTCCTCATGGTGAACTCTGTACTGATGCAGTGCACCTGTAAAAAGACAGCCAAAAAGATGCTCCAAGCTGCAGCATTGCTGCATATACAATGAACATGGATAGATCAAACCAGTACTCTAAGCCATTTACAGCAAAAGATACCAGCTAGTTAGGGAAGTCTGTTTGCCATAGCAAACTGAGAGATTCCGAGTACAGGAAGAGTACATCCTGCTCTCTGCATAAAACTCACGAGTTACTGTTCTCTCATCATGTGACAAATGAAAAAGGCTTTAAATCAAACTGAAAAACATCAGCAGCCTGACCAAGAAAAGCAACAAAATGGAAGTGTGCTCTGTGTGTACTATAATTCCAAACACCTAAAATCTAGAGATAAACAATATATGCATGCATGCAAGAAAGAGAGAACTTGTCAATACAGAGCAACGTTAGAGGAGAACAGGGATCATGGAACAGAGCGGAACCCTAGAACATAAAGAGAACCAAAGTTCCCACTGGTTTTCCAAAATCCATTCCAAAACTTAATCTTGCTCCAATGACTTTGCAGCAAGAACGACGAATTGCAAGAACAATGCATTGTAAAGGACATCCAGACGGTGTTTGACTTAAGGCTTGGTGCGCATGTAATGTTTCCCAAAGGGATCGGCTCATGTCCATCACCCTCTTCCTCCTCTCCCCCCAGGCTCACACAGAGTCTTTTCCTTGCCCTTTTCAGCATGAACTATGGATTATCAGTATTTGCATCAACTGAACACTAACTGTAGTTAGAAACCATGGTTAGAAGCTAGATGGTAATCATCATTTGCATATAAAGTGAAAGGAAGATACGCCTAAGGCAGAAGGAAGAAGGGAGGAATGCTCCCAATATCTTAACCGTGACAGAAAGATTAGGGGAAGTTACACTTGCGCCAAGCCCATGGAGATGAAAAGAGCCTGTTTGAGTCCGAGGAAAGCGACAAGAGTTATTTTGCTTGCTTAGGTGCATTTAACAGTTTTGCAAGTAATCCTTGCCATCAGTACAACTGAAAGGCTTATTTATTTTATTTATTTCATTTCATTTCTATACCGCCCAATAGCCGAAGCTCTCTGGGTGGTTCACAAAAATTAAAACCATGAAGAGCATAATAATATGCTCTTCATGGCTTATGTTTTAACCTAGAGCAGCCTTCGCCAACATGGTGCCCTCCAGATGTATTGAGCTATAACTCCCACCAACCCTAGCTAGCAATCACCAAGCCCAGCCAGCACAGCTATTAGTCATACTGGATGGGTTTGATTGGAGTTAGAATCCAACATACCCAGAGAGCACCAAGTTGGTGGAGGCTGACCTAGAGGGGAAACAGCAAATTATTATTATCATCATCATCTAGGAAAAAATATAGCTGCGAAGTCCAGAATGAAGAGGGTCCAAAAGGTATAGCAGGAAATTCCATTTTCCAGCACACCTATAGAATCACAGAATAGTACAGTTGGAAGGGGCCTACAAGGCCATCAAGTCCAACCCCCTACTCAATGCAGGAATCCACCTTAAAGCATCCCTGACAGATGGCTGTCCAGCTGCCTCTTGAAGAGCTGTAGTGTGGGAGAACCCACTACCTCCCTAGGCAATTGGCTCCATTGTCATACTGCTCTAACAGTCAGGACGTTTTTCCTGATGTCCAGCCGGAATCTGGCTTCCTGTAACTTGAGCCTATTAGTCGTGTCCTGCACTCTGGGATGATTGAGAAGAGATCCTGGCCCTCCTCTCTGTGACAACCTTTCAGTATTTGAAGAGTGCTATCATGTCCCCCCTTAGCCTTCTCTTCTCCAGGCTAAATATGCCCAGTTCTTTCAGTCTCTCCTCATAGGGTTGTTTCCACACCCCTGATCATCCTCACTGCCCTCCTCTGAACACACTCCAGCTTGTCTGCATCCTTCTTGAAGTGTGGTGCCCAGAACTGAACACAATGCTAAAAAATGTGCAGATGACCTTCAGCAATTCACAGCTTTGGCACCAAGCTTCTAAGGTATAAGGCTGAAGGAGACAGTCACACTGCCTGGAGCCTTTGGGATATACAAGTAATCCATCAATAACCTTTAGCAGTAAGCTCAAATGTGTGCTGTCATTCTAGGTGGCTCATCTGCCTAGATGGAGCACATCTGCCCCCTTTGTACTTTGTCAACATCTGTCCTGCCGTAAGCCAACTAAACTCAGTTTGGACTGAAACCAAATTAAGATTAGCAGAGCCCTCCCCCCACCTCAGAGAGTATCCAACATTCTCGCAACACCAAAATGAATGGCAGCTTTCTCTGTCAGATTTGGCAGTCAGAATTTCCACTTAGTTCTGTCAAGGGCAATTAGCATTGCTCTTTAGTTCAAGGGTTCTCAAAGTTCATTATAGCGAGCCTCCCAAGTAACTAAGCAATCTCAAATGTAACTATGCCAAAAAGCCTGACTGCCTCTCATCAGCATCCACAGGAACTGAAAGAATCCCCAGGTGCCCAAGCATTGATTTATTTTATTTTATTTTTTGCCATCCCTGCTGCACAGGCTTGACACTTAGAACAAACAAACAAACAAAAAAGTAATCCTGACTTGAATCTGAACAGCTAAGAATGTGAAATGGTTTCCAGCAGTTCACTATCTGGGTGAGAGAGGATCAAAGGAAGAGAGAAGGAGGAAGACCACACAGAGACCAAAGTACACTTTAAAGAAGCAGCCAGCGGAAAAAAGAGAGAACTGTTCCTTTATTGCTTTGATGGGTGGATTTAGAAAGCCACATGGCAACTGGATCAGGAGCTAAAGTGTGCCAATCAAGGCAAATGATGGGAAGGATTAGGGAAGTTATCGTACTTGCTCTGTCAGGACCTTTCTAAGCTGGCCTGTCCTACACTCCAAGCATCACTGCTTTTAGATGATAATCAGTCACACTTTCTGTTTTACATACACTATCGGCTGCTGATATGATATCTGCACACTATCATGACATGCCATTCTTATGGAAAGGTAACACACAGATTTAGAAGGGTAAAGCAGGCAGCAGCGAAGTCTCAAAGCTATCTTGTTTACTGTAATAGATACTACTACAAGAGAGGAAAGTGGAGTCACACCTGTCATATTGTTGATTTACCTGAATAAACACAGATGTCCTCTTTGAAGGATCCCAAAGAAACTCAACGGTATTCAATTGTGTCGGGTTTGCCCTGGGATCGATTATACCCACGGACATTGGAATGTCTGCAGAAGACAAAAACACATACAGTTTAGAAGAAGAGCGCTCAACTGCTAGCAGACTGATGAAGCAACTAAAACGTCAGGCACTTAAAGGACTGAAAAGTTTGGGTCATGGTCTGAAGACACACCATGCAGCAACTTTGCTGAAGCTAATTGGGCCTGGGTCTGGTCAGTGTCTGGATGGGAGCCCTCATGGGAATCTTGTGAATGTTGCCTTGAATTCCATGATAGAAGGCATGATATATGATTTAAGAAAAATCTAGAAATCTGCAAGTTTCGATAGAACACAGAACTGCAAGCCAACATCATTCATACAGTTAGCAACTGCATGACTGCCTTTTAAATGTAAATTGCAGGCTCAGGGGGCTTTCCACCCACAGCAGTTCTGCTCCAGATTGGGAGTACTCTGGGGGGGCAAAGATTAAAGTCCCCACCCTACCCCCACACCGACCTGCAATTTAATAACATAAGAAGTTCCCTGCTGGATCAGACCAAGGGTCCATCTAGTCCAGCACTCTGTTCACACAGTGGCCAAACAGCCATCAGCCAGGAACCAACAAAGCAGGACATGGTGCAACAGCACCCTCCCACCCATCTTCCCCAGCAACTGGTGCACACAGGCTTACTTTAAGGAAGCCATTCAAATACTCAGTACTTGCACATCTCAGGAATATTTCTGAACTTACAGAAGCCAGGCCTATGTGTACTTTACATTAAGATAACCCCAGTTATGCAACCCTCCCCCTAAAAAAGCAGAATTCTGCTCCTATTTCCATTTATTCGTTTTGATTTTACTGGCCATGGGAAAGAGAAAAGGAGCAATACAGGGTACTAGAACCCCACACCTTGAGCCCTAGAAGTGTTAGAAGTGTTACACCGCCAGCTTTTAAGATTTTATCAAGTTCTACCCACATACTAGCACTTTTTTATTTATTTTTAGAGGAGTCATAGCCAAGATTTTGCATGCCCAATCCCATACTCAGAGAATACAAAAAGCCCTCATTTCCTGCATCAATGGACAAAGAGTAGCACAGCAAAAAAGATGAAGATACAAGAGCTTTTCTTTCATTTTACTCAGGTAATAAAAAAAAGAGAGAGCTATTTTAACAAAACTATGCACAATATGATTTTTTTTTTAAAAAAAAAAACTAAGTCAAAAAGAAGGCAAGCTGCAAAACAAAAGTAGTGGCCCTGAAGGGATGCAAGGACTTTCACTACAGACAGTGCAATCTTATCAGAGATCAGCTCCACTGAGTTTGTTTATTGCATTTTTATACCGCCCAATAGCCGAAGCTCCCTGGGCGGTTTACAAAAATTATGAGATATACTCGTAGGTGACTGAGTACACTTTGCAGAGTGAATCACATAACCATATATAATAGCTGGATTTAAGGCAATAACTGAATGCCCCAATGACAGGAAGAGATCTTTCTCCTTGCCTGAATAACAGCTCTCAGTCAATTGATTCAGAAGTACAGGACTATAAAACCAGAAGAGACCCAAAAGCCTGCTCGCCCAGCCATTTGCTCACACAGAAGCATTTAGCCACCAGCCACAACTATGGAGCGATCCACACGATTCAGGTGACAACAAATCCAAACCAGAATGCAGATATATTGCAGAAACATGATTACAAAGCGGACAGTTGAAGACGGTCCATGCATGTGAATCAAGAGGATACATCCACATGGGAAGACAACATTTTTAAAAAAATATCCCAGAGCCAGCTAAACTGAGGGATAAAACCCTGCTTGCCCACCTCCAGAACATGCCAAGTGGTTAAAAACTCCAAGCATGGTCTGAAGCCATCGCAAGGGCATTTTATTAAATTAAAATCTCCATGTCTCTAGTGGTGAGAGTTCCAATGCCCTTCAGGTGCACTTTTCAAAATACAACAATGTCAAGCTATGCGAGATTAGCAGGAGCCACTCACCAATATCCAGAATCCTGTCCCCAGGCCTGTT
The DNA here is from genome assembly GCF_023053635.1 of Elgaria multicarinata webbii. Taxonomy (NCBI): domain Eukaryota; kingdom Metazoa; phylum Chordata; class Lepidosauria; order Squamata; family Anguidae; genus Elgaria; species Elgaria multicarinata. The sequence goes on from NC_086173.1 coordinate 26,493,039, forward strand.
CCACCTCCAGCCTTCCAGCTGTTGATGCTCTGTATACTGAAGCCGCCGATCATGGAACACCACTCTAAATATACTCTGGTAACAGTGAGATTTTCCCCATTGATTATAGTGTACACACTGGAACTTGGTTCATTTAGATGAGCTTAAGACTAGACTCCCCCCAACTAGACTCCTCTGACCTGGCATTGGCTGGAGGCTGGCTTAGGCAAATCAGTGGAAGAAGGGAGAAAGAGAACATTTTCTTTGTCCAAAAGTACATCTTCGCATGAGCTATCCACCTTGATACTTATGGAACATGTGAACGGAACGTACTTTTGTTAGCATTTACATGTGGAGCCCGTTCACATTCAAGGTTCTGCTCACGGCGAGAGGAACATAAACCCAAGTCTCACTTCCATACTGCGCTGTGTGTATAACCCTACGTACCAGAACAGTGTGTGAAGTGCTCCACGTTTCAGAGCTAGTTTACATGTGCTTGTATATCATTTGATCCATCTACAGTGTAGATTCTACACCATGTCTGGGAGATGAATGTCTGAACAGATTCCATTTAGATGTCTTGTTTTGGAGCAATATGAGAGTTTCACCCATGGCATTTGAACTGCTGTCCTCACCCGCAGTTTCAAGTCATCACTTAATATTGCAATCATCAAGAGATGAATATGCATATGTCATCATTAAATTACTGGAAATCCGTGGAAACACACTTTTGATTTGTCTGGTATAATGCTGAGCACAAAGTACAAAACCAAAAAAGGCTTCTGATAGGTAAATCATCTGAAGCTACCCTTAGCCACTGGATACTATGCTTTCTAACCACTCCTTAACCCAAAGAGCTTGAACCAAAATGGCCTTATATTCAAAGGAAGCTAATATTTCAAAGCCACCTTCTGCATCAGATTCCAGAATGTGCTCTATATAGTGTGCAAGGAACAAAACAACATTTTAAAAATGCAGTGTGTGAGGAAGAAGCTGGGAAATCTAGCTGGTATCTCTGGACTAAACATCCCTAACAAATATGTTGTCTTTGGGGAAAGAACTAACTCTCTCTCTCTCTCTCTCTCTCTCTCTCTCTCTCTCTCTCTCTCTCTCATATACATACACACACACACACACACACACACACACACACACACACACACTCTTTTACTTGCTCAGACAATTAGGAAAACACTGCATGAGTTATATATAATACTCCCCACTACCACAGGCTACTGTTTTATTCACACAGGCAGTTGCTCAAGATCACCCTGCCTGGAAACCATTTACAATACAATAAATACAGTTGTTATATGCCCCCAGAGATTTAGACTAGCACTGCAAAATTGTAGCCACACGACAAAGGCCTTGCATTAATAAGCTTGTTCAAGCACAAGCAATAGCCAGAGGGTTAGAGACAGCTAACTATGCAACTTCAAAGGCTAGCCACCTTTGTCTCAAAGACTTAGGGAGTTGTTTAAGGCACACTGGAACAGTTCAGATATCTTTCACTCTGTCTGATCCTTGTCCAGAATACTTTAACATTCATTTTAGGCAGAGAGAGTGGAATGATACAGATTACAAAACATCTGCACTTGATTGGAATTAGTTGACCTGCAATGGAGTGGGTGTTCAGCAGATGGAATCTCAATCCAAAACAGGAAGCATTTGCAATGGGCAATTGCCATATCTTTGGATGCCCTTAGAGCAAGGAAGCTCTCAGTGGACTCTCCCTGGACACTACTTCCAGGTCCAATAGCTCTTCCGATCCTGAAATTTTAAAAAATGGCACAACTGTGTCTCCCTGTTCCCCTCACTAAACATTGGTCTTTTCCCCCCTGCTCTTGCTCAAGTAAACCAAAAATAAAAAGCATGCACACAATAGAAAATACTACTGTGCCTATGACTAGGGTCAAGAGAACTCCCACTGCCCCCTGAGGTTTACAGGCACCCCATGCAAGGCAAAACTAATGCTCTAGTGAAAGTCAGCCAGCGGTCAACCAGTATTCATAATCCTTCTGGGGGGGAAATCGCTGCATACTGCTATCAACACCATAGCAAGCCATGCTTCAACAACCTTGACTCAAGTCTCTTTACCAGTCCAGGCTTTCTACATGCTGTGCCTTTGGAAGATTCTATGAAGTCCAAAATCCTCAGTGAAATGCAAATTTGCTCTAATTTGATCTAGTCAAATTAGACTCAGAACTCACAAGATCTTGTATTAGATATTTTATCCAATTTGAACTCAGGTAGAGCATCTACAAATTGTGGCTGGGCTTGGTAGCCAACCTTTTTTTTTTTTGCCAGTTCCAAGAGTCTTCTTGCAGCCTGAGCCCTGCATCATTTCTACTGTCGATATCATTCCTGCTTTTCCAAGCATGGACCTCTCACTCACCAGTAGTATAACCACTCGATTTGTCATGTCCCACCAATTCTGACTTTCCCTCACTGGGTTGCCATCTCAACTGGCTCCACCATCTTGCAGATTTCACAGGCTATTGTATGGCTGTAATTGGCTACTTGGCAACCCTGTTTGTCAAAATCTGTTTAAAACATGTCACCCACCTGAAGCCTTTGGGAAAGGATGAATTTTACATACTCACCTTTACAAGTTTCCCATTGAGCTCAGGCAATTCCCCCATTTTCCTGTTGTCCAGCATTCTGATTTCATAAGATTGACCTGAGGAAGAAAAGATCTGTGTGATTACCAGAAAAAAATTGAACCCACTCTTGATTTCACAGTATAAATTTGAAAGGAAACTGAATCCTAATGGTAAATTACACAAACCCTCCTACCAATACCTGGACCACTTTTTGGACATGATACAAAAGAGAGGCCCTTTGGGGTAAAACAAAATATGTGCATAACCATATATCCATTCATGTAGCCCTTTAAAAACAGTGCAATTGCCTTCAAGAATGAAAATGATTAAACCAGAAGCTTCTTGTGATCTGGTCAAATCAACTGCATTACTCTGAATTATATCTGACTAATAAATGGTCCTGGCTTCGCATGGGTCAGAAATGCCCTTCATTTGATACAGCAAAAGCTTCAAGCAAAGTTGTCAGCTGTCAGAGATGGAGACGTTGCACCTGCCCCATCTAATTGAAGCCACACATGCTGTCACTCCTAGGCAGTCTCTGCTATGATGCAACCCTCTAGCCACCTGAGGAGGAGGTCTGTCCACCTCATTCTTATGAGGGGGCCCCCCTGCCCCATAGCCAGAGAGAAGGGTCAAGTATACAACTCTGTCCCTTGGACTATTAATCTCCCCTGGATTCAAAATATATGGACTGCAAGGCTATGCTCTGTTTAGGAAAGTCTGCCCCTAGTGACTGAAAATGTTACTGTAGGCTTCATGTGGATACATTTAAATTAATTATACGCAATTAATTAACTAATTAATGCATTTTAAAAACAAAGTAATTCCAAAGTACACCCCCCCCCAGAGTACGCATGCCAAGTGTCTGGCATCTAGGTTTCATAGTCTTGAAGCAATAGCAGTGACAGACACACATCTTTTATTATTATAAAGGAAAACAGATGACTACAGGCTCTCCTCCCGTTACCTCCAGTTACATTTGTAGTTATGAAGATACCGGTGCTGCATGAGGGATACTGCCAGGGTAATCACAATTATTCCAGAGAAATTCTGCATACTGTCATCAATCTATTTTAGACATATTGCGTGGATGTATGAGCTAAAGAATACAAGTGGTTTGAATACTGAAGGTGTTACATAAATTACAATTTTATGAAAAATTTAGGTTCTCTTGATAGTGACAGCAGTTAAACCAGTTGGAGTGATGAGAATTTCACCATCCATAAAAGTTTAACTGTTCTTATCCAATTTACTGAGACCCTCTTCAAACTTATGCCCCTTGGAATAGCACAGTCTAGGAATTCAAATATGTAAATTGACCAAAGCACATGATTTATTCTTGTCATCCTATTCCAGGCCAGTGATCACACTGAAGACATACACAGTTACTTGTAATTCTTACACTCCTTGCTAATTATCTGTAAGCTTTTTAAATACTTTTGTTGTTAAGGAACCCTGAAAGTTTTACTCAATGATGGCATACAAATATTTCAATTAGATAAACAAGTAATCTGGACTTCTGTTTACCTCTTCTCTGCCCCCACCTGTGGTTTTCGACTCCCTCAGATTTGAATATCCACTTCATGCTGATCAGGTCACAGAACCATAAAACGACCTCTCCCCAGCTAGTGTTCTGGCAAGAAAAATGTAGCTCACCTTGATTGAGATACGTGAGAGTTTCATCATGAAGTTTCACAGCAGGGGAAGTGGCAGCACACAACACATATTGAAAAGGCAGGATTTTGTTCTCATTGTCAGTAGGCAAGCTAGATTCTTCTTGCTTAAAGATGGGCAGGGCAAGGACATCACTATGAGACAAAACGTGTGATCGGGACAGTGATATTAGTTTTACTCTAATTTTTTATAGTTATCACAACTATCCACATTTGGATTTTTGAACAGATCCATATAGCACTTCAGAATATTAAAATAAAAGTTTCGGGAGTGTTCCTGCACATAGTGAGCAAGTGAAAGCATGTGAGCATAGCTCATATGTAATCCTCAAACCAGCAACAACTTCCTGCCCGCAATCCGTCTGGGAGGCATAGGACTATGCCATGCAAGTTAAAAAGAAAAGAAAAGAATTGTTCTGCTTTTCCCCACATCTCTTGCCATTCCAGTAGTTTGGATTTAAAGGTAGGCATAAAATCACTGACATTTTTCTTCTGCAAGTCTATACTGGCAAACAAGTTACTATCTTGGCAGCCTGGTTCAGCCAAGTCCATTGATTTTGAGACTAGATCACAAACGCCCTCTGGTTTTAAAGTTTGGGAAATTTATATGAGGGCACAAACCATATGTGTGCCCTCATATAACTACTAATCTGAAGCATGACCGTATTATTGGTTAATCTTGCTCTTTTCTAGACTGGATAATCTGTTTCTGGGGGAGCGATGTGGGTGGGGAGATCTGTAGAGGATCTCAAGCTTCAAAGGGAAGCCTCTCTAGGAGTGAGGTCTGAATCATCATGACTCTTACACAAGTTCTAGGCCACACTCCAGCTCAATGGATAAGTTGACAGGGGCCTGGAACTGTCTCAACCCACCTGAAAATCAACAGGGAGATATACAGGAGCATGTGACTGGGTAGGGAAAAGATATACAGGGAAAAACCCATACAGGATTTGCATTTAAAATCATGAGCCTGCCAGGACTCCATTTCAGATGCATAATTAGCCTGGCACTGAAAGTCTCCTCAGAAAAAATCCCATTAGCCGGAGAACCATATCTAATCCACCAATCATTAAGTGCATGACATTCGAATTTTGTAGTGACCATAACCCAATGTCAAACCACCATCTTCTTATTTTGAACAAAATTATCCTCAAATGTGAAGAAAATACCTTGAGCCAGCCCTTCAAAAACCAGATACAGAAATTTGCAAAAGCCTCAATATCAAATTACGAGAGCTGACTAAAGTGCCTGCATGGCACATGCCTGGGTTGAACTTGGCCTTTGCTAGAAGCTCCATGAAACTGATCCCTTTCAAATTAAGAGCCAGCAATGATGTGTCTCACACAAAAAAAGGGAGCCAGGAATGAGACTGACTGATCAGCTTTCTAACAAAATAAATGCTTAGAGCAAGAATCTGTCTTTGAGTAAGTTTGTGCAGAGCTTTGTAAAAAAAAAAAAAGACTTAGATCCTGGAGCAGCCTTCCTCAACATGGCATCCTTCAGATGGTGTTGGACTACAACTCCCACCATCCCCTGACAGCTGGGGATGATGGGATGTCTAGCCCAACACATTTGGAAGGCACCTATGAAGTCTGGTGGTAAGAGCACTAGCCTTTGAACTAGCAGATCAGAATACAAATCTGGACTCTGTGACTGTAGTATGGTCATTCTCTGTCACCCCAGGAACTGTATGGGGGGGGGGGGGAACAGAGGGCGCTAAGGATCTCCTCAAACATTTGCCTAGAGGGAAGAACCAAAAACAGAAGAATCACAGCTATGCCCACTAGATGAACTCAGGCAAGCTACTCTTCTTCTTTTATGTAAAATGGGGAAAGTGACTGAATTCTCAGGACTGAATGGAGACAAGTATCTGCAAATGTTGGTCCTTGAAATACTGCCATGGTCTGAGGGTGCCTGTTACAATATGGGGGATTCTAGCATTTATTGGGGGGGCAGTTTCTAACTCTTGTGACTGCAGATATTTAAAGATACAGTAGGAAGTAGACAAAAAAGAACAGTTTGAAGCCACCTATGTTTTTTTTTTTTGCATCCTACATACTGAATGTTTATGGTTTAGAATTTATATCATAATATGAAGTGCAATGTGATCACCAACTCTATGTTAGCATCAACTATGTTTCTCTGGGGCAGGGGAAGCTTGAAACAAACATTTATAATTTAGTTATAAACTGTGACCCTCAAGTTTCCTGTGTATTTTACATGCAGCATCCATTCTGCTATCATGTCATTATAATGTAACATTTAAAGAAAGGATAATTAAACTACATGGTCTCAGCCACAATTTGTCTAGTAAATGACCGCCATTAATAAGCTACACCACCTTGCTTCTGGATTGTGGAAAAAACTTCTGGATTGTGCCACAGTTGCCCAGGAATATGCTCCCAATACTAAATGACTTAGTATTGTTTACTTGTGACATATGAGAAGAGATGCAAGAGAGGTTTTTTTTTTTACGAAAAGTAGGTACAATTCTGCCTCATTCCCTACAAAAGCAAGAACAGCTTCTGTTATCTGGTGATTGGTGCCATAATGCTGATGCTGCCTGGAAAAGGGGATTTAAATTGTTCCCTCTATCAAGAAGATTAGTGAAGATTATTAGGAATTCATTAACACACACCATGGTAACTGTGGCTGTGTGCATCTTTGCTCACGATTTACTTTAAAACACACTCATCATAATATAAATCAGTACCAAAAAATATCTGCTGTGTTTGTTTTATTATGGTTTTAATTTTTGTGAACCGCCCAGAGAGCTTTGGCTATTGGGAGGTATAAAAATGTAATAAATAAATTAATAAATAAATAAAAAAATTCCAGAATGACACAATCCCATCTGCCTCTCCCTTGTAATGTTAAACAGCTGCCCTAGAATCCAAGCAAATCATAGTTTGTTCAATCAAAGGAAACTGGAAAATTGTTGGGAGTCACAGGACTAGCAACACGTTGCACCTACCACTATGAAAAACAGGTTTAAGGTTTAAGAAAGCCGGATCCTCTTTACATTCCAATTAAGGTCTCAAGTTCTATTATGTATACACACTGCAAGATGGAGAATTTGCACAAGGATGCCCAAGGTTCACTAAAATTGTGAAATGATCAAAAATTAAGTGCAGATTGCCTTTAACTTGAGTGCCAAGACTTCTGGGGCAACTGTGAGGGAGCATTATTCCCATTTTTCACACAAACCAACAACAGTCAACACCCACAAAGAAACAGAAAGCCCATATTTACACAAGTTGTGCTGGCACAACTGTCCGCACCGCCAGAGGTTTTTTGGGGAGGGTCAGGATGCAGAAAAAAAGGTCAAAGAGATTAGAATTTAGGGACTCTCTCTCAATAGCCAAGTGGGAATAAACTAAGAATAGTTGGGCTGGATCCCTTTCCCTTTTCACTTCTTTGCTCCCCTTCAGAGGTTTAGTCTTTCTGGGTCAGCCAGATCTAAAGAGATGTGAGGTAGAAGGTACAGGTGGGGAGAAAGTGACCCTGCTTTAGCTTACCATTTGAAAGCTCTGATATTGATCACAATACATTCGTGACTTAAGAACATAAGAAGAGCCCTGATGGATCAGACCAAGGGTCCATCTAGTCCATCACTCTGCTCATACAGTGGCCAACCAACTGTTGACCAGGAACACACAAGCAGGACACAGGTGCAACAGCAACCTACTGCCAATGTTCCCCAGCAACTGGTGCATTGCCTTGAATAATGAAATATAGGCTTACTGTCTGTAGGAATAAGTGATTCTGCATAAAAACTCAACATGAATCACTGTTAAGATTTTCTGATATCTTAACCCTGAATTTGAACGCATCTCCAAGTCTCACAACTCTCCCCACAGCCCAAGATGGATTATCCTCCTTTATTTATTTTATTTATTTATTTATTACATTTATATACTGCCCCACAGCCGAAGCTCTCTGGGAAGTTTACAACAATTTAAAATGGTAAACATGAAAAGTAGACAAAATTTAAAAACCATCAAAACATAAAAAACAGTATAAAAACAACAGTATCCATTTAAAAACAACAATTTTGGGGTCTATTAAAAACAAACTTAACATTGTTAAATGCTGTTATGCCTGGGAGAACAGAAAAGTCTTGACCTGGCGCCAAAAAGATAACAATGTTGGCGCGGCCCTCTCCCTTGTTGCCATCCTCCGAGCTTCCCTCGGAGTAGGCACCCGGAGGAGGACATTAGATGTTGAGCGTAGTGTACGAGTAGGTTCATGTCGGGAGAGGCGTTCCATCAGGTATTGCGGTCCCAAGCCATGTAGGGCTTTATAGGTTAAAACCAGCACCTTGAATTGGGCTCGGAAACATATAGGCAGCCAATGCAAGCGGGCCAGAATCAGTGTTATATGCTCAAACCTCCCTTTGTCAATATGTGTCATGCCCCTACTTGAGGAGTCCTCCTCAGAGGAGGAGCTAGAGGCCGCAGAAGCCCAGGGTGCCCCAGAAGCCAAAGCCCAGACCAAAGACCACCATCAGACCCACAGGAGCCTGAGCCCTCAGGGGAGGTAGTTGCGGGACCATCCCTGCCAGGAGAAAGGGACTCCACCTCTGAGGCAGAGGTTGAGCACCCCCTTGACCCCCAGGAGCGATGTCGCCTCAAGCGACAGGCGAGTAAGGCTTCTGTGCGACAGAGTGCTTGCCTGCAGAAAAGGTCTCCTCAGGGAGAAAGGGTCTCCTCAGGAGTAGGGCTCTGAAAGGAGAGCTTTGAATACTGTAGCTGAGCTCTGGGTGGGGTCCAACAGGCTTTGGGCTTAAAAGCCTGCATTTGGAATCAGCCAGCATTGGAACTTTGGTCCATCCTGCCTTGTACCTTGTTTCCTGAACCTTGCCTGATACCCTGTTTACTGACCTTTTGGACTGCCAACCGACTCTGCCTCTGGGCTGTGTAAAGTACTGACCGTTTGTGGTGTTTGACCGTTGCCTGTTATTGCGGCTACTCCTGTTATTGCCTGACCCTCTTGACTGACTGCATGTGCTCTGACCTTGGCTTGGATTGATCGTCCCTCTGTACAGACCTGATCTGCACCTAGAGCATCCATACAGCCCAAGAAGGACCACGCATAAAATATCAGAATAGGGAGAGGAGTAGTTGGGAACAAGGTTTGTGGACCTCTGGCCCTCACCACTGTATGATGTTACATCTGCACATGGTTAACATTCAACCAAAAGTTTGAACACAATTGACTGTGGAGCTCAATTTCACCAGTATGCTCTCTTCTTGCATTGCTTACGACAGTGGGGCATACAACTCTTTTCTATCTGCTCTGCCATGCTATAGTTGAATGCGGCCAAGATTGTGCACCACCCAGGGTTCATGGACTGAACCCTGGCTGCCTTCTACACACCCAACCTCTTGTAAAGGAGAGAGCTCCATCAGCTATTGCTGACTTAGAAAGAATGCTGTTTTGAAATGGAATATTGACTCTCTTAAAGAATGAAGTAATAAATCCAACACACACACACAATCTTAGATCCTTCCAGTAATAAAGGAGACATAATAAACAGTATGATGCTTATTACTGGATGAAGCTGAATTTATATTGGATGACATTAACCAAACCATAGAACACTCAGGGTTTTTTCCCTACAGATTTTTGTGAATAATCAAATTAGCAGGAGGACCGGAGAAATAGGAGTGTGATATCATAGCTATGTTTGACGCACATCTTGGATTCATTGTAAGCACAACAAAAAGGTGTCGTAGCTATGTTACTGCCACAGAGCGCCCACATACTATATTACTTTTAAAACATATATTAGAAGGCATCTTCACTGAGTTGTGCAAACTTCTACAGCCACAATTGTGAGCTTCCCCACTAAATCCTCCCCTCTTAAGAGTGAATCTCACCCTGACTTTTAGCTTATTACTAACCCAGATTTGTAACTAGTTTAAATCCTGATTTCAAACCAGGATTAGAAATGTTAAAACCTAGATAGCAATAACTATACATACGAAACAGTGTGCATGAGAAGAAGGGGAAATTTGCACTTAAAAGAAAAAGTGCATAATTTTGCAATCCAGGCCCAATCCCTTAACTGCAATTCAACAGAACTGCAGAGAAACTGCTCTGTTGTCATTAATCACAGAAATTCAGCTAAAAATTCTCAGATTTTTTTTATTTATTTTTTTGCTTTTGTAAAACTAGTTTCTAACTAATTCCCATTCTAAATAATTTCCCAAATCAGATTTCTAGTGCTGGGGTGGGGTGTACAGGAGTGCCATTTCTAGCTCTTTGCATCTTCCCATGATTAGCTGAAGCAATATAACTTATACACAACTGTAAAAGCTGTAAGATTATGCAAAGTGAGGTCATACAAATCTGCTTCGTTCACATATTTTACTGTTGTCACAGAATTTAGCTTTTCTTGGCAAAGGATTTTGATTTTCTTCTTCTTTGTGCAGGTCCTACGGAGCCCTGGATATGACTAAGAAAACAAATGAACCTGGGATAGATATTATGAAAGGCGGTATATAAATTCCTTAAATAAATAAAATAAAAAATAAGCACCCCAGCATGCTCCAGGGAGAGTCCCAAACATTTTGGAAGTGATTTGTAGGGCAACAAAATATCATGGGAAGGAAGTTCAGGACAGAATCCAGTTCATTCCTTGATGGGATGCTACAGCCAGGGGTTTTCTCCACAGTAGATCCCATATTAAAATTGCTTGCTTGCCCAAGCCCATCATCGCTCCATTAGCTGTCCTAAACTGATCATGCAATCCTGTATAGAAATAAGTTCCACCAAATTTTATGGGACTTGCTCCCAGGGAGGTCTGTACAAGACTGTACTGCAAGGCTCATCTTTTCATCCAAGATTATAATGAATATAGGGACAGTTCCTTTCATTTTAACATCTGCCCTTTCTCACATTCAACATGCAGGTTTTTAATATGGACGTGCAAACTTGACACTTCCAGGCTCTCTCTAATTTTTTAAGGAGAAATTTGAATAACAGAAATTTGAATAACAGGTCCTTTCCCTTTTCAGAAGACACCATGGTGGCTAAGCCAGAAAGCCAGGCTGTGTTCAGAAGACACCTTAAACCATGGCTATAACTATGGTGAATAAAGCAAAAAGCCTTATTCACCATGGTTAAACCCATGGTTTAAGGTGTGTTCTGAACACAGCCTGGCTTTCTGGTTTAACCACCATGGTTAAAGAAGCCATGGTTTAAGGTGTCTTCTGAACAGGCCCAATGTCGCCGTAATTTGATGGATTTCTCTACACCTACTGCCATTGTTATGGCTAATCCTTAGCCATATACAGAGGCTCAGAAAATAAACTAACCAATTCTCCTACCAACAATTCCCACCCCCCAAACACAGTCTCCCCCCGTCCCCAGACAGTCTTGTAAACAGGGGACTTGAGAGAAATACTCAGCCCTGAGCAACCTCTCTCTCACACACAGGCTCCTGCTCACCCCAGAAGTAGCCTGGCTGGAGCAGCTCCTTATTGCAGGACAAACAGCATGTGCACCAACCAGAAAATTGCACTGCCATGTCTCAGGACATTAAAGGGACAAGGTGTTCTTCACTGCCACACCCTTTAATGCCAAAAGAGAATATGCACAGGCAGCCACCACGGTGTTGTTGCTTCTCCGGTTCTTTGTAGAGGGAGTAAGAACTCCAACAGCAGTCTGGGTAGAACGGGAGAGTGCAAGTGGGGACAAGCAGCAGCTACAGAATTGGTTTCAAGGTAGGAGAGGGTGGACCCAGTGTAAAAGCGACCTGCCTCTACTGGCTTCTCATGTTCTCTGCTTACAACACATCTCAAATATGAATAGAAAGTAAACCTTGAGTAAACCCCCCTCAGTCAGGGGGTCGTCACCCACCCAAGTATGTAGCCCCGAGGGGGGGGAGGGGAAGACAAGAAGAGTCCCTATTGTTTTAGCCATATTACATCCTCACGCTCTTCCAACACCCTGTTGGACCTCACTAAACTTTGATTCATATGTTTTGTGCTGTCTGGAATGGGGAGTAGTTGTGTCAATACTGATTAACAGCCGAGGGAATAACACAGCCCATGTTGCTAAGATTTTGATGAGGAAATAAGTTCTTCTCTATCACCAATTGCTATTCCTTAAATCAGCTCTGCCCAGTCCTAGGGCTCTATAAGAACTTGGTAGAAGCCTTGGGTGCGCAGCATGGGAGGGGAGGGGAGTGAGAATCAAATTCAATAAACCTTCAAGTTTATTGCAATTATAATGTTCAAATTCAATAAACCTTCACAAACCTGGAGCTGCCCCTTTCCAGCATGTAACTCCTCTGCTGAGGGAACTGCACTGGCTGCCTATTCACTACCAGGCCAGGTTTAAGGTTCTTGTTCTTGTGTACAAAGCCCTAAACAACTTGGGACCAGGATACCTGAGAGAGCACCTTCTCCCCCACCAACCTGCTTGGTCACTGAGCTCATCCGGGGGCATGCTCCTGGTGGTTCCACATAGACCCATCCTCTGATTGGAGCCCACCAGGGGAAGAGCCTTCAGCGTGGTAGCCCCCCTCCTATGGAATTCCCTGCCTCTGGAGGTCAGGCAGGCGCTAACGTTGCATTCCTTTCAGTGCCTCCTGAAAACGTAATTATTCCAGGAAGACTTTCCTTAATGACCAGCCACGGTTCCCTGTACATTTGCTTCTTTCAAAATCTATTTTAAAGTGTTTTATTCTGTTTTTATTTTATCTTGTACACCACTCTGAATTTTTCAATGGGGAGCGGTATATAAATATTATAAATAAGTGAGCAGACTGCTAGCCTTGGCTAGCATCAGCTACAAAGGACATGTTAGGCCCAAGGGAAGCTCTTCCAATTGATGCCCAAGAATGTTGGCAGTTCACACTGGAATAGTACGTTCTGAACTCGGGGAGTAAGAATGACCAAGGCCATGTATTTGCCATAATGTTCCCAGTTCTGCCGCATACCAATTTTAACCATCATTTGCAAGTTGAATACATTACCGTCAGTTTGCACAGGCCAATACAATACTCAATTAAGCTCTCATCTACAGTAGTTTTCTACCCCTGTAGTTACCTATGAATACAGCAGAGATGGCACAATCAGCTACTCAAGTACTACAAACAGACCATCTCTGCATCAAGTCACAAGCCAGCTCATTCAGCAAATTGCATAATCCAGCAAAGAGCGCTGTAAAACACTTGTGAAGGACCAGGTTAGAGCAGAGACCAATGCCCTTCTTTTTGTTACAGTTCATCTCTTCTGCACCTCAAGAAGACTCTCTTAATGAAGGCAGCTCCAATATATCAACAATGCTTTGAGTGTAGAACTAGAAGCAACCTTGTTTGGGGCTTATGTAACAATTCAAATTTAGCATCTGGTTAAGAGGCTCTCTACCCTAGAAGATTAGCATGTCTATCAGTCACAGATCAGAAGTGGAAAAGGCCCATAATATCAGAGGCGTACCAACCCAGCTGGCAGAAGACGTTGAGTTCTATTGAGTTTTCTAGATGAAGTCTTTGTGCAAAACTGGCACCCACCACAGCATGTATTCTTAGAGGACAATTTACCATGATGCTTTTTAACTCAAAGGCAAACCTGAGATTTCTAGATTATCTGTACAGGAAGAATTCAAATGAACTAACACTGCTACCTTCAATTTCTATCTACTTTGGAACATACAGGAATAATAATCATTTTACCTTTATTAGGGCCAACTAAAAACCACAAAGCAGTTCACTAGCTTTTTGGTTTCACAGAATTCTTCCTCAAGCCCTCTGAAACGCAAAAGTTAATTTACTGCTTTGTGATTTTAATTTACTGCAAGTTAATTCACAAGTTAGTTCACTGATTTTTAGTTGGCCCTAATAAATGTACAACGATGACTGTTCCTGTATATTTCAAAGCAAATAGAAATCACAGGTCCTATTTGGATCATTCCTGTGTTGTTGTTTTTTCTATCTTACCTGCATTTTATTTGTTAACCATGTTGCCAAAAACAGACTAAAACTGTTACAAAAACAGTTACCAGGTCCAGAAAGAATTCTTAAGTTTCTAGGTGCTAGCATCAAAGTGTAGGGTCCCAAAGCTATAAATAAAGATGAGAATTTTAAACTCCTGTGTGACAGCATAACATTTTGATGTTAATGTTTCCAACACTATGTAGGAGTTATGATGGCATAGCAATTTAACAATCTGTCTGATTTGTTGCATACCCATAGACTATTCCAGCTATAGACAGTCTGCCCATCAGTTTTGTTTACTATTTCTAAATATGATATCCCACCCAACCCTCTAGTCTTCCACATATGCAACATGCTCCCTTAACAGGCATACACCCACCCTCTCTCCCACAAACTGCAGCCTTGTCACTTTTAGCTCCCGGTGGTGCTTCTGTTTCAGCAATTCCTATCTTTCCTTTCCCAACTGAGTTCTACAATCTCTGCCTCTCCTCAGTCCCCTCACAATATTTTGATTATCTCAGATCTTCATAATGAGGTCTTTTCTAATGAAGAGATGATTCACAGAAGAGGCAACAGAAGCATTATGCAATCCACTGGACTCAGTGGAAGTGTGTCAAAGACTGAATCCAGCACCTTGGTTGCCATTGGCCAATACAATTAAAAGCAGCAATGCTCACTCCTCCTCCCCAGTCTCTAGACTGGTTGCCTATGGGGAGTAAGAATGGCCCCCAGACAAGCAGATAAGGATGTTCCTGAAAACTGGAAAAGAATTGGTTAGGGTTTCACCCCCGGATTGTCAACATGCCACAAGTGGGCAGGTGGGCTACTAACTTTCATGTGTTCATTTGAAAAGTTGTCTTCATGTATCAAGGAGGGCCCAGTTACTAGATTAAGAATACCAGCCATTCTATGCAGAGATGATGACTCTACCAAAGAGTGGCAACAACCCCTAAAAAGCCTCCTCCCATCAACTATGCCATAAAAGAAGGCTTGTGATGAGAGTACAGAAGCTGGGAAATAAGGCAATTTTAAGTTCATAGTACCACTGTGGTTTAATACCAGAAGATTCCCACAAAAAGGCCAGTTTCCAACACCATTCTTGTGTAATAAAAATGTTAATCATTTGCATGTACATCTTACCCCATTTGCCGTTCTTTAGCTCAAGAAAAACATACTTTCTGTAAAGTCCTACGGGGCAGAAACATATTCTTTAAAATACCAAGATGTTCAGTCATCTTCACTACAAACCCTTTCTTGGGACAAAAGGCAATTATAAATTACAATAAAAGCCAAATTCTGCACTTTGAGCCTTGATCGTGAACATACATATTTCTAGATTCCTCATTAATATGTTGCCTGCAATTCAAGAGGACTCCTTTTTAATATTTCTTAGATTTCCTTTAACAAGTTTTTTCATTGCAATTTATGTAACTAGTCAGGATATTATTTTACTGGTCTCTAAACTGGAGGATTAAACAGAACTAAGAAATTCAAACTGAAGAGTTCAGAAAGTTACTAAAAGCAAAGTTTCACAGTTCTTAAAAAACAAAGAAATTGGGTTGCCCGAGATTCTCTCATATTAACTTAATTCTAGGGAGCAAGTATAGAGAACACTGAATAAAAGAGAGAATGTGTGTTCAATGCAGATCCTTCCCCAAACCTGGTGCCGTCCAGGTGTTTTGGCCTACAACCCCCATCAGCCCTAACCAGCATGACCAATGATCAGAAATGCTGGGAGTTGTAGTAAAACATCTGGAGAGCATCAGGTTGAGGAAGCCTGGCCTGGATTAACACTGTAATATGGTTTGCACATTGTAGAACATGCAACTACCTACCTCAGGAAATGTGTTACTTCCTTCATCAGAATGTTTGTAAATTACAAAAAAAAGAGTTGCAAATACACCTAGAGAGGTTACTAGCCTAGAAAAGGTGAGCAGGTATATCATGCACCTACCCAATCCTCTTTAGACTTGTGTGCCTTTAAGAAAAGGCAACATGCTCACACATGTTCAGAGGAGGGCAACCAGGATGATCAGGGGTCTGGAAACAAAGCCCTATTAAGAGAAAACTGGGCATCTTTAGCCTGGAGAAGACACGATTGAGGGAAGATGTGATAGCACTCTTCAAATACTTGAAAGGTTGTTACACAGAGGAGGGCCAGGATCTCTTCTTAATCATCCCAGAGTGCAGGTCATGGAATAATGGGCTCAAGTTACAGGAAGCCAGATTCCGGCTGGACATCAGGAAAAACTTCCTGACTGTTAGAGCAGTATGACAATGGAGCCAGTTACCTAGGGAGGTGGTGGGCTCTCCCACACTAGAGGCCTTCAAGAGGCAGCTGGACAACCATCTGTCAGGTATGCTTTAGGGTGGATTCCTGCATTAAGCAGGGGGTTGGACTTGATGGCCTTATAGGCCCTCCCAACTCTACTATTCTATGATTCTATGATCCCACAATAGTCTTTATACTGTTAGCTGTCTTGTAGGTGCAAAGTTGCTGGAAGCTAGTCTGAATCTGCAGTTTCTGAAACTTCATTAGCTAGTTTGCAGACAAAATTCAATTAATAAAAACTTTATAGCTTTGTTCCACCATCAACAGTGAAACAGACTTTGCAACAGGAAATGACTGTTGTAATGGAGGAGAGATGTTTGTTCCCCAACTCCTATCTAAATGGCAGATTTCTCAGATGAACCAGCAAATTGCTGTCTGGCTGTGGGACAGGGGCATTCATAAGCTATAAACTTGTTACATATCTAGGGTTGAGGATACTGCTGCCCATTCATGGATGCCATCAATCAGGACCTCCCCTCCTCAGCATAGAGCCAAGTATTCTGATAATGTTGCTAAGTGGTTAGACCACATGAGGTTCTCTCTTGGATTTTAGTCAGTAATCCAGACTCCAAATTTGGAGAATATTTATTGACGAGAATGTAACAAGGGGCAAGAAAGCAAAGCAAAGGACACATAAAGTAAATTTAGAAACAGTAAAATGAAGCTTGCTATTTTACACTAAACTCTTGGAAGTAAATTGCTTACAATGTAGAGGTTGCAGGAAGTTGTAGTGCACACAACATCTTTGGCTGGAAGAGGCGTGGGGGAATTCAGAGTGACAGCAAGCCCAGATGACAGGGGGAGCCTGGGGCCAACAAAAATAATAATATTCAAAGAACCCCTTTCTGACTGTGAGGGGCCTGCCCATCTCAATTCACCCATTAGGTGCATGCCACATGGGCAAGAAAAAAACTTGATTCCACCCTCTGGGCTGTGACATGAACCCAGCAAAGTGTGAATTAAAAGATGGATATTTTGTCCAGAATGTTTTAGGGAAATAGATGCTGAAGGGCATTGCAGCATTACAGACGTGCAGCACTGAAGTGGGTCAGGAGCAGTGAAATGACTCAGAGGGTCAGGCAGCATCAACAGGGACCCCAGTACCTAGGTGTACCCACACATACCTGCTGGCCTAGGCAAAAGTCCTATCATTCAGTTGACAGACTGCTTTTGATCCCTGCCTTAAAGAACGTTTATGGCATTGCCCTCGGCATACTAGGCTACATAGGATTAAAAGGAAACCTGTGTGGGAACTCAAACAACTGTTATTGTCTGTGATAGGGACAAAAAAGAGGCCCAATCAAGCAAAACAACAAAATGTTCCTCTTTACTACCACCTGTGTCAAACCCACAAGACATCAAGCAAGAAACTTCTGGGTTTTTTTCACGCTGCCAGCAGGTGCATTTGTACAGTTAACTACTTGCAGTGACCCTTTAAGAAATATCATTGTGTTAGAAGTGAAATTCCAAGTCCTCTGAGGCTCACTTCCTATTGTCTGCTGGTAGGTCAACACAATTAAATGAGTGGTATTGCCAGATTATGTAATTGCATCAGCATCACTAAGAGGAAATATGTGTATTTATGCTCCATGAAGTCTCTCTGGACATAGTGCTCAAAGGGGTGGATTATTTCCTCTCTACAGGGGTGGATTATTTCCTTTCTACAATGTTTCTATCTCCTTCAGGCATATTTAACTACAATTGTCCTTTTTGTCATTGAACATTAGAGTTAGAAGGGATCTAAAAGCCATTAACTCCCACCCCACTCTATAAAGTATGAGCCTGAATCCACCAACAAGTAATCTATGCAATTTGGGTAGTGTGCTACAAGGAGGGAAACAGATCAACCCTCACCTAAACACTGCACTGATTCTTTGCCACCCCTGCCCTGCCCCAAATGGGGGACGGGACGGGACTGAACAATTACTTGGGTCTGCTGAACCTAATCCAGAACAGAACCTTTAGAAGGATTTGGGTTGCCAATTAAAAATAAGGGTTCAGCATCACCACCACCTCCCAAGCTGGTGGTACACTTACTAGCACCAACTTGAATGAATCAAAGCATGCATTGGTGGGCTTGTTCAGTCATAATGATAAACCATGTTTTGATGTTACGAGAGTGAGCCCCTAGAAGCCTCATGCTCAAACACAATCACCAGCTCTCTTCTAGCAGATATAACACCTTTCTGACAGGCCACATACTACTTTCACATGAACCATTACACTTTGGACCAATATTCTCAACTTTAAAATTACACGCTTTACAACAACGCATGCTCTTTAAACAAAGACACCTGTTGCTATAAAGCATATACAATCCTGAAAAAACCCCAAGATAATAGTTCTAAATAAAGTGCAAATTTGAGTTCGTTACCAAGCTTGAGTTGATTAATTCATGAGCAACATTAGAGAATAAACTAGTAAAGGTAAGGGTTTGATCAATGTAAGATCGCTTGAGTTTCCACACTTTATAATGGCAGTCTATTTTTTTAAAATAAATGTCTTTATTTAAAGCATGTCTTAGCTGATTTTCAAGATTTCAGGCTTCCCAAGGCAGCTTATAGTTTTATTCATCATACAGTTTGGTAAAATGTTCAGCCCATGCTGCACTTCATGCAGCAACAAGCTTCACCAGAGTACAGTTATTATTGGGGGGGGTGGCTTTCATGACAGATCAATACACTATATTGCCCCCCATTTTAAAGGAACACAAAACAACATCCTTTCAAACAATGCACCCTCACAAAATGGCATCAGATGGTGCAAATAGGAAGCAGCCCCTATCCAGTAATGGTATATTGCTAGGGATAGGCTACTGAATGAGATGTGTGGCCTAATTCAGCAGAAGCAAATCTGTGGGAGAAAAACAACAGCCATTTGATGCAATTACACCCATAGCAGCTGACACTAATATGAAGTTGATACAAACCAGTTCAACATTCCCTAGCAAATCTTTCAGGACACAGAAACTTAGCCATGCAAGGGACTCCCATCCACCAGGTACCTTTCTAAAGACAACTGGGCAGAGCAACCTTACATACTTACCTCATGCTATAGGCACCAGCGCCTAGCTCTTGGCCAATACCCGAGAGGCTGGCATCAAAATCCTGGACCAGGCCCGATTCGATCACTTCATCCGCTAGAGGTAGCTTCAGAGCCCAAGCCATCTTTGCACAGCACGTCAGGAGCTCACCAGCTAGGGGCAGAGAGACGACTCCTCCAGGATGTTCAATGCACACTAGAACACCCCTTGCAAGTCTTCAGATACCATGCCTATCACAGAGCCACACCTTTCAAGCAACACCAGCCACATGGGAGATCCACAAATACCCACCCACCCATTCCCGGTAGTGCGGCTCCCTGAGGCACTCCAGCACTTTAAAGCACCACCTTTGTAAACAAACCTGCAACTCCAGATAACCTTCCTTGTGAGCACACCCACTTCCTACTAGAGAGACCTCAACTAACTTTTCTCAAGGAACCAGACACATCTTGCAGTGGGGTAGCGTGTGTGGCCACCTTTAGATGCAAGTCGCCCTCCTCAGCCACCCCTGCTAACCTGAATCCACAGGGGGCTCTGACTGTCCCCCAAGCCCACTGGGGCTCTCTGACTACCAACCCTCAAGTAGAATTCCCCGGGCCCCCAATCTCACCCCACTTCCCCAACAGCTCCCCTCAGAAGGGCCAGGCACCCTGGAAGGACCCTGGAGTCCCTCCTCCCGCAACCTAGCACCCCGCCTCCGGAGGGGGGCAGCCCAAGACCACTCGCCCTCCCGTCCCCCAGCAAAGAGAACTCCAGGAGGTGGGCTCTCTCAGCGCTCCCCAAGCAGCAGCGCCACAATGCCCAGCCCGGCCCCCGACCGTCCCTCCTAAGCACTATGCCCGACTCCAGCAGCCCGGCTTCCCTGCAGACCAGGAACCCCGCCGCCGCCCAGGCCACGTCCCTTGCGCCAAGCGCGTTGGGCGCCCTCACACCCACCCCAGCAGCCCCGAGGCCTCCTCAATATGGAGGCGGCAGAAAACAGAGAGAGGGAGAGAGAGAGAACTCCGCTACATGCAGCAGCCCGGCCGGACAAGCGCGCCGCGCCCCGCCCACTCCCCTGGTCCCCGAAGCCAATCGCGGCTCAGCTGCTCGCCCATTTTCCCAGCCGACCAGTCGGAATGCGAGAGTGCTGGCTCGCCGCCTGCCCCATAGGCTGAGCCTGAGCCCGCGGGGTGGGGGTAAGGAAAAGGGGTGGGGAATAGGAGGAGTCCTTGGGTGCCAGGCGCAGGAGCGTGGGCAAAGTTAGCCTTTTTCGTGGCGCCGGGATGGTTGAATGGGCGAGGGGTGGCGTGCGATGGCTTGCCTGCCTGCCTGCCTGATGTTCCCGGTGCTTTTTACGCTGGAGCACTAGTAGGCGGGGGTCGGTGAAGACCAAAATTGTGCAAATCGCTGCAGAGCGGCAGGGATGTGCCTATGCATGCTTATTCGGAAGTAAGCCCCACGGCTGAGACTTACTCCAGGGTAAGCGTGCATAGGATTGGAGCCTTACATTACTTGGATAGTGCGCATACATGTACATCACTTACAACCGGATCCTTCGCGTTATTACTCAAAAGTAAGCCCCACTGGTTTCAGATTTGTTCCTAAGGCTTCCATCCCCTTACACACTCACTTTGGAGTAAGTCTACTTGAAATTACCAGGACTTCTTAGTGAATGACATTGGACGAACTACTAGTGCGAGCAGTAGGGTTCGTTGCTCAGCATTTTCACTTGCATCTGAACATATGAACTGATTGTGAAGTGATAACGTTTTTTAAAAAGCATGATATAATGTATCAGAGATGATATGGAAGTTCTGCATATGCAACTGGAGTCTGCGTTGACTCATTGCAGCATGCAAATCGTCCCTGGATCCTGTAGTCAAGTGATACTCAATCCTATCCATGTTAGCTCAGAAGTGAGTCGCAATGTGTTCCAGGAAAGCTTATATGCTAGCATTGGAGCCTATAATGCTCTATGTGAAACAGCCATTGTTGACGAGTTTCCACGGAAGTGTGATTGGTTTCAGCTGAAAAGCATTGCGTTTCAGCATTACCTTCGGATCATATGTCTGTGGCTTATTCACGGTATTCACATGATTCGCATTCACCATGTCCAACATTCAGTTCTCATTGTTTGTTTTGCTGAGAAAGCTCTCTGCGTCCTTGCAGAACCACTGCTAATCAGGGTCAATACTGGGCTAGTTGAAACAATGGTCTGACTCAATATAAAGATACTTTCATATGTTCACATGCAAGTTCATGCTATAAGCCGTCCATCTAGCTCAATATTGTCAACGCTGACTGGTAGCAGCTTTTCAGAATTTTAGGCAGGAATTTTCCCTGCCCTACCTAGAAATGCCAGGAATTGAACCTGGGATCTTATGTATGCAAAGCAAGTACTCTACCACTGAGCTATAACCCATCCTCATTGCTAGTATGTGATTAACACATGTGCACTAGTCTTTTGGAGGTGGAGCTGATGTGAGGCTGTGTTCATCAGGGATGGCATCAAAAAGTAGGCATAGTTGGCACCTGCCAGGATCTACACCCCAGTCCCCAGCAGGGACACACTGGCTGAGTTCAGATGACATGCTAATCCACATGTGTGTGTGTAATAGGAACAGAATGGGAAACAACCGGTGATTAGCGTGTCGTCCAAACTCAGCCACTGATAACATACTCTTGGAGTTTCTCCTCCTCTTCCCCACTGCAACCTGCTTGTTCTCCTGCCTCTCCTTCTGGCTCAGACAATGATGGAGGTGAGAAGGAGGAGTAGGGGATGCCATGGCCTCTTTTGCTCACTGCTTCTTTGAGTGTTAAGCAAGAAAATAGTAGCAATGATGAGAAAGATGATTTCATTATGTTTTTAAAATGTATTTCAATGAATTTTAATCTTTTTTGTAGCCCTCTTACAGATCTTTTAAATATGTTAAATGGTATATTGTTGTTATTCCTTACAACAACCCTGTGTAAAGTGAGTCACGATTATTACCCCTTATGAGGCTGAAAGAACAGCTTGCCTAAGGCTACCCGGAGCTCCATCAGATGAGCATTTTATTGCATGCTCATTACTGGGCACTCTTGATGTTGTCTGCCTCCTGCCCTTTCTAGCCTTCTTTGTGGCACAAAAAAAACACCCCAGTAAGTCCGACGGAAGTTGCTGCTATCTCCTGCTGTGTGCAGAAGAAGCAGCGGGATCAAAACGGCCCACTAAATGGGCCATGTGGATGTTGTTTATTTCCTCTTTCAAAAGAGGAAGTAATGAGGGACAAACAGGTGGCAAAGCAATGGTAAGCAAACGTGATTTTCCCTGTGAGAGATTTCTTATAGTGGAGGTCAGTGGCTCCTATTTCAGTGATGTTGTGAATCCGCTCTGGGTTTCAGTCAGAACTCTAAAGGAGCTATCCAAGGTGCTGAAGGGTTCAGCACCTTGGATAGCTAATTTAAAGTTCTAAGTGAAACTCAGAGCAGATGCAGAGTTCAACAGAAATAGGCGCCACCACCTTCACTGACTCAAGCATAGTTCATTCTTTGAGCCCCCTAGTTGAGCGACATCAACTTTATTGATAACCCAGTTATCAAGGTGAGAATTAAAGATGTCTCACCCACTCACCTGCCTGCTGCTACTCTTTTTGGAATTTGCTTCTAAATATGGAATTCTTCTATGTTTTGGCATCTCCTTCCACAGCTTTGCAAGGGTAGATAGATCTTGCTGAACCACAATCGTTTGCACAATGCTGCCACCTATTGGATGTTGACCGCCTTGGATTCACATTCCCCAGTGGATGAAGTCAGAAAGAGAAGTACAATGTGTTAAGACGGACAAATTAAGGACACACTGAGCTTAAGCAGAAGCTCCCAAAAAGCAGATCCAAGAATGTTAAGAAAGTAGCACTCACGGCCCTCAGCTCTTCCTCAGTTATGAGAACACCATTAGCCTTCTCTGAGTTTCTGTGTCCTATGGATACAAGAACTGCTTTGCCAGATGAAACCAAAGAAAGCCAGCGTTCTTGTTTCACATAGCAGCCAGTGTTGGTAGGCTGCTTGGCATGAAAACCTGGGAGACACTCTGCCCAAGGATTTTGCATGACTTTAAGAAGTGTAGCCTGGGAACAGGCCTATGTGGCTGGAATGGGTCAAGAGGCCAAAGCAAGCAAGCATGCCGTGAGATTATTAGCATCTGGTCACATACTCTGGTCAAGATTTAGCTATGTGATTCAATCAACCACACTACGATTAAGGGCCTCACGAATAAATTAAGGCACATCAGGAACTAGGCATCAATACACCCCCACCGCAGAGGTGTTGCATGATTAGTGATAAGTCTAATGGTCCGGGGAAGATTCCCACTTTTGGGTGCAGCAGTCTTGGGAGATACTGGCTTGATTAGATTTAGACCATCCTGAATATGATTTGGGAAAAAGGATCTGCCTTATTTAGACTGTTGCTTGCTCTGGCCAGAGCTGTCTGTCCCCCTTTTGCCTGTTTTATTTGAGAGTCACCTTGGTTGGAGTGTTTATCGCTTTTATTTGATTTTGTTTAGAAACACTTTAAGAATTCCTGACTGTTAGAGCAGTACGACAATTGAACCAGTTACATTAAATTTGTAATTTTGCATTGCTGCTGTTTTTATCTGGTTGAGCTTTTATATTGTATTTTATATTATGGTTTTATACTGTTGTTTTATACTTTGAATGTTTTTAATTTTTGTGAACCGCCCAGAGAGCTCCGGCTATTGGGCGGTATAGAAATGTAATAAATAAATAAATAAATAAATACCTAGGGAGGTTGTGGGCTCTCCCACACTAGAGGCATTCAAGAGGCAGCTGGACAACCATCTGTCAGGGATGCTTTAGGGTGGATTCCTGCATTGAGCAGGAGGTTGGACTCGATGGCCTTGTAGGCCCCTTCCAACTCTACTATTCTATGATTCTATGATTCTAAGGGCTATGCTTGGGGCCTGACTGAAAACCTCTGGGGCAGGATTTGTGTTCCACGTCCCTAATTCCCTTAAGCAGTGATGCAGAACAGAGAATCTGGCAACTGCTGCTTCTTATACAAGAATAATAAAAACTGCAGTTGCTGAAAGTCGCTCTTCTGCGAAAGGATTAAAAGTACAGGAGTCTGCTAGGTGCGGTAATCTGCACATGCTCAGAGGCGCTCTCTTTTTCTGTACACTCTAGGGATCAGCCCTAGTATTGAAATATGGTCTGGAGAAATCCTGGTCTGGCGTCAACGCTAACCACTGGAACAGACTGTCTCGTGAATAGGGAAGAAAGGCGCGGGAGCCAAAAGTAACATTCTCGTGGAAGGGGGGAGCCAGATTCCAGCTGGACATCAGGAAAAACCTCCTGACTGTTAGAGCAGTATGACAATGGAATCAGTTACCTAGGGAGATTGTGGGCTCTCCCACACTAGAGACATTCAAGAGGCAGCTGGACAACCATCTGTCAGGGATGCTTTAGGGTGGATTCCTGCATTGAGCAGGGGGTTGGACTCGATGGCCTTGTAGGCAGGCCCCTTCCAACTCTGCTATTCTATGATTCTGTGAATTCTGGAACCAAGTACTCAGTGTTCCCATGATCCTCACCAGTCCCACTGGCTCTTGGACTTTTGCTAAAATCCTGATTCCTCACGCTAATATCTTTTCAGCCCTGCAAACAAACTATGGTGACCTCTCTATCCAACAAATAAGATGAAGGCTGCTCTTTGGGAGTTGTCCCCTTCCTAGAGGCTTCACAGACATTGGGAGCAAGTAATGTAGGCACATGTCCAATGCCACCCCCCAAAAAAAAGTAGATGCAGGGCAGCTTCACAAAGAAAAGGCAAATAAGCAACATGAGCAAGCACATGGATGGTCCCAGGGGTGATGGTGCAAAACTATGCTTAATTTTCAAGTTCTTTAAATGTTCACTGGAGAATCTTCTCCTACTTCTGTCAACATGTGTGAGCACCATTCACAATTTATGCTTCTCCTGCTTTAAACAACATGTTATTCTTCCAGCTAGTGTAGGAGAAGACCCTCTTGAATCTTGGCTCATGCTTCCTTTTGAATGGAGTCTTGGATACAATTCTGTCATGATATGTTTGGCAAAACACAGTATGTAAGTTCAATCTTCAAATGGAAGTCTGCCACCACCACGTCAGTGGACCTCTGTACCACTGCAATTCCCTTTGATTCTCCTAAATGAGGTTAGTCATTTTTGTAAAAAGTCAGTAAATTTATCTAATTACATTTCTGTGTGGCCTTAATCCTTAGAGCCCTCTTTGAGCACTACTATTAGATCTTGGCACACTGATTGTCTATTGCTTGATGACCCACAAAACCTAGAACCTAACTAGGACAGTGATGCGATTTAATGCATGACCACTAATTTAGTGGGGTCTTCTTAAAGCAGTTCTGTCCAATATTCATCTGAATATTTCCAGCATTCCGGAATAATAGTCTTTTAAAAACGGACATTGGTGACAGTTCTGTGATGGAAATGGAACCACTTTCCCCAGAAATAGTTATAGGACATAGCATCCACTGGATTCCTTCCTTCACTATGTAAGAATATGTAGCAATTGCCTTGGTAGATCAGAACATGTAACTCAGCCTTCCCCAAACTGATGCCCCCCAGGTGTTGGATTGCAACTCCCATCACCCCCTAGCCAGCATGACTGGGGACAATGGAGGCTGTAGTCTAACACATCTGAAGGTCAGATACCTCTGGGAAGCCCACAAGCAATATATGAAAGTGATTATCCTCACCAATTGTTTGTCCCCAGCATTGGGGATTCAGATGTATGCTACCAGCTCTGTAAATGTACTCTCCATTCAGCCATCACAGTTAATAGTTGTTTACAGACATATGCTCTCTTAATTGGTCTAATTCGTTTTAAACAGCCAGCTAAGTTAATGTGGCAGTGAACTCATCATGCTAAATGCCAGAAAGCAGTGAAAATAAACATGGTCATTCATGCAAGTTATCAGATCATATGAAATTACACACACACACACACACACACACACACACAGAGAGAGAGAGAGAGAGAGAGAGAGAGAGAGAGAGAGAAAGAGAAAGAGAGAGAGAGAGAGAGAGAGAAGAAAGTACAAAGGTCCACACGCTACTATAAAGAGGTCCCCACTGTGTTTGTCAGGAGATTCCCACTTCTGGGTGCAGCATTCTTGGGAGATACTGGTTTGATTAGATTTAGACCATCCTGAGTATGATTTGGGAAAAAGGATCTGCCTTATTTAGACTGTTGCTTGCTCTGGCCAGAGCCAGAGCCCTTTTGCCTGTTTTGTTTGAGAGTCACCTTGCTTGGAGTATTTATCTCTTTTATTTGGTTGTGTTTAGAAACATTTTAAGAATTCTGGAACCAGGTCCTCAGTGTTCCTGTGATCCTCACCAGTCTGTTTAAAACAAAACAGTTTTGTACAGTTCTTGCAACAAAAGAAATTCATAGCTTCCTTCTGGCCTCCAGCAACTGGCTTGCAACCAATGAGATGGGCAGAGTGTGTCCAGATGGTAAGATCCTGCACTCTGCATTTGTGAGCTAAACTAGAAGCAGGGAAAGCTGGCATAGTACTCACCTGCCAAATGTGAATACTTTGTGTGTGTGTGTGTGTGTGTGTGTGTGTGTGTGTGTGTGTGTGCATACTATAATTCTGCCCTGGCCATGAGGAATGCATGATTTACATTGGAAGGTTATAAACCTGCAATGGTGGACACCAGTTCATGCAGACCTCCAATGGTGGAGACGATTATCTGTCCTGTCCCATCCCCACCCCAAAGTTGCCAACCAAAATGCCATCAGACATGCATATTCTTTCCCCTCTTCTTTGTATCACAGAACACAACCTTTGAGGCTGTTCAGATGAGCAGCTCTGTGCAGTCTGCTCCACTGGTATGGATATTCAGACTAGTATGTTGTACTCTTACTTGTCCATGAACAGAGTTTTGTTTGTTTGTTTGCTTGTTTTAAATGATCAGTGAATTTGCACCATTGCACTAAACTAGGCTGCTTTACAAATGTGGCGTCTGGGGATTTCATGTTTCTTTTTCAAGATCCACTCCCACCTTTTGCAAACTATCAACATTTTAGTAAGGTCTGTATTGGTGTTTAGGTGCTTGGATGTAACTGTACAAATAGGGCATAAAAGCCCAAGCTTGCAATTCTGGGAAGCAGCAGCAAATATATAAAGGAACTGGTCAAGATTAATACAGGAGAGGCTAATGAGGTTCAAAGGGAAATGACATATGAGAAGTATTAGTCTGAAAACACTGCTAAGGCTTGTTTGCACAAGTGGCATTTCATGTAATCTGCTACTGATGATCACATGAAGTTTTCCCACACACTAAAACTATCACCATTTGCACTCTCTTTTTGGTTATGTAATCTTACTTTCATCTCTTTGAAACTGCCCTACTCATTTCACTCAAAAATCGGAATCTCCTTCATATTTGATTTTATCCCCACCCTCCCTGCCCAAATGAAGCTTCATCATCATATCTAGGTGAACAGATGCAATTATGGAAATCCATTATTATTATTATTTTTAAAAAACTTACGTATTCAATTTTGAAAACAAGAGAGGGAATAATGCTCATCAAAATATGCAAAAAATAAATAAAAAATGATACCAGAAGAGTGCTGCTGTGAACCCACACAGAAGTTGAGAGTGTGCATGAAAGCGGAAGTCAATGAAGGGCCCACTTAACATCCAACTAACCATGGTTGGTTGGCATCACACAGGAGTGCTGCCTCCTGCCCACTCACTTCATCTGCTTTGCATCCAACTTAGAAAACAACCCAGGAGTGCCGCTTTGGTATGATATGCAAACTTGGAATTCTGGGTTGTTGAGGGGGAAACAACACAGAGTTTTAACCCATGGTTTGTTGTTAGATTCAAACTCTGGATTGTTTTCCCCTCGACAACCTAGAGTTCTGGGTTCACACGTCATGTCAATTTTCTAAACCAATGCAGAGTGGCAGCGGGTGGGACTCAGTGCACTTGCTTGGTTCTGTGCAGCCCCCACAAGTTGCCATTACGTGCGAACCAGGTCAAGCTCTACCAGTGGCATCACGTTTCCCTAAGAAATACCTCTTCTAGAATTCCCTTCCATGAATAAAAGGACTATGCCTAGCAATTTTGGACCTCAATCCAATGCAAGCTTACCTAGGAAGACATCCTGTTGTATTCAGTGTAACTTATTTATGAATAAACACAGACAAAGCTTCGGCTAATACGCCAGCTACGCCCCTTCCTAGAGTTAGAAGACCTAAAGACGGTAGTGCATGCCCTGGTAACTTCAAGGCTCGACTTCTGCCATGCGCTCTACATAGGGCTACCTTTGTGCCTAGTCCGGAAACTTCAACTAGTTCAAAATATGGCAGCCAGGCTGGTCACCAGTACACCTAGGTGTGACCATATCACACCAGTTTTAAAATCTCTTCACTGGCTGCCAATTAGTTTCCGAGCGAAGTATAAGCATTGGTCATTACCTTTAAAGCCCTACATGGTTTGGGCCCAGGCTAACTGCAGGATCGCCTTCTCCCATACAATCCACCCCGTACACTCAGGTGCTCTGGGAAACAATTTACTTCAGCTAGCAAAAACTAGATTAACAACTGTTACCCAGAAGACCGTCTCTTCTGCTGCTCCCAGACTGTGGAATGGCCTGCCGGAGGAGACTCGTCAACTTAACAGTCTATTAGCATTCAAGAAAGCTATAAAGACTGATCTCTTCTGGCAGGCCTATCCAGTGGAATTTTAAGATGTTTTTAGAATGTTTTTAGGATGTTTTAAACAATGTATATTATGTTTTAATTCAGTTTTATGAATTTTATCATTTATTGTTGTTCCCCATCTCTATCAGAATGGAGAGACGGGTAACAAATAAAACGACAATGATGATGATGATGATGATGATGATGAGTGTGCATGCTATTTTCCAGGTATGGAAAACCAACTAAACATGTGTGGTTAACACTACTTATGATGCATCCCCTCTGCAACGGGGATAACCAGGCCTAAGGACTGTCCAGTCCAAGCTGGATCCAAAATCATCACCAAGACCAGAATGCATGGAAGAAAAGAACAGAACTAACTTAAGGGAAGGATGAAAAGTTTTGGCAATGAGGATTAGGACTAGTAGGATGTTGTTGTTTTTTAAAAAAAGAAGAGAGCAAAGACCTGTGTTTGTATCGAGCAGTGCTCGTTGCTTAGAAAGATAACCTGTAAAGGCAGAACCAATATACATAAGATATATATGTGTATATTAATTGGTATTTACAAAACAGCAAAACTACCCTGCATTTTTAGTCAAGTCAAAACACACATACACACAGCCTATACAAATAGTGGAATGGATGGACATCAATTTAAAAGCAAACACACATATCTCCTCTCCCTTCCTGGAGCTTGCAATGGCCTGAAAATTATTTGAGATTTATGTTGTTAAAAAGTACCTGTCAAGATTCCTGCATTGAGCAGGGGGTTGGACTCAATGGCCTTATAGGACCCTTCCAACTCTACTATTCTATGATTCTAAGATAAAGCAGTCCCAGTAGGAAAAAAAAAACACTGAGCACATTCTATCCTCTGCAATACAATGGGCTATTATGTTAAATGAGAGGCCCATCAATACCTTTCATAGGCCCCATTCAGAAGACACCTTAAACCATGGCTTTAACCATGGTGATTAAGCCAAAAAGCCAGGCTGTTTTCAGAAGACACCTTAAACCACGGCTTTAACCATGGTGAATAATGCAAAAAGCCTTATTCGCCATGGTTAAAGGTGTCTTCTGAACACAGCCTGGCTTTCTGGCTTAGCCACCATGGTTAAAGCCATGGTTTAAGGTGTCTTCTGAACGGGGCCATAGTATACTCTAGCAGGCCTCGCCAGGCACATGTATCCATCACAGGGCCAACCTGAAGTGTAGGCATAGTTGAGCATCTCCCAAGGGCCCATACTCTAGCAGGGCCCCACTGACAGGTGTCGGCCTGGAATTGCACCTGTTCTTCCATTACAGCTTGCTTGTTTACCTGCCTCTCGCTCTGGCTCAGACAACAGTGCTGATGAGAAAGACGAGCAATAGAAACCACTGCCTACTTTCTCACTGGCTCTCTATCTGTCAAGCAAGCATTAGCAATGATGAGAAAGGAGGAGTAATAGCAGCTGGTGACACAGGCGGTGAGAAGGTAGACTGAATGAGGGAGGAGGCCCATTCACAGTGTCTTGCCCAAGGTCCCTCAAAAACCGGGAGCCGGCAGTGACATAGTCAATAATATATGAGGATCTCTTGTCAGGACCATGGGAAAGGACAGATTGGGCCTCATTCTTTTTAAAAAATATATTTAATGAATTCTAACTGATTAAGCAGTTACATTTGCATATGAATAAAACAATTCTTATGAAGAAAAGGCTTATGAATTTGTTGTTAGATGAATGCAGACACCTTAGCAACCGGATTAATAAATATTTTATTTTAAAATGAGTTGTTTGATTAAAGGGAGTACCTTTCTAATTAATCAAGATGTTTTTGATTAATCTTAGCAATTGATGGATTAAATGTTACAGTGTCTCTCCACACACACACACACACACACACACTCCATTATACCTACAGGTTCAGTTCCAGGAGACATGACTGAAGAATGCCTTGGTTCCATTTCACCCAGGACAAAGAACGGGGCTTGTTTGAAAAGATGATCTCTAGCCCCCACCCATCTGTCTCAGGAGTCAATTCACATGAGCACTAGGTCCAGGATAGGCTGTGTGCAGCTGCCACATGCAAATTAAGCATGGTGCATGTTTTGGAAGATGATCAAAACATAACTTTTGTGTTGGCAGAATGAGGTTGACCATGCATGTGGTACTGGTGCTAGAGTGACCTTATGGAAAAGAGGACATGGCTCCTAGAAAAGGGGATTTCAGCAGGTGTCGTTTGTATGCATGCAGCACCTGGTGAAATTCCCTCTTCATCGCAACAGTTAAAACTGCAGGAGCCTTGCCCTCTTGAACAGATACAAAAGAGGGCAGGGCTCCTGCAGCTTTAACTGTTGTGACAAAGAGGAAATTTCACCAGGTGCTGCATGAGTACAAACATCACCTGCTGAAATTCCCTTTTCTCTACAACTGTTAAAGATACAGGAGCCCTGTCCTCCTTTCTGTAAGTGGTGCACACAACTGGCTGGCCATAGGCAGGGAATCATCTCATGCTTTTGGCACTCAGTGATCTCCTTTGGTGATGCAGCAGAGAGCGGGGAAGTGAAGTAGAGAAACTGGTAGTTTCTTCCCAAGAAAACGATCCTCATTATATTGTACAATTGAACCCATCAACATTTAAACAGCAGATGAACAGACATGGATTGTCTCAAAAGGCTTGGGCAGGGGAAGGTGGGAAGTTGAAATAAGTCTTAGGAATCCAAAATGAGATTAACACAGTGTGAGAGACTGGGCCTGAGTGGAAACTCTGCTAGGCTTGTTGTTCCAGCCGAAGACAATTGTGTCATTCCAGGAGGGACCCAGTGAGCCCAAGCCACAGATAATCAGATGCAAATGGTGTGGGAGAGAAAAAGGGGATGGAGAATAGCCAAGAAGATCTGTTGGTGAGGACGTCCAAGCAGTCAGGCAAGCATTGTTTCTTGTCAAATTGCTAGAAACAACAGGACTGAGGCTGCTATCTTGTTCATATTTAGATAAAAAAAAAAGAAGAAGTCCTACAACTCATAGAATTCTGGGAGTCAAAAGGCTTTTTTCTGTCTAAACGTGCATAGGATTGTACTGTAAGAGGTGGATCAATCGAGCTGGGGAAGGTCTATACTACAAAAGCTTCAACCTTTGCGAAGAGCTAGCTCTCCCTAGTCCAAAGTCAAGGCTGGAAAGTATTTGGAGGAATGCAGAGTCGTTGACTTATGCAGGGGAGATGATCACGGTCAGGTTCCAAATTGTGATTATTATTATTTTGCCAAAGCCCAATTGAGGATTTCGCCATACTCCCTCCAACCCTTTTAACTATTAGCACCACAACTTTCAATGCACCCTAGAACAAATGAGCATCTATGCACACACCCTGCTTTTTATATTGCACTGCTTGTGTTGCTGGAGGAAGGCACGGCAGCTGCAGACGGTCACTGTCTCCAGATCCCTCTGGCAGCAACTCTTCTGATATCGAGTCGGGATCATCTGCCCAGGACATTTAATAGCGGTACAATCTGCTGGACCTAGAAGTGCCCAAGTTTGGGAAAACCGTGGATTGCAAAGGCCTGCCTTTGCTAGGGTGACCATATGGAAAGGAGGACAGGGCTCCTGCATCTTTAACAGTTTATAGAAAAAGGAATTCCAGCTGGTGTCATTTGTATGTATGCAGCACCTGGCGAAATTCCCTCTTCAGCACAACAGTTAAAGATGCAGGAGCCCTGTCCTCCTTTGTATCTGTCCAGGAGGGCAGGGCTTCTGCAGCTTCAAATGTTGTGATGAAGAGGGAATTCCATCAGGTGCTGCATGCATGAAAATAATACCTGCTGGAATTCCCTTTTCTATACAACTGTTAAAGATGCAGGAGCCCTGTCCTCCTTTCCATATGGTCACCCTAGCCTTGGCTAGATTCCCCTTGCTTCTTCAACAGTAGGGTGACCATATGAAAAGGAGGACAGGGCTCCTGTATCTTTAACAGTTGTAGAGAAACGGGATTTTCAGCAGGTGTTATTTGTATGCATACAGTATCTGGTGAAATTCTCTCTCCATTGCAATAGTTAAAGGTGCAGGTGCCCTCCTCTCTTTTGTATCTGGTCAAGAGGGCAGGAGTCCTGCAGCTTTAACTGTTATGATGAAGACAAAGTATCACCTGGTGATATATGCATTCAAATGACACTTGCTGAAATTTCCTTTTCTATACAACTTTAAAGATACAGGGGCCCTGTCCTCCTTTTCATATGGCCACCCTAGGCTCTCATATCTGAAGCTGGCTCAGTGTTTTCACCACTACCATACTGACCTGCCGTTCCCAAGGAACAAAAGTTCAAAGGATCTTTTGTTCCTTGGGAACTGCGTCCTCTTTCCCAGCATACCTCTGGAGGAGAGATGTTAAACTATCCACCAAATCATGATCTCTAACCATCAAACTGATGCTTAAACAAGTACTGCAGTAAAGCCAACAATCCTAGCAATAAAAAAACTAGTAAGTTTTCTTCAGTGAATAAAAAGTCTTTTAGTTTAATAGTGCTCTGAATAATAATAATAATAATAATAATAATAATAATAACCACAAGAAAAAGGAGATATAAATTATGCCACTATTCTGCTTAGATACTGTTAACTGGGCCTATTACCGGGTATGAAGAGGTAAAAGTGTCTATGAAAAGAGGTTGAAATGAAATAGTTTCACAGATTTCTTCTTGAAATGAAACAGGATTTTCTGGTGGACGCTATTCCGGTGGCTGTCCTAATGCTACAGTTTTGTTTTTTTTGTTTTTTAAAAAACCAAACAACACTGGAAGTCCTTAAATAATAATAAAAAAAACCAGACGATGTTTTGTCTGACACAGAAAGAAGCTAAACGCATATGCATTCCTAATCCCTTCACAGCTCCAGTACGACACTCAGGGAGGAAGGACACAGCCGACACATACACGATCGGGTCACGTGAGGAAGAAAGGCCGGGACACATCAAAACGCGAGGAAACTCTCTCTCTCTCACTCCTTCCACACCGGTCATCACTGTAAAAGGGTCGGCAGGTGCAGGGGGAAATTAGCCACAAAGTGCTCACAGCAGCAATGCAGGGGACGCGAGTTGCTTGAGGCTCGCTCTGGCCCTTCAAGGGATCTGAAAGACATTGAGTTTGCTGGTGTTTTTGAGCGTCTGTCGCCGGTTGCAGAACCAGACCCGGACCACCTCGCGATCGTAATTGAGCTCCTTGGCAATCTCTGTGATCTCCTGGCCAGTGGGCAGGGCGTTCTTCTCAAAGTAGGCGTTCAGGGCCTCGATGGCCTGCGGCGTGAAGGACGTGCGGCGTTTGCGCTTCTTGGAGGGCTCGCCGCCCACAAACTCCATCAGGTTCTGCTGGCCCTCCTGGTTCCGCAGCTCAGCCTCGCTCAGCCACTTCTCCAACACGGGCTTCAGCTTCTGGGCGCTCTTGGGAGTGATGTCCAACTTTTCGAACCTGCAAAGTCAGCAGGGATCATTGAGGAGCGTTGGGGTAGGTGGGTGGCGGGCATCCGGGGCAGTATCCAACTGTGCCGTTCCGTTAGTGCAAATGAGGTTGTGTTAGAGGAAACTAGGTTCTGAACTATGTGCAAGAGAAGAATCCAACTGAAGTTACATTTGTGCAAGCACTTGTTGTGTGGCATGTTGTGTAACACGTTGCGCAATTGCTCACACAACAGGTTGCACAATGGAAAGATTCAGTGGGGTTCCACCAGCGCTATTTGGGTTGGCGGAATGTCACCATTGGATACTGCCTCCTCTTTCTACCTGATTAGGCCAAGCCCAGATGAAATAATGCCACCACACACCAGAGGGCAGCCAGGGATGGACCTCACAGCCCAGGGCCCCCCAAATTTATATTAATGTATTTATTTATTTATTTATTACATATCTATATTGCCCAACAGCCAAGGCTCTCTGGGCAGTTCACAATGAAAATCACAATACACAAAGGTTTTTGGTTTTTTTTAAATTAAATTTAAAAATATCATATAAAGCCAGAAAAAGTTACAATCCAGGGAAAGCGTGTCTAAAAAGATGTGTTTTCAGGAGCCGTTTGAAAGATGTTATATTTTCGGCCTCCCGAACCGCACGAGGGAGGGTTTTCCAGATGACCACCCAGAGAGTGGCGGATGATGGGGGCAGCAGCAAACAGGCCTGGTGACAGCACCTGGGACCCACTGGGGCTGATCCCCCTTGCCACAGCATCTTCTCTCTTTTATTATGGAATTTATTTCATAAATACATGTTATAACCTGGAGATAGCCAACTGGGGGCCCCCTGTAAGAAAATTAACTCCAGGAGCTAAAACTAGCTAGTCGCACCACTGCCATATACTTGCCCTCAGCTTTGGGGCACCAATCCTTTAGCCCAGAACAGAGCTCAAAATGGTTGTGCTCTCTATTGTTCTGTAAAAATTAATGTTAAGACCTTCTGTGGGCTGTCTTCACAGCGCCGGGTTGGCACCACCTCCCTCCTCAACCCTGCAGTTCCTGGGGAGGCGTCAGGTAAATCCGATGCTGAGGAGGGAGCGAGGGGTTTCTGGGCAGCCATACGGGTGCGAGAGCTGCCCCCGCCCTCGTGGAAGGTGACCAATTGCTGGTCGCCTTCTACCAGGCTCCACCTCTGGGCTGGCCCCGGATTGGCTACGGAACGATGTCACATGATGGAAGTGCCATGTTGATGTCGCTCTCTTTGACAAAGTCAGGGTAAATCCCCGACTTTTTCAAAATGCAGCATCATCACAGGGAAGCCTGAAGCTGCAAACCTGCGCCTATTTCGTCTAACTGATGGGGCGCAAATCCACAGCTTTCCCCGTGTGTAGACATCCCCCCCGGTGATAAAGTGAATTCAATGAATTATAGATCAACGCCCCGTTGTTCTGTTTTAATGGGCTTTTCAAAAGAACTGGCAAAGCGTTCATTTAAAATACTTCATTCTGGATTCCATGCCTGTGTAGCAACGACACAGACTCAATTCTAAGAAGTAAAATGTTGAAGGAACTCTAGAAAGACCTCTGCGTCTTCCGGCTTACCTGCATATAGCAGACTGGCTGTAAGCAGGTCCTTCCGTAGCAGTCAGCGCCTGCCCAACCTGTGTCTGTGTCAGACCCAGAGACAGGCGTCGGATCTTGAAGTTCTTGGCAAATTCTCTTATTTCCTCCAGGTTTATTCCATCTTCATCACTTCCACTGTTTGGAGGCTGAGGTTCTAATGCGAGAGAGGAAGGAAACGGCAACTCGTTAGATAATGCCACTGGCTCTCTATTACAGCAGCCAGCTAAATTACACGAAAAATCCTGACCCCTCTTCAGCAGTAGTTCCTGCAGTTGCACATGCAGTAAATACTGGCCATAACCATTGGGGGTGCGGGGAAGTAGGGCACGTACTTAAGCATCTAGCAACCTTTTCGGTCTCAAAGTCGGCATCCAGTGTTGGTGGGGGACTGTACATGTGTGTGCATGTAAATACACACTTTCCCCCCCACTCCCATCTCTGTATGTAGGGATAGGGAGGTTTAAAACTCCCCCTCCTTGCCCACTAAGATCTATGGATCATTGGGAATGGAAGTCCCAACCCCCAGTAATCCTGCTTCCAAGAAAGTTGGCACCAGGAAAGTTTCCCCCTGCAGTCCAGATGATCATGCAGCCTGCGCACTCCTGATCTAGTACCACTAAGCTGCAACGGCGGCGAAGAGCCCGATTCGTGTGGTTTGGGTACTATGGCGCTAGACCTCTGTTACTGCTTGTAAGCGGCCTGTTTGTCAGCATCCATGAACAGCATCTTCTGCCAGTGCAATGCCGACAGAGGCTTTTGTGCAGGTGTAGAGTAAAATGCTTTCCCACCTTAACAATCACGGCCTTTCTTTCATTGGTTTCTACTGGAATTCCGCTTTGCCCTCCCCCACCACAACTAGTCATGAGTTAAGATCATCAACCACTGCCCATTAGCAGAGACATGGCATCCACCCTCTTTCTAAGAAGTGCCCTGCTGGATCAGACCAAGGGTCCATCTAGTCCAGCACTCTGTTCACACAGTGGCCAACCAGCTGCCAAGTAGGGACCCACAACCACCCATGTCCCCCAGCAACTGGTGTATATAGGCTTACTGCCTCTGATAACTGGAGGCACCTGCCAGAAAACAGAAGTGATTGAAGAGATGCTTACTGGAAACCAGCTGGCTGACTGTCGGGGTCTCCGAGCAGGTGATGGGGACAGGAGCAGAAGCTAGTTTAGCTGCAGGGGGAGGGCTTGCAATGACCACAGTTGGCTGTGATAAAGCTGGGGCAGGTTGAATTGGCTGGACCTGACAATGTAGCAAAAGAGAGCAACATTCAGATGGAAACTGGGTGGGCTGTGGTTTGAAGAACGACCTCTGTAAAGTTGTGCGCCGTTAAGTGCAAGGAAGGGCGAATTACACAATCAGAACGATGGCAAATTAGCCACACAAGCCTAGATTTGTTTGTGTTGCCTGATTTATACTGTTTGAATGAAGCCCTGTCTCACGGCATGAATTAGGATGAACACAGATGAGCTATAAAGAGATGATATCACTGCATCCCCTGGAGCTGTGGGGTGCATCCCACAACCTTCCACTTCACGTTGGAAATGGCAGACATGCATATTAGCCAACTAAATACTAGCTCAGCCATCAGCCTTCCACCTTCCCCCATGATCTGTTTCAGGTGTTTGGAAGGGGGGATTTCTTGGGAGACATCACAGGTACTAGCCAATCAGTGCCATGCACAGTTAGCTTCTCCTGAAAAGCAGGGGGGCACGTTTGCCTCTGGACCGGAAAGGTACATTTGAATCAAAAGAAGTGAGGGCATATCCAAATTAGCCCTGAGGTTATTTGGGCCTGGTCCATTTCCATCAATTGATAACTACTGCACAGAGAGATGATTGGCAGGTGCATTTGAGATACCACTAATTAATTGATACAGACAGAACATTCGTATTATTTCAATCAACACTTTACAATGGATCCAGGCTGGCGCGAGACATTTTGTTGCCTGAGGTGGAGCGGCAAATGGTGACATATTATATGCACTTTTCTCTGTATATGGGGAGCCCCACACATGCATGTTGTGTATCCTGCTGCAGAGTCCAAGGATGGTTGTGCCCTGTGATGCCGCGGCCCTTGGCAGCCGAGTCTCACCTCACTCTTTGCTGGAGATTCTGGCGTGCTGGGTTTCCTGACAGCTGTTGCTGCCTGGATGGTGCTGCTAGCCAAGGTGGCAATGACCTGGCCTTGGGCATTCAGAAGCAGCTGTGGCGTCACCGCCTGCACCTGTAGACTCTGTGCTGGCAATGTGGCAGGGGCAGGGTTGGCCGTGGCAATTCCGGCTGGGTTCACCACCCAAGGGAGAGTCCCAATAACCTGGAAGAGAGGAGCAGGGAAAATGCACAGGTATGGAGCGTGTGTGTGGGGGGGGGGGAAGTCTTCTTCAATCTCCCCCTTTCCCCACTTCAACAGGGAGCAAGAATGAGTTGGTTGGACTAAAGTGAGAGATCTTGGAGGAACATTCACTCATTCATTCTCTTTTGATATTGCCCCATAGCCAAAGCTTTCTGGGTGGTTCATAGGGTGACATATGAAAAGAGGACAGGGCTCCTGTATCTTTAACAGTTGTGTAGAAAAGGGAATTTCAGCAGATGTCAACTGTATGCATGCAGCACCTGGTGAAATTCCCTCTTCATCAAAACAGTTAAAGCTGCAGGAGCCCTGCCTAGCGTGACCAGATACAAAAGAGGGCAGGGTTCCTGCAGCTTTAACTGTTGCGATGAAGAGGGAATTTCACCAGGGGCTGCATGCATACGAATGACCCCTGCTGAAATTCCCTTTTCTATACAACTGTTAAAGAGTCAGGTGCCCTGTCCTCCTTTCCATATGATCACCCTAACTTGCATGTATTTTTTAGTGTTCATAAGCTGTCTTGTTTATAATTCAAAGAAAGGTAGCACTCAAAATTACATAAAATGTAAAAATATGTAAATTATACAAATAAATAAAATATCCTTTTCTGTAAAAAACAAAACAAAAAAAACAAAGCCTGCTAACACCACCCATTCTTGTGCCCCTTATTAGTGGAAGAAGGCTGGGCCTGTTGTCATACTTTAACTGTTTTTCTGGAGTTGAGTGGCACTTACTTGTCCCTGAGCATTGGTCAGGATCTGTCCAGTTATCCCCTGCACGCTGGGAATGGTGTTTGCGATCACTGGCGTGGCAGCCAGGGAGCTGAGGAGCTGCGTTTGGGCTCCAAGAGAAGCCGCACTGATCTGCAGGAGAAAACAAAAGCCAACGATCAACCGCTAGGTGACTCTGCCTTCTCTTTTACAGTGGGATTTTTCCCTCTGCTTCAGCTGCCTTCCCCTCTTTTCTTCAAAATGGTGAATCATAATACCGGCCTACCTAACAGGGCTGAGATTATGTATGCCAAGTGTTATCAACACTCTAAAGCAAGGACAGCTGACTGATGACCCGCTGCCCATACACAACACTTTGAAGAAATTGCACCTGGCAATGATGATGGGAATGGCTTAATCAAGCTGTGATAAATTGCTTGTTTCTCATTCGTAATAACCAGGGCCGGATTAAGACTTGCTGAGGCCCTAAACCAGGTCAAGATTCAGAGGCCCCATGCCATAAAAATGAAGAGAGAAATTTTTTTTTATTACGTTATAATAGAAAGGGTAATGAAAGGGTACCACCTAGGGTTAGATAGCCTTCTCTGAAGATGGCCATAAAAGCATGAATAAAGTATGTTGGTTTGAACTGCTTTTAAACTTGCTCTAGTCTGTGTTTATTGCCTCCAATACTTAATGCTATGTTACCACACTTTCTCTATATAAGGCAACTCTGCTTCAAGTCACATCAGACTTTCCAACTTATTAAAGCCAAAGCAATTTCCATTTTAATGCCACTTAGTTATCTCCAACGTATTTAGAGGCCCCTCGTGACATGAGGCCCTAAGCCATGGCTTACTTGGCTTGTTCCTAAATCCGGCACTGATAAGAACCTTTTAAAAAATATCTTTATAAAGTATTAACTGTTCTCTTTCCTTTTTTGGTATTTTGTGTCTAATGCCCCAGCTTTCTGCTCCATAAATGAAGCCTTTATAGAGCAGCCTGACTACTCATGAGGTCAGTTTGTGTTGTAATTACCCCTGGTCTACCATCTGGAGAAGCCTTCCCCGACCTGGTACCCTCCAGATATTTGGAATCACACCTTCTAGCATTCCTGACCATTGGCCATGCTGGCTGGGGCTGATGGGAATTGTAATTTAAAACATCTGGAGAGCACTAGGTTTGGGAAGTCTGATCTGGAGAATACGAAAGCAGGCCATCCTTGCTCTAAAGCAGTACATAAACTGTGATAGTGGTGGTGGGCTGGTTCACACAATCACCATGGGTTAAAAAAGCCACAATAGCTTGTTTAAGCTGCAGCATGTGCCAGGTTCCATTTGTCTAAACATCCACCTGGGCATGGGTTGTCATGTCATTAGAACCTGGGCAGCATGGCTTATTGAAGGGGGAAACAGCCCTCAGATAATCATGGGGACCATTCAGACTATACGTTAACCTACATTCAATGGTTGAGTGTAGGTTGTAGTTGAGCCACAGATTATTTGTTAAACCGTGGGTTAACATGTTGTCTGAATGTTCTCAGGTGGCTTGTTAACCACCCTGAGCAACCCAATAAACCATGGGTTCTCAAGGTGGCTTGAGAAAATAAGTATGGGTTACTGTATTGTCTGAACAGGGATATTCTAGGGTTGTTTCCCCCTCCAACAAGCTATGCTGCTTGGGTTCAGACAACACATCAAGCCGCATCTGGGTGGGTATTTGGGCAAATGGCACCTGGCATGAGCCGTGGCTTAAATAAGCTACTGTGGATAGTTTAACCCATGGTGATCATGTGAAGTAGGTTGGCGATTGCTACTTAAGACAGAACGAAGTGACCTTAAAAAGTTGGCTAGCTGTAACTCTCCCTACAAATGTCTGTACAACATGGTTTGTTCAAGAGGAAAGCAGCTTTCTGGGTGCTAAAAGAAGGAGCTAGTCAAGTATCATTCAAATCACCCAGTCTGCAATGAACACAGAATGTGGGTTGTGATTAGGGGTTAATGCCAGAATTGCTACAATCAGTGTAAATGTATCACATAAACAGATATTCTTCACCATTGGAGTAGATTCTCTGATATTTATTCAATACGTAGCTAAACACCCCAGACGTTGCTGCTCACATTTATAACGGAAACCTATTGAAGAACTTCTTCTTTGAAAAGATCAGAAGACGAGTAGCCTTAGGGCCAAGCGACACAGGAGGCGGGAGACCAGACCAGAAATACATCCATTGAAATCTTGCCCGTCCACACCCACCCTCAATCCCTGAACTTCTGAACTAGCTAGCCATTTCTCTTCAATGGTGTTTTTCAGTTCCTTACTATTCCAGGGTTAAAGGCAAACCCGGCCGGTTGGACTGTGATCTGAGTTTGAGTTTCCAATGGCTTGGCCACAGGGGGCGTGGATGCCGTGGCAGGCTGCGGCAAAATGGCTGGCTGAGCTTGAGGCTGGAATGCAGTCTGTGTTTGGACTGGTGGTCGGGGCTGGACCGTTTGCTGTGCCTGGATAGGCTGGGCTGGCTGCAAAGGGGCTTGTATTGCTGTGTTCAGCACTGCAGCAGCTGTGGGAGCAAGACAAAAACAGAGACACTAAATATTCCCATCAGAGACAGTATGGTGCAATGGTTAGGACTTGGGAGATCCACATTCTAGCCCCTGCTTGGCCATGAAGCCCACTGGGTAGCTTTGGGCCAGTCACTGACTCTCAGCCTAACCAACCTCACAGGGTTGCTGTGAGGATAAAATGGGGAGGAGAAGGATTATTTTAAAAACACATTGGGTTCCTTGGAGGAAAAAAGTGGGGTATAAATGTAATAAAGAAATACAAATAAACAAAATAAATATAAATGTAATAATAAAAATTGAATAAAATGAGGCTATACTTTCCTTTCTCCTGTCCTGGAAATTAAAATGCCTGTATTGTTCCTTGTTTTGATCCAAGGAGTAGGGAACGTTATACCTGTACATTTGAGGCATGGTTGGGAATGTATGGTCTTCCAGATGCTGTTGCACTGCAACTCCCATCATTCCTCACCATTGACTATCCTAGCTAGGGCTGATGGGAGTTGAAGTCAGACAACAACTTGAGGCCCACATGTTCCCCATCCCTGAATTAGGGCATCTAATAGGCACGGAAGCATGCCTCAAGGCTAAAGTACAGAAGCTGATGCTTCATTATAAAGACAGCTGTTGCTTCACAAGATTGAGATAAAAGATATATAATGCACACTGTGGCAACTTTTTTATATACCAAATTATATTGGTGTAAGCATGTGAAAGCTTTTGCGTTACACAGAAATCTGTATCTCCTGCTGCAGATAAAGTCAGGTGCTGATGAAAGC
The DNA here is from genome assembly GCF_023053635.1 of Elgaria multicarinata webbii. Lineage (NCBI taxonomy): Eukaryota > Metazoa > Chordata > Lepidosauria > Squamata > Anguidae > Elgaria > Elgaria multicarinata. Next base: position 26,535,758 of record NC_086173.1, read on the forward strand.
CAGCAGGCAGCAGCACTGAGAAAGGACTGGACACAGATGGGCTCCATAGTTGCTGTAGCAGCTGTCACAGTCGACAGCAACTACAGTCACCAAGAGGCTTCACCTCACAGGCTCCGGTGTAAATTGACCCCTAGTGACAAAGTGAACCTGTAGAAGTAATTCTGTTGACTTGATGCAAGCCTTATTCAGGTGTTCTAAATATGGGTAAAGTAAATCACGAAGAGGGGAAGCAAGGAAAAGATTGCCAGCTCCATTGTTTTTATCTGGGTTTGAAATCATCCAGAGAGCTTGCACAGATAAAAGAGGCTCTCCCATTGAGAAAGTCACCCTCTGCATGTAGAGAGTGATGGAAATGCGTGATGAGGGGGTGAGGTAGGTAGGTAGGTAACCAAGTTTGGCTCTGATCCCCCTCCTCGCAAGTTTACTTTACCCATATTTAGAATGGCTGATTAGGACAGAAGTGTCCCTCTCTTAGTAACCACTTCTAAATTTAAGTTATTTGCAGCGATTACTGGCTGGAACAACAGGCTCTCTTAAAAAGTAGCCCAGTGAAATTAACAAGCGTGGACTCTTCCGCTGTGAAACTGACTAGAGACAATGCAACATCATCTATTAGATATGCTAATAGACTACCACTGAAGAATTTCCTCTGGTGCATGCAGGCACCTCTCATTCATTTCAGTGGAGTTGCAGATATAAGGGTGTAACCCTCTGTGCCAGTGGATCTGATCCCTCTAATAAACTGAATGAGGGACACTCATCCAGAGTACGCACAAGGCTAAGGATAAGAGCAATGGTCATTAATATAACTGATTGATTGATTTCTATACTACCTTTCTGGAACCTACCAACGCAGTTCAGAAAACAAAAGCCATTAGCAAATAAAGACATAGTAAAATATTTAAAATGTTATATGCTCTTTTAATTAATTTTACATATTTGATTTATATTGTATTGCTGTACTAATGTTGTTCCCCGTCTCAATCCAAAGGGAAAGGCAAATAAGAAATAAATATGTTCTTCTTATTATTGTTGTTGCTCTAAAAATTGCAACAATTTAAAAAGTCCAATTGAAAAGATGTGTCCTGAATGCAGAGAGCCTGGAAACCAGCAATACCCTGCTGCACTCTCTCCCTTTTCAGCTAAGGAAGCTACAAATATTGCCAGAAACTCTTTCAAATTAGTGCCTCCTTCTTAAATGTGTGCTTCTCAACTGGTATTGCATTGCACAGAGAACACAGAACATGTCGGGACCCACCCAAAGCAGTTCTGCACAAGCAATGGGTTACCTTGCAAATTGGCTATAGGTGATTTGAAAATTCCCCCAGTAGGAGAGGCAGCCGTCAGTCCTGGGAGGGCAGCGACCGTTGCTGCAGGAAATGTCCACACAGCCAGCCCCTGCTGACTTGCCACTTGACCTGCAATACTGATGGGGATAAGAAGAGGTTGAGTAACTGCCCCTGCTGGAACCATTACGCCTGTCACAACTGTTGCTAAGTTTTCCTGAGTCAAGACCTGCAAAAGTAAACGAGATTTAAAAAAGAAAAGGGAAAAAAGAAATCAACGCCACTGCAGACAGCATCAGCGCGGCAGCCACGTTAGCAAGCCCACGGGAGGCCCAGCCCAGCCAGGAGGCGCCTGCCTGAGATGTGCCAGGTGTGGCTTTGCGCCCCGTGCCAGCAGCTGGGCAGATCCAGCTCTGTAACACCCAAGTGGGGGCTGGTTGCAAAGTCAACAGTAAAGCGAGACTGGGACATTTTTGACAGCTCTGACAAATCACTCTAGGCTGCCTCTGTATTAAACCTTTCCCACCCCCAAAGCATGCTGCCTTGTAACAAATCACAGTAAACTCTAGTTGCCAAAGGGAATGTCTGCACCAGATTTTGTTTTCCCCTGGATTATGTTCTGGGGAAGGTTGGCACAGCTGTACCACATCCTTGGTGGAGTCATTGATCCCTGCTTCACCCGTCGGTGTGATTAAGAGGGAAGGAGACCTCGCTTGAAGAGGAACTCATTTCCCTGCAACATTCCACAAGGTGTCTGAAATATACATAGCAAGCAGTCTTGGGTTTGCTCCCAATGAAGCTCTGCAGAGCTTCATTTCAAGAAGGAGAGGGAAGCTTCTCCTCACCAGCGGATCTATTCATTGAGTATGTACCAGCAGGCTGAGAAGCTTATTCAATGAGTAAAAGAAAAAAGTCTGCTTCTCTGTGCAGGTGCAAACTGCACTGTAGAGTGAGAGCTTGTCTGTCCTCATCTTGAAAAAGAACGGGGTGATGTAAACACATCTAATGCAAAGCCATCTGCCTCATCTGGATGGAGAACCATCTAATTCGCAGTGCCTCTGTCTCACTTCTTATCTCCTTTGCTAACAAAATGTGCGATGGCTGGGAACATTGCTCTCTGGGTAGTGTAAGTGCCCTGAGCAGCGAAGAGGATGACTTAGCACTGAGATGGCTTACTGGGCTGACATAACAGCACTAAAGGCCTTTCTGCACAATCAAACCAATTGCATTTTATCCTGACTGTGATAATCCTACAAGTCCCATTAGTATGATATCTCATCCCAATATAACAAATTGGGACAATGCTTTGATGGGTGTGTGAGCTCAAGAACAAAACCAAAGGATGAGATCAAAAGATGCTATAGAATGCCAGTTTTATTCTTTTAAACACACACACACACACACACACACGTTCTTCCATTCTTTTGCAAGGATATTTTCCTTTTCCTGGAGTCACTCAGGATGGTTTGCAAGTAATGGTGGCAAACCATGGGTTAATCAAACACGGCTTGACACAGTGTGTGTTGGGCGGGTACCACAACCTTTTTGAATACTGAACCTCCAGTGGGGCCACTTGGGTGTTGCTATGTGACATCCAAACCCAGACACAGTAAGTTAATCATGGATTAAACAACCCACAGATAACCTAACTACTGATTGTAGGTTAACTATGGGTTGCTTAACCCACAATTTGCTGCCATTATGTGTGAACCAGGTTAGCAAGTGAAGAAAATGTGCTTTCCTTAAATCTTTAAATGCATACAGCCATTTTTGAGAATCAAACTAGTATTCTACAGCATCTTTGGATATTGTTCTTGCAGATTGGTGCAGCTCTATCCTTTCTGAACAGTGAGGTGCACAAGAAGCCATGCTGCTCTTCTCTTAAAAATGTGGAGATGTGAACTGAGGGCCCTCCCCCCAGATTAGAATAATCAAAGTAACAATTATTATTATTATTATTATTATTAATAATAATAATAATAATAATAATAATAATAATAATAATAATAATAAATTATTATTATTATTATTATTATTATTATTATTATTATTATTATTTAAAAATCAAGGAAGTTCACAAAATGGGCTGGAGACTGTAGCCTTGAGCGCCTTTGCATATTTTGTACAGGAAGGGTGTACACAACCACCAGAAGGAAGTACATTTTTCTTATTTCCTTAGGTACAAAATACTGCAGATCGAATGCTAAGAAAATGTGATATGCCCACAACAAAAGTGCAACTTTGAGGAAGGAATGTGTGGATCAAACTCAGTAACAAATGCCCATTTATTCATTAAAAAAAACCCTGATTGTGCAGAAAGGCCTGAGATATCTTTTTGTTTTCCTAAGCTTGGACATGAACAGCACTTTGGTTATTGCATAGGTTTGGGGAGCATGTGTCCTTAGACCAATTTACCTGCAAATGAGGCTCCGAAAGAGCTTGCAGTGAAAAGAAGATATAGGGGCATAGGAACCCAGTTTTTACAGTACAAGGAGAAGCTTCTCCTTACCAAATATGTGGCCTGGTTGGCATGTAACAATAAGCCAGGGGAACTTTGGCTCATCATTTATGAGTAGTGCATTCATAAACATTGCCCGATCCCTCCCACTGCTAGTGGGAAAGGTTCAACAAGCCATGGTCCGGTTAGCATTACATGCGAACTAGGAACTCTTGTCTCTCCCCCAACAAGTCAGAGCCATAAGCCAACAACAAACTGGAAGCCTGGCTTATTGTGATGTGTGAACCTGGTCGCTGAGAGCTCTGCTGTGTAAGGCTCTGAACAGAGTAGGACTCACTATATTTATTATATGCTGACAAGGGATGGCACACTTTTGCATATACCCTGCAACACTCCAGGCATACTAAAAAAAAAGATTAAAAAAATCAGACACCCGCCAAGAAACTCTGGAAGAGTGCATTTGATTTCTACAAAGTGTCATCAGATGAATATTTAAAAATACGAACACATTCGAGAGCACCAAAGCCCCAGATAACACAATGGCCTGGTTTAGACAACACGCAGGCCAAAGAAGTTTCCTGGATTCCAGGACCCTTGAGTGCCACAGTACCCTACGCAGATCATACAACACAATTCCAGACCATTTTGGAATTTTCTTCTGGAGCTCTAAAAATCCCACAAGAAAGGATCTCTTTGCTTCTGTGTAATTACGATGCCCAGCTCTGGCTGCTCCATTGCTGGAAACTCCCCACCCCACTGCAGAAATTGAATGCACTATTTCCTCTGTTTAGTGGCTGAGAGGCCACCTCCCACATGCCCAATACAGAACTGTAGGGTAGTTACCTGTGGTGCAGCTTGCACTGTGACAGGAGTTAGAGTTTGTGTTTGCTGGCTTGTCACTTGGCTGAAGGGGACGGCTCCTGGGATAGGTGCAGGAGGTAATTCAGGCAATGTCTTTACTTCACCTTGAGAAGGAGGAAACAAGCTATTTTATTTACCCATTCAGATTTAATCCAGAGAATGTCAAACCATGTTAGTACCAATGGGTGAAGATGGATGTATAACTGGTGGGCAGGGCTTGAAACCATCTTCCGTGGAAGGAAGAGCCAGTGTGGGGCATGGAAATACCACGCAGAGTAAAAGGGTAAACCCTCCACCCCACTTCTCCAATCCTGATTTGTCCCTCTGGAAGAAGATTTTCCTGTTTAAAAAGGACCGATGGGAAATCTGCATGTAATGTCAACTTTGGCTCTGAAGGTCTTGCATGTCGTAGTCTTTTGGGATGAAAAGAACTTCCTCAGTTTACCACCTGAAGCTCATAGATGTCCAAGATTTCCTTGCAAAATCTGAATCAGGTGAACTTCTTTATATAAATCTGGGTGACAGTTCTCTACTAACAACAAAGAGTCTTGTGGCACCTTAAAGACTAAAAATTTTATTCTGGCATAAGCTTTCGTGGATGAAGCCTTAATCTGAAATAGATAGATTTGTGTGTGTGTGTGTGTGTGTGTGTGTGTGTGTGTGTGTGTGTGTGTGTGTGTATTTGGTTTTGCTGCAATAGATTAACATGGCTACTTCTCTGGAAGTTCTCCATTACTAGATTTTGAACTGTTTTGAACATGATGTATTTTGGCACAAAGGACACATGATCACAGAACTTGCAAGACATTATTTATGTAGCAGGGTGCATACCTGTATAGTGAGTGTGGCACATGTCAGGACCACAGATCCTTGAATGTTAACAGGACACCCGGAACAGCTGAGGGCCCAATTTAATTGTGATGCCAGTTATAAGGAATCCCGTATGGACAAGCTACTACAGCCTATCCAGCATCACATTTAAATCAGACCTCAGAAAAGAGGACAACAAGGAACTTCAGGCCAGTTAGTTGAGCCTTCTAGATAGAATCTTTCTAGTTGGAGTCAGATGATCAGGAAGAAATAAATCATTTCCCATTTCCTCCTATATAACTTGCAGGGTCCATTTCTATTCTGCAATCTGAGCAACTTTTTCCCAAGGGAAGCTGTTTGACTTGTCCTTGGCACCTCTCAGGCCATGCCCCACTGCTAGCCAGCTGCCCCCATCTATCTGTTCTTCAGTGTGCCCTTCTTTGCCAAGCCTTGCCACGTCCCTTTGCCTACAAACAACTATTCTGGCTTTGACATTTTGCCACTAGGGTGACCATGTGAAAAGGAGGTCAGGGCTCCTGTATCTTGAACAGTTGCATAGAAAAGGGAATTTCAGCAGGTGTCATTTGTATATATGGAGAACCTGCGGAAATTCCCTTTTCAATACAACTGTTAAAGATGCAGGAGCCCTGTCCTCCTTTTCATATGGTCACCCTAATTTTGCGACCTGCAGACTTTGCAGCAACTTGCCCCCACCTACACAAGCTGGTTTGCAAAGGCACCTGACCACAGACTGTGGACGAGCACATTGGTAAGTGACTTTGGTTGATGAAACTACTCACCCTTTGTCTAAAACCCCTCTGACATCTGAGAGCATGGGAGTAAATGACAGGGTTTCCACCCCTCTCAAGTGTCCCTCGGCAGGCAGGACATCCCTCTTGTGTTTTCGTATGCTCTGTATTCCCTCACCAGCTAGGGAAATATTGTTTTCTCATACCTTAACCCAGGGGTGGAGATGTTCTAGCTGCCATACTCCATGGTCAGTTTTCTTACATGTGCCGTCTGCTTTCCTCTAAGGCCATGGCTAGACCTATGGGTCTAACATGACGGAGGAGGAAGAATCTCGTGATATGGTTATCGTGAGATCTCCCCGTCTACACATGGCACGCAACGTCCTAGGAGGAAGAGGACGCCACACCTGCCATTTTGGGTTTTTTTCTTAAAGGAGAAGGAACGAACGAGCACTTGATTGCAAAATGTAAGTTGTTGTTGTTGTTTTAAAAAATTCCCCGCTCCCCCTACCCCACCCCCGATGGGCACAGAGCTCCTGAGCCCGTGCCTGGCTCCTCACGGTTACTCACGAGGAGCCGGGACAACCTGCGACGCCTGCCCACACGTTCCGCGGTCTCAGGATCACAGAAAAAGTGAGGGGAAAGGCTATGCCGATATCCCGGGGGAAAAGAGGATCCCTCCCTGCTCCCGGGATCCCCTGTGTGTCATGTGAACCACCTAGAGAGCTCCGGCTATTGGGCGGTATAGAAATGTAATAAATAAATAAATAAATAAATAAATAAATAAATAAATAAATGTGAACGCACAAAGATGATCCCAGGGTGATCCCCGGGATATCGGCAAGTCTAGTCACAGCCTAAGTCAGCATCCCTGTTTCTCTCAAGAGGAACAAGACTATGAGAGATGCTGATTGGGAGCCAGGAAGGAAAATGCAGGACAGCCCATCATGGAGTCTCATTAGGTGGCAGTGTGGCATGAGGAGACCTTGGTGGTCTGGATTCTGAGGCCTTGAGGCCTGATTCTAGATCATGGTCTGCTGGTTCTCCAACCATGTTTTTAGCATCCCAAGAGAATATGGGCTTTTTCTGAAAGCAGAATATATCTTACTGCAAAGGAACACCCAAGAGGCCGATGGGTCTCATTGACTTATATCTGGTACATTTCTTTAGAAATAGTCGCTTGGTGCAATGCAGTCAATCCATTTCTTTTTCTTATTCTTTTTTGACAAAGTTCTTTGGGGCATCGGGGTAGATGGAGGGAAGAAAACCAATGGAGCACAAAATGCCACTTACCACCTGACTCTCCGCATGCCTTCTCTTGGGTTTGCTCTGCCTCTTCCCTTCTTGTTTCGCTGGACTCTGGGGGGCAGCTCACAGGCGCCTCTCCTCCAGTCGCTGTTGTTGTTTTCAGAGTTTTCCCTTCGTTATCCACTGGGAGTGGAGCATCCACCCCCACCTCCAGGACCCGAATTGTCTCATGACCTGACATCACAATCACCTGAGAAGAGACAGCAAAGAATAAGAGGGACACAAGTGGTCCCAAACCTTCAGCACAAGCTAATAGGATGATCTAGACAACAGATACTCAAACAAGAAATGAACAAGAAATGGTCATAGCTCAGTGACAGAGCACCTGCTTTGCATGCTAAAGGTCCCAGGTGCAATCCCTGGCATCTCCAGGTAGGGCCAGGAAAGATTCCTATTTTGAAACCCTGGAGAGGTGCTGCCAGTCTGTGTTGACAATACTGGGCTAGATGGATCAATTGGCTAGATGGACTCAGTATAAGGCAGCTTCCTACGTTGGGCCATAGAACGCGCATGGCGGCCACAGGTCAAACAGACCATACTATAATTATGTATATATTAAATTGGTGATCTGTAATCGAGCTCCTTGTTGTTGTTTATTCGTTCAGTCGCTTCTGACTCTTCGTGACTTCATGGACCAGCCCACGCCAGAGCTTTCTGTCGGCTGTCGCCACCCCTAGTTCCCCCAAGGTAAAGTCTGTCACCTCCAGAATATCATCCATCCATCTTGCCCTTGGTCGGCCCCTCTTCCTTTTGCCTTCCACTTTCCCTAGCATCAGCCTCTTCTCCAGGGTATCCTGTCTTCTCATTATGTGGCCAAAGTACTTCAGTTTTGCCTTTAATACAATTCCCTCAAGTGAGCAGTCTGGCTTTATTTCCTGGAGTATGGACTGGTTTGATCTTCTTGCAGTCCAAGGCACTCTCAGAATTTTTCTCCAACACCACAGTTCAAAAGCATCTATCTTCCTTTGCTCAGCCTTCCTTATGGTCCAGCTCTCGCAGCCATAGGTTACTACGGAGAATACCATTGCTTTAACTACGCAGACCTTTGTTGTCAGTGTGGTGTCTCTGCTCTTAACTATTTTATCAAGATTTGTCATTGCTCTCCTCCCAAGGAGCAATTGGTATGCATGAATTTGATAGGGATAGGGGAGTAACACCTGTCCCTCCCACTTGTTCATAAATGACCTAGAATTAGGAGTGAGCAGTGAAGTGGTCAAGTTTGCCGATAACACCAAATTATTTAAGGTTGTTAAAACACAAAGGGATTCTGAGGAGCTCCAAAGGGATCTCTCCAAGCTGGGAGAGTGGGCATCCAAATGGCAGATGCGGTTCAATGTAAGCAAGTGTAAGGTGATGCAATTTTATCTGTACGCCGCCATGAGATCTTAATGATATAGGGCAGGATACAAATGTTTTAAATTAATTAATTAATGAAAAAAAAAACTTCAAGGATAACCTAATGGGATCTGAGCTGGCAGTGACTGAACAAGAAAGAGATCTTGGGATTGTGTTGGACAGCTCAGTGAAATTGTCCACCCAGTGTGCGGCCACTGTAAAGAAGGCAAACTCCATGTTAGGCATTATACGAAAGGGAATTGAGAACAAAACTGCCAGTATCATACTGCCTTTATACAAATCTTTGGTGTAACCACACTTAGAATACTGTGTGCAGTTCTGGTCACCACACCTAAAAAGGATATTATGGAGCTGGAAAAAGTGCAGAAAAGGGCAACTAAAATGATTAAGGGGCTGGAGCATCTCCCTTATGGGGAAGGTTACATCAACTGGGATTGTTTAGCTTGGAAAAAAGGAGGCTAAGGGGAGACGTGATAGAGGTGTACAAAATTATGCATGGGATGGAGAATGTGGATAGGGAGACATGTTTCTCCCTCTCTCAAAATACTAGAACCAGGGGACATCCCATGAAGCTGATTGGTGGGAGACCCAGGACAAATAAAAGGAAGGACTTCTTCACACAACACATAGTTAAATTATGGAACTCATTACCACAGGATGTAGTGATGGCCACCCATTTGGATGGCTTTAAAAGGGAGTTGGATAAATTCCTGGAGGCAAAGGCTATAAATGGCTACTAGCCCTGATGATTGTGTGCACAGTATGCAAGGCAGTGAGCCTGTGTGCACCTGTTGCTGGGGAACATGGGTGGGAGGGCGTTGTTGCACCATGTCCTGCTTTGTTGGTCCCTGGCCGACAGCTGGTTGGCCACTGTGTGAACAGACTGCTGGACTAGATGAACCCTTGGTCTGATCCAGCAGGGCTCTTCTTATGTTCTGACCAAATTCCTTACAGCGGCATTCCTACGTACATATATCAGGAGATCAATCACTGATCTCCTGGATTACATATTGCTTGGTCCTCAGTGGTGCAAATCAATGTGGCCATGCTGATAGTGGCCATTTTTATGAAAACCTGCCTCCACAGCTCCACTGTGCCATCAGCAGCACCCCCAGCCCCGCAACCCTGGGATACAAAGGTGTGGAAAAGGCACATACTTGCTCATTGACTGTCAGGGAGGCTTCTTGTGGGGACACAGTGTCCATGATTGACTGGTGGAGGATGTGGGGGCAGCCTCTGATGTGTCACATACTGCAAAAGCAAGAGACACAAACGTCAACAGGGCAGCGGTTAGTAAACTGGGAACGTTCACTGGTCCCCATTGACACGGTTGAGGACTACACATCTTACTGCATGCGCTGTACCTCTAGACCTAGCAAAGCCTTTCTTAAATCACTGTACTTGGTTACTCCATTGCTATCAGACCCTGCCCTACCCGGACTCAAACTTTTGATAAACTTTTCAATCCCTGCAGGACTGAATCCCAACACTCATACTGCTTCAGCACGGTGGTGTATGATTATTCCTTCATTTGAAATGTACTAACTGTAACTAGGTGAAGGTTGAGGGTCAAGAAGAGGTGAGGTTATGGTTGGAAAAATCCCCGTGTCCATAAGAACAGAGAATTAAGTAGACAGTTGACCACATAAAAAGCAGAAGTAAGGTCCATCTTTGACGTCAGAAGGGATGGAATATTGTGGGGAAAGGATGATCTACATTTATGACGTGGACCAATAGATTTAGCCACTTCAGAATAAATTAATATGTATTAGGAGGGAGGTCTTTGTCTTTGAGAAGGGTATTTAAGTCTGAACACAGAGGACAAAGATGTCTTCCCTTCCCTCAGGCATGACTTGGTCTTGCCTGGGAGAGATGGGAGCCCCTCTGTGAAGAGCTCCTTTTGCAGAGTCAGTATGAGTGGTATTGTCACGTTGTCACTGGGGGTGTGTTTATCTGTGTTTGTCTTGTTCTTCAGAAATCTGCCAGAGTTGTACGTTCTTTTAATTTGCTTTGCTGAATTGAGGTCCATGTGTCTGTTTAACTTTAACTTTCTTAAATTGTTTCAATAAACGTTTTAAAGCTATAACAGTTTCACTAAAGTTTGTGAGTCTGAGTGAAGTCAATCATTCTGGGTGTCTTTCTCCGGTTCTTCCTTTTCACCTACTATAGTGGGGAAGTTGAGGAGTACTGATGCAAGGTACTGCAGGAACCTCATGCTTCCAAGCAGCTTATGTTCAGTGTCCCTTAAAATAAAAGTCATCTGAAAAATCTCCTTACAGTGGGCACCCTTTGACTTGGCCATCCCAGACGGCTGCCTTGTCTGTTTGAATGGCAGAGCCAGCCTTGAATCCCAGGTCTCCCTTTTCCATCCCTCATCTTCACCATCTGTTGCAGACTGTAAGCTCTCCGGGCAGAGACCTGTGTCACATTTCTATGTCTAGTATCTAAAATACAGCGAGTGCTTAATAGATGCTGAGCAGCATGGCACGGCAGAGCTAGCCCTACATTTACCAGGGAAATAAGAGCCTGGCTGGCTACTGAGTCACATTTATATATAGTTTGGGGAAGTGGCTATGACCTAACTTCCTCCCTGAACAAAGCACCAATGGGAAAGGCCCTAAGGCCTCTATCAGGAGGATTAGTAGTCCTCCAATGTGAACTGAGGTGAATGGGAAGTTTGGGGATAAAATTCTGACAGAGCTTTCCTTGCTTTTCAAGCTGGAGGGGAAACGGTGGGTACAAAAAGGGGGCGTCATTGGGATCAGGGACCATGTTTGGGCATACACAGAAAACCTCATAGAATCGTAAGGGTTAGAAGGGGCCTTGTAAGCCACCTAGTCCAACCTCTTGTTTGATGTAGGACATCCAGAGCTAGAATATTCTCAACAAGATGGCTTTGTTTCTCTTCTTGAAGACCCTCCAATGAGGAAACACTACCCCACCTGGTAATTGGTTCCATTGTCGAATTACACTTACCATTAAGAGATTTCTATTAATGTCCACCTGAAATCTACCCTCCTGTAACACATGCCTTCTGAGGCAGCAGAGAACAGGTTTTTGCCCTCTTATAAGTGTCTGCCCTTTGGGTATTTGAGGAACGCTATCCTCTTCCCCCTCAGTCTTCTTTTCTCCAGGCTAAACATAATGGCTTCCTTCCTTTCCTCACAGGACTTGTCTTCCATAACCCTGACTATTTTCACTGCCATCTTTTGGACCTATTCCAATGTGCCTACACCATTCCTGAAATGGAGTGCCCAGAATTGGACACAGTATTCCAGATGATGTCTGACTAGTAAAGAATAAAATGGAAGTATTATTTCCCATTGCTTGGAAATGAAGGCTCTAAAATCAGCCTAAAACCACATTAGTCTTTTTTGCAGCTACCATCAATCACACTGCTGACCAGTTTGTAAACATTTCATTATCCTTACTGAGCACCAGGCTGACCATTTCTTTCCTCTTCCTTTGAACATACCTGGAAATACCCGTTTTGTTGCTCTTAACGTCCCTCAACAGCCTCTGCTCATTCTGAGCTTTAGCTTTCCTGATACTATTCTTACAAGTCTGGGCTACTCATTTTTATTCATTTTTTATTGGTCCTACCATATCTTATGGTATTCGGGAGGAGCCAACTTTAGCATTCTCTGGACGCCTACTAAAGACCCACTTCTCTACCTGAGCCTTCCCTGAATGAGTGTGCTGCTCAATCCACTTGTAATTATAAATCGTAGCGGTTTTAATTAGTTGTAATGTTTTTATCAATGTTTTATATTAAAGTTTTAGCAATTACTATGTACTTTACTTGTATTTTAATGCAATCATAATTATTTTAATGTTTTTAATTTTCTTGTCAATAGCTTAGAGATATTATTAAATATGGACAGCGGTATATAAATCTACTAAATAAACAATAAATAAATCTTATGCCTTTTTTATTTTCAGATCCTCCCTAAGCTGAAAGTCACATTGTGCACTTTATGCAGTCACATTGTCTTTTTTTAAAAAGATATCTTGCATTTTCTCTCTCATTGGAATTGTTTGCGATTGTGCCTTTAGTAACTTTTCCATCTGAGTTGGGTTCTTTTCCCCATGAATATATCCAATGGCAGAATCCTAACTAGCATTTATTTGAGCTTATTAAAATTAGCTTTCCTGAAATCCAAGGTACATGTTTCACTATGCTCATCTTCGGCTTTCCATAACGTTATGAATTCCAGCATTACTTGGTCTCTCTCTCACAAAGTTCCTGTTACTTTAATTTCATTGTCCAATTCTCCGTATTGGTTAAGATCCAGTCAAAGATAGCTGATCCTATTGATCCTTCCTTTTTAAAGAGAAAGTTTGTTAGCAAAGCATGTCAGGATTTTTTTGGCAGATTTCATGCTCAACTGAGTTTGTTTCCCAGCAAATATCAGGGTAGTTGAAGTCCATTCTTGCTTCTGGAAATGGACTGGGCACCTATTGCCTCTTTACTACAGCATAGGATTAGGCAAAAGGGCCACTTTCCTGATTCAATGATGCTACAGGTGGCATTGTACTACTGGCTGGACTGAGTCAGAGTACTTCTGGGTGCTGTTGCACTTACACAAATCCCCAAGGTGGGAAATCATGCAGGCTGAGTAACGGCATCTGTCTTGCCCTACCTGAAGAAGGATTTGTCTGATGAAGAAGAGTGGGAGAGTCAGCAGAACAGGCCCCAGCCAGAGCCAGATGAGGAACTGGAAGCTTCAGCTGGCAACCCTCCCCTGGAACCATCAGAAGAGCAACCTGGCTCTTCCAGTGTCATTCCTGAACTCCCCCAAATTCAGGAATCAGAGCCTGACATCATTCACACCTCTGAACGACATAGGAACAAATGCGAGCAGCAAAAGACCAAAAAGAAGCCACAGCCTGGGGCCTCCCTTAAAAGCACATGTTGACATAATTGGCCAGCTGTGCTGTTTAATAAACAACTATAAATCTTCACAGCAGAAGCAAGCTCTCTGCTGCAAACAACAGTGACTTAACCTCCTTGTTTTGCTTTGTTATTCTGGACCTTGCAGATTCCTAGACCCTCGATGATCCACCTGGACCACTCTTTTGGACTGACTGGCCTTGACGCTTGGTATGACTGACTCTTGTGGACTGCCTTGAACTCAACTCTGCCCTCTCCTGCTAACCATACTTGCAATCTCTTGTATGGCCCTGTCCTGTTCTGTCTTTTTTATTCCTGGAACTATCTGAGCATTGACTGGGGCACTTGCCAGCCTCGAAGCATGACAGCACCAATCACTATGTTAAGGGTCTTTTTGGTCCCAGCAAAGCATGTTTTCAAAGGTTTGTCCAACAAATGGCCTACTAGGGACTGGATGCTGGCTGCCACCATAGGACTGGGGTGCCCACTACTGTGAATGAAGCTGAATAAGGTTTTTCCTCTCAGCTTGAAGAGGCTCACAAGATTTGAGAACTGATGTACAGGGACAAATTTATCCAGTGCCACATTTCTTGGAACATCAAGGCAACACAATAAAGGACTATATTCTACTAACATGTGCCTCAAGCAGCAAGTGTTGGTTAAGACGTAAGGATTATGAAATTCCCCAGAAAAGGGAATATGATAATGTAAGACTGATTTGGTACCTCATAGTCATGCTCAAAGCAGGCAAAAGCTGATCACGCAAACTGATACACAACAGTTTCTGCAGTGTTCTTAGATTTTTAATGAAGTCTTCCCACCTGGGACTCATAAAACACCAACTTAGGCAGTTCCTTCTTTTTTATCATCTGCATTTCTTTTTAAAACTCCGTTTTGGATTTCACCCCACTTTCTTGTCTGCTCCAATTCATTTGGGTGGTGGGTGGTGGAAATATCTCTGGTGTACTTGCTGAGAGAACTAACCCTGTTCCTCCTAAAGTTTTTCATTAGCTCATTGGGCCATGTATTGTCCCTTTGCTGCCCTGTAGAAAGGTAATTGCCTTTAAGAGTATTATGCATTTTTTATAAGGCATGTCTCTGTGATGCACTGAGCTGGCTTGCCTGGATGACATTCAAATCTACTTGATGCATGCAGAAAGGCATTCTTATTTATGCGATTACACAGGAGTCCACAAGTTCCAAACACTGAAATTGTTAAAATATTGAAGACATTACCTTGGGTTCATAAGGGCAGAGCTAGCTTTTAGTAAGGTTTGAGTTTCCTCTACCTTCCAAACCAAAACGGCTTTCGTTAGCCCTTTTTCCCATTTCCCCAAAGCGCATATTTTAGAAATATGTCTTGGCAAGATGTTGTGTCATTCTCCAGCTGGCCACTCTTTCCCCCATTACCTCTGTCCAGCTCAAGTTCATGCAGCCTTTGTACTTAGTACTTGTGCTTAGTACTTTTCTCAGATCACAATTCCTCTTCTGTGTATATGGCTGACATTCTTCCAGTTTTTGATGTGTAAAGAATTATTATCTTTAATATGGAGGAGTATTCCATTACGTGAGCCCTATCTGCAGTTTGAAGCAGCATAATGTAATAGAAACAATTATATCATCTCATCTGCTGTTTGTAAGAACTGGGATCTAGATGTGCAGCCCCTTATACAGTTTGAATCTATAAAACTGCAGTGCAATGCCCCTCAAGGCTCACTTAGTTCAACCTTCAGTCACTTGAGACAAGCGATTAAAAAAAATGCATGTCAGCTCTCTACCCCATTTTTACATCTTCCATTTCTTGCATGAAGGATATCTACCAACATTCAATGGCTTAAGCAGGGAAGCGTTTTTTATGAAACACCTTGCTACTGTCTCCCTTTGGAGTACCCACATGAGTTGATCTTCTTTAAGTGGCTTTGGGATGAAGAGGATGGATAGGAAAGCAATAGCACATAGAGATATCCTGTAACAGCTATAGTTAAGAAAGGAAAATTCAAATCAGCCATTAACTCAGAAGAACGCTCTTATTTTATTTTAATTAACTAGACTCTTCCATTACACATGAACACACACCATTATTACTAAGCATATGCATTATTATTATTATTATTATTATTATTATTATTATTACTATTTATTACATTTTTATACCGCCCAACAGCGGAAGCTCCCTGGGCGGTTCACAAAAACGAAAACCATTCAAAATATAAAACAAACAGTATAAAAACATGATATAAAATCATATCAGTTTGGGCTATTTCACAAGTTATAATATTATATGTACGGTCATCGTCACCATCATCATCATTGTGTACCCCACTTTTTATTTTAAAAGGAAGCCCAAAGCAGCTGGTAGTGGTAATATTATGCAAAAGCAATTAAAATGATATCAAAGTACAGTGTTATCAAATGCAATGCCTGATTGTATTGTGATTGTGTGTGATACAGGTGCTACAGATGTTATGCCTGTGGAGGCTTACAGAGGCTCACTGGTACAAATCTCACTTGTTCAGAAACTGGGTGGATGACGTATCAGCCTTTTCAACCAGCTATAAGCCTCTGCACAGATGCATTTCCTCAGTTCTTGAGACTGCACAAACATTAACACACACCCCTCTCTAGTGGTGGCAGCTGCATCACTGCAATGGCAGACAGGAAGTGCAGTGTGTGCCCAGTGAACACCCTCCAAGAATCCACCTTGCCAATTGTCAATGACCCAAGGTTCCCTTCTTTGGCCAAGATGCCAGCAGGACCACCAAGTGAATACAGACTGCCAGTATGAACTTTAAAGCCATCCATTTGTCAATGGAGTGGCGGTGCTTGAAGCAGTCTTCAAGGCCTGCACCACTACATAATGCTCATTTCTGCCACTTTGTTGGAACAAGTTATCTGCCTGGGAGCTGTCCAATTAGTTCAGACCTTGTGGTCGGCTGATGTGACTACCATATCTCGCCTTGCTTTACTGTTTGCTAGCTCTGGCAACTCTAACATGGACTTCTGTATTCACTTCTGCTGCTTGGCTCTTCATGGCTCTATGCCTTGCCTCAGAGGTGTCCATGGCCAAGTTCGGACACTGGGAACTGTAATTTGGTGAGAGTGCTGAGAATTCCATAGCCCTGCATAGTGCTATAGCTCCTAGGGTTCTCTTGGGAGAGGGAATGGTGATTAGATCTGTTTAAGTCTGTACTGTAGATATACCTTCACACGGGGGAGAGAAATAAAGCCATACCCTTGTCCTTTCAAAAGGAGGTTTCTCTTTACACAGAGCTGCAGTAACAAAGCCAGTGAAAGAGCTACGTTTAGAACCTCAAATTCTCGAATACGAAAGTGTTCTTGGAAGCCTGAAGATAGCCACAGTATGATAATGTTCGCACAAAGATATTTATCATTTGCAAAGAGCCTCAGATCTTTTCAGGCCCTCCCTGTGGGACAGAGTCAAGCAGAGAGCTATTTTTCGATGCTGTGCAGAGACCAATTAGCAAGAGAGGCTATTAAAATAGACATTTCATAATGTCAAGCTCTGTGCATGTTCTGCGGCTCGCAAGTGGGCTGGATCTCATTTAGCAGACATTCCGCTGGCTTGTAGTAGCATTTTTGTTTTGCTTCTTCACACATTTTTGCAATTAATGGGACAAATAATTTTGCCCAGATGGCAATGTTAAATGCGCACTGCAAGAAAAAACAGCCATTTCACAGCAGATGGTGACAAAGAAATGAAATGCGCAAAATAAAAAAGAAAAGAGGATGATTTGCAACACTTCAAGCCTCACGGTGAATATAATTACCAAGTTTAATTACAAGTGCCGATGAGTCAGAAATATAACTGTCCCAGATACCATTCCAGGGGGAATTTTATCTTGAACACGCCACAGGTGAGAAGCACATTGCCTGCAGAGATGCCCTTACATCATCAGATAACTGCCAGGAATTAAGCAGTGTCCCAGATCTCTAGTTTAAATCCCCAGTGAACTGGCCTGTACCTATGCAGAAATTCTTTTTAGGCTGGAGAAAGATGATAGTTTTCAAGACTGCTGAAAGTAGTTTGAGAGGCATTACTTCCTGCAACACAGTGCTTCTGGTGTAATGTGTGAAAAGGAAACTCTCCATGTGGGAAGAGTTTGCCTTGCTCCCCACAGAGAAGATGCAAAGATCCGACTTTGCAAGTCATACTGGAATGCAAAAAGAGGGTGCCCACTTGCAATTCTTTTCTTGTCCTGTCAGAGTAAGAAGCAATGCTGCTCTTAGTTGATACTATGTTGGAGTATTATCCCACAGCAACTCCCCACCAGGATTCAAGCATGCAGGAGTTCTTGAACTCGTTCATATTGGATGAGGACGGTGAAGCCAAAAAAAGGGGGAGAACTCCACAAGGAATGCCAGAAAAACCAAGGGCAAAGGATAGAAAAAAGGATACTTAATGCGTTTCGGACCCTCAGGTCTTTCTTCAGGGTGCTTTGCTATGGTAATCAGGTCTTTCTTCAGGGTGTGTGGAGTAAATGATATCCATTACATCCTAACAAATTACCCTAAAGAAGGACCTGAATGTGTCCGAGTTCTTTTATTGAATGAAACATCATTTTTTCTACCTGTTTGCTGTTGGATTTTCTGGCATATGAGATGTGGAGCCAACCTGTACGTCATTACCCAACTCTGGCTAAAGAAGAGAACTCCAGGGTAACTAGCCAGGCCAGGCTTCATCCTTTTAACTATTCTTTGGCATGCTTGCTTTTAGGACTGAGAAACAAGGAGAAACTGCTGGCTTTTGCCTTGCTCCCTGATACTTCTTCCTTTTTTTTGGCTTGGCAGGAGGAGTCAGATTTGCCACTGATGCTAGGTGGCACTTCTGACATGGCAAATGAGTTCAGTACTTTGAGAGTTCTCCAAGACTAAAACCCTTTCCAGATGCACTGGGCACTACAGGCTTGAAAGGAGAAGTCTCCCAAGTTCTTACTTGAAGAAGGCCCATTTCATAAAAAGCTGCATTGCAAGGCTCCCCTCCTACCCAGCAGTCTTGCAGTGGGCCAGACACTCTCTCCCATTTCCTTACCCAAAGCATAGTCTGCTCCATGCCGTAGATGGGAAGCAAGGCTACTGGAGGATATACCTGCAAAACATCTCTCTTCTCCAGAGCTTTTCAGGGGACAAGACACCATCTCTACATTTGGAGATATCAACACCAAAGTTATGGAACTCAAAAGCATGTATCTGCATTGTTACTGCCTTTTAGAGCCCTTTTAATCCGTTTTTAACTTGTTTGGGGCTGTAAATATTTGCAACTACTTTATTTTATTTTTGTGTGTTCCTATTTTTATTTTAAGAAACCTTGAATTTCTTTTAGAAAGGCAGGGTTTATATTTTTTGAAGAAGACAAAGTCAGTGCAATGAGCTGTAGCCCTTGGTTGTCATCTGCACCTGCTCTTTCTATCTCAGGCTGCTGGTTTTATGATCTTCTAGTGTTGCTGCTACAATTCTATTTCAAATTGGAGACGCTTGGTGAAGAGGAATCATGACACACTGCAGAAGAATGAGGCAAGATACAAGCAGAACTGACAACAATGTTGGGAGGAGAAGTCTCAAGAAAATTCTCTTAAAACAGACAGCAAAAAACGATTTCATAGTCTCTTAATGTGAATGCTATTAAATATTCCCACTGATAGTTGCTGCTGGATGTAGGAGATTGTTTTTTAAAGAATCCCTCAAAGTCAAATTTTGAAAAAGCAAAACTCTGATTATTATTATTTAATTCTAAACTTCATGTTCAGAAATGTGGGTGAAATTTAATTTCAACTCTCTGTATAATTAATTTTGATTCCACCCCATCATCCTGTCCTCTTCTGAAGACTGACCCTCTGTGGGGTCAGCATCACTGGGCAGTTACAGAGGCCCACACTGCTGCAGGGGTCTGATTGCCACCTCACAGGGCTTCTTCTATTTCTCCTCCTTGCTCCTGTGGCCTGTTCATCTGCTCATTCTGAGCAATCATCAAGCCATTCCAAAAGTGAGATGGACCACCACCCTCCATTTGCCTTTCTCTCTCTCTCTCTCTCTGGGAGGTCCTGTAGGTGGGCAGTCATGACAATAAAGAGGAAGAGGGGCAATCTATTTAGAGGAGGAGGCCCACTGAGGGCATCTTTCCTAAGAGCCCCCTAAACATGGATCTAGCATCACCTCTCCTGGATAAAACAAGAATTCCTGTGTGGATCCTTCCAGAAAAGTATTTGCAGCAGGGCTACAATCTTTAATCATTTTGATTGGTTTTGGTTGATGAATCACTGCCTTTAACTTTTAATCAGACAGACTGAGATCAAAAGGCACACCTGTCAATTTCTGAAAGTCTCCATCTGCAAGTGCCTGAAATCTCCTGCATTTTGAAATATTGGCATCTATTTGTGAATTGGTGTGGTAGGGATTATTTTAAAGTTAAATTTATCACATAGACATACTCTCTGTAGTACTAGCTGCATTTGGTGTTTGGAACCCAGAACGTGGCAGAATAAAAAACAAAAACAAAAAGGCTCAAGGTAGAACTATGTTATGGCTAGCTGTAAAAATAACCACAACAGATGGAAAACATGGTGAGTTCTGCTACTGCAGTCTTTGGATCATACCTGGCTACCCCCCAATATTCTCAGTTTCTAATCTTATTCAAGATGACTCATTCTCGTTCCTGGAAAGTGTGTGCTGGGATGGGCCAGCTAACAAAGGCCTTTGTTGGCTGATTCTCTAAAAACACATTTACAAAACATAAGGACAGATACTACAGCATTTGCTTAAAGCTGTTTGGGGTGAGAAAACCTGGCCCAAAGCTATAAAGAAAGCTGCCATCAGATCTAGCAACTTGGCTCAACTATTAGGCTGTTCCTAAAACAAAACTAAGTGGCTAATAATAGCTGCGCATTGCACCAGACATGCATAGCCGGTAAGAAAGCTGCAAGGAAACTGGGAGTGTTTCACTAGGCTTCTAGCTCAACATAAGCCAGGGGAGCAACATTCCATATTTACAATGAACGTGCAAAGCGCTGCTAAACATACTCCCCCACCCATCACCACCAAGAAATGGCAGCAGTCAAGGTATTCCTACATGCAAATGTATAATGGGGTTATAAGAAAGCTCACTCAATAACTCACATTCATACCTAGTTTCCAGTTTTGTTTTGTTTTAAATCCCACATCTATACAGTAACATCGCTTTCCATTCTAGCCATGACTTTTCCCACTCATATCACATCAGCAGCAATATTAAGGAAACAAGGAAGGAACCAAATAACTCAGTGAGACTTACTTCTGAGTAAAGAAGTTTAAGTCTAGAATTTAAAAGTCTAGAATTCTGTGCCAAATATCCCAGATTTTGTAGCTAGAAGACTCAAATCCTATACTAGAGATGCAAAAAATTGAATGCACAGTCTTCATTTTAATATATTTAGAAGAACTTAGACTTTGGGGCGGGGGGGGGGGTCATCATTACAATGATGATGACGATCAGAACTCATGAAAGTGGAGATGCAATTGACAACTAGAAATTTCACCAGTAAGCTACAAGGCTCAACTTAGCTAATGTGAATTTGGATCTCTCACATCCAATTTCAGCGCTATCCTTTGCCTCTCTCTGGAATCCAAAGTTTATAGCAGAAGCAGACTACAATTATTCAAGTTTCTCTTCTGTCCCCCTGCCCTGCCCCTATAAACATGAACCCTAGAAATGTGTTGTGTTTTTTTTAATGAAAGCTGGCACTCTTAGTGCTCCAATTTCTGCACTGGAAATGAAATTCTGTATTCTCAAGAAAATTAACCATCATGCTGATTCATAAACAGCCTGCTTATCTACATTTCATGTTCATGTCAAAATGTTAAATTAGTTTGTATCATCTCCATGACTCTTACCTTCGCTGAGTCTATTTAGGTGATAAACTCTTCAGAACTGGACTGTGTGTTACAGTGGTCAGTATATCATGGCCCTTTAACAAGCCAAACCAGGACACATTGGGCTTGTTCACACAATAAAATAGCCCATCGTGGTTTACTTAACCCATGGTGAGGATGCAGTGGGGGGAGCATGTGTGGACACATTTTGAGTATGCAATTCCTGCTTGGGGGTTGTTGTGTTTTGTGAACCTGATGAGTGTGAGTTATGCAAGGGTTATTTAATCCTTGTGTAACCCACGCTGACTGGATTCACACAACACGACAATCCCTGAGTGGGTGTTGGATATACAATATGGTGCCCATTGGCACCGCGGCTCATCCGAATCTAGTCATTATGTGGAATTGGGTTTCACTGAGTTTAGAATTGGGTACCTGATCTATTATACTGTAACAAGTTGTTACCTACCCTGAAACTGGGGGAGGTGCAGAAAATACAAACTGAAATTACATATTCCTATACAATGTAAAAACTAAGATAACAGATTATGGAAATATTGCAAGGAGAAAAGAATTATTTTCTACATCATAGACAAAATAAGGTTCTGTATTGAAACAATACTGAAATCTTTTGAATCCTACACTTGGTTATTTACAGCACTTGTCTACTTTGATGTTTATCCAGGTAAATATATATATATATAGTATTGCACCCTTCAGAAACACATGTCTCACATTTGGCCTATACTTTCAAGCAACTGAGGTTTCCTGGTGTGGATTTAAATAAAATGAAATACACCACCAAGTTGTGATTTCATTTAGTAGCACTTAACATCCTATTATTGCTGATATATATGAAAAAGAACATCTAGTTTTTAAAAGACATTTACCAGGCTCCTGCCTTCCAGCAAAGCACAGAATCACATCTCAGGTTTTTACTGTAATTATTGCAGAGGTGTTTTTTTTTTTTTTTTTAGTGGCAAGCAAAATTCTATGATTTCTGTTGTATAGCAAAAATGTAGTTATTTACCAGGCTTCTGTCTTTTAGTAAGACTGAAAACACTAAAATAAAATCTCGAGAGTCTTTACCAGCTTTTCCCAACTCTCAACAGGCACCTACTCTACAAAAGTGGTTAAAGAGGAGAATGAGACACATTTGTGATGGTAATTTTATGAAAATGTATCTGTTTTGTTCTGATTATTTCAGGCATAACGACATTTGTTCAATTTTGCAGCAAAACCTGAAAGGGGAATGGGGAGATAAAAGCTATTTCTTGATCTCTGGAGACAAGGCATGGGAAGAAGGGGAGAGAAAGAATGCTTGCAGCGCAGAATGGAAGGCAACACGCTAATACAACATAAAATTAAATGACGGTAATATATTCACGTTCCAGACTAGAGAAGAGAGAAGGTGGAGTCTATAACATTATGGTCTACTATCCATGATTAACAGGTTTTGAATGTCAGTATGCAAATCTGCTATAACTTTCATTTCCTCCCATGTAAATGAGGGGGCTGATCCAAATGTTACTGAACTGAAGTCCTGTTGCATTTAATAGTCTTTTGAATATACATTTTTCAAAAGGCAGATAGATTCCCACAGGGCTTTTTTTCAAAGGTACACAGGTTGGAGAATTATCACACTGAGTCATAGACCTGGGTATGTGGTGTTTTTTAAAAAGGTATTGCCCTAATATGGAATTAGCAATTAAAAGTTAATCCTAGTGACACAGGAATTGGTTTTAGATGGCAAATCCACCCCAAGGAAGTGTGTTTAATAAAACTTGATATAATATTACCCCCAATATCTCCATAAAAGAGGGAAATACATAGTGCTGGACTATATAGACCCTTGGTCTGATCCAGCATGGCTCTTCTTATGTTTTTAAGTAGCAACCTATCCACAGCCCAAGAATGTTTTGCCCAAGGTCACCCAAAAACTTGGAGCCAGAACTGAGTGCAGGTGCTGAGGACAGAGGGAGCAAAGAACGATCTCCACTACTACCAACCCCTGCAACGGTTCATTCTTCCTTTTCCTCCACTGATCATATTTAAAAGGGTGCAAGAGCTTGCTTTTGCATTTCTACTGTTACTAGTGGAAGGAAAGTCAGCAGAGCTGGATAAATCTAAAAAAAGTGGAGAAAGCAACTTCTTTACGTGGGAAGAACCTCACAAAACTGCAAGTGATTATTATTTATTTATAAGTGTATATCCTCCCATTCCTGCAAAGAGTCCAAGGGTATGTGTATAGTGATCAATCTCCACAGCCATTTTATCCTTACAATAATCTAGTGAGGTAAACTAAGCTTAGAAACAGTTATTGGTCCAAGGTCACATAGTGAGTATCATGGTTGTGGGGATTTGAACTCAGGTCTCCCCAGTCCTATTCCAATATGCTAACTACTACACTACACTAAGACTTCACAGGTGCCATAGGGAGGGGGATCCACCACCACCTATCTGACTGTGTGTGAAAATGTGTGACACAAGCACTTCCATTCAAACATAACCACCCAACTCAGTTCAGTTCACACAATCAACATGACGTAAATATAGACTGACTAGAGTTCAGCAAGCAGTGAAGAACTTCTCAGATTTCTTCATTTCATGCACACCTTGTCCATGTTTTTAGTGTTCATTCCAAATAACTATGGAATGAAATTTGTGCAGTACTGAATGGTACAAAAGGCTATATAGATTGCATTAAGCCCCCCCTCCCTACACAACACACACAAATGCACACATGCACAAGTGGTTGTCTCAGTGACTCTGAGCCAGTTCCTTGACTTTTAGACTAATCTACACCACAATGTTGTATGATAAATGACTATATATTACTAAATATACTGATGGACAATGATCTCCCAAGTCTCATGCACAGAATGCTCCCAGCTGTTTTACCTGGCATCATTTTAAAGCTTTTTTCATCTACGTACAACACCTCAAACTAAATCTAAGAGGTGTCAGGGATTGAACTTGAGTCATAATATATGCAAAACATGTGCTGACCAGCAAGTTCTTTCCAAATCCATGTATGTGTGGCAAAAAAAAAGAACACATATCCCCTCGTGCTGCACTCTGTAAGTAACAGTGTAGACACATTTACCCACACAGAGATTATATTTGTGCCCATATGAACCAATCCTAACAAAAAAAAGTGCAGAGTAGCAGTTCCCATATCCAGTCACATCAGTTCTGAGGAAAATTCAGCTCCCATCATCCAGTCAGGTTAGGGACCGCTTCTTCCTGTCTAAAGGCCCTCAATGAAGTGCCTCTCTTCCTACCAGTTTTCTGGCCTAGTTCTTCGTGCTGTGGTAAAGCCCTGTGGGAGGAGGGGGATTAAACATAACTGAAACATGAGAATTAGTAATTCAGGGGAGAGGCTAGGCTAGAATCCTCCTCTTTGACATCTAGTTTTCTATGTGGTGTGGGGGTTTTTTTTTTAGTACACATTCATTCATAAGAGCCTCCGCCTGCTATCTGAAGTGGTATAACCTCAACACAGTTACCAGCTCAGGCAGTTACCAGCTCAGGAAGAACCAGGTCATAGTTTGTCCATTTGTGGCTGAATTTGTAAAATGGAAGTGAGAAAGAGGAAGGAAGGACCAAAAGTGAACCCATCCTGAACTTCATATCCTCTGACCATGGGCCTTTCTACACCTAAGGAGTATTCCAGGTAAATGGATGGATCATCCCTGCCTGCTCCCGGGATCCCGTGTGTCATTTGGATGTACAGGGATGATCCTGGGGGGAAAAGGCAGGTGTAGAAACGGCCCTTGAATCCCCATTCCATAATATCAGATATGAGGGGAAATAAGCCAGTTTCAAGACCAAATATGGCATGGAAGATCTATAATTGGATAGATTTTTTTAAGACTTAAAGACAGATGTGGGGAGGGGGAAAACTGGATGGCAACCAGTGTTGGGAGAGTAGTGAGGCCTAACCCTTCCCTCCATGCCATTTCCACAAATTTAAACCATTTCATTGAAGCTCCTCTAAAATTTGTTAGCCTTTCAAGTGCCAGGAGACACCGGCTTTGTTACAGAAAGCAGCCATCCTTCTGGAATGCTCTCATTACTTATGTATTTAGGGCTGAGCTCCAGCATGGCTAAGAGGCTGCAGGGCTCAGCTCTGGCTCAAATTAAGCCCTGCCCAGTTTCCCGCGTCGAGGCACAGCCCGTTGCCCAAAGTTTCCTTCCCTGGGTATCCCCAGCAGCCCTCTTTAGAGTTGCCTTCAAACTCTGCTTCCCTTTCCCACACACTGCAGCCCTCTTGGCCTCCCTCGGCACTTGGGGTTTAGTTTTGTTCCAGCTGGCCTCCGAATTACTTCTCTGTCAGCCTCGCCATCGCCAATTTAATCCACCCTCCCTCCCAGTCTTGGACCCACCTCAGGCTGCCTCTCCACTGCGAACCTGGATTTCCCTCCCAGCCTCTTGTCCTGCACTCCTTTCGCTGCTCAGCCCAACCTCTCTGCAGCCTTCTTACCCATCCACGCCTCGGGTTCCCTTCCCCATGCCCGTCTCCTCAGCTCCAGATACTGCCCCGCAGGCTGTACCTCCTTGGCTCCCACACACCCTGCGCATCAGCCCTTTGCGAAGCTGGACTAAATATCCTTTCTAGCTGCTCCCCCAACCCAGACCATTTCACGGGGCTCCCCTACTCTCCTTTCCCCAGTAAAGCTGTAGCCCCCACCCCCACGTAAAAGCCTCTTGCAGCTCGCCCGCCTCCCCGCTAAGGTGCTAGCCCCATCCCATTCCTCCCTAACCTATTTCCCAGCACAATTCCCACCACCTTTTCCTCCCGCAGCCAACCCCAGCCCAGCCAGGTTCCGACTTCCAGCCGCCTAATCATCATCTTCCAAAACCTCCTGTCTAAACAAAACCCTTTTATTTTAGGGTCCCCCCCTCAAAGACCCGCTTCGTCTCTCCTACCAATCCCCCAAATTTGTCAGTTACTCGATCCAATTTTCTCCCCCAACCTTTCCCCCTATTCCTGTAACCCGCCTTCGCCCCCCAAACTGGCTCTCCTGGATCCCTCGATTCCTTCCCAGCGGCTCCGATCGGACGGTCCCCAACAGCAGATCGGATGCCTCCCCCAGATATGTTTGTGTCCCCAGCCCTGCTCTGACCGTCCAGGGCTTCTCCAGCCCCGTCTCCCCCGTTCCCGAGCGCCCCGGCCCCTGTTTTTTCCCCTTCTCTCTTTATCATAAATATATAAATTATGCTAATTAAGACCATTGCATATTCACTGAACCGGGTCCCCCCCGCCCCCCAGGTCCACACCACACCGGCCCCGCGCCGCACCCCCAACTCACCGCTGCGCAGCCGGGAGGGACCCGCTCGCCCCCTGCCCGGGCCGGGGCTCCTCGGAGCCGATCTTTTTCTTTTCTTTTTTTTCCCTGGGAATAATTAAAAATTCATCTCACAGCAGCAGGAGCGAAGGTTGCTGCACACACAAAAAGGGGGGGCCGGGGAGGCGGCGCTCCCCCTCCCCGGGCCCAGCAGGGCTCAAGCCCTTCTGCAACCACAGCCCCCGAGGTTTTGCACCGGGCATTTCCCCCAGCTACAGCCACCCAAGCCCCTGCCCCGCCTGGGGGAAGAACGAGGGGGCAGATTTCGAGACTCGGGAGTTTTTTAGCTGCTGCGTCATGAACATAATTTATGCAAAGGCCTTTGCCGCATCCTGCAAAGCCCCGAGAAGGCCACTAGGGGGAGCAGAGACAGCCCCTCCCCTCCCTAGTCTGCTTCCAACCCCCCGTCCCATTTCCCCACCCACAAAGTGCAAAGTATTTCTACTTGGGGCGCCCCTGTTCCTTTCTCATCGCAAGAGAGAAAATAAAACGAAATAATCTAAAACAGAAGAAGTTGCTGAAGACGTGTGTAAGCCCCTTCCCAGTCAGGTTCAAAGTCAAATACCCTTTAAAGGCAGATTTAGTTTCCTCTGTCCTGCAAAATGCCTTGGAGAACGTTTGGAACACAAGGCGTTCAAATACATTTCAGCAGTTCGTGTGGCAGCGGAAGGAAAGCGGAGCAATTGCAAGTCTGTATCTAGCGAAATAAGGCTGCAATCCTATACATTTACCTAGGACTAAGACCTTCTGAGTAAACACGCATAGGATCGGGCTGCACGTGTTTCTTCTCATGAAGATGTTCGTGCCACAGCTCAGAATAACCATCTGGCCCAACCCTTGAATTTATGTCCCTGCAACCACTTGGAATATAGATTTTGATAGGAGGGGACTCAGGGCAGAAGCTGTCTACATGTGCTTCTTGTTTGGCAAAAACGCCAGTGTTGCTATTTGTTTGATAAAATAAAGGGATAAGTCAGAAAAGTCGCCAGGGAAGTAGAAGACTAAATTTTTATTTTTTTAATCTCCAAATTTCTAGACAGGTTGTCACACCCAAAAGCCACTCTTGGGGCTTTTAATTGCTCTGTCAGTGGTTCCAAAATGTGTATTAAAGGGCTCCACAAATCAAACCAGAATAGTGTTTCTTTAGGACTGAGTTTCAGGAAGCTGAAAAGAGTTTGGTCCAGCACTGCCTCTCAATGAAAAGGGGTTGACACACTCTACTACTATTCTTCTCGGAGTGGCTGGAAATAGGGTGGTACTCTGCATCCTAAATATGCCTTGGGAAAGTGTCAGGGAGGATCCTGCATTTCCGTGCATGTGTGTGTGTGTGTGTGTGTTTACATTTTGAGAACCAATCTATTTGCAAACAAAGAATTCCAGATATGACATTAAATAAAACAGATGAGTGAGCCATTTCCATAAAGTCAGGTTAAATGCCATAGAAAATTGTCTTATATACCTTGGTCCATCTTGCTCAGTATTGTCTACTCTATACTAGTCACTGGCAGTGGCTATCCAAAATTTCAGATGGTGTTTTCCCAGTCCTACCTGGAGTTGACAGTAATTGAACCTGGGGCCTTTGCATGTGCCCTACGTACTGCTAAGCTATGCCCTGTTAAATAATTTGTTAAATATGAATTTCAGCAATATGTATTTTCCACCTGTACAAATCATAACACACTTTTTCGATGTCATAAAGTACCTGTCACCTTTGACCTCCTCAACCCAATGAGCTTGCTTCACATTTGGAGAACCACTTGACCCAAAGAATTTTCTAAGAAAATAAATGAGAGTGTGAAGGTTATACACAATTTACTGAACAAAAAGAACTGAAATTTGAACCCATTATGTTCACAAATGAAGCCAGGTCCCCAAGTGTAGTTACCACTCCTCTAAGTGTGAAAGTAGACCCACCTTTTCCATCTAAGCCTATGCTTAAATGTCTGCTTGGAGAAAAATGCTTGTCTGAATCAGGCTCCAAGAAGCAGATATTAATACCACGCGCGCACACACATGCTCACACTCTTAACATATACCCAGCTAACACTGTCAACGTTTTCATTAGCAACTGAATCCATTATGATAAAATGCCTTTGCTCTAGTACAGCTGGTTTTGAGACATCATACTGCAATTCGGCTGAGAACTTAGTTTGCATATGCTGCATGGTGATTATGAATATTTAAATACTTCCATCTTGTTGAATTTCAGGTTCATTTACATACATAGGCATACTATTAATATAATACATCTAGGAAAATGGAGCACATTCTTTTAAAGAATTCTTTTAAAGACATTGGTAGATTTTTCTTTCTTAGCAAATAGCTTGTGGAGGCGGGGAGGGAAAGGGGGAAGAATTATACTCAAATTAATGGCTGAAAGAAACAAAGCTCTTTTTCTCTGAGATTACTATCAAACACTTTCTGTAGAACTCCTTCATGGGTTTCATTACTCCTTTGTTGATAAATCAGTATTTCAACTTTTACATTTCCGCTCTCTTTTTTTGTTTTCCATTGTTGAGATGACTTTCCTTCTTATACTGTAGTCAAAGCCCACCCTTTGTATCAATTTTCTCTTTGTATTCGTTGACAGTTATCATTCTTTATAGCTATGTTTTTTCACACAAAATACATACACCCATTTTCAAAAATTCTAACATTATTACCAACCCACATGTGCATATGCACATTAGTCCCAAGATACACAGCTAAATTTGCACTAAAATGGCTTTTCATTTAAGTACTATTGCATGAGAGAGAAGCAAAAAAGCACAAATTAACAGATTGATTTTAAAACAACCACCCATGGTTAAATGGCACCAACTGGAAAGATAATAGTGAAAGTGTACAGAAGCCAAATGCATGAAAATAAGCTCTCCTGCCTGCTATTGCACACATCAAAACCTAAATCTACACCTGCAGAGATGTTTTTAAGGCCAGACTTCCTGTAATCTGAGAAAAGATGGAATAAGTGGGAGGGAAATACAGGAGGACAACACTTTGATGATGGTGCCATTATGTAGGTGCCCCACAAAATGTATGTGAACAAAGTGTGTCAATTCCACACTAAACATCAAGTTTGGAAACACCCTTAGTAAATGTGTAACTCTTTTAATAAGACATCCCTAAAGGCAAAGATTTTCCAAGGACAGGTACCAGAAAACAGGGACTCTCTTCCTTGTTAGTGAAATTGCAATTTACCTAAAGAGCTTTTAAGGATTTCCATTCACCATTGCCTGAACAACCAGGATATTGTAGTTGGATATGTACAGAGGAGTTACTGGAAAGTTGTTCTTAAAAGCTTGAGAGTGCTGGAAATTGATTTTGAAGCAGCAGTAACCATACAAAATCTACAGCCTGTGTCTACTGTAAAAGCTTAGAATAGTCAGTCAAAAAGATTTTGCTCTTTCAATTCCCATGCTCACTAGCATAGTTTAAAATAACTGTTCTTTACTGATTTAACTTGGTCTGGGTTGTTCTGAAATATGTTGTGTGCCTTACAAGTGCCTCTCCACTTTGGTTAAGATACACTCTCGGACGGCAAGAATGCTGCTTCAGGAAATAGGCCCTGATTCAGGGCCAGCTCAAGCCATTTTGCTGCCTGAGGCAAAAGACAAAATGGCACGCCACCCTTACAGAAGTTGAGTGGACTATTTCAATACTGGAATCCTCCACCTGAAGCAACAAGCTAGTTTAGTTAGCATCAGGGCATATGGTATACACACCTGTGTCCTCTGAGGGAGAGAGATAGCCAGGGGACCCACAAGTAATAGGGGAAGCTGTTGCTGCTCTTCAGCATGTGCTGCCTAAGGCAGTCGCCTCACTATGCCTAACGGTAGGGTCAGCCCTGATGACATTGATGAAATATCAGAGGATAAAATATCATCTTCAAAGTGGGGGTTCTAGGTTAGAGAATCTACTCTAAAAAGTACTCATAGTGGGTTCCACCCATGCCTGTGCCTTCCATACACACTTAATCACCTTACTTGCTATGGGATTTACCTGAAAACAGCGGCTGGGTGCAGGAAGCACCAGTTGCTGGGGAACATGGGTGGGAGGGTTCTGTTGTGTCCTGCTTGTCGGTCCCTGGCTGACAGCTGGTTGGCCACTGTGTGAACAGAGTGCTGGACTAGATGGACCCTCGCTCTGATCCAGCATGGCACTTCTTACGTTCTTAAGCCACCCACTATTTTTTGTGCCCATAGCAATGCTATGCCAGCCTAAAACACTGTGGGGGATTTTAAATGATGGACAGCTTTCTAGCCATTGCCGCTCATACCAGATAAGGCTATAGCCAGGGGACCAGGCAGGCAAATGATCCAAGCATCAGCACTAGTGGACCCTGCAGGAGTGCTTGTTCTTTAGCAGCTGCCTCAAGTTATCAGATGCTGTTACCGGCCCAGTTCAACACATTTCCCAAATTTACTTTTGCTTGGTTGTTACCAGACACCATTACCAGTCTGGGGGCTTTGCGGCACTTGCTTTGAAACTGTGTCTATTTTCAATTGGGCAGGTTTCGCTTTAGGACCT
This sequence comes from Elgaria multicarinata webbii, assembly GCF_023053635.1. Lineage (NCBI taxonomy): Eukaryota > Metazoa > Chordata > Lepidosauria > Squamata > Anguidae > Elgaria > Elgaria multicarinata. Next base: position 26,567,221 of record NC_086173.1, read on the forward strand.
CTTTCCCACCTCTAAAAAAAAAAAGAAAAGATCGGGGACATTTTACACTCATGAATGATTTAAGTTTCATGCCTGCATAATAGCCTCATATGCATATTCATCAGTGCACTGTATGTACACAAGAGGTTAATTTAAACAGCAGGCAAAGGCAGCTGTTGATCAGGAGGCTTAAGAAAAAGAGATATTTTCAAATCCAGGAAAGTTTGTACACAATATGATTGCGGGGGGTGGGGGAACCTGGCAGTTCCTGAGTTTAGTACAATGTTTTCATGCATTTTCTTGAAGATTTGAACTGGCTTGAGAAAGATGTTTACTCAGAAATATGTTCTATGGTGTTCAATGGGGTCTACTACCAGTTAAGTGTGGACAGGACTATGTTGTAAGAGAGTGATAAGTTATAAGACCCCAGTTCATGCCTATTCAGGTGTGCCATTTAGGAGGAATAAAAGGTCACCGCTATACCAAATTTGACAATTAAAATAGCAAAATCTGATAGGTATAGTCAAATGTAGAGCAAAAACAAGCATACATTACAAGGACAAAAATACAAACAATTAGAACAACTTCTTTACGACAAAACAGCAATACAATATTAATAATACAATCCATCCAAACATAAACGTTTATTTGTACAATCTTTACAAGAAAATCCAAACAAGGGCAATGATGATTTATGCAAGTAGTTGTGTCAGAGGCTAACACATCGAACTCAATCCCATCTATGGTAATGCATGGAGATAGCTATATCAGAGGGCAAAACCCCTCACTCTTAAAGCACAAACTGCTCAGGTTCAGCTCAGCTTCACATTGCAAGTTCCCTCATCTATACAATTTTTTATTGTAATGATTAGACACACATACACACTCTTAATACACAAACAAGGCATACATGTGAATAAATTAATATGGCTGCCTGTTCCCATTACATCTACTTTAGCCTTTAAGTAGTATCATGCTCTAATTATATATGAACCACTCACGTACCTAATCTATCTTTAATGCACCACATGCAGCCCAATCTTACTGAGGTTTAGACAGAAGTCACACTGAGTGCTGGGCTTACTCCTAGGTGTGTATGGGATTGCAGCCTTAATAGTATCAAATACATACATTGGGGGTGGGGGATAGATTTATCTTTTATAATGTTGTTCAAATAAATTTACTCCAGGAAATCCCATTGTGTTATTATATTTTAAAAAAATCACCCACCTGTTTTCAACAATGAAACAGTGCATATTGCTAGACTCTAGCAGTTATATTAACTGCTATATTAAAAAGCAGTCATACTTTAACAAGATTAACTGAATGTCAATGCCAATGCTTAACCCACTCATATTCTAAGGGACAATAGCCTGAAAACATTTGTATACCAAGCTGCAGATCAAATAGACGCATTGCTTGACTACACTGATCTCACTATTATCCAAATTATAATTGTTACCAATATCAGAAAAGAATACATGCTGGTTTTTACTATTCAACAGGGGTGAGCAGAATGTAGATCTCTATCCACTAGAAGATTGCTGGATGATTTGAAATACATGGGCAAAGATTCTTGACTTCCAAATGTTTAACAAAATGACTTCTCACCCACCCAAAATTACATTGTTGAAATGATGAAAGGTTGGGGTTTTGTGTGGAAAGAATTAGAGCCCTGTTCTGGTACTCAAAATTGTGGGGCTTGGAATTTTTTACTTCTAAGTGTAAGGTTTTTGCATCAAGTTCTGGATAAGGGAATCTGAGGATTTTAGCAAAAAAACACAAGTTCCCACAAGCCGGAGGTATGTCCTTCCTTGCACTACTTTTATATATCCTTTTTATATTTTAAAAGAAATTGATCTAACATAAGCATGGGAACCAAAGATCCCTGGTGTGTTGCAAAGGTTTCCTGGACATCACATATGATACAAGCTTACTTCAAAATATAACTCCTGGCCATCCTCTTAAAAATTTAGATCTTAACTTTTTTGCATAGAGTATTGCTGTGCAAAAGAGATCATACTGGCTGTGATCTAAAATTTGCGTGTATCAACTAACCATTGGTCCTTTAACCCTTGGGTAGTCAGGGCTGTCTGGGAGCAAGTAAGTGTGCTGCCTCCTGACTATTTGCCTCTTCCATTTTGTTCCTGGTTTAGAAAACAGCCTAGGAATGCTCCATTCCTGGGTTGTACTCTGTGATGTGCAAACCCAGAACTTCAGATTGTTGTGGGAATAATAACCCAGAGATTTTATCCAGCAACAAATCATAGGTTGAAACTCTGAGTTATTTCTTCCTCAGTAACTCAGAGTTCTGGGTTCACACATCTAAACTGGAAACAAAAGAGAAGTAGTGGGCAGTCGAGGGTCACCGCGCTCACTCCTGTGCAGCCCCAGCTACCAATCAGTTAAACAACCATGGTTATGTTACATGCAAACCGGGTCAATGTATTCAACTTAAGGGTTCAAGGGGCTTTCCACTGTGATAAAACTGCATCTAAAACTATATAATTTGAACCCATACTTCTGCTTCTTTCTAAAGGAAAACACTTAATTTTTGAGTGTTGTTTTTCCTCAATGTATCAAGACTACAAAGCCCAGCACACCTTGCCAGTGACCTGAGGGAAACAAACGTTCACCATACGAGATGTCCCTCAAACATCTGCAACACACAGGGGTACCCCAGCCCAACTGATGTGGAAAGGATGTCACAAAGGTGAAAAGTTTGAAAAGACAGATACTTTTTCCTTGTTCTTGTAGTGAACACAGAATGCCAGTTATGGAAAACATATGACCTGTGTTAATCTGAAGTCTATACAACCTTACCTAGGAGTAATTCCTACTGAACTCAGACAGTGTGACTTACCTTCTGAGTGGACAATAATAGGATCAAGCTGTTAGTCCAGGTCTGCAGAAAGGACCAGTATGGGGTGAAGAAACCCACACATCTGGATTACAGGAAGTGGGAGTTCTTAGACAGCGTTAGTTATTTATTTGTGCTATTTTATTTAAAAGATTTTTAGGCTGCACTTCAGTAGAACTATCAGGTTAGCATAGAGCAAAAAAACAAAACAAAAACAAACCCCAACAACCCATGTTAATATAAAACCATACTTAAAATAAATACGCAGCAGTACAGCAGCATAAGCATTCCGCATCAAAAAGCAACTGAGTGGATCAAACCATTATTCAGTCAACTGGTATTACATACTAAAAATTGTGGTTGAACAAAGATGTCTTCTCCTGCTGGTGCTTGGGATGACATCACAGTTGGCACTAGGCAAGCTTCCCTGGGGAGGGCATTCCATTTGTGGGATGCTGTAACAGGAAAGGATCTCTTTCCGATCACTACCCGCCTGACTTCAGATAGCGGAAAGACCTGAAGGAAAGTCTCCCGTGGTGAACAAGATGTCTGGGCAGGCAAGTCCCAACCTGTCTAGGGCTTTATAGATAAACACCAGTGCTTTGAATTGTGACCTGAACTGACCAAGAGCCTATGTAGTTATTTGAGAACCGGTAACCTAGGAGCTGCATTTTGTACTAACTGAACTTTCTGAGAAGTCTTCAGAGGCAACTCTATGCAACGTGCTGCAGTAGTCTAACCCCTTGATCCCAGTGGCGATGAAAACATGTTTTCAAGAACTTACACCATATTTTTGATGTTCCTCCATCCCTGTCTATTCCTTCAACATTTCATCGTTGTGGATCTCTGAAATGAGAGCCTCTGGGTCCTAAATGTGAAGTTAGGCTTGTGTGGCCTGAATTTCCAGCACTTTAGGTTGGGAAATACAGTACAGCCATCTGCTGGATGATGGAGACTAAGCATAGTAACAGCTAATGTCAGTTGGATTTTTGAAAAATGTTAATATTTTAAGGACTGAAATCTGACCGGCTGCCTGATTTGAAGATCTGGTTCCTAGAGCATGGATAGACTGAATAAGCAATTGGAAATAAATTTTTGCAGGGTGGGAAGCATAAATCAGACTGCACTAAGAAAAAGGCAGCCTGAAGCATAGATCACCACACTCCCTTTCTCTTATGATAACATCTAAGAGGGCAGGCTTTAAAATAACTAACATAACCTAAAGCTGATTGTGAAATAACTAACAAAGCATTAGTTAAATGCTAATGAGCAGAGCTCTTTGACTGGTACAATTCTGACAGCCTTAAGGCCTAATTAAACTTAAACCATATTTGCAAGTTATCTGTTCTTTCCATTGATCTCTTATGCATGAATTTGGACGCTACTTATTTTTCCAAGGTGCAGCTCCTTGGCAGAGAAAAGTAATTCCTGGGAGATTAAAGATAGTCCCCTTAAACAATTTTTAAGTCACCGGAGAATTTTGGTTCATCACGATGAAACCAGATTTAAATGGCTATATCCATTATGCTATAGGGTAGGGGAGTGTGATATTGCGACAAAAGGACACATCACTTGAAGTAAATTAAGATTAATTAATATATATATAAAATATGTTAATATAGAATTTACGGACCACATTTGGCTGATAGAGGACCACTAGTTGGGTCACTAATTAACTAGACCAGATCCAATGTGATGCTATAACTTGGAGAAGGGAAGCCAATCCTTGCTCAAATATGAAACTCATCATTAGGGGTGGCCGTGAGCAAATTAACTCTCAGCTGGACCTCACTCAGCCCTCACAGAGGGCTGTTATGAGGATGAAATGTTGTACTGAGCTCCCTTATGGAAGGGGTGGGATACAATTGCAATATACTGTATAATAGGAGATTCTAATGACTAAAATATAAAAAGGAGCATTTGATAGTTCTTAATAGCTGGCACAAGGAAGGAAAATAAATTATTAGAAACAAATTTCCTGTGATCTCTGTAAATGCTAACCAGGAGAATCTTCATCCCCTATTGACTGGAATCATTAGTAACTTCAAGGAAAGAAGAGTGTTAGGTGATTGCAAGGCGGTGATTCCTTAGCTTCTGCTAAAAATATAAAAATGGAAAATCTGGATGCCCACTCCCAAGCAAGTTCCTAACCAGATTCCAACCTTCCCCCTTTGTTGACCAAGCTTTAGTTACATGAGGAAACACCACCTTTGTTATTGATCCTTGTTGGTTTGGCTCTTCTTCTGAATAAGGCACTGGAATTGCGCTTACAGCTTTGGGCTACTACAATATTGGCTCAGACAGTGAGTGATATGGATAATTGCTCAACTGAACCTATTAGATCTTTCTGTAGCCTTTGATACCATTGTCCATGAAACTTTGGTGACATTATGTCTGCCAGACTTGGCAAGTGCTTGTTGAATTGCTCTGGGATAGATTCGTTCAGTCTTAGTAGGGAGATATTGGAGGGTAGAAGTGAGCAGCTGTTCATCCTCTCCACTATGGGGTCCTTCAGGATTCTGACCTATCCTCATTCTTGTTCAAAGTGATATGAGGCCATATTTTATCACTGGTATACTTCTGATGAATGATTCTCCACTTCTGATTTTCTTTTTACTGAAATCGTGCAGTTCTGGGTTTACCCACTGAAATGCCAGATAGGCAACTCACTATGCAACCCTATGCACATTTTCTTGGGAACGAGTGCCACTAAACACAATGGAACTCACTTCTGAGTAAATATGACGATTGCATTGCATAGTATTTTGAAAAAAAATGAATTTAAAGCACTCTTACCTTTGTAATTTCTTTTGCATGTTTTGGCATTTGGGATTGCATGTTTTGAGTGTAATGTGCGTTTGATTGTTCATATACCAATTTACATAAAATACATAAATATGTAAAGGTATAAACCTATGCAAAATAGTTCTTCCTACTGTAATTATTGCATCAAAATGAGCCCAGATGCACACCTGGCTAGGAGTACTTTCCTAGAAGAAAAATAGCCAGAAATAAAACACATTCCCCTTCCTCAAGCCAACAAAACACCATTAGTATACAGAATTCACTGAGCCTTTGTTATACTTTGGGAATAGATTTGCGTTTTTATTCTATTTTTTTCTTATTCTAAGATGTTTTTGGGGTGTTGGCATCTTTTGTTAAAAAAGTTTAAGATGTTTAAGTTTCTTGGTTCTAGCATCCGAGGTGCACTCAGAAGTATACTGCCTCTGCCACATTAGGATGATATCTAAGGTGAAGCAAATGGCTTTTGGAAAAAGAGTCTTTTTAATGGTGGCATCCTGATTAATAGTTCCTGCTGTCTACTGTAAAATTATTTCAATTCCTGGGGGAAGAGCTTTTAAAAACATTTCCCCAAGCCTTTTATAATCTCATTTTATTTTAACCTTTGCTGAAGGTTTTAATGCTGTTTTTAGATCACAGAATGGAATCACAGAATCCTAGAGTTGGAAGGGTCCTATAAGGCCATCGAGTCCACCCCCACCCCCGCTCAATGCAGGAATCCACCCTAAAGCATACCTGATAGATGGCTGGCAGAGGCAGTTGGACAACCATCTGTCAGGTATGCTTTAGGGTGGATTCCTGCATTGAGCGGTGTGTGTGTGGACTCGACGGCCTTATAGGCCTCATTCAACTCTACTAGATGCGGATGCTATTTGGTTATTTGGATTCCACCCCCCCCCCCATCGTTTGTTATATTTTTTATTGTATTTTCTTCATTTTCCTCGCAAGTCATTTGAGCGTCAGGGTTAATAATAACAACAACAACCATCATATTAATTAATTAACGTAGCTATCACAGCCAGTAACCCCTGATATCCGCTCTATCCTCTACAAAGGTGCCCCATCTTTTTCGGGAAGAGGCAGCAGCGTCGTCTTGAAGCTCGCAGGCCCAGCGAGGCCTCCTTCTACCTGCTTAGGCTTCCTTGTAAACACCGACCGCAGCCTCAGAAGCAAGGGCCACGCCCCCTCGCCGTTATGGACACGCCCCCTGGCACTGCCGGTCCTTCTCTCGGCTCCATTCTTCGCGGCAACGCTGCGGAGTGACGTCACACGCTTCAACGTAACCCCTCTCATCAAGGCTGCAGCGACAACAACAAGGAAGTGATTGAGCGAGAACAGTCACCGCCGCCAAAGCCAGCAGTCACCGGAACCTTCCGTAGTCGAGTGAACCGTCCTTTCTCTTCGCTCCTTTTCGACGCCGCCATTATGAACAGCAAAGGCAAGAGACTGACTCCCCCTCCCCACCGTACACAAACCCCACCCAGTCGCCTCACCTTTCGCAGGGGCGCTGTCTCTTTAAGGCTGGCGCCGCAGTCCTGTTATCTGCGGGCCCAATCCCTAACTGGCGGGAGGCCTGACCAATGGGAGGCCTTGAAAAGTCGGGGTGAAGGGCGGATGTTAGGTTGCTATGACGCAACTCTCCTGGCCAGGGTGTTAACCCTTTGGCTGCCGTGGAAGCGGCAAAAGAAGCCGTCCTTCCCCTCTCCCCCCCCCCCTTCCCGGTTTCTCTTCCCCTAGAAATTAAGAAGGGCGCTGTGACACCTTCGCGATAATAGTTTGATTGTGGTATAAGCTCTTTTGGACTGGAGCCCACTCCGTCAGAGCCGTGTGAAAGCTTTGGATTTTGATACTGCAGACATAGATAAAGGGAGAAGGGTTGAGATTGGACGGCAGAGATTTGTGGGAGGATCGCACTTGCTAGTACTGGCTGGCGAGTAGGAAGTCTCTTGGGAGGCAGGTGACTGGGTGAGATCTTCCCTTTTTACAAAGTAGATCAGGACTGCAAGAGGGCAGAGGGCCTCTTTCCCCTACTCCCCTCCAAACATCCCCAAATGTCAGATTCCATCCTACTGTTCCAGAATTATTATTCTACCACTCTCTGGTTCTGTGTTTACTGTCGCTCACCTAGTGTTCAAATTGCCTCCATGCAAACCTACATTAAAAATGTGTAAGAATTTGCACTTGTCCTGCTTGCATGGAGCCTGTTGATATTGTATTCACATGCATGGGCCATTGGACATCTTTCTCCACTCAAACTCTGTTGGCTCAAAGAATGGTTATGGGCCTGATAGGATCATTAGTAATGAAAATAATAATATTCCTTGCATCTCCTATAAATATCAGGTCTGTAAGGCGAGATATGACAGTGAATTGAGGAAGGACTAAAAGGTAGAAGAAAAATTGCACCTGATTCTTAAGGAGAGGGGTGGTGGAAACAGTAGCACCTGTTATCAGGTTAAGATCAGATAAGAATTAACATCGGGAATGTAGAGTTAAACCCCCAAATCTAGGTACCTCCTGCCTAACACTAATACCTTTTCTTGCTTCCTGGTAGGTATAGCTCTGTATTTTGCCTTGCTTCCTGTATGACAGGTGTCATGCCAACAAAGTATCCCCTGACTTGCTTGACTGGAAGGGCAGATCCTGAATAGGAAGGAAGCAAAGTGTGTAGGAACAGAGGGTGATGCTTGGATAGTGACAGTGGGATTGTGCAGGGCCAGCCCAAGGCATTTTGCTACCTGAGCCAAAGAACAAAATGGTGCCCCCTCCCATACCATGGTCAAAAGCCAACTGGACTGGCAGATGAGTCTTCCTTGAAAACTGGCAATGGGACAGTGCTCTCCTTCCAACTAAGATTGTAGTGCCTGAATTTGCTTTCCTTTCCCCCCTCCTCCTCCTCCGTCTCAATCATCTTTCCTTTTGTGTCATGTCTTTTAGATTGTAAGCCTGTGGGCAGGGACTGTCAAGAAATACTTTTGTAAGCCGCCATGAGAGCCTTTTTTGGCTGAATGGCGGCATAAAAATCTGTAAATAAATAAATAAATAAAGCAGCTGGCCTGCTTAGGAAGTGTAGGGTAGACCAGGTGGCTCAGAGCTCTCTCCTACAATAGCTTGCTGATACCTCCCAACATCTGCCACCTTGTGACCGGCTCTCTCTGCCTATTAGTAGGGGTGGCTCTGTGATTGTGAGATTATAAGAACAGTACACTGTCCATTCCTGTGCTCATTTATCTGTAAGTAAGGCCAACCAAGTTCAAGGCAGCTTACAGTTGAGTGACAATATATAGAATTGTCACAAATCTAAGAACTGGAATTGGTGTGGTGCATCATGTAGTTCAAGTTCAAATGGGTTATCCTGTAATTGTACTTAAAGCTTTCCCTCACAATAATACCCGTTCAGTCTCTTTCTTTAAAAATATCCAAGAAATGAGAATCCACATTATTTACTTAGTACATTTATATATATATCTTTCCTCCAAGGTAGTTAAAAGACTAAGACAGAAAATATACAAAAGACTAAACAATAAACCAGAATAAACTTAGGGCTTTAGCGATCTTTTCAGGAGCTAGTAGCATAAGCTGTCTGTGCTTTTCTAATTCTGCCCCACTCTGCAGCAGAAAGTGTTTAAGTAGCCCCTGGGAAGGTAGAGGAGGAACTATCCCAACTGAATTCACAGGTTACTGGTGGTGTCTTCACGAGCTGGTGGTATGAACTCCCTGTCCTAGGCTTTTCCGTTTTTACTTCTCAGGCAGCTTATTTCAGGCATGAATTGATCTGCTGTAGCTAGAGAGCTTCCTAGCTAAAGGAGATCAATTCAACTCTTAAACTGCTGGAACAATTTGACTCTTGAGGACCCCATCCAAACTGAGGCCATTCCCTGCTACAAATACCTACTGAGTGAACAAATACAGAGTTCCAGCTATAGGAGGATGGAATTCAATGCCTAACTTAACTCTAGCTTCCAATAGTTGTCCTGCATATGCTTACCCACAAGGTATTTGAAGCAGTTTGAGTGGCCTCCATTTGAGATAGGGGTACTTGAGCTGTCAGATTGCTTTGGTGGTATAAAAGAGAAGACAGCCTTACTGGAAAAATAGGGATAATCTGGCCACTGTGATTCATGCAATCATAACCTCACAATTAGATTACTGTAAGGCACTGTATATGGGACAGAATGCTGTACTCTAGGTACTGAGTAGAGTGCCTAGTCACACAGATATTACACCTGTGCTGAAAGAACTGCACTGGCTGCCTAATAGCTACAGAGCCATGTTCAAGGTCTTGTTTCTAACATATAATGCCCTGAACAACTTGGTCCCAGATTACTTGAAGGACCATCTTCCCTTAAAGATCCATTGAATATCTCAGGTTGTCTTAGGGGGTCTTTTGACTGTGCCACAACCCATGGAATGTCATCTGGCAGCAATGTGGAAACAGACATTCTCTGCCCCATTATTTGTGAGGCGCTGAAAGCAATGTGCTTCCAATGACTATTTAAAAAAAAACACCTCTTTACTTGTGCACTCCCTGACCAGTAGCACTGATTCCAAAGCTATGTTTTGGTATATAGGTTTTATTGTTTTATGGGGTTTGTTTGTATTTTGGGATGTGGTTTTAATGTATGTTTTTAAGTCCCATTAAACTTGATGGGGCTTTCTTCTGAGTAGATATGCATAGGACTGTGCTATTAAGCTACTAATCACAAGCTTCAGTGTTTTTGCTTTCTTCACTGTTAAATCAGGAGGTTAGCAGATGAGAATGGATTTTATATCAGGCCATGGGAATAATGATTATTTTCTTGCGAGCTTCTGAAATATATTTGTAGTCCCCACGAGATGGCACTATGTTTTGTTTTTTGTTTTTATTACAAAAAGTCAAACCTAATCAATAATTTTATGATATCAACTGTGCCTCTTTCAATGAGTTTTCTGTGTTTTAGGTACCTTACTGCAGATGCAGGGTAGCAATGTTTTGTGGTCTTTGGACCCTCTACTCTTTAAATACTTCTCTTCTTGGAGATCTGTTTTCTTTCTTTCAGATAAGGCTCCTAAAGGAAGGAGTTTCCCAGATTGCACACACTTCCTGTGCCTTTGGAGCAAGGAGAATTGTACTAACGTTGATTAACTTTTCTTAGGTCAATATCCTACACAGCCGTCTTACCCAGTTCAGCCTCCTGGTAATCCATCGGTGTTTCCGCAGACCATACAGCTTCCTCAGGCTCCACCTTACACTGAGGCCCCTCCTGCTTACTCAGAGGTACATACTCTGCTCTCCTCCTGTTATAGCAACAAACTACAAACCCTGTTGAATCAGACTAGAGGCCCTTTCCCCCTACAAAAGATTACAATGATTAAAAATGATAATTATAAGGGGGGTGCTAGTTCCAGTAGAATATTATCAACGAACCCACCCAGTAACATTTTGCATGTCCAAAATCCTACCTTAGTGGTGCTCCTGTTAAATTTGTGCCAGATTTTGGTTGTGACTTCTGCCGCATGCAGAGAATATTTGCACATCCGAACGATTCATCATGATCCAGGGACTTGGGTGGCAACGGAGACATCTTGTGTTCAAAGTTTGTGCCAAAATCTGTTGATACTCTAAGGGTTGTTGTTGTTTTGAGAGGGATCAACTCAGCTAATTTATATGACAAACGACAGCTTCCCTGTTTCATGGCTTAAAGCTGAACAAAGCTGTGTTAGAGGTGACCCCTGATGACATGCTTATTTGTATATAACATCCCACTGTAGTAATAAACTGTTGATCTGGTATCTCTCATAAGGGTTTTGTTAAGTTATGGTTATTCGTTACAGACCGGGAAAGAAGGGGGGGACTTTTCCTCTTAGTGGACCCCTTCTTTATAAGTGTTCTTCACCAAGAATTTCTGATAGGCTGTCACCTGTCAGGATAAACCTCCTCACAACCCTAGTTTGTCCAGCTCATTGGGGAGTTTCTGAGTTCTTTTGCAAAGGACCTCCCTTTCAGCTCAGCCCTAGGGAAAAAAATAACATGAAAGGTGATTTGGATTTTCTTTTCCAAAGCCCAGAAACACAGAACTTAAAAAAACCCTTTAAAACGCCCCCAAGACACAAGCAGTAGCTTGTAACTATGTGGTCCTTCATGTGGGGAAGAGTTTAGTGAGAACTCCCTTTTAAAACTACACAGTCAAATGTTCAAATATGTAAAAGGAGTGCTCAGTGCCAGAACACCTGCTATGCACATATACGTTCTCTGGTTCAATCCTCAATTCAGATGACTGGTTCAGAGCAAGGATGAACTTTCGGACAGCATTCAGCCGTGTTATTCTGTTAGCGCCTACGATGTTGCACTAGCAGAAACCAGGTTCCGAACTATGCGCAGGAGGAGAATCCAACTAAAGGTACATTTGCGCAAGCACTTGTGCATTATGTTTCTGCAGCTCGTTGTGCTATTCTTTGCACCAAACTCTTCTGCAATCTGTTGTGCACAATTGGTTGTACAAGCATAATGGTCAACAGCTTGCACAATGGAAAGTTTTTGGCGAAGCTCCTCCAGCGCCATTTGAGTTTGCAGAATGACACCATTGGATACTGCCCTATGTCAAATCCTGAAGAGCTGCTGGTTCAGTATAAGGTAGCTCCGTCCACATCTTACAGCTAGGCCAAAGGCACCATAGGACAAGGAGAACAGGTGTTTAAGACAAACAGGAGAAGGCTTTCATCTTTGCATCTCCTGCTTGTGAGCTTCCCAGAAGCAAAAAAGTTGGCTACTGCTAAGAATAAAAATGCTGGATGAAAAGGATCTTGGTCTGTTTCACCTACTCAGTTCATATAGTCTTATGCTGCTAAAATGTATTTGTTGCCGGTGAGAATCAGCTAGGAGGAAATGTCTTCCTAAGTAGATCTAGATCCTTTCAGATGGAAGGTGTCTGAATATGTCACTTTGGAATATGTCACTTTTTCCTGTGCTGTCTCTCCTCAGCTCTACCGCCCAAGCTTTGTGCATCCTGGAGCCGCCACTGTACCCACCATGTCTGCTGCTTATCCTGGTGCTTCACTTTACCTTCCCATGGCTCAATCTGTTGCTATGGGTCCAATGGGTTCTTCAGTTCCAGTGGCTTTTTACCCCGTAGGCCCTGTCTATCCTCCTGGATCCACTGTTCTTGTTGAAGGTGGCTATGATGCTGGAGCAAGGTTTGCAGCTGGTGCCCCTGCTAATATTCCTGTAAGTAGGAGTGTAATGTAGTCCTTACTGCTTGTTTGTTTAAAAAAATAGTCTGAGAAAGGGTGATAGATAGGTATCCCCACCTCAAAAATATTTAAGGGTTTGCTTATTGCTGAGAATCCTGTGTATAAACTTTGTACAGTATCTAACCACGTATCTGCAGTGCTCACGCATTATTCAGCAGTTTCTCTTTGAAGAAAGTTATAAGCATGAAGCACTCTGTAGGGATAATAAGGTATTTCAGCTACAAGCTGAATATAAACTGGAGTAGAAAAGCCATGGGATTAGACAGGGAAAGGCCCACTAGCCTGATTCTCCTGGGCCTTTACATACATCCTCGGGAGTTGGTGAGAATGTTAAAATACTTATTTCCTTGAGTTCAGGCCAGCACTGGGCCTTTCTTAAGGATGGTTTGATCTCAGACAGGCTGCCAACTTCAACAGGAGATTACCTGCTTCTGAAATGGGGAGCCCCCCTTGTCTTCTGGAAATCTCAACTTTGTGCTGGCAGCAGAAACAGCTTAGGCGAGTGGGCAAGTTTACATTGCCACATGTACTGTTGGTGTGCATTTGTAATTCAGCTCCAGTATCTTGCCACATAAAGGCAGTCAGGGAGGAACTGCTGTGGGCAAGAATCTTGGAGAGGTGACACTTACATGTGTGCTTGACCCTTGCCCTTCCTGCCTGATGAAAGCAGTCAGGGGGCTGGCCAAGCGAGTAAGGGTAGTGGTGAATTCCATCATGCCTAAAAGAGGTGATGTTTTAACCTTGGTTTAAAAACCCCAACCCTCCCTGAATTTCACCACACTGGATAATTTCTGACCAGTCTCCCAATATTCCATTCTTTGACAAGGTGCTAGAGCATGTGGTGGCATCTCAGCTCCAAGGGTTTCTGGATGTGGTAGATTATCTAGATCCATTTCAGTCTGACTTCAGGCCTGGTTATGGGACAGACTGCTTTGGTTACCTTGCTGGAGGATCTATACCATGGGGTGTCACTGTTGATTTTGCTGGACTCCTTGGCAGCTTTCCATACCATCAACCATGATACCATTCTGAGGCTACTCCCTGGGGTGGGACTTGAAGACACTGGATTAAGGTGGCTCCAGTCCTTCTTGGAGGGGTAATCTCAGGAAGTGGTGCTGGGCAACTCCTGTTCAGCACCATGGCCATTGGCCTGTAGTGTTCCTCAGGATTCCATTTTGTCCCGCATGCTATTTAACTTCTAGATGTCACATTTGGGAGAGGTGGTCCAGAGTTTTGGAGTTCAGTGCCACCAGTATGCTTATTACACACATCTGTTTCCCCATCTACACTGAAGGAAGCTGTTCAAATTCTAAATCAGTGTCTGATGACAGTAATAGACTGGATAAGGGCAAACGAAACTTAATCAAAACAAGACAGAGGTGCTCCTAGTCAGGCAGATAAGGAAGCAGGGTTTCAACCTGTGCTGGATGGGGTTACACTCCTTTTGAAGACTCAGGTTCACAATTTGGGTGAACCTTACTGGATTCAGCCCTGAACTCCCAGGTTTCAGCAGTGGCCAGGAATTTGTTTGCACAGCTGAGACTAGTGAACTAACTGTGCCTGTTCTTGGAGATGTCGGATCTGCCCATGGTGGCACATGCCTTAATTACATCCCATTTGGAATACCGTAACGCACTACATGGAGCAGCCTTTGAAAAACTGTTCGGAAACTTCAGCTGGTCTGGGATGCCGCAGTTAAAACTGTTGACTGGGGTTAGTTACAAGCAGCATGTGACTCCTTTGTTACAACAGCTTTACTGGCTACCTGTTGTTTCTGAGCACAATTCAAAGTGCTGGTTATGACCTAGAAAGCTCTATACTGCTTGGGACCAGGCTACCTGAAAGACCACCTTTTCCCATGCAAGCCTGTCTGGGTTTAAAGTTCTTTGGGGCAGGTGCTTCTCTCAATCCCACCACCATTGGAAGCACAGTTTGTGGGGCCCCGAGAGTAGTTGCTCCTAGATTCTGGAACTCCCTGTAAAAGAAGGCCAGGTTGGCTTCCCTCTTTGTTGTCCTGCTGGCAGGTAAAAACATTTTTATTCTGGCAGACCTTTGGCGTATATGCTGGTTTGTTGCTGAAAGGGGTTTTAACTAGTTGAGTGCTATTTATTTCTTATTGTGTTTTAAACTGATTTGTATTTATGTTAAGTTTTAATTGAGATTCTGTTTTTAGGGATTTTTGGGGGGATCCCAACAATCCTAGGGGCAGCTGCAGGTCCAACCTGTAACCATCACATGCCCTGCAAAGCCTAATTTGAATGTCTGCAGACCCGTCCTCCCCCACTTCATCTTGGAACTCTGAACATGCAGACACTGCGACTTCACCATCGTCAGGTTCCCCCCCCTCCCCATACCCTCCAACCAAACCTGTTTTTTTGAAACATCTTATCTGATGATGAGATCTCACAGTCTCGGAACTTGCACATTTTTTTGTGATCTTTTGGTTGGCTTAATAAATGTATTACACCAATATGGATTTTGGAATTCTTTTTACTTTGTATTTGATTGTTAGCCACCTTGAGTGCCATTTTTGACAGAAAGACAAGATATAACTTGAGGGCAGTGTCCTTCTGTGCCTGTGTGTGAGCAGGAGCAACCGTTCTGTGGTTATGCAAGCCACCTGGAATGAATTAAAAACGCTCGTTACTGGAACAGGTCAGGTCAGCAGAGCTTGCAGAAGTGAGCTCTGCTAACCTGTCCCAATTTGGAAATGAGCACTTACGCTCATTTCTGGGATAATTTTTATAACCGCAAATCTCATTGCGCAAGCTGGTACAAAAGAAACAGCGGGAACGCAGCAGCCATACAGGATACTGCCCTAAATAAATAACTAAATAAATATCCAAGCAGGCAAGCTCAGTGGATGGAACACTGGCTTTGCATGAAAAAGTCTTAGGGTCAATCTGGCATTTCATTAAAAGGATTGCGGGCAACAGGCCTGGGAAATGGTCTGCACCTGAGACCCAGATGAGCTGTTGCTGGTTGGGAATAGACACACTGTTCTATGTGGATCGATGGCTTCAGTAGCTTTGTAAGTGCAGAATAGTCTCTGTGATTCACTTGTAATTTGCGATATCTTGCTGTCTATAAAATACCTTTGTCAAGCTTCTTAAACGCACTGCCCACAGACTGACTGTACACGGTCCAGAAGCCATGTAGCGCAACGCACCCAATGCTTGTTCAGCCGTTTTTGCCGCCCCACCTGACAACCCACATGCAGTCTGGGGGGCTGCACATTTGCCACACCTTCTGTAAGCATCCAGCATCCCTCCCCTCGCCTAACAGGTTGTTCTTGTTGTCTTCCAGCCCCCTCCTCCTGGCTGTCCTCCCAACGCGGCCCAGCTGGCTGTCATGCAGGGTGCCAACGTGTTAGTGACGCAACGGAAGGGCAACTTCTTCATGGGGGGCTCCGACGGCGGCTACACCATCTGGTGAAGGAAGGGGGGGGCTACATTGGTGTAAAGGAACGACATCACATACTGTCAGCACTTCTCACAATGTAACCGCTTTAGTCGTATTAACCTGGAGTTGCAGTTTAGACACATGACGATGCGGGGTGTCTTCCTGGTGCCCTGACCCTTCAGGCACTTTTTCTTTTAAAAATTAAACAAAACAAAAGAAGCAAACTTTAAATACAAAACCATGCAATGGTAGGAGTGCCTGTCTTAAACCTTGGGGGTTAAGTTGTGACATGAATGCGAGCTAAGCTGACCCACGAATTTCTCCTTTAATTCCACTGGAGAGTGCTTTCACCACAGCATTCTCTCTTTCTCTGTCTTTGGCTTTTATTAATCAACTATATATAAAACCAGGTGTTTGGGGTTGGGGGAGGGCAGAAGGGCAAGGGTGGGGGGCAGAAATGGAAGTTTGGAAGAAAGCTTGGCTTCCAAGAATCAAACATATAAAGCTTGCAGATATAACTGTTGCCAACAAATAGGACTAAGAGAATGCATCTTCTTTCCTCTTCCATAGAATCAATGGTGCTGGGGAGAAAGGTAGTCAGACATAATTTTGTTTCTTTGGGGGTGGGGTGGGGGCATCCATGGTGGATGCCTATTAGAGGAGAAGGCTGGGGGGCTCTGTTCTTGATTTCAGAACCCCTCAACCAGTTCCTTCTACTCACCTTTGCTCTCTATTCCTTTGCTAGGAAGGTATGCAGCTAGAGTGTTGTTCCAGGATGTTCTTTTTATACACTCTTAAGTGAACTTTGACTCCTTTGCACATTAAGAATCTAACTGAAGCCATGTTTTGGTGCCAGAAACACAACATTTCATTAAATGCTTCCTGTACGTTTCAGAAAAAAAAAAAAAAAAGCTTAAAGTGAAACCATTTTTTTAAGAGAAAAAAAAAAGCAACCCGGTGTCTTGATAACAAAACTCTGTGTGGAATGTTATTCAGGCTAGAGAGACAGGAACATCTGGTGGATATCAATCAGTGTGCAAGTTTGCTGAATTTGATGGTTCTTTTTGTTTTATGGGTGTTTTTTTGTTTTTGTTAAAGAAACAACTTTTAAAAAGCGGCTTGGGTACAATGAAGTCTTATTAGGATTAAGAAGAATATTTCAGGGATCCTCAATCTTTTTTGTTGTTGTTGCTTTTGTTTTTATGAATTAAAAAAAAACAGATTTGGTGAATATATATTATCTTAATTTTCTGTGTGTTGTATGTGTCATTGTCAACCATACAGCTGACTGTTAATGAAAGGTTGGGATTCTAGGTCTCTCTGTAAACACTGTGGTGCACTTAACTTGTGGACTTTTTATACTAAAAACAAGTAGAATAAAGGCTATTTTGAAAATTTGAATAAAGTGACAAACTTGAGTTTAGCCTCTTAAATTCCTGTCCATCATGCAGCTGTAAGTTTTTACAACGTGTTTTGTGTTTATATCCATTTCTCCGTTCACCTTGCTTCATCAGTATGAAATATTTTAGGTTATATGACTTTTAGGGGGAAACTATATCTGATGCTAAATGTATCATGAGGGAGTTATACAATTTAAAGTTAACAGCAGGAGCAGGTAGGATTAACCCTTTCCTCTGGTTTTCCTTACACTGCTATTACCCATTGGTGCTAATAAGAGATTTCTTCTCCTGGTGTAATAGCAGTGCAAGTATGATTTTGCTGGGATTGCAGAAGGGAGGAAAGGGTTAAAACTCCCTTTCCCCATGCACGGTACTGAAAGTCTGCTCCCCCTTGAAAACTGCTGTGAATTAAAAACAACAGCGGATGGGTTTCCTAATGATGCATTTAGCATCACATCTAGTTTGGCCCTTGTATTGTAGCCTTGAGCACATTTACTTGGAAGTAAATCCTGATTTCATTCCCCTTCTAAGTCAGTATGTTGAAGAGTGCAGTTTACCCCTTGGTTCTATTGAAGGCTGAACTAGGGGCCTGTCTTCCAAAATGGCATTCCCATGTCAAATTCTTCCTCTCCCCTTCCGTAACATGTGGCAGCATTCCCCGCCCTCACGTGCTGATGTCATCAGATGCTTTCCCATATAAAATGCTCAAAGCAAGGTGCAGAATTTAAGATAAAACTATTCAAAATACAAACAGCTTGTTTAAAACATACACATTCAAAAACATAAAACAGTGAAAACACGTGAAATTTACAATGTACTTGCCAGTGACTGTCAGTGATGTGGAGTCTGCAAATGTACACCATGATGCCAGGATGAGGATGGTGAACTTTGTGTTAATAGAGCTAAGGTAAAGAACTTCAACATGGGGCTGCTGTTTTCCACTGTTGCAGAGAACCTGAGTCCTCAAGATACTGCCTAATACTATGACACAGCGGCTCTTGAAGAGTGAAGCAGAATCCATCTATGTATCACAGGATCCCTGGCACATGTGTTTCGGAAAGGAGGAAACCAAACAGAAGCGATGTGAAAAATTCCATGTGTTTTGTCTTTGCACACTACAAATGTTGGCGTATGCCTCCAAAATGGGAATGGGGAATGTGTGGCATTTCACCTGTTGTTGGACTGCATGTTCACCACCCCTGATAAGCCATGAGTTTCACAAAGTGTCTGAACCTATAGGAATTATAGAAGGATGTTCTTCAGAACACCGAACTGGCTACACAAACTCTGGGTTTGTTGCTGTTGTAGAATTTGTGAAAGTATGGGCACCATTGATAATATAGTACTAAAGGATGCAGGCTAAAATAGAGATTGCTTTTTACTCTGGGCTTGTGATGTTACTGTTTGGAAAGTAGAAGTTGCTCTACAGAAGCCAACACAGGGAATGTTGACTCATAAGGCAGTTTCACCCAACACTAAAAGTATATTTAAACCTAACTTGCTTGTTTGTTACTGCAGTATAGAAAGTTACAGAGAAGCATTTTTAAATGTAAATATGCTACACGTTCTCGCCAATGTAGGTTTTACATCTGCTAGAAATGTAAAAATAACTAGCTGACATTTAGGTCAACCTTTCCCTCATATTTCCCTACCTACATCACAGGTATCCAAGTATAAAGGACTTAGGCCCTGCTACAGTAAGAAGGGGGGGAAAGGAGTAGTCAGTACTCTGATGATTACTTGCCTACTCTAATCCAGTTAAACAGAATCGAGACAGGGAGAATTCATAGAAGTATCTTTGTGTTGGAACATGACTATTGAACACCCCAGGGCCACACCTCCACAGTCTATAAGGGAGCAACCCCTTTGCGGTCAGAATCTGTAATTCATTTTACTGCACAGTATAAATGTGGACTTCTCAGATCTCAGGACAGGGTGTGATACAAAATTAAAATAAATAATGTAACTTTAATTCCTTGATTAAAAGTTTGTTAATAAGCTGTTTACTTAAGATCTTTGTGTCCAAAAGCTGACAGCAACATCATATCTTCTATATAAAATATTCCTCCTTTTCACCTTTACAGGGGAGGTCCTCCATCTGGACTGATCCCTCTCTATCTGCTGCAGGTTGTTCATAGGTGCGGTAGCTGCCTTTGTTCTTGTACAGGTAAATGACGATCAGCACGACAACTGAAAGGAGAGTGACGAGAACCACGGCAATGACAGCTTTAAAAAAGACGTAGAAGAAGAAAACGTTAGTGCACACAGGCTCGGAGCAGATGTAACACACCACTTCCTTAGCTGTGGTTACAAGTTTGGGAGCAGGCTGCCTACCTGCAAGCTCCCTTCTTTCACACAAATTCCTCCTCTTCCCTTTTCAACATGGTATACAGTGGTGCTTTCACTGGCATTAACTGGCTTTTAACCAAAGTTTGAAATTAGGGTTTGAAGTTGGCTTGTTAACCCTGGTGCTGTGGCCAAGTGAATGGTCTCAGAGCACCTGGTGTTGTAGACTGTTAAATTTAGCAGATGAGGATCTGGTTAGTCCCCTGGATGGGAGACCACAGGATATAAAATTACTTATCTTTAAGAACATAATAATTGATTGATGAGTAAGGGAGGGGAAGAATTTGTGGAGGAGCAGGGAGAGTGTACAGCCCATTCCTAATCGCTTAACCATAACTAAGAGACAAATAGCAAACATCAGAGTAAACATCTGGCATGCACTAGCTTTCTAGGCAGGATCGAATACCTTTTTGCACTGTACAGTACTCATTATGATCCACCTTGAGCTATTATTGGTGAAATAAATGCATAGCCAGTGGGTTTTTTAAAATGTAAACAGCAATGCTGTATCTTTAACATATTTGCACCAACACTGCTTTTGCCTATCCAGCATTTCCAAGTTACACAGTTGTAGGTTTTTTGTTTTTTTAATCTATGCCAGCTTTCACTTTCCAGTCTCATTTAGGGCAGCACTATATAGTTTCCATAACAGCATGATGCAAGACCGTGCTGAAATTGGCATTGAGCACAGAATTCTGTACCATGAGAAATACAACTTTAATTTTCAAAAATCAATTTTTAGCCCTTAAGAGTCAGAAGGTCTTGTCCCCAACTTTGGAGTTTAGGTCAATGGAGACTAGAAAGGGCCTCTAATGTAGTGGCACCACAACTGTAAAAACCCTGCCCAGAGTTGTGCACCTGATGCCTTCTAAGTATAGTAGGGCATAAATGTTTTAAATAAAATAAATGGGTCTTGAGAAATATGGTCTGATCAGTGCTTGGTGAAATGTCAGAAGTGGGATAAAAGAGGGGTTCTGTGCAAGATCTCCGCTGTTCAAGACATGGAGCTTCATTCCCTTGCACAGCTCTTTGCCATTCTCTATGACTTGCAGAGACAAAAAGCATTTTGTAAAAAATAAGCAAACGGAGACAAATTAGCTTGATATGCATAACAAACATGGGTTGCAGCAGTCTTTTTTGGCATAGGATGGGGGTGATGCTGGTTCAGAATCCTTTGGGTTTTTTTCGTGTAGAGCAGGGGTGTAGAACCCCTTTCAGCCCGAGGGCCGAATTCCATTTTGGAAATACTCTTGAGGGCTGCATTCCAGTGATGGGTGGGGCCACCCCCCTGCCCCAAATACCAACCTCATTTTATCTTAAAGCTCTTATTGCCACTAACTAAGCATTAGGAGAGGCATTGCAACCTTTTAGAATGGGGAAAAACTGCACAAAAGTTGGGAAACCACCAAGTTGGAGAAGGAGGTGGAACCAATGGAAGGGCCGTGGCCTTCTGGAGAACTCGAGGGCCAGATTGGGCCCCTAGGCCTGAGGTTCTGCACCCCTGGTGTAAAGCATTCACAGCCCTGATCTACAAGTTTGTCCAGAGGGCTTTATTTTAGAGGGTTACAGGTGCATTATTAGCATTGCTGCTACATGCATTCTGCACTGCAGGTGTCACATTGGAGCACTATGACTGGTTTGGAGTGCATTAGTTCTTTCTGCCTGCAGCTGTACTACCAATATTACCTCCTATGACAGCCACATTGGTATCCTCTTGCGATGTTGGTGTATTCATCTTCTTCATAAATGCACTGGTTAGTAGCTCTTCTTTATGGTTGAGAGAAAAAGAGCAAGGTGTCAAGGACATCTGAAGACAGTGTGGTGTAGTGTTGGAAAGAGCATTAAACTTGAACCAGGGAAATTCAGGTTCAAATCTGCAATATAATTAACTGGGGGTCCTTGGGCTAGTCACTTTCCCCCCAAACTTGCTTTACCTCACAGGGTTGTTAAGAAAATAAGAACAGGGAGGCACCATGTATTCCACCCTGAGCTCCTTGAACATATAGGCTTACAATGTAAAAAATAAAGAGTAGTTTCCAGAAAAGGGCATTTGCACTTCACACACTATGTGCTCCCCTTGCATACTGCAAAAAAAGAAAAAAGTATGCTGCACAAGATGAAGTAGTGGAGACTTAAAACCTGTTTGGGAGATTTACAGGAATTGCAGGGGAGGGGAGGGGATCTCCAGGATAGGCTGCCACCTTCATTAAAATGATTATGGCCAAGTAGTCTTGATGAAATAACTAGGCAATTGAGGCCAAAATGCTGGTGGAAGAAAAAGAGTCATTGAAGCTGATGGAAGATTTGCTCAATTAAAGACTTCAACGTTTGGCTCGGGCAGAAACGGGTCTAACAGTATCATTTCATAGTGTTTTCAAGGCTTAGGTAATCAGTCTCTCTCTCTCTCTCTCTCTGTGAGTATCTTATTATGAACAACAGTGGTGTTGCCAGCAGGAGCAAATGTTCTGCCAGCAACTCATTTCTAAAGATCTCCAAAACTTGCCAGTATTCAATACCTTTTTGGGCCAAACTCTTTACAGGAATGTATGAAGTTAAGGGATATTCTGTGCTTAAGAGCCTTAGGGCCAGCTCAAGGCTTTTCAGTGCCCTGGACAGAGGCCTGTGTCATCTGGGCTTGGATCCTTTCCCTGGGACCCAGCCACCTACCCAAACTTAAAGAAAAGTCCTCCAGCATTATATGAGTGGAGGTCAGCAGGCATTCATTTATACCAGTCTCCCCAAATCTGGTGCCCTCCAGATGTGTTGGACTACAACTCCCATTATCCCAGCCAGCAGGGCACGAGTTTGGGGATGGGAAACTTATACCCTGCTCATTCTATCAATGATTCAAAGGAGGTAAAAATAACATATCGTAGCAATTTATAAATGTGTCCAGTCAGTTGAAACCAATTCTGTGAAGTTCTGGCTCTACTTCATGCTGATTTATTTGTTCCCACCACTCCTGGAGGGTCTCTTCCCAATCATCTTTTCATGTTACTCATAATTCCTACCTCCATCTCTGCTTCCTGTCAACACAACACACAACACTTACAGGTCCTGTGGTGAGGTTTATCTCCCAGTAAACAGACCCCTCGCTCTGTGCACAACTTACACTTTTTGCCAATTTTCTATTGCTCCAAACTTTCTCCTGAGATGTTAGAATGATTGTTACCATTCTGTGACTTCACAGCAGCTCAGATAGTAAAGTTTTTAGCCATATAAAAGATGCATGTTTCCTGTGCCTGATTGGGCACACAACATAAGCTATGTATGTTCATAGAAAAACAACAGATAGCAAAATGGGAAGGTGTGAGCTTTTCTACATTAAAAGGAAACAAATGCTGCTTTCTGCTTCCCTTTTCATCCTGAGATTGCAATTGGCTCATTACACGAGCAGCCACATGGTTTGAATGGAATACTTCCTATCTCCGCCTTGAGTTTGAATTTCCATTCAAATCAATTAAACATCACCATCTAGTGATGGAATTATAGCGCCATACCTCTAATACATGGGGCAATAGGGTGGATTTATTTTCTAAAGCTGATTATCCTTGTGTTTTCTGACAGCAGAATAAGGTGGGAAATGTCCTGCCTAACGACGTCGTGAAATCAACCCACAAATTTCCATAAGTGGCCAGTCACAAACGTGCTATAAATCGCTCATTTAGATAGAGTAGCCATATAGAAAAGAGGACGGGGCTCCTGTATCTTTAACAGTTGGATAGAAAAGGGAATTTCAACAGGTGTCACTTGTATGCCTGCAGCACCTGGTGACAAACTAGCACAACAAGCAGAAGTGGTTCCAGGTTTGAGAAGGCCCATGGCAAAGTTGTCTCGTTAGCCACCTGATTGCTAGCAGCAAGAGGGAGCTGCAAACCCCTACTTTATATTTCCCACAAGGCCCTGGTGTGACATTATATCAGTGCATTTTGGGAAATTTAAAATAGTGGCTTGTAGACCCAGTTGCTCAGTGCAGGGGGGCTCAGTCAGGTGTCAGCACTTGTGGGTCCTCCTGGGGTGCTGCCAGTCTCGGCAGTAAGGGGCAGGCTGGGCTTAACCTCTTCTCCCTGGTTTGTGTTATTGTTTTTTCTTTAACATGGGAAAACAGGCTGAGAAAAAGCACACCTGTGATGTTTTTTTCTGTGCCCAATAACCAATTCTCTCCATCCATCATCCTGAAGATCAGCTAAATCTTCACCGCCTCCAGTGATCGATTAAGTGCAGGTCCTCTATGGCATATAATATTCCCTAGTCCCTCCCCTTACTCCTGAGTGCACTCACCTGTGGGTGGTGTTGGAACATCTGCCATGGCATCTATCACCTTTACCCGTCCCCTGGATTATCTGACTTTTAAAATGTCTGAATCTTTCAGAGCTGGGGGAGAAATAAATAAAAATAAGGTCTTTCCTGATAACACTGTTAACAAAAGTCTACCAGATTCCTCAGTGCTGATGTGGCTTCAAAGTTATCAGAGGGGTTTTTATATCTTACTTACAAAATCAGACTGATTAAGTCAAATGACTAATAGAGGCTGTAGTCCTACTAAGCACACTGTTT
Organism: Elgaria multicarinata webbii; assembly: GCF_023053635.1. Taxonomy (NCBI): domain Eukaryota; kingdom Metazoa; phylum Chordata; class Lepidosauria; order Squamata; family Anguidae; genus Elgaria; species Elgaria multicarinata. The sequence goes on from NC_086173.1 coordinate 26,591,797, forward strand.
AGAGAGTAAGCCCAATGGAACTCAGCGAGACTTACTTCTCAATATACATTAACTAATTAATGTAAAATATTTACATATCAGTGATTTCAAGGCGACTTACCAAAATTACAACAAGAAGTAAAACAACAACAAGCGACATAAAATAAACAGCAGAGAAGAGCACAATTAATAGAGGGTTGGACAAAACAGGGATGGCAGTAGTGGATTTTCCTGCTCCATCCTCCCCACAGAAGCCCCTCCAGGCCCCTGAAAATGGTACATGGAAAGTCAGGGGATCCTGCTAAATGGAGTAAACTGTGATGTGTGGGGGAGGTAGGGATCCCCCAAAATGGGGCACAGGGACTTTTCATGAGCCCTTCATTTGGCAGAAGTCCCCTTCTTTTGATGGAAGGCAGATCCTGGATCCAATCCAGAGGGTTTAAAATATTTAAGATAGGAAACATTTTTAAAATGTCCATGTGGACTTTTTTTTTTTGGCCAGGTGCCCAAGAAACAATAAAGTTGATGCTAGGTGTATCTCCCCAGGGAGGGCACTCCGTAGCTGAAGCGTCGCACCAAAAAAGATCTCTCCCTCGCAGATGTAAGCCTCACCCCACAATAGCGATGGTAAGTGAAGAAGGGTATCAGTTGATTATGTTAGCATGCAGGCAGATCGGGATGAGAGAGACACTCCTTTAAGTACTTGGCTCTCAAGCCATTTAGGGCTGTAAGGGTTAGCACTAACTCTTTTGAATTGGGCCTGGAAGCAAATAGGCAACCAGTGTTCTTTTAAGACTAGTGAGATCCAAGCAAGCAGAGCCTGCTTTTGAACTCTTTTTAGAGGCAGCCGGAATGCATTGCAGTAACCCAGCTGGAATTTTGCTGGGCATGGATACCCATGGCCATACTTAACCAGCATAGAATCGGGCTGCACATCTGTATGTTAGTTGACACCTGATTTTTAATCACTAACTTGCTTCTGTTTGGGTCAGGGGACATGGCAGTACTCATGTTTTATGGCTGTAGCATTGTAGCAAGCACAATGGATGGAACACTTTGCAAGAGTTCAGCTCTCCTATCCTGGCTCACCACTCCTTGCCCCGCCCTGCCCTGCCCCAACTTTCAGCAATATAATTTGGCAGAGCAGGGAGGGAATCAGAAATCCTTACTTATCTACTGCAAATCACTCAGAGATATACCAGTAGTTCCAGATCTATCTTCTGCCAACCCTTGGTTTAAACACTAACTCACTATTCAAATGAAGGAAGCAAAGGGATAGATTACATACATCACCCACCACAGACTCAGGCTTCATCTGACAAATATAAAATACTTCTAACTCATTGAAATGCTTTTAAAATTACCTTATCATGCAATATTTCTGGAATGCTTCTGAAGGGGGCAGGATCTGTGGGCTGCAGGTAACACAGAGGAGCAAGAAGCACAGTGTGGGAGCGTATGTGGGAGCAATAGGAACCAGAGAAGATGATTGGTTGATAGAGGGAATTGCTCAGCAGACAGGTCAGAGACAAAGCAAATTCTTAGATAAGACAAGATCAAGAGCGTGGCAGTAAGTGACAGACAGTCCAAAGGCTGAGGTTGAAGGCGGAAGTTGGGAGACAGATGACAGAAACCGCCTGAGTAAAAAAATAACAATAGCATGAATGTTGAAATCCTCAGAATGAATTGTGGGAATAACGTAATAGGAGAAGGAAGGAAGCCAAGTATCGGTGTTCGACTTTAAAACAGAGAGTGAGTTGTGTTTAGCTATGATGCAACTGAACAAAGCAATATGGAGATGCAAAGTGGAATAGAGAGGTACAAATGGAACCTGTAATTAAATGTTGCGTTGTGGATCAGCTCCTGTTCGCTGTTCCAGCCATGCATGCTTTCATGGCACTCTCCTCACCACAAAACATGCTGGCTAGAGCTGATGAGAGAAGTCCAAAATGTGGAGGGCACCAGGTTGGGGAAGGCTGCTTTATTACATTCTCCCATTCTGCCCAGTTTTCTGGCCCCACCTCCAACTGTTAGCATTCTTAAGATACTGTACAAGCCCTGTTCCAATTGGGCTTTTTTTGGATCCCCCCTTCCACCTTATTTCATTTCCCCCTAAAGATTTTTGTACTTCTGCAAACCTTGGGGAACTCCTGAGCCTGATTTCTCATTTTTTGCACATGGGTGATGCCATTTTGCCTACAAAAGCAACAGCACTCACACCTGGACATCCGAAATAGAGGGAATGATGATGATATATTACACTTTGAAGGTAGAGGAGCAGTTGGATGGAGTTGTGTGTGTGTGGATGGCAGGAACTGGACTTGCACAGTTTGGCACAGAGCAAGCCAATGCTGCCACTTCAGCCTTCAGGGAAAGGTGGGTGAGAAAAGGAGCGATCACTAAAAGAGATGGGAGCCACAGTGGCAGTGTTAGGTAGGGTGACCATATGAAAAGGAGGACAGGGCTCCTGTATCTTTAACAAAAGGGAATTTCAGCAGGTGTCATTTGTATATATGGAGAACCTGGTGAAATTTCCTCTTCATCACAATAGTTAAAGCTGCAGGTGCCCTGCCCTCTTTTAAATCTGGTCACTCTAGTTTAGCTCCTGCAGCTTTAACTGTGATGATGAAGAGGGGATTTCCCCAGGTTCTCCATATATACAAATGACACTTGCTGAAATTCCCTTTTCTATGCAACTATTAAAGATACAGGAGCCCTGTCCTCCTTTCCATATGGTCATCCTATGTTAGGGCCAAGCAACACATTACACACAAATGTATGAGATGGCAAGAGGGAGCAAACTGGGATTGAAGAAGTAAGGGGGATGGGTGGGTGATATTTAAGTGCCCCAAATCACCCATCCATCTTAGGGTGACCATTTGAAAAGTAGGACAGGGCTCCTGTATCTTTAACAGCTGCATAGAAAAGGGAATTTCAGCAGGTGTCATTTGTATATATGGAGAACCTGCTGAAACTCCCTCTTCATCACAACATTTAAAGGTGCAGGAGCTATACTAGTGACCAGATTTAAAAGAGGGCAGGGCACCTGCAGATTTAACTGTGGTGATGAAGAGGAAATTTCACCAGGTTCCCCATATATACAAATGACACCTGCTGAAATTCCCTTCTCAATACAACTGTTAAAGATACAGGAGCCCTGTCCTCCTTTTCATATGGTCACCCTAATCCATCTTCCCCAGTGGCAGTGTGAGGGGAGCCATCTTTGAGTGAAGAAATCATGTTTGTTAAAGCTAACTGCTTTCTGGATGAGGAAGCTTCAATTGAAGCAGCAGCAAGAGAGGGGAAGAAATGGGAAGCGACTCCATAGAGAATAGGACTGACAAAACGAGGGCAGGGGGTTCCCAAGATAATATTAGAAATAAGCTCTGGAAAGATACGAGTCAGGGTGTGAAGTACCAGAGAACAAGACGGGCCCTGAGCCAGGAAGGAAAAAATGAACTAGGAAGAGAAGGAGAAGACATCTGCCTACCACAGCATTTTAGGCCTCTGCAGCGTCTGGTTGCTTCAGCAGTGCAGGAGAGCAGTTCGGTGGGGGCAGGGAGTGGGGAGGAAGGCATTAATCAATTGAGTGGGGCAACAGGTAGAAAACACCCACACACACAATACCTCCTAATTTGATGCCTTCTCGTTGTGGAGTCTCACAGTCCCAAATGGCCAGAAGTACCATCCAAGGCCTTAGCTGAGTCTGGCAATGTGTTAATGGAGTCTCTCCCTCCAGGCAGTGTAAAACAGGCCACACCCCTTAGCCTAGGCCCAGCAGGGAGGTGGGAAGGTTGTCAGGAGTAGCCAAGCAGTTCTTTGGTCAGGGAAGGGTATCTTCTTCAAGTGAATTAGAGTTGCTTGCGACTAGAGTTGCCAAGAGCTCCAAATTAAGAGCTCTGAAGTAAGGCCTAAAGCGCTCCAAAATGAGGAACAAGCTGTGAAACCATAAGAAAATGTAATATTGATGTCTGTCAGAACAGGGTTTTATTAGAATATATACCATCCTTATAATGCATTACATTAAAGTTGCTTTTTGCAGTTATGGAACAGCAAAAGTTGAAAAAACACTACGTATATACTAAATAAAGAACAGCAAGCCTAGTTGCCAGACATTCGTCATTCTCCCCTCCCACTCCAACTGTTTATACTTCAGGAGCATATGTCCATTTATAAAATTGTTGTGCTATATTATTAATAAGAATCAAAACCTCAACCACAGAAGTTTCACATGAATCGTGAATCTGCAGCAGGCTGAATTAGTAATAAGCACATTCTCTTACGATTTGCAACTGGTCTCATTATCACTTCATAGGTTGCGAGGCGAACTGCAGAAAGTGCTTAGAAAACGAATGTCGCAGCAACACACACATGGAACTATGTAATCCCTGCATTTTGTATGTGTAGGCAACCCCACCTCACCCCCACCCATAATCTTGGTTTAGAAGTTGTCTGCAAAATTTCCAGCAGTATTTTGATAGAACACATTTAAAGGAGTTGTGGTGTATGCTCTGTGGAGGGTTAAATGGAAATTAGCTGCAGCTACCATTCCTCTCATAACTCAGTGGGTGGGACACGTTCGAGGTTCTTCTCCCTTCAGTCAGTCCTGTGTTCGTGAGCCTCACAGCATTTTACACGAGGCATTTATCATGCGCTCATGATTGTTCACTCACAGAAGCTTGTTGTTTTCACAGCGTTGTTAACCTCCAGTGGCTCTCTTGCCATTGTTTAGGTTTATTCCGCCATTTTATAAATTTCTGAAAATGCAGTAACCCACCCACCCCACAAAAAAACGCCATCAAAGAGGTGGTGTAATTCACAAATCACACGATATTGTAGAAATCTTGCAGTGCCATCTACTAGCTGTATAAATGAAACATATGGAACATGCCCACAAAGAAACGGGAAAACAAAGGGAGAGGGAAACTGGTGTATTGTGCTCATCATAAACCCACAAAGACTCTGGAAGATAAAGCCCCAATAAGGCTGCAGGATTTTTCCTTAACGTAGAGAAGCCCTCAGGACCAGTTGTATTTCTTACCTGTTTAATAAAGCTGTTCAACTGTTCTCCAGAAGTCTGCTATGGTGCATTATCAACAGAGAGATGTGCAGTGGCACAAGGGATCCCTACAAGAATACTACATGATATCAGAATCGGGCCTGTTCTCCATTGATATCCCAGCAGTGTGGTGATGGCACAGTTAGTGCTTTAAGGGCACTGTGGCCAACAACTGGAGAAAGTGGAAGCAGGGCTTCCAGTTATACTGCATCATGTATGGTGCGGATACAGAGGATGAAAAAACAGACTGCTCTCTTTGGGCATGCTAGTGAAGAAAAGGCCAATGAGCTTTTCAATACCTTTCAGTTTACTGAAGAGACTGATAAGCAAAAGATCACAGTTGTTACGAGCAAATTTGAGGCCTACTGTTACTGTATGCTCCAAAACACTGTGATTTGTGAAAGACACAAATTCTTTATCAGAGCCCAGAAGGAAGGGAAAAGCATTGATCCCTATGTTAAACATTTGAAACTACTGGCACAGACATGTGAGTTTGGAGACTTGTATAAATTCCTCATTAAAGATCGTATTGTTTGTGGAGTGAGCTCAGCCAGGCTGAGGACACAGTTACTAAGAGAGCATGATCTGACCTTAACTCAAGGTCTAGACATTTGCAGAGCAGAAGCAGCAGAAGCACAGCACTTACAAGAACCTGGATTTGCAGAAAGACCCTTGTCATCATGCAAAAGAGGCATGGGTGAGTGAGACCCCAGTCTAGACCCCAATCACCTTAACAAGGCAGTCAAGAAGCAACATTTCTTCATCCCCAACAGTTGTTGATATGCAGACAAACCTGGCAGGGGAGAAAATCTTCATCATCCTTGATGAAAAAGATTGCTCCAGGCAAGTAGCACAGGACATTGAGTCAGCTGAATTATGAACATTCAACACCCCGTGGGGGTGATATCATTTCAACAGACTCCCTTTCAGCATCAAATCTGCCAGAGAGGTTTTACCAGCAGAACTATGAGTGTTTGGGAGACATCCCAGATGTCCACATCATAGCAGATATGATCATCGCTGCTGTAGATAAGGCAGAGCATGACACCATTCTGATGCAAGTCCTAGAAAGAGCCTGTGCCACAGGTATCAAGTTCAAAATAAACCAAAATATAATACTATATTTCTTCGATTCTAAGACACACTTCCCCCCCCATATAAACATCTCTAAAAATGGGGTGCGTCTTAGAATCGCGGGTGCGTTTATTATTTCTTAGAATCAAAGCTTTTTTTCTGTTGGTGGTACTGAAATTAGTGTACATCTTACAATCGATGGCGTCTTAGAATCGAAGAAATACGGTATATCTGGTTGATCTTGTCAGATATATGGGTTACATCCACTTGATCAAGGGAATGACACCAGATGATAGCAAAGTGGAGGTCATCAATAAAATGCCTACATCTGATGATATGCAAAGGCTCTCAGGGACAGTCCAGTTCATTTCATTCCTAATGAATCCAGCCTGGCAATGCCGCTTAGAACTGTGCTGTGCAAAGATATTGTATGCAATATCTTTGTATATATAAATTGTATATATAAATTTTATATTGCGTGCAAATAGCTTTAAACAAGTTCAACCAGGCCGTTATTTCAGTTCCAATGCTACACTATTATGACCCTACTCAACTGTTGGAAATTTAGGCTGATGTATCTAAAGCAGCCTACAAGTGTGTCTACTACAGCAGAATCAGCCAATTGCCTTCACTTCTAGGGCCTGATCAGATCAGAACAAAACTATATACAGATAAAGAGATGTGTTTTGGTCATTGTCTTTGCCACTACTAAGTTCCACCAGAATGTTTTTGGCAATAATGTCAAGGTTCAGTCAAACCACAAGCCAATGGAGGCAATCTTCTTGAAGTCCACAGGGAAAGCTCCTGCCAGACTTAAAAACATGCTTGTTGCTGTCACACTATCCTTTATGTATTTATTACTGATCTGGTTGCAAAATTCTCCTTAGCTGCAAGTAAGTTGAGAGCTAAGGCACCAAGACTCCCAACAAGTTTCATAATGGAGAGCTGAAGATTTCGTTCTGGTATATTAACTGATCTAGTTCCCCACTTGCGAGTTCTTAATGTATGTTAATGTGATTTTTATCTTTATATCCCAATTGTGTTCATTATTTTAATTTTACTTTATATTATCCATTTTAACATATTTAACTTATTTATTTTAGCTTATCTTTTTACTTGTTTTTATTATGACAAATTGTGATGGCTTATCGCTTTTAGCAATAAAGATTTCATTCGTTCACACTATCCAGAACAGTAGTATTCCCTGTGTCTGAATCAGAAGACTCTCTGCCTGAAGACAAAGTGGCATACAGCCCGACAAACACAGAATTATTGAATCCTCACCCACTTAAGCACCTACAAGAATACACCTAGGCAGACACAGAACTGCAAAAGCCAAAAGCCTTGCAAGAAACTGGATGACCTTGCTAGAGGAAGCAGGTACAGCTTGTTCTGCGTCCTTACTGGCCATAGAAAGTTCACATCAGAATTGAAGGAGGAGGCTTGGTCCTGGTGGGTCGCAGGATCATTGTTCCTTGTGGAGCCAGAAAGGTGTGTTAAAATCCTCCACACCAAGAAGTTCAGTGTTCCAAGATGCATGCCCTTATTGTGCTGTATTGGCCCACTATGAATGTCCCACATTGAACAATGGATTGATGACTGCAAACTGTGCCAAAAGTTCCAGCCTAGAAGTCATAGAGAGCCTATGATTTCCCATGCCATCCCAGTATTACCGTGGCTTAAAGTTGCAGCACATAGTTTTGAGTTTCGTGGACATTCATATCTCATCATTGTGGATTTTTCTCTAAATATCTAGAGGTTTTGCACCTTCAGAATAAGATGGCTGCATCTGTAATAGTCAAGATGAAGGCTACTTTTTCACACCATGGCATACCTAAGGCTTCTCCACATGGGACTTTTATGGCTTGGGACCGCAATACCTGATGGAACGCCTCTCCCGACATGAACCTACTCGTACACTGCGCTCAACATCTAAGGTCCTCCTCCGAGTGCCTACTCCGAGGGAAGCTCGGAGGATGGCAACAAGGGAGAGGGCCTTCTCAGTGGTTGCCCCCCGACTGTGGAATGATCTTCCTGATGAGGCTCGCCTGGCGCCAACGTTGTTATCTTTTCGGCGCCAGGTCAAGACTTTTCTCTTCTCCCAGGCATTTTAACAGCATTTAACGTTAAGTTTGTTTTTAATGAACCCCAGAATTGTTGTTTTTAAATGGCTACTGTTGTTTTTATACTGTTTTTATGTTTTTTTAATTTTTGTATACTTTTAATGTTTACTATTTTTAATTGTTGTAAACTGCCCAGAGAGCTTCGGCTGTGGGGCGGTATATAAATGTAATTAAATAAATAAATAAAAATAAATTATCCTGTGATTGATTATTTACAGAAATTTGCGGATCCTTTACATCACTTCATCAACTTCCAGTGCCTCTCCCATCATTTCCATGACTTTATTTGAAACAGAAATAATGAGATAATAAAAAGACCTAGTTTCAATTTGTGGGTATTAAGGTGAGTTATGCTACAACAGCACCGCCATCTAGTGGTTGTATAATGAAACATATAGAACTTGCAGATAAAGCTGATCACTACAAAAAAGCCAGGAAGTGTGTGTGTGTGACAGTAGTTGTTAAACCTGCAAAGAATTCAGAAGCAGAACCCCTGGTAAAGTTGCGAGATAATCATCATCATCATCATCATCATCGATGGGGAGAAGCCCAGTGTGTGATTACGTGCCTTTTTGAAAGCACACTCATGTTACAATTTTCAACTCACTGGGGCATTTAGTTGATCCACTCCAAACCAGGTTATCCACAGACCAATGAACCAGCTGTCAAGCTTTTGTTAAAAAAATCTGCATTGGAAGATTCTGATCCCTACTGTGCCCCATGGCCCAAAAAGATTGGCTACCCCTGCCAGAAACTATGCAACAATCAAGACACTGCATTATTGCTATATTTAAAATGCCCTATTAAAAAACACCTGCCTGCATAGCTATATTATATATGCTCAGCTGATCACATAGACACCTAGGGCACTCCAAGTAATTTGGAAATTATAGTTTTGTGAGGGTGCTAAGTGGGTTGCTGGAGATGGTGATAGCGCCTCACTTGTGGAATGCTCACCCCAAAGTCACTTGCCTGGCATCTAGTTTTTAAGTACAAGGTGAAGACTACATTATTACTCAGAATCTCTAGTGGATAATATTTTATTGCCTGTTTTACTGTTTTATTACTGGCCTAGTTTTACTGTTTTAGTTTTTATTGCCGTATTTGCTTTGAAGTCATTGTTTTATTTTTGTTGTTAGTCACTTTGGAGGTTGTTTTACTGAAAGGTGAAACAGACATGTTTTAAATCAAATTAAAGGAAAAATATTTAGTGATACCAGGCTATCCAGCTCATAAAATACAGTTTCCAAGGTTCTTTGCTTGGTGTTTGAGGTAGTATCAGGGAAACAAATCAAATTGAGGCTGTTCATACATAATGTTGGCAAATTGTGGGTTAATTAAGAGCACACCTTTTCCCAGGTGAAACACATTAAAGTTGAAACGTGAATGGGCCTGTTCAGACAACATGCTAAGCCATGGTTAGGCCGCTAACCCTTTTTGCAGCAAATGGTTAAGTGAGTGTGTTCAAACTGTGTTTATGTAGCCACCATGGTTAGGAATGGTTCACTTGACATGCTAAGTTATGGTTCACATGACACTAGGGTGACCATATGACCAGTTTTGCCCGGGTTTGTCCGGGCTTTTGATGACAAATCCGGGAGGGGAAATCCGGATTTTTCCGAAGAGCAGCTCTAATGGGAATTAACAAAAATGCTTAAAAAATGCATCATTTTTTAAGATAAAGGCATGAAACTTGGCATGATGGTAGCTCTTAGGAAGGGCTTTAGTCATACCAAATTGAAACAGATCCGTTCATCCATTGATTTTTTAGGTTTTTTTTTTTAAATTAAGGTTTTAAAATTATTATTTTTAAAATCGTCATTTTTAAAGATAAAAAGATGAAAGTTGGCACCATGATTGCTCTTAACAAGGACTTTAGCTATGCCATGTTTGAAACAGATCTGTCCATCCATTGAGTTTTAGGATTTTTTTTTTTTAAAGTTTGAGGTTTTAAAATAATTTTTTAAAAATAATTTTAACATGGCGACTATGTTGTCCTCCTTTTTTGGTTTCCAAAATATGGTCACCCTACATGACACACTAAACTGTAATGCTTAGCTCAAGATGCTTAACCATCGTGGCTTAGTGTGTCTCCTGAACAGGGTCATTGTTTCACTTCCCTTCACAGTTGTACATCAATTAACAACTGTGGCCTTAGCTAGATGGGGCTTTATCCTGGGGCGATCCCTAGGATCGTCTCTGTGTGTCCACAGGTTCCTCGTGAGGAGCTGGGACCCATGCACAGGGTGCAGAGCTCCTCAGGAGCTCTGCGGCCATCAGGGGTGGGGTGGGGTGAGTGACGATTTTTTTTAAAAAAAAGTCTTACCTTTTGCACACAAGCGCTCATGCACTGCTGCCTCTTTAAAAACAAAAAACAAAATGGCGGGTGTGACGCCTCTTCCTCTGAGGTCATCATGCACTGTGTGTGAACAGAGGGGGAGTTCTCGCAATAAAAATATTGCGGGATCTTCACCCCTCTGTCCCACTAGACTGTTAGGTCTAGCTGAGGCCTGAGTATTCAAAATCACAAAAGACACATTTACTTTGTGCGTGTGTGTGAAGAGGGAAATCACTTAAACTGATAGCATTTTCACACATGAGGCTTAAATTGGTCTAGCCTTAAATCAGTTTAGAATGTGAGCATAACATTGGCTAGTACATATATTTTATTTCCTTTACACATTCTATCCAGCATTAACAACCAGTTCTGGAATGCTCTCCCAGAGAGGTTCATCTGGCATCTACTTTAATTTCCTTTTGGTGCCAGGCTTTTGGTATCCAACTCTTTATATGCAATTTTAATCCTGACTGTTTTATGAAAATCATTTTTGTGCTTATTTTATTTTTTCTATTTGCATTTTTATTGTTCTCATTCTATTTTGTGAGCAGCTATGGAAATATGATTGGAGAGCAATATAAAAATACATCTAATTAAATAAATGAAGCATCCACATGTGGGAGAGCGAATGCAAAAGAGGCTCAAAAGTGCTTTTAGAAGAACATGTGAAGATTCTCTAAAACAAGTGTGGGGAACATGTGGCCCTCCAGATGTTGTTGCACTGTCTGTAACTCCCATCAGCACTAGCCAGCATAGTCAGAGCTAACTGAAGACATTTTGCTGCCTTAGGCAAAGGACAAGATGGCGGCCCTTCTACCATTCCACATACAGAAGCTGACTGGCTCCCAATAGAATCTTACTTCAACATTGGTAATGGATAGCTTTCTCCACCTCACCTGTGGGGCAGCAGGTCGGCAGGACAGGTTACACCAACACTGTTCTCCTACAGAAGGGAATGGTGATGGTGGCGGCGGTCTGTTATCCCCCCCCCCGCCCTTAATACCTGCTATCCTTGGGCTATCCAAAATTCCTAGTCAAACCTCAGGGTCCAATTAATGAGCTCTACTAAGAGTAAGGATAAAAGAGAAGGGAGAAATAGCTGGGCAGCAATAAAACAAGCAAAAACAAGTTGCTCACTGTACTATACAATGAGATTCCAAAACGTACAAGAAAAGTAACAGATCATCCAAGGTGTTTCAAGCTGACAATGGATGGCAGCATGCACTGGGAAAAGCCTTTCCCTGTCCCAGTAGTGATGCCACTCTTCCACCTGCCCACTATACCTGTATGTAGGTAACTAAGTACTGATTTCACACATACCAGTCCTATTGGACTCCTTAGCCCTCAAAGTTGAAACTGGTGGTTGTAGGGAGGTTGGCTGCTCTTGTGACCACAGCTCCCCCCATGACTGTTTCTGATACTGGCAATGTATATTGTGCTCATTTAGAGCTTCTCTACATATAGGGAAAAACCCACAGTCTTACCAGGGCTTTCATCTTCCACAGTCTTTCTCCGGTCACAATGTGCTTCTTTCCACATGACCAAGTGATTTTGAATTGAAAACTTCTCTTCTTGGCAAGGCTCCATTGTGTTTAATGAAGCACTGCCATCTAGTGGTAGAATTATAGTGCAACACCGACGTTGCACATGGGAGATTCCTCAATATCCCAGCGCTATCTTTAAATACTGCATTATGTCCGATCGTTTTTAAAAATGAGATTACCAAGGGGTAGCGCAGGAAACATCTTGGAAGTTGATGTTGTAGTGTAATGGCCCTGCAAACTTCTGTGAGTGGACAATCATGAACATGCAATAAATTGTTCGTTTTGAGAAGCCCTTAATCTTCACTTGCTTTCGTTCTATGAAGTCACAATGACACTTCACTGTTTAACATGAGATGATGTTCGGTTTTTGAGTCATATTCAAAATACACACAACTTTAACGGCATCTGATCGGTAAGAAATCACATATCAACCTGAGAAAAATATGACCAATCACAGTGCAAATTTGTGCTAGACTGCCCTTTTTTTGACCAAGTACACATTTCCCTTCCGCCTTAAGTGTTCCCCAAGACAGCTGTAATCACAAATCTTTGTATGTCTTTTTAATCTGCAAAATCATGCATACATGCATGCAATCACTTCATGCATATAAAGTATGAAATTTGGATTAGTAAAAGAAAGGATTAAATAGCCTGCAGTCAATGCTATAATTAAAAGGCTGAATGGTGGTGATGGGCTGAAGTGGAAATCGATGCCACAATATATTAAAAGAAATTTGAACAGCATTACTAACTACAGTTCAATATGTCCACAATTCATTGACATGCAGGTCATCGTCTGTCATCCAAATGCAGTTTAAATCCTTTCCATTTAGGATAGGGACTTACATCACCCTTCACACTGTTCTGAATAGCAGCTGATCTAACCCATGTTCGTTTGGTGCGGTTGTTTTGTAGTTGGACAACAGGTTGTGCATTTGGGCATGGGGCTGAAACCAGAAACAAAGGACTGATTGGTTCTGTCAGCCTAGAGTAAAAAGATGAAAGAAGGCTGTGATCTAAAAAGGGGCCAGAGGATATTACACTACACTAACCAAGAAAAAGTGGGTGGCGTGGAATCATAGAATAGCAGAGTTGGAAGGGGCCTACAAGGCCATCGAGTCTAACCCCCTGCTCAATGCAGGAATCCACCCTAAAGCATCCCTGACAGATGGTTGTCCAGCTGCCTCTTGAATGACTCTAGTGTGGGAGAGCCTACAACCTCCCTAGGTAACTGGTTCCATTGGCGTACTGCTCTAACAGTCAGGGAGTTTTTCCTGATGTCCAGCCGGAATCTGGCTTCCTGTAACTTGAGCCCATTATTCCTTGTCCTGCACTCTGGGAGGATCGAGAAGAGATCCTGGCCCTCCTCTGTGTGACAACCTTTCAAGTATTTGAAGAGTGCTACCACGTCTCCCCTCAATCTTCTCTTCTCCAGGCTAAACATGCCCAGTTCTTTCAGTCTCTCTTCATAGGGTTTTGTTTCCAGACCTCTGATTTATTTATTTATTACATTTATATACCGCCCCATAGCCGAAGCTCTTTGGGTGGTTTACAACAGTTATCTGATCATCCTGGTTGCCCTCCTCTGAACACGCTCCAGCTTGTTCTTCTTGAATTGTGGAGCCCAGAACTGGACACAATACTTTAGAAGAGGCTGACCAGGGTCGAATAGAGAGGAACCAGTACGTCCTGTGATTTGGAACCTATACTTCTATTAATGCAGCCCAAAATAGCATTTGCCTTTCTTGCAGCCATATCACACTGTTGGCTCATATTCAGCTTGTGATCTACAAGTTGCTTCCTGCATCCTGCCCTAAAGCCAGATACTCAACATCCCCCAGTTAAACACCTGCTTGGGAGTTTGGTGGCTTTGGGTGAAGAACCAAATTTGCCATTTATCAGCTTTTTCAACATAACAGCTAGGAGGCTTGTACACCTCACAACTAAGTATTACAGCCAAAGAACTGATTACTGATTAAATATTTATGGTTTTAAATTTTGTATATTGATTTTTAATGTCCAGTCTTTTAAACTTTGTAAACCACCCAGAGAGCTTCGGCTATGGGGTGGTATATAAATGCAACAAATAAAAAATAAATAAAAATACATCCACACAATTTTAACAGTAGACTGAGGGCCTCCCCACCATCAACCTTGAAAAACTGCTTCAAGGGTGTGATTTTGAGTTGAGAAGAGGCATGGGGAGGTGTTTAGCTCTTTCACTATCTGATGTTTACCTGTTTCCAAATGCCCTTCCCCAAAGTGGTTTTTCAAGAATGGGGGGAGTGTATTGGAGAGGGGGCTAACAGACTGCCACTGCACACATTTCCATGTAACTATAATTTGGCCAGCAATGTAAGGGACCTGTGGGGGAATGAAATTTTATTCAGTTAATTAGACACAAATACTAGAAACCTAGCTCAAATACAAATATTAGTTCTGCAGTCAGTCCTGATCTCATGATTGTATTGCTGAAAATATAGTCTGGGGCTGCTGTATAGTTTAGTATGGGGGTGGAGAAAATTGCTGACAGTGACCAATGCGAAATGAGCATATATGAAGAGCCTCCTTTGCTCTGGCCCATCCCCTTTTTGAATCTTGCAGAATAAAGTCATGAGAGATAGCCTCACGTGCTTTCAGTTTCCTCTTTTTGTGTTCTGTATGCTTTATGCTCCTCTTTCATTCTCAAAATGTCAGTTGAGGACTTGCAGCTTGCTTTTATAAATGTCAATTTGAAGAAGGGAGACAGATTGGCAAAAGGAATACCCATGATTTTCTAGAAACCCTTTCATAACACACACAGAGAAAGCCATTACAAAAATGTTTTACGTTGCATCTCAACCCTCAATTTTGTTTACACCCTGACAGCTTTTAAACCTTCTGGCTCATTTATTGGTGCATCAAAAGCCCTTATGAACCTTTTTACGAAAATTCTCTGTGGATGCCTTTAAGTGGCTGGGGTTGATGAGAACTGTAGTCCAAAACATCCGGATAGCACAAGATTGGAGAAGGCAAGCACAGAGTACATTGGATTTGCACTGGCCCTATCTATATGGTAGAATCATCCAGAACTTTTAAGGCTCTTATTTCGTATTCCCAGATGTAGGAATATGAAATAAGAGAAACAGACCTCCATTAATCCCAAGATTAGAAACTGGTTACCTACTGGTTACCTATCCCTCTTACCTGATTAAGACGACATTGGAGCAAAAATGTAATTCTCGATAGCTCCAACTTGCCTTGGTACTTCTCCCAGCTCCAGCTTCCTCCTGTAGCTGCCTAGCCTTCTGGTGACTAGGCTAAGGCGTTCCCTTACCCATCTCACCATTCCAGTTTCACTACATTGATACTAAACAGTGGAGTCATCAAAATGCTTACTGCTCATTAACTCTTTGTAATGCCGATGAAAAGCAGGCAGGCAGGCAGGCTGACAGTATTTTTTGTCTGTGTTCACAGACTGTGTACATCCGGGCTCGCTTTATTGAAAGATGGTTTTACAAAAAAAAAAAGAGAAGGGGAAAGAGAGAAAAAAGAGGGAGGTGTCAAAGCAAGCAAATACAATTCATGTGGTACGAAACCACCATCTTCCTGTTTATCTAATTTAGGTTCTAGTGAGTTACTAAACCTTGAGTCAAACCATGAGGCCGCTTAGTATGATACTAAACTCCTATGCTGCAAAAGCTTCTGTGAAGGACTTAGCATGATGGTCAGTAGGAACATCCAGAGCACAGGGGAAGACCTCCTCTTGTCTCTGCTGGAAATTTACAAACTGCACCAGAATAAGAGAGTGGAACGTGAGAGAGATTGGTGATTGCAGGGTGTAAGAAATCTGCAGTTTCCTTTTGTATGTGTGTGCTTTATTTGGCCTTTTGAGGGGAAGTGGTTATTGGGTGTGTGCTTGTTAATACCTTAATGCATTGGAAAGGTTGGGTGTATTTGTCTTTGGCTTATCTGTTACTGATTAATATAAATTAATACTGTCTTAATGGTTGATATTGCCTATTTTATAATTAGAAATGTTATGTTAGTATTAATGCAACGAATCGTTTGGGTTTCTATGGTAATGATATATTATTGCTACTGATGTATCAACATGCATTCTTGATTTTGCACTGCTGTACTTCTGTTGTGAGACGCTTTGGGCACAATGTGTGGGAAAGCGGCATACAAATTAATTGGTGGTGATGATGAAAACACATGTAGGTTTATTTTGTTAAAACGTATGTGCAAGTGGATACACACCAGGAAGTTATGACCAATCATGGCTTTCCACTATGTAAACAAACTGCAAAATACAAACATGACAAATGTTGCATGTTCATTCTTATCTGGAAGTGTTTCCTATGTACTCCTTGTATAATGTAAGGTGTGGCCTTTATATATAGGGGAGTAAGGAATGGACTCCCCATCACTACCAAATAGTGAGGAAAATCTCATGTGTGATCTTTGAGTTCCCAGTTTAATTTTTCATATTTTTATTTAAATGTTGAGCCTGCACCATCCCTAAACCTTTAGGGCAGGTGAGAACAAGGCCTTGTCTGAACAGTTCCTATTTCATAGAATCATAGAATAGCAGAGTTGGAAGGGGCCTACAAGGTCATTGAGTCCAACCCCCTGCTCAATGCAGGAATCCACCTTAAAGCATACCTGACAGATGGTTGTCCAGCTGCCTCTTGAATGACTCTAGTGTGGGAGAGCCTACAACCTCCCTAGGTAACTGGTTCCATTGGCGTACTGCTCTAACAGTCAGGAACCCCTCCTGGAAACTGCTGTCAACATGTTGCTTTGTCTATATTGGCAGAGTCAGCTTCCAGTACATGGATGGAAGGTCCAACAGAAAAGGTACCTCTGTGTGTGTGTGTGTACACACACACAAAATATGGATTTTCTTGCAACGTAACTGCCATGGCTTCTCCCTGAACAATCCTGGGTGTTGTTGTTTGGTAAGGATGCAGAAATTTCTGTTACTAGCTGTCCTCACAAAAGTCCTAGGGTTCTATGGAGAGAGGGAATGAAAGCAGTTTAGTTTGTAGTACAGATGTGTCCTACACTTCCCCAGGAGACTTCCTTTACTGTGGATTAACTGCATAACAGTGCCCAATCTATTCTCTGGATCAGCTGTCTGTCCCAAAATTTCAACATATATACAGGATTTAAAAATGTATAAAACAGAAGACCTCGGAAGTAAGCACAGGGCTGCAGAGCACTTCTTTCCAGTTTGCTGTTGTAGACTTAAAAAAGAAAAAAGCATCTGAGTGACCACACTATTAAAAGTCTGTTCTATATGTTTACGCAGAAGTAAGTCTCTCTCTGTTCAATGGGGTTTACTCAAAGGTAAGCATGCATCTGATTTTAGTATGACTTGTAAATGCAGTTGATATCAATGGGATTTACTCTTAAGTAAAGGAACCAGCAGATCTGTAGTTTATGAACTCGGAGATGCACTACTTTGCATGATCAAAGGAAAGGAAAAGTGGTGCTTCGTGCTGGTGGACTATGAGGAAAAAGGTTTAAGAGGGGGAAATTAAGAAATTCCTAAAAAATCAAGGGATGAACCAATCTGATTCAAACTTGACTTGCTGAAAGCCCACCTTAAGAGCTATCACTGTGCCAATTTTGATCTCTTTAGCTTTAAAAATGAGGGAGCTGCAGGCAAGAAGGGTGCATTTTCCACATTTCTTTTAAGGTGAAAATGCCTACTCAGGAGTAAGAACATAGAGTTAAATGGGACCTCTCTCCCTCCCCCTTCACGGTTGAGCAGAGAACCGCCCCACTCTCCTCTTTTGTTAGCGAGACTGCCCTTAGACACGCCCACCCCCAACAAAGAACGGGATGGTTGGATAGAATGCAACGACAGCAATACATGGGAGAGAGGAGCACATTTATTTTGCAGGGAGGGAAATTAATCCAGACTTTCCCTGCTCCAAAAAGAAACCAAACTTGGAGGGGAAGAGGTGAAATGAGTGCAGGACGTGGATGACATCATGTGAGTACGAGACTGCAAAACCACATACCAGGCATGGCGAGTGTGTGATAAATCACTGGTGTGATGGAGCTCTAAAACTCCTTCAACAGAGCACTTCAGACTACAAAAAGAAGAATGACATGGTTGAATGCTTCCCCGTGTGGGATAAAATAAGCTTCTGCACATACAAAACTATTGTTATCAGAGAGAAAAACTTGACCTCTTTTTCTTTAGTTTTCTTTTTGCAGGGAGTATCTACAAGCACTCAGTCACGATGAAGTTCTCCTATCTGTAGTCTGAAATGGGACAATCCAGCAACTATCACCTCATCTACTGTTAGACCTAAGCATCCTTAGGTATCTAGGGATTTCAAATCCTCTCTTTCACCTTCATAAAGCAGAGACAAATCCCCATTCTTCCCCTTTCCTCTGGCCTCTGGGCCAACATTCCATTTAAGCCAAGCAGAATCACCTCATTCTCCCGTAGGGCTTTTATAATAATTCATAACAAACCCTTAAGTACAATGTCACTGTTTGCAAAGCATTCTGTGGTTACAATTATTAATGTGATTGATTTTCAATAGATTCATACAATACCTCACATAAGAGTGCAATCTTATACATGCCTACTCAGAAGTAAGGCCTTCTGAGTTCAATGGGGGCTGCACACAGGTAAGTGTATATAGGATTGCAGTCTTAGCTGAACTGGCACATGGGGAGAGTCTTCACAGGACTGAATTGGTGCTGTTCCGCCATCAAATTCCACAGTTTTGCTGG
Organism: Elgaria multicarinata webbii; assembly: GCF_023053635.1. NCBI lineage: Eukaryota > Metazoa > Chordata > Lepidosauria > Squamata > Anguidae > Elgaria > Elgaria multicarinata. Next base: position 26,610,655 of record NC_086173.1, read on the forward strand.
TGTGGGGTGGCAGCAAGTTATCCAGACAGAGGAAGGCAGCGTGAGCATTTTGGTGGGCCTGTCCCCTCCTCCTACTGTGGCTTCCAGCAACTAATGGCAGGTCGCCTTCTGCCTGGGAACGCCCCCCCCCCGAGTGAAGACAGACGGGGAAGAGTTGCGCTGACCTCGCTCGGGCAGGAAAAGTCGGGGTAATTTCCCAACTTTTCTGTTCCGCATCTTCAGCTCTTTACCCCTGGTGGCTCTGAATTGGTAGCTGTGTCATATAACTGATGCAGTGCATATTCGAACCACCCCAGGGCAAAGACAATGTATAGACAGGTCAGCAAGTAGTTCTGACAGAGGCCAAAGACCCTCAACCCCATCCTGCAGCGTAGCCATTCCTGCAATCATAGGTCTGATTCCCTCCATACCCTTCTTTCACCTCAGAAAAGTACTGGAAGAGACCAACCTCAGCGCTGGATTTGGCACAAGGAGCTGCCAGTTGTTGACCTAGAATGGGGAATATCCAAACCATTCAGTGGTACACAGATACCAGAAATACTGAAATGTACATAGCATCACATTGGCAAGAGGTTTCATGAGCGAGGAAAAGGAGCTAATTAACAAGGAATTTTGGAAAACCAGTATTTGGACAATAGGAGATTCCCCGGTGTTGAGTTTTCCTTTCATTCCGCTTCTATCCTAACTTCTGAGTTTATTCCAAGGGGATAGATTTGATGAGGTCTTTGGGGAAAATGCCTTTCTGTAGCATGTCCTGGTTCTCCTTCCAGTCAGTCTCCTTTATACCCATCAGGAGTCCTTTTTCCTAGAAAGGAAACCACATCTTTAGTTAGTCACGGCTTTCCCATAACCACAGGCAGCAGGGATGGTCATTCTCAGCATATTGAATGTATTTAAAAGAGGTGACTCAATTTTTTGCTTGTGAATGGCGGATGAATCCACAGAGGTGCTGGTTGTATTGCATGTCTGCAAATTATACAGCAAATTGAACCATGTGGCTTCCAGAGAGGCATCTAAGGCTCACCATCTAAAATAAAAATCCAACTGATCCCCTACAATCACCCCAACAAATAGCATCTAACTTTTCCAACCTCAAGTGTGCATTTAGAACCTCACTCTAAACTGCAAAAAAAGAAAGAAAGAAAAGAAAGAAAGAAAAGGATTTCAAAATCTGATAATTTGAGCACTGTATTCTGTGAAAGAATATTTTTGCTGCCAGCTGTTGGAGGCAGAGTACTGGGCTAGACCAGTAGTGGGCAGAAGGTGAATTGGGATCTACTGGTAGATTTCTGGCTGATTTGCAGACTTACTAACTCCCAATGTTTCAAGGAGAGCATGTAAAATTATAAGGAAAAAATCTCTAGTAGGGGTGGCCTTGTGCTAATCTCTCAGCTTCAGTGTTTCTCATCTATAAAACAAAAGTACTAATTGGTTGCTTTACGCCAAGGTTTTGTTCAGTTCTGCTGGCCAATTTTAGAGGGTTGTGATAGAATGCCTGATCTCAATAACTCACATGAAGATGTGTATATGGGCTTCTCCGCACCAGGCTTTTTATCCTGCCATTTACCAGGGCTTCTGCTTCCAGATTCTTTACAAGATTAAGATTGGCTTAAGTGGATTTAAGTGGATTTACATTTATTACTCCATTATCCCTGATCTTTTAAAAACCAGGATAAAGGCCAGAAAGCACGGGAGATGCCCTGGAGGTTGACAACATCATGTAAAAGACCCGCAAACCTCTGTGAGTAACCAATCTCAATCACAGGATAAAAGCCTCATGTGGAGAATCTCCTTGGATATGCCATGGTTTGAAAAAGGAGCCTTCATCTTAGCTATTACAGATGCAGCCTCATGTAGAAATGCTCTATATCCCAGAGTATGGTTCATAGGGTCCAATAGATAACTGAATCTGTCCGTCCCCCCCACGAGCCCCCAATTCGTGTATGGCTCTGGATGGTAGTCCTTGGCAAAACAAAATAGATCCCATTAACCTGAAATCTGGCCAGTGCTGATCTAGACAGACCTTGGCCTGTTATAAAAATACACTTCTTATATTCATATATGGCTACAAGAAGGAACTCCAATTGCCAGAAATTTGCATTGCGACTCCCTACTGACAGATGACCACAAGCAGCAACTTTACTACTGTTTGTTGGATGGATTTGCTGCTGTCCAGGTCTGCTCCTCTAGGCTGTGTGCACTGAAAAAGGGAAAAAAGTGCCTCGCTCCCAGTATGTGTAAGTGGCTGACCTGAAGCTACAAGTGTGAAGGACAACAGCCAGGCTCCATCCTTAGCCAAATGCATGCTGGGAGTTCAGGGCTCCTCCCTTGCAATAAAGATTTCATCGGCAAAAACAAGATCAGCCTGCTCCCAGACAGTGTCTAACAGACCAAGAGCTAATGGTTGATTGCTCCCTCTTCTCCTTTGCATATTGTCTGTAGCCTGCAGTCAAAGGGCACTGACTGGCTGCTGTGGAGCTATTTAGGGAAACATTTTTCTCCTTTGCTCTTTTACTTTCCTGTTTACAATTGGGCATATTTGTATGTCACTCTGGGGCAGAGTGGGGAAGTATTGTCTTCTGAATCAGCTCCCTGTGAGTAGCCACGCGTGTCAACAAAAGAAACACTCCAGTGGTGGTTTGGAAGAAACTTGACTTTAGGAATAAGCAACTTTCCATCCTAGGGTAGGATGGCTCAGTTCAGCCATGTGGTCAGCAACCCCTTAGAGGCAGGGAACAACCAGAAGAAGGAAGTAGAGGGGAGGAGACAGGAAGGGGAAAAACAAACGTCCCAGCAATCCCCTCCCACCTTGTTCAGGTACACATTAACTCTTTAGCTCCAGGTTCAGTGACCTGTAGCCTGAGTTCTGCTAACAGGAGGAACAACGATATGTAATTTGCATGGAGCACTTCCAGGGATTCATAGTGGTAGGGTGACCGTATGAAGAGTACAACTGTATTAAAGATTCAATACAACTGTATCTTTAACAGTTGTACTGAAAGGGGAATTTCAGCAGGTGCCATTTGTATACATGCAGCACCTGGCAAAATTCCCTCTTTATCGCAACAGTTAAAGCTGCAGGAGCGCTGCCCTCTTTTGTATCTGATCACTCTAGTATAGCTCCTGCAGCTTTAACTGTTGCGATGAAGAGGGAATTTCACCAGGTGCTGCATGCATACAAATGACACCTGCTGAAATCCCCTTTTCTATGCAACTGTCTAAAAGATACAGGAGCCCTGTCCTTCTTTCCATATGGTCACCCTATTCATAGTGCAGTTACATTAATCATCTCTGTAATGCTTAGAGCAGTCTTAGGAAACTGACCAGTATTACACTCAAAGGCTATAATCCTATACCTATTTATCAGGGAGTAAGGCCAGTTGAAAACAGTGGGAAGTACATATGAGTAAACACGCATAGGATCACAGTGTGATTATGGCAGGTGGGTGAGGTGGGGAGGATGAGGGTAAATGCTGGGGGATTATGTTCACTGGGTCATGTATATAAGGTCTTCCTTATATCTAAAGATGTGGCATGTAGCGTGTTACTTTGCCTTTAAATTTTCTATTTTTGTAGGAAATGACTGGTCAGTGTGGTTAGTGTGGAGAGAAGGGTGTGAAGGAGAGAGTTAATGATTGATAGAAAGCTGTGGGCATATTTAAAAACAGACAGGGAGGCAAGTAAATAAACTTAACACATTGCAGCAACAGCTCTGCCTGCAGTTCCTGTTCTATGCTGAGAACAAAGACGGCAACAAGGTCAAATCATACTTTTTGTGAAACAAAAGGGTCGTGCACCACAGCGAACAAAACCCCCGAACAAAGCTATGTCGTTTACACACAACAAAAATTTCCAATCTATACCCCACCTGGCATGAACCAATCACTCAGCACTAAAAAATGTCAATATTTCTGCGCCAAAGGAACCCAAATTCTGAATGAAGGGAAGCTGAGTCCCAGGATGCATTATGAGCAATGCAAATTAAGAATGGAAGGTAGGCATACTCTGCGTTGCTGTTCAGTTTTATCCTGGGTGTGCTTTTATGTTGTATTTTTATATTGTGTTTTTGTTATGGTTTGTTTTATATCTTGGATTGTACTTGATGGTTTTAATTTTTGTGAACTGCCAGAGAGAGCTTTGGCTATTGGGCAGTATAGAAATGCAATAAATAAATAAATAAATAAATAAATAAATAAATAAATAAATAAATAATTTTTTTTTGCTAATGAGCTCTATCATACCTACTCCCCCCCCCCCGATAAGCACCCACCATTTTGACCTCCATTTCATTAGCACAACAAGCACCGATCACTTTCACATTGTGTGTGTTGCGCTATTTCATCTCTTTCATTCATTCATTCATTCATCTCGTGGCTTATTCGCTCTCCCACTCCACCCTACCCCTTCTCCTTCCCCCTGCATTTCATTGGTTCTTGTTCTTGATGGATGTTGTGAATGATGTGGCGTGGCATGGCTGCCTCCGTTCAGTTTTTGGATATCTGCTTCATTATAGCTATAAATGGTTTTATTTCTTTTCTTTTTGAGGGGTATGTGTGAAGGTGCAGTGAAAGCCCATTTGACCGGCTCAGTTCATTGGACATGGTGTGCTGGAGGAGAACCACCCCACCCTCCTCTTTTGTCAGTAAGCACACGTTCAAAGCACACACACACCCAAAAAGAAAAAACGTGAGGACAGCAATACACGGGGGCGGAAGGGCACTTTAATCCCGCATGGAGGAAATAAACCAGACTTTCCCTGCTCCAAAATAAGATGGAAAAGGGAGGGGAAGAGGCAAGATGAATGCAGGACAGTGATGATGTCATGTGAGTACCGTGTTGCTAAACTACAAACTAGACTTGACGGGAGTGTGATAAAATGCTTGTGTGATGGAGCCCTTGTTCTGATGTAGATGTTTGGGTAAATTTAAACATAAAAACGTAAGCGGAGCTGCGCCGGATCAGACCAGGCTCCATCTAGTCCAGCACTCTGTTCACACAGTGGCCAACCAGCTGTCAACCAGGATGCTCTTCACAATGCACCCATCCCTTGCTTTGTGGGGTGGTTTCCACTGCTCAGTGACATGTTTTTCCTCCCCTGGACTGGGAAGCGACAGGAGAGGGAGCAACAAAAGCAATTCCCTGTGTTGAACAATTAATTTCAAGAATTCTTCAAAGGGTCTGCCTCACCCCATATATCCCTGTTGCCTTTGCATCTAATAAAGAGAGAGCATTGAGCATGGTTGCACCAAGCTTATGAAACTCTTTACCGAATAATATTATGCAAGTATCCTCATTGTTGTTTCTGTGTTTTGCTCAAAACAATTCTTTTCATGCAAGGTTTCTCTGACCTGTCACCATTGTTTTTAAAGGTTGGTTTTAGCGTTGCCTTATCTGTATTGTACTGGACTTGTTTTTGTTCACAGTTCAGATATGGATTGAGCAGCATATGAATTTAAGAAAAGAAAAGAGAAGAGATAAAATGCAGGGACAGAGTTGCCCAATTTTTGTGACCTGGTATGGAAGCAGTCAGAATATGGTGGGTCAGAGAACAGCCTGCCAGAACATGGCAAGTCAGTGAAGGGAGATAGGGCAGAATGTGACGATTTATGGGCGGAGCTAGGGAAGAAGGTGGAGAGTCATGAGCGGAGCCAGGTGGAATCCAGCCTGGTGCAGTTGGTAACAAATAGTCCTTTAGAGCTGCCTCTGATATTTACTGCCTTTCCAGAGCCCAGTACTTTTGAAGTAGTGTTTTATCAGACACACCAGTTAAATAATGGACAGTTCCTGTCCAGTGCAGTGCAGTGGTTAGTGTTAGACTAGGACTGGGAAGACACGAGTTCAAATCCCAACTTGTTTATAAAGCTCATTGGGTGACCTTAAGCCAGTCCCTAGGTCTCAGCCTTAGGTACCTCACAGGGTTGTTGTGAGGATAAAATGGGAGTGAGGAACACCATGTACACTGTCTTGAGCTCCTCAGAGGACACATAGAGTATAAAGTGTAATATTGAGTTTGTTCTGACTCTATACTGTTAGCTTCACCCTACCCGGTGCCTGTTTACCCTACCCTGTGCCTGTTTGCATTCTCTTTCCCTCCTTATTGTTTACTACAACTTTATTAGCCTATGCGGCAGGGTCTTGCTATTTACTGTGTAATCTGTACAGCACCATGTACATTGATGGTGCTATATAAATAAATTATAATAATAATAATATCCAGGAGTTGCATGGGATTTATGCATGTGTACCACAAGCAAGCCATTTTTGCTATCTAGGGCATCCTGTATCACAACATATATTATCAGTATTTGCCATATTCATTTTGAATCAACAGTACCAAGCCAGTCCCCTGATGTTACCTCAGCCTGTGCATCCGAAAGCACCAGTATGATTGCCCCTTGTCCAAATTGAAGGTGATTCTCAACATCTGAGGCATGAGGTTGGATTGCCTGAGCCTGGAACATGAAGCACGATAGCAATAAATCAATGCATTTCTAGAATGGACAGCTGGGCTGCTCTTGGAATGTCAGCAGTCCTAGGTACTTGGGGTGGGGTGAAGCAGCATTCCCAGTTCAATAGTACAGAAAATGATGAACTTGTTATTTGAAGTTAAAAACAAATAAACTAATAGTCCATCTATCACTCAGCACAGGCCTAATTATCTAAAAGTTGTGGCTAATACACTCTTTCCTTAATCCAGACCTAGGTTTCATGAGTCATTTAAATCACCCAAAGCACAAGGTGACCTTCTTACCTTGAACATGAAGCCCAGGGGCCGCTTGCCAAAGTTCTCTTTATTGTCATCTGAGAAGAAGCTAGAGATGGTCTGAAACAAAAAGGTCTTTCAGTCATTCACAACAGAGTTACCCCACTCATGAACACACCTGACATTTGACTATAGATCTCCAGATGCCTATAGGAAACTGAAAGAGGATACAAATATGCATACAGCGGGAATTCCCTTTTATGAAGTGTTTTTCAGAAGAGATGTAAACATTTTTATTCAACTTGTCTTTTGGGGGGTGGTAGTGGCTAGGGATAGAGTGAAATGAAGGTTTAGGCAGGATCTACACGACTGCTTTAAAACCGTTTATAACAGCAGTGACAACTGTTGGGGCCCATGACACACTCCACACAGTTTTCAAAACGTTTTCAAATGGTTTCATCCTGCTTGGTGTAGATCTGGCCTTAGTACTTGTAACTGGAGCCTCCCATAAAAGGCCTTGTCTGTTATGAAACATTGGAAGACTGACTGGTATCCTTCAGCTTCACTGAGTTCCCCTCGTTTAAACTCCTTATGTTTTTGGCTGCCTAATTTGAATTTATAGTGAGACACGGCAGTATGTATATTAATTATACATGACTGAAGTGACAAATATCTTTTAGATCTGAGCCATAGGCAGGAGTTTACTTTCTCACACAATTAGAATCTCATGAGGGAAGTGCGCTAGCTAGAATCATAGAATAGCAGAGTTGGAAGGGGCCTACAAGGCCATCGAGTCCAACCCCCTGCTCAATGCAGGAATCCACCCTAAAGCATCCCTGACAGATGGTTGTCCAGCTGCCTCTTGAATGACTCTAGTGTGGGAGAGCCCACAACCTCCCTAGGTAGCTGATTCCACCGTCGCACTGCTCTAACAGTCAGGAAGTTTTTCCTGATGTCCAGCCGGAATCTGGCTTCCTTTAACTTGAGCCCGTTATTCCGTGTCCTGCACTCTGGGAGGATCGAGAAGAGATCCTGGCCCTCCTCTGTGTGACAACCTTTTAAGTATTTGAAGAGTGCTATCATGTAAATCAATGATAGCTAGCTCCATCTCCTCTTATGGACTCATCACCACGTTCCACATATTGGAGGAGAAACATCTGCAGAAACTTAAGTAGAGCAGGCTCCCTGCTACAGATGTTTGCCTTCCAGTATGTGGCTGGCAGGGAGGATACAAAGGAGAGGGTGGAGCTTGATGGCATGCTTTTGTACTCCCCTCATGTGAGGATGCAAATGCCTACCCAGGACTCCTGGGGCTTGTCTATACACTGTATATACTCCGTCATGTTGTGCAGTTGCACACCATTGTTTATTTGATGCAGTCACCAATTTGCAGCCACGTTGTCTCATTCCCTGTAAAGCTGTGCATTTACTGGGAGCTTTTACTTTGCTCTGATGTCAACACGATTGTTTGTGCATGTGTCAGTGGTGGCTTCATTTTGGATTAAGAGAATGGGCATAGTCTACGTGGGGCTGCCCTTGAAGATGACTCGGAAGTTGCAGCTAGTGCAAACTGCAGCAGCTAGACTGCTGGTGGGTACATCTTACAGAGACCACATAACACTGGTCTTAAAGGAATTGCACTGGCTGCCTATATGCTTCTGGTTGGAATTCAAGGTGTTGGTAATGACGTTTAAAGCCCTAAACGGCTTGGAATCTCGATACTTGAGGGAGCGCCTCTCCGTATATCTGCCTGCCCAAGACTTGAGATCTGTTGGAGAAGCGCTCCTCCGCATCCCACCAAAGCAACAGATACGCTATGGTGGGACATGGGAGAGGGCTTTCTCTGTTGTGGCACCCTGATTGTGGAATGCCCTCCCCTTGGACGCTCAACTGGCGCCAATGCTGACTTTATTCCAGCGTCAAGTAAAAACATGGCTTTTAAACAAAGCCTTTAATGGTTAAATTCACCAAGCTTGCACATTGTTTTAACTGTTTTAACTGCTTTTAAATTATAATTGTTTTTAACTTGATTAATGGTTTAATTTGTTTTTAGCTGTGTATATTTATTGTTTTATATTGTATGATTTTATCTGTATGCCGCCCTGAGATCCTAGTGATATAGGGTGGGATACAAATGTTTTAATAAATAAATAAATAAATAAATAGGGGGCGCATATCAGTGCAGGGTAGGTGCGATAATACAGGGCAGCGGGCAGACTTCAGGTGAGTGTTTAGTAATGGCTGCCAGGGCAACATTAAAGTCTCATTCTGGAATGAAAGTAAGGTCAGTTATTATGTATAACACACACATTCAACAAACTATATCTGCGCACCTGCGGGCTTTCAAAGTTAGAATCTTGCACAGAGTTGCCAGAAAACAATAAAAAAAACCTGCTTTTGGAGGTTTTCAGTCACTAGATATTTGCTGCCCATTACTGCTGTGTGACAACGGCGTTGTGAATTTTCCTGCCTGGATAGCCCGTTCTCACTCCTGCCATGTAACCCTATTGTTGTCACTTCACAGCAATGATGCTGCAGGGTTTTGGGGATTCATTAGCTAAAGCAACACCAGATAGACACTCCCCTAGGGCATGTCTAGACGGGGTGATAGCCTGGGGATCATCCCTGTGTGTCCACACGATGCACAGGGGATCCCAGGAGCAGGGAGAGAAGATCCTTGCATTTCCCCGAGATATTGCCCTACACTTTTGTCCCGGTTTTTCCCACAGTCCCGGGATGATCCTGAGACCATAGGACGTGTGGACGGCTGTCCTGGTTTGTCCCGGCTCCTCACGAGTAAATGCAAGGAGCCAGGAACTGGGGCTGGGAGGGGGGAGCGGTATTTCTTTATTTATTTTAAAAACCCTACCTTTTGCAATAAAGTCCTTGTGCTCTCATTTTCGATAAAAAACAACAACACCAAAATGGCAGGCACGACGTCCTCTTCCTCCCGGGACATCACATGCCATGTGTAGACTGAAGGGGAGGATCTCGTGATCACCATATTACAAGATCCTCCTCCCTCCGTTGGTAGGTCTAGACATGCCCCTAGTTTCTGGGATCCAGTATTGGTTCTTCTATGTGCCCTGGAGGCTCAAGGCCTAACTAATTTACTTGCATGTATTCTGGAAATCCTATCACCAGTGCTGGCTTCCGGTGTCCCTGTGTCTTAAAGACCCCTAATCATTATGGTGCCTATTCCTCTCTTCTTCTGCTAGTTGTTGGCTGCCACACCCACTTAGCTCCTCCTGCTGGTGCACAGGTAATGCTAAGGAACTCTGGGGGCCAAAACAGACATTACTTTCAATCTGTATATAGCAGGTATACCCTGTTCTCGTTTATACTCTAGAGTGGGTGCAGGGCCTCCTGACCCAGATCTTAAAAGCCGCCCAACCTCCATGCTAGTGTCCCAATTCAGATCAGCTCCTACTATTCTTACTATAAAGTAAAAAATGAAGAAAAAAAAAGGAGTCATGGCTGCTCGATACAGACTGAAAGTAAAAAGTAATTTCTGCTTTGGCCCTGGGACTTGATTAAAGCATTTTAAAATTTCATTATGACCTTTGTGCCGCCCTGAGATCCTTGTAATATAGGGCGGGATAGAAATGTCTTAATAAATAAATCAGGACATGGTCTACACCCCTGCTGATGCTGTTGCATCCTGCTAATTCAGTTGCACAAGCAATGGGTGCTGTTTGCGGAAAGGAATTGTTGGGGCACAACAGAATTGCTGGGTGTATAAGCACACGAAGAGTCCATTTCCACAGCATTGTTTATTTCAGCAAGTAGTGCGCAGGAATTACTGACACGTGCACATCTTCCACTCAGGGAAACAGTTCCCTTATGAAGAAATCTGCACCATCCCAGTGCTCAATGGGTGGGATATTGTGCCATGCTCCCCTCCCACTTAGGCCCATTCACTCAGTTGCCTTAGGCAAGTCACCATTCCTTAATCTCTCAGCTCTCCATCTGCAATATGAGGGTAAAATACCAACCTATCTACCCCACAGACTTGTCTTAAGGGTTACTGAGATCACATGCACCAAGCTCTCTGAACATTCTAATAACACAATGTATATACTAAGGTTGCTGTTACTGTTTCAAGCATTAGCATCCCCCAAGATTGTATCATTGCTTTTAGGAATCCACACTGGTTTTTCCAGCCTTGCAGGATTGCTGCTGCATTATTATTTTTTATGTCTGGCATCTGTGATATAAGCAAACCTTTCAAGTGAGAGGCTCTGGTTTTGGAAAACTTGTGCTGCTAAATAGCTTTTGCAGGTGTTGCCTCAGCAATTGTGCAATGCAAGGATGGCCTTGACAGGATAAGAGGTAAACCTTGCCTTAAAGCAGGAGTGGACAACTTGTGGCCCTCCAGATGTTTTGGCCTACAATGCCCATCATCCCACACCATTGACCATGCTGGCTAGGGCTGCAGGGAGTTGTAGTCTAAAACATCTGGAAAGCTACATGTTGCATACCCCTGCCTTAAAGGAAGGGACTCAGAATAATCTGTTGAACAGTAAAGACAGATTATGCTGGTCTGTTTCCTTCATAACCTGCTCATAAACTCTCTCCAAAACATCTTCTAGGTCAGCCTTCCCCAACCTGGTATCCTTCAAATGTTTTGGACTACAACTCCCAGAACATCTCACTATTGGCCATCCTGGAAGGGGCTGATGGAAGTTGAAGTCTAAAACACTGGATGCTTAGTTTAGATCAAGGGTAGGCAATCTGCTGCCCTCCAGATGATTTGGACTACAAGTCCCACAATCTTTGACTATTGACCACGTTAGAAGGGGCTTATGGAAGTTGTTGGCCCAAACATCTGGAGGGGACCAGGTTGGCTACCTCTGCTTTAGATGGTCAGCGCTGGACAGAAAATGTTGGATTAGATGGGCCTTTGGTCTGACAGAGCTGTTCTTATACTTGCCCTATATAGATTATGGTCACCCCCTCCCCGCCCCAAACACACAGTCGATTTCATGCTGTATGTATCCATCACTAACTAGAAAGACAATTAAAAGAGCCATCAGGTAGGCCCAGTATCATCAGATAGCCACTTTGACTTGCTATGGCCCACATGGCTAGCAAACATAATGTGGAACATGAGGCAGATTTGGGAAATGCAGAAGGATACAGCATGTGACAACCTAGAAGAGCCTGAGCACTGGTGACTCAAGGGTCTTCTAAAGTAGCAGCCCTTCTTGTTCAAGGCAAACATGCCTTCAGACATCACTGAGGTAGCCCAGTGCAGTCCCAAGTTTTTGAAAAGAAAGTGATTTATTTTCCATATCTCTCTCCCACCTCTCTTCTTTTGAAAGCAAAAGTTAAGAGAACTCACACAAGTTGTATCAAATATACGAGGAGGTCAGAAGCTGGTAAATTGACTCCTTCATTTTACTAGCTGCAGTGAGTGTTCTGTGAAGAGAACGGCCAAGTCAACAGTTGGTCCCAGCAGGCCGAGGGAAGGGGCTTCACTGCCTTACCCTCGCCTCCTGCCACCTACAGTATGACAGGCTGCGGTTGTGTCCCTGTCACAGGAAATTGCTGAGTCATTAGTAGTTGACTCAAACAGTAACAAACACCACAACTCTCCTCCTCTTCCTCTGCCATGCCATTAAATGTGTCCCATTTAATAGTTCTCACACAAGAGTCATCATCTGTTTGCTTTTTGAGAAACAATATTTTTTTTTAAAAAGTTTGCTTTTTAAGAGAGTATATAAAGTAATTTTGATTGTAAGCTTTCTCTTATTAATTACTATGTAAAATACATCAATAGCATTATATACATAACGGAAATAAAATAACAATAATAATGTCACCTCAGGTATAACAACATCAACAATATTAATGTTGTCCAAGGTTTCCCATTCTGCCAAGAAGTTTTATTGTTTGCTGCAGGTAGGTAGACCTGAGCGGAACAGCCAACTGCAACGGCCTTGTCCGAATTTCCCCAGTGGCTATCTCCATTCCCTGTTCCTGGATGCCCTTTTTCAACCATACTATTAAGAATTTGTATTAAAATACAAAACCACAAGAGAGGCATCCTTCCATGGCATCAATACAATCATTTTGCTTGTCTGTGAGAAGATTAAGGCTACAAAAGGCTTCATTAATTCTACATGCATAGTGTGTAATTGGCAAGTGGGGAGAGGGGGGCAGAGCTCCTTGATGCCTTTTACCTGAGTGTTGGTGACCTTTGGGGAAAGGTCTATTTCTTCAATGCTTCCATCACTGCTGCTGGCATCTTCCGCATCCCTGTGGTCCTCCTGACAACTCGCTCCCCCTGCCTCTGGCTGCTGCTGTTCGATGGCCTCTGTTTTGGGTAGTGCAGAAGTAATGCAGCCATTGGTGGTATCGGGTGCTCCTACTTGGACTACTTCAGCTTGGGTGGAAGATGGATGATCTTGGGGATTTCCTTCAGGGAGAACTGAACTCCCATTGAGTGACAAGCTGTTGCCCTGGTGATCGGATTCTTCAATACGAGCTTCATCCTGGGTGTTTGGGGGTGGTTCAACTTCCTGTTCCATCACCAGTGGAATTTTCTCACTTGTCTGGGGTAGAGAACCTTGCTCTTTCTCGCAAGGACCACTGATTTCAGCAATATTAACCGAAAGGAGCTGTGCGGTGTCTTCTGAGTCTTTGGAAACATTTGGGCCTTTGCCAGTAGCTTCAAGCATTGCCTCTGATAAAATCTCTACTGCTATATTATTTGCAACCTCCTCAACTTTCTGTGGGGTGCCTCTGGAAGCACTGATGGGCTGTTCCTGTTCTGCTGCTTGGCTGTCATCTTTGGGTGTGCTAATAGCTGACGAGTTGGACTCAGCTACATCTGCTGTCTCACTTTGCAATTCTGTGGCCAAAGATGCCGGGATCTCTTCCTGTGTTTCGCTGGCACCACTGGATGTGGATGCGACCTCAGTTGCCGAAACAACATCTCTTTCTTGGTTTGAGGAAGTGGCAGGGGGAGATGCTAGTGTCTCGCTTATGCTGTTCCCTGCGTGCATGAAAGAGGCACTGGTAGGACTAACTGGAGATGAGATGACCAAGGAGCCTCTGTTACTGCATTAGGAGAAACATAAACAGTCTTAGAAGGTTTGAATTGCACAGCCTCCAAAGTCCGTATGTCTGTTTAGCCTCTATATATGGAAATGGAACCTCCATTTTCAGAAGTAGAATACCACTTGAGTCCCAAATAAGAGGGGCCTCCTGTCTTATATCCAGTAATGCACCATGCACACTGGAGGGCCTATGTAAATAATAATGAATTATATATATATATGCTGGGGACAAACCACAGGGATGCTGCTTAGAGCCCAGGAAAAAATGCCTAAAGGAAAGAGGAAATAATTTACCTTGATATCCCTTTAATAATAAAAACTTTGTTGGAGTGTTGCTTTTCTAGTTTGCTCATCACATCATATAGGTCATGGTTCAGCTGGAAGCAACAACAATGGGAAAAAGAATTTATCATTCCCAACAACAACAACAACAACAACAACTAACCACCACCACTACAACAGATGCTGCTGCTGCTGCTGCTACTACTATGGTTACTACAGTTTTCACTTCTTCACATCAAATAATTAATTCTGGCTACCTGTGCTATTCCTCACAAGTGTTTGGGGTTGTCATTAACTACCTTACATCCCCTTACTCTTTAATTTTTCTTCCTTTCCTGTTTTTATTAATCTTTTCCTCCCAGTAATAATGAGACATGGTAATGGACAACTACCATCACTATGCTACTGAGATAAAATTCAATGAAATAACTGGTGGATGTGTAAAGCCTTCCATATGACCAGTAGAAAAAAGGTGATATGTGTAGTTTTTATCTAGAGCTTGTAAGACTACTTAGTCTTCAGGTATAATTCGATGTTATGTGTTAAATCATCAAAAATTTAAATTAAGAGGAATGCCAATAGAAACATTATTCCCAAAGCCTTGGTCACCCATTTGCTGGTTACAGCCAGGTGGGAAATTGCCCAATTCTGGAAAAGCGGCAGACCTTTTGACCATCAACGCTGGTTTGATAAGATTTGGAAACTAGCTTTAAATGATAAATTGACACAACATAGCAGGTTAGCAAGAGGAGAAATAACATCAGACACATTTGTGGAAAACTGGTTGGACTTTTTCACATTTATTAATATGAATCCTAGTGAACCTAGACCCCCAATGACTCAGGAATCCTTTTGGTCAGAGGTTCTAACTTAACCTGCATCTTTTTCTGTACCAAGTGCTTATTGAAGGAATGAACACCCATGCTTTTTTATAGTGGTGCTGTGGGAACATCTATATTGTTGTTGAGTGTTTTCTTTTACTCTGTGTGTTTATTGTATTTGTCCTTACTTGAAAATCAATAAAAATAGTATTAAAAAAATTAAATTAAGTTTTTTTTATGCTTTAACGGTATGGATCAGTTATTTCATTCAATTTTATCTCAGTGTGCATCGTGGTAGCTCCATTTGAACCTTGTATTGCACTAATTTTCTTAAACCCATTTTGTTGTGAGCATTGACTTTGCTTTAAGACACCACCTTTATAATATTGTAATAGACAACTATCATTTCATTTCTTTCTGAGATATAATCATCATCATCATCATCCCCTATATGTAGCACCAAAGGCAGTTTACCAATACATGCAAAATTGGTGTGTGTGTGTGTGTGTGTGTGAATAATACACACACAATGCAACTCAGCTAGCTATTGCAGTGAAAAGAAGGCCCATGTGCTCCTCCCACAGAAGAATCTAGTTGGTCCACTTCTTCTCTGGGCCCATGTTCACAGAGCGCAGGAGGGAGAAAATGGGTTATGCCCTTCTACGTTCAGAGATGGATGTAAAGGTAGGCAGCCCAGGTGACCATGTGGAACACCAGATCTGGGAGATGCCAGGCTCAGGGCAGGGGGCTATCAGGGACTAACAATTCAACTATCTACTCT
Organism: Elgaria multicarinata webbii; assembly: GCF_023053635.1. Lineage (NCBI taxonomy): Eukaryota > Metazoa > Chordata > Lepidosauria > Squamata > Anguidae > Elgaria > Elgaria multicarinata. The sequence goes on from NC_086173.1 coordinate 26,626,306, forward strand.
ACACCCAAAGCAAATACAAACTGCTCATCTTGATTTATAATGCTGGCAATAACTTCCTTTGTTAACACTTAAAAAAATATTTACAAGAATTTTTCACCAAACGGAATGTCTGTGCATGCAAGTCACTGTGAGCAATTGTGGTCAGATCCGTATGCATTTCTAGCCACTGGCATTGCAAGATATACCTCTGAGTTTGCTGGCTTGCAGTATGGATAGCCTTGCTGCGGGCTGCAGCAAATTTTTCTTGCTCCTAACTAAACATTTTAATTCATTCCCACAGGATTACAAGTGCTATACAAAATAGCATATAAGTAATATTTTTCTTGCCTAGAACATTCAGATATATGTGAAATTATCCTTGTAGAAATTCTAAACAAACAGAGTTTTGGAGTCGGGGGTGGGTGGGGAAGGGATCAGAATCATGTTAAGATCCTGGCTTGCCTGCCACAGTTGTTTGTGTACCTTGCTCATTTCCTTGTAGAAGATGTCTCGCAGATTGGAAATATTCTGAAATATTGTCACATAGCAAGCAATTCGACTGGGGATGAAAGGAACAAAAGAAATAAAATGAAACCAACCAACCCCAAATGTTAACTGAGCTGAGCCATGAAATAAGGAAGAACACTATAAGACACAAACCAAGATTGGTGGGACTCTCTAAGAACCTTTCTACACATACATCAGAATCACAAGACACTGCTTTTCCTGCACTGCACCACTTTAGAGTGCGGGTAAGTTTGGCTGCTCCACCATGAAAAAAAAACCACATTTCACTAAGAAAAGTAGAATACCAGGGTGAAGGTTAGGATAGAACATTTTGCCCTGATTTACTAGCTTTCTAGGTAAAGGGAGCTTCCTCCCCACTGCTCCCCATGGGAGAGTGTTTAAACACACAGTCCTTAATTTGAAGTTATACATTCCAGGAAGAGCTGCACCTTGTGATTCTGCTGCATTTGTAAATTGCTCTCAGAACCAATCTACACAGATAGATGATGTAAGATGCTGCAGTGCTCTCCCACAATCTCCCCACCCATGGAAATCCAAAATACTAGAGAGGGGTGGTGGTGGGTGGTGGTTAAAGGCTTCCTCTTGATAGGCTTGTTTGTTATGTGCATGTTCTTTGTTTACATGTGGGAGCAGCTGCGACTGGAAATGGTATAGTTTAAGGAGTGTTATACCTCATGATTGATGCAGATCAATCATGTGGCATAAAATTGTAGTCATTTCAATTTCTTCAATGGAAAAACATTTCTTGGGAGTTGCAGGACTTTCTTCAGTCTAAACTTGCATAAGATTGCACCCTTAATAAAGCATCTCCTAGCATTTTCCTTGCCAGCATAAATAAATAAATAAATAAATAAATAAATAAATAAATAAATAGTAACTGTGTAGTTGCATGAGGATTTGAACCTGAATCTTCCCGATTTAAGACTGATCCCTGAACCACTAGACTGGAATCTCTCAGAATTTGAGACTTTAATCTGATGAGCCATAACATTGATTACTTATGGGAGGAGGCCGTGAAGTGCGCAACGAGATGACATCACGCGAATCAGGAATGAAGTGTTACAAGGAGAGTAGTGGGGAACGGGAAGCAGGGTTGCTGTTTTCGGCAGCAAACCTGCATTTGGTGTCAGGTCTAATTCCACCAAAATCACCATTCATTCTCTAAAGGACAGAGAAGTCAAAATTCTGTTCCCTGTATTCTGCTGCCATCCTGTGGTCACCAACTCACAGTTCTTTTCCAGCACCATTACTGAAAAACCCTCTGGGCACAACTTAACAGTTATTATTTAACTCTGCTGAAATCTTGGCAGGCACCAAGGCTGTGCCTATATGCTGCAGCTTTGTGTCCTGATTCCCCCTAAACTCTGTGGCATTGCTGCCATGAAGTTGCATTGATTTATTTAAATGGTAGGGCTAAGCATGGGCTAACTGGATAGGGAAAACCTTAGAGCTGTAGTCGGACGGCAGGAATGGGCAGCAGATCGAAAACCACCATTTTTGTTTCGTTTTCTGGGAACTCTGCACAACTTTGAAAGCCTGTAGCAGAGCATCTCCACTCCTGCAGTTTATTGAATTGATGTGTTAGACACCACTATGGTCCTTACTTTATTCCCCAGACTGTAATACGGCCATCGTGGCCATTACTCGGCTTGTCCAGCCCACTCCCTGCCCTGGTCCCTGTGCCTACTCTGCCCTGGGAAGTGCCCCTAGCTATGCCTACTTTCCTAATCCAAAGTGAAGGCACCAGTGACAGACAGAAGAAACAACATGGTGACATCGGGGCAATTGAAAAAGTTGCTGTAAAACAGCATCGCAAAAAAGCGCAGTTTCGGGAGGAAAAGCCTGATGTGGCTGCGAATTGGTTACACATCATGCTGCGTCATATAAATAATACAGCACAACTGCTGCATAGACTCCCCCAGGTGCCTTTTTGCTTCTCCTGAGATATGCTCTGGTTTTGGTTTTGAAATAATCTGTAAACTGGACTTTAGCTCTAATGCTTGTATGTTTCTACACCCCATTTTTACCTTTGCTAACAAGCCCAGAAAGGTAGTCCCAGAGTTTAATGATGAAAATCCTCTCTTTGGTATACTGTGGATATATCTGTGGATATATTTAGTCAAAAGCATGCTCCTTAGATTCAGTGTTCTTATCTAAGTTCCTCTGTATTTGCAGCTTGGGTTTTTGCCCATGTTACCTGTTGTAAAGGTCCGGCAACTCTTCTCTTAATTCTTTGTTGAGTTCCTCAAATACAGCTTGAGCTTTATAGAACTCCTCTTCAGCCTGCAGTACCCAAGAGTTTTATTAGAGGAGTAGAAAATTAAGCATTAACAATGCAGTCAAACGAATGGAATCTTAGCTCAAATCCTGGTTACACATCATGCTCTTCATGATATGTTAGCAACATATAAGCCATGCTCCAACTGTTGAGAATCTGGAAGGTTCCTTAATGGGCATCTCTATGTGAATGATTTATTGCACGCTCATGATTGACTACTCATGGAAGTTTGTGGGTTCTTTAGGTAACATTGTTAACCTTCAAGACTTCTCCCGCACTCCCCCCTTATTCCACTTTAAAAAACACAGAAAAATAATCCGCTATTTTTTTAAAAAAAAATGCTCAAAATCAGCCATGTGTAAAGTTAGCAGTGTGCTGTAATTCCACCACTAGATGGCAATGTTTCAATAAAGTGAATGGAGCACACAAAGAGAGGAAGTATTCAATTCAAACCATGTGGCTGCCCCTGTAATTGAGCCAATCGTAATTGCAGAAAGAAAGTGAAGTAGAAAGCCTCGGTACGGCAGCAGGATTTTTCTAAAATGCGGAGAAGTTCATAGAGATAGGAAGGGAAAAATTGAAGGGATCACAGAGCCCCTGGTCACCTTTCTCCACTAGTCATTTATCTATAGTTATATCTCAAGCAGTTAATTTTTCCTGCTCCTCTCCCTTCCAACTTGTGGGTAAATTAACTGCTAAAGAAGATAAGCATGGGTAAACAATGGAGAAAGGTAGCCAGCAGCTCTACAATCTCCTCCATTTTTCTATACTTGTCTCCACGAGGAGCCTTTTGGATTTTCCATAGTCAGAGCCTGGCTTACATATTGCTACTTTTCACAAGCTACACAGGGAAGCTGTTGTTTACATCTGCTTATCTTATTGCTCCTTTAGCAGCTAATTGTCCCTGCTCTTCTCCCTCTCTATGCCTAGAAACAGTTCACCTCTTTGATGAGAGTTACCTCAAATTATGCAGTTCCAAAAGGTATGGAGCTAAAGACATTTGTCTGTTGCGAAAATAGTTTAGGGCAGGTTGGATTAACTTTATTTTTAGAACAGGTTGCGGTTTTAAGGGCTTGAATACCGTAGATATGGCTGTGATATTAGCACCACCTGTATGCTTACTTCTGCATCTGCTTAACACCTGGTCACACTGTACGTTTGTAATTATAGACACTGTAGATTCCCCTTGTGCCCTCCCTCTCCTCTCCAGTAAGTTTACCCTGGACTGAGGAAATGTGATAAACAATAGCTTCTTGCATTCACAGCTGCAGCCCAGACAACTTGGAATGACCTTGCCTTGGGCAAGTGATTGTTCTGAATCAGTGCCTGAGTGTAGTAATGGCCTGGATGAAGGCTAATAAATTGAGACTCAAGCTGGGTGAGACAGAGGTACTGTTAGTGGGTGGTTCATCTGCCTGGCTGAGTGGCGTTCAACCTGTTTTGGTGTCGGTTGCACTCCCCCTAAAGGATCAGGTTCATAGTTCTGGGATCCAGCATTGTCACTGGATCCCAATGGAGCACCTTTTATCAACCAGCTAAAGCTCTATCTGGATAGTGATAGCCTAGCTACAGTTATCCATACTCCGGTAACTTCTCATTTGGACTACTGCAATGCACTACATGTAGGGCTGCCTTTGAAAACGGGCCAGAAACTTTAGCTGGTCCAAAATAGGGGAGTGAAAATGTTAATAGGGACCAGCCAATTTGATCATATTATGCCAGTCTGTTGTGTTCTGCACTAGTTTCCAGTCTGTTTTCAGACCCTGTTCACAGTGCAGGTATTAACATTTAAAGCCCTAAACATAGGGTGACCCTATGAAAAGGAGGACAGGGCTCCTGTATCTTTAACAGTTGCATAGAAAAGGGAATTTCAGCAGGTGTCATTGGTATATAAGGAGAACCTGGTGAAATTCCCTTTTCATCACAACAGTTAAAGCTGCAGGAGCTATACTAGAGTGACCAGATTTAAAAGAGGGCAGGGCACCTGCAGCTTTAACTGTTGTGATGAAGAGGAAATTTCACCAGGTTCTCCATATATACAAATGACACCTGCAGAAATTCCCTTTTCAATACAACTGTTAAAGATACAGGATCCCTGTCCTCCTTTCCATATGGCCACCCTACTAAACATCTGCTCCTATCTCTCTCTCTCTGGACCATAATGTCAAGGCCCTCCTCCAGTGACTCCTGCCAAATGTGATGAGGTGGGTGGCTATTAAGGCGAAGGCATTTTCAATGGTGGCACCCCAGTTGTGGAATGCCCTTCCCACAAAAGCTCACCTGGCACCTACATTGCGATCTTTTCGGCATCAGGTGAAGACCTTTTTATTTTCCCAGGCATTTTAGTTCTTCAGGTTTTTTTTTTTTAAAGTATGTTTTTAAATCTTGGCAGAGCTGCTGGCTTTTACTACAGTTTTTACTTTGGCATTATTCTGCTATAAACTTGTAAAATTTTTTATATTATGTTTTATTATATTGTTGTATTTTATGGTTTTAAGTTTGGTGAACTGCCCAGAAAGCTTTGGCTCTTGAGAGGCTTAGAAATACAATAAATAAAGAGCTCAGCTTTTATTTATTTTTAATAACATTAAAAGAGGGGAAGGAGGATGAAACAGGATTAGGAGTAAAAAAAATAACCAAGACAGTGTGATACAGGAAGGAAAGGAACAGGGATTGGGACCTCTGCTTCCTATATACCTATTATAATTATTTTAAGTAAAATTATACCTCTCTCCCAAGTACTGAGCAATTTTAGTTTCGGTGCATTTCATATAATCTGCTCATATGATTTTGGGTTTTCCTCAAATGAGAATTAGAAACATGAGCCTCTCTCTCTAATTTGGACTCTCAAGGTCTGAAGACCGTCTAATTGTAGGGCAAGGTGGCACTAGCCAGAAGCTAGAATCTAAGAATAATCAAAGATGTAATGGGAATTACATTCCTGGTTGTAAGAATAATCCTCGGTTTGAGTCTAGGGCTCTCTAAGGCAGCCTTTATACCTTTACAATTTTAGCTTCATCTTTCTTCTTGGCATTCTGCAGGGCTTCCAAGTGATGCCTGTTGCTATCATAATCTACTAGTTTCCGTCCCCTTTTAGCAATTCGCTCCTGTGAAGAAAGACAGCATATAAAAGGTAAACTGGAGCCAACACTTCCTCTTTCTCCATTTTGGCTTTGAAGTGCCGGAATCTTTGAAAAGGAAACACCACTCCAATCCAGAGACTACTAAGCAGCACGGTCACACATAAGAATTTGTTAGGAGTGCAAGGTGACAATGACGTGAGGATAAGAACATAGGAAACTGCTTTATACTGAGTCACACCTTTGGTCCATCAAGCCCAGAATTGTTGACACTGACTGGCAGCAATGGTTCTCCAGGGTTTGAGGCAGAATGCTTTCCTTGCCCTACCTGGAGATGCTGGCGTTCGAACCTGGAACCTTCTGCCTGCAAAGCATGTGCACTATCACACTGAGTTATGGTCCATTTTCTTGTACAATCCATTTTAAGATAATTTGGAGAGTTCTTGCTGAAGGTTCTTTCAATTTGTGAGGTAAGAAAGCAGGGTCTTTTTAGTTGTGGCCTCAATGCTATGGAATACCTTTCTAAGAGAAGCCTGCATAAGCCCCTGTCTGCAGAACTGGTTTGGATTTATTCATTTCATGATGTAGTTTTATTTGCAGGTCATGTAGTCTTTTGAATCTGGAATTCTGGTAATTTATTTATTTATTTTATATACTGCCCCATAGCTGAAACTCTCTGGGTGGTTTACAAAAGTTAATTTGTAATTTGTAGCTTAGCTTTCTGTATACTTACACTGTGAAAATGCATAAAGGGACTAGCATATTTTTATTTGAGTACAGTTGCTAGCATATTATAGGGACTTTTATAAATAATAACTGTTGACAATGGTAGCTAGAATTTTGCACTTGACCTGCAGGGATTGGGATTGAAATCTTTCTACTCTCATTGTTCATTGGAAGACCTCCTTCCCTGAAAACACTCATCTTATATTGTATCATCATCATCATCATCATCATCATCATCATCATCATGCATATTCTCAGCACTTTAGAAATAAGTACTGTATAATACAGACAAAAAAGACACAAATCTGTTGCAATCTAATAAGATATGAAATACTAAGAAAGAGTTGTAGAGGGATAGGGTGAAATTTTGCCAGATGGTGGAAAGAAGACACTATATTTTTTCATGTAAAAACGAGAATGGTGTGTAGGAAAGGTGCAGAAAGAAATACTTTCTCCCTTAAAGCAGGAAGGCTAAAGAGATGTTTGTGAGTATTAAAAAATATATGAAGATGAAGAGAAAGAGAATACTGGATATCACATAGCAAAACCTGAAAATGCATACCTTAATTTCATTGAACTGAGTCAAGTAGTTCTCCATGGTCCTGACTGCCTGGTCTGCCAACTTCTCCTCATAATCTTCCCATAGGAGGTCATTACTCTGCATGTAAAAACAAATGGAGACATTTCAAAATAGTGCTGGAATATAGGATCCTACCCCATGAGGTCACCATTTTCCCATGGAGCCCCAGGGGTTTAGGATCATCATTCTTTCTTTTCTAGAAGCTGTGAATAAACAAAACAGGATGAACCAGTCTAAATTAATCTTGCAGCTTCTTCAGATGCACCTGATGTTGTCTGCTGCTGAAAAGGCAATGGGGTAGATAGGTTTCACCTAAACATGCTGTTTTGATGGAGCGTGTTCAGAGGAGGGCAACCAGGATGATCAGGGGTCTGGAAACAAAGCCCTATGAAGAGAGACTGAAACAACTGGGCATGTTTAGCCTGGAGAAGAGGAGATTGAGGGGAGACGTGATAGCACTCTTCAAATACTTGAAAGGTGGTCACACAGAGGAGGGCCAGGATCTCTTCTTGATCCTCCCAGAGTGCAGGACACGGAATAACGGGCTCAAGTTAAAAGAAGCCAGATTCCAGCTGGACATCAGGAAAAACTTCTTCACTGTTAGAGCAGTGCAACAATGGAATCAGTTACCTAGGGAGGTTGTAGGCTCTCCCACACTAGAGGCCTTCAAGAGGCAGCTGGACAGCCATCTGTGAGGTATGCTTTAGGGTGGGTTCCTGCATTGAGTAGGGGGTTGGACTCGATGGCCTTATATGCCCCTTCCAACTCTACTATTCTGTGATTGTATGATTGTATGATGAAAATGAGGTGAACATATTTGGCCTACTGGTCAGCTTCTCTCTCTCTCTCTCTCTCTCTCTCTCTCTCCCCTTTTTCACTGGGGATAGTAAGGTTCATACAAATGGGCTTCATTATTCAGTGACTACAAAATCAAGTGGTGACTTGCATATGTGAAATAGGCACAGAGGCACATTCAGAAGAACAAAAACACATGATAACAATCAGAGGCCCCAGGGCACACACACAGGGCCAAAGCAGACATGATGTGGGAGATTTGTAATGGAATCACTCTTTATTTATTATAAGTTTTATTAGTACTTGAATTTAATATGCTGCCGACTGATTAATTAGAAGTACCAGCTTAACTGATTAAAAAGTTTAATTGATTAATCTAATAATTGGCTAAATACTGAAATTGTACTTAAAAGAAATTGCAGGGGTCTCCAAATTAATCAAAGCAGTGGCACGGGGGAGGGGAGTATTTAATCCCCTCCCTCCCATACCATTTTCTCAATCTAAATCCCTCTCCCAAAAAACTTCTCTTAGTCCTACTGGTGAACAATGTAACAGTAACTTGTATTGTGCTTTCCCCAGCTGTGTGTGTGTATGATTTTGATTGGAAAAACTGTACAGAGTTGACAGAACTACTGTTAAAGTATGGATATGCCTAGAATCTTTGCAGGAGCAACGAGGGAAGATTGGATAGTTTAAGGAAGTCAATCTCAAATCTTGAGAGCTGGTGTCTTGTAATAGGTGAGTCTGTGGGCTAGGGAAAGCTCAAATGTTACCTCATGATAAAAACAAACAAACAAACAAACACAAGATAGCACCATGAACAGGTAAAAGGGGTGTGTGTGTGGGGGTGGGGATTTATGTGTGTGTGTGAAAACTCTAGATGCTGAGAGAAGATTTATTGGTAGGCCTACCAATAAATCTTCCTTCAGCATCTGGAGCTTCCTCCAACTTCCTCCCCTCCAATTTTACTTCAGCCCAGAGCTCACTAAGTCACCAGGGCCAAGCTATCATTGCCTCAGCCCACATCTGTAAGTGGAGATGATAATTCTGGCCTATTTTACAAGGTTGTTGTAAGTATTATTTGGACAAATATGAAGTGCTGCATAAATGCTCAGTCCCTCAATAACTAAAAGCCCCCTGATAACTAGGTATAAGAGATATATGACACTCACATGCACTATGGCTTTCAAGTCTTCATACCCTTCCCACTCCTCACAGTAAATTTCTTGCAGGGTTTCGGACAGTTTCTTGGAGCTTTCGTGCATCACTGCGAAAGGCAATCGAGAGAACATAGCAAAAGTTATACCACCTCTCATTTATCATCATCATCATCATCATCATCATCATCCCTGCCCACATCCCCACTGAGTCAGTGGCCCAGTTTGCATGTCACAACCACTTAGGTTTTGTTGTTAAAATAAACCCAGGTGGTTTGTTTTAATACTGGCTTGTTATTATATGTATTTATATCCTGCCTTTTGCCCAATGCAAACAGCGGCATTACAAGATTTAAAACACATACATTTAAGACCTATAAATAAATATAATAAAAAATAATCCTGGGTTGTTGTGAATGAGCAAGCTTGTTGATGTATGCTGCCTGATCGCTCCGCTGTTTGTCATGACATGTGAACTAGGAATTCTGTTTTTTCTCTCCACTGACAAACAAGAGAATTAACCCATAGTTTGTGGTTACATTTGCACATCATGACAAACAATGTAAGGACAGAGCATTAGCATGCTTACTCATTCACAATGGTTGTTGTGATGTGTGAACAGGACCATTGATTGGAGTTATTTGAACTCTTTAGTCTTTAAGGCTGTTCCATTGTGTAAGTTCTTTGTCTGATCAGTTCCTCCATGCTCTTGTAACTATTTTAAACCAAGCTACTGGCACTTCCCTTCTTTTGGGCAGTTTGTGATTGCATGGTGAAAAAAATCTACCTATCAGTTGTGATAAAAATGGAAACTAGGTAAATAACTTCTGGGACAAGCAGAGTTTCTTAAACTCTTAGATGCCTCATTCCCATCCTCTTAAAAAAGAGAATTCTGGAAAAGAGGTGCATAAATTGTGGTAGAGGAGGACTCTTGGGATCATCAGTGTGGTGTGGTGTAGTGGCTATAGTGTTGGATTTAGACCAAGGAGACCCAAAAACAAATCCCCTCTCACCGAGAAACTTTCAGCCTGTCACCATCTCTCAGCCTAACCTACTTTGCAGGGTTGTTGTATAAAGATAAAGAGGATCATATATGCTGCCATGAGCTTCTCGGAGAAGAGGTGGGATATTTTTTTTAATGGTCCCGAATAAGCTTGGAGCAAAAAGATGGCAGAACAGATGGATTTTGAGCAGATAGGAGAAGCTCTTGCCCATCTTGGTCTTCTGCATTACACAATTGCACCAGGAAAGAAACCGCCTTAAGATTGCCTGGGACTGAAAATATGGGAGTTCTGTGGCTTTCTGTACCTTTCACAGCACTGAGGAAAACCTTAAGCTCCTTGTAGAGTTTGTGACCTTCAACCTGGAAAAAAAATAGTAATAAGAGGAAAGGCAGAAAGTAATAGTGTCTGTACATGTCTGCATACTGTTCCCATTAGTCTCTCTAGGGCACAAACGCAGAACCTCTTTTAGCCCAAAGGCAAAGCTCACAAGGGCTCCACTTCAGTAGTGGGATGGGCTCAAGGCAAAAGGGGGTTGGGCCAAAATACCAGCATATTTTATCGTAAATCCTTGACTGCTGTTGGTAACTAGCCTTAGCAAAGACACTTCAACGTTTAAAAATGGGAGACAAAACTGTGGAAAAGCCAGGAAACCACTAAACTTGGGGGAAAGGGGGCAGGACCAAGGAAAAGGGGCATGGCCATCTAGGGAGTCCCAGAGGGCTGGATTTTGACCTCCAGGTTACCAGATTTGGTCCCCAGGCCTGAAGTGTTGCATTCGTGTTTTAGGGGATTCAGACAAACCACACAGCCACTCACGTTGAAGATAGTTGGTGAGCCAGTTGTAAAGTTGTGTGGGTTAGCCCTGCCCCATATGTGTGCTGCAGCCATGCCCCCATGTGTTTGACTGCTATGTGAAGGGGCTGTATACATGTAGACCTGCTCCCCACAACTGGAACCCTAATTGGGCCTCCTGGATGTACATCACATTCACACAGAAGCCAAATGTCTGGATAGTAGGGGATGTCTGTCTGTTGTGCGCAACAGTGGAAGGAGGCAGGGCTAGCCTCACTTGCTCCCCTCACATATTCTTTTAACATGTGGGGAGGTGGCTGCACCCCCTTTGGACATTCTGGACAAGGAGGGGAAGAGGAAGAACAAAGGATGAAGTCTGGGCCCTCACAGATCTCTATTGCTGGGGCCACGTAACGTATATCCTCACTGTGCCTCCATTCAAGATAATGCATCAACCCTCTTCTTCAATGCCTATTAAAGAACCCCAAAGACCTTAAGTTGCTTTACCCTGCTTCCCCAGATGTACATATCAGGAGACTGTACACATTCTCTCCATCGAGAATTAGGGGATTCAAATGCCCCACACAGAAGACGTTAGGGGGATTGTCCATGCTCCACTCCTGCTGATGCTCAGAGCAGCCACAGCCCTCGCTGTTCATGTTCAGCTGGCACACAAAGAAGTTCTGTACGTGCAGAGCTCCTCCATGTGATGGAAGACTTTTGCCCAAACAGGATCCCGTCTTACATAGAGGAGCTCTATGCATATCAGTACGGACATAGAGCCCCTTTGTGGTCACTGCATGCTGCAGAAATAGGTCTAATCAGGGCTGGCCCTACCATGAGGCAAAGTGAGGCACTCGCCTCAGGCAAAAGATCTTGGAAGGTGGCAGCAAGGTGTGGTAGGAAAAACCTGTGTGCCATGCCTGCTTTGTCCCCCCTAAGTTAGACTGCTGCCTTCAGTTGCAGTAGAAGATGCTGTTCCATCGTCAGCGCTGAAGTCAGATTCATCTGGCAGGCAAGTTGGCTTTCATACATGTAATGGGAATGAGAGCCATCTTGTACTTCGCTTCAGACAACAAAAGGTCTTGGGATGGCCCTGGGTTACAATACCCCATATGTGTTCTTTCAGCACATGTAGAGAAGTAATCTGAAATCCCTTTTTTCAATAACTCCTTCTTTTACCTTTTTCTCCTCTTCCTCTTTAGACTACTTGAATCTTTTAAGGCTGCCTAACTAGGGCTCACTTGTATAAAGAGAGTCCTCAATTAAACCTGGGTCAGGGATACTTCAGATTCTAGTATGCTAGGAAAACATGGAGTGGACCTCTAGATGTGACAGCCCTCACTACACCAAAATTTGCCAAAAGCGGAAAAAGTATTCTATGAAATACAACCTGCTGCTGTTGGAAATTGTATGCACTTTGTTCAAACTGTTCATCTTTTGTCTCCACGGTTTTCCCCAGTTTCTGCAAAACCTGGGGAGACAAGGAAATAAATAAAGTTAATACAGCATTATCACCTTGGCCCCTAAATATACAGTGAATAGGTTATATATTCCACAGTTGAGTATGTAAGCAGCTACGGGTGCTCTGACCTTAGCTGCAGTCCTCACAGTAGCTCAGAGAAAATGAATTTTCCCAGCAACAATATATTGTTACAAGCTATCCCTGTTGTAATGCAAACTATTTTGAGGTGGCTTGGTCTTGAATTGGCAATTAACACCCATTAGCTTTACATTGACCTTGGCCAGCTTACTATTCTATGACTATCAGAGGTTCTTAATACAGTAAATTGGGTATTATGCTATGTACTGCTGCTCTTTGTGTAGGCAATTTGGTGCCCACAGACACCAATGTGCCCCTGGACACCATTCTTGGTGCCCACCAAGGTGCCCCGCCTCTCCCACTTATTTTTTTTTTTTTAATTAACACATTTTCGTACTGGCAGATGGGATAGCTGTGAATTGGTTTCTGTTGTTGCTGAAAACTGTGGGTACAATTGAGCTGTTTGGTGTGATGGGACTTGGACCTCACCTCTGCTCTGTAATGAAGTCTTTTGGCAGTTTACTTGTCCTTTGCAGCACCTCCCATTGCAGCCATTTTGTAGTGGTGGTCAGAACAGTTTCTCAAAGGTTGTTGCCTGCATTTTTGGACTCTTCCGGGATACTAGAGCTACAGGGATTGTCATGATAAATGCCTGCACTTCAAAAATTTTCACAGGTTCTAAACCTTCCACATGATGACGAAGAAAAGGTTATAAATCATGTAGGAAGCCTACATGAGCGGAAGCTGACAGGGGAGTGGAGCTAGCACACAGTGCCTGTTTTTAGTCCTCCTCATTGTCTGGGGAATTTAGAATAACCGAATAATGGATCCACCAGCTCATGGGGAGAGCCTACACATGTTTGGCAGTCTTCTCCAGTATAGACGTTTGCCCCATCCGTGGACTGTGTGTGGGATGTGACGGTGGGTGGGGCACAGCTCTCTCTCGCTCTCTTATGATGCAATACCCTGTGTATGCTGAGAGTTGTAGGATTTCTTTCTCTCTAAACATACATAGGATTGCCCCTGTAATCACATTGACACTAAGAGCTTTATCACACCAGCAGACTGGGCTTAAAGGAGCAGAAGGCGGCTAGTGGTGCGGGGCGGGGGGAAGCTGATGGGCGCCACAATAGGCTCCTCCGGCAGTGCCGAGGCTGACGGACAACATTGCAGGCACATTTGAGGGAGTCATCAGAGTGAGGAGGCTGAGGGCATCCGTCACAGGCGACGGGCGCCTCTCCTGCTGAGGGAAGGGACAACGGAGGGAAAAGTGGCGGCGGTGGCAGCAAGCATGTCCTCCAGCTTCGACTAAGGCAGGATAAGGAGGCGCCCGTTGCAATATTCTATTTAAAACTAAACTAACAAAACCACAACCACAAACCCTAAAAAACCTGAACACACCCTTCCTCATGTCCAGAAGCAAAAACCAATCAGCAAACACAGGATAACAGCAACATGCTACAGGAGAGGTGTAAAGAGGTTTGGAATGTACAAGCGCTCAGTCTGGTCTGTAAGTGTCAGTTAAGCTTGCCCACCTGACATGACTCCAAAACACTTCTGCCTGGAAATAAAGTCAGCTTTTCAGCTGTAGTTGTGTCAGCAACTCCATCTGCAGGTGGTGATGCTTATCTCAATTCTGTGAAAAGCTTCTGTTGCTATTTCCTTCATATCAAGCCACTGCCATCAGCACTGCTATAGAAAGCAGCTGAAAAGTTGGAAGAACCCTTAAAAATGATGGTCAAGAAGCTCATGATGGGTGTTGGGTTCCTCCTGCAGGTGCTAACGGCTGCATGACAAGTAGGAATTTGACCACAGAAGCCCTTCTCAGATTCGCAGCAAAATGTCACGGGAAGCTTCAACTCCAGAATTACTGCTTGTCATGCAGCTATTAAAAGCACAGGAGCCGTGCTAGGAAAAAAAGGCAATTCTAATAATTGCACTGGGATGAGGCTGAAGAATGTGCTGTGACATCTATGGCACCAGGTGAAAATTACAAACCAGTTCTCAAATGTTGCCAAAAAGTTCTGGATTTGCCAAACCAGCCAGCAGTTGCCAGGATAATCACTGTGGAAAATAACCCACACATAATGCAAAATAAGGACTTCTGAGCAATACATTTGGAAAGGGCCAAAATTTAGTGGTACAGTGCATGCTTTGCATGCAGAACATTCCAGATTCAGTCCCTGGCATCTCCAGGTAGGGCTGGAATAGACTTCAGTCTGAAACCCTGTTCAGAGTTGACGGAATGGGCATCGTTCATCGAAGACAACTCCCACTATTGCAGCTAAATAGGAGCATGGAAAGTATGTTGGGTGGGAGGCAGGGCTGGGATGGGGAAGAGAAGAAGCTAATTTTTGCCCAACTCGTTCCACCACTATCTCCAGATAAAAAGCATTTAGGACTGCAAGGTTTGATTGCATGGAAATAATATGCCCGATCTCCCAAATTAAAAGGAGAAGTGGAACACATAACAATACCATGATATTTTGTTGGCTCAGCTACCATTTCCTTGTTTCTTCAGGCTTGAGTTCTGGGAAGGGGAATGAATCTTTATAGTACTTCAGTTTTTTAAAGTTACTGCAACAATGAAGGAGCCTGCCTTTCATGTCATGTCAACAACAGCCTCCACACCCTAAACGAGAGACATGCTGCCCCTTCAGGAACATCCCTTTTTGTGGTTTCCTTCTCCTCTCCCTACCCCATTTGGTATTCTCAATAATAGTTACATAGAAACCAAACCAAACCAAAAAAATAAACAAAAAACACCATAAAAGGGTTTCCTTTAATACTTATCAGGACCAACAGATTGGTTTCTGGAAGGTTAAAGGAAACCAAAATGTTAACTTGTCAAATTCATCCTATCCGTATGGCTCACTGAGGGCATGGTTGTAGAGCAGCCTGGTGACATCGTAAGAGCTGCCTTTTTAGATCAAACTAATGACTGGTTTGGACAGTGAAGCAACCCACTGTGAGTTGCTTAAACCATGGTAAGCTGCAGCACATGTTGGTGCATGTGGGCCAGCAGTTTGCACGTTAAACCCCAGAATGGGGTTGTTATGCCATCTCAA
Organism: Elgaria multicarinata webbii; assembly: GCF_023053635.1. Taxonomy (NCBI): domain Eukaryota; kingdom Metazoa; phylum Chordata; class Lepidosauria; order Squamata; family Anguidae; genus Elgaria; species Elgaria multicarinata. Next base: position 26,641,836 of record NC_086173.1, read on the forward strand.
CCGACCATGGAAGAGTTATTCAAGGGTTAAACAAACCTTGCATAGCCCAGGGTCTGTTGTCAGGCTATGCGAGGTTTGTTTAACCTTTGAATAACCCACCCCACTGGGTTCGGATGACACGACAACCCCTGGTTGGGTGTTGAATATGCAAAATGTCAGCCAGAATGCACTGTGGCTCACTGTGGTTTAAACAAGTAACATTGGGCTGTTTAATCATCCAAACCAGATATAAGAGACCATTTAGTTCAGAATCCTGTTTCCATCATCGGGGCAGACACATCCGTCTGCCTGCTCACAAGTAAGGCACGAAGTTTGTAGCCTTTCCTGTGATCTGTTCCCAACCTGAGTTTCAGGTTGTCCTGCTTCTGAACATGTTGGAGGTTTTATTGTGCTAACATGGCTATAAATGGGCAGAATAGACACGAGGGAGAAGGAAGAGGAAGAGGGAGGAGCCCCCTATAATAAATCCGGTAGTCTTTATGGGGCCACAAACATTATTTATTTATTTATTTATTTATTACACTTATATACCGCTCCCATAGCCAGGTCTCTCTGGACGGTTCACAGAAATTCTAAAATTAAGATAAAACCGAGTATACAAAATTTTAAATTCTAAAACACAGAACATACACACATAAAGCATTAAAAACTGCTAAAAAACAACAACACTAAACATGTGGGTGATTAAGATGTGCCGCCATATGCCTGGGCAAAGAGGAAAGTCTTAACCTGGCGCCGGAAAGATAGCAGCGTTGGTGCCATGCATAGTATTTGCATGCAACATCAATCTGGTGTTGCCCTCTGAAATTAGCTATCTGAAACAGACAAGAAGGCAGCCTCATGGCTCTCCAGTCCTGAAGTCCCACATCCTCGGTGCTGCCACTGAAACAGCTGTCTCTCGTGCCCCCTGTCTGACCTCACGAGCGGACAGGAAGACGAGACTACTGAGGCCATGCTGTTTAAATGGGATGTTATTAATGAACACTATTAATTTTGTGACATTAGTCACAATATGTCTCTTAGCAGTCAAGTGAGGAGTGTTCAAAAATACCAGAGGTAGAACAGGGAGGAGAAATTGCAGGAGCTGCGTTTCTGCAGCTGCACTGGGGAATTTAAAATTAGAGCTTGGATCTCCGGCTTGCCACCTGGCAAACTTATTCACAAACTGTGCAGCTGTGTAAGTGCTGCTCTTTAGCCCTCTGAACAAAATGTCACCTGTTTTTGTGGCTGAGAATAAAACAAGTCGCTTTCTGCAGTTTCCCACATCCTAACTCTGTAGGCGGAGAACAATACTAGCTAGATGCACACGGGCTGGGAAACACACACACACAAAAGCCAGAGGTAGCCAGCATAAATATGTGTGAACAACTCTCTAAATTAATTCTGTCTTGGTTTACAACCCCAACAATTCTTATTTTCAATGTAGCAAACTTTGTGGCTCTTAATAAGCTACACCCATTATTTGGCTGAAATAAGCCACTCTGATAATCCATGATCTGCAGAGTGGGTTATTTAAACTGTCATGGGTTATTGTGTGGCGGGTTATTTTGGCTGCTCGCATAGCCACTCAGTAAGAGCAGTCAAAGTTGCTCCTGCTGATCTCCTCAAGGTGGCAGCTCTCTGTTCCAAGCTGTGCCTAGCAACTAATTACCTGAAAACAGCAAACAGTTCTAGAGCTGGCTGCACACAGCCCTGATTGGCTAACTACTTTGATGTCACCAAGAAACCTTGCCTCAAGGCTGGCCCTTGATTAAATACTGTGGCAGGTTGAAGACATCTTCAGCGCTCCCCCCCCCTTTTGTTCAATTTTTAAATAAACTGATATTTTCATTGCATTTGTAGCCAATGTCCCAGTTATTCATAGGTTTCAAGAAAAGCAGACCAGGGATCTACACTACTGCTTTAAAGCGCTTTAAAGCGCTTTATAACAGTTTTGAGAACTGTTTGGGCCCAGGACACACTGCATATACAGTTTTCAAAATGTTTTCAAAGTGCTTTAAAGCACTTTAAAAGCAGTAGTGTAGATCCCCCCAAATATCCATGTATTTATCCATGCAAGTGGTGTCTATATACCACCTGTTCAAATGTTGATAGCTTTGTTAAATCCTCAGTCTATTGCATTATGAGAGGTGAACATTTATCCTTCCAACGTAATAATATCAGTCTTTTAGATGTCATAGTAGTCTTTCTTAATTTAAAAATCTATAAAGACGGCTCTCTTCCGGCAGGCCTACCCAGTCGAATTTTAAGATGTCTTAAAGGACTTTAAGATTTTAATAATGTATTGGTTTTATATTTTAAATCAGTTTTATGTATTTTAGATTTTTGTATTCAATGTTGTTCCCCGCCTTAATCGAGCTGGAGAGGTGGTTAAGATGATGATGATGATATTATTATTATTATTATTATTATTATTATTATTGGAAAATCCATTTGCACTGACCATGTGTTAACTCCCAAGAAACCAGTAAGTAATTTAGGACATGCACATCATTCCATATTAAAGACAGTTTCAATACAAAGTTTATCCTTATTATGACCTCCTCCCAAAAGGAGGCAACTATTGGGCATTGCCAAAACATATGGATAAAAGAAGCATTAAGTGTGTTACAGCTCCAGTAATTATGCAAATTAGACAAACACTTATTAAAGAGGTGTTGTGGAGTCCAATAAACCTGAAACCTTTGTTTTTGCTGAATAAGGCATAGCCTAAGATCATTGGAAACTTCAGATACAGACGCTAAGACAACAATCCATTGATTAGGCAAAATAGGACACTCAAATTCTCTATTCCATTCCTGTCTTAGACCTTGGGTATCATATTTAATTACTATTACTAAGTACTTATATATGTGGATCGTAGGTTGACATGCCATTTAAACTGCTATAAATGCTTCCAACAGTAATGTAGGCTCTGAAGCTGTAAAAGTGGCTGCACCAGACCTAGGGCTTATCTATATGGCTTGTTTTTATCTATACGGCTTGCGCATATTTGCATTTTAGGTTACATGATGCACCCGTCCATTTGCTGCAGCGCCGGGTTTTTAACTTGATAATGCACATCTTTGCATTTGCGATTCATCCCAACTTTTAGATCACGTCTGAGTTTGCACTGCATTATGGCTATGTGTCTTTGGGGGAGTTAAATCAGATTTTGGCATGTGGGCAGAGCTTTGAGGGTAGGACAATGTGATTGGCCGATTTCCCGATTTCACTCCTTAACTACATTCGAATCAACAAAAAATTGGGTTTATATTTAATGAGGAGCTATCCCATTGTCGAATAGACAGGGGCCTAGATTCCAGCAACTGTTGCAGTTGCAAGTATTGCCCTTCAGCCATAGTAGGTAAATTAACGTGTAAATTAGAAAAAGACAAAAACTCATCATCAGGACCTTTTAATTGATTCAAAGTAAAAAACATCCTATCCGTCCATGTTCTCCACAAGTACACTTTCTTTCCAATTCTTAAATCTGGATTTCCCCATAAAGTCTATTTTGCGTGAGAGAATGGATCAAAGTGTAATTGATGTGATACTAACAGCCAAAATGGTTTCCTGTCCTGTTTTGTTAAATTCACAATAAAAAATAAAAAGCAAATGTCTCATTAGACTGTGTCGCAACAGACTAAATACAGCTACAATTTGGAAACTGATTCAAAGAATGAGCTCACTATTAGTATTCAGAATTAGCTGGCTTTTGGGATGGATGGGTAGGATCCAAATTTTATTGGTTGTAATCTGGCTTGAACGCCTCTCATCTGTGCTTTAATCTCAAGCCTTAAGGATGAAGTGACCAAGACATTTAAGCAGGATCAAAAACAGGGGGAGGAAAGCACTCAAATCAGGTGAAAAAAGGGAGAAGCAAATTCTCAGGATGCTGAGCTTTTTATTTGTAGGTTGAAGAGTCCAACATGTTTCAACCTATATCTTTTCTAGGCCTTCTTCAGGGGGCTTATTATTTAAGTGAAATAAGGACTCAACAGCCATCATCGGCCAGCTTGGACATGAACAAGAGTCAGGAAGGAAAATTCAGGAGAGGAAACAGATGCTGTGGGCTTTGCAGCAATTGGGCTACAAGATGTCAGATGGCCCACTCTCGGTTGCTCTACTCTGCCCTGCCCTTTCATGGATCCTACGCTTGTGGGGCAAACGTGACTGAAGGAAGCAGGGTATCTCTTCATTCTGTTTCCCGAGCTCCTTCCTGATAGGGTACAACCAATTTTGTCTGATTCAGCTTGACTGAATTTACTCCTTTCCAAGTTAGTTTAATATTAACTGATCTCGTCTCTAGAAATCTTTATTTAGTAGTGCCTAGAGAGACCGGGACGGGGAAGCAATATAAATTTGGCCCTTGTTCTGGGGGATGGCGTTTTGTTTTTGTTTTCCCCCATGAAATTTAATTTTATTTGGAAATAAAATTTAAAAACATAAAGGAAACAAAAAGAACATACATAATAATAGAACAAGACCAAACAAGTTAAAATGTCCTTATATGTTGAACTGTGGGCAAATGTTTTACCAAACCTTAATTAAATTTGATATGGCTGCTAGGGGTCAAATAAAACGTGTGTGTGTGTGCGTGAGAGAGAGAGAGAGTGAGAGAGAGATCCCAGGCATTATCTATTGCCTCTTTGTGTCCTCTGAAACTGAAGATAGCAAAGTTTAGCACAAACGTTCTTCCTTGCAATTATAACTTCAGAGAGTTGACCTGCCTTCCCTAAGACATCTCCCTGCAATCTTTGTTCATTTGAACAATTAGCCTCCTGACTCATACCAAACATCTCCAGATAGAACAGACTTCTGACCTCCTTCACAAATGGGTAGTTACCAAAATCTCCTGGAGCCATAAAATGACTATTTAAACAGTAGTACTAAGTTTTCTGTGGATTAATCTGTTTAGACAAAGCCACCACTGATTAAATAGTCACAATTACAAACATCGGTTAGACTCACCATGTCATATGCATTGACTGACCCAGTGGGAAACCTAGCTTTTAACCAATATTGATATAATTCAGAGCAAGAAGACACGAGGCAGGCTAAAGTCTGCAATGGGATAACTCATCCACACTAACCAATTTTTAATACCTACAGCACAGACCAACATGGAAGGCCTTCAGAACAATATGGACGCGATCCAGGCGAATGGGTGAATCACTTCTCCTTCCCTTCCAGCTTTGCCTAACCACTCATTATGGTGGGGCATTTTCTAAGAACTGAAAGGACAGGCTGTGTGTGTACATCCCATCCTGGACACAATAAAGCTGATACATTGAAAGAAAGATCGTTCTTAGCACCAGTACCTTCTCTTGGGCTCGGCTGAGTTGCTTTTGGACCCGCTTTGCGAATAGCCCAGCGCCTCCGGTCTTGCCCTCTGCCATGGCTGCGTCTTGTTTTGCAATTTCTCTTTTCAGCATCAAGTTGTGGTTTTAATTTTTTTTCACTTCTGTGGAAGGAAGTTAAAGAAAGGAGTGTCAGCTGTCACTGGGTTTGGTATCCGCTTCATCATTGCATTGGGGGCGTGTTTGCGTCCTCGGCTGAATGCTGGGTAAGCTTGACTTTCTTGAGAGAGACTATAAAGGAGAAAGAAACGATTTGTTAGATCAGAACAAAGCCAATCTAGTGCAACGTTCTGGAGAAGGTTTTGTGCCTAGAAATGCCTTTCTGTAGTATCTGCATGCAATGCCTCCAAAACTGGATTTATCATTATATTGCAGGAGCTATAGAATAGGGCTATGGGACATTTTCTACTTAAATGTAGCATTTTGCACTGTTTTTGAGTGTTCAAAGCACTTGACATATGTTATTTCAGTAATGCTTACAACAAACCTGCAAGGTATTTTGATTCTCATGTGATGGACAACTTAGGCTGCATGATAATCACTTGCTTGAGGATCACTGCTGAGCCCATGTTGAATGCAGGATTTCCATTGGGAACTTTCTTGTTCAAAGCTCAGTTTCTTAACCATGGTTTTAAATTTTGTATATTTGTCTTTAATGTTCACTGCTTTTAACTTTTGTAAACCACCCAGAGAGCTTTGGCGATGGGGCGGTATATAGATGATGATGATGATGATGATAATAATAACAACAACAACCAGTAAAGCAATTGTTTAGTGTTGTTGCTTTCTGAAATACATGAGAATTTGACTGCTTCAGTCTTCACAGCTGCTTTATTGCTCATGCAGCAATTTTATTAATTTACCATGATCAAACATGCTACATCCCAAACCACTTTTACTTTACTAAAAGCTTTACTTCTATATTATTTTACTTTCTTTACATTTCTATGTGCTTTACTGCTATATCTGTTTTAGCAGACTCAATATAATAGAACTTCACAGAGTAACATAAATTTTAAAAGACAGGTCTGTCTCCCAAGGGCCCATACAGTCTCTATCAGGGGTGAAGAATCTGGCCCTCCAAAGTCCCCAGTCCGGCCCACCAGGTATTCCCCCAAAGACCATGCCCCCTTTTCCCCAACCACCAACCATTTGCTGACTTCCCACATGTTGTGCAGTTTCCCCATTCTAAAAGGTTGAAATGCCTCTAAGGCTTAGGATGTCTCTACATTAAGCACTCCCCAACACAAAATTCCACATCCTTACCATGGCTTTCTGTTTTCAGGTTCTTTGCAGGATTAGGATGGGCTTCTTTATACAGCAGACACCTCTCTCCCTGTCTAAACTTGTGCTGCACTGTTTCCTCACAGCCAGGACTTACTTCTGAATAAGATTGTGCTGTAAGTCTATAACCCACAGCACACTTACTTGAGAGTAAGCCTCACTGAACTTAAAGGAATGCTCTTGGTGGGGTGAAGGATCAGATTTGCCTCCCTTTGTTGCATTTTACCCTCTTCTCCCCCGATTGCAGACAGGGCTGGCCCTACAATTAAGCAGGAGGCAGTGGGCACAGCAGGCGGTGTGGGCTGGAAAGAGTGGCAAATTTTTCTGCCCTCCCCACCCAAAGGGCCTGGTGCTGCTTGGTGGACCACTCTCTCCCTCCCACTGCTGCTGCTTCCCTTCCTAGCTGCCTGCTTGCTTGCCAGCTGGCCAACAGCTTCTCCTTCCCCACCTTCTTCCTACTTCTCCTTCCCCACCTTCTGCCTAGCGGCAACTTCAGTTGGGCTGGGCCTGATTGCAGATAGGGAAAGTCCTTTGGCAAGTTCATAGTGCAATGCCAGCTTTACACAGCACCAATTTTGTGTCATTAAGGGTTTATTCCAGCTTATTGCTGATCTTTTTGAAAATGGGATAAGGAGGGGAAAGCTTGGGGGATGTCCTGTCCATTGACGATGTCATGGAATTGACCCACAAACTTCCTTGAGTGACCTGTCACGAGCATGCTATAAATTGCTCATTTTGAGAAGCCCTTCATTCCTGGCAGTACAGCCTTTAAAATAGGCTAGTAGTTTTGGTATTTGCCCCATCCCTTCAGCCCTGCCCACTACTCAAAGATTCTCTGAAATGGAATTTGGGCCCTTGGACTGAAGAGCATCTTAGCCCCTGGTCTATATTTGACAGTGACAGTGACATCAAAGGGAAGGAAGGGAAACAAGGGATGCATGGGAGCAGAATCACTTACACATATTCAAGATTTGTTTGAGTTGGGATGAAGACTAAAAGTGTTCAGATTTATGGAAAAGATGAAGAGGAGGATTTGGAGGGAGAGAGGAGGTCTGTGTGAGGTTTCAGTCTCAGGCAAACTGGCAAGTGATCCTCTGTCTCCCAGCATTCAAAACAACTCCACTGGCTCTCAGCAATTTTCAGCTCAGTTCAAAATGCTGGTGCTTAACTTTAAAGCCCTACATGGCCTAGGGCCCAAGTATGTGTAGCACCACCTTCCCCTGGACCTCTCTGCGGAAACACCCAAAGCCACCATTTTGGATGCCCCCACTTTCGCTTCAGCGGGTAGCAGCCCCTTGATCATTTTAGTTGCCCATTTCTTCACCTTTTCCAACCCTGAAATAGCCTTTGTTAGATGTGGTGACCAGAATTGTTCAAAGTATTCCAAGTGTGGTCACACCTAGATTTGTAGAAGGGCAATATTTTTTATTTATTTATTTATTAAAACATTTATATCCTGCTCTATTATCACAGGGATCTCAGGATGGCGTATAGATAAAATCAGAACAATATGAACACAGATAATTTACACAGCTAAAAATGTAAACCACCCAGAGAGCCCCAGCTATGGGAGCGGTATATAAGTGCAATAAATAAATAAATATAAATAAATAAATAAATAAATAAAAATTTATTAAATTGTTAACAAATTAAACCAGTAGAATCTTTTAAAAAGCAATAAAACAATTAAAACTACATGTAACCATGGAGAATTTAGTGTGTAACTGTGATAAAAAGCCATGTTTTAACTTGGTGTTGAAATGAAGCCAGTGTTGGCGCGAGTTGGGCCTCCAAGGGGAGGGTATTCCACAAGCAGGGTGCTACAACAGAGAAAGCCCTCTCTCATGTCCCATCGTAATATATGTCTCATGTTTGTGGGACACAGAGGAGGGCTCCTCCAACAGATCTCAAACCTCGGGCAGGCATATATAGGAAGAGGTATTCCCTCAAGTACTGACGTCCCAAGCTGTTTAGGGCTTTGAATGTCATTGCCAACACCTTGAATTCTGACAGGAAGCGTATAGGCAGCCTATGCAATTCTTTTAAGACCGGTGTTATATAGTCTTTATATGATGTTCCGGTGAGCAGTCTAGCTACTGCATTTTGGATCAGCTGGAACTTCCGAGTCATCAATCCCCCTCTGCTAGATCGTATTAGCCAAGATGGGCTAGGGTCAAGCTTACATGTGGTGGGATGGACTGATCCAAGCGTCTTGTCCACATCATCAGGCTGCAACAACTGGAACTGATTCCAGGAAACATGACCAAACATGATGTTGCCACTTTTATTTTCAATTCCTTTTCTAATTATGCCTAATATGGAATTTGCCTTTTTCACAGCAGTCACACACTGAGTTGACATTTTCATCATGTTGTCCACCACAGCCCCAAGATCTGTTTCTTGGTCAGTCACCATCAGCTCAAATCCCATCAGCTTATATGTGAAGTTGGTATCTTTTGCCCTACCTGTAGCCCTCCCATTGCTAAAGGACTACCCATAATCTCTGACCATTAGCCATACTGGTTGGGGCTAATGGGTATTTGAGTCCAGCAACTTTTGATGGGCTACAGTAAATTCCAGTATTCTGGGAAAGGAGAAGGCAAGACAAAACTCACCATAAAGTACATACGGATAACTTCATAATTACTTTTTGTTATTGATTTCTTGGTCTTGTATACTAAATAAAACCCAATCAATTATATATAAAAAAGAAAGAACCAAGTAGTATAATGTATAGCTTTATTTTCTCTAAGGAATGCAGACACCACAACATTTGACTAACAGAAAATATGCAGCATGTTCTGACCAGGCAATGACATTCCCATCTGAGGTAATTAATTTCTCCTTTCTAGCTCATTCAGTTGGAGGAAATTATCTGAAAAAAGAGTTTAAAAAGGGGGAAGTGGGGAAAAAGTTAGTCTTATGAGAACGAACATTCTTTTAAAATAAGAAATAAAAAGAGTTCTTCTAGGCAAAGTCATATGTGAATGCAGTGTCCAAGAAGGGAAAGTTACAGCTGAAGAGCCTTGGTAGGGTTCCAGCTCCTATTATTATTATTATTATTATTATTATTATTATTATTATTAGGTTGCTAGTACACAAATTCAGTTTCCAACTAACTATCCATCACAGTCTAGTATAAGGAAAAGAATGGAGAATGAGGCCAAGGAGACATTAGCAGACTTCTTTGCCAATAGCTGAAGTTACTTGAATTAGGTTTACCTTTTCCCAGTGGTGTCCTCTAGTCTCCATCTTTGTTTGCTTGTTTACATTTGTTTATGACATTGACATCTGCCTTTCTTTCATGATGAAATTCAAAGAGACATACAATGGATACCCAGTGGAATCTCCCATCCAGGCCTGACCTGCTGAACTTCAACCAGGAGGCTGTGTCTCATGCCTTTAGAACATGCCCTGGGACCATATACTTTTCTTTCTTCCATACCAGTAAATGGTTACCATTCATGGCTACAGGGAAAAGTAAAAGGCTACACTCGGGCACACTTTTTGGGGCCAGGCCAACACCTGCACTCCACCCCTGCAAGTGGGTGGCCAGCAGATCCTACAGGGATGCTGTGTGCCTTTGTGCACAAGGCAAACAAAGACGTGCTCTTTTCCCTGGTGGTTCTTGTACTATATAAGCCTCACACGCCTATCCCATGAGAATTTTGATAGTAACTTATAATTTTGATTTATTCATTGTGATGAGGAGCATATATGAATTGATTTATTAGTCATAACTTATCCCCAAATGGAACTCTAAAATTTTAGCTTTGCAAGAACACATTTACAGGGGTTGGGATGGGGGGTCAACAGAGAGTTTCCCAAGGGTCAGATGAGCCAATTTAATAAGCACCCACTGGTCAACCTAGGACCGTGCCAATCCCATGGCACGTAGAGGACTGGAGGATCAGTGTGGATAGCAGAGCCCCAAAGAACATCCTTGCGCAACTTTTGTACAAGAGTTTATAATTTAAAGACCTTCTCTTCTTTGGGATACTAGTTGAGCCTTTCTTAAAAAGGCTGTTCACACAACACATTTAAACCATGGATCATTTGTTACAACCATAGGTTATTGTGCTGTCTGAACGCAGCCAGGGTGACTTCACTGGCTTGTTATCTATGCAATGTGGCCTATTTTTCTCGATCAAGCCACCTTGAGAACCCATGATTTGTTGTTGGGTTGTGTTTAGGGTGACTAACAAGCCCCCCTGGCTGCATTCAGACAACACAATAACCCACCCTGCAGAAAATGTGCTGCAGTTAGACAACACACTAACCCACAGTTCAACAAACAACCCAGAGTTCAAAACAACCCACACTCAACCATTGAATGTAGGTTAGCAGGTTGTGTGAACAGCCTCAGAAGGCCTAAGGTCACATGGGGCTGTGGGAACACAGAAAGGCCTGGAAGTTCTGCTGTACAAACTGTTGACTGAGTCTGGAGATTAAAATGGTATTTTATACCAGTAGCCACTCAGTAGTTTATATTATTGGATTTAATAGCATTACAACACCACACAACTCTTTCTGGTGGTACTTTCCTCCTTCATTTCTGGGGAAATGCTGTGCGGAAAGACACCAGCCAGACAACTTTTCAGCACAACATAGTGCATTCATAAAATTGGTTATGCGAGGATAAATCATAGGTACAGCTATGAGCCCTATTTTTAGTTGAAAGGCAGGATATATATATATAATAAAATAAAATAAAATAAATAGGTAAACGGGGCTAAGTGTGTAGTTCAGAGACACTCTGTGACAAAGCAAACCCAAACATCAGCTGTGCAAACTCTCCTATGTGTCTTGTCTCATTCCTTAGTGCAGTCCCCTCAGGAGTATACATACACTTACATTATTGATCCAGGAAATATAGGCAGAGACACGGGTGAACACCGTGGGTTTCCGATAGACATTGCACCCAGAACTGGAAACAAAGCTAGTGACTCCATGTACATAGTATTTGCCGTTCACCAGGCAATGCAACGGCCCTCCGGAATCACCCTGGAATACAAAGCAGAGATGGAAAACATGCATCACCAGCATTTCTGATGCATTTTTTGTGTGTGCTTTTTTTCTACAAAGAATGAAATATCTGTTTAAGTGAATGTGTGGCTAAGGCCAAACCAGCTGATAGGTGAAACACATGATTGCATTTTATGTTTGTTTTAAACTGCGGGGGAGGGTTCAGTAGCAGAACTGCAGGGTGTGAGGATGGAGATTTAACATCCACCCCGCCCCATACTGTAGCCCTCACAAAATCCAGCCCCAAGCTTCTGTTCTCTGCAAGAGGGAAGCTGCCATAGTATCAAAGCAACTTTCCCAATGAAGACTCTCTTCTTTTTCTTCGTTTTTTTTTTAAATGCCATTCAAGGAATGGATGGATGGTGATGGCCCTTGTGAATCTATACCCAACCAACTGAAAAATCTAGGAGTATACAAGGAAAGGAACTGTTCACCAAATTCCAAATGAAAATTGAATTGACTTTTTAAATGAGTTGGAATTTCTTTTGGAATTAAACAGGAAGGATGCAAATTCAGCAATATTTGAGTATCTAGGCCATATCTTCTGTCGATACATATGTTGGGAATATTGCACCCTTGGAGGCTATTTGGGATTTAGCTAGTTAATGCATGGGCATAGCTAGCCTTAGGAAATCTCTCCTTCCTGCTCCGCCATTCCCTCTCTGTCTTCACTAAAAAGGGTGTGTTTTGTTTCTTTTTCTAAGATAGCCAGTGTGCTTGTGGGACTGGTAAATGCTCATTCCATTTTGCCTCGTTTTTCTCTCTGCTAAATCGCCGTTCTAATGAGAAACAGCAATACCATATTAAACCTGTCAACATATTATCTTGGTGACCGAGAGAGCATATGCCCTCTTTATATTAGTGTTTTTATGACAGCTTTTGACAATATGGTTAAGGAAAGATGCATTCTTGGTGTCGGTTTCTCATTTAAGGAAAGGGAAATCACAGAACAATATCCTACATTTGTATGCCTTTTGTTTAGGATGGGTGCAGAACTACTTTTGGTCCAAGGGCCAAATTCTATTTTGAAGGAATTCTCACATTCCAGTGTTGGGTGGAGCTGAAGGCAAAATGGGCGCACCCAAAATGTCACCCTATTTTGACTTAGAGCTCCTATTGCCAGTTAACTAAGTCTTAGGGGAGGTATTTCGACCTTTTAGAACAAGGAAGTAACAGCACAAAAGCTAGGAAATAGGTGGGTGGGGCGAAGGGGGGTGGGGCCTTCTGGAGAACACTGGATGCCCAACTCGGGAACCCCATTTTAATAATTTCTTTCTTTATTACACTTCTATGCCACCCAACAGCTGAAGCTCTCTGGGTGGTTCAACAGCAGCAGAATGCACAGCACTGCATACAATTCAGATCACAGTTTGGGAATCTGTCTGAGAGGTTTCACTTACACACTTGAGGGGGAAGCCTCTCCCCTGAACTAGCTTCCACTCAAAAGCACTTGTGATTTGCACAACATGTTTTTCTAGCACGGGGTTATTACCTGGCATCCTGAACGTGTCCCATCACCTCCTGCACACACCATGGTGTTCTTGACTGTGCTGCCCCAATAGGATGGATTGGAGCAGGTTGCATAATCCACGACAGGGAGGTAGGCTTCCTGAAGGACTGATGCCAGCTGCCCATTAGCTGTGCAAAAATATGCCGAAGACTAGGATTCAGTTTATCCAAGGAAGTAACCGTAGATTTTCAACACCACTAGGAGCAGCCCGTCTGGCATAACTTCTGAGGTCCCATCATGGGGCAAAACAAGATGGCAGGCCTACATTGGTGAGCATAACACCAATTGTTTGGATAAGGCCCTTGGCATGCTAAGCCTTGAGAGTTGTTAGACTTCATCAGATTCTAACCCCCTCTGTTTGCAAATACTCAGTCCAATTCTCATGACATTTGTCTGCTATGCAATGGCTATGATATTCGTCGTCATCATTTATATATACAGTCTGCTAAAAAGCCATGAAGGCAGTGTATCTGATGTAGCCAGGTTTGAATTCGGGACCAATGAAATTAAAAATGGGAGCATATACAGCTTGAGCTCAGTTAGCCAGAGAGGCAGCATTGATAACAGGTACACTGCGGGAGCTATAATAACACCACTCACTTCGTGTCATGCCCCAGCCACTGATATAGCACGGATAATTGTTGGCCAGAATCTGACCAGATGGTGGCAAAGCACCGAGCTGCACATAGGTGTTCAGGGTTGCACTTTGAGAAAGACGGAGCAAGGCAATGTCATAGCTGTCAAGGAACGGAGGCACAATGAGGAGAAGAGGGGGGGAAAAGAAAAAGAATCAGTTGAGCTCTCCAACAGTGCAAGAGTTCTGCTGTCCACTGGGCCCTCCCTGACATCGGCACATTAAGCACTGACTCCTGTAAAGGGGAACCCATGGCTCAGTTCAGACAACACGTTAGTCAACGCAGCGTGAAAACTCCATTAAACGGTTGAGTTTTTAGAAGGTACTCACCACACAACATGTTCTAACTCCCCTATTGTGTGACTGTGGGCTACCATGGAGTTGAGTAAAATTCATTGCGACGTTTGATTGATCGTTGCTCCACCCTTTCTCCTCCCCTGGTCCTCCTGATGGTATCCCATCAGCCATTGCTGCAAAAAAACAATCCCGGCAGCTCTCCTAGAGCAGCACGCCCTCCTTTCGCTGCTCTTGCCAGGGAGCTCTGTAGCCAGTGGGAAAAGTCAACTCAACATAATGGAAACCTCCACAGAGCCCTCCACACAACACACAACACACAACACAAATGTTGCGCAGGAACTATCCTCTGCACAATGTGGATATTCTCTGTGGAGAATTTCCCCCCCAAAAAACCCTCCACTGTTGTGTGGAGTTTTCCCACCAGACAAGACATTTCTCAAAGGTTGTGTAAAAACTCCACTATGGAGTTCTAAAACCACCATTGAGAAACATTGTCTGAACTGAGCTACAGATGTCTGTTGGGTATGGTGCCAATGATCTGTGTAACTTTGGGGGCCAGGGCCAAGAGGGCTGGTCCCACAACCACTCCATGTGGAGGGCAAACTTCTGAACAGGGCTAAAGTCTGGCGCTCAACTGGGGCCCTTTATCCTTCTTCAACCACACTCTTCCTCCCAGATGAGCTTCTGAATAGGTGTGGATCTACACTTCTGCTTATATCGATTTTTTGAGCCTTTGTAACATTGTAACTTGTATCGCTACCTTGTATGCTGTTGCTCAGTAGCGTTACTTACTGTTCGTTGCCCCATTGTCTGTGTTGTTTCTTCTTCTCGTTTCTGTGATCCTTGCAATTCCCAGACTGTCCTTTCTCTGCACCTCCCACTTCCTTGTTTTTGTATTTTCTGTGCCTCTCTAGCTAACATTCCTTTATGTGCATGCTCTTAATTTCAAATCTTTGTGGCGGGAGTTCTTCAGAGAGAGTGGTTTGTGGATTGTCGGAGTTGTCTGTCTCTTGAGGAAAGTGTAGGGATGTCTGGTGAATGGAATGTGTTAGATCTTTCTCATTTTAAAAACATGTTTTCCGTGGCATTGCTGCAACCTACCTCAGGTAAAAACTTTTTTAAAAAAATTATTAAAGGATGCACATATGCACATCTTTAATTTATTTATTTTTAAAATAAATTAAATTAGAAATTGGCTACGTGCATATGCACATCCTTTAATATATATATATATATATATATTTTAAAAAAGTTTTTAGCCGAGGTAGGTTGCATGTAATGCCACGGGAATAATGTTTAAAAAATGAGAAAGATTTAACACATTCCCATTCACCAGTTCGAACAACGGTTACTGAAGGCGCATAGAGGAAGTTACATCAGACAGGAAGCCTGGTGAGGGATCATGTGACATTAGTTTCGCAATGCGACACAGAAGACATCGTAACAATGGAGCACATTGAAAGAAGTCTAATGATGCAGAAGTGTTACAATGAAAGGTAAAACGGTACAAAACCTTTCTGTATAACGTTATAAGGAACACATCACATGATCACTGACGTCATCCAGAGCTATCTATAATGTTACAGCTACAGTAATGTAGATTCTTGTCAGGGCAAGTGGTCTGCTTGGAGCTATCCAAGGTCCTGAAATCCCAGCTTGACCCCACCTGCTACCTGACCACAGGTGCTTTCAGATAGAGCAGTCAGAAGGCACTGTGCAGCTATTCTTATTTTTCTCCTTAATGGATTGGTTTGTAGGAAGAAAAAAGCAAGGGAGAAGTGGTGGGAAAACATAGGGGGGGTATGATGTGGTCATTCCCTTTCCCCCCCTCCTGTCAAATTCTGTGAATGAGGCAGGGCAATGGCGTGATCAAACCCTTGACTGGAAACACCCCTAAGCCACCATCAGATGTCCATTTCCCCAGTGGGCTCCTGCTCATGGCCAGACCCAAAGAACATGGCAAACTGGTTTTGGAACTGAAGGAAAGGAAAGGAACCTCTCGTGCAAGCACTTGAGTCATTGCTGACTCCTAGAGAGACGCCTGCTTTTGCTGACGTTTTCTTTCTTTGTAGCGGGGTGGTTTGCCATTGCCTTCCCCAGTCGCAGTTACCTTTCCCCCAGCTATCTGGGTACTCATTTTACCGACCTCGGAAGGATGGAAGGCTGAGTCGACCTGAGCCGGCTGCCTGAGAACCAGCTTCCGCTGGGATCGAACTCAGGCCGTTGGGAGAGTTTCGGCTGCAGTAATTGCTGCTTACCACTCTGCGCCACACGAGGCTCCTGTGCCACACAAGGAACTGAGCAGACTTCTAAAAGCAGGTTGGAACATGGAATTGCGGTTTGCTGTTCAAAGTCCAAAACCTTACTGGACCTTCTCAAACTCTTACCTAAAGTAGCTTTTTGGATCTCAGACATATTGCGAACCCTGTTTAAATGGTACAGCTTTTTGCAGTTGGGTAATTTTTTTCAGAACCATACTTACCCTCCAGCAACATTGTTGCTGTTCCAATATTCATGCACAAAGATGCGCCCCACACTTATGACCTGTTCCGGGCCTTCATACTGATAAATGTCGTGGTCACCAAGAACCACACGAAAATTCATGTTTCTGTAGATAAGAGAGCAGGAAAATGGAACTGAGTTATATTGCCAATGTGAAGTCTCTCCACAAGCCCTGATGGCTTCATGAATAAATATCCTCCCACATTGGACAGAAGATACAAACTATTCAGAAACAAACATGAACTTCATTGTTGTGTACTAAGAGACCCCATCCTCCCACATTTCCACGGGGTCTGCTAGACAATGGATATTCTCTACCAATGGTTCTTTTGAAGTGCAAAATAATCATTTTCACTTTGGAGATCAATGATTAAGGAGCTTATACTGAAGTAAAACATTATAAACATAAGGACCATTAAGAAGGGAAGCTCTGCAAGCCATCTTTTTCTCAGACAGATTCAGGACATGGACACTTTAATATTTTGCACTGGAACATGAAGGTTTTCATCAAGAGAACTCAAGAATTAAATCAAGCCATTGCACAAGCCAATGTTGGAATATTCGATATGAAGAGTTCTCATGTTTTTCATAGAATTTAGGCTCCTACCATAACCTTCCATGGAATAGCATCTGGCAAGAGGAGAGGTATGGGTAAGGGACGAACCAACAGAGGGAGAAATGACTGGATGCAGCAAGGGACAGCCAGTGTGGTGTAGTAGCTAAGGTGTTGGACTGGGAGCCAGGAGATCCAGGTTCTAGTCCCCACTCAGCCATGGAAACCCACTGGGTGGCTTTGGGCCAGTCACAGACTCTCAGCCCAATCCACCTCACAGGGTTGTTGTTGTTGTAAGGATAACATGGAGAGGAGGAGGATTATGTACGTTGCCTTGGGTTCCTTGGAGGAAAAAAGGTGGGATATAAATGTAATAAATAAATAAATTAATAAATAAGGGAGAGACAAATACTTAATGCAGGACAAAGCAGCTCCACCTTCTTCAGAGGGTGGAACTTTCTGCAGAGCCTTCTGCATGTTTCCAGGCAACTCCCCAAACAATGAGGTCTAGAAACTTGCTTTAAAAATGAACAAGAATTAATATTCTCAGGAGTGTATAGCAGGTATTAAATTATTATGGTGTTGGGTTATTTTTCTCATAAAGAAGATTCCCCATGGTCCATACAGCCAGAAAAGACATAGCCAATATCTTTTTATGAAATCCCACATGACATGCATGCTACTCTCTCTGTGATTCAGAAAACATAATGTGTTTCAGTGCAGCCAATAATACATGCCATAGCATAAAGAAGATTTTTTCATTATGGCACATGATGAGATGATGTAATTGGAGGAGCTATCCAATTCAAACAATTTATGAACAGAGACTAAAAAGAGGAAATTTTGGAAAAAGCAAAGCAAACAACGTTAGTTTAGCATTGCTCTTGTATTCTAGGACCATCATGAGCTGTTACCTCCTTTCTCAAGTGCAGCTCATTCAATTTGATTCATTCCATTCTATCCCAGAGGCTCAGCCTGGCTTTCAACTTCAAGAGAGAATCCCGAAAAAGAAAAGATACAATTCCCCAGTGCTTTATATCCCAAGAGAAAGAAGATGAAAGATTTCTGCACAAAACTTCTCTAGCATTAAACCTTTCATCCCATTCTTTCTCTTCACCTGATTAAAAGCACATGAGCTCCCAAGGTAGTGAAGATATAGCTCGCTGTTACCTGTCTACGCAATGAGCCGCTGTCATCACCCAGTTTTGTTTCACCAATGTCCCGCCACAAGTGTGATACCAGCCGCCATTTGCATAGTACTGGAGGGAGATCTAGATGGGGAGGTAAGAGAGAGAGAGTTGCATTTCTTGCCACCAAAAGAAGCACCAAAGGCATCTATAGCCAGATTAATTGCAGTAGGCGGTGGTGGTTCCAGGTTTCTGTGGTGCGCAGCTCTTCATTTCCCAAAATAATGTAGAATTCACATTATGAGTTGAGAATTAGCTCTGATGTTAAAAAATAAAAATGGTTGTGGATGAGAGTATGTTAGCAACAGAGCTCCTAAATTTAGCTTCCCCCCAATACCAAAAAAACAACCAAAAACCGTTTGGGGGGGATTTTTCAAGGTGCTGGTTTTAACCTATAAAGCCTTACACGGTTTGGGACCACAGTACCTGACGGAACACCTCTCCCGACATGGACCTACCTGTACACTGCGCTCAACATCTAAGGTCCTCCTCTGAGTGCCTACTCCGAGGGAAGCTTTGAGGATGGCAACAAGGGCCTTTTCAGTAGTGGCCCCCCAATTATGGAATGATCTCCCTGATGAGGCTCACCTGGCGCCAACATTGTTATCCTTTCGGCGCCAGGTCAAGACCTTTCTCTTCTCCCAGGCATTTAACAGCATTTAACAACAAATGCTATGTTTGTTTTTTAATGGACCCCAGAACTGTTGTTGTTTAAAATGGATACTGTATACTGTTGTGTTTATATTTTTTGATGGTTTTAAATTTTGTATACTTTTTAATGTCCACTGTTTTTTAACTTTTGTAAACCGCCCAGAGAGCTTCAGCTATGGGGCAGTATATAAATTTAATAAATAAATAAATAAATAAATAAATAAATAAATAAATAAATTTAATAAATAAATAAATATTTTTGGGGGGGCATGAAGGAGGGGGGAAGCGTTAAAGTCCCCCTCAACCCCTTCTGTGGTCCTGATGCTGCCCATCTCCCTGCATGGCTGCTCTTCACATTTTCCCAAAACATGTGCTTTCATTGCGCTCATTCAATTCATGTCACATTTAGTTTGGCTCTCAATGAAAGGCTCTGAGAAAACAAATGCTACCTCTTATACTTGAATACTATGACCTCAGAGGCCCAGCATTCTGCATTGTTTTCTTCACCCAGATGCCAAAAAGAAAATGATAATCTTCCAGTCAGGTCTGGAATATTTTTTCATTTGGCAGCAGCACAAACCCTGCGTGCACCAGGCTTCCTGGTTTCTTCTTAGGCCCTCTCTCTGTTTTGGTACCTCGCGGGTCTCCTCTGCTGTGCTCTGGCTCAAATGAAGCTGTGTGGATGGGGTAGACCTGTAGGTGGAGGGGGGCACCAAACAGCTGCTTGCATTGCTGCAGTGGAGAGAGAACCCTGCATCTCAGATCATCTATACTCTAGAATTTGCCTGCTAATCATCTTCTTGCCAGTAAGGGCAAAGCCTTGCAATTAGTTTTCTGACTGGTATGTACATAGTAAGCCGTTTTACTGCCATTTTTCAGAATTCTGGCCACTCAGATTTCCCCGTTTCCTTTGCAGCACCGTTTGCTAGAATGAAGTGGCCCAAATTAAACATTATAGGCACAGCCTTAACATTAATAAAAGAAATAGCTACCAGGGGAAGGTGCAGCATTGAGCAGAGGACTAGAAGTGGGAGAGGGAAGAGGAAAAATGGAGGCTGCCAACCTTTTTCTCCTTGTCTCATTCCCCCACCCCCATCCATTCAGAACAGCACTCCAATTACTTCCCTCATCCTGTTGAAATGCAAAAGAGAGGAAGAAACTTCATTTTCTGGAAAGAAATCATGGTATGTATGTACCTGGCTTGGCCACCCATGCTTCCTTGCCTCATAGCCCCCAACGACGCGCCCATTTTCCTTCAGTGACTCCTCTGAACAATGTCCTTCAAAAGATAAAACGGTGTCAACAGCACAATCTCAAGGGAACATGGCCATCAGATACAAGAGGAACATCTTTCAGTGGCTACTGAAAGAACCCAAGAACTGGTTATTTTTTACCACTTCCTATGTGCATCGCGGGAGGCAAATTTTAACTGGGACCCATGTAATGTATTTGGGTGGGAAGACATTTGGTTTGCATTACATTACTTTCAGTGGGATATGGCCCCATTCAATCGTCAGCTGCTTTCGAGAACTTTCTTTGCTTTCTTAGGAAGGGAAATACAAATGGACGAACAATGTAATCTTGGCAGGATCTACACTACTGCTTTAAAATGGTTTATAACTAGGGCTGTGCACCAGCCCATCGAACTGCTTCATGGCCCGATCCAAAACTTTCAGATTGGGTCCGAACCACTTTGGGTTGATTTGACCCTCCCCCGACCTGCTCCAGAACTGGATCTGGAGCGAGATCCAAGGGGTCAGATCGAGATTCGCCCCCTTCCCCACTTACTTGCCTCTGCGGCGGAGGCAGGTAAGTGGGGAAGGGGGGACAAAATGGGGGGCGAACAAGCCCCCTCCGCCTTACCTGGCTCCGCCATCTGCTGCTACACGGAATGCGGCGGGCGGCGGAGCCAGGTAAGTCCCCCTCCTCCCCACTTACCTGTGTTTGGAGCTCCGGATTGAGGTGAAGCGATCCGCAGTGGAGCGATCCGCTTTGCCTTGATCCACAGCTCCCCCGACCCAATGCGGATTGGGTCGCTCCGCTCCCGATTTGGGGATCCGAATCGGAGCAGAGCACAGCCCTATTTATAACAGCAGTGACAACTGTTGGGGCCCAGGACACACTCCAGATACAGTTTTCAAAATGTTTTCAAAGTGTCATATCCTGCTTGGTGTAGATATGGCCCTTGTCCAGACAGGGACTGTATCCCTAATATGGGAAATGACTCTGTCCCAATGCTAACACACAGTGAGAGTCTGGCCCTGGACTGCTTGTAGCTGTAAAGAGGGGCTTGTGTGCGTGTGTGTGCGTGCGTGCATGTGTGTGTGAGAAAGAGAGAGAGAGAGAGACCCTTGTCTATATGACGCCACTTTGCCTTTTGATTTCCCCAAAACCCTGCAGCATAGCTTCTGTGAAGCAGCAACAATAGTGAGGTGGACTATCCAGGCAGTAAAAATTGCAGCACCATTGTCAGACAGTGGTAATAGATACCAAATCATAGGCATGTGCAAGGGGTGTGCTTGGTGTGCCCAGGCACACCCTAATACCTTGAGTAATAAGCGCCAAATTAAGTGGGCCATTGAGTAGGGATCCAGAGGGGGATCCAGATGCAGTGAGAATGGTTCTCTGTCTGCTCTCCAGCGTCTCAGCCTCTGCACTGACGATCTGCTGCCCCTGAGAGATCACCATTGCTCCCGGCAGAAGGAGCAAAAAGGAATCTCTCTGCCGGGAGCCACACCCCCTCAGCCACTAGGTCTCTGCTAACGCTTATGATACTTATGACAGAGTATTCAATAAATGTTCACCTTTTAAAAAGAAATAATTCCCTGGGAGCACACCCTAATGAAATGTGCTGTGCATGCTTATGAACCAAATATTGGGGGATTGAAAACTGTGAAAACTTTTTGTTTTCTTTTGTTTTCTGGAAACTCTTTGCAGCTTTGTATTTATGTGATATTCATCATACCTGCCCCTACTTTCCTTTCCCAGACCTTAATATTGCCATGACGGCCATTACTAGTCCTGACGTGCCCACCCGCTGCTTCCTGCTTGCACCAACCCTGCACTGCAATCCATCCCTAACTATGCCCACTCAGGGAGACGAGTTCCAATTTTACTTTCTCCCCAGTATGGTCATTTTCTATGTATAGGAAGATTTTTTTTTAATGGGGAGTGGCATTCCTTCACATTAATCCTCATCTGCAATTTGAAACGGTGAAGCCCAGACAAATCTATCTCTTCACTTGTAAACACGACCATCTGTAAAGCAGCATCATATATGATTTTTTTTTTTTGCAGAGCAGCTAAAAACACTTTTGTATGTAATATGGTGGGGTTGGGAACGCCTCTCATTTCAGCCCCACAAGAATGTTCTAGCTCAGAAATACTTACCATAGAGGACCGTTGTGGCAAAGATGAGAAACGTCAGCATGGTGAATGAATGGTTGGGATTTAGTTGCATGAGAGCTTTTTTATATTCTAGCTTATCATCACAGAGATAGCAGAATTTAATACTGCCAATCTTGGCGGGTGGGGGGAATGGGAAAAAGCACAGATGACTTGGAAACACAAATACAAAGGACCTTCTCCTTTTACTGGTTGGCACTTTTTTTCCATTCTACATTCTGTCGAAGGACAAGGGTGAAAATATCTACTACATTGATTAAAATTGCACGCTGTTGTTTTCTTTTAAAGTGAAGATATAGTATTTCCTGCGAAGCTGCGACTTTAAAAAGTTGGGGACTTCCCCCGACATTTACCCCTTAAAAATAATAATCCCTGGGTGCACACCCTTATGAAATATGCTGCAGATTTCTCCCCAGAGCGAAGCGAGTATGGCACATCCGTTGTCTATCCTCACTCCAGAGTCATGGGGGAGGTGCTCCCGGGCGGATGGCGACCCCTGACTGGTCACTGTCCATCTGGGCAGAAGGCATGCCCAGTGTGCCAATGGCCACCAGAGTCCCTCTGTGTTGGGATTAACCGCCACCCCCCCACACCGCCCGCTGCAGAGGTGTTTTGCTTAAGGCAGCCACAACCCCACACCGTATAGGCAGCCCCATAATCATCTGGCTGGGGAATGCTAGGTCTTGTAGGATTCTTTCCTTTCTAACCATGCATAGGATTGCACTCTGTGCTCGGTCTAAAATTCCCTGCTGCACCACAATATGGCTGTCATGCACACGCACACACCTGTGCTTTGTTATTGTGAACCGCCCAGAGAGCTTCAGCCTATCCAGTGAAATTTTAGAGTGTTTTTAGGATGTTTTAAGGATGTTTTAATCAGGTATGGTATGGTTTTAATCAGTTTTAATGTGTATTTTATATCATGTTTTTATAATGTTTGTTTTATACGTTGAATGGTTTTAGTTTTTGTGAACCGCCCAGGGAACTTCGGCTATTGGGCGGTATAAAAATACAATAAATAATAATAATAATAATAATAATAATAATAATAATAATAATAATAATAAAAATAGTTTAGTTTTTTAAGAAATGACTGGCAACCCCCCAGAATCCTCTGAAATATCACATAGATCACAAGTATATGCAGAGAGCTGCTGGAACATTGTAAAGGATTCTGGGGTGGACTTCTTAGAAGACATATTGCTTCTTCAGCAGTTATCTCAAATGACCGCTGAAGTTAAAGAAGGGGCCATAGCCTTGAGGCAGTCACAGCACTGCTTTGCTTGCAGAAAGCCCCAGTGCCGATGCCTGGTGTCTCTATTTAAAAGGATCATACGCCAGCTGATGAGAAAGAGCTCTATCTGCTGCCCTGTGAGCATGGAAAGTTGCTGCCAGTCATAGCCGACAATACTGGATTAGGCAAACAATGGTCCGAGATGGTATTCGACAGCTCCCAAGCCAGCCTTTTCCACATCCAGCTGTTTTTATTTTGTAATCTAATGATGTCGGCTGTACTTTTAATTTATAAATCTTAACGTATTCTTATAAGACGTTGGCTTCTCATCCGGCTTAGTTAAACATGAGATAATGGTTACACATCCATGGAATAGGCCCAGAACTGGCCTCTTGTACTTCCGTCTTTGTAACTGGAGTAGTGCACAAGAGAAGCAGAATGATCAAGCTTTGACATGTTTTAATTTAAAAGCCAAGTTCCTATAGGATGCACACACTACAGCTCACTGAAGCTGGAGCACTTAGTCAATTTGAAAAGTCTGCTTCTGCAAAACTGCTTCCCCACACCAGCTGTATTTCTTCTGTTATCTTTCATGGTCTCTTTCCCTCAAGCATGCCAGGATTTCCCCCCCTCTCCCCAAGAACAAACACCACTTGGCTCTTTTTGCCAAGCATCAACCCAGAGTCTTTTACATAATCTTCTCCGTGTGTGGGGTGGCGTGGGTGGGGTTAGGCTGCTAACCCTTTTGCAGCAAATGGTTAGTGAGCATGTTGAAACCATGGTTATGTAGCCCCCATGGTTAGGAATGGCTCACATTACATAATAATGTTTAGCTCAAAATGCTTAACCACCATGGCTTAGCGTGTCATCTGAACAGGTTCTGTGTGTGCACAAAAGCAAAACTAGTTTCCTCTTTGTTGAGAAATCCATTTATGGTATTCCACAAACTTAAGATGGCTTTAAAAGGGGATTAGACACATTAATATGAGGATAAGGCCACTAGTCATGATGGCTATATGGATCCCCCATGTTCAGAAGCAATATATGTCCCTAAATATAAGCAGATGGCTCTTGCCTTCCAGCCATGCCTGCTGCAGGCTTCCTACGCCCATCCTTTGGAAGCCAGATGCTGGACATTTGCTCTGCAACTACACAGGAGTCCATATTTTACAAGATTGTAAAATTATATAGATTATAGCTTCTTTTAAGGTAGAACTGAAATTGCAATTTGCTTCATTTTCTAAGCATTGTTAGAATGTTATCTCACCTTTCCTTTCCTCCAAGGAACTCAAGCTGGCACCCAGTTGATTATCCTCACAAACTTAGGCCAAGAGTCAATGGCTGGCCCAAGGTTACCCCTGTCCAGGTTAAAGCAGGAGTAGGGAATGTGGCTCCTTTGGGCTCCAGTGTGCCATCAGATATCTTTCTTGATGCCTACCAAGATGCCCTCCTTCTCCCACTTTTTAATTTTTAATTAACCCATTTTCTTACCAGCAGATGGAATTGCTGTTTCTGTTGTTGCTGAAAACTGGGTTCAAAGAAATTATTTAGTTTGCTGGACCCCACCTCTGCCTTGTACTCCATCTTTCGGGCAGGTTACTTGTCCTTTGCCACATCTCCTGTGGCAGCCATTTTGTGGTGGTGCCTTGGACAGTTCCTCAAATGGCCAAATGTACTTGTGGCCCAAAGAGGTTGCTTATCCCTGGGTTATAGCTCCCCCGCCTCCTGCGATCAAGATTACTGCTCCCCGCTGCTAATACCAGCGTGGGGACTTTGATCTGTTCTCCATCACCCAGCTGATGGCTGGGCAGTGGGGAAAGTGAGCTGAGTCTGGCTGTAATCTTAAAGCACACGTATGAGGGAGCAATCCCCTTTCAGTACAGTGGGGCTGACTTCTGAGTACACATGCATAGGATTGCACCATGAGTGAAGCTTAAACCTCACTGAACTCGATATTTGAAGTCTCATTAATTTAAATGACACTTGGAAACAAAACTAATTTTCTTTGGATCGGGGGTATGTTTTTCATCGAGCAGTCTGATACTCTGCTTTTTATTCTACGTTTGCATTCTACTAAATGTCACTCTGGCTCATTACTAATACAAAAATATAAAAAATGTGGAACAAATACAAAAGTGGAATGAAATGGGCGCTCCAAAATATATTGGAAAAGGGGGTATAGTATAAACTAGAGATGGTCCATCTCTATATTCTGAGGGGGTTCTGTATCCTTCAGACTGCGGTCTTGGAACTAGAGATATATTATGCAAACTGACCCACTTCTGCCCGAAATGAATGGTTCAGCTCCATAACATAAGGATAAGGGTCATTTAGCAATAAGATCTTTCTAGTTTTGGAACACAACTACTCAGACATAAGTGTGTTTGTGTGTGTATGTATGAAGCTATTGCACATGCAACGTACATTTAAAAAGCAATAAAAACATAATATTAAAGTATGGAATATGTCTATTTCTTACAACTTGAAAATGTGGTTTTATTTTCCCCTTATGTGTTATAGAAAATGGAGATAAATTTAATTGAAATTTGGCAGGGCCACTTAAAATTGCCCCAGGGCCTGGATCTGCCCTCTGGCTCTCTCTTGTATAAACATTGCATCTTCATGCACATTCATTGCTCATTAATTTAATTTTGCCTCTGCTGAAAATTGGGATTTTACTTTCAAAGTAAATTAAGGCTGCAGTCCTTTTGCCTGTGAATAAACCCTCTTGATGGTGATTCCGCCTTTTAGTCAAATGGGGCTTACTTCTGAGTTAACATGCATAGGATTGCAGCGTAAGATCTTTAAAAGTCCTGTTTTATTATTTAGCGAGTGCATTTATATCCTGCCTTTCTTCCATTATGGAACTCAAGGCAATGTTCATAGGGTTCCCAGGGGGTCTCCCATCCAGGCACCAACCAGACCCAGATCTACTTCAGCAAGTTTGTTGCATTATGTACCCTCAGACATACCCTGGGATTTATGCTCCAGAATTGCAAAGGGATATGAAGGATTAAGCCTCCAGCTACTGCAAGAAAATGGGAGACTGGCTTGATGGGATGTACTGGGCAGGCTTGGGGGAGGGGCCACAGTTCAGCAACAGAGAACCAGCTTTGCATGCAGAAAGTCCCAGGTATCTTTGTTAAAAAGAAGGATCTTTTAACCTGCTGGTGTTTTATTATGGTTTTAATTTTTGTGATCCGCCCAGAGAGCTTCAGCTATTGGGCAGTATAAAAATGTAATAAATAAATAAATAAATCAGGTAGTAAAGGATGTGAGAAAGACCCTCCCTTGACAACAGGCTGCCAGTCCGATAGTGCTGAGCTGGCTGGGCCAATAGTCTGGCTAAGGAGCTTCCTTTGCTTCTACCATTTGTCCATCTCTGATTTGTGGTGGGCCCATTTGAACAGGAGATGAGGCTCGTATGTTGGCCTGCCAGCAAATCATTCACAGAGCAGGCAAGCAAATGAGGACAGCCAGGACTGCAGGGGAAGGATTTGTGGGGGATTTGTCCTAAGGATTGCTGGCTCCCGCATTCCATACATTAGCCATGGTTTATATATAGTTTATTTCTAGGGCCCCAAACATGTTGGCCATAGGCCTTTCGTTGTGGCCAGCAGGCTCCCTGCCCTTCCTGATTTTAAGTTGGTTGGTTGTTTTTTTTAAGGTGTTAAAGACAACTGGGAGTATGCTGCAAAATAATGTCAGCCGCCAGTATGTGGGAACCAGAGGCATCCTTAGAAAATAAAAATGGTAGGCAGCTGCAGCCCAGTATGTTAATTTTGAAGTGCACCCAGATGCCCAGGAAAAAAGAAAAGGAAAAAAAAAGATCAAGGGTAATTTGGGGGAATATGCTGCATGGCTAGGGATTGGGGGAGAGCATTCTGGAGTGGGGAATGTGGTACATGTGTGTGTGATTTTTCTCTGTGTGTGCATGTGTGTATTTTTGACTGTTTTAAAGGTGTTTGTTAGCTGATTTATTTTGGTGTGGTTTTCTGCCTAGGTGTATTTGATGTGTGCGCGTGTGTACGCACACGCTTTGCCTGTTAGTGTTTGTGTTTTGGAGCTCAGCCCCCTGCTATGCCTTGCTTTCAGGTTCTTGGTCAAGTACTTTTTGTTTTAGTGTCATCAGTTTATCTTCTGGGAAATGGATATTTTGTGATTGGCTACACCCATCGCAGTAGCTATTTTTTGGGAGGGCCCACAACAACTAATTGTTGTGAACTGCCCTAAGAGCTTCAGCTATTGTGTAGGATTGAAATGTAGTAAATAAATAAACCTTGCAAAATTCCAGATGGGGGCCCACTGTCCCCAAAAGGTTGGGGATACTTTATTTGATTGCCATTCCTTTGTACTAAATATTATGCCAATGCAGGGACTGAAAAAGTAGCAAAAGAGAGAGGCGTGTTTTTAAAAAGAGTTCTACTGTTGAAAAGCAAATTTAAAAGAACCAGAGACAGGCATAATTCTCTTGTAAAATAATTTCAGTTTTATTGTTTCTAATCAAGTTCACAAGGGCAGACCTTTCCAACTTAACTGAAGCCTTCCTGGAAATGAACACAATCACTTGGGAATAGGAATGCCAGCTTTCGCATTCAAAATCTAGGAAGAGTCCACATCTCTGCTCTTTTGCCAGTCATCTTTCTTCAAAGATGCTAAAAATGGTACAGAAACCAGCAGTGCACTTTAAGAAGGGAAAGTAGGAGCAACCTCCCATGGTCAGACAATTTTGCCTCCTATGTCAACCAAACAGCTTTTAAAGTGTAGTGTGCTCCTAAACACCCAGTTCTTACATATCCAGGAATCCCCCCCCCCTTTGGATTCATCTATGTTTTACATTAAACTGACAGTGCAATTGCTAATCAGCTACAGGTAACAAGAGGTACTAAGGTTCACGGTCAGTCACAAGGAAGGTGCTACTTTGTGGATGAGAACAACATATCAACCTTGTCTTTAAAAAAAATTACTCCCTTCCATTGAAATCCAAGGATAAAGAATATCTATTTTTTTTCCTAACGGCGTACAAAACAAAAAATGGGAACAAAGATTTGCTCCGGCAGGCAAGTGTAACTAACAATATCCAGTGACAATATACTCCACCACTACTCTTGGTGGGTGTTTGTGCGCACAAACACACTCACTCACTCTCAATTTTTCTCCCCCTTGGCTTTGCATTGTCTTAACTCCTATTCACCGAGGTGATTGTGCAGGTTTGTACACAGCACCCATTTCCTAAAAGGAGGCAGCTTCCTATGGTCGTCTCTCGTTTTTATTTATTTAAGAAAAAGGCACATTAGCAGCATGCCTGGTTCTTGGCATTGCAATGAGGCTACAAAAGTATCCAGGGGAAAGGCAAAGGCCTTCTTCCAGTACAGAAAGCCAATCCATGCTGAATACGAAACCTGGGCTGGCCCCCATGAATCACACAGACAGGTGAGGAATCAGGCCAGGTTGAAGCCTTCTAGACGTCTGGACTGCAGGGTGTAGAAGGGCTGAAGTGGCACAGCCAATCCCTGGCATCGGGGTCATAGATGTCGTCCAGCAAATCACCAGCCTACATTATTCCTTTGCATGAATCCAAGAACTGACCTCCCTTCCCAAGTCCATGTTTCTTTGGTAGAGGGTGAAGCTGCCTAGAGGACGCGGGTTTTCTTCTTCAGTGGAATTAGTATTTCTTTGCAGGGTGCTGGTGAGAGTTCCCACAGCTTGAGGTAAGGCGCTGGCCGCAGCCTGTGCAAAGAGCTGAGGGTTTCAGTCACGCAGCAATACCGCACTCCAGTGTTTGCTATTTTAAATGCAGGCTAACTTAGTGAACCTTTGGGAGCAGCTGTTATTCACAACCCACCAGCATCTCTGTGCAAAGACCTTTAAAAGAACTGCAAAAGCACGAAGAGTCATCTTCCAGGCCTTTGCGATGCAGTTTCTCCCAAAGCCCAGTGCTGTCCAATTATGCATTTCCTATGTAACAGAGATTAAAGTCGTTATCTTTGGCATCGGATGTTTTCTAAACTACCCTGAGGACAGGCTCTGTAGCTGGTTTCTTCATCAAGGTGCTACTTTCCTACACTGCTCACCGCATACGAATTAGGGGATTTGCTTTCATGTCGCATTGTACCAACGTCCACTTTCTATTTACCGCAGAATAAAATCACCAATGTTCATCTCGCAATATGGACCTTTGATTAACAATTCTTACGGTACTAAAAAGAACAAACGTACCAGCTTGCAACTTTTACTAAAAAAAAGAAAAAGAAAAGAAAAGAAAAGAAAAAGTAGATGCACCAATGTTTGCTGGGTCTGTTTAACCACTGCATCGCAAAAGGCACGTGAGTGTTACAGGCATGCGTGTGATTATGCAGCCTATTTGAAGGAGTCCTTTTCTCTTCTCCTTGAATCTATCCTCTGATTTTTGGATAGCAGCGTTAAGAAAACAGAAGCCTCCACAGGAGGTCCCTGCAAACAGGCTTTGCTCCTGCTGCTTTGACCTTTGGTGGGATTGCTTAGCTGAAGTACCAAAGTTGAAAGGGATCTATAGGACTGCAGGAAGCCATGGAGGGATGCTCGCCTCTTGCGGACAGACACTTGTTAGAGGCCATATTTTTAAGCAGGTGATCCTAAAAAAAAGAAGAAGGTAAGAACATAAAGAACTGGTTCGCTAGATCATGCCAAAGTCTCCATCCAGTCCAGCCACCAGTCATCATACCCCCAGGGTCTAACAAGGAGGACATGGAATTGATTGTCTTCCCCTATTGTTTCCTCCCGGAGTGTGGTATACAGAGACACTGTACTTGGGAGGTTCCATTAAGCTCACCAGGTTCCTTACTCCTAGTGGGAATATGCATTTCTTTAGGCTGAGCCAAACAGCCCTTCTGAAATTCACCTTCCGTTTGCAGGAGTTAAATTTGGGACATCCATTTGATTGATTTTGGGGTTGGGGAGAACGTATTTGCAATGTTAGGGCAGCAAGGAGGCACACTTATCATGGGGGCCGCTTCCTTAACACCCCCTTTTTTATCTGGGGAGGGGAACATTATTTCATTGACAAGAGAGGAGCCTTTTTGGGTGGCCACCATTTCTCCACTGCCCTTCTGAAGAACTGCATCATGACGAGGACATTAAGGGCAGGGGGCAGGAATGGTGGCTGATTTGACATTTGCCCCCAAATCTGGACAAGGGATGTTATTTTTTTAAAAAAAGAAGTCTCCATTCAGCCTCAGCACATGGTAAGCATCCTCACCACTGCCAAAACATGACAAATACACATTGCCCCATTTCCCATCCCCCACTGAATTAAAACCATTATGATTTTTTTTAATGATGATTTCTTAAGTCACCTACGGTAGTGGTCAAGATCACCCCTTGTGTTAGTAAAAGAGGAACTCCCAACTCTGCTGCCAACAAGCAATGAGCATTGTAGAAATACACAGCCCTCTTCTCCTCTCACATTTTTCCTTTAAGGTAGTAAGGCCAAGGGCGCCTTCAATGCCAAAAAGGTATTCTCGGAGCTTCCACAGGAACAGACTCAGCTGTTGCTGCTGCAACCTTTTATGCAGCTGCTTGGTTTGCTAATAGATCCCAGGCCCACCCGCAGGTGCTGTCATCAGAAGGAACACTCGGTTCTCCAACAGAAACAGCAGAATGGTACTGTCGTATGGGCACTTTGGCTAAGCTAGTCTATAGCCATAGCAGGAGGAAGAAATATCCGGCTGCTAAATAAATATCCTCCCTCTTGAAGGCTCTTCCTTCCTTAATTATCACTACCCAGAGCCATTCCAGCAGACCATAACAAAGGGAAATGAGTGAGAAGTAGGACAAAGCCTCCTTTACATTGGCTGCATTCAGACAACACAATAGACAATGGTGGGCTAATAATCAACTCTACAGTTATCTAGGGGGTACTACCCACACAACATGATAATAATCAACCGTGGTGTGGATTAGGATCAGTGTTGAGTTGACTATTAGTCCATGCGGAGTTGGCTCACTCACACCTTCCACTCACCCCTTTAGCCCTCCTGCTAGTATCCCATCAGCCATTGCTACCAAAAAATATATCCTGCTAGCTGGATTAGAGTGGCAGCCACCGCTTTGACCTATCTTGCCTTGCGACTCTGTGGCTGACAAAACAACCAATGTTGGCTGAGGAAATAACCAATGGTGCCCTCCACACAACCAACAGTGGTTCAAATAGCCAACTCTGCACAGCATTGGTTATTTGCGTTGGTTATTTTAGTTAAAGAATACCCTCCACACAACAGAAAAGAATTCCCTCCACACAACAGAAAAGAATTCCCTCCACACAACAGAAAAGAATTCCCTCCACACAACAGAAAAAACTATGGTGGGTTAAATAACCAACCATTGACTATTTAAACCATCGTTGGTTATCGTGTTGTCTGAACCCAGTCATTCTCTTTTTCCCTTGTGTGTCATGTCTTTTTAGATTATAAGCCTCTGGGCAGGGACTTGCTTTTTTTTTTTTTAACTGATTCACATGTAAATTGCTCTGTGAGGAAAATTGACTGAGGAGTGGGATAAAATTATTTAAATAAATAGAGGAAATCTGGTGGCTGATAGAAGAGGTGTTCTGAAAGCAGGCAAGTTAAGAAGAGAAACGCATCACTCCAAAACCAATATATTAAAACTCACACTAGTTAGTTCCCATTCTTCATTTTCCGGCACACGGGAGTGTTTCCCTGTATAGTGACATTCTCCCAACTCAACGGGCCCCGTCTTGGATCGGAGGCACAGTTGCTTGCCAATGTTGTGCCGTAGGTCTCGTTGGGATGTGTATTCAAAGTACTGGGAGTAAAAAAAAGGAAGAAGAACAAACAGGGTCTAAGAGGTCTTCCATAGCGGAGGAATCAAGATTTTTATTTTTTAAAGGGGATATTTTTGTACTTCAAGAAATATCTATACTTAACAGCATTCCACGAAAGTTGCATATAATGCACACCATTTGGAATAAACTCTACAGGAACACTTGTTTGGCCTTTGTCCATGTGAACACAATGAAAGCTATGTAGTGGCTGTCGGAACTATGAGATATCACCGTAACTTCTGTAGTAGGAGCAGGGCCAGTGCCAGACTATTTTGCACCGTAGGCAACGCAAGCTACTTGCACCCCACCCCCCAAATTGCCAACTTTGATTCAGCTGTTCAAGAAGAGTTTCTGAACTATTATATTTTCCTTTTATTATGTTTTTTTTTCTTAAAACAGCTAATTTGTATAAAACTGTGACCCTTAAAGGGCATTACTGCGCCCCTCTGAGGTCTGCGCCCTAGGCGGCTGCCTAGTTGGCTTAATGGTAGCGCCGGCCCTAAGTAGAACTACACATACATAATGTTAGCTTTGGTAATTTACTGCTGGCATAACATATGGACAACACTTCTGATGGGGAGGGAGGGGGGAGAGAGAGAGATGCATCTTGGCCTTCATTTCCAAGTCTCCACTTCTTAAATTTGGACTTTTTAGCCCTTTTCAATGGGTAGGACCCAGGGTGTGCATATGCACGCACCAGGAAAGATTCGGACTACAAAATTCTCAAGAATTCAGTACCTGATTGCCTCCCATCCCATGGCAGGGGTACATAATCAGTGGCTTCCCTCCATGGTTGTTCTCTCCAACATCCAGACAGTGTTTGACACCTTCATTTCTAATCTGCAACCAAATGAACCCAACACAATTAGAGTCGCATCTCCAGTTCATCTTTTCTGTCGGACGTTGGAATGCTTGTGAACATTCGGTCATCAAAGCAACTCAATCAACGGCAGTGGCATCTTAAAGGTGAAGAGTGGAGGCAGGCAAACATACATTTATTTTATTTATGTTTGAAGTATTAGTTTTACTTTCATCCTGTTTGGAATTCATTTTATGTGGGCTATAATTTTTTTAAAATGTTTTTAAACATATATAATATGTATTTTAATTTGGTTTTTGATGTAAAGTACCCTCAGAATGTAGTTATAGGGAAGCATATAAAACTTTTTAAATAAGGGAAGCATATAAATCTTCTTAAATAAATAAATAAACAAACGAATGAATGCCGTCCACTGCATTTCATATTGCCACTCTTCCTGATTCTGGATGGAATGTTATTGCATCATAAATCATGCTGGGAAACAGAAGCTGCTCCTCATCAAGGTCACCTTTGCTACCACGCTTGATGTGGACACAAGCAAGGCATGCAGTTCGAGTGTTTCAGTTTCAACAAGTTCACCTGGAATGGAATTCTCCCGACTTTGCTATAAATGTATTTCAATCTTTGCCCCACCTCTTGGAATTTTCTTGAATCTTTATTTATTGCATTTCTAAAATCAGCAGCAGTGCAGAAATACAAATTTAAAATACAAATTTAAACCAGCAAAGATAAAATAAAATCTGTAGATTGTTAAAATGCTGAGAGAATAAAAAGGTCTTCACCTGGTGTCTGAAAGAATATAGTGTAGGTGCCAGATGAACCTCTTTAGGGAGCTCATTCCACAGCTGGGGTGCCACAGCTGAAAAGGCCCTCCTCCTGGTAGCCACCTGCCTTAGTTCCTTTGGCAGGGACTCATGGAGAAGGACCCCTGAGGAAGATTTTAGGACCCGGGCAGGTACATATGGGAGGAGGTGTTCCTTCAGATAGCCTGGCCCCAAGCCGTTTAGGGCTTTAAATGTTAATACCAGCACTTTGAATCGGGCCCGGACCTGGACTAGCCTAGTCCTGTGTCTAAGCAGTGGCAAACTAAATGACCCAAGAACTCTTATTGTGAAGTGCAATAGGTGGCTGTTGTTTCATCCCAACACGGAAAGAAATATTCCAAGATTTCCATTTGAAACTTCCGCTCATTGTTTGATTGAAAATATATTCTGGAGTGATGACTGAAAATCACTCCCTTAGAATGCCAGGATCTGGATTGTTTAGATATTAGTCATGTATGATCCAAATCTGGATCATAGGCATGTAAAATGTACATGTACAAATGTTTTCATCGTTCATATGTTCTTGGAATTTTCTTGAGCTGGAATGTCAACCACACACACAGAGTACACCTGTTCCTTTAGAGCATAGAAAGGAAGAAACCCATGGGATGTGTGCACATGCACACACTTGTGCGTGTGCAAAAAAGCCCCACTAGATTTCTAAACAGAATTCTAAGCTCTGAAGATAGTGAGAACGATTAGACTGATTCCATAGAAGAACTGAGATGGAGCAGGGAGGAGGGGAAGAAACACAGAACCAGAAGTCCACAAGCTGAGAAGTAAATATTGACAAAGCAGCCACCAGTGCTTTTGCTCTGGTTGTGCATGAAGTGCTTCTGCAGAACCAAAGTCACCTAGCGAAGCTAAGAGACACACGACTTCCCGTACGGTAGAGAAGTCTGGTTAGCACACTGAATTGGAGTCAGAAGGCTGGAGTTCTTACTCCATAGTTATAATTGATTACTAACTTTTGGGTTGCCCCCTCTCTGGATAGCTGGGCTGTTTGTTCCATTCTTTCTGTCAAGCATATCCCTTCATTCTACTCCTTTTCCTTTCATCTCGCCCTGCCTCCTGGAATGTTTGGGAGGGAAGCTTCAAAAATATATTGCCCCCTTCCTTACAGCCCATGAGCAGCCTTCAGAAAAGGGAATGTGAACATTGCTGCTTCCCCCTGGTTTATTCATATAACTCTTTCTTGCAGTCAGTGCACTCAAAGTGGGTTCACAACAGATATAGATACAACGATATAACAAATTCATTACAAAATAAAGAGGTCATCAAAACTAACGCCTTCTTTTACGGGGGCTACACTGTACAGTGTTCAAGGGTTGTGGTCAAGGTTTTCCCTCACTGTAACCTTGCTCCCAAGCACAACACTTTACTTTTCACTATAGGAACGAGTGACAGCTTAGATGGAAGGAAGAAAAGGAATACTTGTAGTGGGGGATCAAACCTGATCCCTGTCCTTGGGTGATTGAAAAAGGAAGTAAACAATGTGCACGTGGCCCATTCAGTGGGCTGTTTTTATCATGGTGCTTCTCCTGCAGAGCAGGACATAGTGGCACATTCCATTTTTTTTTTAAAAAAAGTCATATTTTGGGGGATCTATTTTGCAACGGAAAATCTAGTGGAAGAAGCGGAGGCATGTGGGAGGAGGAT
Source organism: Elgaria multicarinata webbii (assembly GCF_023053635.1). Classification (NCBI taxonomy): domain Eukaryota; kingdom Metazoa; phylum Chordata; class Lepidosauria; order Squamata; family Anguidae; genus Elgaria; species Elgaria multicarinata. The sequence continues at coordinate 26,677,584 of NC_086173.1, forward strand.
GTTGTTGGCAAAAGGATGCATGCACACCTGTAAGTGGGCAGTAGAGAGTGAGCGATAAAATGCTCATCCGATGAACCTCTTAGTCACGCCAGACTGGGGTGGAATGTTGGAAATGTACATTTATATAAGAAAAATGAAAACATTTATACATGCACATTTTACATGCCTATGATCCAGATTTGGATCATACATGACTAATATCCTGGCATTCTAAGGGAGTGATTTTCAGTCATCCCTCCAGAATATATGATCAATCAAACGATGAGGGGAAGTTTCAAATGGAAATCTTGGAATATTTCTTTCCGTGTTGGGATGAAACAACAGCCACCCAATTGCACTTTACAATAAGAGTTCTTGGGTCATTTGGTTGGCCACTGCTTAGACACAGGACTAGATTAGATGGTTCTTTGCTTTGACCTAACAAGATAGTACTTATGTATGAGAAAAGCAAGGAACAAAACGCATGTGCACTTACAGCTCCAAAGAAAGCTGGTGTAAGGTCTGGGATGAAGATCTCTGGATAAACGCTTTGTAGATACCAGGTGAAGTTTTTGCAATGTAACCGCTCCTTCAGCTCAAGACGCTCAGTGAGTTCTCCGTACGTTTTCTAACGAAGCCACAGCATGTGCATGTTAAAAAAATAAATCCCTAAAAGGCGACAGTACCACACCCAAAACCCACTGATTCATGGAACCCACCTAATCCCTAAAGGGAGGGTTACTTAATCCCTGGGAGGAATTACTTAATCCCTATGGATGGATGACTTTGAAACAGATCCTTAACTTTCTTCATTCCTGGATTAGTTTAATCCAGGGATTAAATCCAAGACAGATCCTGCCAAGACCCGTCCACTAGAACTGGCTTCCAAGGATGGCCCAACCTTGAAGTCTTGGACCCTCCAGACTGCTCTCCCTTCTAGAACGTTAGTGGTGCTTGAGGGGAGGTCCAACACACCCCATGGCAAACCTCCAGCAGATCTCCCCTGCTGCGTGCTCTGGGTACTAGAAATGCGGAAACTCTCAGTGTTTAAAGCCCCCTACCCTAATGTTGGAACAGTGGCTGGGAATTCTAAATATAAGGCAATAGGAACTTTTAATCCTTCGGAGACAACTTTCAAGGAAAGTTGGTCTAATACACATATCAGTCCTTGATTACTCTCTGTGTGGCCCATGGAGCCCCACCCAATTTTCTATTCTACCCGGCTGGTCAGATAGGTAGTGGGGAATGGATCACCATTTCCCCATTGCCTTTATTTATTTACAATATTTCTGTACCGCTGAATATCTATAACAGATGCTGGAGTGGTGAACATAGGTATAAGCAGTAAAAAGAAAGAAGAGTGAAAAAGCAAATTAAAATTGTCCAATTTAAAACAAAGGAACAGATGAGTAAGGCTTCTCGAAACACAGTTGTCTTTAGCTGGCGCCGGAAGCAGCCTAGCTTTGGCGCCTGCCTGACCTCCAGGGGCAGGGAGTTCCATAGAAAAGGGGCCACTCTACTAAGGTCCATGTGGAACCACCAGGAGCATACCCTCCAATGACCTCAGTGATCAGGGAGGTTGGTGAGGGAGAAGGCGTTCTCTCAGGTCTTCTGGTCCCATTAGCGGGGGGGGGGGGGGGTGCAACAGTGATCTTTATCCAGATTTCTAGTGGGGGAAAGGTTAATAGCTCTAACCTTTCCCCTCTCAGCAATCCTCATTAAGATTGGTGTTTCTGTGCTGCTAATTGCATCCCAATGGGTGTATGTTCATTCCCATACAGTCCGCCCCGCACACTCAGGTTCTCTGGGGTGAACTTTCTTCAGTCAGCTAAAACTAGGCTGACATCAGTTTCCCAGAGGACCTTTTCTTCTGTCTCCCCCAGTTTGTGGAATGGCCTGCCGGAGGAGATTCGTAAAATTAACTCTCTGTGTGATTTTAAGGCAGCTTTAAAGACTAGCCTTTTCCGGCAGGTCTATCCAGATCAATGTAAAATCAAGAATTTTTAAGATGTATTGATTCCTGTACTAATGTTGTTCCCCGCCTCGATCCAAAGGGAGAGGCAGGTAAGAAATAAATTTATGATGATGATGATGATGATTGGGTGAGAGAGAATGTACATGTTATGGCTAGTTTCCTGGCCGCACCCACTGCTGTGCCACTCGCCACCAGCAGTGCCTATTCATGCAGTCCCCAATTGGTTGGGCAGGGGCCAACCTGACCTCTGACTCCAAAAAAGTCCCCCCCACCCCCCGGCTTAATACCTCTCTAGCCATCTGCGAGGCCTGCTGGTTCCTCCTGTAGAAGATTTCCTTGTAGTCGTCCATCCAGACTTCTGCCAGGCGCACCTGGTTCCTGGAGATCACTTGAGTCCCTTTCGGGAAGGTGTGGGGGCTTTTGGAACGGAACACGTGGCCAACGACTGAGCAAGGAATGATCTCCAGCTGACCCCCACACTGCCAAACCTGTGGGAAAAGAGTTCCATCCGTGCCAAGAGAGAATGACAAAACTTGAAGCGAAAGGTTACAGCCCATCTAGGTCAACTAAAAAAAAAATCTGTGAAATGTGCGGCTACAATTCTCACCTCTCTCTTTAAAAACAAACAAACAAACCAGCAAGCAGTGGGGAAGGAATCAGAACCATGGTAGAAAGGGAAGATTTTTAACCTTCTTCTGCCTCAGAAAATCACCTTTCTCCACCTGGATTGGAGCTGTCGTAGATTGATATTGTGTGTGTGTTTCTGTGTGTGCTCCTATGAAGCTGAAATCCTTAATTGGAGATCCTTGGAGCTCCATCAGAGTGCAGGGCACTCACGGATTTTCGCTGATCCCTCTCACGTCGTCTGCCTCCCGTGCAACGAAAAAACCCACCCCAATAAGTCCAACTTATTTTTAAAGACGGAAGTTGCCGCTATCTCCTGCTGTGTGCAGGAGAAGCAGCGGGATCAAAATGGTCCACTGAATGAGCCACACGGACGTTGTTTACTTCCTCTTTCAAAAGAGGAAGTAATGAGGGACAAATGCGCAGGTGGAGAAGTGACAGTAAGCAAACGCGATTTCCCCCTGTGTGATGATGCTCTTGTTCTCGCTTAGGAACTCTTACTCTAGCCTCATCCTTTTCCTCACAGCCACATGGTGGCACTGCACGCAGCACTTAGCATGTGAAAGCTGCTTTTCTCATATTAGTGAGACCTATATAAAAATACACACACACACACACACACACACACACACACAGGGTCCACATGATCATCATCAAAGTTTTTCATTGCAGTTACTAACACACATACCTCCCCCACCTGATATGTATTTCAGTTAATTCCTTTCCTTCACGTAGTGTGTTAATTTTAATGTTTGCAGGAACTCAGATTCTCTTACACCTTTCCAATAATTATATCTATCTACTTAAATTTATTAAATCCTCATAAAATAATTTCTCTAGGCATGTTACAATCTTAAAACGAAAAATAAATTATCATCATCATTATTAATTAATAATATTAATAATACTACAAATAAAACCCCAAGATTTTGCAATAATGTGTAGTTGACATGCTTGCCATGATAAAATTTAGTACACATTCTTTGTAAAAAGAGAGATTCAGATTATAACCAGTTAATTTTAATGTCAATTAAAATTACTTCACACAGTTGTCAATCCAGCATTGGTAGCCACACCAGGGCCGATGCTACCATAGAGGCCACTCAGGTGGCCGCCTAGAGCGCCAAGCTAAGAGGGACACGAGGCACAGCACAGCACTCACGCGCGTTGGCTGTGAGGTGGCCCGGCTCAAGGATTCAGCTGGGCCTGGGCGGGCGAGATGAATGCATGTGTTCATGCGTGTGTTTCTTTGGAGTGAGTGATGCTGAGTGTGTGTGCGCGTGTGTGTGTGAGTTGGGAGGGATGATTTGGAGGTGATATTCCTATTAAATAATGCATTTTAGACCCATAGACGTTCCTTTCCAATTTCTTTGCTATAATTGGCATGATGTATTTCTTGCACTGTAAAATAAATTTAGCAGTTTCAAGTTTTGTGCTTCTTATTTTTTCCAAGAAACATATGTTCTTAAAAATCAAAGTTGGCATTTTTGGGTGTGTGTGTGTGTGTGTGTGTGTGTGTGAAAGTAGCTCACCTTGCCTAGGGCGCAAAATAGTCTGGCACTGGCCCTGGTCACCACAACTGGATAGTGCTGCATATGGAGACTCTACTCATAATCAGGGACAAGCAGTTTACAGATTTTGCAGCAGCTTTGTGGAGAAGCCCAGTACATGCAAGCAATTGGTTAGTAAGAGTGGCCCACGGGGACTTGTATTTTACCACAGCAAATGGCTTCTCTGTGGCTTCTTTTCCATGCAACCCCATTCCTATTTGGTAGCTTGGAACCAGAGGGCAAATTGTGCATGGTCTTTCTCCCTGGACAATGAGCATGGCAAGGACCTCTGTGATGAGCCCTACCCTTGTAGGGAGTCATGGAAGAATTCAAAATGTAATGTGCCCTTGCAATAAGTTAAGTTTGTATCACTCTACATCTACATTACTGCCATTCAAGCATAAACAGCTTAAAACAGTGTAAGCACAATATAAATCACAACAAAACAAACTAATCACAGCAATATTTGAAACAGATTTTTTTTTTAAAAAAAAACACCCCTTATTAAATCATATTTATTTAAATATGTCCATCTGGTTGAAACTTGCAGTAACATCTCCAGCGCCTAGGGGAGACTTCCCTAACCAGCACATAGCTTTGCAGTCCATATAGTTTGAAGCTGCGGAGATTAGTAGGCTGAGAGATAGAGTTATACGCCTGCTCTTTCCCCACTGCTGTGGGGCAGCTTTCCTCAGCGGAATGGAGTGGATAGACGCCTGGCTCAGAGGCTACAGAGGTGCGCCATGGCAGGAGCTGTGCCTATGGGTAAGAACGAACGTGGCTTCACTCAGACGGGGCAGGTGCAATGTGTCCAACTCGGACGACTGTGTAAATTTGCTTAAAGGCTTTGCGGAATCAAGCACTAATAAGGGCCTTCTCTGTTGTGGAATGCCCTTCCCTTAGAGGCCCGATCGGCACTGAGGCTGGCTTTGTTTCAGTGCCAAGTTAAAACGTGGCTTTTTATCATAACCTTTGAGAGCTAAATTTACCAAGGCTGCACACTGTTTTAATTGTTTTTATTGCTTTTAAATTTTACACTGGTTTTAATTTGATTAATGTTTTAGTATGTTGTTTAGCTGTGTATATTATTTATTGCTTTATGCTATTGAATTGATATGATCTGTACGCTGCCCCCTGAGATCTTAATGAAATAGGGTGGGATGCAAATGTTTTAATAAATAAATAAAATGGTGGCCCTATACTATTAATACTGGTACAGTTGAGAGATATGTGGCCCTGTTCAGAGAGTTGAGAGGCACGGGGCCCATCCGTAGCTCTACTGCAAGGGGTATATTGTACCTTTCCTTCTTACCCGAAAGGACATCTCCACATTTTCCCCTCCCCAGATCTCCATCTGGTTGTCGTATGAGCCGATGTGTTCAAAATAGGACTTGGAGATGGCAAAGAGGCCACCAGCAAATGTGGGGGTCCTGCAAAAAGTGAGAATCACAAGAACGTTACATAAAGCCCAGCAAATCCAGTACTCACTGAGCAGGAAACTGATTGGTCAATCACCTCTCTTCCTCATTTCTGAAATTCCCAGTGGTTTGCTCAGAACCGTGTATCCATATAGGTCCAAGGCTTGTCCCTTCACAGCCTGGGACACACATCTATCAGGGGAAGCTTCTCTCTTTATGATCCCTACACACACACACACTGATTACAATCAACACATAAACAATGGCAACCTGGACTGGGTTCTCCCCAACCAGGTGTCCTCCAGAGGTTTTAGGCTTTGGCACAGTCAATGGTCAGGAATTCTGGGAGTTGTAGTCCAAAATAAATGGAGGAAACCAGGTTGTGGAAGGCTGGTCTAAGGAAATCAGATCTGTGGAAAGGAACAAGGCTTTTTCTCCAATATCTCCAAGGCTTTGAGGGAAGGTTTATGCAGTTCTGCAAGACCCAGCTGTCTAAGCGAGCTTTCGAGAAGTGCCATGCTGGTGTTTGTTTGTTTTTTGCTGTTCAGTTGCTTTAATCTTTTAAAAAGAAATTTATGGCTGCTGATTTTAAAATGGATTTGAGAACTGTGTTTGTCTGCTTTTGGGTATTTATATCCTACCCTTACGTGGGGGAGGGAGCTTCCATCCAATAAACGAATCCGGTTGCAAGCTGCTTCAGGGTACGGGAGAGGCAGAATAAACCATTATTAAATAAATAAAACTAAAGGGGTGAACAATTAACACTGCCATCCCTGCTCTTCTTCAGTCACTGTTGCTGCTGGAAAGAATCAGGAGCCACAGACTATCCTCCTGTCCAAGAGGAGGTTCTCCAGTCATGGGGAGCAGAGAGATTATTTTCACAATTCTCACAAGATCTCTGCAGAACCTTTAACAGAACCTTTAACAGTTGGCGCACAGAACTTTTTTCAGTCATCACCGCCTTGAAAAAACCCCGTATGTTTTCCATAAGTCAATTTTCTTTTATTGTAAGTTATCTTAAACAAACAGGAGGAGAAGCAGGTGCGTGTGTGTGCATCGCAGACAGGCATGCACACAAAATGCCAAACTCTTTGTTGAAACTAAAACTACAAACACAGTAAGCTGCATAAATTTATTTTGCTTTTAAGCCTCAGAGGGTGGGGCAGACATGGCTGGGAAGTTTTGTCCCTTGTTTTTCACTTCTGTGGTTGACAGGTAGCTGGATCTCTTACCTGAAGGAAGATAAGCAGCTGGGCCCAGAATTGTTGGGGGTGGGTGGGGAAAGAGCCAAGGTAGAGAATTTGAGGCATGCCTTGGCTGATCACATCAAAAGCTGTAGAAACAGCCACCGTGCTTAAGGTAGACCTCCTTCATTGGGAGCTTTAAGGAGAGCTGTTTAGAAGCAGACAGGGCCTTTATTCAGCCATGGGTATCATTACTGTAAATGCATATAGCTGAGCCAGAAATAAGAGCACTTGGAGATGGAGCTTTTCAATCTGCCCTGCTTTCATAAATCGGTTACCTCAGAGCTTTTTGTTTTTTAAGAGGAGAGAAGTGGAGATCAGAGCTGAAAACTTGCTTCGACAAGGCTTTCTCTGAAACACAGTTCTTTTCTTACCGAGGGGGCCAGTGGAGATTAGGAGCTGCTGACAGGCCAAATTTTCAGCCTCGCTCCCTCCCTCCCTCAAAATAAGCAACAAAAAAAGAATCCCCACCCCCTTTTCATTGGGGCAGAACAGTCTCCTGTCTGACCTTAGCACAAAGAGGAGCTGTACTTGAGGCCAAAGGAACGGGATTTTGTCTCTCTATCGCAATGACGAGGGCCAAAGGGCTGGTATTAAATGTCTTCCACTTTATGAATTCAAGGTCATTTCAAGCTTTAAGAGGTTGGGATACTGGTTACCTTAATGACTCTGCAGCTGCCCACTGCCAAAACAGACAAGAGGCTGGCAGGGTTTGAAAGAGAAAGGAACAAACCCTGGTTCTTTCATGTCATGGCCCTCATTATCCTGCTTTTGTACAGCAAAAAAAACAAAACAAAAAATCCCGCCATTGTGTGTCTAAGAACTTTGGGCATACAAAGTGCTTTACAATCTTTATATCGCAACAACACACTAGGAGGTAGATCACCTCCGTTCTTGTTTTTCCTGAAGTGGAGATGGGGAATAGAGAAAGAATGCGGTGGACTAAGGCGATATCTACACAGCAAATACATATTGGTTTTATGCAAGTTTAACCGTCACGGCTCTCTACAAAAGTCTGAGGATTCTTCGTACAGATTTCCAGCTCTGGCCCTCACAGAATTATAGTTATCAGGGCTTCTTGGGGAGAAGGAATATTATCCCAAATCGAAATATGTTTGGTGTTATATACTGCATGGCAGTTGCTGCATAAATAGATGGGTTGTTTTCCACATTCAAGACTCAGGACTGGGATACACATGTACATTCATTACTTGATGACTGCACCAAGAAGGGATGACATAAACGCAAGACCATAATAGCTCAGTGACAGAGCACATGCTTTGAATTTAAAAGGACCCGGGTTTGATCACCAGTATCTCCAGGTAGGGCTGGGAAAGACTCCTGTCTAAAAACCTGGAGACACACTGAGGGTCTCTACATTAAGGGGAAAGACACATCCCTACCAGGCTTTCTTTTTCTGGGGTCTTTTCCACATTTACTACAGCTCCTTTAGATGGCAACCAATGGCGAATATCATGATTTGTAATTGAAAATTTCCCCTCTTGGCAATGCTCCATAAAGTTCAATAAAACACTGCCGTCTAGTGGCTGTATTATGCTGACTTTACACATTGGGAATATCCAGCGATAATCTTAAATAGTGCTTTATCTTTTATCTTTCTTAAAGCGAGATTACTAGGGAAAGGTGTGGGAGACGTCCCGGATGTTGATAGCATTGTGTAAAAGACCCGTAAACTTCCACAAGTGGCCAGTTATGCGCATGCAATATATCACTCTGTAAACCACCCAGAGAGCCCTGGCCATGGGAGTGGTATATAAGTGTAATAAAATAAATAAATAAATAAATCACTCATGTAGCGAAACTCACTGTCAGTCTGTGTAGACCAGGGATGCAGAACTCTTTTTGGGAGGGGGAGCCGAAGTTCAGTCCCACTTGACCCTCTGCGGGCCGGACAATGTCAGTGCCATGCCCATGCTCATTGACATCTTTGCTTTGCCTCCCCACCCATTTTGCCTTTCTCTGTGCTGAAAGAGACACAGGGTCTCAGCAGAAAGAAAGTGACTCATTCCCTGGGAGGAGCACTTGCTCCTTCTAGCACCGGATGAATCCCTGATTCAGTTTGAAGCACTATGGATATTGGTAACCATTGCAGGTTAGGGGAAAAAATATAGTCAATGCCTGCAGTATACAATATAACCCTCCAAATTTTTCAAAGGTGGTTATCTGTCGACTGTCAGGGAGGGGAAACTTTTATTGGACTACAGCTCCCATAACCCCTATTAGCCATGCTGGCTGCGGCTGAAGGGAGTTGAAGCCCAACTTCATCAGCAGACAGCCTAAGACAACAAGGTTCTGGCCCTTTCCGGACTTGGCGTCAAACTATGGCTTAGCATTACACACACATTCAGCAGTCCTCTCTTCCTTCTCCTCTGGGGCAACTGTGAAGAGGAGAATGGAAGCTTCCACATACATTTTTAAATGCATAGAGTTCCTTGTTATGTCCAAAATCTGAGTAACTCTGGATAGTTTATAGAGTTCCCTGGAATTTGAAGCAAGAAGGAACTCAAATTAATTTAAAAGCAGAAGCAGGGGCCATGTTGGAAGAGGAGGAGGAAGAGCCAAGGCTTGCCGGCATTCATACATGTAACGCTAAATCATGGTTTAGCATTATTATTATTATTATTATTATTATTATTATTATTATTATTAATTTATTTATTTATATAGCACCATCAATGTACATGGTGCTGTACAGAGTAAAACAGTAAATAGCAAGACTTTGCATCTGAAATGGGCTTCAGCTGAATGTGTCAGCTGTTCCGATTCCCCTCACACCTTCTGTTACAATATAAGGAGTCTTCTTTGTTAAGTTTTGTTAAAACCGAACATAATGGCCAGTTTTTAAAAACCAGAACAGGCATCTGGATTGTATTGGAACGACTGAATTTAAGATAAAGAGCAAAAGATGAAAGGAAACAACTGACTTCTTAATGAGAAGCTTCACAAAATAACACAACCTGCCTGGAGCCTGAGGAGATGTAATAACTCCTTTCATTCGTAGGAATGGAGTTCATAATGACCCCCCTTCACTCAAAACTGAAGGAGGATACATCCATCCCTTCGGCATCCTATTCCCTCTTCCAGCCTTGGGAGCCGGCCTAAGCTGCAAAAAGCGTGTTCACCTAGCCACGGACCCAATGAGCAAGATGAATTCAGACGGTGTGATTTCATGAACTCTAGCTGAGGAACTTCATGCCAGGTACACCTCCAAATCCATCCATGGTCTTAGAAACATGGGCATCCTATGCAGAGCACAGAGGCAATCTTTGCCTCCACACTTCTCCCGCTCTGCATTTTGGCTAGATTGGCATTTTTGCCTGTCTAGCTATTGCTCTGTGGAGAGGGAGGGAAGGAGGCTGAGGATAGCTCGTATCCCTGCTCCCCCAGTCTCCTCCCCTCCCCACAGGACTACCCCCTTTCCCTGCTCTGAGGTCACGTTTGTGAGCTCACAGACGCAAGTGGCCTGGTTCTCTCTGTGCCAGCTATGAGCGGGGAGAAGACACCTTGGTCCGAGTGCTGCCACCAACTTTGGATCCAGAAATCTCTTAATATATTTTGCATTAAAGAAAATGGCAATTTGTATGACGGAATCCTCATTTGTTCATTTTTCATCAAAAAGTCACAGTCCTATGAAACAGAAAGTGATAATTCAGCCATTGGGGCAAATAGGACTTGTCCTCCAGGCCTGCATAGCCTCCCCCATACCCTACTCAAATAGCGGCTTTCAAATGGGAGCAGGAAGTACAGGCCATCATCACTCTAACCTTTCCCTTATCTGTCTGTCTATTAATTGTATTTCTTTACTGCTTTTCCGAAACCAACCAAGGTGATTTAGAAAGGTTTCAGAAAATAAAAAACACAATTAAAAAAAACACCAGAAAACATTAAAAAAAACAGCCTTAAATAGTCACAATGAACAACAATGTAAAAAGCCAAGTTAAAAAACACACGTTTCGATCCCGTTCCTGAGCGCAAAGAGAACAGGTTGAGAGTGGACATCAATTTTGCAGCCCAGCCTTGGGAACCAAAATGATAACAGCATAATCCATAGTGACCTAGTCATAGAGGCAAATGAACACGAAACCCAAGCATGTGATGGCTGACTTTAAGCTTTTTCAATCAGCAACTCCTAGCTCGTGGAGAGCAGTTTGTGCAAGAGAGCTAGGGCCTTGCTAGACCTACCTGAAAATCGGTGCTTCAGGCGCAGCGAGACCGCGCTAGAATTAGCACAGGCCTCCACCCCTATCTACATGTCAGACGCGACGAAGCCCCATCGCATCCGCCATTTTTTTTTTGTTAAAGGGGCCGCGTATGCAGGAGCATACCACTGGAAAGGTAAGGTTGTGGCAGCGGGACAGAGCGGCTTGGGACATCGGCGGTGGGACAGAGTGGCTGGGGACATCAGCGGCAGCAGGACACAGAAGGTGGGGACAGGGAGGGATCGGAGGCCAGGGGAGGTCATGGGGGGGGAATCGGCGGACAGGGAGGCAGGAGCGCTGTGGCCTGTCCGCCGCTTTTCCTGGCTACTCATGTGTAAGTGCAGTAGATGGGAAAAGTTGCAGAATGGTCCACACGCCCACGGTCCCAGCCTCAGCCCGCCCTGACACTGGGACTGCGGGAAGAACCGCGCTACAAGCGGTTCTGGTTAGCTCGGTGCCAGGGTGGCTCGAGCCCTGGCTGAGGCCGGGATCCCCTATGCGTCATTTGGACGCCCAGGGACAAGCACGGGCCTCGCACCACGCTAACCCCGGTCTAGCAAGGCCCCTAGTGGTGGGGTAAGAGAGTGATCACTTCTGCTGCCTCACTGGGATTAGATGATTGAAATTAAAGGCACAATTGTGCATCATTTGCCTACTGAGGACACCTCAGCCCAAACCTGCAGATGACCACTTCCCAGCAATTTTATGTAGATATTTAATAACATGAGGGCCAAAACAGACATTATTTTCAAGTGGCTACATCTTTTTCACTTTTATTCTAGTGTAAAACACAGGGCCCAATCCAGAATTTAAACCCCCCTCCCCATGCATCGTAATCCAGATTAAGCTCCCTGCACCTACTCTAGAATAAAAATGAAAAAGACATAGATGCTGAACACATATTTAAAGAAATGCCTGTTTTGCTTCTGAGACAAGATGGAACCTTGAGGCACCCACAAGCTAAAGGTCATAGCAGTCTCCCAGCAACACTTTCTGGGAATGACCCTCCAGGAATGAATGGAACCACTGAAGAATAGTATCCCATAAATCTATCCCTCTCAGGTGACCCAGCAGGATGCCATGGTCAATGGTACTGAGTGCTGCTAAGAGGCCTGGGAGAATCAAAAGGGTTGCTCTTGGAACAATTAGGCAATCTATATCCAGACAAAATTCATTGCTTCATACTTGTAGCAAATGCTGAAATATGATCCAGTTGTTTTTTTAATTAAAGTGATCAAAATTCTACTATGGCTTTTAAAAGGGGAGTGACGTTAATCGACCTCAGGATTTTAGTTATTAAAACGGATGTTTTTGGAAAACATGCAGTATTTCAGATTAATACAATTCCTTCGCTCCCACCCATTCTCTCCCTCGAATCTAGGGAAAGAAAGGGGTATCAAAAGGTGCTTTCATCGTGTACCTACTTGATAGGATAAGTCTCATCTTTCCTCCTCTGCCTCTCATGTTGAGGGATGGACTCCCATCCAAAAGTCAGACTCCAGTCAAAGTTCCCCCGACTATGCACCTTGCCATATTGAGTTGGCTTGGAGAACTCAAAGGTGTTCAAGTCGATTGTGGTGATATCTGGACTGACCACGGCTGTGGGCTCTTCAGCAATTCGTGATAAGAGAGGCTCTAACCACCCATGGAAACATTCACCTAAGGAAAGAGGTGAACAGCCATGTCAACTGATGTGGTCAATACACACACGTTTTCCTGTTTCCAAAATGCTGCTGGTCCGAACATTTTCTTGGGTCATTACTGGCTCCTCTGTCCTTTCACAGATGCTTTCCTCCTTGGCAACTTCCTCCCAGCAAATAGAGATTGATGCACACAACCACTTCTCTTTCCCCAATCCCCGTTAAGCAGAGCAACTGCATCCACAGAACAGGATTTTCATATCTGCACTCCCCTCATGGTTCCAATTTACCTGGAAAATAGTAGTATCTGAAGTTTTAACTCCCAAGACCTAAAATAGGGCCTAATTACTACTAGGCCTCATTGCAGATGCGCAGTGGCCTCTAGTGGTGGCATCAAGGAATAACTATGCAATGCATCGGAGATCATATTATACAGTAGCACACCAAGGGTGGGCAACATATGCCCACCCCCAGCCTTAAGTGTATCCCCTAGACATCCACCCACCCAAATTTGTCACTGTGGTAGCAGCGGCAAATCGGTAGTTTGCTGCCAAATTTCAACAGCAAACCACTGCTGCCGAAATTCAGCAGCATGTAGCAGCAGATGTGCACCCCCAGTGGAAACTGGTCCCCAGAGCCCTGAAGATGCCCACCTCTGGTATACGTAATCACAGCAGCCTCTGTGAGATCATGACACATGCTGAGGTGATTGTGCTTTAACTGTATGGAGGTCTTCTTGAGCTCCAGTTGTAAGGTGTAGTAAGGTTTAACACAACCTGGAAGCATCTAGAACCATTATAGAACTACGACAGGTACTGTTGTGCATTTCACCATGGTTCCGCCATTTGTAAAATCATGTTTGTGGCCAAATCCCACCTGCAGCTGCTTGGACACCAATTGAAGGACCAATTCTACCAGCCATTATGCACTGTGGGATAATCATGACAATTACATCCTCTTTTCTTTTCTTTTTTAAACCACTTTTTAGCCTGCTTCAAAAGGTCCTCTCCTACCAACACTCTGCAGCTGTTGTTATTATAACCAGGGCAGGCATGATCACATTGTGTACCTAAGAGAGTCAAATTTTACATATATATACACTAAATTAAGAAAAACCAAAACCAAAATATGTATGTAATTTTCATAATTAAGAACAGAGTATCTTAAATTTATCACATTGCAATAGTGAGTTACTTTTTCTTGGCAGAATTCATAACATGGGGAGAGATTGTATGGGACGTGGTGGAGGAATGGAGGGTCGGAAAGAATGGGCAGAAGTAGAATGGAATTAGTTGTACACCGAAAATTTCTGGCAATCAAGTGAATCTGACTTGTGTTGTTTGCATATTATTTTTTATTTATTATAAATTTTTGATTGATTGATTTATTACATTTAAATACCGCCCCATAGCCAAAGCTCTCTGGGCGGTTTACAAAAGTTTAAAACAGTGAACATTAAAAAGTATACAAATTTAAAACCATTAAAAACAAACAGTATAAAAACAACAGTATCCATTTAAAAACAACAGTTCTTGGGTCCATGAAAAAACAAACAAACTTAGTGTTGTTAAATGCTGTTAAACGCCTGGGAAAAGGGAAAAGTCTTGACCTGGCACCAAAAAGATAACTATGTTGGTGCCAGGCGAACCTCATCGGGGAGATCATTCCATAATTGGGAGGCCACCACTGAAAAGGCCCTCTCCCTTGTTGCCATCCTCCAAGCTTCCCTTGGAGTAGGCACTTGGAGGAGGACCTTAGATGTTGAGCACAGTGTATGGTAGGTTCATGTTGGGAGAGCCGTTCCATCAGGTATTGTGGTCCCAAGCCGTATAGGGCTTTATAGGTTAAAACCAGCACCTTAAATTGGGCTCGGAAGCGTATAGGTAGCCAATGCAAGCGGGCCAGAATCGGTGTTATATGTTCAAACCTCCTTGTTCCAATTATCAATCTGGCCGCTGCGTTTTGCATAAGCTGCAGCTTATTATTTATTATTTATAATAAATAAATATATTTATTATATTTTTTTAATCTGCCCAATAACTAGAGGATTGAAAAATCAGGACATAAAAGAGCATGTTCAAATATGCATGTACAGCCCTTGATTACTCTACATTCTATCATCAAATGATGAATATGCACATGTAAGCATGCCATTTCAGACAGGTCTATTGCCTTGCAACTCAATGCACACACATACTTTTCAGTGGAGACCAGTCGTACATCCAGGTGCCAGCCACCAAGGGCTGGTTCACATATGCAAGTAAATCACTTGGTTCCTCTACATTTGATCAGTGGCAAGTGAATTTGTGAACTGACTTTATCTATGGCATTAGATCTGCTACAGTCCATTCACACATGCAGTTCATTATTGGGCACTGCAGTCATCAAGTGGTGAATATGTATAAGCCAAATGCAATAATACCGCTATCAGTTAGCACGTGTGCATGTGTGAACTCGCCCCTTTGCGTCAAGGAAAAAATGCCAGTCTTGGAAATATCAGCATCTTGAAGTCCAACATCAAAGTCTGTACTTAACAGCAAGCAGAGAGAGAGAGAGAGAGAGAGAGAGAGAGAGAGAGAGAGAGAGAGAGTTATTACTTACAGTGAGCATCCAGGAACGTGAGTACATCTCCTGTAGCAACGCTGGCACCGAGCAATCGGGCTGTTATTAAACCCTTCCTTTCCAGCTGCCGGACGACCTTCACTATCTGCAATTGCTTCACATAGTTGTCTAACTCGTCTTTCAAGTAGTCTGGAACAGAATATATGGAATTGGTGAGTGGGGAGGGTGTCAGACTCTGGCAACTGTGTGGAACAGCAATAATACTAAAGTTGAGATTTAAATATTTCTTTAAATATTTAAATCCCAGCTTTATACAAATATTTAAATTTGTTTTATTAAACAAATTTAAATATTTGTTTAATAAAGTAGTTAACAAATTTTCCTTTTTGCTAGAAAACAGTACAAATAAAAACATGGTTATGGACTCGGTCTATGACAGCCAGGAGAAGGGGTGGCGAGGAGAGGGCAGAAGAAAGGAAAAAGTTCCAATGTTTGTAAGTCAGTCAAACTCAGATTTGCTGAGAAGTCCCACTGAGTTTGATGAAGCTTACTCTCGAGTATGCATAGTGACTTGGGAGCAAGATGCACTGAACTCAATTGAACTGACTTCAAATAGACATAAACAAGATCATGCTGTATAAGCGAGGTTTACCCAAAATTTTGAAAACAAATACAAAACACTCTGAGAGCAGGTTACTTGAAAAGGCCCTGTGTTTAACCAAGAGGTTCAAATCTGGGGTATCTCTCCCACAACAACACGGAGTTCTGTGTTCGAACAGCATGTTAAACAACCCAGGAACAGAGAGTCCCTGAATTGTTTACCTCCACTCATTTGCAGCGGGAGCGATCGGGCATCTGGGAGCCAGCATGCTTACTTGCTCCCGCTTGTTCATGACTTAAAAACCCCGGGAAGTCGTGATGGGCGAACTTGTGAACTGGCAGGTGTAGACAGCGAATTGCATAGAGTAAAGAGCAGGAAATCCTGAGAGGGCAGGCAGAGGAGGGATGGAGCGCTGACCAGGTCCCTCCCCTGTATCCAGCAAAGAAACCAAATGGGTTGCCAGAGGACAGAAGCCTTCTCCGTGCTCAGCATGGACATGCAGCAGGCTGATGCAAGAGGGGTGAGCTCTCCGCCTCCCCTTTGCCAGCCCTGAGCAGGCTAATGAACATTTTTGCAGGCCAGTAACTTGTGTGGGCTTATTTGCAAGGCTAGATTAACCCAAGGCTAACCATGTCAGCTAATTAAAAAGGGAAACTTTGCAATTACGCTTGCAAAACTATTGGGAGCCAGAAAACCTTGCCAAAATACAGTAGATATCACACAGAGGACCACTAGCAATCTACCTTCTGTCTGCCTCCTCCCTATTTCACTTCTCTCAATAATTGTGCAATCAGGCTTAAATATAGATATTAATGCATGGTGAGGAGCAGTAGACCAGGCAAATCAGGAAGTGGGGGCAGAAACCAGTGCATGTAGCTAGGCCAAATTGAGCCATAAGTAGTTGTGAAAGCTATGTAGTGTTGCCAAGTGGCTATTGGGTGAAGATCAAATTTCTGATTCAGGGCAAGAAAAGGCAGAAGTTGCATGCTGGCATCTACTGATTGAACCAGCATTAGTATGTTTTCCAGAGAAGTCAAGAAGCTGCTACTTTGAATCAGTGTTGACCCATGGCATCAATGTAAAACCAAGAAAGGGATAGCATGGCCCAGAGCTTATCAGGTGTCTTGACACCAGGGGCCACTTTATACTCAGTGATTGCCTCATGGGTACTGCTCAAGAGCACTGACATATACCAATGTACCACGTGGTCAGTTTCATGTTTCAAAAGAGCTCTTAATTTCTTTTTAAAAAAACAAGTTCTCTCTCAGGATTCCACCTGGCCAGTGTCAGCATGCTGGGCACACTCTGGGCTGATATCCACATGACAGCCAGTGAATGGGTCTCTTAGGCTGTAGTCTTAGTTAAAACACACGTGCAGTGCAATTCTAGACACATCTACTCTGTCAGAATTAAGTCTTATTATTTTCATTAGAGCTTATTCCCAGGTCAATGTGAACGGGACTGCAGCCTTAGTAAGGAACAGGCTCCCTTGAGCACAACGGGATTTACATCTGAATAAACATGTATAAGAACCACTAGTCTATACTAGCTGTAATGTGTCGTGGTCACTCGAGAACAATCCTGCTTGTTTCCAGGGAGTAAAGGAGGGAAATGGTTAGTTTTTCACTCTACATCTTTCAGCCTCTGAGCCTTTATTTAGCATGTGCGGTGAACGCACAGTACACAGATGTAAAGCATAGCAGGAAGTCTCTGCGGTAAGAGACTGATAGCTTTTACACTTTAGGAGCACTGAGTTTGGCTGCAAACATGAAGGGCAGTTCTCCTGAAGAGGCCACTGGCAGGAAGTGACAGCACAGTACTGAGAAAGTGCCAATTACGAAAAGGAAGCAACCTCTTTATCAGGTAGCTGTGCTAGCCTGTTCCAGTTACACACTGAGCATTTGGGGACATTTGAAAGACTAATCATTTTAATGTGCTATAAGTGCAATATATTATTACTATTATTATTATTATTGCTATTATTATTTATTACATTTCTATATTGCCCCATAGCCGAAGCTCTCTGGGCAGTTTACAAAAGTTAAAAACAGTTAAAAACAAATATACAAAATTTAAAAGCATAAAATACAAACAAAAACAGATAATATCTGTTTAAAACAACTATTCTGGGGTCGGTTAAAAAACTCAGCATATGCTGTTTAAATGCCCGGGAGAAGAGAAAAGTCTTGACCTGGCGCCGAAAAGATAACAATGTTGGTGCCAGGATAGCATCAGGGAGATTATTCCATAATTGCGGGACCACCACTGAAAATGCCCTCTCCCTTGTTGTGAGGAAAAGGGTTTTTGTGTAACTGTGCATGCCACTTTGAGCTCCTTGGAGAAAGGGCGGAATAAAAATCTGATTGATACTAGCAGGTCATATATTTTCTAGTGAGGGGACCAAACCAGGGGCAGGTGTGCGTGCAGAGAATCAATGCAGAAGAGCAAGCAAGAATCTAACTACAGATAGTCTAATATGTTTAAGCAATTATTATTTATTATTATTATTATTTATTGCATTTATATACTGTCCCATAGCTGAAGCTCTCTGGGCGGTTTACAAAATTGCATTCATACCATGATAAAATTGCTTTATAATGCATGCCAATTATCCCATTACCTTTGGACTCATTGGGCAGAACATGAGATGGTTAAATACTTACTGAGCAATTCGTACAATGCTGCCTGCACACTTTGTCCTTACATAACCACAAATAACTTTTTAAAAAAATTAGAAAGAGACTTGAAAATGCATAGGAAGGGCCCTGGATTCACCACAAGGGGTATAGGCCATTATAGACCCACTGAATATTAATAAGCAAAAAAGGCTGAATATTATTGGGCAAAGAAGTTAATACCTGCTGCTTTCTCTTGCATTTTCTTGGCCATTTGGCTTTACTGTTCAAAAAATGCCCCTTATTTCTATACCCATGACAGTGTTGTAAGACTAAGTGGGGGCAGGAAAAGATTAATGGATCAGAAGGACTGCTTAAAGTTTGCTTGAGAGCCAGTGTGGCGCTGTGACTAGAGTGTTGGACTGGGGGTCGGGAGATCTGGGTTCTAGTCCCCATTCAGCTATGGAAGCTCACTGGGTGATTTTGGGCCAGTCACAGACTCTCAGCTCAACCTACCTTACAGGGTTGTTGTTGTGAGGATAAAATGGAGAGGAAGAGGATTATGTATGCTGCCTTGTTTTTTTTTGGTGGAAAAAAGGCAGGATAAAAATGCAATACATAAATCAACAAATAAAGTTGGTCAAAGCTGCTGGCCAAGCACTTTTGTTAGGTAAACAACCAGCAACGTGTTGCCATGGAAACTAAATGGTTAGACAATTGCTTCTCAATATTGGATAGTTTTGGGGTGTTCTGAACAGAAAAAAACTCATCAGGGAAGGGGATATACATTCCCCTCCTTTGAGCTAAGGAGAAAGTAATCTAGGCATCTGTGTGCTCAGTATCGTGAGGTGTTTTTTTTCTGCCTCAGGTGCCAAAATAACTTAGCCAGCATTGGGTACTATGTACCTTGACAGGGACACCATTTGCTGTTCCACCTCCGGCAGCAAAAGGTCTTGAGCCAGCATTGGCTCTGGGATACATATTAAATTGCCTTCAGACTCATTTTATTTGTTCCTTTTAGGAATTTATACCCAATCCTTCAATCCAATTTGCAGGGTAGCTATTTTAAATCAGTCTTGCAGGGCAGCCTACCGCCCCAATTATTTCCCTCCATCCCACAAAAATAAGCAGGGCATGTTAGTAGAATACACACAAGTGACCCTTACGGTATCAGTGTTATTTATTGTCACAATATTGTGTGCTAGAATTTCTCTAAAGTTCAAGTTCAAGTTATACCAAATCGGCTAGAAAGCATACTTTTCAAACGCAGCGTTTCAAAAGCCACAATTGCTTTGCACAAGCTGCTTGTTATTGCTGGAAGTGAGATCTACTTAATCTAACAAAACAAGCAAGAAACTTTAGCACCGGCTATTCTAAAGGCCTTTCTAGTGCCTGATGTGGAACTGACACATTCCACACAAGCAAGATTTACTTGACTGGGCTAATCTCAGTTTTGAAAAGGACAAGCAGCATTAGTGGTGAGAAAAGTGGCAAGGGTGGAGATTCATGTTTGACACATGCAAAAGGCAGTGTAGTGTACTGGGTAGAGCATCAGACTAGGAGCAGGCTGACCCAGCTTCAAATCATCACTCAGCCATGAAGCTCACTGGTTGGTCTTCACCAAATAATTCTCTCTCTCAGCCTATCCTACCTCACTGGGTTGTTGTGAGGTTAAGATGGGAGGGTCCACGACACTCTTCAGAGGAAAGTTGGAAAAAATATACCCCTCCAGACAAGAGGGTTTTATTTCTGCCGGTTTCTTTTCCTCATGTATCACATATAGGTAGGGGTGGGCATTTCACGGGACAGATAAACGGCCCAGCGTTTTAAAGCACTAACTTTACTAGAACATCCCAAAAAGAAAAAGATACTTCAATCATAATCAGGTTTGATACTTAGCTAAGGTTGGTTTTGTAATCAGCATAGCTATTACTGTGAAGCAATGATTAAAACAAAACAAAATATTGCAACAGGGGATAAAACCAAGGCCCTTATGTAGGAAAGGGTCCACCTGAAGACACTGTGCTTAACCAACCCCCTCCCCAATATAGAGCTGTCCCTGGGCAGGGGGGGAAAAGGCTTGATGAAAAAGATTGAGGGGTTTGAAGTTTTCTAAAAGACAGAAGGGAAAACGTGCATTAGCGGGGGAGAGAACACCAAGCACAAGGAGAGACCAGGAAGAATGGACAAAGATGAGAAATAGCATACACAGCTGCAATTAAATAATTTCCTACACCAAACACATTGGTATGTTCAAAAAAAGTTCAGAAAATCTTTCACTGATGACTTGAACAGCGTTTAGGGAACTTTGAGCAGCTGAGGGAGTCAGAGAAGCAGACTTCCCTCCTCACTCTCCCCTACCCTCAGGAAGCCCTGATGTTTGAACTATGTCATTATCTTAACCTCGGCCATAACCAAATGACAGCTTGCGGATTCTAAACTTGCCCAAGTGAGCAATTTATTCTTGGGCGAAGGCTAAATATGGCTTGCTGCAACTGCAGATCATGAGAAATCTGCCTCCATCATTGCCCTGGGGCAGGTATAGGCAACACCCCCCTGCGCGCACACAAATACAGAGGGTGAAAAGAAAGCCAGCAGCAGACAGCCAAGAACATCATGAATGAAGATCAAGGAAGTGCCCTAAAAGTACATCTGAAGGGACAAGGCATCAGAAGCGACAGCCTGAGAGTTTTTAGCTTCCCTGGGAATCCAGAATAGCCTACAGCTTGACATCACCAGGTTTGCAGGTATGTGGCTTCGAAGGGAGGCCCTCTTTCAAAGCTGCAAGTAAGGACATGCTATGTATTTCTCTTCCGACAGCCAGCCCAAAAGCTGTGGGAAGGATTAAAGGGGCTGCAGAAACAGCAGGGCTAGCCATAGTTGGAGACACATTTCAATAATGGTCTGAAGGCCTCATTACGTATTGGCCCCGTTCAGACAACACTCTGAACCATAGGCATGCACAGCACATTTTATTGGGGTGTGCACCCAGGGAATTTTTATTTTTAAAGGCAATCATTTATTGAATACTCAGTCATAAAGGACATTAGTCATTTATTTATTAAACACTGTAGACACTGATGCCCTACTCTGCATTTGGCTTGCCTGGAGGGCCATTGTAGGTGAGGGAGGGGGGATGAGGAGATGCTCCTCAAGCCCCAATATTGGGGGGCTTTGTGGTGACACTGGCTGAAGGAGGGGCTTACAAGGTGATATTAGCCTTCAGGACTCTCCTCCTGGTCTCTTTGAAGTGTGGCTCCCGTCAGAGCGATTCCTTCTTGCTCCTGCTGCCAGGAGCAACAATATGCTCTCAGGGTGGTGGCAGTGGAGCCCCCTCTATGGCCCACTCAGTTCAGTGCTTATTGCTTGGGACATTAGGGTGTGCCTGGGCACACCCAGCACAGCCCTTGCACAAACCTATGCTCTGAGCTTTGTGGTTAGCTTAACCATGTTCAGTTGTGGTTAACGCTAATCACATGCGGAACACTAGCAGATGACACAGTTAACCCTTT
The DNA here is from genome assembly GCF_023053635.1 of Elgaria multicarinata webbii. Lineage (NCBI taxonomy): Eukaryota > Metazoa > Chordata > Lepidosauria > Squamata > Anguidae > Elgaria > Elgaria multicarinata. The sequence goes on from NC_086173.1 coordinate 26,699,524, forward strand.
TTGGTTAGGTTTTCCTTAACCACATGATAACCACGTACTGGTTAGTTGAGCACCTGAGTCCTCCAAATGATCCACCCTGTATCTCAGAAGCCCTAGCACTAAGAGCCGTGGCAGTTGCGCCCGCCATTTTAGAGCAGGCAGCAATTTCACCAGCCATTACTTACATGCCTTGGCCCATTTGGTGAGCGATTCCTGTGCTTTCTGCCTCACCATCCGAGTGCACTGAAGTAAATAAAATCCGCTGCTGTTTCAAAACGCAGGAGTTGTGTGGAGTCTATTCACCCCACCCCCCGCCCAACAACACGACAGTGCTGTTCCGCTCCCACGGCCATTTTGAGAGGGGTCAGAACGGGGCCATTATCTATACACATTGACCCTGTTCAGACGACACGCTAACCCACAGTGGTTAAGCATTTTGAGCTAAACATTATGGCTTAGTGTGTCATGTGAACCATGACTTAGCATGCCGTGTGAACGATTCCTAACCATAACTACGGTTTAAGCACACTCACTAACCATTTTCTGAAAAAGGATTAGCAGCGTTACCATGGGTTATTGTGTTTTCTGAACAGGCCCATTGTCACAAACATACACAGTGTTTTAAGAGAATATGCAAAAAAGGTCAGGTTCCCACTCCAAAGTTTTTGTGAACCGCCCGGAGAGCTTCGGCTATTGGGCGGTATAAAAATGTAATAAATAAATAAATAAATAAATAAATAAGTGCTTACAGTATGAAGGTGGACAGCGGCAAGTACAGAGAGAAGAGAGAGGCAAAAGATATCTAGGTAGGGATGGGAGCAAATTGAGTTAACTGTACTTAGATTTTCTTGCAGTCAGATATAAGAATGTACAAATATGAGAGACACACACTCTGTCATTTCTGTACTGTGAACCTCGTAGGCAGGCTATAGTGACTTAGGTCTGTAGCTGCTCAGCACTAAAGAGCCCGAAAAGCATAGAAAGAAATAGTAGTATGAACATTGGCTCCTATGATTGGTAGTCAGTATCAAACCACCAGACTGGCCAGTCCCGGAACCTGGCCTTCTGCCCTCACTTATAAAAGCAAAAGCTCAGACTTCTGATTCAAATCTCCAGTTCCAGTTAACTTAAACCCATCTAGGCCACTTATGCATTGCCCCCAAAAGAGGAAATGCATCACACACACACACAAAAAGGAGGGGGGGGGGAAGGACACAGATTTGCATAACATTTGCATATACTAATTTACATGCCTAGGTGCAGATTTGGAAATTATGCTATAATTTAAATAGAAACAACAATACATCTCGCCATAGTGAGGAAGACTGTAACCAGGTGAGCTGTATGCCTGCTCATTCAGCGGTTGTCCAGGTGCTCACTGAGGATGGGCCCCTCAAGGCCCCTCTTTCTGTTCTCCCTTTTTAGGGGTCTTTATTTTTAAATTGGACTTGGACTCCACAGCTCTTCAAATGGAGGACAGTCCTCTGTGAAGTTAGGCACACGGTCGCCCTATTCTCATCCCAGGACCAAATGTGGGCATTGGTTCCTATGTCCCCAACCAGCCTCTGCTGTGGGAGGAGGGTTCCATGTGATGTATTCTTAGGATGGGGTTAGGTAACCTTTCTGGGCCTGTGGCTGTTGGGAATATTGCAACCTCATCCTCAAGTTATAGGAAGGGGGCAATATTGCCGTTAGCTAGTTAATGCATGGGGATTTGATGCATAGCTACCCCTAGGAACTCTATAGCCTGCAGTGTGGCTTCCTGCTCCTCTGCTTCCTCCTTCCTGGGAGCACATGGCTTGCTCTCTCATTCCTGCCTGTGCCTGCATTTGAATGTGCAAGGATGCTTGTGAGTAAAGTTGTTTTTCTTTCTTCACTATAGAAAGATGTCTTATTTTCTTTTAAGTTGGCTTTTGTGTGCACGTGAGACTGGTAAATGCTCATTCTGTTTTGTCTTTTGATTTTCCTCTCCTGCCTTTTTAACAGGAGGCAGCAATATCAAATAATCCCATCAGTGGGCATATTTGGCAATTTGAGAAACTGTCCTGGACACCACCACAAAACGGCTTCTATAGGAGGCATGGCAAAGGACAAATAATCTGCTCAAAGGACTGAGAACAAGGCAGAGGTAGGGCAAAATCTCCAAAGCACTAAACTCACCCTTTGAACTTACAGTTTTCAGCACCAAATGAAAACTGTTCCACAGCAATCCCAGCTGCCAGTAAGAAAATGGGTTAATTTTTAAAAACAACAACTGGGAGAGGGAAGGCACTTTAGTGGGCACTAAGGAAAGTGTCCAGGGGTGCATTGGTGCCTGCGGGTACCATGTTGCCTACCCTGTCTTAGGACATATTAGTATGATTGAAATATCTGAACATACCCAATAAGTAAAACTCACGTCTTCCAGGGCAAAACCACACACGCAGCACCAAAGAGGCTGTACTTACCATCTGTACTGGCATCGTCCACAAGAATGATTTCTTTTAGCAATATAGCTGGGGAGGCATACAGAACACTGTACACAGTGCGAAGCAAAGTCGACCAGGCCTCATTATGGAAAACGATGACGACGCTGGTGGTCGGGAGGGGAGGGCATCGTTTGAATTTTTGGTCGATACACCTACGAAATGAACATCGTGCATAAGAGGAGGCAAGTGCTTCTATGCTCACCCTGCTAACTAAAGAGCCAACAGGTTTCTATTTAAACTACAGGGACTGGATACATGCTGGTATACACAGGGATTATTTTAATACACAACTATTATTTCAGTACATTATGACTTATTTATTGGAAAACTCCTATTGTAGATAGGCCCTTACTATTTCTGTAACACATAGGGCAGTATCCAATGCGGCACGAGCACTCATGAAAATTACTTTGCACTCGCATAAGGGGTCTTAGTGCAACACTAAAGCGTCAGCTGCTATGACAGGTTTTCCGGAGAAACCAGTTGTGTCAGCTAACACTGTTGGTGTTCTGCTAGAAATCCTTTGCTCTTGGCCAATGTAATTTGAGTTAGAGCTAGTGTTGCATTGGATATTGACTAAAGAAAACTATGGCTGAGAAAGTGACCATGTCTCAGCACAAGCTTAAGCAAATTTTGCCACCCAAGGCAAAATTCGTTTACAAAACTTATAAACCACTTCCCCCAAAGCAGTGTACAATTCAGACTTAACACAAAGTAAAAATCAAAATCCAACAGCAATTTTTTCTCCTAAATGCCCAACAGAAGAAGGCACTCTTGCTAACAGACAAGCAATCATCCTTAGAGGAGGAGATCCCTGGAGCAATGACAGACAAGGCCATGCTGTGTGTGGAAACTAACTTGGCATCCATAAAACATGGTGCCTGCAGCAGGGCCTTGTTAGCTGATCTCAGTGGGCTTACATGGGAAGTGGCACTCTGATTTTGTGCCACTCGACAATAGTTTCAGTATACCTTTCAAGCTTCCCCTCAGCTGTTTTCGCAACTGCAACCCCTTTTCAATACAAATGAAGGAAGGAAGGGATTTCCACCCTATTTACTTGTAAGGTGAATGCAGCTATAACCAGGGAGAAAGGGAACGGAGGGAATATTTATTCTCGTATTATGTTGTCCTACAGGTATGGGAGAAGACATTTGTGCCCCTCTTGCAAGAGAGTTTTCCTAATTAGCCAACAGTCTCTGGAATTCAGGGAGCTGCTTGTACTGTCTACTATGTACCCTAGAAGATGACAGCCAAGCTAGGACATGGGTATGGATTTTCTGGTTATAACATTTCTCATCTGCCAAATAATACTGGTTCCCAACTTAAAGACCTAGCAGCCCAATGCCATAAACCACTAAGATAATGGCTGCATTTGGACATAACGTTAAAAGACAAAGTTTAGGGCTAGTGGAAGGAGCTTGGTGAGACTCGGGCCTGCATTTCCCCCTCTGTCCCTGTGTGGCCAGAGATTGTAAACCAGAGATTGAAAGTTGGCTTGCTTCCCTAAACCAGGGGTGGGGAATCGTTTTGGTTCTACAGGCTGAATTGTACCCACCACACACACAGTTGTCAGTGGGAAGGCCCTCATCTGTGAATCAGAGGCGGGGCTCTTCCTCCTGACGTCAGCGGGGCCCTGGCCAAAGCATCGGCTGGAACTGCTCCAGTCGGCACCTCAGTTGGAGAGCCTACTTTGTTCTGTGTGAGCTTTTCCAAGCCAAGAAAAACCTGGGCAGAACAAAGCCCACCAAGCCATTGCCTCCGCCATGGCTCAGTTATTCTCCCACCCCTTCTCCGTACTGAAGAGGTGCGCCTTCAGGGAGTGTTGTGTGCCGCCTTGGGAGTGCTCCTGACCTGAAAAGCATCCAGGACATATTTTAAATCAACCAGTAACATTTTTGGGGTAACCTTATCAGCTGAGAGGCTTATAGCTTGTATTTCTGTGCTTCTCCTCCACCATAGTCAGCATGGAAATGCAGGCTATTAGACTTTTAGCAAGATGGTAAAATTTGGGATGCTACCAACTTCTGTGAGCTTATTTACAAGGCTGACATACAGAGAAGCATCAACACCTTGGGGGGAATCTACACTACTGCTTTTAAAGTGCTTTGAAAATGTTTTGAAACCTGTATATGCAGTGTGTCCTGGGCCCCAACAGTTGTCAAAACTGTTATAAAGCGCTTTAAAGCAGTAGTGTAGATCCCCCCCTTGAACCTGCTAATTGGATGACCAGAGGCAACCACACTTAGTGAGCCCTACATACCCCTATTCAGAAGGAAATCCCATTGACATTGATAGGACTGCGTCCCAAAGAAGTGCAAAGGGATTGCAGCCTTAGCACTGGTAGTAGTACCTTGAGTGCTCAAACAGGATTGCATAAATCATCTCAATAATCCTAAAACACAACCTGCTTTGGTGTGCAGCTTTGGTTTGCAGCTGTGAGCTAGACCGTAAATACATGTGGAAGAAGGAGTTTCAGCAGTTGCAGCTTACAGTGTAGCAGCACAGGAATGAGAAAAGCTACAGCTGCTAAAATCCCCTCTTCGCCCTTGCTTTTGAAAGACACAGGAGACCTAGGAGCTCTCTCTATTGCATCTAGTCACCCACCCTTCCTCCCCCCTACCTGACCTTGCCTCAAGTGCCTGTAGGTCACAGAAGGTGGTCACGGATTACATCCCCAAGCAGGGGGCCACAACAATGGTACTCTGAACTGGTTCCCTGCTACACGCCTGTGAATGGAAACACAGTCGTGCACGGAGTATAGGTTTACTAAGGGGTGGGGGAAGGTGGTGGTGGGGAGATAATTTATTCTCCTGAGGTTCAGGAACAAAGTGGCATTGCTTTCTGGCTTTGTTCACAAGATCAAGTGGGAGAAAGAACACAGTGAAGGTTTTTTTGTTCTGAGTGTATGCACATTCCTTTTGGACTGCTCAGGTCCTGCACAGAACAATCCATTCTTTGCAGCCAACATATACTGTGCCCCGCACCATCAAATCCAGGACTGTGTGCATATGTTCTTTTGTCAAGTATGTACGTCTGTACCCTGGCGCAAACACAACACTGAAACATAGTTTAGCACTGTGTGAATGAGCTTCAGGCTTGTGCGCCCTCTCGTCCCCGAGCACAACTATGGAGGAAGAGATTACAAGCATCTGCTTCCAGTTTTTAACTAACCGTGGTTAATCATTACTTCTGAAAAGGAGAAACTGTGGTTAGTTTAGACGATGGTTTACTGAAACAAGCCAGGCCCAAACTATGACCCTGGCTTGTTTCAACAAACCATGGTTTAAGCCAGATGTGGTCCACATGCAGACCTCATGGCTTGACCACCATGGTTAAAGCCATGGTTTGAGGTGTCTTCTGAATGGGCCCTGAATGTAATGCCCAACATCAATCATAATTGCTGACTATGTCCACTGCCTTGGGATCCTTGGAGAAAAAGTTGGATATAAATGTAAGAAATGATAGGTAGGCAGATGGATAGATAGAATACTGGCAGTGGATAAAAGAAAGCATTTGAGCCTGTCCCAGAGGCAACACTATCAACTTAACTTACATCCTCTGGTGTCAACAAGAAATGTGTAAAATAGTTCTCACAGTTTGTTCCCACACTCAAAACTCTCTCCCTCTTAAAGGTTGCCAAAGCCTCAGCCACAACTGCCCCCACCCTCAATTTACCACCTCGTTCAAAGTACAGAGCATAGGGGAGACCATTTCAGTGATTTTTCTACATGGCTAAGTAGGGGGGAAAAGCCATGGTGGTTCCCAACCAACAGTGCTGGGTCAAGATATTTTGGTTTCTGAAACCGAGCCCAAATAGCAATTCTCCCTTGGCCACTTTAAACTGTCTTGCTGCACCTTCAGCCACAAATACTTGCCTTCATCAAGGTGCCCCTCATGGTGTTGCCTGGGGGGGCTTCACTGGGCTGGCAAGGCAAGACCTCACTGCCAACCAACTACTTCATGCATGAATCCTGTACGGAATTGAACACTTTTACTACACATAACAAGCCTTGGTCTAGTATTTCCTGTACTTACACAACATTTCTAGGACCTACAAGCCACAACGGCTAGGAAAACATGACAGAGAGTCAAGAGGACTGAAATAATTTTGGTAGAGGAAGCTTCCACAGCCTCTTTGCCTTCCCACCGCTCTCTTTTGATTTCACTGTCCATACCCCTCTGTAAACTTTTCAGCAGGGAGGCAGACGGGTCCCTTACATGCCGCATACCTCTGGAGCACATCAAAAGGGGGAAAACGTTCCACATGGTAGGTCCCCCTTCTCCCCCGCAAAGCATTCAACAATAAGAGTTTCATTCATGGGCTCCCTCCATCTGAGCCAATTTCCCCAGCGCTCCGATTTATGGTTTCGGTTCTGGGAGGGCTTTGCACTTTAATTTAAATTGGTTTATGCCTCCTTGGTTGACTGAATAACATTCTTGCGCTCCCTGCCTAGAACACTACATTCTTCTATTGTGATATCTACACCTGCTAGGCAGAAATAATCGGTTGTGGGGAGGGCAGGAGGTAAGTAGAAGAGCGAGACTGTCTGCAAACCCAGCCTAGTCCTGAACTATTATTCAAGCCGCCTTTGTTGGCTGCCTTCTCCCCTCCCACCCGCCACAAGGCCTTGACTGACTTATCTTCCTTATGAAAAGCAGCAGTAGCCTCAGAAAGCCTTTGGAAACTACAGGGAAGGGGTGGGGAGAGAAACAAGGGTCACGTTTGACTCCTTCCTCTCCTCCCCTGCTGTACTGTAAGCCATGTCTGTTCCAGTTGGCGAGCAAAGTGAAAAATTAAGGGGGCAACGGAGCTCTTCGAAGCGGGAGGAAATGGACCAAAACCAAGGGCAGGCGGCAGATGGAATCAAGAAAGTTTTTGAACTTGGGTGACCTTTATTTTTATATATATAAAAAGAGGGCTGCAATTGTAAATGTTTATTGCTTTACAAATGGGGCATTAATGGGGCATAAAGGTAAGAGAATGTGAGACGAGGGAGGAGGGGGAAAGCAGACGATAATTAAAAACGAGAACTGCGGCCCAGGCCTTTTCTTCACCACAGATGAAAGGAAAGCAGCAAGATTTCATCATTGGCAGAATAAGTTCTTGTGAACTCCCCACCCCCTGACGGTGCTCACTAATCTGTGCAGGCAGCTAGAATCGGGAGTCTCTTGGCTGGTCTCACTTTAGGTCTTCCAAATGCAGCTAGGGAGTTATTCTAATCTGTACATTTCAACTAGACGGTCATTACTTCACAGTTGCTATCTTTTGAATACGTTTTACTTTAAATTATAGCTAAAATGAATTATTTGCAAAACTACCCAAAATTCTGAAAACTTTCCAGTTTTGAATACCAACTTCATATTTTCAAAGTGCACTTTTTAAACTCAACTTTTGAAAGCTGTAGACTTGGTGGAATCTCTGATTTTTTAAATTTTGGATATGAAATCTCTTGTTTGTCAGCTATCAAATATTATTATTACAAAACATTTCCTCTGAGGAGGCTTAGCCAGTGTACATAGTTCTACCTCTTGTGTTTCATCCTCACAGCAACCCTCTGGGGTAGGTTAAGCTGTGTGAGTGAGATAGAAGGAGAGAAACAGAGATTGGCTTAATATCACCCAATAAGCTTGATGGGGTGAGTGGGGATTTGAACTCAGATCTCCTTGGCCCTTTCCCAATACTCTAACCATTACACCACCCTAGTTCTCCAATACTAATGAATTGCATGTTGTCTATCAAATATATTATACCAACTATCTTCTAAGGAACTTGGGATTCTTTGGAAGGTTCCTCAACCAAAACACCTTCCTGATTGTCTACCAGGACAGATCTTCTGCAAAATGTACAAATATAGGACAATATAGAGAGCATTGCAGAGCACTTTCTAAGCTTACAATGGGCAAAGGTTTGGCCTCATGTAAATAAGGTGTCTGTACATGCATTAAGCACAGGTTGTATGGAAGAGGTACAAGAGTTCCTTGGCAGGCAATGCCAATGTGGAAAGTGTTCCTAGAAGAAATAAAGCGATCTACCATTGCATATATCCATTATGATTTCTCTCAGATGCTAAATAGCATTGCATATCGGATATCAAATGCGGTCCAATATCAACAGGCATATCAAATTCTGAAATCAAAAGCATCACTGGGTGACAGCTCTACTTTTAATGCTAACCTCCCTAAACTAGCTAGAATTGCCCAATCCTGCTAAGATTTGTAAAGCTAGAACTGTGTTCAATGTGCATCTGGATCCAAAGATTATATCAGCGGAAATTAGATGCATGAGAGACTAATATTTCTATCCTTGATCCTGGGCAACTTCAAGTCACCCTCTCTCAGCCCAACCTATTTAGGAAATGCAATATCTGTCAAGCTTTGTCTACCGATTCGAGCTGCAGGTAGGTGTTGGTAACTTTAACTGCTTTATTAACAGGTTCTTTATAGCAACCTGACAAGACCCTTTATGCCGGGGATGCAGCAGCAGGGTTCCTCCTAGGCAGAGGGAAGGGTCTGGAGGCTGGGCAGTGATGCTTAAGAGGATATGCCTGGACATAAGGCAAGAGGGTGGTGGGAGGTCTTTGGATAGGCTGCAATTAGATTGTAAGCCTATGCGGCAGAGTCTTGCTATTTACTGTTTTACTCTGTACAGCACCATGTACATTGATGGTGCTATATAAATAAATAAATAAATAAATAAATAAATAATAATAATAATAATAACAAAAGCAGCCTAAATCAACAGGGAAGCCATTTTAAAAGAGCTGCTCCTCTGCCATTATGGAGTATGTGTGACTGTTTCTGAGGAGAACTGATGATTCTTGCCAGTCTGCAGGATCTACACCCAATTAAGTGAGTGATATAGGAGGCAGGCTGCTGGTATTTTGGTGTACAACTCCCACCATCCTTGACCATTGTGGGACTGATGAGAGTTGTAGTCGAAGGGCACCAGGTTGGAAAAGTCTGGGTATGTCAAAGGCATACAACTTTTTGTTTAGAAAAAAGTGGGCAAGCAGGGGTGTGACTGTATGACCAGCACTGATCACGCTATTATTATTATTATTATTATTATTATTATTATTATTATTATTTATTGCATTTCTATACTGCCCAACAGCCGAAGCTCCCTGGGCGGTTCATAGCTATAGCTATGACAAGGTATTTTTAAGAAGTAAGCCCAACAAATACTTCTAAAATATATTGGGGTTTGCAATTTAATCTTTTTTTTTAAAAAAAAAAACAACAACATTGTTTCCAAACACCAATAAATAATAGACACTACAGAGCAAAATATAATACATAAAGGCAAACAAGACACGCAACCCCCCCAAAAAAACCGAAATAAAAACAAAAATAAAATGTGCTTCCAATTTTCTCCCCAGCTATAGTATGTGACAATATTTTTTTTCTTACTCTATAACTATCAAATCCAAATCTCTAATTTCTCTCTTAACATTTTCTACATTATTGATTGAATCCACAGATGTACAAGTCAACTTTTTCTTGTCCCTTCATAAAGATTATAAAAGGTGGTTTTGCAATTTAATCTTGAGGATATCCAAGAGAAGGTCTGTAAATCTTTCTGAGAATCTTGCCTCTCTGCCCCCACTTAAATCCAAAATGACACTCCTGAGAGGATTCGACTTCCGACAATAAAACCAGTGTTTCAATAAAGGCTGGCTCCGTATCCCTGCCCCTCCTCTTCCAGGGACAAGATGTTTTGCAAGAGCACTGCTCCACGGCAAACATTTCATTCACACAGTCAATACCAGTAGCTTAGATGGTTTTAAAAAGGATTAGACATATCCTCCATGGATTTGTCTATCAACAGCTGTTAGCCGTAATAGCTAAATGTAGCATTCATGTTTAAGGACAAACAGGGGAAGTTCTCCACTTTTATGTCCTCCTTGCTAGCTTCCAGAGCAGCTGTCCTCAACCAGTTGCCTTCCACATGTTCTGACCTACAACTCTCATATGCCCCAGCTAGCATGGACAAGAGTCACAGATGATGGGTGTGGAAGTTCAAAACACCTGGAAGGCAACAGGTTGAGGAAGGCTGTCCTGGAGGCATCTGGCTGGGCATTGCTGGACACTGAATGCTGGACAAGATGGATCTTCAAAGGATCCAGCAAAGCAATGCAAATGCTATTAAAACTTAAGGAAGGAATGGGGGCTGTTCCCCCATCTTCCTGTTAATAACAGAGTTGGGCTGTGTTCATGTGGCACCTTCTTACTATAGCACACATTTAACAAAAATGCAGGAAATGAATTAGGAAAAGGCAGAAACTTGCTCCATGGAACACACCTTCACTAAACCAGGAAGCCAGCCTCATAGACTGCATAGATACTGGTTCAGGCTATGAGCTAGGATGGTTGGTGGGAGACCAGCACAGTTTGAAGCACCTTATGCGTCGCGTTTGAAGGGATCAATAGCACTACAGCAGCTGTTCTCCAGAATTAGATCTGTCTGGGGACCAATACAGTTGACCACTAGAACATAGGCAGCTGCCTTCTATTAGGTCAGGGAATCCCAGGACTACCTATTCTGACTAGCAGTGGCTCTTCAGGGTCATGGCCAGGAAGGGGTGTTCCCCATCATTTGCTACCAGATCCTTTTAACTGGAGATGCCAAGGACTGAACTAGGACCTTCTGCAGGCAAAGCTTGTGGCCTACCACCGAGGTATGGTCCTTCCCTGCCTTTTGGTCCTCACTATACAGCTCGAGGTGCGCCACATTACAGTGCTGCAGTGATGGTAAAAGCCACAAACAGTAGAGTTCTCCTTTCTACGCTGTTCTTAAAAAGGACAACCATCTGTCAGGTATGCTTTAGGGTGGATTCCTGCATTGAGCAGGGGGTTGGACTCGATGGCCTTGTAGGCCTCTACCAACTCTGCTATTCTATGATTCTAGGATCCCTCTCAGGAGCAAGGTTTAACAACCTTATGCCCCCTAGCCTACATTCCCCCAAGCATTTCCCTCCAGCCCGTGTTCCGCCTGCCTTTCCATCAATTTCCTGTATCCACTCACTTATTCTGCGCCTTTGCTTCAACCACCCTTCCTCTAGGCCCCCTGATCATCCACCTGGTGCTCTGGCTGTTAGCTTCTGCCAAGCGCTGGCTGAGTGCGCATGCAACTTTGCTTGTTCTTTGCATGGAGACCGAGAGTCAGGAGGTGGTTCCAGAAGCTCTTGTAAGTGCTGGCTAAGTGCACCATGGCCCATCCCAACTGGAATCCCCTTGTTATTTACAATCTGTGGTTGGAGATAACAAGCGGATCCCCCTTCAAGCCACTTGTGGAGGGGGGCAGAAATAAAGTGATCAAAGATAATAAGGGAATTCCTCTCCTTGCCTCCTCTCCAAGCCTGCAGAGGGAGCCAAACCTGACATAGGCCAGATGGGGAACTCCATGGGCCAAGTGAGGCCCATAGACTGAAGACTCTCCACCACTGCTCTATGTGACTTTTAGGGTCTCTACCTTCTGGGAGTTCCTCCATCCCACTTTCAGACCCACTGCATTCCCCACATAGCCTCTGCTTCCACAGGACTTGTGCAAGATTTTAATCCTGGCCTAGCAGCCATCCCCCAGAGAAGCTGAACCACAATCATGATGCTGTGAACACTGAGCAATTAGAATGTTTGCAGACACCAGCTCAACCAATCAATGTCCTAGGACACCTCACTGCCACAAGTGCAAAACAATGTAGATAGCTTACTCCGGTGGGCCTGCAAACATGTGGGTAGTAGCCACTGTCAGCACTGCTAGCACCCACCAACACAAAGACTGGAATTTTACCATGCAGCTGCACCTAAATTAGAAACCCAGGTAAACAGGGGAGCAATAAAGTTCTCCACACCATGCGAGTAGACCCTGTAGATGATCCCTGTAATTGTATCCCCACTGTGGCAAGCTACTACTAGGCACATAGTCCCCGGTATTCATCCCGGATTTGCCCTCAATCAGTACTTGTTACAGTGAGTGGAGAGGAGGAAGATCTTACTCTGGAGGCCGGCTGTCTGGTCCTAAGGCCCTTTGGAGAGAGATCCGGTCACTGGCATAGGCATTGAAACAGTGCTTGTCGTAGCCACGTTCTTTCTCTTTCGTCTCCTCTGGTGTCCACTGGTCCTTCTTGAAAGGTTTGCCATCAGCGCCTGGGCTATTGGGGTCTTGAGGTGGACGTTCCATGAAGGGTTTCAGTTCTGCTGGTGTGTAATATCCCGGCAGGCAGGACTTGCTGTCCCGGACAGGCACCTCTTGCTGAACCGGAGCTCCAATCTGCAGCTTTGGCATGGAGTCCCGGATGTTGTTGACGGCTCCCATCATTATGTCAATCATTTGGTCTTTCTTGACCACAATGTTCTTTAGCCAAGGCTCCTCCCTTTGGTCCCCATTGCCCACATCCCTTTGCATGATGAAGAGAAAGATCACAAAGGCAATGCCCACCAAAGCCAGCTTCAGTGGGCCGTAATGTCTTCGGAGCAGCCTCATCGTGAGCGTGGCTTCGGCGACTGCTCCTACATCAAAGACGCAGCCTCTTCAAACCTCTGCTTATTCTGTGGAATCTCACCATCTTTCTCCAAACCTAAGGAACACATAAAGAAACAATTAGAAGTCTCAGGGCAATTAGAAGGATGATTTTTTCTTTGGAGGCACATCCATCTCTGTTGTCATCCTCTTCATTGTGCCAGGCTCAGCCACTGACGCACAGTTCAAAATGGCAAATGAGGCAAAGAGGTGGGCAAAGGCCACTGTTTTCTAGGGCTGTGCAAGCCTCGGGCCTTGGATTCTGAAATCCGAATCACCGAGGCCATTTCATGGCGGATACGCTATTTTCTTCCACAGCCCTAGGCCCCCCCATACAGCCTAAAACTCCCAGCATCCAGTGCCTGGGAGGGCTGTACTTACCAGGGCCCAGGAGCAGAGGGAATACAGGAAGTAACTGCCACCATCGCCAGGTCCTCTGTGCTATCACTGGTTTCCCTGCACAATCGCCGGCTTCCCAGGGCGATCGGCTGCTGCTGCTTCAATCCAGAAGTCTCCATTGACCCTGGATGGGTCCATGTGACTTCTGCAGGTACCCTACAACTGCCCGCTTCAGTTTAACCACTGTGGATTACCGTGTCGTCTGAACAGGGTCACATTTAGGGTGGGGACAATATACAACCTCATTTACTGATTCCTTGGCAGATAGATAACCTACATTCATATTTCTTGTAAATGTAACAAAGCCGTGTAAACACTGGGGAAATATCTTAATGGGCTCTGAGAGTTTCAAGATTTCTAGTGTTAGACCTTTAACAGACATATAGCAATAATACACTCGCCAGCTATGGATTCTCCATGTCACAGAACTTACATCTGCCAGACTTCACTGCTTCAGGAGTTACCTCTTTCTGGCTTCACCCTGGCTGCAGTCCTATGCACTTACTTGGAAGTAAAGTGCTGCTGAAGCCAGTAGGATCTCTGATTAAACATGCTCAGAACCGGGCTATCTGACAGGTTAGTGCACGCACACACACAAATCTGTCTTCTGCATTGTCGTAGAATTAACCGTTGCTCACCACTGTGCAAACTTACAAACAAGAAGAACAAACTGATAAAGACACAGTAAATAAGGAAGTACAGTGATATTCTCTAGAGTTCAACAAAACAGCAGTTTTGGAAGGGATGGCAACTTTCAAAAGGCGAAAGAAGCAGCTTTAAGAAAAGGGAGTTTCCTATTTTACTTTCTTTGCATACTTTGTACAATCAATCCTTTCTGGAACCAAGCAATAGAGCCAGGCAAAAACCATTACTGAAGTCACAGTGGCATGGTCTCTGAATCAAGTGTGTGCGTGATCCCCAGGAAATTGTTGGAATTCTGAGAATCTCATATTTCAGAAATTAGAAAGAAAAGTTTCTTGCCTTCATGCCCACATAAATCAATGTGGAAATAGGATATAAAGAATCTCCAAAGGATCAGAAAATGAAACAAATAATGGAATTTCTCCAGTTTCAGACAGAAATACTTCTTTCCAGAATGTCATCTAGAATACCATCATTACTGGGAGAAACTTGCAGAGGGACTGCAGACTATATGCTGTGTATATGTGCGTACAAGCGGTCATCATAAGGTGGACCATATGTGCAGGAGAACCCAAGCAAATCCAGGATGACCATCATTTGTATTTGCAATTGTTGAACATACAATCATTGCACATACTTTGAACAAAGTGGGCTTCTAGACCATAAACACAGCAATGAAAAGTAGTACAATTGATTATTCAATTGCTGTGGCACCCCAGTTGTGGAATGAGCTCCCCAGAGAGGTCCGTCTGGCGCCTACACTGTACTCTTTTCGTCCTTTTTATTCTCTCAGTATTTTAACACTTAATTTTAACTTAAATTTAAATTTTAATGTTCTAACTCTGTATTTTAATCTTATATCAATTTTGCTGCGTGGTTTTATCCTGGTTGTGCTTTTTATACTGCATTTTGTATTTGTGCTTTTAACCTGTTGGTTGTTTTATTAAGGTTTTAATTTTTGTGAACCGCCCAGAGAGCTTCGGCTTTTGGGTGGTATAAAAATGTAATAAATAAATAAATAAATAAAATTCAGCAGATATTATGCATTCCTGCAACAATTGCATTTCCTACCTCAACCCCACAGGGATGCGAACAAGGATAGCAGCCAGGAAATTGCTTACTTCAGTACACATAATCAGGGCCTAATCTACACCAAGCAGGATATTGCACAATGAAAGTGGCATGAAAGCGGTATATAAAAGGCAGGAGCCAAACTACTGCTTTATAGCAGTACTGAAGTGCACTGACAACTGTTGGGGCCCATGACACATGCCATATAACACTTTCATAATGCTGTATCCAGCTTGATGTGGCCCCTGCCTTTTATATACCATGTTCATAGTGCAATATCCTGCTTGGTGTTGATTATGACCAGGTGAACTGAACACATGAACAAATAAAGTGAATGTGTACACTACACAGTAAAGCCCTATTAGGGATGTACGGCTTTAAAAAAAAATCTGTCTGCATTTTGCGGATTGTCAGGTGCCTTTTGTTTTCCTGGTTCACCTTTTGTTCTGCCATCTGTTCGTTGGTGGAATTAGATTTTTTTCAATTTCCCGCACTTGTTCTATAAATAAATTGCATACAATTCCAGACACCCCCCTGCAAGTCTGCAGAATCTATGTGACTTGGGAAAGGTCAGTCCACTGTGTAATCGGTGGGTTGGATTCATAGAAATCTGAACTACATGGTAACACTACTCTTCATAGGAACATAGGAAGATGCCTTATACTGAATCAGACCATTGATTTATCCAGCCCAGAATTGTCAACACTGATTGCCAGCAATGGCTCTCCAGAGTTTCAGGGCTTTTCTACATGAGGCTTTTAACCTGCACCTTTATCAAAGTTTCTTTGCTTCTAGAATCTTAACGTGATTAAGATCGGCTCGGTCACACATGTTTTTCCCCCAGGGCTTTTCTTTGTCTGCCTTTCTATATGTTCTATTATACAACCATTAGGTGGCGTTTTGGTGTAGCAGAATTGCGCAATTACACAAGGGCTCTATAACGCAGTTCAGAAAAAAAATTCACACTTTCCTCGCTGGAGGGGAAAGTCCTGATAATGGTCACAAAGCATGGGAGAGGCCCTGGAGGAGGATGACGTCATGTAAAGACCCCCCAACTACCATGAGTGAGCAATTACAAGCAGACAATAAATGTGACAGAGGTCTTTCTCAGTTCTACCTGGAGTTGCTCGGGATTGAATCTGGGTCCTTCTGCATGCAAAATATGTGCTCCACCCATCTTGCCATAATGACTTTGATGTGTCATGGGCCCCAACAGCTGTCATTGCACTTCAGTACCACTATAAAGCAGTGGTGTGGCTCCTGCAGTGCACTTCAATACCACTATAAAGCAATGGTGTGGCTCCTGCCTTTTATATACCACTTTCATAGTGGAATATCCTGCTTGGTGTAGATGAGCCCGTAAGCTCTTCTAATCACATGAAGGTTTCCTTGCCAGTGCTCGATGTAGAACATTCCTCCTACCTCATCCCATTCTTATAGAGGCAGTGTTGCAGCAAAGTAATTTTACTTCCTGGACTTAATAGTCTTATGGGTGTGTGTGTCTCTTTTAGATAGCCATGGGTACTAATTCAGCTGTGAGGCACGCAACTAACATTTCTCTTTTCCACACCATGCTTTGCAACTGCTTCTTCATTTCTGATAAAGCAAAAAACAACAACCAAGCAAACACAAAACAGAGTATTTGCTAACCCTGTTTTAAAAAGAAGACATACTAAGCAGGTGCAGTTCCAGATGTTAAGGTCATTTAAAGCCTCATCATGATGACAGAGTTTGCTTCTGCTGCCCTAATGTGAGCACGTTTACTTGTGAATAAGTACCACTTTGTTGCAGAAAAGAATAATATATTAAAATGCTCCTGGCGGTTTCACGTGGGCCTATGGCCCGCTTGGAATCCACCTGGAGAAGAGCCTTCAGTGTGGGGGCCCCCTTTCTCTTGAGGTCAGGCAGGTGCCAACACTGTGTTGTTTGCAGTGCCTCCTGAAAACATATTTATTTCGGGAAGCCCTGCTTGACTGACCAGCCATGGTATTCTGTTTTTTTTTTAAATAGTAATTTTTAATATGGAGTTTTATTCTTTTATCTTCTTAGCTTTTATTCTTTTATTGTTTACCACCCCTCTGTCTAGATGTGGTGGGGTATATAAATGTTGTAAATAAAATAAAAATAATAAAACAAGCATCTGTAATCATGGGCATGTTCAGCCAGGTGCCCCCTGACTATAAACCTTTTTTAAAAAACGGCCATGCCAGCCCAAGGCGCTCATATAAGCCCTGCTTGCTGCTGCCCTGATCACTTGCCATTCTCTGGGTGGACATTTGGGGGGCCCTGGACCAGGCAGCCCTAGCTGCTCCACTGGAGGATAGGGCATTAAGGGAGATACAGAAGAATGACAGAGAAAGTCCTCCCAAGAACAGAAAAAATACTGTTTGTAACTGAGTGGCCACAATGACCATGGCAAGGAATAAGGAGAAACCAGCATCTGCCTTTCCTTCCCCTTGGCAGAGAACTCTCTTTATCTAAGCAACGCCAAAGCCCGGCAGCGTTAACATTTGGTTAAGCTGAAATTACCTACCCCACCTATTCCAAACAGGATGTCCTTTTCTGTTCTTAGATGGGAAGAGGAGATACACTGTCAAGGAGAATGACTTGCACGATTTGTAGATTGCTCTTCTAAAAATAAAAGCAAAAGATGCACCCGAGTAACACGCAAGGGGTAAGATGGGGTGAGGGTGGGGGGAACCAGTCCCTGCTGAGAGGAAGGCTGCTGACATCTTTCTTCCTGTTTGAAAAAAAATTACCTCTTAGAGACACTTTTGAGACTTGAGTCATTAGTTCCAAACTAAAAGGCAGAGATGCAAAAGGCTGATTTGCTCCTATGGAATTTACAGCCAGGAATTGATGCGTGCCGTTTCCTGGCTCAGCACTTTTCCCACGCCTTTTGAATGGAAGAGGACTGAACCAGTGTGCACGTGTGTGCACACATGTAAGATGTGATATTGCCATGTACTACCTGACCATTTTTAAAAACAGAATCCTACCAAAAAAATCCACACCAATTTTAAAAGGCACGATAATTCCAAACAAATACACATTCTGCTAAATTAAGAACACTGAACTCAGGTCCAAAAAGAAATCTATAGAGGGAGGCACACACAGGCCTCCCCTTCACTCTCTCAATGCCACTTGAAAATGTGCTCTTGTAATATTTCTTAAGTGGGGACCTCCTAGATAGCTTATGCCGTACAAGTTGACATAGCTCTGCAGGGTTGCCTTTAAGAATCAAGGGGGGGGGGGAAGCAACAGCTACAAAGAAAGTCTTTAAACCTCTACATGGCGAGCAGGATGTCAGCATGCTTTTCTACAACCGTGTTTGCACAGTCATATGAAGATAAGCGCTTTGCATGCCTCTGAGATCTAGCAGGAAATATCAGGGTAGGAGCTTTTCAAGGGGAGGAAATGCAGAGAGGCACAGCGAAAGACGGGTTGAGTGGACAGGCATGAATAAACATGATGTATGCTCTCCAATACTGTTTTGTAGCTGAGGCTAATATTGTGGTCGGTGGTGTTTTTTTTAAAAAAAAATTTGATCCATCAAGAACACAATAGGGCCCATTATAACTTTTCATCAAGTATGACTAGCTGCTTTCTTTCCCTTCCTGGATTGCAATTTGGTTGTGGTGCGCAGATCGTGTGACAGCTCCTCCGGGGACTCCAATCCCTGATGCCCTGTAGCAGATTTTCCAAGAGGTAGGTTGAGTGGAATTGCATGAGCAACCCTGATTTGTGGCTTCAGTGAAACTGTCACACAACCCATTTGCTGTTGCTTCTCTGCAATCCTAGCCAGAATATACACCCACACGGGGCAAATTATTCTAACATGTTCATTCTCACCTACGGTAATTAAAGCAATCTTAGACCAATGAGTGCAAAGAAGGAAATGTTTGCTCCTAAGATAATGACTGCCACCTGCAGGCTTTAAAAAAATAACTACTGATTAAAAACTACATTTTGCTTTTTTAAAACACACACACACACGTTGCCCGAAAGATAATTTAAAAGATTTTAAAAGCTGATTAATTTAACCAATTGGAGCTCACGGCCCTAATTTGTGCAGCACCTTACTGGCAATATGGGCTTAAAAGGTTGCTAGCAAATAATTCAAAGCAGCCTAATTTAGTTTCTTAAATTATCCAGTTTCAAGCGAGCACTTCAGTCTCATTGGTGGATCCCTTCGCAAAAATGCTAGGGCAAGGCATTTGCTGGACCCAGGAGATCTAATTAAAAAAGGCCTTATGTTAGGAGACTTCTTCCTCCACTGGGGAGGATGCAGGGCAGGCAAAGCACTTAATGAGCTGTTCCTTCTTCTAATTGGGAGAACAAGCAACATGCTAAGGGGAATCCCCTTATTCCATCAGAGAAGACAGGATACCCTGGAGAAGAGGCTGATGCTAGGGAAAGTGGAAGGGAAAAGGAAGAGGGGCCGACCAAGGGCAAGATGGATGGATGATATTTTGGAGGTGACAGACTTGACCTTGGGGGAGCTAGGGGTGGCGACAGCCGACAGAAAGCTCTGGCGTGGGCTGGTCCATGAAGTCACGAAGAGTCGGAAACGACTGAACGAATAAACAACAACAAAAAGGAAGTAAGAGGAGCATTCCATCCCTGGCCCCCTTCCCCAAGACCCCAGTAACCCCCTGGGGCTGGAGTTTGGAGAGAGGAGGGGCCCACAGAGGAGCCAAAACCTCTGTGGGGCAGATGTGGAACCTTCATAGGCCAGAAGAACACCATCCAAACATTTTGTATATTTTTAACGTTTACTGTTTTAAACTTTTGTGACTCGCCCAGAGAGCTTCGGCTATGGGGCGGTATATAAATGTAATAAATAAATAAATAAATAAATGGTACCCCCAAAACAAGGCCTTTTAAAAATTAGATTTCTTTGGCCCAACAAATGCTTTCACCAAACATTTTACCAAGGGATCCACTAAGGACGTTTTATTCTCCCAACATTTGACCTTTTTATTCATAAGACCTTTTTATTCTCCCAACATTTTAACAATCTATAAATTTTAAATAACATGGTTTTAAATTTGTAATTTTGCATTGCTGCTGTTTTTATCTGGTTGAGCTTTTATATTGTATTTTATATTATGGTTTTATACTGTTGTTTTATACTTTGAATGGTTTTAATTTTTGTGAACCGCCCAGAGAGCTCCGGCTATTGGGCGGTATAGAAATGTAATAAATAAATAAATAAATAAATAAATTTATCTTTGCTTTGAGAGCCCTCACCTTTAGTTCTGCACATTCAAGGTAAAACACATTTCACATTTGATGAAGGTCAAAGAGCAATCAGCAACAAGATGGCTCTCCCTCCCACAATCTCAGGGTGTGTCTTTCCCTCAAGTAATCTTACCTTTCTACAGCTCAGAGCATTCGACCAGGGAGACAATCCTTGTTGTCCTTTGTTTGCTGAACAGAAACAGCCTTGCCGTTACGCAGAAAAGCATGTCGGTACATGTAAAGCGCATGTTGCAATTCTACTCAGGACAAGTGGTGTTAGGGACCAAGGGCAGGTTCCAGCACCTATTTTGTCTGCGCGCATTCAGAGAATGGTCACTGTAGTTGCCGAGGGGAAAGGAATTCTCCCCCAGGCCTGATGGGCTCATGACCCTTGTGGGAGAGGAGCAAAACCAAGCCTCTGAGCATTGCAATCTCTTTGCAGATGCTGCTTGATAGAACCCACATGCATGAGGACCAGAAACATGATTTTCTAAATAAAAATGACAGCCAGGATTTTTAAGAGCCCATGCAGAATTCCACACACTAATAATAATAATAATAATAATAATAATAATAATAATAATAATAATTTCTTACCCACCTCTCCCTCTGGATCGAGGCAGGGAACACCATTTAATACAATGTAATACATATAACTAATTAAAAGAGCATATAAAACCAATACAATATTAAAATAACAATCACAACATCTTAAAATACTTAGGTTTAAAATTCATCTGGGTAGACCTGCCAGAACCGCACATGACCAAGAACAAAACTCCATCAGAAAGGATACCTCCCATTTATTTCAGTGGGATTTACACAGAAGAGCCCTAATTATCTTAGCAGCAGCAACCACCATTATCAAACATGTTCCAGGTTAAGGGGTCAAGAGAAAGTATGTCCCCCCCCGCCCTAGCATGTTGCTCAGTTCATTTGTTTGGGCCGAGTTAACTTATTTGACTGAGCAACACCCTTCTCCACAGAAACCTTTTGACATGACACATTACATTTGCACCTGTTATCATCTGAATAATATGTCAAAAACTGAAAGAATAGCTTGTTACATAAAGGCTGAGTTGTGGAAGACAACGTTCAGAGCTCCGATTTCTAGGTCCCTCCAAGGATGGTTTTTCTCCATATGTTCTAGTGCTATGGGTAATAATCGCATGTTGATGTAGAGACCGCTCCAATCTCCACTTGCAAAGTACACACTGAAGGTAGTAAAAGGGTATTTACATTCCAATTGGTGCTAGTCCACATGGGACTGGCAGGATCAGCATTAGGGGAAGAAAGGATTACTGTGCCACAATTGCTCAAAAAGCCCTATAAAAGGAAGCGACGGGTTGTTTGGGAGACTGTTCTGCCACCACTGTTCCTAGCACGAACGTCAAGCAGGTGAGGACATACGCAATGGTAGACAACCGCACAACTCTTTTGGATAAGGTGCTGATGTGACTAATGGTGACCAACGTTAAGTCAGGGTGTTTGTTTTGTTGAATTGTAAGTTCTTTTAGCTTTTAAGCCATTTCGCTCTTTTTATTGATGCCTTTGCTATGGGTGATGTTCTTAATGTTAATCACCCTAAGTTATCTTGAGTGCCCAATTAAGCATACAGGGGGGATTTAAGTGTTCTCTCAGGCTTATCGACTGGACTAGAATATATATGTGCACATGTTGTCTGGATGAGGCACATGTGCATCTCATTCTTAGGGTGGCAGGGTGTCCCCTTTTACAGAGGGCAGTCCTCTATTTGAAGGACTGCCAGGGGAACATCCTCTGTCTAAAGGCATCCTCTATTCGATGGCTGCCTGGTCCAAAAGCCAGTTTAAAGGTAAAGAACCATGAGAATCCGAGCCTGTCAACACTTGGCATCAGACTGAGCAAAGCACAGCCTTCCACACTATAGTGAGATGTACTGTATTTCTATTTAAGTTATATTAATTATTTCTATATTTGCCTCTATACATATTCCTTAGCACATGCAAATTTTATGCAAACCAGGGACCTCTTCTGTCCTCCATTTTCATGAGGCATGTCTTTTTTATTTTGGAGATTTTACAAGTAGAATAAGGAAGCACCTCATTCTGATCTGCCTAGCAACCCTCAGTCTTCAAAGTACTTTTATAGCCAAGGGCCAGTGTCAGGGGTCAGCATCACCGGGCACCTGCCAAGGCCCATACTCTGGCAGTGGGGCCACTTCCGACCATACCAGAGCCCCTTGACCTGCTGCTGCTCATCTTGCCATTGTGATTTAAAATGGTTGTATATAGTTTTTAAGTGTTTTTATCCTGTGTAAACCTCCCAGAAAGCTTCGGCTATGGGGCGATATACAAACGTAAGAAATAAATAATAATAACAATAACAATAATAATTGCTTCCCCGCTATGTCCCTCTGGGTCAGGGAGAAAGTACAAGCAAACAATGGGAGTGAGGACAAAGCATGGCTGATCACTCAACTGCCCTATTCTGGGGCAGCAGTAGTTATGGGCCCAGAGGTAGAAGGAGAACAAGTGGGCAAGTGTGAGAGGAGGTGAGGGGCCTCTAAAATCTGGAGCTGGCCTCCCAATACTATACAGATTTGGATGGGCTAAGCCCATTTCTTTTAGTGGGATTCAGTATAGCTAACCAGTGCATAGAATCAGGTTGCACTACTTCCTTGTTTGAAATCCGTTTTAAGGGCTGGACGCTGTGGGCCCAAGAAATGAGCTGACATATCTACATGCACACCGAAAAGTCAGAAGTAATACAACAAGACGCAATAGACAAGCTACAACCTAGCACCTTATATCCTGGGTTTTTCCATCATCTCTATTTCTGACGTTCATCAGAGAATCACCTAGTGGAGGATGATTCTTCACAAAGGTCAGGATTCATACTAATCTGCAATGTAGATCTGGATTCTGCTGATAAAACACAGCTCTTTAATTCTAACTGCCAATTACTCTAAGGAAATTACCACTAACACAAATGGTGAAAAAAAATCACTGCTACAAAAATACACACAAAGTGAGAATCTTCATCAGGTTTCTTTTAAATTTAAGTACCACAATTCAACTTGGCTGGTCTAAAAAAACACCCCTGAAGACTTGCAGACAGGCTGGCGTCAAGGGTGGGCATAGTTGGGTATCTGTTGAGGGCCTACACACCCCAACAGGAGCCCAGTGACAACAGCCTCTGGACTTGCTCCTGCTCTTCATCATTGCAACCTACTTGTTCACCTGCCTCTCGCTCTGGCCCAGACAACAGAGGTGGCGAGAAGGAAAAGCAGCAGATGCCACGGCCCGCTTTCTCCCTGGCTCTCTGCCTATCAAGCCAGCAAGTCGTAGCAATGATGATGAAGAAGAGGTTGAGGAGCAAGTACAGCTGGTGACACTGGTGGTGAGAAGACAGACTCACTGAGGGAGGGGGGCATTAAGAGTGTTTTGCCCAAAGACCCTGAAAAACCTGGAGCTGGCATTGCCTGCAAAGAGCCAATACAACTGCCAGAAAGCTCAGCATATCGGCTTCCCATCGCTCTCCCTTTCTCTGCGCGCATGTGTTTTTCCTTTACAAGAGGTGCTACGCATGTGTTGCAGTTCTAATTGTTGGCTTCAACTTCTTGTTCCCACATATCCCCTTCTCAGACTCGTTCCTGCTTGAAACGGAACAGAATTTTTATTATTGTTTCTTAGTGGAGTACATACCTATTAAGGAAACACGGACCATCCCAGGATGTCTGTGGAAATATACATGACTCCCAAGGATGCTGGTTGACAATACTATTGTTTATAGCAGCTTTTAACTGAATTTAGGACCTTCTAAGTACATTTCTGTTATTGGTTTTAAATGTAGCTTAAGCTGGCGTGGGCTACTGACTTTGTTTTTTGCTGCTACTGATAATTGCCCTGTTTTTACAGTTACTTTAACAGTTTATTTTTGTATGATTTTTTAAAATTATGTCACAAGGTACCTTGAGAGGTGGATATAGGCATTTAAGTTTAAATAATTAAAAGCAATAAAGAACAGTGAGGCGGCAGAAGACAGGGAAGACTTTGACAAGAGGAATGTTGCAATAATAATAATAATAATAATAATAATAATAATAAAATAATAATGGCCAATGCCTCAATCCAAAGCTAATAAGGCCCAGAGGAAGATGTAAAGGCCCCCCAAATTTCCTATCACTAAGAAAGTATCAATAACTGCATTTGTAAATATCAATCCCGTTACACTGGTCTCTCTATTCTCCACCTACCTATTTATTTATTTAATTACATTTATATACCGCCCCACAGCCGAAGCTCTCTGGGCGGTTTACAACATTTAAAAATAGTAAACATTAAACCTACTGAAATGTAACTTGTAACTTCCTTGGGGCAGGGATCTGCCTTTTTGCTTCTTCCATGAAATAACATGTAGATGAAGAGTACTTGAATAGGGTGCCTTTGCCAGTGGAATTTAAGCTGCTGGCTACGAGAGGGAGAGAGAGAGAGAGAGAGAGAGAGAGAGAGAGCCTTCCCAGTTTATGGAGGCTTGCTTGGCACCCACATTGCTATTTTATCAGTGCCAGGCAAAGACTTTCCTTTTCCCCCAGGAATTTCAGAGTTTAGTTGTTGTTTTATAGATTTTATGTCTGTCTTCATATTGTATAGTATGATTTTAGTTTTTGTGATTTTATTGTATTTTATTGGTTTAGGTTTTGTAATCTGACCAAAGTACACTTGTTATCAGGTGGATTTAAAATATAATACATAATAAAATAGGTGGGGCCCCGGCCACTGTATCCTCAATCAAGGAAGAGGAACGATCTGTTGTCTGAACCCAGGACATTTTCCACAGGGTGGCTTGTTAACCATGCAGTGTGGCGTATTTTCTCGAACAAACCACCTTGAAATACCATAGTTTGTTGTTGTGATGTTCAGGGTGGTTAATAAGCTACCCTCTGCAAAATGCCCTGGATTCAGACAACACGCTAATCCACGGTTCAACAACAATCCATGCTCAACTACTGAGTGTGGGTTAGCGGCTTGTTTGAACCCAGGCAATCTTTTCCACCACGTGCTACTTACTAGGGGTGTGCACGGACCCCCCGCTCCACTTCACTTGCAGATCCGCCATTTTTCGGATCGGGCCGCTCCGCCCCGCCCCCGCTCCGCCCACTTCCGCTCCGCTCCGCCCGGAGCTCCGGATCCGGAGCTCCGTTTCCCCCCCCCATAGGCTTGCATTGAAAGCTAAAAAATTATACAACTTTTTTTCTGTTCAAGTTAGAAACCTCATGTTTGGCACCATGACACCTCATGGGGATATACACACGCACGCCAAGTTTCAAAGCAATCCCATCATCCCCTGATTTTTGGCGAATTTTTGAAAATCGGGCACCCCACACACAACATCCCTGCGAGGTGTGTTAAAAAACACGGGGAAAAGCCCGTTCAGATGTAGAAAGAGAAGTTTCCCAGAATCCCAAGTTACCTGTTTTGCCTATGCCCTCCTCCAACTTTGGGATCATCATGACCGGGAGCTGACTCTGCCCCTCAGCCCTTTGAAAAAGGTATTTTTCCCGCCGATTTTTTAAAAACTTCTAGCCCGCGACCCGTACGATGCAGAAAGTTGAGAGTGGTCTCAAAATGACCCCCATCCACGACTCTCTGTGCACAAGAATTTTCAGAATGATAGCTTAAACCCCCCCCCAGTTATCCCCGATTCTTTCCCTCAATGCAATCCTATGGGCGAAAAGCCGAAAACGCAGTTTGAGCCGCGCGGTTGACCCGATTTTCACAAAAATATAGCCCGCGACCCGTACGATGCAGAAAGTTGAGAGTGGTCTCAAAATGACCCCCATCCACGACTCTCTGTGCACAAGAATTTTCAGAATGATAGCTTAACCCCCCCCCCAGTTATCCCCGATTCTTTCCCTCAATGCAATCCTATGGGCGAAAAGCCGAAAACGCAGTTTGAGCCGCGCGGTTGACCCGATTTTCACAAAAATATAGCCCGCGACCCGTACGATGCAGAAAGTTGAGAGTGGTCTCAAAATGACCCCCATCCACGACTCTCTGTGCACAAGAATTTTCAGAATGATAGCTTAAACCCCCCCCCCAGTTATCCCCGATTCTTTCCCTCAATGCAATCCTATGGGCGAAAAGCCGAAAACGCAGTTTGAGCCGCGCGGTTGACCCGATTTTCACAAAAATATAGCCCGTGACCCGTACGATGCAGAGAGGTGAGAGTGGTCTCAAAATGACCCCCATCCACGACTCTCTGTGCACAAGAATTTTCAGAATGATAGCTTCAAAAACAACGTAGTTATGCGCGATTATTTGCCGCAATGCAATCCTATGGCGAAATGTTTTCAAGATGGCAACCGGAGCGCTCCGCCTGAACTCGGAGCTCCGAAAAATGGCCGCTTCTCTTCGCCTTGCTTCTAGGGGGTCCGCGGTCCGCTCCTACTCCACCTCTGGGTAAGGCGGAGCAGGCCAATCCGCTACTGCTTCTACGCTCCTAATCGGAGCGGAGCACATCCCTACTACTTACTCCTTTTTTTTTTTTTTTTTTAATAATTTTTATTCATTTTCAACACTATATAAACATAGATAAACA
Source organism: Elgaria multicarinata webbii (assembly GCF_023053635.1). Classification (NCBI taxonomy): domain Eukaryota; kingdom Metazoa; phylum Chordata; class Lepidosauria; order Squamata; family Anguidae; genus Elgaria; species Elgaria multicarinata. Next base: position 26,726,428 of record NC_086173.1, read on the forward strand.
TTTCCAAAATATAACTGAAACAAACACAATAAGAAAAAAAAAATACATCAAATATCTGCTGCATACATATTGAATAATTGTTGAGTACAAATATCAAAAACTATTACATATGCCTTATCACACTACAACATCTTCATTCTTAACATAAAAGTGCACCCCCCACCTCGGGATCATTCTTGAGTCCAAAATCTAATCATTTCTTCTGCTGGTGGTTTCCCACTTCCCTTAGTAAACACGAACACTAGGAACTGTTTCCAGATTCCTTCGAACTCATTTATTTTAGTTACGCCTTTTCTCCACTTAATATTGCATGTCAGTTTATCATTAATGGCTATGTCCCATACTACTTTATACCATTCCTCAATAGAATATTCCCCTTGGATCTTCCAGTTCCTAGCTATCATCAATCGTGCTGCAACCAACAAACTCGATATCAGCTCTATAGTTCCTTTTCCACACTTTATATCTTCAAATAGTGACAGCAGTGCTATTTTTGGTGTTTGTTCTATTTTCATTCCCACTATTTCTTCAATTTCTGAGAACACCATCTTCCATAATCTTTGTACATATTTGCATTGCCACCACATATGTAAATACGTTCCTTTTTCCCCACATCCTCTCCAACAATTTGCTGAATGTTGATCACTTATCTTATTCAATCTAACCGGGGTTAGGTACCACCTCCATAAAATTTTAAAATAATTCTCCTTTATTCTTACTGATAAACTTCTCAACACTCTTTGTTTCCATAGTCCCTCCCAGCTCTGTCGCCCTATTTGTATCTTCAAATCTGATTCCCAAATCATTTTCTCTGTATTCTCTCTAAACTCCTTCTCTAACAATATTTTATATATTTCACTCATTAATCCTTTTGAAACTATACTACCTCCTTTTCCTTTCTCCTTACTTACTACTAATTCTTCAAACCTCGTCATCTTTCTGCACATTCTATTATCTTTAATCCACTTTTTATTCCATTGTTCTAATTGACCATATTCTAACCAAGATAGCTTCTTCTCCTTTAACAAATTTTCCATATCCTCTCTTGTTTTAATATCTCTTACCCAATCCTTTAATTTTATTTTATTTTTCTCTTTTAATATTTTACATAATCTACCCTTTAGATCCTCTGGGAAATTCTTTAACATTATTATCGGTGCTAAGGGAGAGTTGCTCGGAAGCAGCTTCCCTTTAAATTTACTCCAAATTTCCCATTGAGTCCTCAGGAGTGGATTATCTATACTTCCAACCCACTTTCTTCCTCCATCTTTAAAAAAAACATTCTCCAGATTCATCTCTACCTTACTTATGATTTTTTCTTCCATCCAATATAAATCTCCTACTCCCATAATTGCTTCTACAACATGTCTTAATCTATTTGCTACGTAGTATAATTTTATGTTTGGGAGACCCATTCCCCCCTTTTTTTGGCTTAGGTACCAATTATTTTTATTCACTCTTGCTCTCTTTTCTCCATTACAATATTTATTAATAATATTTTGCCAACTTTTTATCTCGGTTTCTGATATTTTTATAGGTAGCATCCTAAATACAAAATTAATTTTAGCTAATATCTTCATTTTTATCAAAGCTATTCTCCCAAACCAAGATAAATTTAATCTTTTATATTTCTCCAATTTCTCTAGTACCTCCTTCTTTAACCTCGTTAAATTTTCCCTTTCTAAATTCTCTAGATTTTTTGTAATTTTAATTCCCAAATATTTAATCTCGTTCTTAACTTTCAATTCCATTCCCTTAAATTCCCAATCCTTTTAACTCCTTTTAACTGGAAATGCTGAGAAACTCCAGCTAAAAGGAGACCTTCTGCATGCAAAGCATGGGTTTTACCCCTGAGCCACAGAGGCGAGTTTACCCATTACTCTTTATAATGGCCTCTTCAAGCTGCTTGCAGCTTAAAATCAAACACCCATTCTTAAACTGCTGCTACAACTGCTGCTTGTGCTACAACTGTGCCAATCATGTATAAAGGGTTTGGTCAGGTTTCCGATACCAGACATGCACACCCAAGAAGTACACCCAAGAGAAGGAAGAATGGAGCAAATAATGAGCGTCATTTTGGAGCATCATTTCAGACAAGCCTGCATTAGCCAACCAGCCAAGCACAGTAAAGCACAAGACGCAAGTCATACGAGGTAAGTAGTACCTACATCAGATCTGATACGCATATGTGCTTATATGAAATGAAAGCAAACAGTAAAAGGAGTGGGGAACCCTGCTTCATATATACACGCCCACACAATAGAGGTTGATCTGCTTAGAGTACTGGGTTACCTTGCATTTGTAAACCTTACTCCTCCACTGAAAATCTCAAATAAGGTACATTTGACAAGCAGATCCTCTGCTGGAATCTTCTGAGAACAGTACTGGGTGCTCATAACGAAAAAATCCCAGACAATTAAGTTTTTGGAATTTATAAACCAGACATCCCCAACCTGACGTCCTCCAGATATTTTGGATTTCGATTCCCATCAGCCCCAGCCAGCATGGCCAATGGTCAGGAGTGCTGGGGGTTGTAATCCAAAACATCTGGAGGTGTTGTGATTCCAAGCCCTCCTGCCGTTGAAGTGAGGGCACCAGGTTGGGGAAATCTGGTTTTATAGGCTCAGCTATAAATCATGACTGCCATGACCCTAACCATAGGAAATGTATGGAGTAGAATAGCAACCACTTCCCTCACTTTCAACACCAGTCACGAGGGCAGACCCTGAAGGGCCATATTAAACAGAATGCGATGCGCAGACTTTAAGAGGCTAGAAAGGAACAAGTCTCAAGACGTTGCTATGACAGAGCTACATCTGACACATTACCTATACCAAACCTTTGCGATACAGTGGCTGAACACAGTGACAGGAAGTGTGAAGTAGGTGGTGGTTGCAGTTTCCAAAATATGCTGAGCCTGAGCAGGGCTGGCTCAAGACATTTTGCTGCCTGAGACCAACAACAAGATGGCGCTCACTCCCATTCCATGTACAAAAGCCAAGTTGATTAGCAGATGAATCTTATTTCAGTACAAGGGATGGAACACCTTCCTCTACTGGATTTGAAGGCAGCTGGCTGCCCTAGGGGGCATAGGGGAAACCCTGTGGCCTACAGCTCTCTCTCCTTCAACACTTTCCTGCCACCTCCCAGGATCTGCCACCTGAAGTAACTGCCTCACTCAGCATAATGGTAGCGCCAGCCCTGAGCCCGAGCTACGTAGTGGATTAGACCTCCCACGTTCTTAACTGGTGGCTAAGAGTGTGACCTACATCAAGCAGGAAGTTCCTGGTTCAAATCTCCCCTCAGCCATAAACTGGCCTTAAGCAAGCTGTCCTCTCTCAGCTTCAGATTTCACACTTGCAACGTAGAGATAATCAGTATCTTGTATGCAAGGGTGCTGCATGGATTACACACGCAGAGTATTTTAAGCACTCAGAAAGCATCCACTTCCTTTCCTTGCCCCTTCTCACCAATAACTTTGCAATCATAAGTTGCTGGGGCAACGAGATGAGGAATTAATACCAAGGAAAGCCAATGCAAGTTCCCTGCAGTGATGGAATGAGAGAAGCTCAGAGGATGGCAACAAGGGAGAGGGCCTTTTCAGAGGTGGCTCCCCAATTATAGAATGATCTCCTTGATGAGGCTCGCCTGGCACCAACATTGTTATCTTTTCGGTGCCAGGTCAAGACTTTTCTCTTCTCCCAGGCAATTAACAGCATATGTTGAGGTTTTAACTGACTCAGAATAGATGGATATTGTATGTAATTGTTTTTTATGCTTTTTATAGTTTTAAATTTTGTATATTTGTTTTTTATGTTCCGTGTTTTAATCTTTGTAAACCACATAGCGAGCTACGGCTATGGGACGGTACATAAATGTAATAAATAAATAAAATAAATAAAAGTTGGGGCAAGCCCATTCCAGAGCCTGCATGCCATTTTCACCCCCTGGAATTGGCCTGGAAGACCCTTTTGCTGGCTGCATATGGGGTTTCTATCAGCTTCCCATGGGATACCTGTACATTCCTGCTGTGGGGCATGTAGCAGGTGGGGAATGAAAATGGGAAAGTAGCTCACAGGGGGAGGAAAGGTTATTGATCACCCCAATCTGATTCAAAACTCAGGAGGAGATCTTGCTTGCAAGATCACATGTGCCTCTGAGAGGCAGCCACATCAAATATTCCAAGGAGCCTCATCCAGTATTGAAGGGCCTCATTCTGGCACCAAAGAAGCACTGAGCTAAAAAAAAAAAAAAGCCTAACAAGGAATGGCCAGGGTTAGAGAGGCTCAAAGAGAAGGAAGACACACAACTACGGACACCTTCCTCAAGTTTCTTTCAAGCATGAAGGGCTTTATTTACCTTTAAAGATGAAATCTGAGAATGGCAGAAACCCACATTAGTGAACCGCATTCTCGATTTTAACTCTCACCCAGCAAAAAGAAATCTAACCATCGATCTACCTGGTAGATAACCCAGCCAAGACTATAGACTGCCACTACGCTTTCTGCAGTGGGATTTCATAAAAAGATCTCAGTTACGGTTGGCTTGGATTTATCTTTTTGAGAAATCAACATTCACTTGCAATCCTTTGTCTGCAGGCAACACAGATTGCATCTTCAAATGCAGCTCTGCCAACATTTCAGGGTAAGGGGTTTTGAGAGAACTCGAGTGACCAGTGGTGGCTGCTAACAAAAAGAAAACCAGTTCTCTCTACAGCACTTTCAGCACTAGCAGTCAGAGGTGTAGCCAGCTTATTGGTTTCACCCCAACCCTTGAGCACCTACGATATCAAGGACATTTCTAGTGATATCCTATTCATTATGTTTTAAACTCACCCTTCCTCCAAAGAGCTAAGAGGAACACACACAGTTTATTTTATTTTTATTTGTTGCATTTATATCCTGCCTTTTCTCCTCCAAGGAACCCAAGGCAGCGTACATAACCCTCCTCCTCTCCATTTTTATCCTCACAACAACTACCCTGTGAAGTAGGTTGGGTTGAGAGTCTGTGACTGGCCCAAAGTCACCCAGTGGGTTTCCATGGCTGTGTGGGGACTAGAACCCGGATCTCCCAACTCCCAGTCTGACATTTTAGCCACTACACCACACCGGCCCTCCCCACCACAGTGTTATCCTCACAACAACTCTGAGATAGAGTGAGCCAGTCATGGTACTTCAGCATAAAAGAGGTGGAGGATTTGAACCCGAGTCTCCCCCGACCTAATCTAATCACAGAATGAGCCCTCATCTGATGCCCATGCAGATTATGGATTGTTCAGCTCCATAAGCTTTGAGCGCACAGCCTATTTGCTGACGTAGACCTGCTGGTCCAGCATTTTGTTCCCACAGTGGCCAAACAGATGCCCATGGGAAGCAGGACGTGAGTACAATAGCACTCTTGCTCAAGTCCCCTAGCATCTGGCATTCAGAAGCAAGTCTCTGATACTGGAGGTTACAAAATACAGCCCACCCCCAGTCCCGCTGACAGCCAGTCTTAGGGGTGGGTGAGCTGCCTGGGACACTGAGCTGAAGAGGGTGCCAAGCTGAGCTCAGCGGCTGTGTTTTTTGAATGTTTTGTCTGCAGTGAGCAAGGGTGCCAAAGAGCAAGTGTGTGTAATGCTTCCCCCCACTCAAGGTTATATATGTTGTTCAGGTAACTAACTACAAAATTGAACTTCTTTTAAGTCGGGGCAGCAACAGAGATAAGATTGGTCACGCAGGCTTATGATTGGCCCAGGCCAAGGAGCCCTGCAAAGCTGACCACGGGGTGGGCGGAGCACCAAAGGCACTTCTTGCCCAGGCCGGTATTTATTCTATGCCTGCCCCCACCCACCGTGTGAAGTGTGTGTATTGTGTATATTACCTACACAAGCCATTTGAATTGAAGTTATCAGCAGGTCAAAGTACAAGTTATCAGCAGGTCAAAGTGCAAACACGCCACAGAGAGGTGTTAATCTTGTGCCACGTTTTATGCATTTTTAACTTCCAGAGGCTGTTATTAATTCTTCATACAGAATTTCAACATGCAGAGGGCTTTATAACCTGTGTCTTACTTTTGCAACTCTTCAGAGAGGCATGACATCACAGTCACTCCTGTTTCACACATGAGAAACTTAAGCTCAAAGAACAATTCCCTCCCAGGGTAAATTCAAGGGGGGGGGACTCCACCTGCATCAACTTTTGCACCCCAGGCTGCTGTTGGAAGTTCAGGAGCAAGGGCAGTAAAAGCATTGGCAACTTTGCTGCAAACCTCTCTTTAGCTCTGTAGCTTTTGCAGGACCTCATCAGAATCAACCATTCTATCATTCTTAGAAATCTCATAAATATCTATGTGTATCCATACACAAACACAATTTATGTGTTGCTTTACAACCTTGTTCTTCCATACAAAGACTATGTAAGGGGCAGGCAATCACTGTTCCATTTTAAAGATGAGCAACTGAGGCTGAGATAATGAGACTTGCTCAAACATGTAGCACATGTACAATGTCAAATTAAAGCCCCCCACACTTAAGTCTTAGTTTGCAATCCTAAATCCATTTACTTGGGATGCACTCCCATTGAACATAATGGATTTTATTGCTGGATAAACATGCATAGGACAGCATGGTAAACTATCTACTGCTACATCAAGAGCCAACAAACTGCATTTTTAGGAAACCTGGGGTTGCTTAATAAAGTGAGTAGATTCCTCTAAAGAAGCAACTGCAGTGGAGTGTTGGATGCATTCCAAGGTGCTCTTTCTCATTGCATCCACGACAAGAGTAAGATGCAGCCACACTGACCCAGTTCACATGATGAAATAATCCATGGTTTGTTAACCATAGGTTGTCTGAAAGCATGCAGGAGCAAGCAAGCTGGCTACCAACTACATTTCTGCTTCAAGCGTGTCTAACAGATGCACAAATCTGGACCTCTGGGTTGTTGAGGGAGAGAACCCCAAAACAAGCCATGGGTACCACCTCTGGAAAAAAAATGGTTTGCAGATCAAGGAGAACAAGCCAGGCACAGGTTGATCCTGGGTTGTTTAGTGTACTGGAAGCAGTAGAGCGGTCAGGAGGCTATTTGCTTGCTAACAAACCATGGGGAGTTTTTTTGTACAAACCAGGTCACTGATGGGTGCTCAGTTAGAGTAGCCACCAACAAAGTGGAAATGCATCCGCCCCCCAAAAGGACAAGAGAGAACCATGATTTGCATAAGATTTAAATATGCTAATTTACTATTATAATTTAACTAGTACATCTCACCATAGTGTGGAAGACTGTGACCAGTTGGACTATGTGCCTGCCTGTTCAATGTGCTGTCCAGGTGCTCACTGTTCATGGGCCACAGTTCTTTTGTTTCTTTATTTTTAAACCAGAATTAGGCAAGGCAACCCTTGAAATAGAGGGCAGTCCTCTGGCAGCCCTTGAAATAGAGGACTGCCCTATGTAAAAGAAGTCACATGGCTACTGTGCCCCCATGAAATTTGCCCCAGAACCCTGTACACTGTGTAACTACACAGCAGACAAATTGATGTGGAAAAGTTTCTGTGAGGGTAAGAAATTTTGAGAACCACTGCTGTATACAGCAGACTGGGGCCAGATCTAAATCTTGTGTCATATTGATAAGATTCCATCATGCTGTTAGCATATCCCTCTTACATAGCTATACCTCGTAGTGCACACAATGACATCTGTTGTGGTATTGTAGATAATAGGGAATAAAAAGCAGGAAATAACACTAGAAAAGCAGGATATGGAATGAGCCCCAACATCAGTACACTTTAATACTGATTTAAATAAGCACTAGTGTACATCTAGCCTGACTCCCAAGAATCATGTCTTCCAGATTCTGGAAGACATTCTGGAACTTTATAAATCTGGAGCTCTTAGCGATACTTTCCAGATTCAAGGACAAACTGTTCTTGAGACCCAAACACTTGCTCTCCCTGCCCCCCACCCCACCCCACGGTCGCTATTCTACCTTGATAAAAACTGTTTTCACTTCAAAGCACTCCATCACAAACAGATGACAACATTACAGCTTTAAGTTTACTACATGTTAAATATGCCTTGTAAAATATGACAGACTGTATTAATACTCCAGGCCTTTGCTGGAAAAGACGTTTTGCTCAAATGCTGGAAGAGGGACAACTTGGTCAGAGCTCACCCTATTGTGTGTGTGTGTAGAAAAGGCTATTCCACATCTGTACCCTTAACTCCCCCACCCCAATTCAGCACTCACTTACGGCAAGAACTACCATAATCAGACAGAGGATACAGAGATCTTTTCTTCTTCCATAGGGCACACAGCAGAAGTTACTCTGAGGGTCTGGTGCTGTTAAGCCACCTCTGCCTAGATTTTTGATTTTTTTAAAAAAAGTTTAGGGCAGGGGTGGGCAACTTGTGGCTGACAACTCCCATCAGCTCTAGCCAGCACGGCCATTGGTGAAGGATCATGGGAGTTGTAGGTCAAAACATGGAGGATCAACAAGTTGTCCACCCCTGGTTTAGGGTATTATGGCCATAACGCACTTTTCTCCCACAGCTCTTTCTAGAAACCATTTTTTATAACGCACACATTTTTGAGAATTGAGATCTTAAAGTATTGATTGAGAGACTGCAAGTGCAACACTTCCAAATGCCCCTGGGTATTCATGCTGTTGTACCGGCTGAGTTAACAGTCATCCGTCAATATGATAAAGGTAAGAAACTTAACATGTTTAGTCATGCATCAGCTAACTCCATGATGGCAGGCCGTAATCTTTAATCAGCTAACAGGTGCTTACCTTTCCACACAGGTTGGCTCGCTAGCATTGAGGTTACCCCTTGATGAAACTTTACAATCCCACCTTTTGGCTAGTTGGGAAAAGAGCATGAGAAAAGAGATGGAGGCTTCCTTCTACGGCAACATTGCTACCTGGGTAAAAGTCTTGAAATGGCAATGTACAAACCTTGCAGAGCAATCAAATCCAACATGCAGCCTTATCCTGTGCATGCTTGCTCAGAACTTAGTTCCATTGAATTCAAGGGGCTTCTTCAAATTAACACTCTCTCATGACTAGACACTGGGGAAATGTGTTCGGAAACTTCAGCTGGGCCGGATCTACACTACTGCTTTAAAGCGCTTTATAACAGTTTTTCAGCGCTTTAAAGCAGTTAAAGCGCTTTATAAGCAGTAGTGTAGATCCTGCCCAGGTTCAAAGAGCTGTAGCCAGAGTGTTGACCAGGGCTGGTTACAGGAAGCATACAAGTCCTGTTAAACAGCTCCACTGGCTTCCAGTTTGTTTCCGAGGACAATTCAAAGTGCTGGTAATGACCTATAAAGCCTTATATGAGCTTATCTGAAAGACCGTATTCTCCCATACAAGCCTGCCCGTACTTTAAGAGATTCAGGGGAAGCCCTTCTCTCAGTGCCGCCATCACAGGCGCACCTGGTGGGAACGAGGGAGAGGGCCTTCTCGGTGGCTGTTCCAGTGCTCTGGAACTCTCTTCCCAGGGAAGCTAGGCTGGCTCCCTCCTTGATGTGCTGTAGGAGGCAGGCAAGGACTTTTTTGTTCCAGCAGGCCTTTAGTGAATAATTGGGACCTCTGCCTGTGCCAAGGACTTTTAAAACTGTCATTTTAAAATTTTTAATATTGGAATATATTTTTAACTTTGTATATTTCTATTTATAGGTTTTAAATGTATATGTTTTAAATTCTGTAATGCCGCCTTGAGGCCCAGAATTGGAGAAAAAGCGGGATATAATAATAATAAAAAATAAAAATAAATTGGCAGTGGTATTAAACATTGTGATTCACTGGAAGGTCCCACTCTCATTAGTTTGGATTTGTCACATCCAACTCTAGATAAAGCAACAAAAACACATTGTACAATAATAATAATAATAATAATAATAATAATAATAATAATAATAATAATAATATAACAGAACAATCCTATGGGTATTTATTCAGAAGTTATCTCCAAAGAGATGAATAAGGTTTACTGCCAGGTAAGTGTGTACACAGGATTTACAGCCATGTTCATACAAATAATTTAGGCAATGCTTGATGTTAAGGCAGTGCTAGGCCAAGGGCAAAGTGATTTAGAAGCTCACTACAAGGAAAGGAGGAAGAACCAATGTTTGTGTACATGCAACAGGAAAGGCACTGAAATCTGTCTACTCTACATGTAGATTTTTGCAGGAGCAAATTGGGGGTCATACATGACACACACTCAAAAGCCAAAGGAAGCTGTGTTGGTTCACAGAAAAACAAAAAACATTGCCCACAGTTGGGCAAATCATTTATTAGGACCTGGACTTCAACAGACCACTTTTTGGGCTCCGGCGTTTTTAACTGGCCTCTTGGTTCTTATGGTTTGAACAACAGGCTGATCTGCAGACATTAGGAGTTGATAAAATTTATCTCCTCCTCCAGTGCCTGTTGACTTCAGCAGATTAAACTGCTGTTCAACGGCACAAGAGCAAGAAGAGCTGCATTGTGGTCAATGGTAACTCTGCTCACTTTTATTATATAGGTTGGGAAAGTGAACCGGAAAATTCCACTCCCCTGCCTTGCCTTGGATTAAACATCCCCCTCCCATCAGTATTTAATTTCTAAAATGAATGAGAGCTGTCAGGAAGTTGCATTTTCTGTCCTGGAAACCATTCTCCTTAATCTCAGGTTTATGGCATGTTGGTTGCAGTTACTCTCCATTGAGGGATATTTCATCATCACCATCATCTTAATTTGTATGTTTCTTTCTTACAATGATATGCCCAAAGCGGTTCACAATGCAACAGCAATACAAAATAAAAATAAAAATGCACAACAATTGCATCAATTGCAATAGTACATCATTGAAATAATAAACAACCCATACAATACAATTCATTAAATACTATCAAATTTTAAATTCATTATAAAATAGGCCATATCAACCAGTACAATATAATATCAGTTGTTATTACCGGTCAGAGGCAAATACACTGAACCTTTCCAGTGCACTAACAAATAAGAGAGCCTGCAACTATCTTCCCCAAAGTACCAGGTGCTTTCCTAAGTAGCAGCCAGATTTCTTACTGTTTACAGCAGGTGCTCTCAGCCATGCCCTACTTTCTCATTCTGGCACAAACTCCAAGAGAGACAAAAATATTATGCTCAAGAGACACTGTTTTTAATTTGCATATCCCCAAACCAACCTCTGCTATTGCCAACAGCTTCTAGTGTTAAGTCATTGCTCACGTTAAGCCTTATTTCTGTTCTTTAACTCACTGGGTCCCCCTGGCTAGCTATAAAGCTAGTACTCCAAAAGTATGGGAACTTCTTTTTCTAAAGCTCCTAGCTATACTGGGCTGGAGTGGGGTAACATTTTCCATTACCACTGTGGTTGGAGAGTGAATGGGTAAACCTCTGTGTACGATATCAAAATCATTCCCCCACACTCCTGTGATCTATTTAAGAAAACACAAAACACAGTCACACTACACATTTTGCATCAATGTGCAATCGAGCCCTGAGATGTGACCCAAGAGGTGCCCACTTTACATCCCACCTCTGGCATTAAGGGCACAATCCTATGCAGGAATACTATCCTACCTTACACGGTTGTAAGGATGATCAAAGTAAGGATTATCAAACTAATATGTTTAGTCCTCACTGCCCCCCCCCCCGAAATATGCTACATAAATTGTTGAGCATGTTATTACTCTAGTTAAAAAGAAATCTGATTAGTACTAGAGGAAACTATTTTTCCAGAGTCTCTTATTTTATCGGAGCACTAGGAAATTGAAGCTACAAGATAAAAAGAGATCCATTCACACTCTAAGCAACAGGAATCAACATTGGAATGTTTAGGGCCCCCGTCAAGCCTTCCCGAAGTTCGTGCAGTCCAGTAACATATTGAGGACCCAACAGGATTTGAACTCTAAAGCACTTGCAGGCCTTGTGTTACGCTATCTGGGTGTGACTAACGTTAATGCAGGGTAGAAATCAAGGCTAGAGACACAGACCACAGGGCGTGTGCATATGTGTCTGTTGTATAGGGCTGAAAGTGATTTGAGGGAGATATTGCTTCCTGAGGTGTACACATGCATTTAATTCCTATGCTGGTCAAGCAAGTTTTGTAGGTTTAAATGTTGTTTTAGAACTTAAACCTGCTAATGAAATAGAAAAATGGGACGAGCATGATGGCACTGTCAGGGCAGGGCTTTCCCCCCCAAATGTAGGACCCCACTTAGAAGAGTGAGCAGGAGGGGATGCAAACACAGCAGGGCTCAGGGCTGGGCAGAAGGGGGCCAGTTGGCATGAGCCTATGATTTTGAGGGGGCCTACTCCGAGTCCCCATGGGCAAAGTTGCTTGGTTTTTCTGTTGTTGTTGATTAATTTGCCTAAAGAAAAGCATGTAAAGCATTTCTGAATGCACATATTGAATAAAAGTGCTTGCCATTAACTTTTTTAAATAAATCATTCTAGTTCATATGTATTTAGAACTGATTAAAAAATACTTAATGAGCAGTTAGAAATGGGGCCTACATTTTCTATCTGGCCCGGGCCTATTACCAGCTTTGTCCGGCCCTGGCAGGGCTAGCTTTCCATCTAGAGAGCCCCCCACCCCCATAAGGCTATTAAGCCCCAAATTTAAGATTATCTAACTGCACTACTGGTTGAGCATACCTTCAAGTCAGCTAAAGCGGGCCTACCTATCTTCAGCTGGTGGGCTGGGTCCTAAAGGGGGTGCACTTCAATGGCAACACCCCCACCCCACCCATATTTCTTTTGTGTGTTTGTTCAGGATACTTTAAAAGAGCAGGAAAAAAAGAAAGTAAAGGCAAACAGTAAGAGAACAGATACACATGTAATAAGGACGACAGCTAGGAACTTAACGGAGGGACCTCAGGCAGTGTTCACCTTATAGGACCAGAGTTGGGAGGGACTTTGATAACTTCTACACGCCCCTTCTCCTGACTCCCCCAGTAGCTTTCTAAAAGCAGGGGCCAACACAGAAGGAAGCCACCCACCCCATAATTTGAGCAATAAGCCCAGGTTTCAAACTGGGGTTAAGACAAGACCGTAGACCTAAAAAACAACAACCCCCGAACAAACACAAAGTTTAAGGGTGCAATTCAATGCACGTTTAGACAGAAAAAAAAGTCCTACAGATGCCAACATTCCCCAGCCAGCATGCTGGGAGTTGTAGGTCTCCCTCCTCCCTTTCTGAACATGCATTGGATTGCACCCTAAGACGTTGTGGTGCATTAATGGTAAATTGCATATAAAGACCTACACGAGGCACGCAAGAGCATCCCAACACATTAACCCATTCATCCCCTACTCCGAAGAGCGGCATCCCTCCGCCTTGTATTGTCACTCATAAAAGCCGGGCTCTCCACAAACGCGGCTCCTTCCAAGACTAGAAAGCCCCCAAGCTGGGCTCCCGTTTGCTCAAGCTCCCGTCCGCCGCACACGCTCTCCTTTCCCCGTCCGGGGCGAGAAACGCGGCGGTTCTCCAACACAACTGGCAGAGCCCTCCTCCTGGGGCTCTTCCTCTCTCACAATCTGTTCAGCCGCGGACAGACTTGACGCCCCGCACCACTCAACGAGACGCACAAAAGCAGTAACGAGACTCACCGAAAACCAGCAGCTGGAAAAGTTCGGGTTGAAAGGAGCGACCGCACTCTTAAGGCGCACGATATTAGTACAGGCGGCCGCGGCAACCGGCAGGGGCGGAGCCAGGAGGAGGAGGCGGAGCAGCGACAACCCCCAGCCGGGCTTCTCACCTGCAGCCGACCTTAGGCGAGGCTGCAGTGGGAAACTCCGCGCCCTGGGCACAGGTGTAATTAGTAACAGCCCCGCCGCTGGGTCCTGCAGAGCGAAGAGCTCAATGTAGCGCCTGAAATTATGAACAGGGGTTTGAAAACAAAGCCCTGTGAGGAGGGACTGAAAGAACTAGGCATGTTTAGCCTGGAGAAGAGAAGATTGAGGGGAGACGTGATAGCACTCTTCAAATACTTGAAAGGTTGTCACACAGAGGAGGGCCAGGATCTCTTCTTGACCATCTCAAGAATGCAGGACACGAAATAATGGGCTCAAGTTACAGGAAGCCAGATTCCTGCCCTCTTTTGTAAATGGTCACTCTAGTATAGCTCCTGCAGTTTTAACTGTTGGGATGAAGAGGGAATTTCACCAGGTGCTGCATGCATACAAATGACACCTGCTGAAATTCCCTTTTCTCTACAACTGTTAAAAGATACAGAAACCATGTCCTCCTTTTCATATGGTCACCCTAACAAAGAATAACACATTTTTTTCTGGCATAGACTCCTGTGGACATAGTCCACTTCATCTGATGCTTCTGATCATGCATCGGATGAAGTGGACTGTGTCTGCAAAAGTGTATCCCAAAATAAATATGTTAGGGTGGAACCCTATGCATGTTAAATAGAAAAAAAAATCCTACAATTCCCAGCATGCCTCAATCTTTCTAAATATGCATAGGATTATATCCTTAATCTTCACAGTGCCACATGACTCTTTGTTGGTTTTGCTACAAAAGACTCACACCACAACCTCTGGAAATAATAAATCTGTATAAAAGGGCCAGAAGAAGATGAGTTTCCTTTTGCTACAAAAGGAAACTCTAATATGACTATCCTTCAGGAACATAATTCAAATTAAGTACATGCCACTCAATGCAGCGATATCAAAGAGGAACCAAAACAGAGAAATGAGAGACAGAGACAGGGGGAAATCTAGGTGGGTGGGTGGGAGGAATGAAGAGAAGCCCATTTGCAGTTGGTCTTCTCCAAAATATTCATTGACTGCTGAAAATGCCAATCAAATCCCATTTTTAAAGTCGACCATCTGTTTAATGGCTGCCAAACCACAATGTTTGCTTAGCCACTCATGAGCCTCACATGGAGTAGTTGTTTCCCAGTGCCTAAGAATAATTCACTGGGCTACTAAGAAAGCTCTGAAGAGCCCAGCTGCCTGTGAATCAGACACAGAATAATCGAGTCGGAGTGGGCCATGTCCACAGCAATAATAGGAGCTGTACTCACTTAAAATAGCAGGAGTTGCCTTTTTGTACACCTCTCCAAAGTATCAGAGCCCTCTCAAAGTTTGGTCTTGGCATACTTAAATTGGTGTTGATGCTTGCTACAAGAACAAGCCGTTTTCTAACTACCAGGAAGCCATTAAATGTGGGGGGACAAAGGGGGAGAATAAAATGAAAGTGTAGATACATTTTGGCTACCAGTGGAAAAATTTCTCTCCCAGATGATTCTTAGTGTACAAAAGGGGAAGGCCCACATTCTTTCCCTTCTGTGACACATGTCACTTGTCCCATGTTTAGATGTACGTTCTTAGCTGTCATTGCAAATCTCCCCACCCCCACAATCTGTGAAGATTGTCTAGATTTGTGAAGGAGGAAATCTCACCCCCTCCTGCTCTATTTTGTTGCCCTGTGTGGCTCTACTTGAGCTTTGTTTTGAGGTAAGTTTCATGTCTTATGTTGTGAGTGAAAACATAGAAATGCCTCCATTTCAACTTTTCTCCTAATGTCCAGGCCAGCTCTATCATAAGGCAGAGTGAGACAGTCACCTCAGGTAGCAGATTTTGGAGTCATGAAAGGGCAGCAAAGTGTTAGTTATTTAGCCAGTGTTTCATCTTCCTCAGTACAACTCTTCCTCTATCTGCATTCCAGTCATTGTCCCAACTGTTTCATCTTTTTACAGTCTCCAGTAAACTAAGGGCCAATCAGGCTTCCACCTGTGAATTTCTGCACATCACATTGATGTTAAAGACACAGCCATAGTGGCTGGTTGACAAGTTGGTGATTTTATAAGCAAAGGCTCCTGTGCCTTTAATAATTGTGTAGAAAAGGGATTTTTGGCAACGCCATTTGTTTTCAGGCTTGCATGCAAATGATGAGCATGCCAAAATGCACTCTTCTACATCAGTTTTTGCCACAGTGGTACAGGCATTAGTAACCTCAGGACTGGATTATTGCAATGTGCTCTACGTGGAGCTGCCCTTAAAGCTGCTCCAGAAGCTGTAGCAATGCAGAACACAGCAGCTTGGCTGTTGTTGGGAGCTGCCCCTTTTCAGCATGTAACTTGAGGAAACTGTACTGGCTGTCTATTGGCTACTGGACCCGTTCAAGGTTTTGGTACTAGTGTACAAAGCCCTAAACAACTTGGGATACCTAAGAGAGCACCTTCTCCCTTATCAACCTGCCTGGTCATTGAGGTCACTGGAGGGCAGGTTCCTGATGGTTCCACATGGACCTTTGGCTTGATTGGAATCCACCAGGAGAAGAGCCTTTAGTGTGGTGGCCCCTTCTCTTTGGAATTCCCTGTCCAGGACAGGCAGGCGCCAACACTATGCTGCTTCTGGTGCCTCCTGAAAACAAATCTTTTCCAGGAAGCATTCCTCAAATGACCAGCCATCATTTTTATTGGTATTCTGTTTTAAATTGAACAAGTTTAATTTGATGTTTTAATCTTTTTACTGTTTTATTCCTATGTTCACTGCTCTGGAATCTAGCTTAGATATGGAGCAGTATATAAATATTGTAAATATTTCTTTAAATCTACATAAATATCCATTGTACCTGGTCACCATAAGCATATAATATATACATCCAGAAACACAATATTTGTGGCATGTGTATCTTACAGTCTTACAGATACATGTAACTGGCTTTTGTGTATGTCAAGGACCCATAAGGGATATATACAGTGCAATCCTGTATATGTCTACTCAGAAGTAAGTTGGACTGCGTTCCATGGGACTGACTTTAGTGGCTGAATATGGGATTCCAGCCTGAACTAGTTTCTTCAGATCAAAAGCATTATCTCCAAAATTATGTGTAGCAAAGAATGCCATATTAACAATCAATGCCAATTTCTTACAGGCATCCAGATATACTTTAAGATGGTCGCTTCTCATTCAAATTTATTTATTTATTTATTTATTTATTTAAAACATTTATATCCCGCCCCATATCAATAAGATCTCAGGTAAACAGATAAAAGCATGATTGAGACACAGTTTTAATTTAAAATATAGCCTGTGAAAGCAGATGTTGCAGTAAATGCTTAACATCGTTTCTCTTTTCGTTCTCACTTTTTATTCCCTCTGAGCTCAAATAGTTCTTTAATTAGCTGTCTTGGAGCTATATTCTAATTTTGGAACATACAGGAAATGAACACTGGAGAAAAAGGTGTGTTCCCATTTAATGTGTTAACTGTAAAAGACTCTGTCTTAGCAAGTCTGAGGTTGCTGGGTCACAAATATAAATAATCTTTGACTCAGAAGCCTATTTTTGACAAGTTGCTGAGTTGCCTTTTTAAAGGTGTTTTCTTGATTACTCCTTGAGCCAGTTTGGGCAAACACATTAATGAACTGAAATATGCACGAATTTTTTATCCATGTATGCCATCCCTGCCTTTCTCCCTTCTCTGTATGCTGTGATCAAGCCAGGAAATATTCAATTAACCATACAGTGTCCTATTACTTCTGAACTGGGAAACTATGGTTACTCAGTTTGGAACAAGCTGCAATCTTAAACCAACTTCAAATTGTGATTCAAAATCCTGGGTTGTTCCAAACGTGGTAACAATTGTTCCATCTAAATGAAGGTAGTATTGGGCATAGTTGATTTTATGAGGGCCAACCTAGGTGAGACATCAGTCAAGCAATTAGCAATTTTGTGAACAGCTTTTAAAAAGTAAATTGCAGGTGTGGGGCCCAGATCTAGATGTGAGGGTATGGTTTGAGTGTGCAACTGTTAAAAGTGCAGGAGACCTGACCTTTTTTGCATCTGGCAACTCTAACTTTGTACCCCATAGGAATCCTTACATGATACAGGCTCCCCCTTCACATATATGAAACCTGTTCTAATGACTTTATTAATTAATCAGACACCACAGTTGCAGTTGTTTTGCTGTCCCCCTAATTTGTCTGGGATATCAGGAACACCCACAAGTATGGACTGAATATTGGGTGGCACATTATTGCTCACAATAAGATTTCTTTGGGCTGACCCTTCACGGATTATAACAATATAGAATATCTATATGTGAAGAGGGGGAGCAGGAATGAGCATGCTAGCTCTGGAAAATCAGAGTTTTAGATTGCATTGAGAGCCTCCACAGATAAAGGAGGCCCTCTAATGCAAGCAGTTGGGTTTGGGAGCTTTTTTACCTGAGGCATTTATTACAGATTCTTTAGACAATGTTATGACCCCGCCCCCATTCTGCTTTAGTGTCTAACTAGCACTTTTGACGAGTTTTCTTAGCGCAGGGGAAATGCAGCATTTAATTGTGAAAGTGAAAGAAAGTGCAGTTAAATGTTGTGTATTTGTGCTATTCCACTATACTACAGTGCCACCTAGAGGTAATATAGCAGAAAAGCAGGAAAGCAAATGCTCTTCATGTAATGTTCAATTCTGCGGTAAAACTGAAAGTAGATACAGTGGATTAATAGCTGATTAACAGTCTCATGTAGAGAAATATGTACGGAGCTAGGATGCTCATCCTCGCTCTCCCTCCTCATGGGTAGACCCTACATGCTATAATAATGATTGAAGAGGCAAAAGGTTTTTGCTGATCTTTATATATTTGTTTATTGTTGTTTTCAAAAATAATAATATTTGCAACTATAACAGAGAGAAAAAAAGGAGTGGTGGTGGGGGAAACTAATAAAGCAACACCAAATGAAAGGAAAAAGGAGGAACCTGACAAACCCCACTCCCACAAACTCCATTGACAATAGCTGTTCACAACACCATTAATAAAATGAAGGGCGAAAAGACTCAACATTTCTATTTCAAATATATACATTCATATAAGCAGTGCACACACACACATACTAAATATCCAGATGAAATTGACAACTGTAGGATATACATTTAAATGATGCAAGGAGGAGGGCCTTTGCTGCTGTGGCACCCTGGCTGTGGAATGAGCTCCCTAAGGAGTTTCGCTTGGCACCTACATTATATGCTTTTAGATGCCAGGTGAAGATGTTTTTATTCTCCCAGCATTTTAACAGTCTATAAATAAATTTTAACTTGGTGTTTTAAATTTGTAATTTTGCATTGCTGCTGTTTTTATCTGGTTGAGCTTTTATATTGTATTTTATATTATGGTTTTATACTGTTATTTTATACTTTGAATGTTTTTAATTTTTGTGAACCGCCCAGAGAGCTCCGGCTATTTGGCGGTATAGAAATTTAATAATAAATAAATAAATAAATAAATAAATAAATAAATAAGAGCAGGAAGATCTTCGCACCATTGAATGATAGGTAATGGGTGTTTATTCTTTCCAAGTTTGAAGTATGAGTCTTTTTGCAACTATTAGGGCTCTCAAAGTCTGTTAATCCTCACATCACAGGAATTTATTTGGGGAAGGAATTTTCCTTCAGGTTTAGTGACGTTCCCTATGCACCTGAGGCTTACTGACAACTAAAAGAAAGAAGGCAGCATAAAAAAACCACTAGTAAGGACAAAATCCAATGCATGTTTAAATAGAAAAAAAGTCCTGCAACTCCCAATGTTGGGACTTGTAGGTCTTGTATCTTTTTAAACATGCATAGTATTGTGCCAAGAGGAGGAAGAGGAGGAGATAAGACCGATGTATCTTTATAGCTGCATTCTCTTCCCACTTTGATTTTCACAGATTTGTCCCAAGAAGGCCTCATGGGAAAGAAAGAAGGGAGAGGAGAAATAGGAGAGGGGGGTGGGGTAAGGGAAGGGGAATGCACAAAAGAGAGGAAGGAGACAGAAACTGTAAAAAACAAAAGGTGAATAATGAAACAGTTTGTGTAGGGTGACCGTATGGAAAGGAGGACAGGGCTCCTGTATCTTTAGCAGTTGTAGAGAAAAGTGAATTTCAGCAGCTGTCATTTGTATGCGTGCAGCACCTGGTGGAATTCCCTCTTCATCACAATAGTTCAAGTTGCAGGAGCCCTGCCTTCTTTTGTTTCTGGTCCAGATCTTAGCTGCTGTGTCCTTACCAGGAAGAAGATACCAAAAACAAACAAACAAGTCTCAAGATGGTGTAAAATATCTGAGGAACTCTAATAAAAATGTTGAAGGTTATGAGGTACACAGCAGGATTTATAAGTATAATATTGGTGCTCTTGCAATGAGGTATTTTGTGAGCTTCATTCTTATAGTTTTGTAGTGAACAGTAAGTGTATATTAGATATCGTTGATGCTTTAAAGAAATTAGTCTACTATAAATTAAGGGCTAATTTCATCACAATATGTCCCATGTTTTTCAATGCATTTGAATATATGTTTTATTTGACTGCAATCTATAATCAGAATTGTTTTTAGTTTGGGGTTTATCTCAGTGACTGTGGCTGCAATCCTATGCACAATTACTTGGGAGTAAGCCCCATTGAACTCAATGAGTGTTAATTCTGAGTAGACATGTATAGGATTGAATTGTGTGCCTATTACATACAATTGGTGTCATAAATAAATCTTGTATAACAATACAGTTGTGTAAGGCATATTACTCGAGATCTACCAGACCAATTCTGCTCATTTTTTATTTGAACTGAAACGTGAGCAGTGTAGCCATGCAGAAAATTTTGAATTCAAAAAAGTTCAAAGTTTGAAAAAGTTCAATAGCCAAACAGTATGTTTCCTGGCCTGACCAGGAGCCCAATAGCTTCATCCCATGTACCTGTTTCCCTCAAATTATCCCCTACAGTGTTTAGTTGTCGTTGTTGTTGCTGTTGCTAGCTAAATCACAGCTCGGGTGGCAGGGCTCCTAAGATCCTTTGCATACCAGGAAATGGGTTTAAGGGGGGAAATGTAAAAAATCATTAAAAAATCAATGGATGACCCAATCCAATTCAAATTTGGTATGCTTAAAGCTCTCCTTAATATCTATTACTGGGCCAATTTTGATGTCTCGATCTTCAAAACTTACGCAGATGTAAACATTTGTTTAATTTTTCTTTAAACATATCAAATCCTGCTCCTGCGCCCCCAGTGGCTGCTCGGAAAACAACAAATGATTCGCTCCAAAAGTAGTACCAAAATAGGTCGGTTCTTTTGCCTTTGAAGCACAATTAAAGCAGGATGCATGGGAGTCCTTCACAGTCAAAGCAGATTATAAACTGGAAAACTTCGGAGTCCTTTGCACGCAATTCACAGTGATTGCACAGTATAACGCTGGTGTGATAAAGCTCCAAGACAATTGGGGGACTACAGCTCCCATGTAGCTCCATGCCATGCAGGGAGAAAAACACAATGGAGGGCCTTGGGCATTGCGAGTTGAGCCTGCTCTTGGAGTGGTCATATTGGCGGCAGGGATAGTGGTGGAGGCGGCGGAGAATGCTCTGAGGTGGTGGCTGTGGAAGAAAAGGCGTGGCCCTAGGAAAAGCTGGATTGTAAAATGTGGGGGAAGAGGGAAGGTGGTTGGCTTGAGGCCTGAGGGGAAGAAGCCAATGTTGTTCAGTGGTGATGGATGTGAGGAAGCGAGGGCTAAAATTTCTCGCTTTCATTGAAGGAAAGTAACCTCCATACAACTTCTGGAGGACTGATACAGTGGGAGTCAAGGAATAATATGTTTTGCCCTCATACTACTAGTGCCCATGGTGGCATGGGCTTTACATTAGTAATTTATTGTATGTAATTTGAATTATGGGTTATTATTTTAGTGACCTGAGAAACATTTCTAGTCACTTCAGGCAATTTAAATGTTTATGGATGTTCCTCGTATATTTTAGCATGATTTTGAATCTTACTTCGGTTTTCCCTTAAGATAACGAGAAACGTGAGTTCTTCTTTGGCTAATGCTTGGTTTGGACAGTTTGTAACAAGCCAACCTGGCATGCATCACTGAGACCTCAGTAGTTGAGCTGGGCAGTGTAGATATTATTGTTGTTGTTGTTGTTGTTGTTGTTGTTATTATTACATTTATATCCAACTTTTTTTAACTCCAAGGAACCCAAGGTGGTGTACATAATCCTCCTCTCCATTTTAGCCTCTCAACAACAACCTTGTGAGGTGGGTTGGGCTGAGAGTCTGTGACTGGCCCAAAGTCACCCAGTGGGTTTCCATGGCTGTGTGGGGACTAGAACCCAGATCTCCCGACTCCCAGCTGGCACTTTAGCCACTACACCACACTGGCTCTCACACTGACCCAGATTTGCCCACATGGTCACTTGATACACCCACCAAGGCTGGAGAGCCAGGGAGTGGGGAGTTGTTGTGATCCATTTTTACTGTTCCTTGTATTGTTTTTATTGCTATTGTTTTTAATAGAGTATTTTAGATAAGATTTTAATATTAAAATGTATGTGAACCGGTTAGAGAATTTATTGTATGAAGTGGTATATAACTATTACTAATAAATAAGAAGGTAAATATTCAGTGCTAATTATACAATGTCTCGTTCCCATGGAATCAATAACCTTCTGTTGCTGTTTAGGGAACTTCATTTCCTCACTCCTTTCCTGGTAAAGGGCTAGTGCTCTGGGAAGGGGGAATTTTACTTTCTTGCAAAAAGCACAAATGTGAGACACCTGAAGTGGTGTACAGCTATGATACAACAACAACAGCACAACTTTAAACACAGTAAACTTAAACCTCCAAGTTTCAAACCAATATCAGAAACAGATAAAACACAACTAAAGCACTGACAAAATGTCACTATGATTTTTTTAAAGAAAGGTAACACAAATGCCTTGAGTCTGAAAGTGTCCATGGAGTTTCCAATCTTTTTTAAAAGTTGGCAGCCCTATGATATATACATTACACAGAATGATGTGGAAGGCTGAGCCAGTTTAATACTGGATATTGTGTGTGTGTGTCATATTTTGAATGCTGCCCCATGCCAAAAAACAAAAACAAAAAACCTGCCTGCATCTTAACTAGCTCACCAGGAAATGAAGGCCAAGATGCATCTCTCTCTCTCTCTCTCTCTCTCTCTCTCTCTCTCTCTCTCTCTGACATGCTAGTTTACTACATGCAGGGTGGGTTCCTGGGAGCATTAAAATGCAGTTACTCACTTGCAGCTTGCACTGGTACAGACCAGAGTTCTGCCACCTCAGACTAAGGTTATCCTAGTATAGAGATGCAACATCACATTGCTTTCTTCCTGTTATACAACTGTTAAAATCCAAAGAGCCTCTTTTCATAAGAAAATGGCAACCTTAGTTACATAGGGGATATCAAAACATATGCTGGTTAAGATAGTTATTAAAGATATTATTTTAATTCCCAATTAAGGACTGCAGGGTTAAGACTAAAGTGTCAGTTCAAAAGTTAAGAAACGATTAGAATTTTCTGCCATTTCAGTGTTATGATTGCCTACATTATATTATTGCAGCTACGGTACAAAGGCCTTGTGAATGTCACAGTGAAAGATGCTGTGTTTTGCCAACCGTCACAATGCACAGGTGCTTAGTTGTTTCTCAATGTTTAAAGACCTGACATAGAAGGTCTGTTTCCTTCTGGAGCAGAAGAGGATTTGGCTAGTATGCTGCAACTCTGTTATGACACAAAACACTGACATTTCAGTTTCTCTTTAAACCCTTTCAGAATTTCCTCCTTTGCCGATAATAATGCAGACAAACCACTTTGTCTTGTTGGGCTATGTTGCAAAGACCTGACACATAGGTTCAAGAATATAGTCCAAAGTCCACGTCAGCCAGGGCATCCTCTTGACTAAATCTGCACAACTTGTGACGTACCTCAGTGCCAACTCCAGGTTTTTGAGGACCTTAGGGAAAGACAGCCTCAGTGGGGGCCCTCCCTCAGTTAGACCACCTTCTCACCACCAGTGTCACCAGCTGCTCTTGCTTTGTCTCCTCTTTCACATCACTTCAAGAAGGACGCAGACAAGCTGGAGCGTGTTCAGAGGAGGGCAACCAGGATGATCAGGGGTCTGGAAACAAAGCCCTATGAAGAGAGACTGAAACAACTGGGCATGTTTAGCCTGGAGAAGAGAAGATTGAGGGGAGATATGATAGCACTCTTCGAATACTTGAAAGGTTGCCACACAGACAAGGGCCAGGATCTCTTCTCGATCCTCCCAGGATCAAGAAGATGGGCTCAAGTTACAGGAAGCCAGATTCCAGCTGGACATCAGGAAAAACTTCCTGACTGTTAGAGCAGTACGACAATGGAACCAATTACCTAGGGAGGGCGTGACCTCTCCCACACAAGAGGCATTCAAGAGGCAGCTGGACAACTGTCAGGGGTGCTTTAAGGTGGATTCCTGCATTGAGCTGCTGGTTGGACTCGATGTCCTTGTAGGCCCCCTCCAACTCTACTATTCTGTGATTCTATGATCATTACTACCACTTGCTCACTTGACAAGCAGAGAACCAGTGAGCAAGCTGGCAGGGGCATCTTCTGCTCCTCCTTCTCACCACCACCAGTGTTGTCTGGGCTAAAACAGGTGAACGAGCAGGTTACAATGATGAAGAGGAGGGTTTTAACTTCAGGGGCCTCTTGGCAGTTGGTCCCTGCTAGGGTGTGGGCCCTGAGCACCTGCCCAGCGATGGCTACCCTTGGCAGCAGCCCTGACGTACCTAATTGAACCAATCTATGGCCTGGTCTATCAGTTGCTTTTGGAATTGCTTTGTAATAAGAGCACATAGAAAACGCAGACTGTTGCTTTTTCTTACTAGTACCCTGAATAAAATGTCTCTTTGAAATGCAATGGGCTGAATAATTTAAATTTTAACTCACCTTAGAGGTTCTCATCATTTTCCTGCCTTGGTGCTCCTTCCTCTTCCTTTCTGCCAGGTGGTTGACAACCCAGAGATTTATTGAGCTCTTGGAAGGTGGAAGTATATGGGTGGTGGATCTTGTTTAGCTTGATGGATCAGGTTGTATGGACACATCCTTTCCTAAGGTCTTGGCTCCAAAATAGCAGTCCTGTGCACAGTTGCCTACTGAACACAATGGGCTTTCTTCTGAATTAACATGGGATTGGGTGTCCATTAAAATCCATGCTGTTTTAGTGCATTCATTTGTGCAAACTAGGGTTGTAGCTGCAGTGGGGACGGACCCATAAGGACAGTCTTTCCCAAGCTGGTGCTCTCTAGATGTGTTGTACTACAACTCCCAGCATGCTAGGTGGGGAATGGCATGGTGGGAGTTGCATTAGGGGTATTCCAAGGCTCTTCTCTGAATTTTCAGCTGGGTACAGGCCTGCTGCAGTGACTGTTATATATGCAGACTGTGCTCATAAAATGGGCCCTTGGATGTCATAAATGTATGTGTCCACCCGTTTATTGCAATGGAACATCTTGCCAAACACTTAGTGAAAGCACACTTTCCCCCAAGTTAGACAAATCCTGTCATACTAGTCCAAGAGGCATAGCTGAGAGGTAGAGGATCCTTTACTAGTTGCAAATCCTGTATGCAATCGTAAGTAATATTCTGATTGGGGAAAAAGGCGCAGTGGCTAAGAGCATAAATGGGGAAGGCCCTGGTTCAAATCTCACCTCAAGACACAAATTCACTTGATGGTGTTAAGTAACCCGCTATTTCTCAGCCCCTTCCATCTGTATTATAGGGATAACACTGGCCGAGCTTGCAGGGCTATTGTAAATATAATGCTTTAATGTATGCTAAGTATAGTTGTTAATATATGCAGGCATCATTAACACATACATAACCAGGAGCACCAAAGGCTTCAGCCGTTGTCGAAATATGTTGCTCCAAGTGTGCGAGGCCCCTAATTTCCACTAGGTGGTGCAAATCCTTCTCGGCAAGAAGCAGCCTCCTTCATTCTTTCTGTTAAATGCAGGATATAAGCAGAAAACAAATAGTGTTGTGAAAGGCGATTGTCCGTAGGTGGAGGAAGTAATAAACAAGCAGTTGTTATTCCACTTTTCCTTTTATTATTTTATTGGGAGGGGGGAATACCGAGAAAAGGCAGCATGAGAATATAGGTTTAGACTTGGACATAGGGGGCCTTAAGCACATTAGTGCCTCAGGTGACACTCAGGACTATTCCCAGACATTTTGTTTCCTGCACAGTAACCAAGGCTGGCACCTGAGGCAGAAAATCCCACAATACAACAACAATAAATTAAATAACTCTTATTATTTATTTATTTACAATATTTATATACCGCTCCCCATTGAAAATTTCAGAGTGGTGTACAAGATAAAATAAAATAAAGACAGAATAAAACATTTAAAAATAGATTTTAAAAGAAGCAAAATGTATAGTGAACCGTGGCTGGTCATTAAGGAAAGGCTTCCTGGATTAATGGCGTTTTCAGTAGACGCTGAAAGGACTACAAAGTTGGCGCCTGCCTGACCTCCAGAGGCAGGGAATTCCGTAGGAGGGGCTACCATGCTGAAGGCTCTTCCCCTGGTGGACTCCAGTCAGAGGATGGGTCTATGTGGAACCACCAGGAGCATGCCCCCGGATGACCTCAGTGACCAGGCTGGCTGGTAGGGGAGAAGGTGCTTTCTCAGGTATCCTGGTCCCAGGTTGTTTAGGGCTTTGTACTCAAGTACAAGAACCTTAAACCTGGCCCAGTAGCAAATAGGAAGCCAGTACCATTCCCTCAGCAGAGGAGTGACATGCTGGAAAGGGGCAGCTCCAGACAACAGACAAACTGCAGCATTCTGCACTACCTCCAACTTCCAGAGTAGCTTTAAGAGCAGCCCCACATAGAGCACATTGCAGTAATCCAATCTTGAGGTTACCAATGCCTGTACCACCAAGGCCAAGCTATCCCTGTCCAAGAGAGGCAAGAGTTGGCGAACCAGCCGAAGCTGGTAAAAGGCACTCTGAGCCACCGTGGCCACTTGAGCCTCCAGCGACAGAGATGGATCTAAGAGTACCCCCAAACTACAAACCTGATCTTTCAGAGGGAGTGCAACCCCATCCAGAACAGGCAATAAGCCTATCTCCCGGACTTGGGAACCACTCACCCACAGGGCTTCCATCTTGCCAGAATTCAGTTTCACTTTATTGGCCCTCATGCAGCCCATTACTCAGTCTAGGGTCCATCTGGCCTGGTATTGTCAACACTGACTGGCAGCAATGCCAGTCAAACTAAAAATGGTATGAAGGAACGAGGCAGTTGATAGGTGGGAAATCGGGAAATTGGCCAATCATGTTGTCCTACCCTCAAAGCTCCGCCCACATGTCAAAATGTGATTTAACTCTGCCGAAGACATGTAGCCATAACGCGGCGCAAACTTGGACATGATCCAAAAGTCGTGGTAAATTGCAACTATGAATATGGGCATTATTGTGTTAAAAAACCGGTGCTACAGTGAATACATGGCTGCATCATGTGTCCTGAAACGCGAATATGCACATATAGGTTGGGGTAAACAAGCCGTATAGACAAGCCCCAAAAGACACTGTCTCTTCTTTTACGGCTACATCAAATCTACCATAAAGTGTTGCTGTAGATCAGGGCTTGTCAAGCTGACCATAACTGCAACAGCCTTGTATAGTCATCCCCCATGATCTCAGTTAACTTACAGGTTTTCCTACCTTCTTAGAGCTACATAAATGGGGGAGGTGTGTGTGTGTCCAAGCGCCTGGCAATCTGTAACCATGGCTGATGATGAGGTAAATTTGGCTCACTGGATTAGAATGTGAACAGACCCACACTAGCTGGTGCAACATTCATTAATATTTATGGAAATAAGTAGATTGAAATCGACAGGACTGATTTCTAAGTGAAAGTGTACTGTGAATGTGTACTCTGATTTCCAAGTGAATGTGTATCATCAATGTATATGGTCAATGTGTACCTTGATCTCTAACTGAATGTTGATCATGCACCAAGATCAGGTTTTCCTCTCTACCAATCAGCATTCTGTGGCCACAGAGCATGAGCAATTATCATTGGGTTATTTTGGGTCCCCGCCTCCCATATTTTTCTTTTAAGGTACTTCTACAAACTTTAGAGTTCCACAAACTTGCTGATCCCAC
Organism: Elgaria multicarinata webbii; assembly: GCF_023053635.1. Classification (NCBI taxonomy): domain Eukaryota; kingdom Metazoa; phylum Chordata; class Lepidosauria; order Squamata; family Anguidae; genus Elgaria; species Elgaria multicarinata. Next base: position 26,754,347 of record NC_086173.1, read on the forward strand.
CCACCCCATCCTGTGTGTGGATGGTACTATTTTAGCTACATAAAGATCCACAGGGAGGATGAACTTTCTGTTAGCATACAGGATATTGAGCATAACTCAGTCTGGCAGCTTTTATCTGCTTAGTAGCAGCTTGGCAGGTGAGAAATCTACTTTCTAAGCAGTGATGGCAGCGTGTGGCAAAGGCACGAGTTTTCTTTATATATCTACATTTATCAGTTATACCCTTGAGAGAAAGGGGGGAAAGCATGAAGTGACAATCACATGCTGCATGTGTAAATCACAGTGAATCATAAATAGGTGTCAGGGCCCTAGCTTAGCGGGTGGAATTGTTAATACTATTCTAATGGTATATCCTACATGGAAAGCCAAGTTGGTGGCAACATTTTCATTGAAAGCACAGTTGCAGCTTATAGTCAGGAATCATCCCTGTTCCTTATCTGGGTTTGGAACTTGTGTATGGATTGACCCTTCCCTTGTGTTCGAAACTGTGGAGATGGTGACAAGGAAACCACACTGAGGGGCATCTCAGTCACGGTAGTAATGATTTGCTTTTGACTGTTCTGGAATTTCTTGGAACCTAGAGCTAGTGACCATCAGCTATATGATTTCTGAAGTGTGTAACCATTAAGCTTTTACCGTGAGATTTCCTGCAATAAAGAAGTCTCACTGATTTGGGCATCCCGTGTCAGTTTGCCAAAATGTGTGCTTGCCTGAGAGACCGGGAAACCTGACATGTATGTTGTCGAGTTTTAATACCTCATCCATAATGTGGTCTGTAGCAAGTACAGTACTGATCAAAGGGAAAGAACAGTTTTTGTTAATTACTTAGAAATCGCAGCAGCATCAGAGCAGGTTGGCTCGGCCTGAAGAAGTACGCTTTGCTTATACTGTGGGGTGCCTTCTGTGGGCCTTGTAAGTGTTATCAACCATTCAGTCATGTAACCAATATTGCAGTATGAACATATGTGATATCCCCATCCTGATTTCTCTTTCTTCATCACAACAGGGTGTTAAAATATTGCTTGAGTTGGACAGAATGGCCATGGTTGCACATCACGGTAAGCAGGAACTGCTGGAAATTCTGGCTTACAACAAACAAGCAAGCATGCTGATGTGTACTGCTTGATCACTCCCCATTCATCCTGTTACTGGGAGCAGATAGATAAACCAGGGAACTTTTGTCTGTGGTTAGTTTACTGTTATGTCTGAACCTGGTTTTCTGTCTTGTTCTCCTAACAAGCCAGAACCATGAGCCAAGAATGATTCTGGCTTGTTGGGAGAGGAACAAGCCAGAGATTTTGGTTTGGATGTAACTGGCATGGACCAGGACCCTGAACTCTCATCCACAGAGGATTCTAACCTCTTGTCTTCAGAAGAGGCTCCAGAGTTAATGGTTCAGGGAGATGACTCAGCCATGGAAAGGCATCATGAGGCTTCCATCTCTCAGTTCTCTAGGAAGACTCCTGGGGTCAGCTCCCCTGCCATCCAGAGGAGGCTGCATTACTGCCTGAGGACTCAGGCCATAAGTAAACTAGCTTGCCACAGTCACTCTGCCGTCATTGCAGACTCAGAGTGCTAAAACAGCTCAGGCCCCTTTAAGAGACAAAACCTCAGTCAGCATGGAGATGGGGCCCACCAGCCTAACTCCAGTAACACTTCTATTTAATCCTCACTCTTGTTCTGATCCTTGTTGGAACAATATACAGACAAGTCTGTCTAGCTTCCAACCCCATTCAGAGCTCTCCAAGGTGCTGATTTCTTTTCTTTTTGCTTCCTGGGCTGACCCAACTTGACTCCTGCTCTAGATCTGATCCATAGGCGAACCCTGCAACCCAAGCATCATCAGAAACCACAGCCTGAAATGGTACAGTAACAGTAAACAAACCATGGAAGGAGGTTCCCTGTTTTGTTTACCTGGGAGGAGCCAAATGGGGGTGACCATTAAGCACTGTGCACTAGCACAATTGCTTGTTCATAGTAAGCCAGAATCTTGAGCAATTCTGGATTATTGTGATGTCTGAAACAGGCCATGTTTGGAACTGCCTCTTATAAAGACAGTTAAATTTATTTATTTATTACATTTTTATACTGCCCAATAGCCAAGGCTCTCTGGGCAGTTCACAATTAAAGCCATAAAATACAGGAAGTCGGAACATAATAACGTTTTAAAAGTTAAGAACAATACCATATAAAACTAAAGTAAATTACAGCACAGGGAAAGCCTGTGTGAAAAGATTATGTTTTCAGAAGCTGTTTAAAAGATGCTACATGCAAGAGAGGGTTTTCCAGATGGTGGGTGCCACTACAGATACAGGAGCCTTGTTCTCCATCAGAGGGTTGGCCAATGCCACATATTTGACACAAATGTGCCATGGCCCCAGCATCCTGCAACTTACTTACGTGGGATGCACAGATAGGCCTTCTGTAAGCCTCAGATGGGATAAAGCCATGGAATTGCAGCCAGTTGATTCCCTTACTCACAAAGACTTTATGGCAGAGTAGGATTCTTTGCCATGTTATCTACTTTACCCTTTCTGAACAGTAATTGCATTTTACTGGTCTGAGCTAGTTTGGCTTTGTAACGGCTTTCTAGAATTCACTTTTTGTTGTTGCAAGCCAGCATTCTGTGGTAAAGCACAATTTGTATTACTATTGAGAAAACAAGGCCACACGCCTTGATATACCTGCTCTGTATGTAGTTTGGTTCTTGCAAGTGAACTGCATTATGAGATTGGAATGATGTTTGCACCTGGATGTGCTGTATTGCTAGAACTGCTATATCAGCAAGGAAATGCTTAATTGGAATTCCTAATTGTCAAGACGTCTTGATATAGTAGAAGACAAACAAGCTAGCTTAATAAGGAGGACTGACCATCCAGGTCAGTCTGACATTGCCAGAAGAGTTAGGGGCCATCTGTTGATAAGGTATAATGAAGAAGTTTTCTTTGATCTGTCTTTGTTTTGCTCTACAACTTTGCTAACTGCTAATTGGTTAAGATGATACTATGTATAAATATACCTGCCTTTCACACTGCCAGAGGAAAAATTCTTTTTCTGCATTAAGCTCAATAAAACAGAGTTGCCTTACAACCATGTGGATTTTTATCCTTGACACTATTTAGCTTCGGCTGTTGGGCGGTATAAAAATGCAATAAGTAAATAAACAAACATTTATGTGGTGCTAATGTAATTATGCAAATAGAGCAGATTGCACAGGATATTTGCATATTAGTTTTCCAAAATTTTGGACGGAGTAATTGGAATATTATTTTTAATTTTCATTCAAAACCCACATGTCTTATTGGATCCTTTACGGGACTCATTTAAAATGACCTCATTTCCTTGATTCCAAAGAAGAGATAAATCTTTCTGCCTGGATGACAGGTGCTTTCTACTCAAATTCAAAATGTATGAAGCTGCTAGTGCTGTTCTTCCCTGCTGTGTTTGTTTCCCGAGAACAGATTGGATCCACAGAACAGTTTACATATCTCAGAGATGACATTGTTTCATCCGGGTATGGCAATCCAAAAGAGACACAGGTGCACTGGCATAACAAACCCTCTGTCAAACAAGCACTGTAGCTCTGCTGGAACAGTAACTTCTGTATTTACATAGGATGCAACCTGTATCTTTGAAAGGGTTGTCAGCCAACCAATATTTCCAAAGTTGGTGCTAGAAGTGGGATAAAGGAGACGAGTGCTTGCAATCAAATAGCTTGTCCCTACTCATTGCTAGACTACTGTGATTACTTGAAAGAAATGCACTTTTCACTCTGTGTATGTCGTCGTCGTCCTCCTCCTCTTCCTCCCCCTCCTCATCAAATTGAAATAATGCTACAATCCTCAGTATAGGTACTTGAAAGTTAACTCTTATCAAAATCAACAGATCTTATCTCAGAGAAAAAAACATGTTTATGATGGGAGCATCAATGTGAAATACACCATTAATTTTCTTTCAAAAATCTAATGCATGGGACAAAGCTCACCCCACCTCAATTGCAAGAAAGACATTTTACTACCCTCACTACCAAATTTTTCTTTTCCAGGTGTCGCTTCTAGGTATTTTACTGGTCTGAGCTGAAAAAAATGTTCTTTCTGATAACCAGAGTTGGTCTCTGAAAAGGCAGGAGAAACCAGATTCTGCCAGGTTTTGCCCTAGTTACATGAATGATCTGCCAGATTCCCTTTTTGATTTGCCTCAGATGCATCAGGTTCCAACATGGCTTTGTTTGATCTAGTTCCACCTCCTGGCCCTTCCAGATGGACTTCTATTTCTGAAATCAAGTGCTGGCAACCACATTTGACTTGCCACCTGTCCCTTATTTTCAAGAAATAGTTCCTTATTTAGTATTACATTTTACACTACTAAATAAAAACCATTCCTTGAAATAAGGCAGCACATAGTGGACATTACTGAAGACAATATTGAAGAGAGTCTTAGGCTGTATTAAAGCAGTGTCAACCCTTGGCACAGGGAGGATCTCAGTGGTAGGACACCTGCTTTGTATGCAGAAGGTGCCACGTTTGAGCCTCAGCATCACAGGTAGAAAAGATTGTCAGACAGGAAGGCTGCTAAAGATCACCCCCCTATCAAGGATGCTAGAGAGCTGCTACCTGTGAAAGTAGACCAGCCTTTCTCAACCTGGTGCCTTCAACTTGGCCAATGGTCAAGAATGCTGTGAGCTGTAGTCCAAAGCATCTGGAGGGCCCTAGGTCAGAGAAGGCTGAAGTAAACAGAACTGTGGGCAGCTGCTGGCTGGGAAAACTGCTTCACTGGCTTCACCTGCCAGTACTTCCCCTGCCAGTAGCTTCACCAGTTTCACCTGCCAGTACTTCCCCCACCAGTAGCTTCACCGGCTTCACCTGCCAGTACTTCCCCCACCAGTAGCTTCACCGGCTTTGCCTGGCAATATTTCCTCTGCCAGTGGCTTCACCAGCTTCGCCTGTCAGTACTTGACCTGCTAGTAGCTTCACCGGCTTCGCCTGCCAATACTTGACCTGCCAGTACCTTCACCAGCTTCAGCTGCCAGTACTTGACCTGCCAGTAGCTTCACCGGCTTCGCCTGCCAATACTTGACCTGCCAGTACCTTCACCAGCTTCAGCTGCCAGTACAGATATGGGGCCACCACCAGGAAGGCCCTATATGTTGTGTTCACCAGTATAATTGATTTCACTAGCAAGCATTCAGGAAATACCTCTGAAGCTGATGTTAATGCATGGGCAGGTTTGTACAGGTGAAGGTGTGTTTGATGGGTATCCTGAAGGGTAACCTGGTACCAAACCATAAAAACTTCCATAAGAAGTGTTACATCCACTGTGGAAAAAACACAACGTCAGAGCTCACATATACTTTGAGCATGTGTCTTTTCATTTTGGTCTGTGGGCATTCTGGTATGTCTTTACATTCCCTGCTACACAAATGAGTGAGAATTAATAGGTTTTATTCCTATCAGGCTACTACATATCAACTGCAGATGGGATTTGGGTCTGTCATTCTTCAGTGCCTAAAATGAACATCCGTCAAACACATGCTTACCCCAAAGTGACACCTACATCAATTTCAGTGAGCTTAAGCTAGTAAGCAATAATGAGATGCCACCTACTCTTGGGCCTTCCTTTGTTTAAGATGGATATCCATGGCTTAAGGTTGTGTAAGGATTACAGGAAGGTTTGATCCAATTGGAAGTGCTGGAATTTAATTTAAAGATGTTTGTGTGGCATTGATCGTCTCATCGGGATGACTAATGTCCTCCCTGTGTGACAATTCATTCTAAAATTATAATAAAGCTTGTTCTAAAGAGCACAAACACATGTGGTATTTAAAGATTGTGTGTATTCCAAAATGTCTTGATGGTGACTCAGGTATGACAGCCACAAAGGCTTTTTTTTAAAAAGAAAAAAAACCCCAACACTTCTGTGCTTGTAAAAAGCACTTTGCTAATCTGAAACGAGAGTAAGTAAAGTCAATTAAATCATAGTTTTAAAAACCAAACTAAGGCTGCAATTTTATACACACTTACATGGCAGTAGGTCCCATTGAACTCAATGGAGCTTACTTCTGTGTAGACATGTATAGGATTGTACTGTAATTTTATTTAATAACTATAATATTAAAACCCATAATTGTATCAGAGATTATTGTTTATAGTTCAGAACATAAGAAGAGCCATGTTGGATCAGACAAGGGTCCATCTAGTCCAGCATGCTGTTCACACAGTAGCCAAACAGCTGTGAACAAGCAGGATATGGTGCAACAGCACCCTCTCACCCATGTTCCACAGCAACCGGAGTATATAGGCTTACTGCCTCTGATACTGGAGGTAAAACATAGCAATCAGGACTAGTAAACAATGATAGCCTTCTCCTCCAGGAATTTATCCAACACACTTTAAAGCCACCAAATTGGTGGCTATCACTACATCTTGTGACAATTAATTCCATAGTTTAACTATGTGCTGTGTAAAGAAGTCTTTCCTTTTATCTGTCCTGAATCTCCCACCAATCAGCTTCATGGGATGACCCTGGGTTCTAGTATTATGGGAGAGGGAGAGCTATCAATGTGGATACCTTGACCAATAATACTTCTTAAGAGGTAACATTCTGGTAACGTATTTCAATGGGAGCTAGGATGACTCAAGAAGGCAGAGGTGATGGGTGGAAAGGATGTGTCTTTCTTTTCCCCACTAGACAATGGAAGGGGGTGAGTGAGGTCTCTGTGTGGAGCAGGATGTTAGTCTGCACTGGAACTGGGTCTCCAAGGAGGCACAATGGGTTGGGTGGTTTCCCTAGAAATCTGATGGGGAACAAGAATCTGTTCACAGCTAAGGCTGTGAAGCCTCATGTTTAATCTGCATATATGCGTAAAGAAGTCTCCAGCGCCCTCTTTCTAAGCCTAAGAACAGGGGTGGACAACCTGGTGCCCTGTTGATATTTTTGACTTCAACTCCCATAAATCCTAGCCAGGATGGGCAGTGGCCAGGGATTATGGGAGTTGTAATCCAAAGCCCGGAGTAATGTTCATTGACCCCTCCCCCCACAAAACTATATATTCACAACAACCTTGTAGGGTATAGCAGGCTGAGAGATAATGACTGGTAAGCTTTATGGCTGAGTGGAGATTTGAACCCAGGACTTTCTGGTGTTACACATTGACTTACTTTGGCATACTATTCTAAAGCAGAAAATATCTGCTCTTTTCCACTGGCACATGATTATTGGCTGTATTAGAACTGTATAACAAAACATATTTATAGCGAGTCTCCTTTTCTCTTACTATTTCCCATGTCTGCTTCCTGTAACTAACTGATAAAATATACTCTTCAAGGATGCACAGAAGAGATGGTTAAGTGCACTAATAAAAAGATATAATCTGTTTATCAACTGGGTTAGTCATGAGAGCAATTTTCTGTCTGCACAGATGCACGCACACAGCCAGAGCCACTTCTGTTTGATCCACCTATGAAACCAAAAAGGATGAAAACAACATTGTATCAGTGGATTTTCTGCATTTTTATGGATCATGAATCAGGATCCAGGCAACCATCAAAGGTGAAAACAAGAAAGTGTCTGGCGGCACTTTAAAGACTAAGAAATCTATATTTTCCATAAGAAAATTTCCAAACCCATAGTTGGGCATGCCTTTATTAGGACTAACCAAAATGTAACAAAATAGTGAGCAAGCTTTTGAGTTTTACAGAACTTTTAATCAGGTTGGATGTTACACAAGGCAAGGAGGATGGTGAACAGGACAACAAAATTAAAAAAGAACAAAAAAATTGTTGTAGCCATAAAGTGTGCATCTAGCCAAGTCTCATGATAGAGATTGCATTATTATTATTATTTATTTATACAGCACCATCAATGTACATGGTGTACATTGTACAATGTACATGCAATCTGGATTAGATTAGTTTATCAACAGTGCTGCAAGCCTTAGGTTATACTTAGGATTCTGGGACAAAGAAGCAATGGCTGATACCTTGGCTGGCCCCACTATTGATTTTGGGTGTCATGGAAGGGCAGAAAATTATTAAACATTTTGTGATGGCTGTTGTTGCTGTATTTTTACTGCCAGGGAGGGGAAGAGTTACTTGTGGGTGTTGTTGTTGTTGCCTCAACAACCAAAATGAATTGGCTGGCATTGACTTGGGGACGGATGGGGGGCATCATTCCTGGAAGTCTAGCAATTACAGCTTTCTTGTTAAGCAGACAACAGCCATGTTATTCTTGGGACACTGTGCATGTATAATAGCTAGATGCTTGAAGCTTTCTTTAAATCCTGACTCAGGATATGCCCAGGCTCCAGATAGGCAAAGCATCAATTATAAAGTATTGCAGAATGAGGGATGGAAATGCTTTTTGGCACAGGTCCTGGAGAATCAGAAGATGGGAGGGCTTGCCAGCCTGCTTCTGGGAAAAGGTAAAAGATGCCATTTCCTGTGCATGGTGTCCAAATTATTCTATTTGTTCTTGTATTTGGATTGTATGTCACCTTCCCCTCCAAAATATTTAAAACCGTATTGAAAAAAAATCCAGTTAAAATGAAATTCACCTACCTATATATTATTCCATACTCCTCCCCACCCCAGCAATGACCACAAATTCCAGCTCAGACAAAATCAGATAAAAGCATCTTCATATTCTTCTAAATGTTGGAGACAAGGCTGGAGTTGGTTACTAGTTCCCAGTTCCATACTGGAAAGTTCAAAACAGAGCAGCCTGAATAAGGAACTGAAGTTTATGTTGTTGCACCCCAAAATAAACTATGGGCTACCCTGTATTTATTTGTTTGTTTATGCCTATGAACATATCCTGCCTTCCAGGATGACCATACAAGGCATCTTACAAAAGATTTTTAAATAGTAAAACCATCAAATAATAAGATGTAAAACAGCAAAATCACACTACAACCAATCCATGTAAAGCTGTGCAGCCAAAAATCTTTAAAATAATCCCATTTTCTCCAGATTAAGAATAATAATAAACAAACAAACAATAATCTCTTAAACATGCAAAGAAAGGAGGCATGCTAGATTTCCAGCGAAACTATCCACATTTATTTGATTTATACCCTGCCTTTCCATCCAGGAAATAATGCTCAAGGCTGCTAACAAAAAATCAAAATCAAAAACTTAATTAAAACAGTCATAATACAAATACATTAAACACACAGTTTAAAGACACAACAATTAAAGAATAAAAAGAGGAACTAACCCAACACACCAGTTTACATGCCAAAGGCTTGCTTGAAATAAAAAAAAACATCTTTGTGAGCCGGTAGGACAGCAGAGGGAGCCATTCTACACTCCCATAATTTAGGTGCCACTGTAGGAAATGCCCTGTATCTAGCGCTCAATGTGGTATCATGCACCTCCATGACTGGGAGGCTCTAGTCTGTTCTACATGGCAAGATGTTTGTGAGAATGATTCCCAGTCCAGTTCTGGCAATGCCGGTTCATATCAGAAAGAAGAACATGACTTGATTTTAGGCTTATTAGCATAGATAAACTTGGGCCTGGGAGTTTCATTCTTCAAATGCAGTAGTCTTCTGACGGAAGTGAGACATCAGCCTACAACTAAAGGATTTTTCTTCTTTTGCAAAAAGCATAGGAAATAGGGCTTGGGGGGGAATGGCTGGATAATGGCAGGGATTATTATTTTTTTACCAGGGGTATCCTGCAGATTTAAAAACCAGACAATTGACCAGATAGCATGACTCTCTGGTTTTGTGCCTCCATAGGTTGCTGCCATTGTATTTGCTGGTTGCAAGCTTCTGGTCCTTATGGGTAAGGGGGGCGTACCTGGGAAAATGTCACTATAGTTATTGTTTAATTTCCCCCAACGATCCCAACGCACCTCAGTGACCATTCAGAAGAGCAATGTATTTATCTTTGGCCATTGTGTAAACTGCATCCATTCCCCCTTGTTTGAATATATTTCACTTCCAATTGCCATTTGGAATCACAGGGTATTTCTATGGCCTTTCAGAAGAAACAGTGCATTCCAATTATTACTTTTTATCTTTTTTTTTTTATTGTGGTGTCACTCTCTATCCATCATCACACCTAAAAAAAATCCCCATTTCTATTTATTTGTTTATTTATTCATTCCATTTCTATACTACCTAATAGATGAAGCTCTCTGGGCAGTTCTACGTTCTTTCACCTCATTTTCCCTTTGACCCCACTCTTTTCTGAGACCTAGGAATAGTAATTTTATTGCCTAAATTTTGTTACACATTTTTTATTGTTTATAATGGAAAAAAAATGGAAAGTTGAATAAAAATCAAGTGGGGAAAAATATTAATTGCGAGAATGCCCTGAGAACATAGTTATATAAATATTTAAAATAAAGAATATCTTAAAGTTGGTAACTCTGAAAAGCTGAAGTTAGTGTTCTGGAATTTGAAATGCATTTCCCCTCCAGCACAATGTTTGTCAGCCACCTTACGCTAGTTTCAAGAGAAGCCCTAGTCCAGGGATGAGCAGACTGTAGCTCTGAAACAACTGGTATATCTTTGGGTAATTTGCAGTAAATCACTAAGGATTTCTAACTTGTAATTATTTGACTCTAGCAGCAACCCCCTGTCCTAAATTACACTGCTGAAATGACAACAACTTGGGGGTAACCAGGAGTGGATTTTTGTGGGGAGGGACAGTGAGCCCTTTCCAGTTCTGGTATGCAACACAAATTCCTTTCACACCTGGTTCTGGTTGGCAGATCTTGGGGTTTAAGTGAAAAACAAAGTTGATTTTGCAAGCCTGAAGTCTGTCCTTCCTAGCTCTAGACATTTTGTTGATGGAAGCAGAAAATCCTTTTGCTCCCCAGGGACACAATACATTGGGAAGATCACATTTAAATGAAGTGTGTGCAGGAAGGCTTCTAGGTCAACTTTGCTCTGTGGATCAGTTGTGCGTGTCTCCCACTCTGCCACTTTCAGAAAACCTACTGCCTTGCATTGCTTGTTATCTGCTCAGCTTACTGTTAAATGCTTCAGAATCCAGAATAAGGGAGAGGAAGAAGGAGCTAAAGAGGATGGAAGGTACACGGAGGGGGCAGCCATTTCAGACAGGTGGTGGAGGGGAGAAACCAGCAGGGGCCACTTCCAAAAGTTAGGTTGGGAGAGCAAAGTGCTGGCAAAGACCGTTGTTAGTAGAGCAAGGATTGAATCCATGCTGTTGTAGTAGGATCTCAAATTACCAGATAGATACATTAAGAGGTGAAAGATAGGACCTCAATATACCATTACAGAAAGTTGGGGGAGAAAATGAGTTGCAGAAAATATATGTGTGTGTGTGTGTGTGTGTGCGCCCCCCTACTCGCTATCCTGTGGAGTCATTCCTTGAAGGCAGGAATAAGATGAATGAAGGAGGGGAAAGGTTAGGAACACGGGAATGGCCTTATACTGAATCTAGCCCAGTAATGTCAGCACTGACCAGCAGCAATGGTCAGGCGGGATTCTTTCCTAGCCCTACCTGGAGATACCAAGGATTGAACCTGGGACCTTCTGCATGCAAAGCAGCTGTTCTAACCCCTGTGCCACCAGCCCGAAAAGATTCAAGGAGGCTGAAAGGGGAGAGAAAAGTGGGGAAGGAAGGGGGCAGACAGGAAAGAGGTTGAACTTGGCTGACAGGAGTCAAAAGCAATGATGTTGGGGAGGCGGCTGCCCCATCTTGCCTCATGATTGGCCGGCCTCTGACTCCCCATTGCCTGTCATCTCCCCTCCCATACTGAAAAACGGTCCAGAAGGAAAACGGAAGAAGCCCCTTTCCCCTCATCCTCTTCGCACCGGGCAGACTCTTCCTGGCATCCTGACTTCTCTCCTGCCTTCGCAGCCACTTGTCAGCCCAGCCCAACCTTCTTCCCCTCTGCCTTTTCCTCCCCTTTCGCCCCACCCACCGCATCCCTCTCCCACCCCTCAGCCCCTGCTCCCGCTTCCTCCCAGCCGTTCCCGCCTTCTGCCCTCCCTCCATCACCTGCCTCGTGCCACTCCCACCACCACTTCTCGCTGCCGCTCCTTGCGCCTTTCCTTCCATCCCTCTCTAGCTCCTCCTCCTAATCCCCCCCACTCATTTCGCCTCCTCCTTCATCCTCCCACCCCCCTCTTGGGGGTGTCTGCTGCTTTTCTCTCTCCACAGCCCCAGTCTCTCCTTCTCTGGACTGCCATTGGTTGTTTGCCTGCCGGGGCTGGAGGAGATGGTGGTGTGGCGCGCGGCGGCGGGCTGCGGGCGCCTGTGACTCCCGGGCTCCTGGGTGGGTTGGCGCCGCTGACTGGCAGGCGCTGGCCCGGGGGTTGCTGGTGAGTGGCGGCCGGCCGAGAGGAGCCACCGGCTCGCCCAGCAGCGCCAGCCATGCCTGCGGAGAGCAACGAGCCGGATTGCCTTCTCCGCTACCAGGTGAGCCGGCAGGTCTCGGGGCGGGGCGGGAAGGGCCGCCTCAGGCAGGGGCGAAGCGGAACGCGGCGTTGGGGAAGAGGTGGGATGCGCCGCGCCGCTTCATCTCCCTCCTCCTCTTCTTCTTCTGCTGCTGCTGCTGCTGCCGCAATGTCACCTTCACGTGGGCTCAGCCCGGGGCGGGGGCTCGGCTCGGCGCTGCTGCTGCTTGCTGGTGTAGCCTGCACGGGCTGGTGTGGGAAAAGGCTGCCCACTGCGGCAGACCCATTTGCCTAGTGCAGAGAGAGAGAGAGAGAGGAAGAAGGTGGTTGGCCATGCAGCAAAGGATGAATGAGTGGCTCTCCCCACCCGTTTTGGGTAGGGATGGATGCGCACCTGTGGGGGTTTGGGAAGGGGAATCTGACTCGTCCTTCCTCCAGCAGGGATGCCAAGGCACAGAAGCAAAGGCACCGCCAAGGAAAGGGAACCCGTTATTTCCTTGGGAAAGGGAACCCGTTATTTCCACATCGGGCACACAAATAGTCAAGGGGGAGACGTGTTGTACAAGGGACCGGCCAGGTTAGGGAAGAAGACAGGCCCTTCTATGTGTTTTCGAGAGATTCATCCCATCAAACGGTCTCTGGAATCCAGCAATATGTCCAGCGATCGAGACTAGTATCATCTTTGGCTCTTATTCTAGATTAGTCTCCCGTTGTGTGTAATATATTCAGTTTTCTGATTTTAGGAAGCATAGAAATGGCTTCCACAGGTAGAGGGCGGACCCATTTTCATTGCCCCCTGTCCAAAGTACAGGACATCTTTTCTGAGGTAGGGGTGGGGGTGTGACTAGCTGAAATCTGAAAACAGACTTTTCCTTTTGTAACACAAAACTGTTTCAGTCAGACCAGCTTTGTTCTTGATCCATGTGCGTGCGTGCACCTGCATGTATGGGGGTGGGGGGCATATAAAAGGGGAAAAGGATATAGCCAGTTGCAATTTGCAGCCCACACATACACACTCACCTGTTGGGCTTTGTCTGTGTGGCTACAGTGTGCTAAATATGCATTTGCAGAGTTTTTATTTTCACAAAGCAGACTTTTGGGTGAGCTTTTGCAGTGCCAGCAGGCTGCGGTGATGGAATGGAAAAGACCCAGAGGGATTGAAGAGTTTGTGTTTATTCTTTTCAAGCTGTATTCGAATTTTTGGCCTACTGATCTCCAAAGAAGCTAATGATAATAGCATTTCCATAGTACAATCTAAGTACATTATCTCAGTAATCCTCCCACAGCTCTGCTAGGTAGGCTATTATTATTATTATAATCCTTTCTTTATTGCAGAGGGAAGGAGTGACTGAGTCTAACAACTTGCTTAGATTACTTAGTGGACCCATTCAGACAACATGCTAAACCATGCTGCTTAACCACAAAATGGTTAATGGAATGCATTAACCATTTTGTGCTTAAGCAACATGGTTTAGCGTGTTGTCTGAATGGGGCCAGTGAGTAAATGGCTGAGGTGAGTTTTGAACTGGGGAATTGTTAGTTCACACTCTCAGAAAGAAAGACCCTTATTAGAACCAACCAAAATAACACAAAAAAGTTCAAACTCTTTGTTAGGCCGGATAAAGAATACTGTAGAATTCTTTAAAAGTTCATATAGTCTTTTGTGACATTATAGATGGTCCTAATAAAGATATTGCCTAACTAGATTTTGGACTTTTCTCCTCATGGACCAGCACAGCTATCTTTGTTATTTATTACTCTTAAAAGGGTCTCATGCAGAAAACACTCATGCAGCCCCCTCCTGCTATGGGTGTACGTGTGTAAAAGACGGAAATGTAGTTACAAATACACTTATATCAGGTTTTAAAATTGATCAGTAGCCATGCAGGAAGGTGGTTTTACAAATATATTTCAATCTTGCTATGTTTTTAATGTTATTTGTAGAAGATGCAACTTATCTGAAGCATCTTTTAAAGTTTTTAGAGTTGTATACATTTGGAAATGGATTTCTTCTCATTTTAAAATTCTCCTCCCTGCACAGAACTGTGTGTATGTGAGTGAATGAATGGCAGTGTGAGAGAGGAAGAGAAGCTTTCCTGTGCCACCAGTGTAGATTCCTTCATAGTTCTCTTTCCTGGTCTTGGGTGAAACTATTAAGATGTCAGAGGAAAAAGCACAACTTGTGATATTGCAATGCACATTACTTCAAGTACACAAAGATCCCTGAGTGCTAATTAAAGTGCTTTGAAATACAGGTGTGTTATTGGTCTTAGCCACTATGCTCTACATCAGTGTGAAACTTCTTCCATGAAAAAGGTTCACTTCATTCTGTTTTGGTTTGCAGACAAAAAGTCGTTGTTTACACATAAGACTTAAATCTGCTTATGTTTAAAATTGGTTCATAAAGTGAGGATAAATTGGAGAGTGTGGGTGTAGTGTTTAGAGCAGACTTACCCAACCTGATGCCCTCCGTATATGTTGAACTTCAACACCCATCAGCCCATCTAGCATGGCCATGGTGGCTGGGGCTGATGGGAGTTGTAGTCCAATGCATACAGAGGATATCCGGTTGGGTCAGAGTATTGAATTAGGGTTGAGGAGACTTGGGTTCAAATCCCTATTCAGCCGTAATGTTCACTGGGTGACCTTAGGCCAGTCGGTGTCTCTCGGGTGAACCTGTTGTGAGGATAAAAAAGGGTGGGGGAGGAGAGAACTATTTATGCTTGGCCTTGAGCTCATTGTAGGAAAGTCTGGATATAAATGTAATAAAGAAATGGATAAGCCTACATTGACTAGATGGTTTCTCTTGAGCATCAACTTGTGACACAGAGACCATGACAGAGACTTAAATACTCTATCCAAAATTGCTGCTGAAGATGGTCATAAGGCTTTAGCACATGTCACATTCATCGTAGGTGAGAGTCAGACCATAGGTCAATCTAGCTCAGTATTGTTGACACTGACTGGCAGCAGCTCTCCAGGGCTTCATGCAGGATTTTTCCCCTAACCATTCCTGGAGATGCTGAGGATTGAACCAGGGACCTTCTGCATGCAAAACATATGCTTTCCCACTGAGCTATGCCCTCTCCCTTCAGAGATGATTGCTGGGATGTTATAATTAGGGCTGTGCATGGATCTTCCTACCTGCTTTGGCAGCTCATTTGGGGCTTCCAAATTGGTCTCAATCTGCCTCAGCCTGGAGCTGTCCAGATCCGGAGCAGAAACAAGATTTGGATGTCTGAATTATTCAGATATCTGACAGGCTAGATGGTCAGGTACCTGGCCCCCCTCCCCTGTTTGTGCCCCCACATGCACTCATGCCTGCCGAGTCACGTGAGCCCCCTGCTCCTTACCTAGACTCGACATGTGCTGCCAGCCATTCGCGCATCTGCAAGGGAGTCACCATTTTAAAAATGGCAACTAGCCTATTTCTGTAATAGAAATCCTCTGGAAATGGTGGCTGTAAAGCAGCCATGTATGCAATGTTACACTTGTTAAGTCCTCCAGTTTGAGAAGACAGGGCCAATGAAATTTCAGTTCTATCCCTGGAGGAGGAACCCCACCCCACCCCACCCCAGTCACGTGCTGGCTAATTGCAGTAGAATCAATTGAAACTACAAACCATAACTTAGAACAGATAAACAATTTCCACCAACTGGGTGTGTGTGTGTGGCGTTACACCCCACAAGTCAATTCCAAATGTATGTCTGCAGTTTGTAAGTCTGTGGTTTTTAGAATGTTGGCCTAAGTGGGCGGAGTTAGAATGTCTTGGGAGGGGGGAGGAGTGATATATATAAGGGAATGGCTGAGGGGATTGTGAGTTCTTGTTCTTGTGCTTTTCAGGAAACCTTTTCAGGGAGACTTATTAGGTACTCTTAGAGTCTGTAGTGCTCTCTGTGTTTATGGTACTTAAATTCTGGGAAATTTGAGAGTCAGTGTAGTGAGTGGTGTCTTTAGAGTGTGGTGTGCATGTAGTGGAAGTATATTAATCAATACTGATAATAAAGAAAGTTCAAGAGTGATTGTGTGAGAGAAAGGAAAGCGCGAATGTGAGAGTGACAGGATTGTATGGAAGGTTTCAAAAAGGTTTTTAAACGTTGTTATTTGAAACAAAGCTTATGAACTTTTAAAAATAAATTTTGATTGTTTTGTTTTTAAAACTACCACAAAAATCCCACGTGTCTGTTTGGCGTTTATCATCTTAAGTTTACACATTTAGCACCCACTCTGACAATCATTCACCTAAGCAGATATAACTCACAGCGCACTATTATATATATTAAAATCCATTCTCCATTTTAAACCCCTTTCTCCACATAGTTTGGAGGAAGGTGGGCTTTACCCCTTGCCTCAGGCGTATCAAGTGGTGGTGCTTGGCTTGAGCAGGGAGTAGCCTCGGCTGGGTCTGGTGTTCAGAGCCTGTGTCGTGGCAGGGGGAACAGAGCAAATTAATCCTGGATGGGATGGAGTCACTGAAACCCCGGAGTGAGCCTGTTGGATCCACTCTCCGCTGACCAACTTTCCGTTTTCAATCAGTGGAGGAGTGGCACCAACAGCAGGCCTTCTGGACGTGGAGCATGTGCTTAACTCCTGAGTTACGGCCTTGCCCTTTCCAGCCATCTTTGTCGATTTCTTTTATCTCTACTAAACTTATGTTTTTTCTTAAAATGATGAGTAGGCAATAGAATTATCAGGAAGTAAGGCACAGGAAAGTTATTACCAGTGGCTCTACAGCAAAGCTCCATGGTGTGGGAAATTGTATAAACCAGAAACTGTGCAATTATTATGCCCAGGGTTATTTGGAAGAGATGAAGATGTGGGAGGAATAAAAAGTAATGAGTGGCAAAATGACCTGTCCAAGGTCATGCTGAACTACAATTATCATCTGTGTCTCCTAGGTTTCAGCAAAGAGAGAGAGAGAGAAACCGAATAAGTCAAGTTCTTCCAACTGCAGTTAGAGAAGGAATTAAAGTAGACACATCTTCAGAACAGGAGTATATTAAAAAAAAAAAAAGGGGGGGGAGGGAGAAAACCAATGCAAGGAAGTGCAAATGGCACTTGCAAACTAAGAAGCAGGATTTGTGAGGAGAAGAGAGTGATTGCAGGCATGCCCAGGGCCAGGCAAAGCTGGAAATAGGCCAGGGCCAGATGGGAAATGTAGGCCTCATTTCAAACTGCTCATTAAGTGTTTTTTTAATCCGTTCTAAATACATATGAACTAGAACGATATAATGGCAAGCACTTCTATTCAAGATGTATGTAAGACATCACTTCTTCACATTCAGAAATGCTTTACGTGCTTTTCTTTGGGCAAATTCATCATCATAAACAACAACAGAAAAATCAAGCAACTTTGCCTTGTCAATGTCAATGTTCAAAACTCCTAATCCATTCAAACATTCTTGCACCATTGTGGACCAAAAGTATGACTTGATTCATTTTAGGACACTGAAGCTCCTCTCATTAGAGGCCACTGTTGCTGGCAATGACAGAAAAATGTGCAACGTGATGAAGACATTTGGGAAAATATTGCCCAATGTCAAGTTCAATATTTGAGCTACTTTGTAACAAATCTTTACCAAAGGGTCCCCCTTTGTCTCTACCAGGGGGACTTGGAGTAGGCCCCCTCAAAATCGTAGGCCCATGCCAAGTGGCTCCACTGCCCCCCCTCTGCCCAGCCCTGGGAATGGCGTATGTGGGTGGAAAAGTCCTAGTTTCCCATTCTCCTGAAGCTGCACCCAAAGCTCATCAGTGTTATTGATCCTGTAGATCTCAAATGCTCTTTCAAGATACCAGAAAGCACACAGGTTCTGGTATTGTAAATAGCATCACTTGAAGTCTTTGCAGTACAACAGCACTGGTTAGCGGCTGTGCATGTAGCGTGGGTGATGCTTAAGAGGCTCTCATGGGGAAAACTAACTTTTATTTGGCAGCAACTTCAGTACATTCATTATGTTTAGTCTTGATAAATAATTCTGTAATGTTACTTATATCTTTCCTTTTATATGCATGCAATGTCTTTTCCCCCCACTGGCTTTTCTTTGCACATGTCATTGATACAATACTATTCATTATTTTTTTAAAAAAAACTTCTCACTTTTAAATGCTTGCACTGTACTCTTGCTTAACTTTTCTCTTTAACATCTTTTCATACACTTTCTAGAGACCTGGCTTCTCCAATACTGATATTTTATTGTATGATCCAGTCCCTCTCACTCTTTAAGAAGCATTTCACAACATATCTATTTTCACATGTATTTTCCAGTTAACTGATTTATTTCAATTAATTTTAATTTAGGGCACAATCTTATGCATGCCTAGATGGAAAAAGTCTTGCAACTCCTGGCATTCCCCAGCCAGCTGGGGAATGCTGGGAGTTGTAGGACTTTTACCATCTAAACATGCAAAGGATTGCACCTTCAGTGTGTTTTTTCTTCTGTTGTCTTCCCCTTTTCTTCTGTTGTCTTTTTTTTCCGGTTGTCTTTCCTTTTCTTTCCTCCTTATAGTTTCTGTTTGTTTAGCTTGTACACCTGTGTGCAGGGTTATATTGATTTTTATTCTATATTCTTTTAAAATGCATATTTTATACTGTATAATAATTTTAGGTGCTCAAAGAAATAATAAACATTATGATTATCATTATACTGGTGAGCCTCACAACGATGACTTGAGAAAAGTTATCATTATTCCCATTCAACAGATCAGGAGAACTGAAACTATGGCAACTATGTGTACATCACTGAACATATCAGATGACGAGCTTGACCAGTGGTTCATTTAGCTCAGCATTGTCTTTAATATATTGCACTTTGCAAAATCTGAGCAAAAGTTTTCCCCAGTTTGCAACCTGAGATCCCTTTAAGTGGAGATGCTGGTGATTGAATTTACAACCTTGCTCTACACGAGGGGTGGGCAACTTGTGGTCCTCTAGATGTTTTGGTCTACAGCTACCAGGATCCCTCATCATTGGCTATGCTTACTAGGGCTGATAGGAGTTGTAGGCCAAACATCTGGAGGGTCACAAGTTGCCCATCTCTGCTTTATAGAAATCTGTGCTTATTCTGTAAGTGACAGACCCCTCACATACTTGGAACAATGGGAGGTGTAGGCCAGGCCTTGTAGGTTCAGTTTCATTGGAGGAGAAAGCAATGGAATCTTAAAGTACCTCTGTAAGAAATTGTGTATTGGCAAGTTTACAGGTTCACAGTGCAATAGCTCATATGAACAAAATTAGTTGCAAGGTGATGGGATCTCAGTGCAAAGCAACAGGCAGTTTAAACCTTGCCATCCCTACATGCTGAGATGAGTAGGGGGGAGTGTGGGTGTGTGTCTGAGTTGGGGAAAGGGCGTACAGTACGTGTGTGTATGTTTGTGAGAGAAATGAGGGGAGGCTGTGTTAGCCTTCTTTGCATTCTGTCTGTCAGGTTGGGTAGTTTGTAAAGATATGACGCAGTCCATCACGTTGGGCAAAACAACCTTTCATGGTTTCATTTATCAGTTGGCCCATCCCGTCACAACCACTCAATTACAAAAGTGTTTCCTTTATGCTTCTTGCGAAGGGACTTAGCTTAGACAGTATAGGTGGATAGATACTCAGAAACACGCAGTGTTGGATAAAAGCATTTTCAAATCTCATTATTCTTCACTATTTTTTCCATTTTGTGGAAGGGGAAGCTTGAGCTAAGAAATAGCTATTTGTTCAAAGCTACCTAGTGAGTCTCCTAAACCCAGTGTCTAGATTCTATTGCAATGAACTTGTGAACGTATTTCCTTTACCTCCATAGGCTTCCAATGCTGCTGGCCCATGGAGTAGCTCACAGTCTGGAAAAATCCTCAGCTGATGTTTTTTGAAGTCGTTTCTGTGTCTCAAGCATCTGCACTTCCCCGGTCCTTTTGCCACATTGATTAGGGCAACTCCCAACTCCCCTTCTGGCAACCACTGCCGCCCAGCACAAACAATAATCCTTTTGAAAGTAGTTGTCCACAAATATTATCTTGTAAAGTTGACTTGATGTGTATACATAATAGGTATTTTCTTTGTTGATGTGTTTTTAAATTAATATACAGATGGATATGGGCACATAATAGATGTATTTCTGTGGGTTTTTTGGTAATCTCTGTATTTTTGAAAAATACTGAAAGAATAAAGCTTGTATAGAGTGCCATGCCCGTCACCACTTGCTCTCTTCTCTTCCATCTGAAATTAGGAGCGTCCACAGGCAGATTTCCTTCCACTAGGACTCCTTTTAAAAGGCACTGCTCCTTTTAAAAATAAAGCACTGCCTCTATCTCCCTGGAGAGCATTCAGAGGACATAATCCAAAAATCCTTTTAAAACTTTAACAATTTATATTAAACATCACTATGCTTTGTGGAGTCATACTTTGGACAGTATGTCATTCACCCATTTTTACACTGTTCTTAATGAGGGTGAGCATATAGCCCATACTTTCAGCAGTACTGAATGGATTCCAGGATTTGTGTTTGTTTGTGTGTGTGTGTGTGTGTGTGTGTGTGTGTGGAAAGAGTTCTGAGCCAACTGGGCTTTTAAGCATTTGGCAGGTGTTCAAAGCCAGGGTGGATTCCCTCCTCCTCCTCCTCCTCCTCCTCCTCTTCCTTGGCAGAATTTAAGCACTGGTGTAAGGGCTGAGTTTTCCAAAGAACTAAGCTACCAGGAAATTCCTGCTAA
Organism: Elgaria multicarinata webbii; assembly: GCF_023053635.1. Taxonomy (NCBI): domain Eukaryota; kingdom Metazoa; phylum Chordata; class Lepidosauria; order Squamata; family Anguidae; genus Elgaria; species Elgaria multicarinata. The sequence goes on from NC_086173.1 coordinate 26,775,408, forward strand.
GTTCTATCTGGCTTGATTTTGTAAAGCCTGCTGGGTGGGTGAGTGGGCTATGAAAACTCAATTGACTTGTAAAACTTGCTTGTAATATTGGGAACGCTCCTGAATTGCTGGGTTGGAATAATGGAGAAAAAGAAGCTGAGTGGGTAACAGGCAGTGGCACGAGCTCAGGCCCCACTGCAGGAAAGGCATCCACTTGCATTAAAACAGCACCGCAAGTACATATGAAAAGTTAATATTTTATATATATCCCCTTCAAATTTATTCATAAATCACAAGTAGGGTTGCTAACTATTTTCTGGACCTGCTCTCAACGCGAAGGACTCAGGCCTTGTAAATAACCTCACAAAAATTAGCAGCCTCCTCAACACCTCCCAATGTTTACAAACTGAACCGTACACACCTACCTATGTTAAGTCATCTTTTGTATTGTGTTGGCAGCGGGAATGGGGAAAAAAAGAACCAACTTTCCCAATTTGCAGTTGCTTAGTGACAATCAACATGATACCTCTTTGGTGTTATTCCTGGAAGGGGTTGTAAGACACCTCTTCTGTCAGGCTTTTGGTTGACATTGTGTTTAGTGTTGTTTTATTCCGTTTAATGGACAGTTTGTGTCATCATCAGTTAAAATTACTCAAGGCAGAGTATATTTGATCACAGACTCATCCTACTTGCTGAAGTTTATTACAGAAGAATGAGGAGAGGCTACTTCCCAGCTAATATCTTTTTGAAGCTCTTTTTAACACTCCAATTTTTTAGAGCAACTTTTAACGCAAATGAAACTTTGCCTTAACAGCTGAGATAAAAGGGAGAGACTGCAAATACCTGAAATTAATAGTGTTCAGCTGCGTCCCTTTGAAATACAAAACATATTCCTGTTTATGAGACACACCGTACAATGAATACATTACAGTGAAATGTTTAAATTAACAACAGTTTAGGTCTGAAATACAGTAGTTTGAAATCAACTAACCAAATTACGACTGGGAAATTCGTACACTATAATTTTAAAATGAGTTTGCCTTCCTGGTTATGCCAGGACGTGGCTCCCCTCAATAAATGTAGAGGCGATCTGAAATAGCAGCCGGCAAGTGGGTCATGACCTGCATGCGCAACCACCAATAATAGTCCATGGGATGGTACCGGGTGTAGGGCGAAGTAGCGGTCAGAGCGTGGGTAATGCTGTCGACAACGGGGGAAATATCTGAGGAGCCGCTGCTGCAGTATGACTCCATTTTGGCGACCTGCTCATCAAAATACTTCCGTCCATAGTCATTGCGCACAATTTCGGGCAGGTCGTCCCACATCTTGTTGGCAATGGCTTTAATGCGCTCGGGGCTGTACAGGCTGGTGCCAGCAATGAAATTCCCAGGCTCCACAATGCAGACGTTCACATTGTGGGAGTGCATCTCATAGCGTAGGCAGTCGGAGAAGGCTTCCACCCCAAACTTGGTGATACAGTAGGGGGAGCGAGCGGGGCTTGCCATCCGCCCCATCATGCTGGCTATGTTCACAACACGGCCTTCGGCTCGACGGATGAGAGGCAGGAAGGCCTTGGTCATGCGGACGGTCCCCCACAGATTCACTTCAGCCACTTCTTTGTAGGTATCCATGCTGGTGAATTCAACCTCCCCAAAGGTTGAGATCCCGGCATTGTTGACCAGACCCCAAACTCCAGCCTGCGGGTTCTTCAAGGAGGCAGTCACATAGTCCACAGCACGCTCCACATCCTCTTTGTTGCAGACGTTGAGCTGCATGGTTCTCATACGGTCACTCTTCAGGTCATCAAGGTCCTTGTAGCCTCCCTGGCCTTGCTCCTTCTGCAGGCAGCCAGCATAAATGATGAAGCCCTTTTCATACAGGTGCTTGGCAATGGTGAAGCCAAAGCCAGAGTCACAACCAGTGACCACTACAGACCGCTCGCCAGTATCTACTTTTGTTCCATAGGAGCGCTGGCCCCTCAGGCTCAAGGCAGAGAAAAAAAATCCTGGAAGGGGCCTAAGGCCGATGGAGGTATCTCTGAGGTGTGGAGCTTTTACAAACAGCTGGGCAAGAGACCGGGAGTTGCAGGCAGCAGCTAGGATGGTTGCCATCGATGGGTGTCTTCACCTTGATTCTGCATGGAAATCCATGGAAATATTGTTTTCTGCGGTTACATTGTTGTTACAGTGGGGTATATGTTTTAAGAAAGAAACAAACAAGCCTGTTGAAACAGTCACAAGAATGTGAAAAATAAATCTCTAAAACTATTTTTAAAAACCCGATACAAAACGTTACTAATGTGAGCCTGTGCCCACAATATGTTTTTACCATTTTTAAAAAATTCAACACTTAGGAATAGGGTCTATTTATTTCATTAAAGCCCAACTTTCTTTCATGATAGAATTCAAAGTAGCATCCATAGAGTTACCAGGTGGTCTTTCATCAAAGTACTGATGAGACCAGAGCTGCTTAGCTTTAGCACTGCAGCCTATGCCTTTAGACTATGCCCTACTAATAATTACATTACTATACCGTATTATTACTACCCCCACCCCTGTAAATATTATTGCCAGCCTCCACTTTGAATCTGGGCTGTTCTTTTTTCCTCTCTGGCTGGAAAAAAAAAGCAAAGGAGTGGGGACATATGTGTGCAGGCACATGTACAAACACCATTCTTAAATGTTATAATTATCAGCCTTCTGTCAACCTGTCTTGCTTGAGAGGCCTTTTACAACTGTGATAGTAATCTGTTTAATGGTACAGTAGGGTGATCCTTCAAGAGACATAACTTGATGCAATCCCAAAGACATAATTAAAATGCTGAAGTGTGCCAAACACATTAATTCTGTTTAATAATAGGAACTTGTGGCAGAATGGTAACTGACTGAACTACCTGTACAGTAAAAGTCCTGGACTCAGGTCAAAATAGTCAAAGTCACGTGTAACCTGAACATAGGAATATTTGCCATTCCACTATGGTCAATGGGAATTAATCCCAAATCAATAAACTTAGGGTTGCAGCCTTATTGTAAATTAGTCAGCCCTTTAATATGCATAAAGTACCACACTGCTGCTTTTCTTCTATGGTGGTTGTTGACAAGTGGTGAAAGGATGGATTTACCCTATTCTTGGTATATGCTTGTAAGGGGAGGGGGGTTGTCTCATCAAAATTATGGAATATAAGTGGGATCAGTAACAAAATATTGCAGTGTATCCCGCCTCCAAAAAGGAATGCCCCTGTTAGAGTTCCAGCAGGCTACCCACTCCAAGAAGGGCATTTTGTCACTCTACATTCTGTGGCTAATCAGCAGTGCTCAGTAAACTAGGTTTTTTTTTTGAGGGGTGGGGGCATGGGGTTGTTTCCTTAGGCATTTTTCTTTCTTGGTACTTCTGCAATCCTCAAGGTTCAATCTTGAACTCCACTAGCAGTGTTTGATTTTGTGGAGGGCCACCATTGGATACTGCCCTAAGTATAAAGTTTCAATTCTGGAGCCTCCTCTTCAGACTGAGCAACTCAGTTGTAGCACAAAGGCTGTCCTACCAGACTAAGCACCTGCTTTCCATCTTTCCTAATCACGAACAGCAAATTCCATCTCTGGAACCTGATCTGTGCCTCTGGACAAAGTGCTCACTTCTTGCCCCTCCTAGATAGTTTCCCCATTGATTTGAACAAAGTGTTAGACAAATTGCTAATTCCCCGAGGCCAAAACTGAATGTGAGAATTGCGTGAATACATCTCACAATAACTTTTTCTTTTGCTAAAAAGAGTGGGGAACTGATTTGGTTCTGTGTCATTCCGAGGAGGTGTGTGTGTGTCTAATCCTTTCCCCCTGTGCCACAGCCCCCAATCTATATTATTGTTGTTGTTGTTGTTGTTGTTGTTGTTGTTATTTCTATACTGCCCCATATCTGAAGCTCTCTGGGTGGTTTACAAAAGATTAAAACATTAAACATTGATATACAAAATTTTAAACCATAAAAATATAAATTCCCCTTTCAAACTGATATTAGCCAGACAGGGAAAAACATTCAGGTACACATATGTGCTTGTTTGTTTTCCACTGCATAATAGCAGCTTTTTGAGGGAAGGGGGCAATTTCAGCCATGGTATAGGAGGAAAGGGTTCCCCTCCACCCCATCGCTACCTTGGCCCCTGAACCAAGTCAGCCCATCCATGTGCCTGCTTTTAGCAAAAAAAAAAAAAACGTCATTTTTAGCATGGTCCTGAAGTGCTGCCTGTTCTGAGGCTCTGGAGAGAAATAAATGTCCTCCTCTTGTTTCTGGATCAGGGCAGGATCTGAAGACACATGATGGAGCCGTCTTGCTGAAGCTAAGCAGGTCTGACTCTATTCAGTGCCTGGATGGGAGATCTCCCAAGAGTCCTATGTATGGTACCTTGATCTCCATTATTGAATAAAAAATGGATTATAAAATGTAATAGATAAAATAATCCGGCATCTTAATAATAATTCACCACAACTTCCTTGTTACTGACGAATATCTCTCATTAAGGGGACCAAGGACAACCCCTGTACAGGTGCAAAAATCTTTGATCAAAGGTTTTAGCATAATCCAAATCTGTTCTAGCTGCAGTCATTACACTGAAGGCTGTGATATAATCCAGTGATGCCCAGAGCAATTTCTGAAATAAAACAAAATTATAAATACCTCCCCACAAACACTGCTTCTAACAAAAAGCATTATGTAGAGTCAAAGCAATCATTCCTACTGGTCCTTCCTTCTCTTCCATCTTGCCAATGAATCTTTTATGAAAGGACAGACATGTTAAGGCTGCAATCATATCCCTACTAACATGGGAATAAGTCCATTGAACTCTATGGGAGTAGACATGCATAGGATTATACAGTTAGGGACTTAAATGTGCGGGTACAGAACAAAACTCTCATTATGTGCAGATGATGCATTAATTTGCATAGATTTTTTCAGGTATTGCATTCATAGCTCACTTTTCTTTTCACAATAGAAAAACTCAAAGCAACCAAGAAAAGAAATAAAAAGTATGCATGGGTCAAAGCAGGCCAATAGAAAGGGACTCATGGTATTCCCCACCCACTCCTGCAGAGTAGCTAACTGCTGATTGAGGTCTGGATGGCAGTTGGGCCAGGCAAGGCTGCAGAATGCCAGAACACTGAGGAGTCCAAGATGGAAGGGGCCAGGTGGCAGTTGGCCAAGGTGATTGACCACCCAGACACTTTCATTCTTCATTTCATATGGCTAGTAGAAAAATGTGGAGCTGTACCTGGCTATGCATGGAATCAGAGTCAGTCAGAACATGTGCCCTTAGGAACAAATTCTCCACAACTGCTGTTCAAAACACGGAAATTCAAGGGGCAACCTAAAGGGACTATTTGTTTGTAATGACCTTCCTCCCCGAATATGACGCAACTGGTCAAGTGAAATGTGGACCTTACTATTAAAGAAAACAACAACAGTCGTCACTGATAAACCAGTAAAAGACATTTTGTTGTAAAGAAGGACTCTGCAGACTACTTCCTACAACTGCGAGGAAGGCCTAGAAAAAATACAGGCCGAAACGCGTCGAGCTTCTCAACCAAATACAATATAATAAAAAGTTCAGCATCTTGAGAACTCATTTCTCCCCTTTTTCGCACTTACCACTAGAGCCCTACTAAGACATTCTGTTGCTGTGTTCACTAAACATGTGAGGAGGGGGAGTCCTCTACCCTCGCCCCTTCCTCACGTGTTTCCATCTCCTTGTTCTCATAGAGGACAACTTTCTGAATGGGAGAGCTCCTGTATTTATGGAAGCTCCACACGCTATTGAGAACACTGATTTTCTCTATAATGTAAAGTTGTAATTGAACTTCCAAGTACGTATCGTTTTGTGAAGCTTCACTATGGATTTTTGCTGGATGTACCTTTTTATGTATCTGACCTGCCATGTTACATGTGGCTTGGCTCATTATTTTGCGATATGCTTGCAGGCATGGTTTTTTTATGTGGCAGTTTTGAGTCTCAAGTGTGTTGTGCCCACCACACTCTTAACTGACTCTTCCTGGCACAGGATGGAGATAATCTATGCAGTGCCTGAGGCTGTGTGATCCACAGCCTGTTGATTGCACAACCCACCCTCCAATTCCCAGTACTGGCATTCTCATCTCAACTTGCTTCACTGGGGTTCTCCCTCTAATGACTATCACCAATTTAAAGATGCTGAGATTGTTCAATATGTCCAGCTATCCTGTCCTACATCCACTCTCACCAATGATATACCCATCCATATTTACATGGACCTTCTCCGCTCCCAAGGGTTGGCAACTTTTAACCAGCCTCTGAACCTTTAATGTCACCTACAAACTTTAGCACAGAGGTGGGCAACTTGTAGCTCTCCAGGGATTGTTGGACTGCAGTCCGTGTCATCGTTCACCATTGGCTATCCTGGCCAAGTTCTGATGGGAGCTGCAGTCCAACAACATCTGGAAGGCGATAAATTTCCCATCCTGTTTTAGCAGATGATGATAATGCTTAAGCTGTGAACAGCTCAGGCATGCACAAGCACAAAACAGGCTGTATTTTCCTTGTCAGTTGACAACCCTATTTCTATCTACTCGCTCCTTTGGAGAAGCACAGCCGTTGAGTGGAGCTAATTCGCTTTCAGAATGTACAGAGGAGAAAGAAGAGTGATGGCTCACTCTTCCCAGTAATTAATCATCTTCATTTAAGTTGCCTCAGTACCTCCAATGACACAGATCCAGTAGGTGGTGAAATATATGCTGGGGCTGGGAGCAATTGGTAGGTAATAGCTGATTCACCATTGAATATACGTTCTGTCAACATATACCGCCATATGTCTTTGCCTCATCGTTGCTGTGGGCAATCCCACTCTCAGCACCTGTCCTTTTTGTTCATTGGTCCATAAAGTAATTAATTTCTTGTAAACAGCATAGTTATTGAAGTGTTTTTCAGAAAAAGGTGGAGGCATAAATAAGTCATAAGAGGCAGCTTCAACAACTAGCTATCTTTCCAAACTGTAAGCAAGCAGAGCTGGCCCTACCATTAGGCAGAGTGAGGCAGCTGCCTCAGATGGCAGATGTGGGGTGGGGGGAAGACCTCCATCCATTCCTGCTGCCCCTCCAATTGTTCCCATCCTCCTGAATCTGTACCCCAGTATAGAAGGTCTGTAGCTCAGTGGTAGAGTACTGGCTTTGCATGCAGAAAGTCCCAGGTTAAATCCCCGGCATCTCCAGCTACAGATAAGAAAGAATTCTGCCTGAAGAGCCACTGGAGAGCTGCTGCTGGTCAGAGTCAACAAATACAGGGATGGATATACCAATGGTCTGACTCTGCTAGGAACATAGGAAACTGCCTTCTACAAAACTTGCTTCTGTTGGCCTTGATACTTGCCTGCACTCCCGAAGTTAGCCTGTTGTCCTCAGATGTGGCAGAGTAGGATGCTGTCCCACAGCCATTTAAAAGCAACCAGGCTTCTGCCTATGGAATAGAGGAGTTATCTTGTTCTTTGTCTCAAGCAGCAAAATGTCTTGAGCCAGCTCTGAAACCAAGCTTTAAGGACATGTAATTACATTTGCCTACATTCTTCCTTCTCTGTTCTTCTCTCATTTTGCTACTCTCTGTTTCTGCCTGTTTCAGTCTATCTCAGGCCTCAGCTAGACCTACTAGGTCTAGCGTGATGGAGGGGTGAGGATCTCGTGTTATTTTTATACGTGCAATGACCTCGGAGGGAGAGGACGTCGTGGCCGCCATTTGTTGTTGTTGTTAAAAGAGCAGAGCGCACGGACGCTTGTGTGCAAAAGGTATTTTTTTTTAATTTTAAATATTTTTTCCGGCTCCCCCCCCACCCCACATGGGCGTAGAGCTCCTGAAGAGCTCTGTGCCCTGTGTGCGGGTCCTGGCCCCGCCCACATGTTCTGTTGTCTCAGGATCAGCCTGAGACCGTGGAAAAAGCGGGCTCAAAGGGTAGGGCGAGATCCTGAGGAAAGGGATGGATCATCCCTCCCTGCTCCTGGGATCCCCTATGCATCATGTGGACGCACAGGGATGATCCCGGGGATCACCCCGTCTAGCTACGGCTTTAGACTGAAAGCTCTTTGGGGGCAGAGACCTGCCTGTTTTTGCCTAGCTGTGTGGATAAAAAATAACTGAAAAGGTTCATAATTTATTTATTTAATTAATTTATTCAAAACATTTATATCCCACCCTATATCATTAATATATATTCTATAAATAAGATAAAATGGCAGGTGGTGGGGTATTAAGTTGATCCACAACAGCAGAAGGGTTTTGCAGCTAAGGTGTTAGATGCAGGGCAGGCATAAAACAAGTTTAAAAAATGGCAAATGACAGGAGACACGGTGGATAAACCTCCTTGAAAGACTACTTGCCCACCTACTACTACTATTCTCTTGCAAAGTGCAGCCCCAAGGGAGAGTTGGGTAGGGTATGTTTTATGTAGCATGTACTCTGAGGTTTAGCCAGAATACTTTGTAGGCTTTTGGCTCCAGAACATGGCCCAGAATCCTCCATGGGAGTTACATGGCAGATGCGTGGAAGTCCCATACCAAGTAGGTATGCTGCTTGAAAACTGCTGCTTTAAAGTTGTTGGGAATTATGTAAAATGAAGTTGTGGCTCCCATCTAATAATACTGTTCTAGTTGTGATAGGGGTAGGGTGGGGAAAAGTTTGGGATAACCCCCCTCTTCTGTGTTCTATCAACCTCTTATAGTGAGCGAGAGCTTTTAGCATTTTTTTTTACTTGATTTAATGATCCTCTAATGTTTCTTTTATTCTAAAAGCTTTTGATGTTTTCAGAATGAGGAACAGTTCCTTTCTCTGAAGTGTAGAAGAGGAATATCAATTAATTTCTTTCTGATGATTCTTCAGTTTTTTCCCTGCCTGCTTATAACCTCAGAACACCTTACATGTGTTACAGTCAGTAACTAAAGGCCGAGCAAATGCTAATAAATAAAAATTCTGCAGCCGGCTAACCTTTTGAAATTGCTTTTGAAATGGGGACTTCCCCCATTTGGCAAGCCTGATTCCTTGAAGAAAGAGTAAAAGGTTTTCATAAAATTTGGATGGAAAGCACCAAAGTTATAGGCAGCAGAAGATATAATGGGACTCTAGTCGAAACAAATGGAAAAACAGAAAGGAATTGTGGCCACCATTTGGATTCTTTTTTTTTTAAGAAAAGGAACACATGAGCGCTCAAATGAAAGGTCTCACCCTCCCCTCACCCCACCCCTGATGGGCACAGAGCTCCTGAGGAGCTTTGTGCCCCGTGCCCGGCTCCTCGTGGTTACTCGTGAGGAGCTGGGACAACCCGCGACACCCGGCCACACGTTCCGCGGTCTCGGGATCATCCAGAGACCACAGAAAAAGCAGGAAAAAAGGGTAGGGCGATATCCCAGCACAAGGGAGGGATCATCCCTCCTTGTTCCCGGGATGCCCTCAATATCAAAGGCAGGCAATTGCTGATATCTTGAGTCTATGACATACAGCTTAAAAAGACACAGGCCTCAACCCAGGCACTCCACTCTGCATATAGAAATAGGCAGTTTTTCTGTTTCAGTAAGCTAAAGCTTAGCTTGGGGTGGGGCAAGAATATGGTAAGATAACGTATATGTAACTCTCTGCCTTATTCCATGGGCATTGTGTTTTCACAAATGTTCTGCTTTTTCTCTCTAGTCAGCAGTTGCTGGCATTGCTGACTAATATTCACTGTTTTTAACTTTTGCAAACCGCTGAGTGCTTCGGCTATGGGGCGGTATATAAATTTAATAATAAATAAATAGTAAACGATGGTGCCCAGACCAGTACATACATTGGTGGTTTTAACTATATAGGATTGCTTTGTAAGTTCCAGGCTTCTGACTTTTGTGAAATTTGAGAACTGCCATAAATTTGGAGAATTTCAGCAGTCACTTAAAAAACAAGAGAAAACCTGAGTACGTGAAGGCCATTTCTACTGAAAACTTGGAAGTGCTTTGGGTAAGATTTCCACAGTCAGTAGCTTAATTTCCTCTCTACATTTCGTATTATGTTGTCTGCCTTTTCTCCCCTAGTCCCCCATGCTCTATGAGCCTTTGTGCTATTTCTGAGTCTGCAACAAAAAACTAGCGGCAGATGCCAAATACGAGCATCCATAATTGATCGAGAACATTAATTCCATTTACAGACATTTGTCTTAATTTGAATACTCTAATAACAGAATAGAATTTCAGCATCCTCGTTTTAGTATATTTTATTTGTGAATCAAATTAGCAGTTTTTCCACATAAAATTTAGCTGTGTTGCCCAGTGACACCATACTTGTTTATTCCTTTCTTTGCTTGAATGCACCTTACATTTTTAACGTGATGCTCTGACTTAGCACCACATATGTTTAGAAATATGCCTTCTAGAGCCCTCCTAGAACTGCACTACTCCAGAATGCTGATGGGAGTTCATATGATTGGTTAGGAAAAGGATGCTAGTCTGACTTTCTTCCCAACATGCTGTTTTACTGTTGCGAGGAAGGATATTTACAGAAAGGAGCATTCAAATATGCAATACCCCACCTGCACTCTAAAGTGACTTAAGGCTGTATCACTTGCTTTTACAAGTGTGCCCAGAGGGAAACTGATTTTGGTTTTTCCTTTGGTGTTCTGATTCTCCAGATGTTTACTTCTCAGGTTTTCCGGTTGTAAAACAACAAAAGGGGATAGAGGGCTGAAGGGCAAGATCACCACCTAATTTTAACTGATTAGCTATTGGTGTCCTTTTAATTTTGGATGTCATATTACACCAGTAGTCACATTTCATGCAAAGCTTGCCAGTTAACTGGTGTCATTGTTGTGAAAGCTGTTCTGCTATAGGGAAGAGAATTTTCAGTATAGAAGTCACTCGTGCACTTCAGAAGTTGGGAAATAAACCACAAACTAACAGCGCAATGCTATGCATGTTTACTCAGAAGTACGTTCCACTGTGTTTAATGGGTCTTCCTTCAAGGTAAGTGTCCATAGGATCGCAGGCTAAGTTACAACTAAGCTACAACTGTCCTTATTTATCAGTGAGAGTCTCTATTCTTCTACCTGGCCCTGGTAAACCACACTATTTTGAGGGTGGAGGGGTGGGGGAATGCATTTTTAAAAATGTTATTTATGTGAATGCTGCCATCATTCATCAAGATTCAGCTCCTTCCTCCTGACTGATTTTAGGAGTGGGAGGGGATTTTTTCTTGTTTTATCTATTGCACTTTGGTGCTTTTTAGAAAGCTGATTTTTATACTGTTTTTAGATATGAGTTAGTTTTTCTTTTAAAAAAAGATGTATGTGCTGCTTCTCCAAATATCTCATCGTTAAAGATCAACAATAAGACAAAATGAAACTTTAAAACCACTATATTCAACCCAGCCAGCACAAGGGCTGCTTTCATACATAATAGTAAGACCATAATAACACTAATCAAAGCAATGCAGCATTTAACCGTTCATAAAATAGATTACTTTCTCCACTTTCATGACTAATTGAGGCTTGGATCCCAGCATATACCTATAAGTAGTCAAAGCACACCTGTAAATAGTAAACTCCATGCAAACCTTTCCACCCCTTGAGAGCTACTGCTCTCCTCCTGGATCAAGCAGTCCAGGCAAGCGAGCATAGCAGGGTTGGAGCGAGGGATGGGCAAGTAAGTAGAAGGGTTGGCAAGACTGAGGAGCATGAGGCGGCTTCAAAATACCAGGAAGCAAGGCATTAGTAGATGAGAGCAGAGAAAGATGCTAGAGGTTTGGGATCAGTGCTTTGTTACTCTGGTAAAACCTATAGACAGGGAGGAAGAAGTTGCAAAGGAACAGGGTAGGGACAGTAACCAAAGATGTGGGAAGGTATTATTGGAGTAAAACAAGGGCTATTGAAGTTCATGGTCATCTGGGAACATCAGAAATGGTGGCCCAAGGAGCAAGACCTGAATCCAGTAGAACTCCCAGAAGAAATCTGATTTGAGGCTTCCTGCTGATGGTGACCGTGACATCCAGGCTTGATGTTATGAAGGAATGAATGCTAGGCCTGACTGTAACTTCTGTAAAGAAAAGAGTGGGGCCTTCTTACCAGATGGGAAATATGATGAAGCCCAGTGGATTTTGTACCAATTTCCAGTATCAAGAAAGGGGTGGTTACAGCGTCTAAAGCCTCAAGGATCCCTCCTTTTCCTCTCCTAGCTTTTCATGGAGATTCCCTAAGAATGTATGCATTTAGATGGGACAGAAGGATGGATCTCTCTACCAATCTGTTTGGAATCTTCATGCTGCTGTGTTCCGTGCTGTCATAATAATGATGGTCAGATCACCTTAGGAAGGATGTTAGTGAGGAAATCCTTTTGAAGCAGCCTCTCAAGTAGTCCAACTGCCCCCTCCTTCCCCATCTACCCACCTGTTTTTTAGGTTGACTAAGAGACATGGTTAAGAAGTAGTAAAATTTAAAACTGGCTTCTTCTGGTGTCAATATCCATTCAGCTAGATAGGTACATGGAATGGACTCGGGATGCCCTTTGGTTATGTCATCTTACCCCAGAAACGAACTTAGCCCGGGATTGTAATCTGAAGCCTTGATATCAGAAGAAAGTTCATTCCTGCTTTTTTCTGCCTTGCACCCCTGCTGAAGACAACCATGACATCATATAGGAACTTACAGGTAAAACACCTTTTTAAAGTGAGTGCGTTACCTTTGGAAGACTACTAGTAGTTAAATAATTTCTTGGCATTTTCCATTCATTTAAAAAAGGGGAGTTTAGGTAACCATAGCTAGCTAGAGCATTGATTAAATGCATTTTAATGGTATTTTGGCATTAACTTGCCATTGTGAGATGCAAATGTTAATGTTACCATAGTAGAAGTGCTTACTAATCACCTGTAGAAGTCCATGGAAATTCTGAATACCAGCAAATAATAATAATAATAAAATTTCTTACCCGCCTCTCTGATTGGATCAAGGCGGAGAACAACAGCAAGCATAAAATACTGATTAAAAACATAGTATACACTGTTAAAAAAATCTTAAAAACGTCCTAAAAGCATACTAAAAGCATCCTAAAATTCCACTGGATAGGCCTGCTGGAAGAGATCAGTCTTGATAGCTTTCTTGAATGCTAAAAGACTGTCAAGCTGATGAGTCTCCTGCGGCAGGCTATTCCACAGTCTGGGAGCAGCAGAAGAGAAGGTCCTCTGGGTAATTTTTGTCAGCCTAGTCTTTGCTGACTGAAGTAAATTCTTCCCGGAGGACCTGAGCGTGTGGGGAAGATTGTATGGGAGAAGGCAATCCTGCAGGTAGCCTGGTCTCAAACCATGAAGGGCTTTAGAGGTGATAACCAACACTTTATACTTCGCCCAGAAACTAATTGGCAGCCAGTGAAGAGATTTTAAGACTGGTGTAATGTGGTCACCCCTAGATATACCTGTGACCAACCTGGCTGCCATATTTTGAACTAGTTGAAGTTTCCAGACTAGGCACAAAGGTAGCACTATGTAGAGTGCGTTGCAGAAGTCGAGCCTCGAAGTTACCAGTCCGTGCACTGCCATCTTTAGGTCTTTTAACTCTAGGAAGGGGCTGAAGTTCTAGAGGAACAGATTTAAAATAAAAGCCACTGCCAAACACTTAAGGCCAACACTACCTATGGTATTCACCTCTGTTTGGCATTTGAACTAGAGTTGCCAACTTTTTTTACTAGCTCCTGAGCCTTTTAACTGGTTGATCTGCAGAAAATAGCAAGGGATGATGTTTATCTCCATGCCATGAAAAGCTTTATCTACTGGCTTCTGCGCATCAGACTGCTGGTTGTTAAGGCACCAGCAGGGGTGGAAAATAACTAGGTAGGTCCAGTCTACCTAGTTATCTTAAAGGATAGGTCTGCCTACCTAGTTGTTATTATCTTAGAGTCTCAATATTTAATATTTAACCTTTTTCTTGTGTTAGGGTAACAGAAAACAACAGAAATATTTAGAAAAATATATTTCATGAGTGCACTCCATCTATGAAATGGCTATTTTTGGTAGCCTCTCTTCAAAAGTCAGTTTAGAAAAAACCCACCCATTTTATAAATGCTTAATTCCTTGATCATCTGCTACATATCTACATGTTAGAGGTTTTATGGCTTGATTTGTAGTCTGTGGATGAGATCATGTGCTTAGTCAAATCTGTTCATTTGACTAAGTAGAATTTACTCTTCAATGTTTAGCAGGAGCTAGTCACCCTTCCTGAAATCCATGCTGATCCTCTGCCAGGACGACAGACAAAGGGAGAGAGGAAGTTTGGGTTCACACAACACTATAACACTTGATGGTTTATTTTCCGGAACAACACATGATGGGTTAACATGTTCTCTGTGGGACGTTACCCCTTTGCCCATGGTGGTTTAGAATAATATAATAATATAATAGTGGAGTTTGAAGGGGCCTATAAGGCCATCGAGTCCAATCCCCTGCTCAATGCAGGAATCCACCTTAAAGCATACCTGATAGATGGCTGTCCAGCTGCCTCTTGAAGGCCTCTAGTGTGGGATTGCCCATGGCCTCCCTAGGTCATTGGTTTCATTGTCATACTGCTCTAATAGTCAGGAAATTTTCCTTGATGTTCAGCTGGAATCTGGCTTCCTGTAACTTGAGCCCATTATTCTGTATCCTGCACTCAGAGATGATTGAGAAGAGATCCTGGCCCTCCTCTGTGTGGCAACCTTTTAAGTATTTGAAGAGTGCTATCATGTCTCCCCTCAATCTTCTCTTCTCCAGGCTAAAAATGCCCAGTTCTTTCAGTCCCTCCTCATAGGGCTTTGTTTCCACACCCCTGATCATCCTCGTTGCCCTCCTCTGAACACGCTCCAGCTTGTCTGCATCCTTCTTGAAGTGTGGTGCCCAGAACCAGACAAAGTAGTCAAGATATGGCCTAACCAGTGCTGAACAGAGGGTAACCCCTCACATGATTTGGAATCTATACTTCTCAGAGTGAATTGTTTGCTTCCTCCAACAATCCACTCAGAGAACCCTTGGTCTGCAGTAGAGGTTGTTCATATCTACGATGGGTTAGCGTGTTGTCTTTTGTGCTAGCATGGATTAGGGAGATCGCCTACAGAGCTGCACAGCAAGATTGGCCAAGAATGCTGCCCCTGCTCTGTTTCTCTCAGGCAATCTCTATTCCCACCACAAAGGAAGCTGGGAAATCTGCCTGGCTGATGGGAGAACTACAGGAGGAGGTGAAGCAAAGGAGGTGAAATAAACTATGCTGTGTAGTTTGTTTGCTTGATTGTCTGACAGGAGCACAGATTGTTTGCATAACCACTTACCCAGCAAAGCTTGCCACCCACCATTGGTTAGTGTGATGTGTGAACGCAGCCAAAGAGAACAAGAGCTAGTGTTTTGGATTTTGACTCATCTATTGCTTCTTAGAATGGAACTTGTGCAGCATGCAAGAGTACCAGCTAGGTTTTAAGTTTTCAAGTCTTAGGAGTTAGAAACAATGTTTTATTTGTTTATTTAATTGACCTCTTGTCAGTACTAACATAATTAATAATTCTCTCTCTCATGGTTATCTTGAGCAGTTTTCAGTCAGTTTTAAAAGTTTAACTTGTGTTTGTTTGACATTTCAAGCTCTGCTTTTTATTGTGCTGCCTAGGATGCCCATATATAAAAGAGGGTAGAAGCGTTACTTTCTTCTGCATGTCAAGCAGTACTTCCCAATGTCACTTCTTTTTCTACAATTACAGGCGCCTCAGGTGTCTGGCCATCCTATTGCCGCCTATCTCTAGACCTATTTGTGAGAAACAAGCTAATATGTATGCATGATATTCCTAGAAAGCAGTTTCAGTGGAAAGAGAGACCAAGGAAGTAGCCTGATAAAAATACAGGGAAGCTTTGTAAGACCGCAGATGCCTCTTTATTCCTTGTTTTCAGTTCATCGTTCAGTTTTATGGCTTTTGCCTATGCAACATCTCCTAAAATCAGATCCCTTTTTCCTGTCAGTGCTGTTCTTACTCTTTGGGCTTGATTGGATGTGGCATTTAACGTGCCACCACCTTGTTCTGCTTGTGCAAGGTCCTGCAGCCACCCTGTGGCCTTATCTAGACCTACCTCATAGTCCGCGACGGAGGAGGGAAGATCTTGTGTTGTGATTAATGCGAGATCCTTCCTCCGTTTACACATGAGGCGCGACGACCTCAGGAGGAGAGGCGTTGTGCCCGCCATTTTTTTTAAAGAGGAAGAAGCGCATGAACGCTCGTGCACTAAAGGTACGTTTTTTAAAAAACTTTAATTACTTTTTCCGCTCCCCCCACCCTACCCCTGATGGGCACAGCGTTCCTGAGGAGCACTGCGCCCTGTGTGAGGAATCGCGTGGAGCCGGGTCAAAACGCGGCAACGAGCCACACGTTCCACGGTCTCGGGCTCAGCCCGGGACCGCGGAAAAAGCGGGCTCAAAGGGGAGGCCTGTATCCCAGGGCAAGGGAGGGATGATCCCTCCCTGATCCCGGGATCCCCTGTGTGTCATGTGGATGCACAGGGACGATCCCGGGGTTCGCCCCGGGATAAAACCCGGTCTAGCTAAGGCCTGTGAATTCCCATATTTTTTCACAATGAGGAAAATATGTTAAGTGTTTTCTGGCATGCCATAGTACTGTAAAGAAATTCTGGTCCCTGTTTTCAGGACCAAGAGACATTTCTGTGGTTGTGTGGTTGTGATGTTTGCTG
The DNA here is from genome assembly GCF_023053635.1 of Elgaria multicarinata webbii. Taxonomy (NCBI): domain Eukaryota; kingdom Metazoa; phylum Chordata; class Lepidosauria; order Squamata; family Anguidae; genus Elgaria; species Elgaria multicarinata. Next base: position 26,792,094 of record NC_086173.1, read on the forward strand.
TGATGTTTCTGAATGAGCGTGTCCATGTAGCATAATTTCGCTCCCCTTTGTGTCATTTCATTTCTGGTTGCTGTAGTACAAATATGGCTGTTTTTCCTTTATTTATTTTTATTTTGATGATGCTGGACTTGCACACTTCTGAAGTTACCTTCTTTTGCAAATGTGCATTTGCAAGCTTCCACACAACACTGTGGCACATTTTTTTATTAAAAAAGGTGTGCACATAGGTAAACTGACTCGCCTACGCTATGCCCACAGAAACAGGAGAAGAGGGAGACACAAATGGAAGAAAGGAAAAACTGGCAGAGGGGTTGGGAAGTTGTGGCCTGGGGGAGGGATGAACAGTAGGTCTGTGAACAGGAAATCACATACTAGGGGGCAGGTGGAAAACGTAAGCAGTGTAGTAGATACTGTGAAATTTCACATTTGAGGGAAAAACAGAACACCATGATTTGTGTCTGTAAGAAGACTACCGTGCGATCAGACCTTGGTTGTCTCCCATTATTTCGTGTCTGGATTATGTCAGTGTTTTATTCAGACCTATTTCTCATCTCTACCCTCTCATTTCGGTCCTTTATTCTGCTGCCTGGCTTGTTCTTTCCAAGTATTGTTCCAACCACAATTCTCTTCTTTCTCCATCTTACCTGGCTTCTGTATCCTTTTTTTGTATCCTCTAAAACCATCTCTTTCTTACTTTTAAGTCTCTCTACTTTTTGGCTCTTAACTCCCTCCACCCCACCTGCCTATATTCCCAGTTTCCTTTGTTCTGTTGTTAGGTAAAGGTTCATTTACCTTTATAAGGTATAAATGAATTCAAGTGCAATTGACCTGAATCAGAAATAGACTGATGTGTTTATCTATAATCATGACCTGTGGGTTTTGAGAAGGCCTTAAACAGTTTTTAAGATACTGGGAAAGGCAAAAGGTCCACATTTGTTTTTTCAGAATCTCAACTGTCATTTCAAGCAAAATAAGTCTTTAAATCTGTGTATTGATTTAAAGGAGGCCTTCCCCAGATGCTTTGGGCTACAATTCCCATCAGCCTCAGCCAGCATGACTAATGCTGGCTGGATTATGGGAGCTGTTGTCCAAAACATCTGGAGCATATCAGGTTGGGGAATGCTGCTCTAAATACCTTCAACCAAAAATATCTAGTTGCAATTGTGGAGGCAATATTTAGGCGAGAGAATGAGCGGAGTTGATACTACAAGCTCATACTTGCCCAAGAGCCTAGCAACCAAAAGGTGTAAATTCTCCCCCTGGTTTTCCTATGCTATCAAAAAAGCAAACAGAACAAAAATGTGTAATGGAGGTAAGAACATATCATGGCTGCTTGAAGCCATATTTCTAGAAGACACTTCATCATGGAGACACAGAATGCTAGAATTCACGGAATGCTGTGTGTATAGCAGAAGGTTCTGAAGACAAGTTGGGTGGGATGAAATGTGACTCTGTGTGTGTGTGTGTATGTGCAAGCTTCGGTCCAAATACATATAGCCCCACCTTTGTGTGTGCAGAGGAGAAAGCAAGCATGTAAGTGACAGAAACCAATAGCATTCCAGAATATGTTTCAGCATAGAGTTGCCATGTTCTTTATTCTGGTTCTGGATACAGAGATTTGTGCACGGATATGTTTGTATGATACACTCTATTTATTTTTCTAACAGAGACCTGAGGATGAGGCTGTTGTGGATCTGGGAGGCACCAGCAATGTTGTCAACATTCATTATGAACCAGAAGAGCTTGAAGGTACTTCCTGAATTCTTTCCCTCTCTCTCCATTTTCCTGGCAGGCCATTAGTCATCATTAACGATTTGGGAATTGAAGTAAATGTGTATTCTAAAAGAGAAGGTTCAAGATGCAGTGAAAAGTATTGTGTAAATCGTATAACTGCTTATATTCTGTGGCAAAAACAAAGAATCCAGTAAAAATGCAAGTTCCAAGAAAGTCTATAGCCTTCCTTTAGGATTTTGAAGTTTGCTCATTTTTCATGTTGCTTTATTTTAAGTTCAGCAACTCAGTGTATGTGACCTTTTTGTATGTATCTGAACGTTTTTGAAACAGGGTAGATATGGTGTAAAACAAATATGATGTCACTCATGCAGGGTGGTGGTTAAGTATGCGGTGGATGGATGGATGAATGAATGGACAGATTTGCATCCAGTACATCTCTGTCCCTCCAATCCACACAACTCTCTTCAGCCTGTTTTGGTCCCTGATCTGTTTCCACTCTTCCATGTTGCAGATGGGATAGTGTGCATGACAAGTGTCATATTTTCAGCCACAGTTCATCCCATGTGAATAAAAAGACCTGTCTTGGGTTTTGGGGGGATATGCTTGCTTTGCCTTTTTATATATATATATAATTTGGTGTATAAGGCTGAACACCTTTCCTCGGGTGGTGGAAATCTTTTGTGGGGAAAATTCCAAAATGTGCCAGCTGTGCTCAGTAAAAACCTCAACCTCTTTGTGTTGGCAGGAAGGAGCGGAAGGGGCTCTAAGGCCATAGCTAGTTGGGGCTTTATCCTGGGGCGATTCCCGGGATCATCCCTGTGCATTCACATGATGCACAGGGGATCCCGGGATCAGGGAGGGATGATCCCTCCCTTGCTCCGGGATATGGCCCTACACTTTAGGCCCGCTTTTTCCATTGTCTCGGGTTGATCCCAAGACTGTGGAACGTGTGAGCGTGCGTCACGGTTTGTCCCGGCTCCTTGTGGTTACTCATGGGCTAGGACCTGCGCACCAGCCCCTCATGGAGGTGGGGTGGGGGGAGCGGGGATTTTTTTAAAAAATAAAAACTATTTACTTTTTGCGCACAAGTGCTCCTGTTCTCCTTCCTCTTTAAGAAAACAAAAACAAAATGGTGGGCGCGACGTCCTCTCCCTCTGAAGTCATCGTACGCCACGTGTAAACAGAGGGGGAGATCTCGCGATAAAAGTATCGCGAGATCTTCACCCCTCTGTTGCGCTAGACCAGTACGTCTAGCTGAGGCCTAAGCTGGCCCCTTGTCTGTGCATTGTGTGCTGGAGTCCCAGTATGGCGATTTCTGATGGCACCATCTTGCCCAAGTGGGTGCCATCCCTGGAGCAATTGCTCTGACAGTACACAATGCACATGCACCGTGTCACTTCTAATGCACTTCCTTTTCCTCTACCACCACTACTAGAGAAATTAAGGAGTAAGGGACACCTCACTGGGTACTGGGAAGAGAAACTTAGCAGTCCTAGTTTAAGTGTATAAAGCATCAATGGGGAGAGTGCAGGATGTTGCCTTCCATATATATGCCCTTAGTGAGATACAGTAGAAGTGTATGAGCAGTCAACATGATTAGAATCCAGGACAAAGGGACAGGAAGCCCTGCTATCCAGACAGACTCTGCTCCCTGGAATGTGACCTCTCCTTGGGATCTTGCATCTTGAGCAGTCCTCTCTGGGCATCAATGGGATCTCCAGTTTTTAGCTAAGAAGTGCTGGGCGAGCAGGGCACCTTTCCTGTTGTAGATTTGGTGGGCAGTCAGACACCTGTGGGAAAGGAGAGGTCAGTCAAAGCAGCCCACAGGGCAAAACAGAATGAGCCAGAGGCCTTTTTCTTAGAGTTCCACATCATGGGCAATGAAGGGTCATCCTTAGAGAAAAACTCTCACAAACAACAGTGAGGTGCCAGTCAAGAAGAGAGACTCTCACCTTTGTGGATGTCCTGTTGTTGCAAATGTTGGAACCTGGCATGTCATTGTTTTGCTTTGCTACACCTTCTCTTCCACTTCACTTTGTTCGCTTGTGAGCTAGGCTCTGTCTGCACTGCTGGCATGCAATGCAGAATGTTTGAAGTGCGTGTCAGAGAAAAATAAATAGATTTGTGGCTTTGGCTGGCTGGCATTTCTCTTAAAGACATATAAACTTCTCCTGTTGATATACAAAGCTTTTCACAGTCTAGCTCCTTCCTATCTTTCCTCTCTCATCTCACACTATTGCCCCGCTTGTGCTCTTCGCTCCTCAGATGCCATGTTTCTTACCTGCCCAAGGCTCTCTACTTCCCTTGCTCAGCTTCGTCCATTTTCTTCTGCTGCCCCTTATGCCTGGAACGCTCTTCCAGAACATTTGTGAACTACAAGTTCAATCGCAGTTTTTAAAGCTCAGCTAAAAACTTTTCTTTTTTCTAAAGCTTTTAAAACTTGATTTTGATCTTACTTTTATACTGTTAGTTTTACTCTACCGTGTGCCTGTTTGGTGCATTCTCTTCCCCTTCTTAGTGTTTTATTATGATTCTATTAGAATGTAAGCCTATGCGGCAGGGTTTTGCTATGTTATTGTTTTACTCTGTACAGCACCATGTACACTGATGGTGCTATATAAATAAATAAATAAATAAATAAATAAATAAATAATAATAATAATAGTTACACTGAAGACACAACTCAGAGATAGTTGTAGTTGAGCCCTGAGAGGCTAGCAAGCAACACAGAGCCTTTCAAGAGTATCTCAGAATCAAGTGTTAGTGCAGGCATTGGCTGGCTGGAGGCTTTGCCTGACATCAGTTTCAGACAGAGTCACAACTAAGAGATGGCTGTAGCTTAGCCCTGAGAGGCTGGCGTGCCACACAGAGCATTTTAAGAGCGTCTCAGAGTCCAGTGTTGGTGCAGGTAGATGTGGCTGGTGATGGAATTTTTTTTAAAAAACAAGTCACTGGATGCGACCAAGCTATAACTGGTACCCTACCCCTGGCCACAGGGTGCAAGTGCGCAGCCTGGCTGGACCGTTGCAAGTCTTTGGCAGAGTGAGCGAGCGGGGGGATTGTTGGAGGCTGGAGATGTTGGCTGTCTGGCATAAGGCAGAGAGAGGCTGAAGGCAACCCAGATGCACCTGTAGCTTGGCTCTGAGAGGCTGGCTTGCCACCCAGGGTGTTTTAAGAGTGCATCAGAGTCGAGCAGTTGTGCAGGAGGAGAGGAGGTGGAGGCAGCTGGTGGCGGCGGTTTTTAAAGTAAGAGTCACTGGACATGACCAAGCAATAAACTGCAATAAGCAATACCCCCGGCCACAAGTGCGCAGCCTAGCTGGACTGTCAGGAGACTTTGGCAGAGAGAGAGGGAGATTGTTTGAGTCTGGAGACTTTGGTTTGGCTGCAATGACTTAGAGACAACAGAGGCTGCACTGACAATCCAAAGACACCTGTTGTAACTTAGTCCCACAGTGCTGGCATGCAACACAGGGCATTAGAAAGAGGTTCTCATAGTTGCGTGTTTGTGCAGGAAGTAGGCAGGAGTTCAAAGTCTGGATGTGCGAAGTGGTGCCAACGCACAAGCCTTGAGAAGCTAATGTATATAAGTGAGAAGTATGAAAGTGTCCACCGCCCACAACACCCACCCTAATGTTACAGTAGAGAAACTTGTGACAATCACACACTTTTTTAAAAAAATGAAATTTAAAAATAAAGAAGTCAACTCCATTAGCAGCAGCAGCAGCAGCTTGCAGTGGAGTGAGGATACAGTCAAAAAAGATATTTGAGGGAAGGGGAGAATGTGTTACACAGAGTACAGCAAAAGCTTCAAAGTACAGCAAAAGCTGCAAAAGTAGGAGTAAGTGAAATTAATTTCTGATATTTATTATTATTATTTATTTAGAATATTTATATACCGCTCCCCATTGAAAAATTTCAGAGCGGTGTACAAGGTAAAAATGAAAATAAAAACAGAATAAAACAGTTAAAACAAAATTTAAAAAGAAGCAAAAAACAACAACACAGTAATCCAAGGCTGCATGTTAAAGAAAGGCTTCTTGGAATAAAGATGTTTTCAGGAGGCGCCGAAAGGAGTACAAGGTTGGTGCCTGCCTGACCTCCAGAGGCAGGGAATTACACAGGAGGGGCGCCACCACACTGAAGGCTCTTCCCCTGGTGGATTCCAATCGGAGGATGGATCTAGGTGGAACCACCAGGAGCAGGCCCTCGGATGACCTCAGTGACCGGGCAGGTTGGTAAGGGAGAAGGCGCTCTCTCAGGTATCCTGGCCCCAAGTTGTTTAGGGCTTTGTACACAAGTACAAGAACCTTAAACCTGGCCCGGTAGCGAATAGGCAGCCAGTGCAGTTCCCTCAGCAGAGGAGTTACATGCTGGAAAGGGGCAGCTCCAGACAACAGCCGAGCTGCAGCATTCTGCACTAGCTCCAGCTTCCGGAGCAGCTTCAAGGGCAGCCCCACATAGAGCGCGTTGCAGTAATCCAATCTTGAGGTTACCAATGCCTGTACCACCGTGGTCAAGCTATCCCTGTCCAGGAGAGGCCGTAGTTGGCGAACCAACCGAAAATGGTAAAAGGCACTCCGAGCCGTGGCGGCTACTTGATCCTCCAACGACAGAAACGGGTCTAAGAGTACCCCCAAACTACGAACCTGTTCTTTCAGAGGCAGAGCAACCCCATCCAGAACAGGCAATGAGCCTGTCTCCGGGACTCGGGAACCACTCACCCACAGGGCTTCTGTCTTGCCAGGATTCAGTCTCAGTTTATTGGCCCTCATCCAGCCCATTACTGAGTCTAGGCACTGGTCCAGGACTTGCGCAGCCTCACCTGATTCAGTTGTCACAGGGAGGTAGAGCTGCGTGTCATCAGCGTATTGATGGCATTTAGCTCCAAATCCCCTAATGACCGCTCCCAATACATTGAATGTCTCACTTGTTCTTTATTTCAGTGATTTTAACATTAAGATGTTAAGTAGAACAGATTTGTCTTAATTGTGTGCTGTAAAATCAGATAAGTGACCAAGGCTATGTTTGGGTGGGCATGCCCCCTTGGGGGCTGGGCATGCCCCCTGGGGCCGAACATATTGGTGGGTATCCCCCCTTGTGGGCCGACTATGTTGTCCTCCTTTTTGGTTTCCAAAATATGGTCACCATCTCCAACTTCTAGTCCACTTCTTGGTTCTGATTCCTGCCTGTTCCCTGGCTCTTTTGACTCTTTGGTCCTGACTCATCTCCAACAGATGCCTATGGTCCAGCCTTGTCATCCTCAAAACTACAAAAAACTTGACTTTCATAATGAATAAAAGCTGATGTTTAGAAATCAAAATCTTAGGAGTGATCATTGATTGTGTGCAGAGCTCTCAAGCACATGGAATCTAAGAAGCCAGAGCACCCTCAGTTGTGGGATCATGGAGCACTCTGTAACTGGAGTTCTCTCCTTTATAAAATGTTTATGTATCTGAGGCAAGTGGTTCCTTAATGATGTTTAAGGATCCACTAGCTTGAATGCTGAAGCTTTATGGAGATGGCACTACCATCCTTTGGGTGGCGCACCTGCTTCTATATCGACACTTGGATACAAAAGCATGTTTAAAATATCTTAACTCATGTTATGTGACAGCATGAGTACTTCCTGCTATGACTAGCAAATATTTATCCAACAAATACAGCCTGCTGCTTGTTCTGCTTGCAAATATCCCTCTGAATAAAATAGTTCCTTAGCACAAACTGTTCCAAGTCTTCATGCAAATTTTCAACATACAGATGATGTGGATGAATGAATGAGGATCTGATAGGGCTTCATTATGATGAAAAGCCAAAGTAAGACTGTATCTTTCTGTGGATCATAAGAACACACACGAACACACACACACACACACACACACACACACTGATTCAGAAATGGTTAATCTTTCCAGAGGGGCAAAACTCCACCCAAGCATGTTGTACAGTGAAATCTAATAAGAAATATTATGAACTGCCAAGAAAAGACTAAAGGAGTTTACAGTCATAAATACAGCAGAATAACAGTTTTTGGAAATTTCAGTTCTCTCCCTCCCTCCCTCCTTCTCATTCTCCCTCCCTCTCTCTCCTTCTCTCTCTCTCTCTCTCTCTCCTTCTCTCTCTCTCTCTCTCTCCTTCTCTCTTCCACACTGTGTCCCCCCCACCAAATGCCGACCTAACAAAATGCTTTCTCTTGCCTCCTGCATTCCTGCAAGAAAGAACTCAGGGGGGCTTCATAGGGAGAAGTTCCAAAGGGTGGGAGCTACAACAGAGAATGCTGAAGAGAGCCAGAATCTTCAAACTTTGGAAGAAAGGGAGGAACAGGATGCTATTAAATAATGATTCATTAGTTTTTGCATTATTAGTTTATGGCAATTAAAGTCTGATGAAAAAAACCACAAAACCCATAACAATTACAATAAAACCAATGTACAGTAACATGATGATTATTTCATTTCCATCCAGTCCTCTTTTGAGGAACTCAGGGATATTCTCACACTTACCTTGTCAGTTTATTGTTCTTACATGGCAGTTCTCATGCGAGTAGATGGCACACATGAACAGTTGTTTGCCCAAATGAGCCATCTGGTATTATTTGAATGGACTCTGGGAGTGTGCTAGGGAGATTTGCCAAGAACTGATTGGAATTTCAGGGAGCTACACAAACATTATTGGGCAGTATTGGGCAAAAGATGGGATACTACTACTACTACTACTACTACTACTACTACTAATAGGGCTACCTGGATGCTTCTTTCTGCACCCTATACCACTGCTCAGTCCATTCTTTATGGCGAGGGCAAATTAAGTCCAATTTACTTGTTGCTTTCTCCCTGCCATGAAGGGAAGGGGTGCATGAAAGCCCAAGACTTGGACTGGATTGAGATTTCACTCTGGAACATGGCGAACAAGCCCAAGAGTCAAGAATCTTCTGTCTAGAGCAGAAGCGAGGCCCACACTTTGCAGAGATCAGAGAAAAGCAGCAACCGCATTGGGGACATTTCCCCAACAGCCCCAAGCCAGACAGGATCACTGGGGCAAGGAGGTGGCGGCTTCAGGTTCCTCCCCGAGCATGAAGCAGCAGTGTGGGGTGTGTCTCCCATCACACATCAGGACGTGGGTGTGTCTCCCCAATTCCAGTGTGTTTTTGTGTCTCCCCATGTAGGTTCTAAAACAAAGTCAAAAATCCATTTCAAATTCTCAGAGGTGAATACAAAATGCAAAATCTTTATTTTGAGGTCTAAAACAACAACTGTGGATATTAAAGGAGTGTCAGTATTATTTTTATTATTTATTTATTGCATTTATATACCGCTCCATAGCCGAAGCTCTCTGGGCGGTTTACAAAAGTTTAAAACAGTAAACATTAAAACAAATATACAAAGTTTAAAAACATAAAAAGCATAAAAACACAGTATCCTTATAAAAACAGCTATTCTGGGGTCCATTAAAAACAAACAAACTCAGCATGTTCTGTTAAATGCTGTTAAATGCCTGGGAGAAGAGAAAGTATTGACCTTTTGAGAAAACAACCTTGCTTTCAGCCACTGTATTGGGATTGGGAGTCAAAATACCAAATCTTGAGTTTACTGCATTTCATTTCTGAGATTAATTTATTCCATTTCTGTCCTGAGAACTGTATTTGGAACTTCAGCTGATCTTAGGCTGTAATCCTAAACAGACTTACCAAAAAGCCAGTCCAATTTAACACAGTGGGACTTGTTTCTGAGTAAACATGCATAGGATTGCACTGTCTGTTGTTTATTTAAAATTCCATACATGCATATTAGTTACAAAGGGACTCTTAAGGTAGTTTAGAGCACTAATCTTCCTAACAGGATTTAGAAATCAATGGGGCACATTGTGTGCTTCTAGTCTCTATCAAATCCCGCACAAAGCAAGCAGGGTGTCAATTCCTATAAATAATTCCTTTTTATACCAAAGGGAAGTCGTCCTCAAGAGGGAGCCCATCTAAGTACAAAGGTGAAAAAAGAATCCTTGTAGCTCCTTCCTCTGGGTCTTATGCTTCATTCTCTTTATTCTCTTTTTGGATCCTGTGTGGCACAATGTGCTTAAATTAATAATAAAGAGCAGAGCTGCAAAATGTCATGAAATTTTCCCTCCTTCCCAGTTTTATATAAATAAAGGCCATGGTGTAACAGGCCACACACCCCAAAACTTGTGAACAGGGCTCAGTATTGGAAGATGTGCAGTAATAACAAAGAAGGGAGGGCCACTAAACATGAGCTGAGTGCACTTTCCTCACCTCTAAGTATCCATTGCCTGAGCATATTTGAGATTGGGTGCGAGAGGTCTTCCAGGTTAGAAGAGTATAGCGTCCAAGTAAACTTGCATTCAGGCAGAGGTGACCATATGAAAAGGAGGACAGGGCTCCTGTATCTTTAACAGTTGTATTGCAAAGGAAATTTCAGCAGGTGTCACTTCGAAGTATGCAGCACCTGGTGAAATTCCCTCTTCATCACAACAGTTAAAGTTGTAGTAGCTGTACTAGAATGACCAGATACAAAAGAGGGCAGGGCTCCTGCAGCTTTAACTGTTGTGATGAAGAGGGAATTTCACCAGGTGCTGCATGTATATAAATGACAGCTGCTGAAATTCCCCTTTCAATACAACTGTTAAAGGTTAAGGAGCCCTGTCCTCCTTTTCATATGGTCACCCTAATTCAGGCATCATTCTTTTTTAGAAATTAAGCACTGGGAAAACACACACATGCAAAGCTCTTAATGAAACGGTGCCAGCTGGAAAGAGCAACAGGCAGCAAGAGTGAGCTACTGACCCTTTTCAGATGACATGCTAAGCCATGGTGGTTAAACATTTGAGCTAAACATTATGGCTTAGTGTGTTGTGTGAACCACGACTTAGCGTGTCATGTGAACCATTCCTACCCATGGTAGCTCACTAACCATTTGCTGTAGAAGGGATAGCGGCCTAACCATGACTTAGTGTATTGTCTGAACAGGCCCAGTGTATCTCTAGACTTGTTGCACAGGAAGCTGCCATACACTGAGTCAGACTATTGATCCATCAAACTCAGTATTGTCAACACTGATAATACTGCTCAGTGTTATCAAGACTTCCAGACACTGACTGGCAGCATCTCCCGAGGGCTTCTAGCAGGAGTTTTTCCTGTCCTATCTGGAGATGTCAGAGATCAAACCTGGGACGTTCTGCATGCAAAGCAGGTGCTTTGACGTTGAACTACTGGCCCTCCTGAACCTCTCTGCAAGATTGTCTTACAGAGCAATCCTACACATGTTCACTTCGAAGTTAACCCCACTACATTCAGTGGAACGTATTGCCAGGTAAGCATGCATAAAGTTGCAGCCTTAGTCTGGCAGGTTTTGAAGCCTGGCTTTGAAAGCCCCAAAATAATCTAATCAGTCGCAGTTGATATGTGAATGTAAATTTCCTTATACAAGTCATTGTCAGGAGATAGGCTTAACTTAATTTGCCTATGCCTTTATGTAGTTTTTGCTTTAATCCTTCCTTCTGCTTAATGAGCTCTTCTGAGCTTTTTTTCTGATAAAACTTTTAAATTGCAATTTCCTAGTTAAAGGCTATTTTTGTTCAGTTTCCTGGGGATTAAAAAAAAAATCTGGCTTGGACAGCGACACTGGTTTTCTGTGCGCACTATGATTTGTGAAATCTAGTTTACGTGTCCGTTGGATTATGGAAAATTCCTATTCTCTCCCTCAGAGTTACTAGGGAAGAAGAGGCAAATACTAGAATGAGGCTTCTCTTGGTTCAAAGAGATCCCTAATTTTGGGCTGTCTAGGAGCTAGTTATTTGCCCCCCAAATTTAGTTTAATCTTTAAAACTCAAACAATGGCCACAATCCTTAAACAATGGCATATCAAAATGCTGTTTGGAAATCAAACTTTTCCTTCCTCTGGGCTCAGATAAACTGGTAAATGTTAACACCTGATGAGTGGATTTCCTGGTGACTCTCTTGGGATGACATTTTCAACTTAGGCCTTAGCTAGATCTAAGGTTTAAACCCAGATCGTCCCGGTTATAAATGACACACAGGATATCCCGGGAGCAGGCAGGGATGACCCCGGGATGATCCTTAGGTCTAGCTAAGGCCACAATGTAAATTGAAGATATGATTAAAGAGGGTAGGAGGTCAAGGAGCCAAATCCGAAGAGTCATGGTCATGCCAGGGGGTGGGGGAATTGATGGCTTAGTATCACGTACACCATTCTGCTTTGAGTGTCAGACCTGGCCCTTAGAATGGCAGATTTCTCCTATGCTTTTTCAAGCCGGAATTAAACCTTCCTTTTTATGTCAAAATTAGCAGAATATTGGCTTGTCTGGCAACAATTGGCTATGCTGGCTGTGGCTGTTTGGAGCTGCAGTCCACCAACATCTGGAGGGCCAGATGTTCCCTACTCCTGGCCTATATAGTGAGGTAGACCTGCTGAGTGTTTAAGCTCTGACCCTCAGTTAAGAGGTACCCAAAATGCAAAAGGACAGAGCTCTGGCTTGAAGATGTACATCATGGCATCACTTGGGGTGACTTGTGCCTTCTGTCATCTTAGTCCGGTGCTTACAAAATATGGTGGATCTCTATGGGCATTTGTCATATGCCAGACTTGCGGATGCAGGTTCCTTGCTTGAAGACTCAGAAGTTCCAGCCTCTTGGGCAGATTCAGAAATTGTTTTCTGGGGGAAGGGGATGGAAACGGATTCTTATCCCTCAAACTGGAATTCAGGCGGGCTTGGGACATGCACAAGAGGTCATAGTCCTGAAGACCGAGACCTGCCAACCCTCATCTGTGCAGAACTTCTCAGCACTATCATCAGAGGGATCTAAGGATTGGGACACAACATTAAGTCTTAGACCGGACATTCTATCTGGGTCTTAGGCTTGCTTAGATACCCCTACCATTTTTTAAGATAACTACAGCTGTGCTGATTACCTGAGAGTCAAAAGGTAGCTTGTAGCTTTTCAGCTTCTGAGTAGGCCAGGCCTGCCCTCCACAAGGTGACTCTCCTGTTTTTGCTACTTGCCTGGGATTAGAAAAAGGTGGTTGTCAAGAACTATCAGACTGCTGTACATGTCTGGTAAGCTGTGTTTGGCTTGGTAGGTGTAGACTGTGTATCTCCCTATAGTCGAATGCACTGCTTCAAGAAGCCATGGCCTACATGTTTCTCTGTTCGCCCACCAACAAATGGCCACCAGGACCCTAGTCTGTACATCCTCTGTATCTCTTTAGCCAGCTGGTAGTATGGACCAAAGTTGCCTTTCATCCTCTGTTTCCCTAGCTCCAATCTGTTAAGTGCATCACTACTTGTCTCCATGAGTTGATTTACTAGAAGCTTTTGTCCCCTTCGTACAGTATGCCTGCAATTACTATGGCCATCCCAATTTGCTTATTTCCTATATTAATATGAACCTCCCACCTGACCCTGCCTGTGACATGTAGCTGTTTACACAATTAGCATCAGGGAACTCTTACCAGGTTTTGATTCTGGCTGCGTAGTCATATTCTAAGCCCAGGCCCACTAGAGACCACTAGAGTGCTCTGTCATGGTTCCCCTGTGGGTGCAGAATATTAGATGCTGTGAAACAGTCGAACCACTGAGATCAGCCCATGCTCTCAGATGGGCAGATAATGGCAGTAAGTAGCTGAAAAGGGTTCTTGAACTGCAGCATCATTTATACAACATCATTTAGACTAACATCCACTAACAATATTATTATTGTATGAAAGAATGTATGAAAGACAGCTAAGAAATGTTTTAAATAAATAAACAAATAAAATAAATGTCTAGTTTGGCCCTCAGTATTTTTCAGAAATGTTGGAAGATCCTTGGGATTTATGAGGGTGGTGCCAGGAGAATCGTTGGGAGATGGATGAGGGTAGGGGCTGAAACACCACAATGATGAGCAGTTCTGTCGAATGATGAAATGCCCTGTTACGCTGCCAGCAATGCAGATCATAACCACCTCTGCTCTTATTCCAGGGCACAGGACTTTGTATGTCGGGGTACGGATGCCTTTAGTGAGACAGGGCCACAGGCACCACAGACCTCATGGACAGAAACACAGGAAACGAGACCGGGCGAAGGAAAGCACTCCAGATCAAGAGTCTCATGGTAAATATGCAGTGCCAGTTATTCCATGATTTGAATGTGGTGCCAGTGCAAGTGATTTATATAATTCTTCAGGGGCTCAGATGGTGGTCAACTTGATACCATGAAGCAGGTCCTTACTCTCCCAAAGATGTTGAGGTGACCATGGAGACAGATCTGTGAAATGGCTGGGATATCATAAAAATGCGGGGACCTGCTGGGGCATCTGGTCTAACCCCCAGTTCATTGAAGGAAATCCACAACTAGAGCGTCTCCAGTTGATGGTAGTCCAGCTTCTGCCCCAGGAGCTCCTGTCAACACTCTACGTCAGGGAAGGGCCACCTGTAGCCTTTCAGATGTTTTGGTAACTTGGAAACAGGTTGTATTAATGCAGCCTAAAAATCTCGCTCGTCTCTTTTTGTTTTGCAACTGCATCATGCTGTTGTGATCCTGAGATCCTTTTCACATGTGTCATTTTCCATGTGTCATTTCAGGACACTCAGAGCTGGCACAACAGCCAGTGATTTGTGGCTAAACCTGAAGTGTCTGGCAGGTGGGGTGGTGGTGGAGAGATGGATTACTATTATTTATTTATTTATTTATTTATTTATCATACTTATACCCCGCTCCTCAGCCAAAAAAGGCTCTCAAAGCGGCTTACACTTAGGAAAAAAGACATGTGTGCTGATGCTGCCCCCTCATTTTTTTGCTATTTTTAAGACCGGGCATGAGGGGTCAGCTATGTGGCAAGCTGAGTAGGATTTATGCACCATACCATAGGATTTGAACTGTACGTACAGCCAAGAGTAGGAGAAATGGGTACTATAAAGCCCTATATGGCTGGGGTCCAGGTTATCTGAAAGACCGTATTCTCTCTTATGAGCCTGCCCGTGCTTTGAGATCTTCTGGGGAAGCCCTTCTTTCAGTCCCGCCATCTTCACAGGCATGCTTGGTGGGAACATGGGAGAGGGCCTTCTCGGTGGCTGCTCCAGTGCTTTGGAATTCTCTTCTCGGGGAAGCTAGACTGGCTCCCTCCTTGATGGGCTTTCGGAAGCAGGCAAAAACTTCTTTGTTCTGGCAGGCCTTTGGAGAATAATCTGGTCCTCCATCTATGTTAAGGACTTCTAAAATTGTTGTGTATTTTAAACATTTAATGTTTTAATATTGTAAAAAAAAATTGGTACATTTCTTTTCCTAGATTTTAAAATGTATATGTTTTAAATGTTGTAAGGCCGCCTTGAGGCCCAGTATTGGGCAAAAGGCAGCATACTAATACTAATACTAATACTAAAATACTCAGAGTCTCAGACTGTCTGCAGCATGACACTCACAGTGGCCAGATAATGGTAAGGTGGGATTACAGCACCAGGAATTGATCTGAAGAATGTGCTCTGTTTCTGACCTACAGCCCTTCTCTAGGTCTGGGCAATACAATGCTATCATGAATTCTGCCCCCCCCCCCCCCCCCAAATTTAAGGGTCTCACATGACAATTTGGGGAGGTTACTTCTCTGGACATATACATTGGAAATGTTAAGGTCAAGTTCTCACATTTGGCTTTTTATCTTAGGACCAGTTTGGGGCAAATTGCTTGAACCTCCCTAGACAGGGCAAAAAGCCCAAGGTGCCACTTGATGACTGAGGATGATGTGCGTGTCAGGCTCATTGATCCAGTGTTGCATTCAAATAACATAGGGACTATGTTTGGCTTGGAAAAAAGGAGGCTAAGGGGAGACATGATAGAGGTGTACAAAATGATGCATGGCATGGAGAATGTGGATAGGGAGGCATGTTTCTCCCTCTCTCAAAATACTAGAACCCAAAGGGGTCATCCCATGAAACTGATTGGTTGGAGATCCAGGACAAATAAAAGGAAGTACTTCTTCACACAGTGCATAGTTAAATTATGGAACTCACTACCACAAGATGTAGTGATGGCCACCAAATTGGATGGCTTTAAAAGGGGGTTGGATAAATTCCTGGAAGAAAAGCCTATCAATGGCTCCTAGCCCTGATGGTTGTGTGCTATCTCCAGTATTCGAGGAAGTAAGCCTGTGTGCACCAGTTGCTGGGGAACATGGGTGGGAGGGTGCTGTTGCACTATGTCCTGCTTGTTCATTCCTGGCCGATGGCTGGTTGGCCACTGTGTGAACAGAGTTCTGGACTAGATGGACCCATGTTCTGATCCAGCAGGGCACTTCTTATGTTCTTATGCTGATCCTGCCAGTCCAAACAACCCAGCAGGGAATTGAAAGGATGGGACGCAGTCCAAACTAGAATTGGTTGCACAGAGTTCTGCAAAAATCTGAAACACTTTCGTTGCAGTCCTTCTGGTTTGATACCAAATGGCAGAGCCAATAGTGCAGAAAGTTGCTGTCTTTGCACATGCCTTCCTATTACCCTTTCCCATATTGTTCTTTATGATGAGGTGCTGCTCCTGCGGGTTAAAAGCTCCATCTCTAAAAAATATCACAGTGCTCCTCCCACTTTTGCAAGACATTTCAAAAAGTGATTCAACACATTCTCGTTAACTTTTCTCATTACTTTACTCCCCGTGCCCATCTATTTACTTATTTATTGTTATGCTTCATTTTATTAGATACCCCATCTCAGCGAGTGCAGTTTATCCTTGGCATGGAGGAGGATGAGGAGCACGTACCCCATGACTTGTTCACAGAGATGGATGAAATCTGCATAAAAGAGGGTGAAGAGTCAGATTGGAAGGAAACAGCAAGGTAAAAACAAACGGCAGTGACTGTCATGCAGCTTCCTGTGCGGTCAATTCAGCCTCACAAGACGAAACCAGAAGCACAATGTAAGCACACAGAGGGAAACTTTAAAAGAGCCAGGTATGTTTCCCCTTCCCGTGAGAACAGAAAACCAGTTGGATAGAGAGCAAATAAAATGCTGATACTGGACAGATCACCTTCTGTAGTATGACGTAACCTGGGATATGCAGGGCAATTGGCATAGTAACCTTTTGATACATGTGTATTTCATTTCATTTCATTTCATTTATTGCATTTTTATACCGCCCAATAGCCGAAGCTCTCTGGGCGGTTTACAAAAATTAGAACAACAATATTTAACAATATAGTAATCAGCAACATCACAATAATACTCAAAAATATACTAAATACAAGTTCACAGCAAAACAAACCAGATAAAAAGATAAAAAGAAAAGAAAGCTTGGTTGGAACAGCGTTTCTCCCCCTGAAGCAGCACCTCTCTTCAGCTCCAGCCTTGCTTTTTTAAAGCCTCCAGGTGTGGGGGGAGGGGAGCAGGTGGAATAGCTCACCCTTGGTGGAACAGCGTTTCTCCCCCTGAAGCAGCACCTCTCTTCAGCTCCAGCCTTGCTTTTAAAGCCTCCAGGTGGGGGGGGGGGGAGGGGAGCAGGTGGAATAGCTCACCCTTGGTGGAACAGCGTTTCTCCCCCTGAAGCAGCACCTCCCTTCAGCTCCAGCCTTGCTTTTAAAGCCTCCAGGTGGGGGGGAGGGGAGCAGGTGGAACAGCTCACCCTTGGTGGAACAAGGTGTATTGTAAGACTGAGAAGAAAGATGGAGAGAAGCACACCGTTCTACTCTGGACAGGGTTTGGCAGGCCAGGATTCCTTGCCTGGAATTCCGCAATGTTTTCTGCCCCATTCCTGATGTTCTCATTCTACCAGCAAACCTACAGGATTCTGGTGGGGACTGCTGACTCCAGATGTTTCCCCAATTTGTAGGCCATTTTGACCATGCACAGAAGCATCCTGTGTGAGCATGAGATGACAATGTTATCGAATCAGGCGGCTTCTGCTCATTGGCAGCTTAAGCTATAAAACTGGAGAAGTCTTTCAGATTTGGATCAGGATCTTCTGGATTCCACTAAATCCAATTTCTCGGCTCGTTTGTTTCTCCTGAGCGCCGTACCACTAAACTGCTACCAGATTCCATTTTGTGTAGAGTTCAATAGCATCTCTAATCCAGAAGTGCATTGAATGCACTTCCAACCCATTCAAAATACATGAATAAATATATATCCTAAATAAGAAGTATATTCGCCAAGCAAATACAAACCAAACCACAGAACACTCATTGTTGGCTTGCTTAGTTGCCTGATAATGCCACCTTCTGGCAGATGAGATGTTATTGCTGACCACTGATGCTACTAAATGCAGCATTGGTAGCTTGATTCTTTTGCTTTTTTAAACTAACAGAGCAAAGATGTATGGATTGAAACAAAGTTAGTGACGGGTAACTTCTCTTACATCTTTCTGGTTGTGAATACTGCAAGAGTTCAGCCTAGTCATCTTCTTAGATAGGGGGCTTCATAAAACTGGTTACGCTGAGCCTCGGTAAAACAAGGAATGTATCCCTTATGTTTAGTGAGATGGGAAAATTAAAGTCTGGCACTGGTCCATAGGAAGGACCTTGCAAAAACTGACTGCCTCATTGGTGTTCCAGACCTGATGGGCCTCCTGTAATCTAGTTTAGGAGGGGGTCAGGGGAACTCTGTTTGCTCAGTCAAAGCATATATAGATATTAGGGATGTGCTCTGCTCCGTTACGGATCCCCAGATCCAAAGTGGAGTGGGCCGATCCGGACCTCCGAAGCCCAGTTCCAGATCGGATTGGGGGAGGTCCGGATCGGCCCAAATAGGTTCGGAACGGTCTGAAGCGATTTGGACCGCTTTGGAGCCAGGTAAGTGGGGAGGGGAGCTTGCCTAGCTCCCCTGTCTGCCACCACTGTGGTCTGTGCGGTGATGGCGGTGGAGCCAGGTAAGTGGGGAGGGGGAGGGGGCTTACCTGGGTTTGTCATGGTCCGTGGGGCAGCTTCAACTGCCACCCAGGCCTAACGCCAGTAATAGCCTATTTCTGGCCTTAGGCCTGGGCGGCAGGTGAAGCCGCCCCACGGACCACGATGGATGGCGGAGCCAGTTAAGTGGGGGAGGGGGGCTTACCTGGCTCCTCTGTCTGCTGGCGGACGGCGGAGCCAGGTAAGGGGGGAGGGGGGCTTATTCGGCCCCCATTTTGTCTCCCCTTCTCCACTTACCTGCCTCCGCCGTCTGCTGCAAAGGCAAGTAAGTGGGGGAGGCGGGCAAAATGGGGGCTGAATATCGATCCGGACCTCTGGATCTCGCTCCGGATCGGGATCCGAAGCAGTTCGGGGTGTGTGCGCACAGCCCTACGTAATAGATATGACCCCAGGGTCATGTCGCTAGAGCTTCTCACTGCTCCCGTTTATTCAGTGTGTGTCACTTGCAGGTGGGTGAAGTTTGAGGAAGATGTGGAAGATGGAGGAGAGCGCTGGAGTAAGCCATACGTGGCTACTCTCTCCTTGCACAGTCTGTTTGAACTGCGGAGCTGCATCATCAATGGGATCGTCCTTCTGGATATGAGTGCAAACACCACGGAAGACATTGCAGGTGCTGTTTTTTGGATAACTAAAAAGGGAAAGAAAGGGAAAGCAGTAGACGGAGCTTGGTATTCAAATGGCATCTTCCTGTTGTGCATGCTAAAGAACCTTTCAGATTCAGGGCTGGGCTGGGATGAAACAACCTTGGCCAGGGACCCTGGAGAGAGCCTCTTCCAATTAGTGTAGGCAACACCAATTGGAAGTGTTGGGGAACATGGGTGGAAGGTGCTGTTGCACCATGTCCTGGTTTGTTGGTTCCTGGTTGGCAGCTGGTTGGCCAATGTGTGAACAGAATGCTGGACTAGATGGACCCTCTTCTTATGTTCTTATGGCAGTACTGGGTTACAGGCACTAATAGCTTAATTTGGTAAAAGGCATCTCCATACATTCTTATTTGGGCTGGCCTAGATTCACTCATCTTTGGGGTTCATCCCATTGACCTATCCCCCAGAAATGACATTATTTAGGGATTATGACTGGTGGGTTCCTTTCCTCTGCTTTTGTCATTGTTACTATTTTAGAAATGTCACATGTGTGATGGCAGCCAAAGGAGAGATTAGGCTACCCTATATGTCCCCCCTCCCCCAATACCCCTGGAAGAGAAGGGTGGTGGCTGGAGCTCTGGTCTGGCAGCTGCTGTATTTTTGGAGTATTTCTTAATCAGTTAAAACAAAAGGCAGAAAAAGAGATGCCAGCCATTGTGGCATGTGCCCCCTCCCACCCAAATCTATTCAAATTGCTTTGGCTCCCTACCCTGAAAATCACCAAAATGCCCCTGCCCCCCATTTTTCCACTTGTGAACAAGGATGGTAAATTTTGGGTTGGTGGAGAGGGATTTTGGCTTCGCTGCATTTGACATATGCCGGGCGCCCCCTTCATCAAGGCTAGATACAGCTCCAGCTGAGAGCCCCCTCCCTTCTTCTGCCACCTGCCACCAGAGGGAGAGGAAGCAGCCGCCCTTCCATTGTGCTTAGACCTGTTGAACTAACCCTGTCATGCAGGTGTGAAGGCAGAAAGTCAAGACGGTTTAACTCAGCCTTCCCCAACCTGGAGCCCCCCAAAGGTGTTGGACTGCAGCTCCCATAATCCTTACCCAGCATGGCTATTGACCATTGACCATGCTGTGTCCGGATTATGGACCTTGTTGTCCAGTGCAGCTGGAGAGCTCCTGGCTAGGGGAGACTGGTCTAACCATACCAAAATAGGGAGCATTGTTCAAATTCCAAAATCTTTCCATTTAAAACAACAACAACAACAACAACGCTTGAGATACAGGGAAATTGGGCCATTCAAGGAGAAAGGTGGAGCCACAATGGGCAAAGGCATAAAGTCTGGGAACAACTTCAGAGGATAGGCGTTGCAGAATGGATCAGACTGGCACAGGGGTAAAAAGAAGGTCCCCAGGGCCTGGACTGGAAGCATTGCAAGTGGATTGCACTGTAAATCATTTGGAAGAATAATATTCCTGCTAGGTATATGAAGCTAATTATCTTTTGTAAGCCACTTTGGTGGTGGTGGGGGAATTTGCCTTGAAAGGTAACGAAAAAGTATTTAAAACTAATTATTTGTTTATTTAAAGTAATTTTATGCTACATGGCCTTGATTAGTGCTGTTAGATTGGCTTGCAACCTGAAGGTTTCCACTGAAATCATGGTTCATCATGGTTTTAATTATGGATGTTAAAAGTGGAGTGCACTTTCCAAAAATAATGTGTGTGTGTTGCATGCTACATATCTCTACTAAATATTGTTAAGGTGTGTGTTTTTTTTAGTTAATATTTTGCAAGCTTTGAGGACAGTAACTGTTTAATACCATAAAATCCTGGCCTCTCACCATTAGTAATCTTTGAGACTCACCCATTACAAAGTTCAACAAGTTAATGGCAGACCCAAAACCCTTTGGAAAACACTTCCTGGTTTTTTGTAACAGAAACTACGTAGACTCTACAGGGAAGTTCATATGTAGCAGACAATGGAAGAACTATCACATTGTGTTGATCAAAGCCCCGTATTTGTCCCTTCATGACCTCTTGATCAAGCAGGAAGAAATTTGAAATGGGCCATTAGTTTTCAGAGGTAGTTGTCCTTTTGCCTGATAACCAAAGTAATGTGTTTCTGAGGAAGAGATAATGGAGCTTTCTTTTCTTTTCTTTTTTCCTTCCTTCTTTCCAAGCAGTTTTGTAGAAATGGGTTCTTGATTGGCAAGATCCCATTCAAGCCCTCCGGTATCTGATGATGTCAGATTCTTAGCACATTTCCTTCCCACGAGGGTTGCCAATATCAGCCAATTACGCAAGATATTTCAACGAGGAATGATCAGATTGCTTTTAATTGGATTAGATGCGCAGAGAAATAAAACTCTCAAATTGCGGAAGTGAACTGCATTATTTAAAATGGGGTTGCAGATGCATTATTTCGACAGTCGTTGAGCATTTCAGCAAGGCTCATTAACTGAAGGAAAAGCACTTTCCTTCTCAAAACGAACAGAGGGATTGTCTATTCAGCTGCCTTGTGCAACGTAAACGGCTTGGACCGCTGGTTTCCATGGCTCACACCATTGTTGTGTCGGGCTTTTTTTTTTTAAAGAAAACCAGCTCTGGAATTAAAAGACCTGCCAGGCATGGGAGAAATTGTGCTCAGGTGATTCTTTCCCTGGTTTTGTTGGTGTGTGTTTCTTGCTTCATGTTATTGTAGGAAGGGCCGCTTGCCTCCCACCCTTGGAGGTTGGAAGTGGATATTGGACACAGGGGTGGCTGAAGAATTTACTGTAGCCATGCATTAAGGCCAGTTGTTGTAGTTATTCTTCTGGAACTTCAGGGCAGGAGCAGAACTTATTGGATGGCTGGAGTGTAAAGATGGAGCCCTTCACACGCAACGCAACGGTTATGCAGGAACTCTCTGTGGAGTTCTCAAACCACCGTTGAGAAATGTGTTGTCCAAACTGAGCCAAAGAGAGAAATAATCCTGATCTGAGCAGGTGGGGAGGGGGAGTTTAAGTCTTTCCTCCCCTCTTGCAGTTTTAGTTCCTCTGAAGTTGCTATTTCCATTGAGAGGAAAACTCCCATCAGTCCCAATGGCACAATCATTACTTAGCATAACATTTAATCTAGCCTAAGCCTCCCCCCCCCCAAAAAAAATGTTCATTTAGAAATGAGCTTGCCCATTCATCATTGAAACTGTATTATTCTGCACTGTAACTGAGTGACTCAGCAGGTCTTCCTTTCAGACATGGTTCTGGATCAGCATGAACCTAGTAGCGACTTTGATGAAATCACCCGTAAAAAAGTCTGGGAAGCCCTCCTGAAGAAGCATCACCATCAGAATGAGAAGAAGACAAAAAACCTCCTCCCTATTGTCCGCTCTTTCGGTGACTCTGGCCAGAAAAAGTCTGATCCTCACTCGATGGATAAGACAGGTGAGAATCCTGGGGCCTTGGCCACTCTGGTCCAGTTCACACACTGTCCTGGGATGCGCTCAGGAACTTCTGGATATTTCTAGCTGTTGGAACCAAAAGCAACAGGCACTTTCTTTCATCTCATTGTCATTACTGAAATACTGCAAATGCACCCGGTGCCAGCACAAGGCACGCTAAGGCAAGTGCTGCCCCCATCATCTAAATTGATACTGGATCTCTAGGGCCCCCTTTAATTGTATTTAGTCTGGTACTGCCAAACAGGAGCAAGGGGCCCAAGCGGATTGTCCCACCAGTGCAACCACCATCTTAAATTGGAGAGAACATTCCACAATCGGGAAGCCACCAGTGAGATGCCACTTAGTTCAAGTGTAAAGCTAAATATTGCTCTTTTAAATGGAGTACTGCTAAATCTTACAGTCAGAATAGTGCAGGAGCTAATACATATTAAGGGTTTATTAAACTGAAGTGACAGTTCAGTTCACTTCTTCATGCATTTGTCATTCTCATGAACAAAAAACATCGATGGACCGCAGGACTTGTGGATGAAAGCATATGTTCCATGTACTTTATGTTGAGAAAGGTGTGTCCGTGTATATATTTTCATCCATATAAACATGCAGTTGATGAAAATAGATCCAGTGACCAAGATATGTTGAGATTCATCATTAAAGTATCTTTTCATCTATAATTATTTCATATTTTCCTCCTAGGAATGCACACATTGAATCTCCAGCCTCCTTCACACTCCTTAGACGTAAGAAATGGATTGAGCCATGATACTACTCCAACAGACTTGAGCAAAGTGAGCCCTTATTTATTCATTGCTGTTTGACCTTCATTTTACCAAAGTGAAAAAGATCACATAAAATTCAAGTCAGATTTAAAACATCTTAAAATCAAACAACTTAAAAGGAGGAGATAACATTCACACTTATGCCTGAAGTTTGAATTATTTCCTGAAGGTCATCAAATTAAGCCTTTGATCAAGCAAAGTGTCCCCAAGATGTTCTGACTTCAGTTCCACAAAGAGGAAATTCAGAAGCCTTCCAGGCCCAGTTTATCTAACTCACTCACCCATCTTCAAAGCCAGAACATCAGACTCCTCTGCCATCTTAAGGAGATGATCCAGTCAATGGGGTTGGATCTAAACTAAGGGTTGGATCCAGCATAAGTCTTCTGTGGATGAAAGGACTCTTAATTCTCCTCTGCAAATGCCCTCCCCACTGTAACAAGCAATATATGGAGCAGAGAATGTCATATTTCTCTTGTAATGTGTAGTTTCACCATCAGCCTTGTGCTCTGGATATGTCGGCTATATGAAGTCCAGACAGATCTTGCAGTACTTGACTAATTGGTCAATGAGATTGCTTAGTTAGGAGAAGACTGGTCTCTACCTTATTGCACTTAAAATATTAATTACAAAAGGAGAATTTTGAAATGAATATCTTTGATGTAAGTTTGGGGCAGAGAGAAAAGCCTAGAAGTTATGTACTGATTTTAGAGGAAACTACTAGGGTTGAAACAAGTGTTTCCCAGCAAACACAGTTTCAATGTGAAAAAGGAATTCGTAAAAGATCACCCCTAATGTACCTTTTTTTGCACCAATTTGGAGCTTTTCACAACACTGATTGGTGCAGCTTTGGTATCATTTTTTGCTCTGACACCATCACACAGCTAATCAGATTTGGTTATGTGAGGCCAAACTAAGCCACTCCTCAGTAGGGGTTCACTCTGCCTTAATGTCCTCAGCTAAGTTGCCTCTGTGATGATGTAACTATTAGCAGAAAGGGCTATTTTCAAGTAAAAATGGTGCCAAATGGATCAGTGCAAAGAAGATCAAAACAGAGTACTGGTACGGCCATGTGAATACCAGATATGATGTGTGAAGGTGTCTCACCTGAATGTGCGTTGGGGTGGTGGTGATTCATTTCTGTGCAGTTTTCCCTAGCAAAAATATATATATATTTGTGGAAGTCACTGGGCAAGGGTTCTCTCAAAAGTTCTGTGCAAACAAGGGGAGTGCACTGTTTGGCAGACAAAATATTGGTCAAATGCACTCCACTTCATTTCATTTTACCCCTAGAAATTACGTCCTGTTTTTTGGAATTAGGCAGAGCTTCATTTTATGAAGAAGATCCCTGTTGGAGCAGAAGCTTCAAACGTTCTAATCGGAGAGCTGGATTTTCTTACTCGACCCATCGTTGCCTTTGTGCGCTTAACACCAGCTGTTCTTCTCCAGGGTATGACTGAAATTCCACTCCCTACCAGGTGAGAGTTTCCGGTAATGGTAGTGGGGCTAATAATAATAATAATAATAATAATAATAATAATAATAATAATAATAATAAAAAATTATGAGAAATTTTATGCATGCATATAATTTGCCAAAGTTTGTTCTTTGAGCTTTTGTTGCAGAATTGCTTAATTTTTGTTTATGATTTGGCGGGGGTACGGGGGGAGGATTGTTGGGATATGGACTTGGTAATGGCAAGATTTGGGGGTAGTGTGGGGAATAATAGGCTTAAGGGAGGGGAAGATTTCAACCTCCTGATCAAGGGATCTTCCAACTTGCTTAAATGACCTGTGCCTTTCCATCTTTTAGCAGAAATTGGCAATCATTTTTCTGTCTTTGCCCCAGAGTCAAGATAGTAGAAACCAATAATAATAATAATAATAATAATAATAATAATAATAATAATAATAATTTCGTACCCGCCTCTCCATTTTGATCGAGGCGGAGAACAATAGTAAATATAAAATACGTAAAACTGAATTAAGAACATAATATACATTGTTAAAACATCCTAAAAACATCCTAATAATAAAAATGTAGGAAACAGTGTAAGCGAGCCTTGGCTTGGATCCTGAGATCTGCTAACACAAAGTACCAAGATTCAGCAAATAGTTGCACAAGCATTAATGCAAGACACAGTCAAAGGAATGCATGGTTGCTGCAGGACTTATTTAGTATTTCTCCAACATGTCCCCATAGTATGAATGGGTAAGAAATTTGTTCGGTTTGCATTTCAGTGAGAACTTGCCGAATTTGCACTTCCCAAACCTGAACACAGATCAGAATGCAGTTATCAAGATCTCTATTTTTCTGAAGTTGTGACACAGTTCACATGTTCTGGAAACGAAGCTAAGATCTAAAATGCAAGGACCAAGAAACATGCCTCTTCTGCACAGAATGCTTGTGGGGTTAGGAGTACTCACAGCTGAGTCATTCCAAAGGAGTTACTGGTGAAGGTCTGAGTGTTCCTGAATCTTCAGTCGCTCATTTCATTATTCAGTTGCTCACTTAATTTATTCATTGATGCAATTGTGGAAAATATGGAGGAGTTAATGGAGACCTCTACAGTACCCCAGATTCTGGCGGCCAGAAAGCATGAATTCTGTGCCATTGCTCAGTTCCCTGATATAATTTGAATTGTGGTTTGTACACATCTGTATAATTGCTCCTCCAGATTCAGAGGCAATGAACAGGAAGAAGTTCCACAGCTTGAACACACATATATATTCTGAATGTCAACAGTATGTGCAGACCTAGACTGTATGCCTGCTAGTTATGGGTGGCTCCTGCGTAAATGTATCACACTTCTCAGAGTAGTGACACCAAGTGCAGAATATATACCCATACAGCCTACAACTCCCAGCATCCAGTGCCTGGGAGGGCTGTACTTACCAGGGCCCAGGAGCAGAGGGAATACAGGAAGTAGATGCCGCCATCGCCAAGTCCTCCGTGCGATCGCCAGCTTCCCCACTGGATGCTGGGAATTGTAGGCTGTATGGGGGGCCTAGGGCTGTGCAAGAAAATGGCGGATCCATCATAAAATGGCGGATCCACCATGAAATGGCCTCCGTGATTCGGATTTCTGAATCCGAGGCTTGCACAGTCCTATCCTATTCCCATACCCTTTAAACACTTGTAGAAGGTAATGCACACAAACAGAAGCAAACTGGACCCTTAAGAGTATACACTTCATCATCGAGCGTGCATTCAGGGAAATGAAAATGCATTTCAGAATCCTGCATGGCACTAGTGGAAACGCACTGCTTGAGCCTCAACTTTTGTGGTAAAAAGCAGTGCTTCACGACGTCGTAGTCAGACAGTCACTGCCTCTTCCAGTGGAGGTCAGTGACTGTGAGATATGAGTGCCAGTCCTGCCCACATGGCAGCAGATAGAGTGGAGCAATCTGCAGCAATTTTAATTCCGGATAGTGTTGTAGAGGTACACCGCATGCTGGGGGTCACAGAGGCAGCAACACAGCTGTGCTCCAAATGGAAGCGGCTACCAGGCTGGTGCAGAACGACAGGAGAAGACTGCAATCCTGCCAGGATACTTAGTATAAGAACATTCTGGAATGCAACAGGACGTCTGCCATTTGGAGTCAGAAAGTTTCCTGGTAAGTCCCCACTGCTTGGAACCCAATATCTAGTCTCTGGGGAATGTTGGTTTTGGGGGGATGCAGGGTGTTTTGCTGCTGTTTTTGCAACCTCCATTGGGAAGGGTTTTTTGATGGGATTCCTGCACAACCTTATGGATTCTACACTAGTTGTGCAACTGCCACAGTTGTTTGTACTGGGCCCATATGGCAGTTGCGCAAAGTATACCAAGGTCCTGTGAGTGAGAATGGGTTGCTGTGGTGTTCTGCCCCACCGCCCTCCACCCTGGTGCTAATGAAAATGCACATTTGTGTCACAGCATCATACAGGTTTATCAACCACGATCGGAAGGAGGAAAGAGAAGACAGTGGCAGCAATGAGAATGTAGATGGGGAGTTTGCTGCAGAGAGAATGCAACCCTGGGAACACTGAGAGGATAGAATACAGTTAGTCATCAAGGGGCAGCCTACTGCAGCAAGAGGTGACTGCTGGTGGACAGCAGTCTGAGCATGAGCACTGTTCATCAGCCCATAGGCATCCCCCAGTTTCATGAGGGATATTGGGGGAAATACAGAGAGGATATTACAGCAACGTGAATATGCAGTTTTGTTCAGTATGTTGGAGCAGGTGAAGCTTAACTGGGTAACTGTGGCGGGGGTGGTTTTGTGAAAGCATTGGTGTGGTTTCGTTGGTTGCTGGTAACGGTCTCTGTAAATTGATCAGGAAATTTACTTGTACAGCTGTTGAGAACTGTTACCTATTATGCCTGAACAGCTTCTTCTCCCACAATCTTCTCCACAGCTGATCAGCTAGAGGCGTTGATAATGGGATCAGGCATTGTGGGACCCTCCAGGCCAGAAGGATGGCGGCAGAAGCATCAGTAGGAAATCTGTTCTTCAAAACATGGTTGTTTCATTTTTTTCTTTAATACTGCCATTGGATCTACTGTTTCTGGACAATAAAAAGAATTGTTTGAGCCAATGAACAGTGTGCAATTTATTTGCTGAATTAATACTTTGTTTGCAATGCTAAAGCATCAGCTTTAGATCAAGATTATGATATTCAGAATGCCATCTTGAGGGATCAGGTGAACATACTGCTCTAACTCTTGGAAACCATCCATGTCCATGACATCTTTCGTGAACTAGCTCATGGTTCAACTCAGTTTTCTGAGTGCAAACTCCTTCTCTTGCACTCCAACTCTCTGCTGTTAATGCTATCTGCCTCGTGCTCATGGGGTGATTAATTAGAATCCAAGCCAATGCTTTTTACTACTCTGATACAAAATAGTCTGAAGCCAACCCTGTAAGGATAAACAATTTTGTATGGGAGGTATCTCACAGTCCTGATCACCTTTCTCCCTTCTTCCTCGACCACCGCCACCCGGCAGCTGTGGAACGCTCCTCCGTTGCAATTAACATAACCGCAATACGTCTAGCAGCCCCTGCAAAGACATTCCATTTCCTTCAAGGCATTTGAACACGCTAGTAAAGACACAGAGCACTCCCACAAATTACACAGCCAGTGTGTTGTTTGAATGCACACCGTTTTTATACTGATAGTTCAAACATGCCAAGTATGGATGATATACAGTACACACCTATGCATCTTGAAACACCTGGATACACACATTTTGGAAGCTTGATTGAGCCAGGGCCGCAAGGTGTTTATGCATGAGTGTTTCATATGTTATATTTTTGTTGTAGAAAACAGTGCACCTCCACAATACAAACAGCAAGCACACAGATGACACACGCATACACACACACACACACACATACAGGATGGGACGTGGGAGACTAAAGTTGTATTTACATGCGCATGTGTTGTCCACACTGTGTGTTTATTCCCGGAAACATTGGTGTACCTACAGCAGACCGGTTTGCTGTATAAAAAGTGAAGCTAACCAGACTGTCTTCCCCTGGGGACCTGTTCCAAATAAATAATGTAGAAACCTCCGGGCTACAGAGTGGTCAGTCTAGAATAGCCCTTTCCCTTCTGTTCCTACTCAGATCTGGTTCTTACGGTGCTGTCATTGAAACCACTGTTGTCAGGGGAAAGTGTATTGTGTGAATGGGAGAGAGATGGGTGTTACCTCCCATGCCTGAGAAGGGCCAAGGGTAGTATGCAGGAATGAATCCTCAGGTGGTTGGGGCTAGAAATTAATCTGAAAGGAAGAGAGCAGCCTGACCCTTCAGCTTGGTGTCTAAAAAAAGTGTGGAAGGAGGGAGAATTGGGCTTGGGGGAGATGCACATTTGGCAGCCCATTTCCCCCCAGCAGGATCTGGACACGGGGATGCCTTGGAACATATGCTTCCTTTGTGTCCAATTATGCCTCCTTTACTTGTGAAATTTTACAGCACACCCCCCCTTGTTTAAAGGACACATGTGGGGGGCCGAAAAACGTCCAGACCTCTTAAAAACACATAGCCCATTGCATAACAAAAGTGATCTCTCCCTCTTTTTTATGTCTAGGTTCTTGTTTATCTTGCTGGGTCCGCTAGGGAAAGGACAGCAGTATCATGAAATTGGAAGGTCAATGGCTACTCTTATGACTGATGAGGTACACTAAATAAAACAAAACATTGTTGGGGTGGGGGATAGCGGAGTCATTGTGAATCCAGTTCTAGCCTCAGTTGTCCAAATGGAAGTTTATATAATCGTTTTAATAGGAAAAGCGTCATGGCATGGCAATTTCCCCATCATTCTCTTGTATTTGAGCCTACACGTGGTTAGTTTAACATTTTATCATGTCCTCGTTCAGCTTGTGGGTTCCTGGTCGACAGTTGGCCACCGTGTTTACTGGATTAGATGGACCCTTGGTCTGATCCAACATGGCTCCTCTTATGTTCCTATGTTCTTAAAAAGGACTCTGATGAATAGCAGGTTCATTCCCTATAATGGTGATAGAGGAGGCATCCGTGCTCAAATTTCAGGAAGGCAGCATGGGGCAGGCAGCCCCCTTACCTTTTGTGAAGGCCCTTTAGCTACTGTGTTTAGAAGTCTATGGAGGTGTCCGAGGATGGGGCTTCTGGGCTTTGTTAAGGGTCCTAACCTTTTCCATAATTTGAGCACTGTAAAGATTGTCCAGGGCCGGTGCTATCATTAGGCCAACTAGGCAGCCGCCTAGGGCGCAGACCTCAGAGGGGCGCAGCACTGCCCTTTAAGGGTCACAGTTTTATACAAGTTAGCTGTTTTAAGAAAAAACATAATAAAAGGAAAATATAATAGTTCAGATTTTGGTGTGTGTGTGTGCAAGTAGCTTGCCTTGCCTCGGGCGCAAAATAGTCTGGCACCAGCCCTGATGGTTACAGTGGAAACCTATTGCTAGTAATAAGAGACATTGTGCTAAGGTTGGCACTTATTTTGTGAAATTACATATTTGAAAGAAAGAGAAAAAAAAGCAAGTACAACTTCAGGAACGGCTTGTTCTTAGTAGCAGAATCGGCAGGCTACCAATAGTATATAGTAGGAGAAACTGTGTGAAAATTAGTTAATGCAGACATACCACTGACAGAAGCAGCTAATAACGGTGTGGTTCTTGGAGCCACTGCATGTTGAAGTATGCTCTTTTTTTGAGATATGCAGAAGCATTCCCCTGCCTGGTAAAATACTCTGTACCCACAAAGCCTGAATATTGCTCCACCAATAAAGTCATCCGATGTAAAGTGACTCCTTACCTATTTCATCCCTTATTTTTCAGGACAAGTAAACCAATATCTGCTCATTCAAATATATGATTTGATGAGACATTCTTTGAATTTCAAATTGCTTTTGTTGTTATTATTTCAGAGTTAATGTAATAAACTGATGTTTTTCTCTTGGTCTCCCATCTATAGGTTTTTCATGATGTTGCTTACAAAGCCAAGGACCGCACTGATCTTTTGGCTGGGATTGATGAATTTTTAGACCAGGTGACAGTCTTACCACCTGGAGAATGGGATCCATCAATCAGAATTGAGCCACCCAAAAATCTCCCTTCCCAGGTAAATCACCACTTTTTCTCTCCAGCATGCTAGAATGCAATAGCTGCACTTTTGGAAGAAAGTGCCTTATGCTGGAGAGGTTGTTCTCTAAATTAGTTGGACAGTGGTGCAGTATAATCAAGATCATAACATATTTTAAGGCTCTCTTCCTGTCTTGTCTGTAGCTAAGGCCCCACAGAGAACATGCTCAGGCATCTTGGCACATTGCAAGTGAAGGAAAAACTTTATCTATGTTGTGTCTCAAATACCACAGCTATGACAATCTGCAAATGTGTGCACATGATCCTATGTACATGATTTGACTTTCGGTACACTGTTTTAAATGCCACCTTTTGATGGCTTCTGCAGGGCATTTGCATGGACAGAAGGGGTTCCCTGCAGGTGATGTAACTGGGAGGTAATATGGGTGGAACTTTTTGTCTAGCATGAATTGAAATAGTTAGGAGCATTTGGCCTTGTCCAGCTCTTTAGTCAGGAGCAGGCCTGCAGAATCTGTATTCTACCAAGTTGAATGCAGCACACTAGAATTGGTCCTTCAGTCTCATGATAATAGTATCTCCAGATGACTCAGCCATTTCTGTGTGCTCATCCTTAAACTTCTCTGCTAAATTTCCATGCAAAACACCCCCGTTTGCTCAGCCTGTTTTCTTACTCTCAGGAACCAGAGAATCTTGAGGTAGGGGTGTCCCTGGAAACAGCCTATACTGTGGTACAGGCCATTTCCTGGGATGCTCCCTTCCCACAATGCCTGGCTCTGAGGAAGGACCCCCTCAGAGTTAAGCAGTTGGACTTGGCTGATGCTCTGTGAAACTGCACCGATTGCTTTTTCTAACTGAGGCAGCTCTTGAGGAAGCTCACCCACCCTCTGGATCATCTTGAAAGGGTGGGTGGGTGCTCTGGAGAGCAGTGTTGGTTGTGCTCCCCCTGTGGCATTTGCCACAGCAGCAGAGTGGGGCTGGCAGGGCTTTCTGAAGCACCTGCCGTTGTTGGCTCCACTCTCCAATGTGGGAAACCCCGCAGTGGGAGAGCAGCTGGCAAGGGGTCCTTCTCCATGAGGGGCCTTCTCTGCTGTGGCACCCCGGCTGTGGAATGAGCTCCCTAAGGAGGTTCGCCTGGCATCTACGCTATATTCTTTCAGGCGCCAGGTGAAGACCTTTTTATTCTCTCAGCATTTTAACAGTTTAAAGTTACTGTTTTAAATTTGTATTTTAAATTTGTATTTCTGCGCTGCTGCTGATTTTCCCCTGGTTGTGCTTTTACATTGTATTTTATATCATGCTTTTATACTGTTTGTTTTATACTTTGAATGGTTTTAATTTTTGTGAACTGCCCAGGGAGCTTCGGCTATTGGGAGGAATAAAAATGCAATAAATAAATAAATAAATAAATAAGGCTCTCCAGAGCACCTACCTACCCAGCAGCAGCCACAAGGGCCCTTCTACCAGGGAGGGAGGGGGACGTGCAAGTTGCTGCTCCGCTCATATGGCTGCTTGAGGCAGGGGATTTTCCCCACCTCATATGAAGACCAGCTGTTGATCTCCTATTCGTCAGGCAAGATTTTATACAGAGGCAGGTTTTATGGGGAGGGGGAGAACAGTGACTAGATGGTGAAGTCACATTGTCTGCAAGTTCAGGCTAGTCCCAATGTGTAGTGTGGCAGGAGGCATCTGCAGGCATTCAAAATAGGCTCAGTAGGTCATGGGATGGTTACAAGCATTTCCTCCTATCCCTGGTTTTTCTGGGAAGAAGAACGGGGAAATGTTTCATCCTCCATTTCGTGGAATACGAAGTCCAGATATTCTCAGAAGTGTTTTCCATCGTGGTCGAAGCACATGGATTTGTTCACTGGTGGATCACAGAGAGAAATTTGGTAGTCTTTATATTAATAATTTTAGAAGTTGTTCTAGGTAATAAAAGTCAATTGAAGTCAATCTGGGTAGTATTACCGAGTAGTTGCGGGGGATGAATCCCCAGAGAATAGAAGTCCCAACTGCTGGTGGTATAAAATCCTCATTCACCATTGTAGAGTCCTGCTGTGGGGTGGCAAAATATGGTATTGTCTTAGTCTCACAAAAAAGCAAAGGTAGCCGTGTTGACCAAAATAGCAGTTTGAAAAACAAAACACCACACCTGCTGCTGTAGTAGAATGAGTCAGGTAGCAACCTAAGCACAAAGAGAATGAGAAATAAGCTGAAGCAAACAGAGCATAAACCACCACCACCACCACCACCACCACCACCACACAACCCTACCAAAATTGCAAGCTGAGCCAGGTGTCTCAGGGCCCTGCTAGATGAGGGTTTAGCCCGGTGTGAGGCCCGGGCTCCCCATTGTGTGTCCAGATGACGCACAGGGGATCCCGGACTCAGGCAGGGCTCAAACCTCCCTGGCCCCGGGGTAACCGGCACCACATTTGGCCCGGTTTTTCCACAGCCCCGGGCTGAGGAAGGTCTAGCCTGTTCTGTGGCTTTCCCCGGCTACGCCGCTTACACATGAGTAGCCGGGAGAAGCTGTGCCCATCGGGCCGGGGTGGGGAGAGGAAATCACGGGGGGAGGGAGATCGGGGCCAGAGGGGGAAATTGTGGGGGGGGGGAAGAGATGGGGGCCAGAAGAGCGGACCTGGCGGGAGTGATGAGGGGGAAGAGTGGAGCCAGGGGACATCGGGGGGGATCGTGGCCCAGGGGCGATGGGGGGGATAGGAGATCACGGGCGGTTGGGGATTGATCAGAGGCGGGGGGGAAAGAGTGGAGGCGGCAGGAGAGATGGACGAGTGGAGCCAGGGTGGGGAGATCGCGGTGGGGGGGAGGGAGATTGCAGCCGGGGGGGAGGGAGATTGGAGGCAGCAGGGAGCGGGGAAACCTTTTTAAAATATTTTGAAAAAAACACCACTTACCTGAGCGCTCCTGCTCCGGTCCCTTTAAAACATAAAAAAATGACGGACACAACGGGGCTTCCTTAACCCCGTCGTGTCTGACATCTAGCTAGGAGCGACAGCACGTGCTAGCTGCAGCACGAGCTGGCCTCTCCACACGGCCGGATTCACAGGTAGGTCTACCAAAGCCCTCAGAAGCATAAAAAGAAAATCCCCTAGACCAAAGCAAACAATGCCCCCTTCAAATAAGTCAGGAACCAGCTCAAAATTAACAAATTTTGCTTATTAGAGCAGTCCCACCCACCCAAACCTGCCCTGGTTGCTTACTTGTTCTGATTTCCCCCTGGGTGGACTGCAGTCCTACCTACAAGCCACAGGCTTTTATATCAGCAGTCTGAGTCAGGGGACCCAACAGCCAAAGCTCCATCCCTAAGTTAAGAGAGGGGGGAAAAGACAGTTTGAAAATAATATATATTCCCACCCACAAGTGGAGGCAGGTGACTCAGTAGTCTAAGCAATAGGGGAATGAGGAAAAGAGTTCAAACGAACAAGAGCCAAAACCAGAATAATAGAATCATAGAATAGTAGAGTTGGAAGGGGCTTATAAGGCCAACGAGTCCAACCCCCTGCTCAATGCAGGAATCTACCTTAACGCATCCCTGACAGATGGCCGTCCAGCTGTCTCTTGAATGACTCTAGTGTGGGAGAGCCCACAACCCCCCTAGGCAATTGGTTCCATTGTCGTACTGCTCTAACAGTCGGGAAGTTTTTCCAGATGTCCAACTGAAATCTGGCTTCCTGTAACTTGAGCCCGTTATTCCGTGTCCTGCACTCTGGGAGGATCGAGAAGAGATCCTGGCCCTCCTCTGTGTGACAACCTTTTAAGTATTTGAAGAGTTCTATCATGTCTCTCCTCAATCTTCTCTTCTCCAGGCTAAGCATGCCTGGTTCTTTCAGTCTCTCCTCATAGGGCTTTGTTTCCAGACCCCTCATCATCCTGGTTGCCCTCCTCTGAACACGCTCCAGCTTGTCCACGTCCTTCTTGAATTGTGGAGCCCAGAACTGGACGCAATACTCTAGATGAGGCTTAACCAGGGCTGAATAGAGGGGAACCAGTACCTCACGCAATTTGGAAGCGATACTTCTATTAATGCAGCCCAAAATAACATTTGCCTTTCTTGCAGCTACATCACACTGTTGACTCATATTCAGCTTGTGATCTACAACATGAGAACACAGAATCCCAACCACAATAGCAGGTTGAGTTAGGTGAATTAGTAGCCGAAGCACACACACACACAGAGAGAGAAAATAGAGCAAAAAAGCCTTCAAATAAGCCACCAACTCAGCTCGAAATCTACAAATCCACCCGCTCTTTGTATCTTAGAGCAGTCTCCTATGGAACTTCCGTGGTGTCTCACTTACTCCTTTCTACAGATCTCACCTGCTTCGATTACCCCGGCTGTGAAGTATATTTAAACTCCCTGAGTCCTTGAATAGAAGACAACCCAAATTAATAAGACTGTTCATAATGTTCCAATTTTATTAGGAAAAACGAAAGACGCCAGGAATGCCAGGATTCCCCAATGGAAGTGTTTGCCATGATGAAGCTGAAGTTCACAGCGGGCCAGAGCTCCAGAGAACAGGAAGGTGAATTCTTTGTGCTTCCACCAAAGGCAGCTTCCACCCTTCCATAACACTAGAACTCAGGGTCCCCCAATGACATTGGCAGTAGCTCAAGTGTTGGCAATGGCTGCCCATGTACATCTTCTGCTTTGAAGCATTACTCCAGGTGACCTTTGCTAGCGTTCAGGGCCATATTTAGAAAACTAGTTAGTAGGGATGGCTGTCCTGGGGGGAAATCTGATTCTTTTAAGGCTCACTAGATTTCCCTTGGAGTCATTGGCTTAGCTTGCATTTGCGAGCTGAGTTCCAGGATTTTTCCTGAAATCCTCCAACTCACCTCGGTCCCCCTTCTTCTTAAAATGACAGTTATTCAAACCGCTGCTGTAATTTGTGTAATTCATGCAAATTGCGGTTGTGATTTGCTTAATTTGTGCAAATTATGACCAATAGCATGCTTAATTTGCGCAAATTGCGCTCATGACGTGCAGATATAATTTGTGCAAAATAAGCGTATGGCAGGCGTAATTTGCGCAAGTCAAGCAAATTATGGCTGGAATTTGTCCAAATTTTGCAAATTGAGATTGTGATTTCTGTAAATGTCAGTTTAAGAATGACCCCCCCACCCCCCAAAAAATCCACAGGTTGGCCCAACTTGATCTTCTTCAAGTCAAGCCAACTCGCAGGTGAGCAAGCCGAAGTCCGGGGGGCTGAGCTGATGAAAGCTTGGTGAATTTCACCCCAGGACAGATCCCTTTGACATCTCTAGTGACTAGCCTTAAGGAACACAGTAGTAAAGTTGGATAATGTATTAGTGGAGATTTAAACGTTTAAGGGCACAATCCTATGGATGAATAGACAGAAAAAAGTCCTACGGCTCCTAGCATGCCCTTGCCAGCATGCCCTAAATTATCCTAGCATGTGCAAAACCCCACTTGGAAGTAGTGTCTGAATGAGCTCAAAGTAAGATCTAGTGACCCAGGTGGCTCTGTATTTGTGGTGGCTGTAAACAGACAATCATTTTTAAGACAGTATAATTGAGGCATTATTCCCCATAGTGTGCTTATACATACACATGCACATGCACACTCTTGCTTAGTCCCACTCTCATTTGGGATCAGATAAGTTTTGCAGAGGTTTTCCTGCAGAACCTGTGAACAGGAATGATAATGGGAGAAGTGTGCACACAGCTAATACCACTCCCATGTCGTTTTCAATGTCCAGGTGTGGTGGAAGATTTTTTGTCTCTAGTCCTTTTGGTCAACTATCAAATGACGAATCCGTCTCCCTTTGGGTCGTAACCTTCCTGTCTTTCCTTTGCAGGCTCTTTGGTGGCTTGGTCTTGGATGTGAAACGGAAAGCCCCTTGGTATTGGAGCGACTATAAAGATGCTTTGAGTCTGCAGTGTTTAGCTTCCTTCCTCTTCCTCTACTGTGCCTGCATGTCTCCTGTGATCACCTTTGGGGGGTTGCTTGGAGAAGCAACAGAGGGACAAATCGTAAGAAAGTTTTCCCCCACACTTCCCTTCATGTGTTGTGAGTAATTCTCAGGTAGAGGACAGCAGCAGTGGTGACGTTACAAAAGCAGTGGGCGTTTAACTTCACCGCTGCTCTTCTACATTTGAGGTACGTGTGCCATTCAGGATTAACGGAGCCAATATTTATAGTTCAGTCCCAGAATCCATTGCCCTGTTTGTGTGGCCAGTGACACATCCTTTTAAGTTATGGAATGTTATACCATTTATGATGATGTGGCCTTTGGATATTCATTTCCAATAGAAGAAGACACACTCTCCATAAACTCCTTTAGAACAGAGACTAGGAGCTCATTCTTAAGATTACGTTCCTTGATTAATTGCCCCTGAACACATTTCAACCACGCTTTCACATTTACAGTCAGAGTCCTTAATAATGGGATCGTGTTTTTTTTAAAAAAGTGCTCTGCTGTCCTTATGGGTAGAATGTCATTCTTAACTGCGTTAGCGGTTTTGAATATACATTGAGGAGTGGTAGGTATTTGGGATTCATTTATTTTGAGAAATACCTTGCCACTTCAGCTGAGACCAAGGGATTTGGAAATGGGTGCCATGTAGGAACTACTTAAAATTGTTCCTGGTGCCATCTATCTCCACATGGTGACCCTTTTATGGCAAAAGGGTTATTTTCTCCACACAAGTGCAAATCTCCTTTCTCCTCCCCTTTTCATTAAAATAAATTGGTGGTGGTATAGAGAAAATGTAATTAAACACTACAGAGAGGAATTTAAGGCAGAATAATAATAATAATAATAATAATAATAATAATAATAATAATAATAATTTTTATTTATTTATTTATTACCCGCCTCTCCTCTGAGGCGGGGAACAACATAGGACATTATGTACCAGTTCCTCTGAAAGTTCCAACTACGTCTCCTTCGTCGAATCTGGAGTCATAATAGTGAGCTGCATGGACCGTTGGCCTGAGCTAATATGGCAGTTCTTCCATTCTCATGTCTGTGTTTCAATCTGCAGAGCGCGATAGAATCCTTGCTGGGAGCCTCCATGACTGGGGTGGTGTATTCCCTCTTTGCTGGCCAGCCTCTCACGATCTTGGGAAGTACCGGGCCTGTATTGGTCTTTGAGAAAATTTTGTTCAAGTTCTGCAAGTAAGGCTGTGGGCTCTCTTAAGGGGTAATAAACAAATAAATAAAAACTGCAGTTCAGCAAAAGGGATATTTTTTAAACCTAATTTCCCATTGCCTTCTTTCCTTCCTTCCTTTCCCTTTCCCCCCTTTTCTCTTTCCCCCTTTTCCCTTTTCTTTTTCTTTTTGCTGAGAGTGTAATCAGACTGGATTTTTCCATTGCAAAATAGACTCCTTGTAATCCATTTTTTTTTTAAAAGGAATGTGCTGCCATTTCCTGCTGTGTGCAGGAAAAGCGGCGCAATAAAAACAGCTCCTCAATGGGCCATGTGCTTGTTGCTGCTTCCTCTTCCTCTCCCTGTATAAATAGACCATCACTATTGTGGGATAGCAGCAGGAGGCCATAGCAACAGTAGGGAAATGCGAAAATCCCCCCCCCCCCCCACATCTGATGATGATCATTATTCAACTATCTGTTATTACTTTAAGGCACAATCCTGTTCATCTTTAGACAGAAAAATGTATGGCTGGCTGGGGAACGCTGGGAGTTATAGGACTTTTTTTCTGCACCCTAGAGTATAAAGTTAATAGAGTTGGGCCACAATCTAACAGAGACCTAAGAGTACTTAAAGCCCATTAAACTTTGCTTAATTCCTTGTTGGAATGCAGCTTTTATGTTCTGAATATAATTTTTAAATTGCTGGTATAAATTAGCAATATTTTGTATAATGGAGAGAGTCTAAATTTCTATTTTCATCCTGGCAACCCTCTTCCGCACAAGCTTTGCCCTTTGTATGTGGATTTCTACAGAGCCACAAATGTTCGTTGTACTGTAGACAATGCATAGATAGGTACACAACTGAGCATTAGATAAAAAGAGTATCCCTGCCAGAGGAGAACTCCACAAATGAAACAGACTTTGGACCAGTTCTTGCATTGTAAGAGCAGTTTAGTTGCCATTCCGCTGTGACTCCATCCAATGCTGGTTCTGGTAATGTAAAGATATAGAAATCATATGGGATAAGTTATGTTAATAGTGGGGCAGGGAATGGGGTGTGTGGCAAAAGTCGGGGTGGATTCAGTCAATGATTGCAGCTATTACGTGACCACCTGAACGTCTCAACAGTTGACGGCTCATTTCACAATAGACATTTCTTCTCTTAAGAATGGTAGCTGCCAAAAGGAAAAAAAAGATTATTGCCGCTTGCATAGGATGCTCAGAATCCTAGTGACTGGAATCCACATATTTTCTGATCGCCTGTGCGATCAGGAAACGGAGGAATATTATCCAATCTGTTTTTATGCTTTTTATGCTTAAATGGATATTATCTAAACTGCTTTTATGCTTTTTATGGTTTTCAATTTTGTATTTCGGTTTTAACATTCAGTGTTTTAATCTTTGTAAACTGCCCAGAGAGCTTCAGCTATGGGGCGGTATATAAATGTAATGAATGATGATGATGATGATGATGATGATGATGATGTGTGCTTTGGGGAGGAAGGGGAAAGTTGCTGATGGATTAACAGGCAAGAGGTGGGAATTGCATGGAGGTTCTGTATGGTTTTGTGATTCTGTGATAAGAACCAGCTCTGCACTCAATAATTCTCCCCCCTCTGCCTTTTATTCCCCTTGTGGCCCACTTTTGCAGAGACTATGACCTTTCTTACCTTTCCCTACGAACCTGCATTGGCCTTTGGACCGCTTTCATGTGCATCTTGCTCGTGGCGACTGATGCCAGCTCCCTCGTCTGCTACATAACTCGCTTTACAGAAGAGGCGTTTGCCTCTTTGATCTGCCTCATTTTCATCTTCGAGTCTCTAGAGAAATTGCTGAAGCTGGGGAAGACCTACCCGGTCCATAAGCACAACGATCTTGACCAACTGAGCTTGTATTAGTGAGTTACTGTCGCTTGTATTTTAAAATGTGTTTTTATTTTTTTGCCTCAATGTATTTGAATTCACCCGAGTGCTGTGAGAATGTTGGTTGTGCAGAAATGGGAGACAAAGGAATTCCCACCATTCATCAAATGCCAAACAAGATCTGGTATATAACAGGCTCATCGAAAGAGAGAGACGGTATTAAATATACACTGAAGTAGAATCTATTCTCTTGATATATTGGGTAGTATCCAATGTTAGTCCTACACAGAGAAGACCCATTGTTATGAATGAGACTTAAGTTAATCAGGACTAACTTCAGTTCCATTCATTTCAGTGGCTCTATGTAGGACTAACATTCAATATTACCTATTGGAAGAGGTTCAACTTTTCTTTTGAGACAGGTCATAGCTTTTAAGCGTGTTAGGCTGCAACCCTATGCCTACTTACCTGGGAGTAAGCCCCATTGCATTCAGTGGGACTTACTTTTGAGTAGACATGTTTAGGATTTACTGTTAAAGAACTTGGAGGCATGTTTTCATGTCTTTTTTGCTAAGTGTAAGCCGCTCTGAAAGCCTTTCTTGGCTGAGGAGCGGGGTATAAATATGATAAATAAATAAATAAATAAATAAATAAATTTTCCTTCCCATGGTGTCCCCATACCAATTTCTTTTGTCCCACTGTGGCCTTTGGTCTATCAGACTTTTCAGGTGTTTGAAACTATACAGAAACCTCTGAAACCTTTTTGACTGAAGGTGAAACAGGGGACAAGTACACATGCCACAAGCAGTGACCCTTCTTTCAAATTACCTCCAACTCTCTCCAGTCTGCTCACTTTGACCTGAAACAAATGTATGGACATAGTAAATGTTCTCAAGTAAATGCTCTTTGAATTTAGATGCTTACTCTAAATTGAATAGTTTAGAGTGCTTTTTCTCATCCCGTCCCAAATTGAGATAAGTGTGGGTTGTTTTGTGTTGAGAAGTAAACAATGCTAAATTTTGAGATACTCTGTGTTCAATTAATCCTGTCCTGTGCCCATCAGCTGCAGATGTTCAGTCCCTGAGAAACCCACCAATGACACCCTGATTTACTGGAACACCAGCAAAATCAATCCTTCCGCAGTTGCCTGGGCTAATCTCACAGTCTCTGTAAGTCTATGGATTTGTTACCCTACTTGCTGGAGATGAGATGATGTCTGTAACACAGCCTTATCTGCTGGTTAGACCAACCATTCTTAAACCAGTTGATTTTAGCACATTGTTTTTTGTTTCTGTTTCTTAAATCAAGAACCCTTAGAGCTATAATGGTTTGCACCAGAACTCCTGTTGTAGTAACTTGTATGTGTGAAAGGTAAAGATTTGGGGATTGGCATTTTCAAAGTAAAAAACATGCTCCATCAATGCTGGAGAGGAGCAGTGCCTGTGACTTACAGTGGTGGAGCATCATCCTTAGCTTCAGAGAGAAAGGGGGCAGGTACCTGAGGTATACAAGGCTTTATGGGGCAGGGAAGGTGGTGATGGTGGGGTGGGTGTGCATTTTCATCAGTAAAGACCACATTCCTTTTTGCTGCTCTCATCTTTAAAGACTACGTTAATATTAGTTCTCATTTGTGAAAATCCCATTTGTCTTAGTTCTCATTTGTTGAAAACGTCTTCATTTTGTTACGTATCATTGTGATAGAACCATCTATCGCTGTCTTCTGATAGCTCTAGGTTGCCCTAGATGATTTTATATAAATATTAAATGCAAAGGGCAACCTGAAAATCTAAGTCATTTGGGCATTCCAACATTTCATAACTCACAAGCTTTAATGCTTAGGATGTGTCTGCACACCAATGTTCCTTTCTGCAATCCATTCCGGTCCCCCTCCCTGCCCTGCCCTTTATTATCTCAGCACCAATCCTCAATCATGTCCCGCATGTACATGTTTCCGCCAATTGGGATTGGGGCTTGAGTTCCCCCCTAAGGCAGCGTTCAATTTGTGCAATTGCACCCACGCACCCGCAGTTTGTTGCTCTTGGGTAATAGAGGACCTTGCTTAGCTTGCATAGGGATCTCGTGTCCATTTACTTTTCTCCTTCCTTGCATGATGTTTCTTTAGTACTAGAAGTCAGTAGCCCTAACTTACTCAGGCGCTCACGGTAGTTTAGCCATGCAGGGTCGGTGCCAGACTATTTTGCGCCCTAGGCAAGGTGAGGTACTTGCACCCCCCCAAAAAAATGCCAACTTCGATTTTTTAAGAACAGATGTTTTGTAGAAAAAATAAAAAGCACAAAACTTGTACTTATTATGTTTTTTCCTAAAACATCTAATTTGTATAAAACTGTGACCCTTAAAGGTCAGCACTGTGCCCCTCTGAGGTCTGCGCCCTAGGTGGCTGCCTAGTTGGCCTAATGGTAGCGCCGGCCCTGAAGCCATGCACTTGTCCGTGTCCTCACCAGTGTCACTGTGGCTACGGCTGCCCTTTCAGTGTTTTGCTTATACCTGTTTGATCAGCAATGCCAGAAGATGCTTGGAGAATTCACAGGACCTACGTGTGGACACGATGGACCTTTTACCCCCGATGTCCTCTTCTGGTGCTGCATCTTGTTCTTTTCCACTTTTATCCTGTCCAGCTCGCTGAAGACATTTAAAACCAGTAACTATTTCCCGACAAAAGTAAGTAGATGGCAACAGCTAGCATTGTGAGTTTAAACCCTATGTAGCAATAACTGGCTGAATGTTTTTTCTTCTTCACTGTTCTGCATAATCGCCACATCTGGGAGTCAGGAGGGAATTCCTCCCTCACCCCAGTCAGGTAGCCCAGACTGATTTTCTTGGGAGGCTGGATTTCTGCTTGTCTTTGCCTTCCCTATGTAATTGGTGGATTGAGGTATTGAGCAATCTGGCACTGGCCAGGAGGGCCACTAGGTGGCACTGTGCTTGGGCTGGTATCTGCAACATTGTCAGAGAAGAG
The DNA here is from genome assembly GCF_023053635.1 of Elgaria multicarinata webbii. Classification (NCBI taxonomy): domain Eukaryota; kingdom Metazoa; phylum Chordata; class Lepidosauria; order Squamata; family Anguidae; genus Elgaria; species Elgaria multicarinata. The sequence goes on from NC_086173.1 coordinate 26,835,063, forward strand.
AGACAGGTCTTGCCCCACTAGCCTTCTTTATCCTAGGATTCGGGAGCGCAGCGCCGAGAGACTCGTGATGCACGCAGCAACTAAAGTGCTGAATGAGTCATTCCCATTTCGTATTTCTTCTTTCCTGTCAGCCCTTATCCTTTGCAAAGTTTAGCTTTTACTGTTGTGTAGGGTGAAAAGGAGGACAGGGCTCCTGTATCTTTAACAGTTGCATAGAAAAGGGAATTTCAGCAGGTGTCATTTGTATATATGGAGAACCTGGTGAAATTCCCTCTTCATCACCACAGTTAAAGCTGCAGGAGCTATACTGGAGTGACCAGATTTAAAAGAGGGCAGGGCACCTGCAGCTTTAACTGTTGTGATGAAGAGGAAATTTCACCAGGTTCCCCATATATACAAATGACACCTGCTGAAATTCCCTTTTCAATACAACTGTTAAAGATACAGGAGCCTTGTCCTCCTTTTCATATGGTCACCCTACTGTTGTGTGCTGTGGGTGACTCTAGCCTTGAAATGTGCAAGGAGGAGGAGAAGGAGCACGTTAGTATTTCCCCTCTCCATTGCGGCTTCTGTCACCCTCTGCACACAGAGGGCAACTTTCTGAAGGCGAGAGCCTCCTCTGTCCTTGGAGGCTTTCCATGCAATTTCAGACCCTGATTTTCCAGGGTTCCAAATCACAGGGAGATCCTCCATGGATAGGAGAGTCTTTCCCCCCTTCAGAAAATCACCCTCCAGGTGTAAAAGGGGGCAGGGGGGAAAGGGCTGGCACACTCCCCCTTCTCATGCATTTTCAATACACAGTTTGAGAAACAAAAGCCCAATTCAGGCTATCTCTCTGGCCTTAGCTAGACAGGGCTTTATCCCGGGGTGAACCCCAGGATTGTCCCTGTGCATACACTTGACACACAGGGCATCCCGGGATCAAGGAGGGATGATCCCTCCCTTGCCCCGGGATCTCGCCCTACATTTTAGGCCTGCTTTTTCCGCGGTCTCGGGCTGAGCCCAAGACCGCGGAATGTGTGTGCGGGCATCACAGTTTGTCCCGGTTCCTCGCGAGGAGCCAGGACCCGCGCAAAGGGCACAGAGCTCCTCAGGAGCACTGCGCCCATCAGGGGTGGGGTGGGGTGAGTGGGGATTTTTTTTAATAAAAAGCCCACAAACCTTACCTCTTGCGCACAAGCGCTCGTGCGCATCTTCTTCTTTAAGAAAAAAAACCAAAATGGCAGGCGCGACGCCTCTCCCTCTGAGGTCATCGTGCGCCGCGTGTGAACAGAGGGCGAGATCTCACGATAAAAATATCACGGGATCTTCACCCCTCCATCACACTAGACTGGTTGGCCTTTATGTGCTGTCATGTGTGATGATATCTATGCATGAGTGAGGAGGGTTCTGAGTGTCTTTCATACATGTATGAATCATTCTGGAAGGGAGAAAGGGAGGGAGAAGGAGAGAGAGATTCAGAGAGATTATATCTGTGGCCAGACTTGTATCGGGGGTTCTTCAGTTTTTTGCCTTGTTTTTCCTGTGTTCTTTTTTCAGTTGTATTGTGGACTGGGTTAGATGGAACATTTTCTGTGGTCTCTGTCCCCAACTTAGGCTGAATCACAGTATTGGCTGGGCCTCTACAACTCCACCTATCTGCCACTATCGTATGTGGCCTGGCCTATTTGCTTAAATCACCTGCTCCACCTTGGTCTAGTCTACCTGTTCTTGCTTTCTACTCATACTGCATTGTGGTTAATTTACAAGTAGGCTGATGTGAAAACAATCCGGCACTGTGTTAGGGAGGCTGGGCTGATGGTTTTCTGGCCTGTTGTCCTTTCTCAGCTCTTGCTCTCCACATCTGCAGACCAGGTATCCACTGTGATAACGAATATGGATCCTTCTGATAAACAGCGTGTACCTTTGCTGAGCCCATTTCCTGTTTTTTCCTACTAGGTACGTTCCATGGTAGGCGATTTCGCTATCTTCATTACCATCGTTATCATGGTGTTGATTGACTACTTAGTTGGAGTTCCATCACCAAAGCTAAAAGTCCCCAGCAACTTCAAGGTAGGAACATCTTTTTTTGAATATATGTATGGTGTTACTATTATTTTTACTGTTCTCCTCTGTTTGATTGTGTTTTTTCCTCGGTCAATACTGTATTATTTTATTGAGTTTTCTTGTTTGCACTCTGCTTTGGGTTTATTTTATAATGAAAGGAGGGCAAGACGTTTCTGAAATAAATAGAATGATGTGTCCTTTTTTGGGGCATGTGTGGCTGGAGCAGAGAGAAAGGGGCTCAAAGAATAAAATGTAAGGGCACAATTGCTGCCCTCTCTCTGGCAATATCTCTCTCCCGTCCCCAAGATTTCTTGCCTGTATTGCATGGGAGAAATAGGTCACTACACGGAGAACTTCAGCTCATGGTTGGTATAGAAATGTAATAAATAAAAATAAGAAATACATTGACATGTGTGCTTGATCTGATGGGTGTCTCACAACACAGTGAATCTTTAAGGCTGTGCCTTGTGCCGAAAGGTTGACATCCCTAGCACAGAGTGACCCTGTTCAGATGACATGCTAACCCCCCCGTGGTGGTTAAGCATTTTGAGCTAAACATTATGGCTCAGCGTGCCGTGTGAACCATGACTTAGCATGTCATGTGAACCATTCCTAACCATGGTGGTTACACAACCATGGTTTAAACACACTCACTAACCTAGGGTGACCATATGAAAAGGAGGACAGGGCTCCTGTATCTTTAACAGTTGTATTGAAAAGGGAATTTCAGCAGGTGTCATTTGTATATATGGAGAACCTGGTGAAATTCCCTCTTCATCACAACAGTTAAAGCTGCAGGAGCTATACTGCAGCTATACTGTGTCCAGATTTAAAAGAGGGCAGGGCACCTGCACCTTTAACTGTTGTTATGAAGAGGGAATTTCACCAGGTTCTCCATATATACAAATGACACCTGCTGAAATTCCCTTTTCAATACAACTGTTAAAGATACAGGAGCCCTGTTCTGCTTTTCATATGGTCACCCTAACTAACCATTTGCTGCAAAAGGGTTAGCAGCCTAGCCATGGCTTAGCGTGTTGTCTGAACAGGCCAAACATATTTAAATTCAGGATGGGCAGTTAAGAGCAAGGCATCCTGGAGTGACATTCAGAAAACCCTTTCAGGAGCTAGAGACCAGGCACTACATGAACATGGCATTATACATTCTGTGTATTTTTCTGCAGCCAACGAGAGATGACCGCGGGTGGCTCATTAGTCCCATAGGGCCAAACCCCTGGTGGACGGTGGTAGCAGCTATCATTCCAGCTTTGCTCTGTACCATATTGATATTTATGGACCAGCAAATCACAGCAGTGATTGTGAACAGGAAGGAACATAAACTTAAGGTAATGGAGTACCATGCTTGTAGCAGGCTGCCCTGCTTATATTCCTGTTGCTATGACGTGAGAAGTAAAGCCATCCTGTTCAATGGAATAGCTGCACCTTTCACTTGGCGGGATTAAAAGGTTCAAATTAAAGACACTGAGCAGTTCCCATCGGGGCGCTTACACCCCTGCCGATTCTCTTGCACCCTCCCAATTCCCATCTGCAAGTGGTGCCCACTGCTAGAGGAACGGAGATTTAGCACTTCTGAGAACAACTAGAATAGTGCAGATTGGCGGAGCTCACATAAGGAAGCTCTGCCATCCTAGAATCATAGAATAGCAGAGTTGGAAGGGGCCTACAAGGCCATCGAGTCCAACCCCCTGCTCAATGCAGGGATCCACCCTAAAGCATCCCTGACAGATGGTTGTCCAGCTGCCTCTTGAATGCCTCTAGTGTGGGAGAGCCCACAACCTCCCTAGGTAGCTGATTCCACTGTCGCACTGCTCTAACAGTCAGGAAGTTTTTCCTGATGTCCAGCCGGAATCTAGCTTCCTTTAACTTGAGCCCGTTATTCCGTGTCCTGCACTCTGGGAGAATCGAGAAGAGATCCTGGCCCTCCTCTGTGTGACAACCTTTTAAGTATTTGAAGAGTGCTATCATGTCTCCCCTCAATCTTCTCTTCTCCAGGCTAAACATGCCCAGTTCTTTCAGTCTCTCTTCATAGGGCTTTGTTTCTAGACCTCTGATCATCCTCGTTGCCCTCTTCTGAACACGCTCCAGCTTGTCTGCGTCCTTCTTGAATTGTGGAGCCCAGAACTGGACGCAATACTCTAGATGAGGCCTAACTAGGGCCGAATAGAGAGGAACCAGTACCTCACGTGATTTGGAAGCTATACTTCTATTAATGCAGCCCAAAATAGCATTTGCCTTTCTTGCAGCCATATCGCACTGTTGGCTCATATTCAGCTTGTGATCTACAACAATTCCAAGATCTTTCTCATTTGTAGTATTGCTGAGCCAAGTGTCCCCCATCTTGTAACTGTGCATTTGGTTTCTATTCCCTAAATGTAGAACTTGGCATTTATCCCTATTAAATTTCATTCTGTTGTTTTCAGCCCAGCACTCCAGCCTATCAAGATCACTTTGAAGTTTATTTCTGTCTTCCAGGGTATTAGCTATCCCACCCAATTTGGTGTCATCTGCAAATTTGATCAGCGTTCCCTGCACCTCCTCGTCCAAATCATTAATACAAATGTTGAAGAGCACTGGGCCCAGGACTGAGCCCTGCGGCACCCCACTCGTTGCCTCTCCCCAGTTTGAGAAGGTTCCATTGATAAGTACTCTTATCAATGGAATAAGAGTCCTGTCCCGAACCAGACTGGGCTTTCTCTAGGAAGTGTTAAATCTATTTTGCGCAAGCAGTGGGTTATGCAACGGAATGGGCAGGACTTACCGCTTACACAACAGAATCTGCAGGATGCAAGGGAATAAGTGGGAGGCATGAGCGCTCCATTGGATGCTGCCCATTGAGTTGGATGCAGACTAAGTAAGTCATGGTTTAGTGCCATTGAAATGAATGGGTTAAATTAGTCATGTCTGACTTAAACCTCATTAATTTTAGTGGGACTAAAGCAGGGGTGGGCAACTTGTTGGTTCTCCAGATGTTTTGGCCTACAACTCCCATGATTCTCTACCATTGGTTATGTTGGCTACGGCTGTTGGGAATTGTAGGCCAAAACATCTGGAGGGCCACAAGTTGCCCATCCTTGGATTAAAGCTTGGCTGACTTAGGCTGCAATTCTGTACTCATTTATCTGGGAGTAAGCCCCGCTGAACTCAAAGGGACTTGCACCTTAGAAACATGTATAAGATGACACTGCACGTCTGGATCCAACCCATTTCTTGCAGGAGCATTTTATATAGATTTGTTAGGGGTAATTTGAGTTCATTGGTTACTGTGGATAACAACCAGCTATTGTGCACATTCACCATGCCTCATGGTTATTTCCTAGTCAATATACATGGTCTTCAACAGGGTTTGGGGGAATGTGCATATCTAGACAGGAATTTTGTAAATTCTCTGGGCATTATGCATAATCTTTAACAGGTTTTGGGAATGTGTGTGTCTCTAGTATATCTTGTGCATTCCTGTGGATAATATGAACATCCTTTGGTCAATATGCATAATGTCCAAGGAACATGCCCTTGGTTTCTGTTTTTAATTTAGTGGTGGGCATCCCGACACACTCTGTTATCTATTCATTTTAAAGTACTGTTGAAAATAGGGCAACTTGGAGTCCCATTGTACAGAGGGCAGTCCTCTATTTGATGCTGTCTGCTGTTTGATGCACTCCCCAGTCCAAGTCTGGTTTAAAAATAAAGAACCATCAGAAGGGATAGAATGGAAGGGTTTTGAAGCAGTTGGCACTAGAGGTGTAGGCTGCCATGGCTCGCAAAGTTGCAGCTTTGGCACTGTTGTATTCGCAGGGATGCTGATGTCATGTGCCGCCACCCCTCAGAATTCCCTGTTCCCTCTAAGCCTAGCCACAATCCTCACCTTTGCTGTGGGGTGGGGTGGAATTAACTTTCCCAGCAACAATATAATATTCTTTGTTGTAATGCAAAGTATTTTGCAGCAGCCTGGTCTTGAATGGGCAATGAAGACTTTTAGCTTTACAAAAGTCCTGCCCCTGGTGGAGATGAAAACTGTTAGAACTGGTTTCACCACAGCCTCCTGCGATTTTTGGACTCTCCTTGGGGGCGTGGTTGTGGGGACTTCCATGATGAGTGCTTGCACTTCAAAACTGACCACATACCACTGTTTAGCACCTGGATAGCAGGCTGAGCAGGCACATAGCCTTCCTCACTATGGTTAGACATATTGTATTTCTATTTAAATTATAGTCATTGTTTCTAAATGTGCATTTATAAATATAAATTATTATATGCAATTTTCATGCAACCCTGTGCCCTCTGACCTCTTTTTTTGGGTTTTTCGACAATACATATCCTCTTTTTGGGGCGGGGGAGGGGGTTGACGTATTACTGTCCACCCTAGTTGAAAATTGGAGGCTTTTACATCTGGGTGTGGATCTGTGGATTTGCTCTTTGCCATCTGTGGTTCTGTGACAAACCTTTCCCCAGAATTTTGCAGTCTTTCATAGCTTCTTGCTGATCTCTGCTAACGTATTGTATCTCCACAGAAAGGGTGTGGCTACCACTTGGACCTTCTTATGGTGGGCATCATGCTTGGCGTATGTTCAGTGATGGGATTGCCTTGGTTTGTTGCTGCTACTGTCCTTTCCATCAGCCACGTGAATAGTCTCAAACTGGAGTCCACCACAGCAGCTCCTGGGGAGCAACCTAAATTCCTGGGCATACGTGAGCAAAGAGCTACTGGACTGATGATATTTGTACTAATGGGCCTCTCAGTTTTTATCACTGGTATATTAAAGGTAAAAGCACGGAGGAATATTCAGTGGTACATGAGGGCAATCCCTGCTCCCTTTTGGGGATAGGCCTATTATTAATCTGGTTCATAGATAATGCCATGGGTTCTTGAATTCTGAGTTGTGATGTGTGAACCCAGCTGTGCTAATAAATCATGGTTTGTTCACCACAAATAACCCAGAAAGAGAACCCATAATGGGTTGTTGGGTTTTGAATTCTGGGTTGTTTTAACTTTGGGTTGTTGTTATGTGTGAACCCAGAAGTGTGGGTTGTTCATGGTTTGTTTTGGGAGGCTACAGAGGTGGCAGGCAAGAGTAGTAAAAAACCCTGCTGCTCTGCATGCCAGTACTACAGTGTCACAGGGCATTTGGGATACAGAGTGGGAGTGGAGAAGGAGGAGGAAACTAAACAATCCAAGGATGGGGGAAAACATACCAGTTTATCCTAATCTGCCAAACAAACCGTAGCTAGAGCAACAAAGCATGGGTTAAATAAATCATGGGTTAGCGTTATGTGCAAACAAGATCATTGGGTAGGGTAGCATTAATATGAGAGACCAGCCTTGACAATAGGAATTAATTGTGAAATTCTGAGCCTTATTCCCTTCATAGCAATGTTCCATACATTATTGATACCTGCAACTCATTTTGTTCTGCATTAAAGTTGGAGTCGGATGTCCCTCTACATTTTCTCAGTCAGCTCCTAGAAGGATGGGCAGGCAACCTCCTTGCAGCTGCAGTTTGTAATGGCCTCCTGGCCTCTTGCCCTTGGCCTGATCAGGGCAGTGCTCAGAGGTGGGGTGGGGATGGAAATGATACCATTACATTTTTAATTGGGCCAGACTCATTTTCATCTGTGGTCTATTCATTTCCTTCCATTCACACTTTGAAATAATTGCAGCCCTCCTTAATGAATTCATAGCAGAAATGGGATTTGAAATAGGGACTTCCTTGTTTCCTGTTCTCTGGGCCTGCTGGCAGCCAATTCCAATCCCTCTGGGTCCATGGCAGCCTTCCTCAATGTGGTGCCCTTCAGATCTTTTAGACTACAACTCCCATCACTCCCTGCCACATGGCCAGTTATCTGGAATGATGGGAGCTGTGCTCAAAAATATCTGAAAGCACCACGTTGGAGAATACTGGCCCAAGGTGTTAACAGTTTCACTTCTCCTGGGTTTGCATAACTTTGATCCATCCATTTACATTACAATTACAGTCCCCTTGTAGGTTTAAAAAGACACAAGGGATGTGAAGCGTTGCCTTACTCTAGTGGTAGGGATACAATTCCCAAACACTTACATATTCAATCACAGTTTTGTTCACAGCAGGACTTACTTTGGTTGAATTAAATGCACAGTGACCTGTGAAAGACCTACCAGGGCCAGAGTAAATAAATTATTATTGTTTTTTCCTGGCCAGGTTGGAGAAGAGAAAGTTGTTTGATAGTGATGGGAATCCAAGACAATCATCCTAAAATATATGCTAAGAAAGCAATCTATCATTTCCCTTGGCCACTAAGAACAAAGCAAGGAGAAAGGCAAAAGGATCCTAAGCATGGTTACCCTGAAAGCAAGTCCCACTGGGTTCAATGGAGCCTGCTTCCTAGTGTGGCCTGGTTCAGACAACACGCTAAACCATGCTGCTTAACCACAAAATGGTTAATGGAATGCATTGTCTGAACCAGGCCTATGTGTGGTTAGGAATGCTGCTTAAACTTTAGGGGCCCAGTCTACGTTGCACTGATGAGGAAAAGGTGGAGGAGAGGTCAGGGACTTACATAAAGTTAGGGACGAGGTCAGTAGCTAAGAAGGCAGGCTAGGGCTTTTTTGGGAGGGGGGTCGCAACCACTTTCTCTTCCTGCCCCCTGTTTTCAAGGCATTTCTTTCTGGTTGCTGTGTGTGCTCTTGTAATGCACAACTTACTGCTGCTTAAGCCTAGCTAGTTCTCTTGGCTACGCAGAATTGCTTTTAGGTTTTCATGCTTTATGGATTTTGTGTCATAGTTTTAATGCCTTTTTTAAATGCTGTATCGAGTGCTTGAAATTAGTAGCAGAATAGGAAAAGGGAGAATAGCAGTGGAGGTGTATGGAAACGAAAATGTGGCTAAGGTGGTTCAGGAAACTCATGCTGGAAGAAGGATAGATGCTGAATGCCGGGAATTGTGGTCCAGCAGCCAGAAGAGGTTAGTGTATTGAGTTTCCAAATTTCAAAATCATATATCTGGTGGGCAGAGAATTGGATTTGGTCTTGCATCTGGGAATTCTGTGTTCAAATCCCATCTCTGCAATTGCACTCGGATCCCAAAATTTTATTGTACCTTTTAATTTTTTTTTAAAAAAATGTTTGTATATGAAAGATATTATATTACATATTTTGTATGGTGATTTTTGTGAACAGCCCAGATAAGCTTTGATTATTGGGCGGTATAGAAATGAAATGAATGAATGCTCTTTATCATTCCAGTTCATACCGATGCCTGTCCTTTATGGGGTGTTCCTCTACATGGGTGTTTCTTCTCTGAGAGGAATTCAGGTATGCACGTTATAGACTGCAGGACACAGACTGGGTATATGAAGAAGACCAACGTAATCTAGATCAGGAAATACATTCTCTGAATGTCAAGTTAGGGATGTTGCAAGCGCCTGACTGAGTCTGGGAGTCTGATAGACTCCTCCGCGTCCACTCCTCTCGGCCCAGTTAGGCGCACACGGCACAAGCGTGGACCCGCTCGTGACCCCTACGAGTGCTCTGCACTGTCTGCCCTTGCTGCCGGAATTGCGTACTCCTCCTGCTGTGTTTGTGACTATAAATGGGGCCTTTAGGGCTGTCATTGACACAGCAGGGGGAAATGTGCAATTTCAGCAGCGAGGGTAGCCAGCTGCTGAGTACTCTAGGCCAAGCCGAGCCTCACAGAAGCTTCTGCGGCCTGACAAGTAGGGGCAGATGGTGTTGGGGGGGTGAGTTCACCCTTTCCTATGTCAAGTTGTTGGGTGCAGCTCTCTGGCAAGCTTTCATCAGTTGAGGGAACAAATGTCCCTTTCCCCCATTTTACAGTACCTTCCTTGTGTGTGCAGTCCTGCCACCCAATAAAGCTGAGTTTTTATCAGCTCTGGACTGTGTCCGGTGAATGGCCCAATGCCCCAAGCTGAGGAAAGCATGGGGAAGGCCATTGAACAGCCAGCACCCCTACTCTCCAGATGGAAAGCGTTGGGAAGGGGGCTCCCATGCGACCCACATTGGTCTCATTTAGTGGCTTCATCTGCAGCGTCCCATCCCCCTGCCCAGTGGGCAGGAAGTGGTCCTTCCTTTACAGCAAGCAAAGGGAGGCCTGTGACCTATGGTGGAAGGGCAAAAGCTGAGCAAAGTGCAGGAAAAGTTCCGCAGGAGCCTCTGCTGTTAAATCGTTTCTGGTGCTTTTATAATGTATTGTTGCACCGTGCCATGGGAAAGTCACGGTCTTTATAAGTTGCTAAGAAGTATAATAATAATAATTAATAATAATTTATTACCCACCTCTCCCTCTGGATCGAGGCAGGGAACAACACAGAATCCGAACACTATCTATTAAATATAATAGACTCCAGAGGAGTACAGTACAATACAGTGCTAGGCCTGGAGTCATCCATAATGTTTTTGTAGGTAGACACACTTTGATGAAATCTGTGAATGAGCAAAAGATGTGTTTAGAAACACATATTTCAATCTATGAGCGCAAGAAATCTATGAACTGATTGTATCTGTGTCATGTGTGAAAAGATCTGGAAATATCTTCTAACAGTTTGTGATAGGTTATTTATAAAGTAACGCCTGTAGAATTTAAGCCTCATTTCAGACGCATGACCGCTTCTGTTGTACATTCTTCCCAGTTCTTTGATCGCCTGATGCTCTTTGCAATGCCAACCAAACATCAGCCAGACTTCATCTACTTGCGCCACGTTCCGTTGCGAAAAGTGCACCTCTTCACTGTAGTCCAGCTGACCTGCCTCATCCTTCTCTGGGTCATTAAGGCATCTCGTGCTGCTATTATCTTTCCTATGATGGTAAAAACACTTATTGCTGAACAGTTCATATCATAATGTGGGTAGAATTTAGATTAGCGTTGGGGCGAAAATCCGCCTGGGCCCACGAGGGCATTGGACGCTCCCATGGCAGGACCTCACGGGCCCAGATGGACAGGCCCAGTGCCAGGCCCAGGCCTGTGCCTGACTGCAAGGTTAAGAGGGCTTTTAAGTGCCCGATTGGCATGGAGGAAGAAGGCAAAGCACATTTTCTGGGTTCTCCGGAAAGTGTAAAGTTCCCCCCAGCCACGCTAATGGCCTGCCAGAGAAAAACGCACACTTTCCTGAGGCCTTGGAAAGTGCACTTTGCTGGGGGCTTGCACAGACTCCCGAGTGCTCGCCAGGCCTGCCTACCCAGAACAGGGCTGGACAAACAGGGCTTGGTGAACTGATGGGGCGGGCCCCCTGCGGGTTCTCCATTTCCTAAGTTAGATCTCCCAAGCTTTGGTCTGAGATGTGTATTGCATGTAAGCAATGTTAAGAAGCCCAGTTTGAAACTCAGATTCTGCTCCAACTAGCTTTTACATCCCTAAAATTATTTATTTAGCTTTTTACCATTTATAAACCATTTTACAAAGTGGGTAATAGCAGTCATACTAGAAGGCATATAAACTGTAACCAAAGAGCTCACAATTTAGGTAATTAAATTGGTATAGATCAACGACTCACTGCGGATGTAAACATGGACGTTGATCTAGTGTAGCCCAGCTGTGTAGCCTGTGTAGCCCAGCTCAGTAATTTATTTATTTATATTTTATTTATTACATTTTTATACTGCCCAATAGCTGAAGCTCTCTGGGCAGTGCACAATTAATTGGCAATAGTTCTAAGCTGTTATATGGCAAAAGATGGAGTGTGTGTGTGTGAGAGAGAGAGAGAAAGAAAGAGGGACTCAATCCATACCTTCACTCCCTTCAGTGTCAGCCCAAGATGTTTTGCTGCCTGATGCAGAACCCAAATGGCATTCCCCCCGCCCCCCCACAAGGACAAAAACATAAAAAACACTCATGTTGCACCATTCAGGCAGCAGTTTCTGCCTTCCTCTCCCCTCTGGTCCCTTCGTGTCACCTAAAACAGATTACTGTCCCTGACTTCCCCTTCAGAAATGCTTATAGGTGCTATTGTTGATTAGCTGATCTGGGTTAAGAAAAAACTTTTAACGTTTTGTTTAGAACTGAATACAGAAGATGGGCCTCCAGTTAATCAATTGAATTTTTGGCATAGTGGATTCTAGTTGGTATAGGAATGGATTAATTAGCATACAGATAATAATAATAATAATAATAATAATAATAATAATAATAATAATAATAATAATTAATAATAATAATAATTTTATTTATTTATTATCCTCTGGATCGAGGTGGGGAACAACATTAGATACAAATACCATAAAATACATAAAACTGATTAAAAACATATAAAAATGATACAATATTAAAATAACAGTCAAATATCTTAAAATTCGACTGGAAGAGATCAGTCTTTATAGCCTTCTTGAATTCAAAAATCACCTAGGGGAAAGGGATGTGGCCTTTTAGGTACCCCAAAGCCTGAGGTTTTGCCCTCCTCCTCCTCCTCCTCCTCTATGCTGTCTGTTCTACCTTGTAGAACAGGTAGAACAGGCTGGGCTGCTCCTCCTTTCTGAGCCTGGGGGTGCAGGGCAGGGTTTGAGGGCTCAGAGACCACATTTCTAGAGCACTGCCAGATTAACAATAAGTATAATATTCTAATTGACATAATTTATATGTGTGACTGTATTTGATATATTGTTATAGTTACTTGTTAAAATAAAGCCTTTTTTTTCTTTTGAAAAAATCTGATCTGGGTTAAAAGCATGCTAGATTTTTTGACCAGGACTATGTAGTCCTGGCAGCTAGTTAAGGGGAGGAACTGCCTGTGTACACATAGTTCCGTATCTGCCTAGGGAAATGCTACTCAGAGTAGGTTGTGGCTTTTCAAAAGTCTGGTCACTGTTAGGGATTTCCGAGAAATCTGAAATGGATCCAAATGACTTCAGATTTCTATGAATTCGACCCAGGTATTCTGCAGCTGACCAGCGTCTTCCAAATCTTGCAGATTCCGTAGACCATTTTTAAATGTAGTGGTACAAAAATACAAAAGTTACTGGAAAATACACACACACACACACACACACACATATAATATCTGCCATTTAAATTAAAAATTCCACCCACAACTTTTTCTTCCTCTCTGATCTATCTTCTGCCTTTGCTGTGTTGTCTTTTTTGTTTTGATCATTCATTGTATGCTGAGCTAAGAAAAATACACAACATATTACGTGCTAGCAAAAGTTACAAAAAGTGTGGTGGACCTTTTGCTACTTTTCCAGAGGCAGTGGGAGGGGTGGGATGGGGGGAATCCAGTTCGATGAGTGAGCTGTTGGCAGAACATAAAATGTGTGACAATCCACAAAACACACCTGGAACGAATTAAATGAAATCCACACTTCTTTGGTTTACATCACTTTAATGTATTTAGCTCTGCGAAAACTACTCCGTGTAGCTGGTATAGGACAAGCCTGCTTCCTATAATGGAGGCTCCTGGAAGAAGCATGGAAAGAAAACCCTGTTAATTTGTTCTATCAAGTGTGTTGTATCTCCTTCGTCGTCCTCTGTGTACCATGTCTGCTGGTGAAGTGTCATAATGTAAGCCTCTTTTTCACCCCCTTCTCATTTCTCTTCCCCTTACGACAAGGTTTTGGCATTGGTCTTTGTCCGGAAGGTCATGGATTTCTGCTTTGAAAAGCGGGAACTCAGCTGGCTTGATGACCTCATGCCAGAGAGCAAGAAGAAAAAACTGGATGATGCACAAAAAGTGGCAGCTGCAGAAGAGGTAAGCAGACATATTTCTACATTCATACATCCATTCTTCAGAACTTGAGAATGCTGCAGCTGAGGATGGGGGAGAAATTCATTTAGTTTGCATTTACATTTTAATGCAGACTTAGCTAATTTCACACTTCCGAACCACTATGCGAACTGTAACTCGGGTATCCTTCGAAATTCACACGTCTGCGAATTTTGCAATGGCGCTCTCTAATCAAAATAATGCGTACAAAAATGTGTACATTAAGGAAAGTAATGTTAAAATGCTTTATGCTGGAAAAGTTGCTTGCAAAAATGTGTATGCTTGGCAAAATGCATAAAATGCATGTGTTTGTAGAAAGGTGCATAAAATGCTTATGAATTTCCATGCAAAGTGCGAACACCCACCCACTCCGAATTTAAATCTCAAAGCTTTGGGATGAACTGAGCTTAAGACTGGAAAATTGAGAAATGAAGAGAGACTGAAATGAATAGGTTCGTCCATTCGTATTGGTGCAGTATAGTTAGGCGCCAACCCTAAAATTCTCTTTTACATCTTTATCAAGGCTAGTCTGTGCCATGTCACTCCCAAAACTCCCCTCCCTTCACACCTCTTCTTATTGCTTGTTTGCCCCTCTCTTTATCATTTTCAACTTTAAACCGGCACAAGTGTAGGTGTGTCGACTTTCTCCACTCAATCAGGAACCCTGCAAAAAGACTTTTCTCTTCTCCCAGGCATTTTAACAGCATTTAACAACGTTAAGTTTGTTTTTAATGGACCCCAAATTGTTGTTTTTAAATGGATACTGTTTTTATACTGTTTTTATGTTTTTTAAATTTTTGTATACTTTTAATGTTTACTATTTTTGATTGTTGTAAACCTCCCAGAGAGCTTCGGCTGTGGGGCGGTATATAAATGTAATAAATAAATAAATAAATAAATAAATAAATGTAATAAATAAAAAGGGAACCTTTTTCAGTTCGAGAGCCGATTCGGTTTTGGAGAAGTACTTGGGGTTTCATTCTGGTGGCAGGTGGGGCTGAAGCCAACGGGGCAGGTCCAAAGGCAAATTGGGTGGGGGCCAAAAACATAAAAAGAAAATACCAGCGTATTGTAGCATGAAGTTCTTACTGCCAGTCACTAAGGCTTAGGAGTAGGGCTGTGCAAGCCTTGGGCCTCAGATTCCGAAATCTGAATCACAGAGGCCATTTTATGGCAGATCCACCATTTTAAGTTGGATCCACCATTTCCTTGCACAGCCCTAAGCCCCCATACAGCCTACAACTCCCAGCATGCAGTGCCAGGGAGGGCTGTACTTACAGGGGCCCAGGAACAGAGGGCATATGTGTACTCGCCCCCGCCATTGCCTGCTCCTTGGTGTGGAACCGCCATTTCCTTGCACAGCCCTACTTAGGAGAGACATTTCAACATTTTAGAATGGGGGGAAATGACAATAAAGTTGAGAAGTCACCAAACGATTGGTGGTTTGGGGGAAGAAGGCGGGGTTAGGGAAAGGGGAGGTGTCCATTTGGGGAACCTCAGAGGGCCAGATTTGGTTTCTGGGTCTGTAGTTGCCTACTCCTGCATTACACACACAGGCTAATATCTTCTCCTCTGGGAAGGAACTAAACTGAGATAATATGCAATAGCAATGCAATTTTGGAGATATGAATGGCAATTCATATCTCCAAAATTGCATCGCTATTGCAAATCATAAGCAGACTGTATTAATTTAACTTGTTTTGTTGTAGAGGGGAAAACAGATGAAGGGCCATAAATCATACTAAATATTATGGACACAACAGTGGCAAATGTTAGTGAAGTCCTGCAGAAATTAGTATGTCTTAAAGTAGCTAGGGATCATCTTTCACTGAGTTCAGTGGAATTTCATTGGTCCAA
Organism: Elgaria multicarinata webbii; assembly: GCF_023053635.1. NCBI lineage: Eukaryota > Metazoa > Chordata > Lepidosauria > Squamata > Anguidae > Elgaria > Elgaria multicarinata. The sequence goes on from NC_086173.1 coordinate 26,850,669, forward strand.
GTATGGCTGTGTGTGTATGGAGAGTAGGAGTACAGTGTATGATTTAATTGCATTTTAAAAAGAACTGTTTATGTGTTAATTAGGAGTCCGAGAAGATGGTGGATGCCCCTCAACAGACTGTACTTGAAATTCCTGTGCCGAGTGTAAATTATCTGACTGTACCCAGAAGTGAAGAACAGCTGCCACCAAGTGTTTCGCTGAAAAATAACAGGTACAAATTGATAAATTAAGAGAGAACAAGCTATTATTTGTCTCTAGTTCTTTTGGGGGAAAGTAATGGAATACTCCTTCAGCATGAAATGGGCATTCAAGGCCTGCTATAATGTTAGGTGGATGTCATACATCTGCCAGTGTCATGTTTCCTTTTGAAACCACGTATTGGTGAAGACACTCATTACTCCACCCCTTTATTTATTTATTTGATGGGAATGATGCAGCTCTGGTACTACCTGGTGTTTTTTTTAAAATGGCTTTGGCCCTCTCTTGAAGCCGCAACAGATGTTTGAGTGCTGTGATTCCAGTTCTGGAAATAGATTCTTTAAAGTGATTGAACTTGTCTGCTCCTGCCTCAACCGCAGACATTTCTGCACCTTTCTTGTTGGGGAAATTAATCATCTGACCTGAGCCAAGTTTTCACCAGGAATTGAAATTTCAGGAAGGGGGCAGTGTTTAAATTTTCAGTGGAATAAGGGATGTGTGTGTGTGTGTGGGGGGGGCTTTTTGACCTTGCAAATATGGGATCAGTCTGCCTGGCACAATAGCCAAAAATAAAATAAAATAAATAAAATAAAATAAAATAATGTTTTCACAATCAAGGTTAGATTTAACTTACACTTCAAAGTTAGTTACACTGACATCCTTGTCTTGTAATTTTTTTTCACTAGACGGCTAATGAACGTTTTGAATGCAGTGCTATTTGTTCATTATCAGTCATTTCTTGAACATCCAGCAGTTCTAGTCCTTAACTTGGTATACTGAAGGTGCAGTCCTGTGGTTCTTCCCAGGGCCTCCCAGGGGCCATAGGATAGATAGATAGATAGCTTCATCCCACGTACCTGTTTCCCTCGAATTATCCCCTACAGCGCTAAGCTGTCGTTGTTGTTGCTAGCTAAATCACACCCCAGGTGGCAGCGCTTCTAAGATCCTTTGCATACCAGGAAAAGGGTTTAAGGGGGAAATGTAAAAAAATCAATGGATGACCCAATCCGATTCAAATTTGGTATGCTTAAAGCTCTCCTTAATATGTATTGCTGTGCCAATTTTGATGTCTTTATCTTTAAAACTTATGCACACGTAAGCATTTGTTTAATTTGAAGCTTAAAAGTATCAAATCCTGCTCCTGCGCCCCCAGTGGCCGCTCGGAAAACAACAAATGATTCGCTGCAAAACTAGTAGCAAGATAGGTCGGGTCTTTTGGCTTTATAGCACAATTAAAGGAGGATGCATGGGAGTACTTCGCAGTCAAAGCAGATTATAAACTGGAAAACGTCAGAGTCTTTTGCACGCAATTCGCAGTGATTGCACAGTATAACGCTGGTGTGATAAAGCTCCAAATGTCCACCTTTTGAGGGTGAAGAGAGAGGTCAAACCTCAGAGCCCCTCTCCCAGCCCCTGTGGCAACAACTGCAGCTCTTTCATCTCGTGACTTTGGGGCTCAAACATCATAGAGGAGAAAGGGGGACAGATTGGTGGGTGGTCCCTTCATGTTCTGGGGGTGGGTGGGGAGAGGGTTTTGATCAGACATGCCTCCCAGTACTCAGACGCACTCCAAGAACAGGGGGAGAATTATTCCAGCCCTGGAGCTGGTGTAGTTCATTTGCCTCTCATAGATGCTACCAGGAGGGAAAAAGTTAAAGCAAGACCCCTGACAGCCCCCCAAAAAAGAAACTGAAAAAACAATTAAAAAAATAAAATGGACCACCCCGCCTTCACTCCAGCAAGGCCTTGAATATGTCGGAGGCTCCAGTATAAGACCTCTGCGGAAGGTCAGGGGGGATTGCTGTGTTATTATTTCTTTGGCATGTTCATGCAGAAGGCAGGTCCTTTCTCATCACACAATATAATTCAGTGTTCAGAGCTTTGGCAGCACAGAAATGAAATAAAGAAAGGAAAGATAAAGGGAACCGCAGTTGTTATATTTGGAGGTAGCCAGAGATGAATTCTTCCTACTTTGTTGATTCATTGGATCAAAACGAATATTTTTCAACTAGAAACAGACAATGCTGCCTCTGAAAGGGGGAGTGGGATCTTGAAAGAGTTCAATCAGGGCCGGATTAAGGCCAACTGATGCCCTGAGCACAGCCCAATAATGGTGCCCCTTGGCCCTTCCATTGCTTAGCGGGCAAGACATTAAGACTCTATAAGTGCTGAAGGTGAAATAAGACATTAAAAACGTGTTTTCTTCAAGGCCATCCCCCACACAGGGGGAGAACACCCCCGTTACCATATACAGACATTTGGAGTGAATAGTAAGAATAGTAAGGCTTTCTCTGCTGTGGCACCCCGGCTGTGGAATAAGCTCCCCAGAAAGGAACGCTTGGCGCCTACACTGTACTCCTTTCGTCGCCGCTGAAGACCTTTTTATTTTCTCAGCATTTTAACACTTAATTTAACTTAAATTTTAAACTTTGATGTTTTAATTCTATATTTTAACCTATATCAATTTTTGCTGTGTGGTTTTAATCCTGGTTGTGCTTTTTATATTGTATTTCGTATTCATGCTTTTAAATTGTTGGTTGTTTTATGCTTTTCATGGTTTTAATTTTTGTGAACCGCCCAGAGAACTTTGGCTACTGGGCGGTATAAAAATGTAATAAATAAATAAATAAATAAAATCAGAGGAGGGAGTTTACCATAGGCAGAAACCTGTAATTTGTATCTGAATTGATATGGAATGTATAGATATATGTGTATAGACAGATGATGTAACATTTAACCTCTGTAAGAAAAAATAAATTAAAAAAGGCCCTCCCCCATGCCAGAACACACAACTATAATAAATATAAACTGTTTTTTATTATATTTATTTAACACTAAATAGCAGCAAGCAATATTACTTACTTATAACTAGGGCAACAGAAAAAAAATACAAATTTTCATCACTGTTTTATGCATTCTTTTAATAAAACTGTTATAAGGGGGAAATGCAAATGCAAAAATTTATTGAAAACTATTTTTAATCTGGCATTCCTTAAAATTAGATTGCTGCAGCTGTGGTACTGGTACTCCACTGTGCCCCCTTCCCTTGGTGTCCTAAAGACATGCTTATATTGCTTAAAGGTTAATCCAGGGCTGAATTCAGTGAGCATGTCTAGAGAACTTCCTGTCTATTTGCAGGAGGAACAAAGAATGAAAAGACTTTACATAGTATTTATTTTGCATATTTTTGCCACATCCATTGTCAAGGGACCTGAGAGCAGGATAAATGGGATTACCTCATTTGAGTAGCATAGCAGTCATCTGATATGTAATTAACAGTGCATTCCTATGCATATTCACTCGTAAGTCTTGCTCATTCAAATGGAGCTTGCTTACTACTAAATATGTTTAGGACTGCTGTCTACAAACTCCAAAACCTTCTTTTAAACAATTTTGATTATCAGAAACATTCAAATTCTTGTGCAGATATCAGTAAGTGCTTAATAGCGTTCAGAGAATTTACAACATGTAAAGCACATTATAGGGCCTTTAATTTCACTGCACTGGGTTTTACTCTCAGGCCAAAATGTTTATTTCAGGCTTGATCCTTCAGAAATTAACATCTCCGATGAAATGTCCAAAACAGCGATGTGGAAGACCCTCACCATGAATACAGGAAAGCTCTAAATCCAGAGGGAAGAAGGTATGGAGATTTCCTGTAGTGTGGCCCTGGACTTGCACTCACCACATGCAATCTTCGAGAAATAATTTATTTTTGGGAAGTTAAGAAAATGGGGGAGGGGAGATGAAGTAGCCTAATGACTGTCCCTTCCATACCCTCTGGGCTATGACATCTGCTGGTGTGGACTCAACATTGTCAAAAAGTGCTATAGCCTCCAAAGTGGGGAAACTCAACTGCAATTCCACATGTAGTTTACAGAGGAAGAGCCTTTGCTGGGTAGCACCCCTATTCTATTTGGGCCAGTGTTTTGGGGCTTCTCTAAATGAGCGATTAATAGCATGCTCATGACTGGCCACTCATGGAAGATTGTGGGTTGATTACATGATGTTTTCAACAGCCAGGACATCTCCTGTGCTATCTCACACCACTTATCCCGCTGTCAGAAAACACAGAGATAATCAGCTATTAAAAAATAATAATCCACAAGATTGGCCCCATCTAAAGTTGGTGTTGCGCTATAATTCCATCACTAGATGGCAATATTTCATCAAATTGAATAGAGGACAGAGAGATAGAAAGTATTCAGGCCAAACCACGTTTGCTGACTGCAATCCTAGAATGAAAATCGAAGCAGAAAGCCCTGGTTAAGGCAGCCCTTTTTAAAAAAATGTAGAGAAGCTCTCTGTGTCCAACGGATATACCCATGGGACAATCACTGATATGCAAACTTTGAGCTTTTCCTCATGAACTTTTGAACTTTCTGGGGAATAGAAGAAGATGGGAAATGGGGAGAATTGGACTTTGATTTGTGCCTTCAGAATGTCCAGTATTGGTATATCTCTAATGACTTACGTTGCTTTGCAGCTTTGCCATTCAGGCTTCTCGGCTTTGGACGAGGAGCAGCTGCACAAGGAGAAGACTCAGGGAAGAGCCAAGATGTGCAGGCAGGGAAGAAATACTTTTGCAATGGAGAAAGATGCAAGCAAACAAACTGCCCTGATGCTTCATACAAGTAACCGGGTTCATATTAAAGCCATTCAGAAGTGTTTTGATTATCTTTTGTGTGCTTCAGTGGACATTCTAATTATCTTCAAACCAGCAAATTAAGACGCACATGCAGTCAATGAAAGTTCAGTGTTTAAGCCTCTCTGTGTGTGTGTGTGTGTGCACGTACGTGTAAGCGTGCACATTTTGCTGTGTCGCAGTTTCTTACTTGAAGAGGGACTGCTAGTGTTACATAGTTCTTTTCCTCTGTCTGCTTCTTAACAATTTAAACTTTGAATGTACCGCAACAGCAACCACAACTATTTTGGGTTCCTTTTTCAGATAGTATTCTCCATATTTACTTGTTCTTTGCAAGTCTATTAGTTGATTAAGGGTTTTTAGTTGAGTTCTTACATTGAATCACTTGATAGAGTTATCACAGAAGCAACAGATAAGGGATAATATGTTATAAATACCTACAAGCAGTTGGGTGAAATGACCTTGTGAACTGCTCAGTTTTATTTTTTTAAATCAAATTGCTTAAAACCTGTTCAGCTCCATTCGGGCATTTTTTTTTGGCAGCCACACTTGTGATAAGATCCTAATTCATCAAAACATTTAAACACATCCCGCACAATGTACTTAGACACGGGCCAAACATCTGTGTGCTGCTTTGGTGTGTGTGTGTGTGTGTGTTCTTAGAGAATCCAACCAAGCCATTGACCTCAGCAATGTAAATGAGCTAGTGGGACAGAGAAGGGTGATTTTCACACTTGGCACAATCTTGACAGGTACCTGCAACCTGTAGCCCGGGGGCAAAAATGAGCTGATCTGGAGAGGGGGCTCTTGTGGCTGGAAATGTGGGCAGAAATGTGAGCTCAAAGGGGAGACAAAAGTCTGGTCGTAAGAGCTTCCTCAGTGGAGATTTGCTCTGAGAGGAGTCTCTTGGGCCAGGCATCCCAGGCCAGAGCTATATCAAGCAGGATAGAACACTTTGAAAACGGCTTGAAAATGGTTTATGTAATGTTTCCTGGGCCCGAACAGTTGTCACTACCATTATAATCTATTATAAAGCAGTAGTGTAGACTCTGCCCAAGGGCCTCTGAGCCCTGTTAATAATATTCTTCTGCCCCCTTGAAGTTAATATATTAAAGCAAATGATCTACTAAACAGAGATTGGATTCTTGATCATTCTGTTTTCTATGATCATTCAGAATGTGGGGATTCTCAACCACGGTCCTTGGGGGCCTTTCCTAGTCTAGAAATGGTGTTGTATGAGCCTGCCAAACCGTCAGCTGGCAAAAGAATAATGAGTGGGCTGCTGCTGTTGTCCCAAGCAAGAAGCCAGGTGGATTATAAGAAAAGGAAGGATGCTGGGCCATTTGAACACATGACATACTTTGAGGAATCCCAGGGGCAGACTTCAAGAAAACCAATTGGCCAGTCTCTGCAACAAGTAGGAATCTGCTCTATTGGCCCTGTACTACATCCATTGTAAGCCTATGCGGCAGGGTCTTGCTATTTACTGTTTTACTCTGTACAGCACCATGTACATTGATGGTGCTATATAAATAAATAAATAATAATAATAATAATAATAATAATAATAATAATAATAATACTGGGAAGGGACGTAGCTGCCTGTGTTACAGGGCAGGGTCATGCTCTGCCTTTAGCTCATCCAGGATAGACACCAAACCTGGGGAAGGGGGCCAATAGTGTAAGAGGAAAGAGGCCATGCTTCCCCAACTGTGTGCGCCTCTAAATAGAGGTTTGCATGCAATTTTGATAATCGTGAGTCTCAGTTCTTTAGTTGGGGCGTTAGGCTCTTGCTCAAGACCCAGAGACGTTACAAAATGTGAAAAAGGAAAAAAATGGAAGTCGCCTACTGACTTTCCAGCTCAAGTTAATAATGGGCATTTCTACACAAGACTTTTACTGTGCGCTCATGATTGCTCACTCACGGCACTTTGCAGGTCCTTTACATGATTATGTTATCTTCCAAGGCATCTCCTGCTCTTTGCAACCATTAGCACTTTTTTTTTTCCACAATGAGGAAGGTCTGGTATTTTCTCTGAATTGCTGTGGAAGCCTCATGTAAATTCCACTATACCACAGTGCCATCTAGTGGTTGTATACTGAAACATATAGAAAGGCAATAAAAGAAAAATCCCAGGAAAAAAGCACATGGAAAGGAGTCGCTCTTAATCCTGCAAAGAACCTGGATGCAGAAGCCCTGGTAAAGGTGTAGGATAAAAGCGTCATGTAAAAATGCCCAACGTGGCTTGATCTCAACTGCGCTATTTTACCAAAAGGACCAGGTTTTGTTTTGAATTCCTCTCCATCCAATTCCCTGTGATCGTCAATTGGTTCTTAGTCATAACCTTTGAAGTTAGACCACCTGAGAGTTTAGTAAAGGTTCTCCAACCTAGCCACCACACCTCTGCATCTCTGTTGCAGTCATGTCTAAATGGGACACGCCGTTCCATTCTAAAGGTTTGCTTGTATTAAGACTGTACTTCAGTGTTTTCAAAACAGGGCAGGTATTTATTGAGGACTTTTTGGAAAGAGAACTTAGATGAGGGTATGAACATAGCAGGCTGACCTGTGATTTAACAATTATTCCTTCTTTCTAGAGCAGGCGTCCAACAACTGGTGCCCTCCAGATGTTTTGGACATCACTTCCCATTGGCCCAAGCAGCATGGCCAATGGTCAGAGATGCTGGGAGTTGCAGTCCAAAATATTTGTGCTAGAGAACCCCAGAATGATAGTTTTGTGATGAGTGGAGCATGGATCTCTTACCGGAGATGCTTGTCATCTTCACAAAGCTACACTTTCCAAGTTTTGATGGAAAAAGCCAGGCCAGTTTAGCTGGTATAAAACTTATAAAGGGTTGCAATATAGATATATTTATAACTTCTGTTCCATCAAAAGGATAGTTCTAATGTTGGTGCCTAAAGGATGAGTTTTGGTTAGTGCATACATGTAGAAAATGTATGTCAGAAAGGGTTATCTGTGAAGTATTCTAGGAATATTTGAATGTTACTCATAGTGTTATTCAGTAACACACTTACGTTAATAACATTAATGTAAAGATTAATGTGCCCAGTGAACCACTTCAGTAATTAAGCCCCGAAGGTCTGTTCTTACTTAAACTCATCTATTCCTTCACCACTCCCTTTTTCAAAGCCATTATCCAACAAAAACACACACATTTAAACTGCGGTCCCATGGTCTCTAGGCATGTGGGTGTCATCAGATGAGCATTTTCTTGCATGTTTGTTACTGGACACTCATGGATTTTCATGGGTCCTATTCACATTGTCATCACCGTCCTGCGCGCCTCCTGCCCCTTCTAGCCTTCTTCGTGTGACAAAAAAATAAAAGGCTCCGGTAAATCCAAATTATTTTTGAGATGGAAGTTGTCGCTATCTCCTGCAGTGTGCAGGAGAAGCAGTGGGATCAAAACAGCCTACTGAATGGGCCACACGGACATTGTTTACTTCCTCTTTCAAAAGAGGAAGTAATGAGGGACAAAAGCCCAGGCAGAGAAGTGACAGTAAGGAAACACAATTTCCTCCTGTATGATAATGCTCTGTGTCTGAGGGGCCTTAGGTTAGATCAGATCTCCCCCTCTGACGATGGAGATCCGACCTTGGGAATCCCCTGTCCAGCCCCTATGGAAACTTCTGCAGCCCTTACCTCCCCAATGTGGGAGCTCTCACATCAGAGAGTGGGGAAAGGAGGCAGATGGAGGCAACTGGCTATGTGTGTGTGCTCCCTGAGCTTTGGATCCTGCGTTCCACAAGATCCAAAGTCCTCCCAGTTCCCAGGACATATCCCCATAATGGAAGGAGAACTACACTAGCCCTAGAGTTGGCATAGTTAATTTCTCTTCCATTCATGTCAATGGAAGGCAAGTTCAAGAAAGAAAGGAAAAAACCCAGGAAAACTACATCCCCAAATACCACTCCCTCCTCTCATCCTGCTGGGTTTACGCCAGGAGAGCTTTTGCTACCTCTGAAGCTCTGATGTGAGAGCGCTCCACACAGACAGGTAGGATTGCTCTGTTGTGCTGCAATCCCATGCACATTTACCTGGCAGTAAGCCCCATTGAACCCAATAGGATTATTCAGCATGCTGAACTGTTTTGGAGTGTAGCTTCTAAGTTAATTCTTTTTTTTTGCATGCGAGAAGGGACATATTTTGAACAATTTCTTTTGAACTACAGCAACGTATCTATTTTTACACACTGTGTGTTTACTGTGGAAGAATCCTGTTGATGCCACTGAAAGAAGAGTAGACTATTATAGACATGGGATATCTTACCTTCTGCCCCAAATTGTTACCCCCTTTAAAAAAAAAAGCCATACTACATTGCTTCTTTCTTTGATTCCGTCCCTGACCCTTTCCACCACTAAGATTCCTTCTCTAAGGCTGTGTGAAGAAAACTAGTATTGTGGAACAAGTTGCGTTTGGTTTTATTTTCCTCGTAATTTTTTGCCCCAGCACCCAGAATGAACATATAAGACTCAAGCACTGGATTGAAAAGAAGACCACAATGTTTATGGACAAACATAAAGTCAGCCTTGGTATACACTACCCAAACCATGTCCCAGTGAAACTTTGGATGATTTTCCCCAAGCAAAATGGCGACTGTCTTCTTTATTGCAGAGTACTTCATTTGTGAGAACATCTAACATTATCTTTCCTTCCCTGGTAAGACTAGATGGTAGAGCCGGGGGCAGGTGGTAACAGGGCAATACCTGGCAGGAATGGGGGCTGAACCAAGGCAGGTTTTGGTGGGTCAGTAACCAAGCCAAGGCAGGATTTAGCTGGTCAGGGACAATGCAAAGGCAGAAAAATGTTGTGTTGTGTGGTGGATCCTAGCAGATAGTTGTTACTGATAGATGATGATGATGATAATGATAATTATTATTATTATTTAGAAATATATTTGCCCAATACTGGGCCTCAAGGTGGCCTTACAAAATTTAAAACATACATTTTAAAACCTATGAAAAGAAATACACAAAAGTTAATTTTTAAAATATATATTATAATATCAAAACATTAAACATTTAAAATACCCGACAATTTTAGAAGTCCTTAACATAGATGGAGGCCCAGATTATTCGCCAAAGGTCTGCTGGAACAAAGAAGATTTTGCTTGCTTCCGAAAGCACAAGGAGGGAGCCAGTCTAGCTTCCCTGGGAAGAGAGTTCCAGAGCACTGGAGCAGCCACCGAGAAGGCCCTCTCCCATGTCCCCACCAGGTGTGTCTGTGAAGATGGTGGGACTGAAAGATGGGCTTCCCCAGAAGATCTCAAAGCACGGGCAGGCTCATAAGGGAGAATATGATCTTTTATATAACCTGGACCCAAGCCATATAGTTGGGCAAGTAAAATACCAACTGGTTGGCAACCTCAATTAATTCCTGTCCAGTTTCATAGCACTTTCAGTATTTGGGGGATTTGAGCTGATCTGAGCCACCACAGCATTCCTGTTCAAGTTTTCTTGGCCACTTCACTGAAATAAGTGGAACCCCAAAGGAAATGATGTAAATTGGGTGTATAACAGACATTGTTGAGTTGGATTTAACTGGATTGCAGATCATGTAATGGTTGCAGCTGTACCTGCCAAGTGCCAACATTTAAAAAAGCATCTTTGAATTTCTTCTCTGACTTCTCTTTGAAATCTCCACTATTTGACCCACCCCACTATGGAATTAAAGCCAAGAAAATCAGAGCACTTTATGTTAGCATTTGCGTTCATACAAATCATAGTTCTAATTCTCTGTTATGGAGAACAAGCATTAAAATGCTTTATAGTGTCATGCAAGTTACCATTAATTTTACTTCATTTCTGTTCTAGGCATCTCCTTCTTACTTCTACAGAAAGGCTAAGATTTTGCAAGATATGCCTACCTGTCTAGATATGAGGTTAGGTAACAGTTCAGGTTTAGCCAGGTTTGTTTAATTAACTTGCAAGGAGTTCTGCTTTGGTCTAGCAGCTCAGGTTTGACAAAGCTAATTTCAATAAGATTTCAGAGCAGCTGTAAAGACTTTTCCTCTAATGTAGTACACTCAGCATTTGGAAAACTTACATTAATTCCTTAGAGGATTGAGTAGTTAGCCTCCATAAAGCTGGATCTGTCCAGAACAAAGGCAACGTTAGGAGATCAAAATTTAAGCAGGGCAGGAAAAAGGAACATGAACATTTTGAGCAGGAAGCACATGTGAGAGCATTTGTAGATTAAGGTGCATCTATGGCTAAGTAAGTGAAAGGGACATGTACTTTGATGGGGGTGCTATCCCCACAATATATACAGATAAAAAAAGGAGTGCCAGATGGGTATCAACCATGAAGTAACAGGAAGCAATCTTTTCTGGTTTAACACTGAAAGGTCCTAGAGGAGCCGTGGATCAATTAGGAAACATTGCTGATGAAAGGACCCTGCACTAAGAAGTAAACCCACCAAAGGCTCCTCCAGTCTATGGGGATGTAGAAGGCTATAGCTTGGGGGATTGACTTAGGCTTTGCAAGGGTCTGAGAACTTTGGGAGCTGAGGCTGAGCAGGGCAGGTCAGTGGTGCTGGGGAAAAGCAATGAGTTGGCTGGAACTGTTTGGTAAGAAGGAAGTGTGGGTCATGCCACAGTTCTTTCCTGATGCTGCTGAGCCCGTGGAAAATGTAGTCTAGGTGGTTAAAACTGATGGGAATTATTTGGTATTCCTGCCTCCTGTTAAAAAGGCAATTTGAGGGGGACGGGGGTGGGGTGGGAAAGGCAGAACAGAACAACTGTTTACCAGGCCCACAAGCACACAAGGCTAAAAAAAGAAAAGAAAAAAAAGACCACACCCTTTTTTATTGAAGAAAGGTAAAAGTGATTTACTCACAATATTCTTGCATAAAAATGCAGGTACAAACAAAGTTTGTTTAGTCTATTTCTTTGTGTTCTCCAGCAGGAAGAGAGTAAGCACATGTTCTCTTGGTAATGGTGGAAGGTCGAGAGAAGGGGGAGGGGGAAACGAAGGGGAAAAAGGAAACCACACTGTAGGTTGTAGAGAACTGAAGGCTAGTTATGCCCAAAATTCCCAGGCTACACTGCCCCCCTCCTGCAACTTGCAGACAAGGTTTCAATATTCCCAGCAAAAACACCTGTCCTTCTTCCGAAGCAAGGCAAGGACTTTTGTTGCATTTCAATCCACTATAGAGGTAGGAAGGAAGAAATGGACCATGGCTGGCCAGGCTTGGGGGACATCCAGTACTGTGGGAGGAGGATAGGAGGGCAGAAACTTGGCTCTAGCTGCCAATATGACTCTCAAGTGGTCTGCTGTCTGAAAAGCTTTAGGTAACCTATGTAAATTCTTATGGTGCATCACTTGTCTTTCAAAATCACCACCTACGTGAAGTGTTTCATAATATGAGTCAGGAGGGGAATCAAATAAAGAAAAGGTGCTGGCACATTTTTCTACTGTATTTTCTTCCTCCTCTAACCACTACATGTAGAAATAGAGAGACTATTTTCTTTTTAGATATAAAAGGGGAAAATATTTATTTTATTGTAAGAGATGTAATTTAAAAAAGCACTACACTCCATGTTGTAAATAAATATAAAAATGGGGAAATGTACTCCATCTACTTGTTCTGTACAAACTACTATTTGTTCACTATAGCACAGAAACAAGTTCTATAGACATGTATAGTTCTGTTTCACGGTAACAGACTTAAGTTCTGCCTCATAGTTCATGTCTGTGAACTGTCTGTCAGTGATGATGAAACTCTGACAATCAGAATTGTGCCTCATGTTGATCTATATGTTCACCAAAAATAAAAAGAATAAAAGCTGCCCATATTTATCTAAGTGTGCTCTCTGTGGCGTATTTTCAGAAGCCATGAGTAAACACATATAGAACTGACTTTTAAAAGTGTGGTCACTCAGAAGCTTTTTTTTTTAAGTCTAAAACAGCAAACTGGAAAGAAGTGCTCTGCAACCTTACGCTTACTTCTGAGGTCTTACTTTTGTTTACTCAGAAGTAAGTCTTTCTGTTCAATGGGGTTTACTCAAAGGTAAGCATGCATATGATTTTCGTATGACTTGGATGTAAATGCATTTGAAATCTGGGTTTTATCTTGAGTAAGGAACCAGCAGATGGATTATGAGGAAAAGGGTTTAAAGGGGAGGAAATTTTAAAATTCCTAAAAAATGAAGGGATGAACCAATCTCATTCAAACTTCACATGCTGAAAGCTGTCCTTTACCGTTATCACTGTGCAAATTTTGAACTTAAAAGTTACACAGATGTTAGCATTTTTAATATTTCCATTGAAAAATTCCTTAAAATCAAGGGATGAACTAATCTGATTCAAACTTGGGGTGTCTAAAGCCCTGGTTAAGAGCCACCACTGTGCTCCATTTACTTGCCTTTTTTGAGTGCAATTCCCATGATCCTTACCCATTGACCATGCTGCCTTGGGCTGATGGGAGTGGCAGTCCAAAATGTTTGGAGAGCATCAGGTAGGTTTCCTCTGAATTAGCTCTCTCTACAAAGCAACATTCAACCTCCTTGCGCCATTCAGCCAGAAGGATTTGCATCTCAGACAACGGCGCAGTCTGCACAGCGTAACAACCCAAACCCATCCCCCAACAACCTTAACGTCTGAACTCAGTGCCACAATAAACAACCCTGGTGTGGTGACTGCTGTGGGACAGGAACACTTGCGGGATCCAGCACACTAATTGCTTCCAATATCATGTTTTGCTGCCCTATAGTGAAAGCTCATGGGGGACGCTGGAAAACAGAACCAAGGCAACTCCAATGTTTACATGACTTCAATTGTTTTAATTAAGGAAGCCTTCATAGCTCATTAATTGGAAAGAAAGACAGGTGATGTATTGTTGGAGTCTCTTCTTCAAAATGGTGAAGAAACATCAGCTCTGCCTTCTTCCATATCTCGAGGGATATATAGACCAGGTAAGCTGCAAAAAACAAGAGCCAAAGAAACAACAAGGTGAGTTGAATACATCTCAGTTAAGAGATCCCTGTTCCTTGAGCAGATCATCGCCAGACGTTCAGAAGAGGAGGTCTTTGCGATAATCGAAAATGCACATTCCCCCCACCCTGCTTGTGCACAGTCCGCACGTCATCCCTGCAGGTTCTGCCGTTCTTCAGGAAGAGGACACATTTCCCCCCAAATTCAAAGCACAACAAATTTTACCCTGGAAAAAGCAATGCCTCAATAGCACAGCCATTGCTGCTCTGCTTGCTATGAAGAGTGATGTTGAGTCATGCAATGTTTTGTGAGCTTCTTTCTACACCCTTGAAAATAAAGCTCATTCAAGTATTTATTTCTCATAAGGCAGCAAAGAGAAGCAATGCTTCCCTGTTTGTAATTTCAGGAACCTGCTGATTCCTGTCTCCTTTCTCCTGGGGTGAACTGTTACCATGAGCCGGAAGAGGCATCCCGGGTCTGGAGATGCCTCTTTTGCAACCCCCCTCCCCTCCTGCACTTCATTGAAAAATGAAAGGAGATGCAGCCTGGGTCTTCATGGTGGGGTGTCCTCCTTCCATGTGGGATTGTGGGAATTGTAGTTCAACTCCATTACCAGTAGTCACAGGCATTTCCCACTGGTCACGATGGTGAGTTGGACAATGGAGAAGCTGAAGGTGCAGCTTCAGCAGGGGAGAAAGAGGGGGGTTGCCAGGTGGGCCTCGTATCCAAGAAGCCACTTTGCTGCTACATCAGCTGCCTGCCTTGCCCCAATGTCAGCTTATGGCCCTGTACTCATGTAAGCAGGCCCGTGTTGTGCAATTCATGCTTTTCACCCCAATTCTGTTTGCAAAAATGGCACAGAGGTTTTCTTGTTTGGGGTGCCTTGACTCTGCTTTTCAGGGCACCCTAAGCTCTGACCAAAGAACAAATCTCAATCACTAAAAAAGACATGGAGCAGAGAAAAAGATGCACTATATGTATATGCACATATATATGTATATGCACATATAGTTGCACTATATGTTAAAATACCTATCCCTGCACAGAAATACAGGCGGATCAGACTGGGAGCCCCATCGAGAGCGTCTGGATTAAAATAAATGGGGCAAGGAATAAAAAGAACATGATAATCGGAGTCTACTACTGACCACCCAATCAAGGAGAAGACGAGGACGAAACTTTTGAGAAACAAATTGCCAGTGTTTCAAGGAAGTGTGATGTAGTAGTGATGGGGGACTTCAATTACCCTGATATCTGTTGGGAAACCAATACTGCCAAAAGCGGCCCTTCCAAGAAATTCCTGACATGTGTGGGTGATAACTTCTCCTACAGAAAGTGGAGGAACGAACTAGAGGATCGGCAATCCTTGACTTGATATTGACCAATAGGGATGAATTAGTGGATAAAGTGGCAGTTACGGGAACTCTGGGAGAAAGTGACCACGTCATACTTGAATTCTTGATGATGGAGACAAAAGTTGAGTGTAGCCATACATGTACTCTGGATTTTAGGAAAGCTGATTTTAATAAACTCAGAACTATGATAAGTAAGGTCCCATGGCAAATGAGCCTAATGAGAAAAGGAGTGCAGGATGGGTGGGAGTATTTAAAAAATGAAATTTTAAAGGCACAGTTACAAACAATTCCAACAAGGAGAAAAGATAGAAGACAACAGAGGAAACCAATGTGGCTCCACAAAAAGCTTAGAGATGACCTGAAAACAAAAAGGGATACATATAGGAAGTGGAAGGAAGGCCAGGTTACAAAAGAAGAGTACAGACAGGTGGCGCAGAACTGCCGAAATGGCGTCAGGAAGGCTAAAGCTGTGAATGAGCTGAGATTAGTGAGGGATGCTAAAAGCAATAAAAAGGCTTTCTTCAGATATGTTAGTAAAAGACAGAGGAAAGAAATGGTGGTTCAACTGCTTAATGAGGATGGCAAATTGATAACAGATGACAAAGAAAAGGCTGAAGTGCTCAATTCCTACTTTGCCTCAGTCTTCGCCCAAAAGCAGGTCTATGACCCCCCTGGAAAAAGTGAAGCAGAAGTTGAGGGAGGAGGATTACAGTTTGAGATTGATAAACAAATGGTCAAAGAACACCTAATTTCCTTGAATGAGTTCAAATCTCCAGGGCCTGATGAACTGCATCCTAGAGAAATGAAGGAGCTAGCGGAAGAACTCTCAGAACCTTTGTCTATTATCTTTGCAAAATCATGGAAGACGGGTGAGGTGCTGGACGACTGGAGGAGGGCTAACGTTGTCCCTATCTTCAAAAAGGGCAAAAAGGAGGAACCTGGGAACTACAGACCAGTCAGTCTGACATCCATCCCTGGGAAAATTCTGGAGCAGATTATAAAGAAGTCAATCTGTAAACACCTTGAAATCAATGCAGTGATCACTAGAAGCCAACATGGATTTGTCAAGAACAAGTCCTGTCAGACTAATTTGATCTCATTTTTTGATAAGGTAACCTCCCTTGTGGACCGTGGGAATGCTGTGGATGTCATATATCTTGACTTCATCAAAGCTTTTGACAAAGTACCACATGACATTCTGATTAACAAACTAGCTAAAAGTGGGCTAGATGGAACAACTGTTATGTGGATTCACAGTTGGCTACAGAATCGGACTCAAAGAGTACTTATCAATGGAAACTTCTCAAACTGGGGAGAGGCAACGAGTGGGGTACCGCAGGGATCAGTCCTGGGCCCAGTGCTCTTCAACATTTTTATTAATGATTTGGACGAGGAGGTGCAGGGAAAGCTTATCAAATTTGCAGGTGACACCAAATTGGGTGGGATAGCTAATGCCCTGGAAGACAGAAACAAACTTCAAAGTGATCTTGATAGGCTGGAGTGCTGGGCTGAAAAAAACAGAATGAAATTTAATAGGGATAAATACCAAGTTCTACATTTAGGAAATAGAAACCAAATGCACAGTTACAAGATGGTGGATACTTGGCTCAGCAATACTACAAACGAGAAGGATCTTGGAATTGTTGTAGATCGCAAGCTGAATATGAGCCAACAGTGCAATATTGCTGCAAGAAAGGCCAATGCTATTTTGGGCTGCATTAATAGAAGTATAGCTTCCAAATCACGTGAGGTACTGGTTCCTCTCTATTCGGCCCTGGTTAGGCCTCATCTAGAGTATTGCGTCCAGTTCTGGGCTCCACAATTCAAGAAGGACGCAGACAAGCTGGAGCGTGTTCAGAAGAGGGCAACCAGGAAGATCAGAGGTCTAGAAACAAAGCCCTATGAAGAGAGACTGAAAGAACTGGGCATGTTTAGCCTGGAGAAGAGAAGATGGAGGGGAGACATGATAGCACTCTTCAAATACTTAAAAGGTTGTCATACAGAGGAGGGCCAGGATCTCTTCTCGATCCTCCCAGAGTGCAGGCCACGGAATAACGGGCTCAAGTTAAAGGAAGCCAGATTCCAGCTGGACATCAGGAAAAACTTCCTGACTGTTAGAGCAGTACGACAATGGAATCAGTTACCTAGGGAGGTTGTTGGCTCTCCCACACTAGAGGCATTCAAGAGGCAGCTGGAGAAGCATCTGTCAGGGATGCTTTAGGGTGGATTCCTGCATTGAGCAGGGGGTTGGACTCGATGGCCTTGTAGGCCCCTTCCAACTCTGCTATTCTATGATTCTATGTCTCCTGAGGTTGCCCTGTAGCCTAGGATAGGACACCCACTTCGGCTAGAGGCCATCCTGTTCTCCTACCTTTTCACTTCGACTTCCTTCCCAAGGGCAATGTGAGCATCTGGGCTTAGGGCTGGTTGGCATGGAGGGAAGGAGTACCATGCCATTCGACCATCCTTCTCCAGCCTGGTGGCTTCCTGGACTTTCCTTCTACCACTCCCCAAAGCCCTAACTGTTGGTCCTGCTGGCTGAGCCTGATAGGACTTGGTGTCCAAAATGCCTGGAGGACACCAGCTTGGGGAAGGCTGCATTAGGTGAATTGATCTTTTCTTCCTCCCCAGCCATGACAAATACATCAAAAGAAAACATCCATACATATATAATGTACAGTAATACAAATACTTCGAAAATACACAGATAACTTGAAATTTACCATAACTAAAACTCAGCTTTCACTCCGCAGTCTAAATCTCCATGGCAGTTTATGGCAATTTTGTCTAGTTCTCTCCTCCTAATCTTTTTTTTGCTGCCAGAGCAACCAAAGCCATTTTATGTGTCACATGACTGTTGGTACCACTCAGAAGAAAAAGAACCGTTTCTGCAAGGGCATTCTTATATCCATGTGTTAACAAGGGTTTCAGGAATCTCTCTCATGGGTCCCTATGCAGGGGGCAAATTAACATGTAGTGAACAATGTCTTCCACTTGAAGTTGGCCACAGATGTATAGTCTGCATTCAAATGACACCTTGTGGTAGTGTCCGTCCAGAACTGCAGTTGGCATCACTTGCAATCTCAGTTCAGTAAAAGCATTTCTTAGGGAAAGTGGCCTCAGTTTGGACAAATAGCTGGCTCTGAAATGTTCTGTTTTCAAAAGAGAGACCCACCGGGAGAATTTAGACTTTTTAATTAGTTGCAAATCCCTCCTAAAACCTTTCCAAAATAGCCAATCCCTTAGTTACTTCTTATCCATATCAAGGACGGGCTTCAGCTCAGGAAAGTAATAGCTATGCAGGAGCTTTTGGAGTACTGCCATCCAATAATAATTTTTGTTCATTTCCAGATAACATGTATCTGGAACATGTTCATTTGGCAAGGTGGCAATTTGTTTAAAGTATTTTAACTGAGCACACTCTATTCTTGTCCTAGGGGAGATCTACACTAAGCTGGATATACCACCTATAAACATTTTTTATTGTGTATCTGTCGTTCTATTTTCTGACCTTATCTGTATAAGTCGTATTTTCTCTTATGTGGCCGTAAGAAATCTTCCTTTTCATATATATGCTTTTCCTTAGCCAATCACCTTCCTCGGGGCGTGTTTCTTGTGTTTCCGCCCCAAAGTAGCAGCTGTTTTTCCTCTTTCTTGCCTCCTGTTCCTCTTTGCAGCCACACCCTCCCTCCCCCCTTCCATGATCTGCATGTGAATGGGCATTGTTCTATATGTGTTTACTCAGAAGTAAGACTCTCTCTGTTCAATGGGCTTTCCTCAAAGGTAAGCCAGCATGTGATGTTAGCAATTGAAATCAATGGGATTTACTTTTGAGTAAGGGAACCAGCACACCTGCAGTTCATGAACTTGAAGATGCAAGCAAGCAGGGATGGAGGGAGACTCCAGGCAGGGTTAGTGAATTTACTTTACTCAGAAGTAAATCCCATTGATTTCAACTGCTAACATGACATGCTGCCCCTTGGTTTGTGCTTAGGAAAAGGGCGCAGAAAGAGGGGAAATCTTTCCAGCCCCCCCTTCTCTCTGTTTGTCTCCCCTCCAAGCACAGACCAAGTGGCAGCAGGTCACGTTAGCAGTTGAAATCAACGGGATTTACTTTTGAGTAAAGTAAATCCCCTAACCCTCCCTCCCTCCCTCCATGGCTCCTGGTGTGGAAAGAGGGGAAATGGAAGAAAAGAGGAAGTGGGAGGAACAATAAGCAGACCGGGAACTGAAAAAACACACAAGTTACAACATACATTGTATGGCCCAGAGTGCTGCATTCCTACGGGAGAGGAAAATGGTAAGAAACATCTTAATACCTACGTGTGCCCAGCAACGTTTTAAATCGGTATAACAAATTACGTTTACTGACTGACAAAACGACATTCTATACACCAGTGTAGATCTCCCCCTAATTGATGGCCATCCAGATTGTGTACGCAAAAAAGCTGCAGGGGTTCTGGATGGGAGAGAGGAATTTTCGAAGTAAATTGTTCTGCACAATTTCCATGGCATTAATGATGGTGTTGTCAAACCTGCAAATTTCAGACCCATAAGGCATTTGCGTTATTGCTTTGATGTTGACGCCGTTTAGGACAGGTTCAATCAGCTGTCCCTATTTATTATGATAAAACTTCATTAAAGCCCCTATAGTTTTCTGTGCCTTCAGTTTCACAGCCTCCTGATGCCCTTTCCACGAGAAAGGCTCACTGAAAAGAATGCTCAAGTATCAAAATGAACGGGCTTGTTCAATAACATGTTGGTCCAAAATCAATCTATGTGTAGGGCTGTGACTATGAAAAACCATTATCTTGCTCTTAGAATAGCTTATTGCCAAGTTTTCATATTTACAATAAGAACTGACTGTGTCTAAGAGATTTTTCAAGTGCGAAAGAGAAATAAGTACTACATCATCTGCATACATTAAAATAAAAATCTATTAATAATCGAACCTGTTTTAGATAAACAGCTCCTCAGCGTCCCTCAATTCCAGATTGATTGGATCTCCACAGGCGTGCATTTCAATAAAAAGTTCCTGCTGTTGCCCTGGTTCACTCGGCGGTTGGACAGCCTGTCGCTTCCCCTGCCTTAGGTATTTTGGAAGTCTGGATGCACCACAGAGGGGTTCGTGTAAGCAAGAGAAGAAGATGGAAAGATGATCTTGCCCAATAGCCATGAGCGCCATTCTCATCCAGGAACAGGCAGCCAGTAGTGCATGAGCTTCATTGGCTTGCTGGTGTCTGCATGCGCCCTCTCGGCTGTTGACCTTCCAGGAGGGGGAGGTTGGCCTAATGCCCCCTCCTCCAGGTCACATTAAGCATAGCTGCCATATCAGGTGCACCAAGCTGAAAGGTGAACATCTCAGCTGCCTTTGATTCCCTTTTCATCCCACCCCCTCCCTGCTGCCTTCCTGGCATGCAGCCTCCCATACTGGTTAGCTGGTAGCTTTCTCTTAACTTCCTCCTTTCGAAGAATCATCCCCTCTGACCCTGTTCAGACAACAAACTAGGCTACAGTAGTTAAGAATTCTGACTTAGCATGTTGTGTGAACCATTCCTAACCATGGTGACTACATCATCCCGGTTTAAACACACTCATTAACCTATTGCTGCAAACGGGTTAGCGGCCTAACCATAGTGTAGCGCATTGTCTGAACAGGCCTGCTGTGTATCTTCCACATACTGATCGATGACTCAGTGCTCCAAATTGCCTGCTAACTTCACTAAGTGGTTTGATGGAGCTATTTTTTAAAAAATTTCTTTTCCATATCGCCCAATGGCCAAAGCTCTCTGGGTGGTTCACAAAAATTAAAACCATAAGTACAGCAAAGAATATAATAAGAAAGCTTAAGGGAGCCCCACATATAACTAGGCTGACTAAATTTGGAAAACTAAAAAAGTCGACAACTTATATGGTAGGGTTAGGGGCCAGGAAAGTGCACTATCCAGGGGCTCTGGAAAGTGCGTCATTCCCTCATCACGCTAATGTTGGTCACCATTGCCACTGTTGATGGCAATGAAAGCCAAGGAGAGCTCCAGGAGATTTATCAGGGTCTCACACACCCTGTCTTTCTACAGACACAGGTGATCCATTGGCAGTTTCTGTGCTGCAACCAGGTCAGAAAGCAGACAAAATATATATTCCTGTGTTTCTGCAAACTAGCTACACTCTTAGCTCTGTGGGCGAGATCACAGAATTTAACACCCATCACGTTAGCATCCCAGTTCTATGTTCTTGAAGAATTTTCATCCCAACTCAACTATACATATCCCAATTATGCTTACCCCGATTCATCAGCCATTTCCCAGCTGCCAGGGAGTAAAGTTGCAAGGAGCACTCCAAAAACACACAGCCAGGCGATGCTCTGCATCTTCTCTTCTGCACAGACACCAAAGTCAGAAACAAGATTGGAGCAGGAACTTCTGAAGACCCAGCAGTCTTGAAGTGGAGCAGTTGAGACTAAGCCTGCTGCTGGTACTCTTATATAGTGTCTCTGCAGCTTCCTGCTCTGCCCCTACTCCACCCCTGTTCCGCCCATTCAACTGCAGAACCCCTTCTCACTGCTTCTGCTTCTGTTCTGCCCCAGCAATCATGGAAACACACGTCGCCCTTGGCAAGTCCGCTTTGGGAAATGTGTCCTGCTTGACTGCCACAAGCTCTACACTAGGGAGACCTCAGTGTGCCCCACAGTGAGCAAAGCCCTGCTAGTTTGTTGGCCTTGATTAAAACATCGGTCGCACTTGAATCTCTGTGTACCTGTCAACTACATTCTGTATTTGCTTTAATGTTTGTTCAACTGGCTGTACATAAGTGACCATTTATTTTATATTTTGAATGGTTACTGTGGTTTTCATTTTTTGTAAACTGCCCAGAGAGCTTCGTCTATTGTGCGGTATAAAAATGTGTGTGTGTGTGTGTGTGCATGTGTCTATATCTATCTGTCTAATCTAATTTTGCTATATAGCGCAGAGAGCAATCTTAGGGCTCCTAGACACCATCCGGGGGAAACAAAGATAGTGCTTTTTCCTAGCTCCAGACTTGTAGACAGCGCTCAACGCTGGCAGCTAGGAAACCACAGCGACCTGTCTGCACTCACCAAATGGAGTGCAGAGATGGGGAGAAGGAGAAATTTCTTCAGTGGGGAGGAGAGGACACTGGGGATGTTTAGATATTTCAACATGTAGACATATCGATTTACAGATATATCAATGCTTGGCATGTTACTGAGAAGCGTTCTTGGGATACATTCCACTGTCGTTTGGAGGGGAAATGGGCTAGCAGAAGTGTTGGTGGGGTACTGGTTCCTCAGTTTTCCGGGCAGAAGGCTAAGCTCTTTCCTGCAGATGCCTCAATCTCCTCACCAGTAAAACAAAGGCCGTGGTTAAAGGATTGTGCTGATTGGGCACCCTAAATGATAAAAAAGAGAAGACGCTGGGATCACAAAGTCTCCGGCAGCAGATCCGTTAGCAATCTCTGTGCTGGACTGAGCTTTCATTGCAAGGATCTTCCCCTCAGAAGACCCAAGGCTTCCCCTGTGCAATTGCCTGGGCTCAGTCACATCCTTTGGCAGAGGGCTCAGAAGCCGTTGCTTTCCTTTCCTTTCCCTCCTGCGTCTCCCCACTCTTTCTTCTGCCTCTTCATTGTTTTTGCCCCTGAACGTCTGGTAGGGAAAAAGAGAGAGGATAGCTGCAGGAGGCTTTTGGATTACTGGCACTAGGATGTCTCCGTCTGGAAGCCCCCTCAGTCCCGTTTTCCTGCTGCTGCCTGCTGCCAAATGAACTTGCAGAACCGCTGCCATGGTATGATGCCATTTTCGAGGGGATATGGCAAAAGGAGGACATACTAGTTAGCATGAAGGAGATATTGTTGATCAGGTTACAAATGCATTGCGATTGCGATTATTTAATTGATAAACCACTCATAATTTATGAGTGACACTTCAGAAAATACAAGCAAACAGGTCTCTGCCTCAAGGAGCTTACAATCTGAAGTTAACAAGTGGGACCTGCCACAGACTGTTATGATGTATCTCTGGGATGCCCCACTATACTGCTGTGGTGTGTTGTTGCTTGTGGGTCTCCTCCATCTGCTCCTCTCTCCTCTCTCAGTGCCTCACCACGGGGAGGAGAGGGCCTCTTCCTCCTCCTTCCTGTACATCAGGTGAGGGCCACCTCTGATCTGTGGCCCTAATGTGGCTTTTGGCATTGCTGAATCCAGCCTATAGGGGGTTGGCCATCCTCTGTGCGTCTCTCTACCCGCTGCCCAAGCACTGCACCCTGGCCTGGGGAGAGGAATCCCCTTGCAATCTCCAGTCTTTGATCAGAGAAAGCAGGGGGAAGCTGCAGATGGAAGGAGCCCTCCTCGCAGTGTAAAAGGCATGATGGCAGCCCAATCTTTCCCTTCTCCACGTCCACCTTGCCTGCTATTTGGTAGGGGTCTGGGTTTGAGAGGTGCCTGTGTTGTGTTTGAGACAAGTGGTTTGGTTTCAATTGAGGGCTGTGCGTATCCTCCAACTGTACACGTACATTAGGTGCAGTGTCTACCTTTGCAGACCGTGTACCAGTTGCTGGTGCGTGCCTAATGTGTAACTGTTACTGGAACATTTCCTTCCCAATAGAACTTCCTTGATGGAATAATGGCTTCCTTTCTCGTTTTGTTCTGTATAAAATCTAATGACTTTGCTCATATGTAAATTTAAATGCTATTTTATTTTCCCATGGAACACTGAAAAACACAGCACGCTGCAAAGAGATTTTGTTTCTTTCCCATGGTAAGGAAAGATATGGAGAAATTTCCAGTGTCTGGACATTCGAGAAAGTGATATAGAAAAATGGAGAAAACTGGTAACTGGGTGGAAAAGTCAGAAGCCAATAACTTCAAAATATATCTTTCATCCCTGCTTGTTAAATCTTGCATGCTTCATGCTAAGTAGTCCTCAAAGTATAATTTGTAGGTTAGTACACAACATTGAATGAATTAGAGGTAAAGAGCACATAATACTTTGATTCATGGCCATGTTTTCTTCAAACAACACAGCAAAATGTCTTTCACAATTCTAAGGTGGTGGTAATTGTGGTACTGGAAACTGGGGGGTAGAGAAATAGCCATGTCCTAAGCCCTGCCAGTTTGTGCCAGCAAGGGCAGAAAAATATAGCACCACAAGTTGAATACATATATCCTAAATTAACATTATTATTATTATTATTATTATTATTATTATTATTATTATTGTGCCATAAATATACATGACTCTGTACATAGCCTAGAACTGATACTATTTAACCAAAATGTACCTGGATACTTTTGCGTATTCAATATCTTTTGTAAACAGAAGTGAATTTAAAATAAGTAAATAATTTTAAATTGTTTTTGGTGATTGCACAGTTCTGGTGCTGTCAGCTGAGGAAGATGACATCAAAAAGAACAAGAAGTCCGAGGTGCTCACCATTAATATTAACCAGCCAAGGAAGTCATTGACCCTTTTCAGAACATTTTGAGCTAAACATTGTGGCTTAGTTTGTCATGTGTATCATGATTTAGCATGTCATGTGAACCATTCCTAACCATGGTGGCTACATAACCACAGTTTAAACACACTCACTAACCACTTGCTGCAAAAGGCTTAGCAGCCTGGATCTCAGAAGACCATTGCATTTTGGGTCCTCCTGTAACCAGCAAGGCTCCATGATGGCTGTACCTGATGGAACCTTTGGAGAGATACCATTGCTCAGTGGCAGAAGAGATGGTCCTATGCGGAGGGCCCCATGTCCAATCCATGGCATCTTCTGTTAGAAGGATGAGATAGCATGTGGTGGGGGAAACCTGTGCCTGACACCCTGGAGAGCAGCTGCTAGGCAAAGCAGGCAATACTGATATAGAACAACACTGGATCTAATGTGGCATATGGTAGCTTCTTATGTGCCTCACCCGGGGGGCCAGGGTGGACCTTGGGCAGGTAGAAGCCAATGGTTCTGAAGTCGATACTTGCTAATCATAACAAAGAAATCCAGATATATAAGAGGGAACCATTGTTTCAGATATGCTGTCCCAGGAAAGCTATAGTGAATACTTGCCAGTATCTGTAAATACATCAGCTGCATCAATGCAAAACACAAACCAAATCCTGGCCTTGTGAAGTGTCTACATAGAGTAGCTGTAGAGTGGGATTTCTTGTATGAACTTAATGGCTTTATGGTCAAATAATTCCCAGAAATAGGGATTACCAGCTATCGGAGCTTCTTTGCAATTTATAACGTTACAAGGATACTTTGAAAATGGAATCCTAGCTTTGGTTGGTTGGTTTTGTAGACATGTTGGTGCTTTAAACACATTATATAATGATGATACTAATGATATTGTAGCAGGAGTTGAAAGTATCAGATAGATACAGTGGGGGTGGGGGGAAGGAGCAAGTTGCCAAGTAACAGAGTCAACTCTGATTGGGGAAACCTCAGCATCTGGATGAGGCCATTAAATTGTCCACAGAAATGGAAATGGCTAGAAAATTAGAAAGTAGAAATTTTCAGGCTGTTGAAACTAGGGTGCATGTGCATGCAGCCAAGGAGACAGGGGCCATTTCCCATAAATTGATGGATATGTAAATGATTGCAGAGGCTTTACAGGACATTCAGAGTGAACTTGACCTGCTTTAAAAAATTATTTATTTATTTATTTAATTACATTTATATACCGCCCCACAGCCGAAGCTCTCTGGGCGGTTTAAAAAGTTGTGGAAAGGCAGCCTTAGAGTCAAAGTAAATGGAGCACACAGACTAAGCTAAGGGAGAGGCCACCTCATCAAGAAGCAAGTGAAGGATGCTGACATTGTGGCAAGCTGAACCATTTCCAAAGGGAATGCCCCTTTCGAAGGAGGCATTCAGAACAGGGAAACCAAGAAAAGCCGTGGATGGGGGCCTATTCACTGCTGACCAGTATGATGGCCCAATCAAAGAAGTGGTAATTGCTGAGGCTGCAGGCCTGCGATATTATTTGGAAGCAAAGTTGTCAGATGTTCCATGCCAATTTTTGCTGGACTCAGGGGCACAAGTATCAATTGTGAATAGTTAATTATGGGAACAAGCTGCCACTGGAAGTGACAGGCATCTCAAACCCTGTGAGCTCACAGTCAGAGTGGCATATAGAACAAAGTTTTCCATTTTGGGAGTGTGGAATGCAATCCTCAATCTGCAAGGCCTACCGCTACCTTGTGAGTTTCTAGTGGCGAGGGAAACCACTCACAGTCTAATAGTTGGCACTACTGTTTTGAAGAAATACCAAGTTACTTTAAATTTTGGAAATTGCTCTTGTTCTTTGCTTGGAAGACAGTTTCCCTTGTGCACCATGAACAACTGTGTGGAGGTGTGTGAAGTTGAAGTGAAGGGAAATGTTGTCATACCACCCAGGAGTGAGGTGGTTATTCCAGGTTATTGAGAAGTTGAAATTGGAAAAATCAGGATGGTTTGTTTCAACCCAATCATACAAGCAAGTTAACATGCCTTAGAGCAGTGGTTCCCAAAGTGGGCAGTACTGCCCCCTTGGGGGCGGTGGGGTTGCATAGGGGGGTGTTAAGAGGCAAGGCGGTGGCAGGGGGACGCGAAGAGGCAAAGGGGCGGCAGGGGGCGTTCAAGGTGGTCTTTTCCAAGAAGCACCTCTCCAGAAGGTCTTAAAACTCAGGAACATTTTTATGGGAGAAGGTAGTTTGGTCCCAAGCCATATAGGGGAAGAATCCACACATGTATCAATACCGTTTAAGTGTCCTTTTAATGGTGAATTGAAAATGCTAATGAAGAAACATACCCTGCTTGGTGTGCCCCACCACGCCGGCTACAAAACAGAGGCATTCGCTCTCTTTTCCCTTCCTTGCCAAGCTTGCGGTGGGTGCTTCCCATTTAAAAGGGCCATGCGTGGCATGGCCCCTTTTTCATTCTCAACTTGTCAGCTAGGTTCCTCTGGCCGGCCGCTGCTGCTGCTGCTGCTGCTGCTGCTCAGCCTGGGCACCCAGACCAGCAAGATCCAGAGGAGTGCAGCCCCTTTAAATGGGAAGCACCTGCCCCAGGCTTGCCGAGTGAGGGAGGGAAATGCCTCTGTTTGCAGTGGGCGTGACGGGGCACACCAAGCAGGGTATGTCTCTTTATTAGCATTTTGGTGCTTTTGAAATATTTCAATCCACCATTAAAAGGACACTTCTTAAACGGTATTAATACATGTGTGGATTGAGGAGGGTCTTGTTGGCAGCACGGCTCCGGACAACTAGGGCTGATGGACCGCCTCTCCTGCATGAACCTACCCATAAGGTAACCATGTGAAAAGGAGGACAGGGCTCCTGTATCTTTAACAGTTGCATAGAAAAGGGAATTTCAGCAGGTGTCATTTGTATATATGGAGAACCTGGTGAAATTCCCTCTTCATCAAAACAGTTAAAGCTGCAGGCGCTATACTAGAGTGACCAGGTTTAAAAGAGGGCAGGGCACCTGCAGCTTTAACTATTGTGATGAAGAGGAAATTTCACCAGGTTCCCCATATATACAAATGATACCTGCTGAAATTTCCTTTTCTATGCAACTGTTAAAGATACAGGAGCCCTGTCCTCCTTTTCATATGGTCACCCTACCTACCCAAATATACTACAGTCATCATCTAAGGCCTTCCTCAGAACACCTCCTCCTAGCAGAGGTTTGCAAAAAATGGAGTTTCTTTTTTAAAAAAAATTAAGTTAGGATACTGCTGTGATTGACCTGCTTTTTAAGCACATGTGTTCTCTTGAAGCAGCATTTTGGCCCCGCCAGGCGCTCCTTGGCACGGGGCTTTCCACCAGCGTTAATCCCTTCCCAACCCCATTGGACTCCCAGGGGGCACTGGGCATGAGTTTGTGGAACCAAGGGGGCGATTACCTGAAAAAGTTTGGGAACCACTGCCTTATAGGATCAACAGTGAAAAGGAGTGAAGAAGGTGAGATTCTTGTCCCTAATAGCTATAGGGAAGTTTTGACAGAGCCTTAGATGCTGTATGAGGGGACAATAATCGGAACATTTGATTCAAGGGCATCCCTCTGGCAGGAACATGCTGAGTTCATCAAGGAGAAAGATGGAAGCTGATAATCAATGGAATACATCCAAATTAGAAGTTGTGTTTCCACTACAGGATCAAGAATTAGACCAGGAGCAGATAAAGGCAGCTTATGAAGTGCTGTTGCAATATTCTAATGTACTTAGCTGTAATGACCATGACATAGACTGCACTAGTTTAACAAAACACAAAATCCATGCTGGAGAAGCAGAACCAATCAAGCAGGGCCCTTGGAGAGTACCTATTCACTTTCAGAAAGAATTTGAGCAACAACTGCAGGAGATGGTTGTGAGGGGAGTAATCCAGCCTTCAACAAGTCCATGGGCAGCTCCTATTGTTCTAGTCCAGAAGAAAGTGGTGGAATGACGGTTTGTGTTGACTATTGCCGGCTTTATAGTGTAACAGTTAAAGATACTTACCCTTTACCTCGAATTGATGACATTTTGGCCTTTTGTCAAAAGCTCAATGGTTTTCCACTCTTGATTTGGCTAGTGGGTACTGGCAAGTTGAAGTGCATCCTGAAGATAAAGCTAAAACAGCTTTTTGTACAAGAAAAGGACTCTTTGAATTCAATGTTATGCCATTTGGGTTATGTAATGCTTCTAGCACATTCCAAAGACTCATGGATATTGTTTTGGCAAATTTACAAGGTTCATCTTGTTTGGTGTATTTGGATGACATAATTGTAATAGGACGAACTCTTGATGAGCATCTTCAAAAACTGACAGCATGCCAATTTGAAAGTTAAGCCAACCAAATGCCAACTTTTCTGTAAAAAGGTGAAGTATTTGAGTAATGTAATTTCCACAGATGGAGTGGGCCCAGATCCTTAAAAAATAGAGGCTGCCAATACCTCAAAATTTGACAGAACTGCATGGTTTCCTGGGCTTGGCTTATTATTATTGCAGATTTTTGGTTGGATTTGCTACTATTGCTAGTCCTTTGCATACAATGTCAAATAAGTCAAGATTTATCTGGATGGAGAAGTGTCAGAAGGCTTTCCAGGAAATAAAACAGCATTGGATATCAGCTCCTGTTTTGGCTTATCCAGATCCACAACTGCTGTTTCTGTTGGATACAGATGCCAGTGACTGGGGCCTTTGAGCTGTTTTGCCAGAAGTGGAAAACGATAAAGAAAGAATTATTGCTTTTGCAAGTTGAACTTTAAGTAAAGTGGAATGCAAGTATTCAGCTACTTGGAAGGAATTATTGGCTGTAGTGACCTTTACCAAGTACTTCAGGCATTTTTTTTTGGGGGGGGGGAAGAAGTTTTTACACTATGGACAGATCATAGTTCTCTTCAGTGGTTGCATAATTTTCACCAACCTGAGGGTCAGTTGGCCAGGTGGCTAGAACTGTTGTCCCAGTTTGACTATGAAATACTATATCGAGCAGGAACACAACACCAGAATGCTGATGCTTTATCACGTCAACCTAATTTATGTAAACTGGAGTTATCCAATGGTCTATATGTGTTTACTGAGAAGTAAATCTCTCTCTGTTCAATGGAGTTTGCTCAAATCTATTGTTCTAAATACCAGGAAGCCAAATTCCGTCATCCCTCCAAGTGGTTTTTTGGGAGTGGATTTTTAGGCATAAAGGAAGAACTAGAGATAATGGAGTCATTAACTTAATCAATACATTCTCCAGGACTATCTCATTAAGATGTTTATCATGGAATATAGCAAGTTGAGGTAGAAAAAATAAAATTCCTTTCCTTATGGATTATATAAGTAAATTTGATGTTGTATTTACAAGAAACATGGGCAGCTGAGCCCATAATTGTAAATAGATTTTTTCCCTATTCACTGAAGGCAACTCACAACAAAGGTAAAAGTCCGTCTAGCTCTGGTTTACTATGGGTTAGAAAGTTTGTTACTTGTGACTCCATTTCTATGGCCATGCTGCTTCAATTCAGGCAACAAAAGCAACAGAAAGGTCATAACCTTAACCTAAAACAATATAAGTGAAAGCATAGAAGTTAAGGAAACAGGTTAAAAAATGCACAATAATCATGCTTGTGAGCAGTGGCTGTTTAGAATACCTTCTATGGGCTTCCTTTGAATATTTGGAATTATACCGTATATTGTGGGAAGTAACATCTGATTACCTATACTATTTGGAACTTTTAAGTCAGTCCCGAGAAAAATTAGCCCACAGTACTAATCAGCTTGGCACACTGGCTGTTGAGGAAGACCAAGAGTCGAAACGTGTCTGGCCAAATTAAGTCTACTGAGCATTTTCTGTCTAGCAGTTTGATTGTTTTGTTGTATTATTGTACATGTGGAATGCTCTGTGTATGTTACTTTTAACATTATATTTTAGATTATAAAATTGCATTTTTTAACCTGTTTCCTTAACTTCTTTGCTTTCATTTCAATTCAGGCAACAACAGCTTTTGGTGTTTAATATTTACATTCCTACAGCACAGAATAACTTGATATCTACATAGCAATGGGACTTACCTTTGCCATCTGTCCTCCTACATTAGAGCCTAGATTTAAAAGTAAGATGGGGGCTCTGCATTTTTGTAGATCTATGGTTGGAAATTACGGAAATGGCCCTTTCTGGCTGCTGTGGTTTGTAACCATAGATCTATGAAAATGTCTAATGGAGGAGGACAGATGGCAAAGGTGACTTCTGCAAGTGGCAGCTCCAGCTTGGAGGAATGAGTGGGAGGGAGGGAAGTTGAATGGACTTGCGGTTGCCCTCAGTCCAGCTTTCCCACATGGCTCTGCAGGGGAGGGAGTGGACCACCATCCCAAATCAGCCCAAGGTACCCCCAAGGTGCTTCAGACCCAATCTGGTTACGGATGTTTTGGAATTCACTGAAATGCATTTGGTAGCTTATTTACCCAAAGAAATCACTGTACACCTTTGATTATTGTAATAAAATTCTGTCTTTTTTCAAAGAGGGGTGACTGTGTGTACTGTTGGATCATCTCTGCAAAGATGCACAATTGCCAAAGTTAAAAGGTCAATTAATGAATGTAGCTTGGGAGGGGTGCAAGTTTGTACTCATGTACCGAGAGGACATTCCTTAACAATCGGTATAAAAGAAACAGCACAATCTTATCTGGGTTCTCTCAAATGTAGTAAATAAAGCTTGAGAGTGACACAGAAATAGGTGATGAGATAACAGCCTGTAACAGGCTAGACAAGGTGAGATCTTGACCATCAGTTACATCAAGGGGTGGCAACATGGTGCTGTCCAGAAATAATAATAATATACGAACGTAAGAAGAGCCATCCTGGACCACACCAAGGTCTATCTAATCCAGCATTTTGTTCTCACAGTGGAGAATCAGCTGCCTCTTGGAAACCCACAAGTTGGAAATGTGTGCAATTGCACCGTCCCAGTTGCGTTCCCCTGTAACTAGTGTCAACTGTCATATTGCCTCCAATAATGGACGTACAATGTAGTTGTCAGGACTAGTAGCCATGGAGAGCATTTTCCTCCATGAATTTGTCTCACCCTCTTTTAAAGTCAACCAAACTGCTGGCCATTAATACATCTTGTGGTTGTACAGCAAACAACTTCTGTTTATCTGCCATGAATCTCCCTTCAATCAGCATTATGAGAGAGGGAGAAAAACGTCTCCCTACCCACTTTCTCTACACAGGGCAACATTTTGAACCCCTCTATCATGTCTCCATTTACTTGCCTTTTTGGAGTGCAACTCCCATGATCCTTGCCCATTGATCATGCTGCCTGGGGCTTATGGGAGTGGTAGTCCAAAACATCTGGAGAGCACCAGGTAGGTTACCTCTGAACTAGCTCTCTCTACAAAGCAACATTCAACCTCCTTGCGCCATTCATCCAGAAGGATTTGCATCTCAATGGCACACTTTGCACAGCGTAACAACCCAAACCCATCCCCCAACTACCATGACATCTGAATTCAGTGCCACAATAAACAACCCTGGCTTGGTGATTGCTGTGGGACAGGCACGCTTGCGGGATCCGGCACACTCTTGCTCGTCTCTCAACAACCCACGCTTTGTTAACTGTGGGTTCTTGAGACGTGGTGGTCAGTGCCTTCTTTCTCTGTCTGGAATCTGTGTCATATTTAAACACAGAATGCTTCCAATATCGTGTTTTGCTGCCCCACGGCGAAAGCTCACAGGAGACGCTGGATAACAGAACCAAGGGAACTCCAATGTTTGCATGACTTCAATTGTTTTAATTAAGTAAGCCTTTGTAGCTCACTAATTGGAAAGAAAGACAGGTGATGTATTGTTGGAATCTCTTCTTCAAAATGGTGAAGAAACATCAGCTCTGCCTTCTTCCATATCCCGAGGGATATATAGACCAGGTAAGCTGCAAAAAACAAGAGCCAAAGAAACAACAAGGTGAGTTGAATACATCTCAGTTAATAGATCCCTGTTCCTTGAGCTGATCATTGTCAGACGTTCAGAAGAGAAGGTCTCTGCGATAGACAAAAATGCACATTCCCCACTCCCTGCTTGTGCACAGTCCACATGTCATCTCTGCAGGTTCTGTCGTTCTTCAGGAAGAGGACACATTTCCCCCCAAATTCAAAGCACAACAAATTTTATCCTGGAAAAAGCAATGCCTCAATAGCACAGCCATTGCTGCTCTGCTTGCTATGAAGAGTGATGTTGAGTCATGCAATGTTTTGTGAGCTTCTTTCTACACCCTTGAACATAAAGCTCATTCAAATATTTATTTCTCATAAGGCAGCAAAGCGAAGCAATGTTTCCCTGTCTGCCATTTTAGGAACCGGCCGATTCCTGTCTCTTTTCTCCTGGGGTGAACTGTTACCATGAGCCGGAAGAGGCATCCCGGGTCTGGAGATGCCTCTTTTGCTTCCCCCCTCCCCTCCTGCACTTCATTGAAAATTGAAAGGAGATGCAGCCTGGGTCTTCATGGTGGGCGTCCCCCTCCCATGTGAGAATACAGGAATTGTATTTCAACTCCATTACTCAAAGTGACAGGCATTTCCCACTGGGCATGATGGCGAGTCGAACCAGAGAAGCTGAAGGTGCAACTTCAGCAGGGGAGGAAGAGGGGGAAGCCAGTTGGGCCTCTGGCATCCCAGAAGCCACTTTGCTGCCACATCTGCTGCTGCCTGCCCCGCTTTTGGCTCTGGCTGGATGTGCATGTGCTCATGTAAGCAGGTGCACATTTGCAATTCATGCTTCTCACCCCGAATCCCCTTGTAAAAATGGAGCAGAGAGGTTTTCTTGTTTGGAGTGCCTTGACTCTGCTTTTTGGAGCACCCTAAGCTGACCAAAGAACAAATCTCAATCACAAAAAAAGACACGGAGATGAGAAAAAAGCTGTCTTCTGAGGTTGCCCTGTTGTCTAGCATGGGACACCCACCTCTGCTAGAGGCCATCCTGTGCTCCTGCCTTTGCACTTTGTCTCCCTCCCCAAGGGCAATGTGAGCATCTGGGCTTAGGGCTGGCTGGTCTGGAGGGAAGGCCTCCTGGACTTTCCTACTACCACTCCTTAAAGACCTGATCATTGGTACTGCTGGCTGAGCCTGATAGGACTTGGTGTCCAAAACGTCTGGAGTATACCAGCTTGGGGAAGGCTGCATTAGGTGAATTGATCTTTTATTCCTCCACGGCCAGAGGTGGGGTTGTTATGGTCAAGGATTTGAAATAAGTTACCTAAGTTGGCATTTTTGTGTGTGTGCTTTGAAGATATATTTATCTTCAATGGATAAGAGTTTAGCGTTGTGTCTTACCTGTTTCAGATAAACAGCTCATCAGGACCCCTCACAACCAGATTCGTTTGCATAGTCACTGACAAACATTTTGTCAGAATCTTGCTTCTCCTTCTTATGGAACTGATGGGAATTGTCTAGTTGGTCAGCCTCTCGCTTCCCCTTCTAATCGGGTTGTTCTGAGTCTTCTGAAGACAACCTGAGAAGTCAGAATGAAGACCGTCATGGAGTGGGCTTTATGATCCACCACTGAAAAGGACTTCACCCTTTTATCACCCTCTTAACTTCAGAAGGATGGGGCACTAGAAGACAGGCTTCTGCATCTGGCCCTCTTGGTGTCAAACCAGTTGGAAGTCTGGAAGCACCACAGAGAGGGTAGTGTAAGCAAGAGAAGAATATGGGAAGGTGATCTTGCCCAATAGCCATGGGCGCCATCCAGGAACGGGCAACCCGTAGCGCACGAGCATCATTGGCTTGCTGGTGGCTGCTTGCTTACTCTCGGCTGTTGACCTTCCTGGGGCGGCGGGAGGTTGGCCTAATGCCCCATCCTCCAGGTCACATTAAGGATAGCTGCCATACCAGGTGCACCAAGTTGAAAGGTGAACATCTCAGCTGACTTTGATTCCTTTTTCATCCCACCCCTCCCGGCCGCCTTCCTGGAACTGTTCTTGGCATGAACCCTCCCATACTGGTTAGCTGGTAGCGTTCTTTTAACTTCCTGCTTTCAAAGAATCATCCCTTCGGACCCTGTTCAGATGACCCACTAGGCCACAGTTGTCAAGAATTCTGAGCTAACCATTACGACTTAGCATGTCATGTGAACTATTCCTAACCATGGCGACTACATCATTCCAGTTTAAACACACTCATTAACCTTTTGTTGCGAATGGGTTAGCGGCCTAACCATGGCGTAGCGCATTGTCTGAACAGGCCTGCTGCTGTGTATCATCAGCATACTGATCGATGACTTGCTCCTCCAAATTGCCCGCTAAGTTCACTCAGCGGTTTCATGCAGCTATTTATGTATTTATTTCATTTCCATATGGCCCAATGGCCAAAGCTCTCTGTGCAGTTCACAAAAATTAAAACCATAAGTAAAGCGTAGAATATAATAAGAAAGCTTAAGGGAGCCCCACGTATCACTAGGGTGCCTAAATTTGGGAAACTAAAAAAAGAGAACACCCAGTGGGGTGGGGTGGAGTTTCGGGAAAGCATGCTTTCCGAGGCCTCTGGAAAGTGCGTCAGTCTCGCGCCCTCCCCGACATGCGAATGGTGGTCGCCATGAGTGTGATGAGGGGAAAATGATGCACACTTTCCCCTCCTCCCCCAGAGAGAGTGTCATTCCCGCCCCACCCCTTCCCATGCCTCCACTCAGGGCCTTTTCTACACTGTTCCGGAATGACTCACTTTCCCTTTTAAGGCCCCGATTGGAGCAGTGGAAGGGGGAATGGTCACTGCGATGCCACCACCTCACACACAAGCCTTTGACGCGCACACACCTCCCTCAGGATAAGCACCACCACTTAAATACCTGAGGAAGGGGTAAAAAGAAAAACATAACCTTTCCCTTATAGCAGAGGGAAAAGATAAGGAGTTTTGGAAAAGGCTTTTCTGTTAATATAGCAGGGTGAAGGTTTAATATAATTTGTTTATTTATGAACTAATAGAGCAGGAGACACAGCAAAACTGACATATGGTTTTATGGTAGCAAAATAAAGAAAACGTTTATTGTTTAAAGTTCTTAGTTCCTTCAAATTCTATTCAACTCCTGCCTATTCTTAAGAATACTGGTAGAAACAAATCTAATAACAATCCTTAGGCCCTATGATCTTATTTTCACTCACTCCTCACACAACTCCTGACAAAAAATCACACAGCTAAACACATCTACCCTCTAAACCCAATCACCAACCGAACTCCTCGGACCACTCAGCTCCCCCATATATATTACAGGGAACACGGCAGTGTTCCCTGTGTTAAGGATGCTCAGTAAAAAGAGCATTCCACCATGTTAAAAGGAGTTATGGGGGTGGGGGTTCAACCTAGCATCCTAAAATGAAAAATATTTCATCAATCTTTCTGAAACAGAGTACTGCCAAAAAGAAATGCTGGTTTTACATACACTGCGCGTTTCAAGAAGATTGATGAAATATTGAGGGCAGGATGTCACTTTAAATGACAAAAAGGGGGAAGCATCTCTGTTCCAAACTGGCACAGAAATGCTTCTGGGTTGGCGACCATTTTTTTGTGCACTAATAGTTGCAAATTGGGAGCCTCCCCATGCAATCCAGTTGTAGGATTGCATTGCCCTATCCTCCCCATTGATGGAATGGCCTTTCTTTTTTCAAAAGACCATTCCATCAATTTTTTATTAATTTTTTAAAATTCCTATGTTTCCCTATGGGGAATCTGATAAGCTAACGCATGCGCCTCAGATTCCCCAGAGGGAAGGGGGGAGAAGAAGGGAGAGCGTGGCCTGCACTCATCCCCAAGAGATCAGGTAAGTGTGGGGGGGTGTTTGCCTGGGCACACTGTCGCCGCTGCAGTTTGTGTGGCAGCGGTGGAGGGCCCAGGTGGGACAGGGGGGGCTATCTTCTTTGGCAGGGGCGGGCCCGGTAGCCCGGGCCCGTCGCTGCCGCAAAAAGTAAGTGAAGGGGGGGTTGCCTGGGCCCACTGCCGCAGTTTGTGCGGTGGCGGTCCCAGGTAGGATGGGGGGCACTTACCTGCTCCGGCGGTAGCAGGTCCGGGTTAAAATGGAGCCCCCGGCTTCACCCAGAAGCAAGGCCAAAAATTGGGCCCTTGCTTCCGGGTGGAGCCAGGGACTCAATTTAAACCCGGGCCTGCTACCGCCAGAGAAGGTAACTGAAGTGTGGTAGGGGGTTGCCTGGGCCCACCGTCGCTGCTGCAGTACGTGCGGTGGCAGCGGCTGGCCCAGGAGGGACGGGGGGACTACCTTCTCTGGCAGCGGCGGGCCTGGTAGCCTGGGCCTGCTACCGCCAGAGAAGGTAAGTGAAGGGGGGGTTTGCCTGGGCCCACCGCTGCAGTTTGTGTGGTGGCAGCGGCGGGCCCAGGCGGGGGGGGTACCTTCTTTGGCAGCGGCGGGCCCAGTAGCCTGGGCCCGCCGCTGCCGCATAAGGTAAGTGAAGTAGGGTGGGGCGTTAAGTGGGGTGAGGGGGCCTTTTAAATCTCAGACATGCCTATTACATATGACTTAGAAGTCACATGTAATAGCCACATCAGAGATTTAAATGCATTTTAAAATACTGCTTCCAAAAACTGCATTTGCCTTGTATGCTGCAACCTTACACTGTTAGCTCACATTGAGAAATCCATCCAAAAGTTTAGCTTCTTTCCACCTGCCTATTCCAAAGTACATCCAAGTCATGTGCTTTGGGATAGCCAGGTGGAAAGAAGCTAACTTTTTGGATGGATTTTTCAATGTGAGCTAACAGTGTAAGGTTGCAGCATACAAGGCAAATGCAGTTTTTGGAAGCAGTATTTTACAATTCATTTAAATCTCTGATGTGGCTATTACATGTGACTTCCAAGTCATATGTAATAGGTACGTCTGAGATTTAAAAGATATCTGGTCATCCTCTACACAAAGCCATGAAATTCAATAAACAAAAAACCTACGGTTTACAAAAGAACGTTAAGGATGTACACTTTTCAACCAAGCACCAAAAAGTGGGGAAATTGGGAGTTAAGGCTCACCAGCCTTAACGCCACATCCTCCCTAAGGAGGCAGAAAGTACCAGTGAAATTCTCATTCTCCCAAAGCAGATAAACTATGAAGACAGGATGGAGAATAGGATATGCAGAGGTGGACTGTGGGGTTGTGGAAAACTGATGACGAACAACTTAGAGCCACCTACTTATTTTTTTGTTTAGAGCAGCCCTTCCCCAACCTGGTGCCCTCCAAAGGTGTTGGACTGCGATGATGGAGCAGGTAAGAACCCCCCTCCTGCCTGGCCCCGCTGCCAGGTAAGCCCCAACCCACTTGCCTGCTCCATCGTCACTGGGCCTGAGCTTGAACTGAGCCCCCTGGTTCACCCAGAAGCTCAATTCAAGCCTGGGCCCGGCAACCATGGAGCAGGTAAGAACCCCCCCTCCCGCCTGGCCCTTACCTGGACCCGCTGCCGCTGCTGTACAAACTGCGGCGGTGGCTCCAGGCAAGCCCCCCACCCCACCCCACCTACCTGCTCCATTGTTGCTGGGCCCGGGCTTGAACTGAGCCCCCTGGTCCACCCGGAAGCATGCCCGCACCTGCAGCCTTGCTTCTGGGTGGACCCAGGGGCTCGATTCAAGCCCGGGTCCAGCCATGACGGAGAAGGTAAGTGGTGGGGTGTGTGTGTGGGCTTGCCTGGAGCCGCCACCCCCACAGTTCATGCAGCAGCGGGTCCAGGTAAGGGACCAGGCAGGAGGGGGGTTGCCTGGAGCTGATGCAGTTTGTGCAGTGGTGGCAGCACGTCCAGGTAAGGGGCCAGGCGGGAGGGGGGGTTCTTACTTGCTCAGTCATCACCTGGCCCGGCCTTGAATCGAGTCCACGGGTCCACCCAGAAGCAAGGCTGCAGGTGTGGCCTTGCTTCCGGGTGGACCAGGGCGCTCAGTTCAAGCCTGGGCCCAGTGACGACAGAGCAGGTAAGTGGGGTAGGGTGGGGGCTTGCCTGGAGCTGCCACCCCACATTCCCTATCCTGCTGTCCCAGCATTCCTGACCATGCGACATACTGACTTGCAATGATGGAGGGCACCAGGTTGGGGAAGGGCTAAACAAAAAAAAAGAAGTAGGTGGCTCTACGTTGTTCGTCATCAGTTTTCCACAACCCCACAGTCACCTCTGCATATCCTATTCTCCATCCTGTCCTCATGGTTTATCTGCTTTGGGAGAATGAGAATTTCACTGGTACTTTCTGCCTCCTTAGGGAGGATGTGGCGTTAAGGCTGGTGAGCCTTAACTCCCAATTTCCCCGCTTTTTGGTGCTTGGTTGAAAAGTGTACATCCTTAACGTTGTTTTGTAAACCGTAGGTTTTTTGTTTATTGAATACATATATATACACTCCTCCCCCTTTCCACAGCATCACCAGCCACACCCACTTAGTCCAACATTCCGTACTCTCTAGACATACTCGTACAGACATATCTAAGGGAATAGAAATATGGATAACATCACAGTCACTCTGCTTATAACCCATTGCAGTAACCCGGGTGAGAGGTTAGCAGAGCCTGGATAAGTGTAGCTACGCTGTGTCCAGATAGGGGTGTCGTTGGTAGAACAGCCTAAGATGATAGATGTTAAATAAGATGGGAGATCCTGTAGCAAAACCAGGTATTTCAGAACCATTTTCCTATCTCCAGTTGTCATTTTCAACCTGCCTCTCTTTTCATTCGAGAGAGAATAGTGTGCATCTGAAATAGAAAAGGGGCAGCTTTTGGTACACATTTTTAAAAAGTGCATACTTCCCCTGATTGATTAGAGCAAAGAGAGGCATATCATAACATGCACGTCTTTCAAGAAAGATTCTTGTAAAAGAAAAAGTAAAGTTGATCCATTGGCAGTCTCTGTGCTGCAACCAGGTCAGAAAGCAGACAAAGTATTTATTCCCGTGTTTCTGCAAACTAGCTACTCTGTTAGCTCTGTGGGCGAGATCATAGAATTTAACAGCCATCACGTTAGCATCCCAGTTCTATGTCCTTGAAGATTTTTCATCCCAACTCAACTATACATGTCCCAATTATGCTTACCCTGATTCATCAGACATTTCCCAGCAACCAGGGAGTAAAGTAATGAGGAGTCCGAAAACACACAGCCAGGCGATGCTCTCCATCGTCTCTTCTGCACAGACACCAAAGTCAGAAACAAGATTGGAGCAGGAACTTCTGAAGACCCAGCTGTCTTGCAGTGGAGCAGTTGAGGCTAAGCCTGCTACTGGTACTCTTATATAGTGTCTCTGCAGCTTCCTGCTCTGCCCCAACTCCACCCCTGTTCCGCCCAATCAACTGCCAAACTCCCTCTCACTGCTTCTGCTTCTGTTCTGCCCCAGCAATCATGGAAACACACGTCGCCCTTGGCAAGTCCGCTTTGGGAAATGTTTTCTGCTGTTTGCCACAAGCTCTACACTAGGGAGACCTCGATGTGCCCCACAATGAGCAAAGCCTAGCTAATTTGTTGGCCTTGATGAAAACATTGGTTGCACTTGAGGCTCTGTAAACCTGTCAACTACATTCTTTACTTGCTTTAATGTTTGTTCCTCTGGCTTTATGTAAGAGAGTGTTTTAATTTTGCTATATAGCAGCGGGAGCAATCTTAGGGCCAATAGATATAATCTGGGGTATAGGATAGTGTGGTTTTCTTGCTCCAAATATGTCATTACGGTGACCATATGAAAAGGAGGGCAGGGCACCTGTATCTTTAACAGTTGTATTAAAAAGGGAATTTCAGCAGGTGTCATTTGTATATATGGAGAACCTGGTGAAATTCCCTTTTCATCACACCAGTTAAAGCTGCAGAAGCTATACTAGAGTGACCAGATTTAAAAGAGGGCAGGGCACCTGCAGCTTTAACTGCTGTGATGAAGAGGAAATTTCACCAGGTCCTCCATATATAAAAATGACACCTGCTGAAATTCCCTTTTCAATACAACTATTAAAGATACAGGAGTAGGGTGACCATAGTTTGAAAACCAAAAAGGAGGACAACATAGCTGCCCTATGGGCGTGTGCCCACCAGCATGTCCAGCCCCCAAGGGGGTGTGCCCACCCAAACATGGCCATGGTCGCAGGTCTGATTTCACAACACACAATTAAGACAAACCTGTTCTACATAACATCTTAATGTTAAAATCACTGGAATAAAGTATAAGTGAGACATTCAATGTATCTGAAATCAATTTCACTC
The DNA here is from genome assembly GCF_023053635.1 of Elgaria multicarinata webbii. Taxonomy (NCBI): domain Eukaryota; kingdom Metazoa; phylum Chordata; class Lepidosauria; order Squamata; family Anguidae; genus Elgaria; species Elgaria multicarinata. Next base: position 26,891,480 of record NC_086173.1, read on the forward strand.
ATTCCTACTTCTGTAGCTTTTGCTGTACGTTGACTCTTTTGCTACACCAAGCAGGGTATTCCACTATGAAAGCGGTATATAAAAGGCAGGAGCCACACTATTACTTTATAGAGGTATTCAACTGCACTGCAGGATCTACACTAATGCTTTATAGTGGTACTGAAGTGCACTGACAACTGTTGGGGCCCATGACACATCTACACCAAGCAGGATATAACACTATGGAAGTGTTATGAAAGTGGTATATGGTATGTGTCACGGGCCCCAACAGTTGTCAGTACACTTCAATACTGCTATAAAGCAGTAGTGTGGCTCCTGGCTTTTCTATACCGCTTTCAAAGTGGAATATCCTGCTTGGTGTAGATGAGCCCTGTGTGTGATACAGTCTTCCCTTCCCTCAAATATCTTTTCTGACTGCAAATCCTTCACTGGATGACCATAGTCTAACCTTTCCTAACCTTTAACACTGTTTCTTCATCACCTTATTGCATATTGCTACCACTGAACAAATGAAGCAGTTGACAAGTATACAACAACCAAACAACCAAGCATTCAGAAAGAGTATAAACTACTATTAGCCTGCAAACATTAGCCATAGAACAAAATGGACTAAAGGCTACCACCTCTGAGCTTGCTTCAACTTCAACCAGACATAACAGTCAAAAACAACCGAGAAAAACACACCCACTTCATTGAAATTGCAATACCTAATGACAAAAATGTTGCAGAAAAGGAAGAGGAAAAGAAAGAAAAATATACACCACTGGCTATGGAAGTTAAAGAACTATGGCAACAGGAAAAACTTACAATTATTTGTTAGTCACATCAGTCACCAGCATGACATCGTTGTTGATTTTTACAGAAAACCTTCAGAAATTAGGCCTACCAAAATACATGCACGCCAACATCCAGAAAGCAGTCATACTTAAAACACGTTCAATAGTCAGGACATTTCTGAATCAGTAAAAGACAGCACGACTTGGCAAAGCCCATCATGTTCATCTAGAAAAACCACCACAAGCAAGAAAAGTGAGATAGATGATGATGATGATGATGATGATGATGATGATAATAGCAACCCTGTTAATTTTTAAAAAGGTTTTTAAGAAGGATGAACAATTATCACCCATTGTTACAAAATATACGTCATGCCAATTATAGCAAATAAATTGGAAAGGAAGGTCTATGGGTCTAAAATGCATTATTTAATAGGAATATCACCTCCAAATCATCCCCCCAACTCACACACAGAAAACTACAGCCCTTCCCCCCACACACTGCAAACATGCACATGCATCCATTCATAGTAAAACAACCAGGCATCCCATTCAGACATCAATACACTCATACACTGCCAGCATATGTGCGCGCACGCACACACACACACACTTGGCATCACTCACTCCAAAAACACGCATGCACACAGGCATTCACTCAAAGACCCCATGCACCCCATTCACCCTACATTCTCATTCTCATTCTCATATTCTCTCTCTCTCTCTCTCTCTCTCTCTCTCTCTCTCTCTCTCTCTCTCTCTCTCTCTCTCTCTCTCTCTCTCACACACACACACACACACACACACACACACACACACACACACACACACACACTCCTTAGTCTTACCTTCTACTCGCTTCTTCTCTTTCTTCTCCTCCTCCTGCTGCTTGCTTCTTTTTGCTTCTTCTTGCTGCTTCTTCTTCCTTCTTCTTCTTCGGCACTGGGGGGTGGGGTGCTGGAGGCAGCGTTGCTGGAAGTTCCTGCACACAGCCCCCAACCACTCACCTCGCTCTCGCCACCCACCTCTCACGGCGGCCATCCTGAATCTTGCCCGAACTCACACGAGATCTCAGCTGTTGGCTGGGTCTCTTGAGAGTTCCCAGCCAGCTGCCGAGATCTCGCATGAGTTCCAGCAAGATTCAAGATGGCCACCGCCACCCACAAGGGAAACTTAGGCTTGGTAAGTTGGGGTTGCGGTTGCTGCGGGCCCAGTAACCACAACCCTGGTATTTTGGGCCCTAACTCCGGTTCCTCCAGACCCCCCGATCTCCCCGGAAGTTTCCGGAATTCCCCAGAGGGTCTGGGCAGCCTATACAGGAGCCCTGTCCTCCTTTTCATATGGTCACTCTAAAACTTGTAGACAGCACTCCATGGTGGAAGCCAGGAAATGGCTCTTCCTGCTCCTTCCCCTTCTCCTCCCCTTCAGAGCTGATGAGGGGAGGGAGCACAGTGACCTGTCTGCACTCACCAAATGGGGTGCGGAGATGAGGATAAGGCAGAATTCCTTCGATGGGGAGAAGAGGACAATGGAGACATGGGGCTCTAGAGCATCCCCAGTCATCCTCAGCCTTTTTCCGCCCCCTTCCCCAACGCCTCTGCTAGATGGGCAAATTGCCCATTTAGCTAAAACGCAGAAAATGCAAGAGCAGCTTTGCTCTAGTCACAAGAGCACTGATTCCTGGGAGCAGATTTCCTGCCAAAAGAACAACTGGGCCTCAGATTGGAAACAGTACTTATAAAGCAGTAATTACAACCCCAAACAAGGCAGCAACATTCGGTGTTCACAAGATTCTTTTTTTAAAAAACAAAGTGATTGAAAGCTTGGGAATGTTCAAGCATTTCCCAAAAAGTACACCCCTGTTCTCCTTAAATACTGCAAGATTTGAGGAATGCCTAATGGAATCAATCTCTGGCCTAAGCTGTGGGGCTGGTCAGTGGTCTCCCTGCAGAATCTTCTGGCATCAGCCCTCCAGGCTGGAGCAGAACCATGGAGGCACATGGTCCCAAACCCCAAACTGGATAGCGGATTCAGAAGGATACCACTGTCGTCGGCAATGAAAGCCAAGGAGGACTCCAGGAGATTTATCAGGGTCTCACACACCCTGTCTTTCTACAGACAAAGTTGATCCATTGGCAGTCTCTGTGCTGCAACCAGGTCAGAAAGCAGACAAAATATATATTCCTGTGTTTCTGCAAACTAGCTACACTCTTAGCTCTGCGGGCAAGATCATAGAATTTAACATCTACCATGCTAGCATCCCAGTTCTACACACACAAAAGTCAGAAACAAGATTTGAGCAGGAACTTCTGAAGACCCACCAGTGGAGCAGTTGAGACAAGGCTGCTGCTGGTACTCTTATATAGGCCCAGTTCAGACGACCAAATGGGCTTTGTGGTTAATGTAACCATGGCCAGCTGTGGTTATGCTAACCACATGCAAAATGGGTGCAGATGCCACCATTAACCCTTTTGTGATTAAATTTTCCTTAACCACAAAAGTTAATGCTGCACCCGAGTCCTCCATGGGGCAGAAATCATAGAGCCCGAAGTATAGAGCAGCCAAAGTTGCTGCGGCTTCTCTATAATTCAAGCCCTGTGCCCATTGTGGGTGTGCTGGGGGGAGGATGAGGGGTTTTATTTTTAAAACTGGCAATCGGGGGGGTAGCTGGGCTGGGTGGAGGGTGCGCGTTGCCCATCATGGTGGTGATGGCTGGGCTGGGGGGAGGGCATGCGGTGTATTTAAAAATTGCCCTTCAGGGGGTGGCTTGGCTGGGGGGAGGGTGCATGTTTTTTTTCTAAAAAAAGACTTCATTGCAGGAGAGCTCCTGCGTAGTGTCCGGCCTGGGAAAGTGATTCAAAATGGTGGCCGCGACGAGCTCTGCCCTCCAGGTGTGTTGTGGGCCCAAACTATAGAGCAGCCGCGGCAATTTTGGCTGCTCTATACTTTGGGCTCTATGATTTGAGCCCCTTTACCATAGACCCCGTTCAGGCGACACTTTAACCATGGTTAGTGCAGCAAACCACGTTGCAGAATCCCTGCTCCGCCCATTCAACTGCAGAATCCCCTCTTACTGGTTCTGCTTCTGGTTCTGTTCTGCCCCAGCAATCACAGAAACACACGTCCCCCTTGGCAAGTCTGCTTTGCGAAATGTGTCCTGCTGCCTGCCACAAGCTCTACACTAGGGGGACCTCGATGTGCCCCATAATGAGCAAAGCCCAGCTAATTTGTTGGCCTTGATGAAAACATTGGTCGCACTTGAAGCTCTGTGTACCTGTCAACTACATTCTGTACTTGCTATAATGCTTGTTCCTCTGGCTGTTCATAAGGGAATATTCAAATTTTGCTATATAGTGGAGGGAGAAATCCTAGGGCCCCTAGATATCATCTGGGGTAACATAGGATAGGGTGGTTTCCTGGTTCCAAATTTTTAAACGTCTTCCCCTCTTCCTCCCTTTCAGATCCAGTGAGGGGTGGGAGCACAGAGACCTGTCTGCGCTCACCAAACAGGCTGTGGAGATGGGGATAAGGAGGAATTCCTTCAGTGGGGAGGAGAGGACACACGATGTGGGATCCTGGAGCATCCCCAGTTGTCCACAGCCTCCTTCCACCCCCTTCCCCAAAGCCACTGCTCGACGGGCAAAATTGCCCGTTCAGCTAAAATGCAGAAAATGCACGAGCAGCTTTGCTCTAATCACAAGAGCATTGATTCTTGTGAGCAGATTTCCTGCCAAATGAGCAACTGGGCCTCAGATTAGAAGCCGTACTTATAAATCAGTAATTACAACCCCAAACAAGGCAGCAACATTCGGTGTTAACAATCACATTGCTACATCTATGAGGAGGTATATTGCTTTCCCACAAATGGATGTAGAGATATATAGATGTGTGACTATATCATCTTGTAGATATTTCAATGTGCAGACATATCGATTTACAGATATATAAACGTTTGGCATGTTACAGAGAAATGTCCTTAGGATACATTCCACCATTGTTTGGAGGGCAAATGGGCTAGCAGAATTGTTGTTGGGAAACTGAACTCAGGTTTCCAGGCAGAAAGCTATGCTCTTTTCCGAAGACTCCTCAATCCCCTCACCAGTAATATAAAGGTAGGTGGACCATCACACCTGGAAAAGCTGGGAGTTCTCCAGCAAAACAGGGCTTGTCCAGGGCAACCAGGGCCAGGGCCCAATTTTCCAGAGGAAATGGGGCACCTGGCAGTGATGGTTAAGCCTCATTTTTCATCCGTTTGCTTTCAAATCTCACGAGACTTCCGGTGACACTTCTGGCATCCTGGAAGTATTGTGAGACTTGAGACTGGGAAAGCGCATCAAAATGTCCCCAGCTGGCTGGCTATCTGCACAGAAGAAGAAGCACCAGCAGTGGGACCTGACAGCAGCATCAGAGGCTGAGCGGTGGCGGCGGTGGCACCTGACCAGTGGCAGCGGCGGTGGAGGCGTGGGTCTCGGACCGGCACCAGAGAACCAGCACTGGCAGCAGATGATCAGTGGCAGAGAGGAGGACCAGCGGCAGAAGCACCATTGTGGCAAAGAGGTACACAACGTGGTTGGTTCTCCTTCTCCAGCTGTGGCATGCATGCGGCTGCCCAGGCCTGCTCTCGCCAAGTTTGGGACTCAAGGTGACCATCCTCAGCTGCATGGTGCACTCGGCTTAATTTCAGGGCATGCCCGGGCCAGCTCCAGCCCAGCTGGGCCAGCCATCATCAGCTGCATGGTGCGCGGCTTGATTTTTCATTTTTGGGCTTGCTTTCGCCTGCTCCTTCAGCCCAGGACTTTGGCCCAGCTGACCATCCTCAGCTGTGTCGCGCACGTGGCTTGAGTTTTGGGCATGCCCAGGCTGGCTCCAGCCCAGCCGGCCATCTTCGGTCCTCTTTGTTGTCCAGCACCAGCAGTGACTCCAGCCGCGGTGCGCACGCAGCTGCCCTGTGTTTGCAAAACAACTTCTCAACCTATTCAAGTAAGACATTTGCAGGAAGTAATTCAACGGCATTCTGAAATGTACTGTTGTTCTCATAGAACAGGACTGCATGCTGCATTGATTTCATATTGGTTCTAAAAAGAACGATTGGTTTAGTTCTTAGTTATGCTACAGCAACTGGTGTAAATACACAGCTTCTTGAAGGGAAATCAATAGTCACAATACGGCATAGAATCTGTCAATGTATATCTTTCTAAATCGATTCAGGTTCTCTGGTGCTCTAATTTTTATAGAGATACTTAAAAAAAAGCTTTTCTCATTTCTCATTTTTTAAAATGTTTTATTGTAACGCTTTACTTCAGAAGTGAGAAAAGCTTTGGTCTGAACGTGATGAACAGGGACTCTCACCAGGTGCTGCATTCATAAAAATGACACCCTGCTATCTATGGTTATGTGCTACCTCCAGTATCCGAGGCAGTAAGCCTATATGCACCAGTTGCTGGGGAACATGGGTGGGAGGGTTCTGTTGTGTCCTGCTTGTGGGTCCCGGGCTGACAGCTGGTTGGCCACTGTGTGAACAGAGTGCTGGACTAGATGGACCCTCGCTCTGATCCAGCAGGGCACTTCTTACGTTCTTATGCTTAATTCTATTTGGGCCATTTCTCTCCACCCTACCTTATGCGTGCATGAAATTTATTGCTAGATAACTTTCCCTCTCGATCCCTGTCCCTCCTGGCTTATAAAAGCAAGCCGAGGGGGTCTGACTGGGTGGGTCCAGGGGGTGATAAATGCTTCTCTCCGGGAAGGGGTGGTCCCTGCTGTCCTTAAGGAGGCAGTAGTGCGACCACTCCTGAAGAAGCCCACCCTAGACCCGATGGTATTAGGCAACTACTGCCCAGTTGCTAACACTCCTTTTTTAGGGAAGGTACTTGAGAGGGTTGTGGCCAAGCAACTGCAGGCACTCTTGGAGGATACTGATTATCTAGATCCATTCCAGTCTGGGTTCCGATCTGGTTACGGGACTGAATCAGCCTTGGTCGCCCTGATGGATGACCTTTATTGAGAGAGGGACATGGGGAATGCAACCCTAGATACCATCGACCATGGTATCCTCCTGGATCGACTCCATGGGATGGGCATCGGAGGCACTGTTTTACAGTGGTTCCGGTCCTACCCACAGGGTCGTTTTCAGAGAGTAGCATTGGGTGACCAGTCCTCGGCCTCTTGGCAATTGAGCTATGGAGTGCCGCAGGGCACCTCTTGTCCCCAATGTTATTTAACATCTATATGAAGCTGTTGGGAGTGGTCATTAGGGGATTTGGAACTTAATGCTAGGTATGTGCTCTGCTCCGATTAGAAGCGCAGAAGCAGGAGCGAATTGGCCTGCTCCGCCTTGCCCAGAGGTGGAGTAGAAGCGGACCGCGGACCCCTAGAAGCAAGGTGAAGAGAAGCGCCCATTTTCAGAGCGCTCCGGTTTCCGCGGTCCAATCCGATTGCCATCTTGAAACATTTCGCCCATAGGATTGCATTGCGGAAAAGAAAGGGGGATAACTGTGTTGTTTTTGAAGCTATCTTTCTGAAAATTCTTGTGCTTGGAGAGTCATGGATGAGGGTCATTTTGAGCCTACTCTCAGCTCTCTGCGTGCTGCGGTTCGTGTGCTAGAATTTTTTTAAAAACTGGCGGGAAAATACCTTTTCTGAAGGGCTGAGGGGCAGAGTCAACTCCCGGTCATGATCACATGATCCCAAAGTTGGAGGAGGGGATAGGCAAAACGGGTAACTTGGGATTCTGGGAACTTCTCTTTCTTAGTCTGAACGAACTTTTCCCAGTGTTTTTTAAAACAGTAGCTCCACCAAATGCACAACCTGAAATCATATACTAAGCCAATAATAAGAGATAGAAACACAGCACTGCTACCCACCCTAACTTTGGGGAACAACTGAAAAGATGTGGTGCAAGGGGATGAGCTCCCCTAGGGCATCCCATGTGGACGTACCCCCACTCTCTCCTGTACTTGGAGGGCAATCAGAGCCTTCCAAAGAGAGTAACCCGGTGGAGCAATGCCTATCATGAGTTGAAGTGAGAGTTCTACTCCTCAGCTCTCGTGGTGAAGCAATGGCTTTCATGAGTTGAACTGGCAGCTGCTTCCCCCTCCCCTGGGCACGTCCCCCTATTGCTGGTAAAAGACAGATATAGCCTTTTAAAAAAAGTTTTTCTTGTTGTTTATTCAGCAACACTGCTGCTTTTAATTCCACCCCTCCTTTGTTTATTTATTTATTTATTCCATTTTATATGCATTACTGGCTTATCCTTGGCTCACTTCCTTATGCCCCCAGAAATGTCTGCTGCCTGCCTGCCTTCCCTCTCTCCTCCCCTGCCCGCCTTGCAGGGATGTTGTGTGTGTCTGGCTTTGACTCAGGGGAGAAGTCCTTCCTGCACTCACTTGGAGTTTTGGAAGTTCCAAATCCATTTTTCAAGTGTGGAAGAAGACGCAGGTCCGCAGCTTGGGTGTGCTTCTGGATTCAGCCCTGAGCCTGGATACCCAGGTTTCGGCGGTGGCCAGGAGTTCATTTGCACAGTTAAAGCTAGTGCGCCAGCTGCGCCCGTTCCTAGAGATGTCGGACCTGGCCACGGTGACACATGCCTTAGTTACATCCCGATTGGATTACTGTAACGCGCTCTACGTGGGGCTGCCTTTGAAGAGTGTTCGGAAACTCCAGCTGGTTCAAAGAGCTGCAGCCAGATTGTTGACCGGGGCTGGTTACAGGGAGCAGACAACTCCCCTGTTAAAACAGCTCCACTGGCTTCCAGTCTGTTTCCGGGCACAATTCAAAGTGCTGGTTATGACCTATAAAGCTCTATATGGTTCGGGTCCAGGTTATTTGAAAGAACGTATTCTCCCTTATGAGTCTGCCCGTGCTTTGAGATCTTCTGGAGAGGCCCTTCTTTTAGTCCCACCTTCTTCACAGGCACGCTTGGTGGGAACATGGCAGAGGGCCTTCTCGGTGGCTGCTCCGGTGCTCTGGAACTCTCTTCCTGGGGAAGCTAGGCTGGCTCCCTCCTTGATGGGCTTTCGGAAGCAGGCTAAAACTTCTTTGTTCAAGCAGGCCTTTGGAGAATAATCCAGCCCTCCATCTATGTTAATGTTTTATAATTTTGTTGTGTATTTTTAATTGTTTATGGTTTTGTTTCCCTCCCCCCCCATATATATTTTAAACTTTGTAAGGCCGCCTTGAGGCCCAGCATTGGGCAAAAGGCGGGATACAAATAAATATAATAATAATAATAATAATAATAATAATAATAATAATAATAATAATATCAATAATATCTCTACTCCCCAATTCATGGCATGTTGGGATTTCCTTTGAAATGGCCCAATTGAGATGTCTGCAGGTTTAAGCCCCGCCAAAAAACAGGGGATGATGGGACTGCCTTGAGTCTGGGCGTGTGTGTGTATCCCTGGATAAGCTATCATGGTGGTTAGTTTGAGGTTTTTAATGTGCAAATTGACGGAGCTATCGAAAGGGGTGTGAATGGGGTGCCCGATTTTCATAAATTCCCCAAAAAACAGGGGATGATGGGACTGCCTTGAGTCTGGGCGTGTGTGTGTATCCCTGGATAAGCTATCATGGTGGTTAGTTTGAGGTTTTTAATGTGCAAATTGACTGAGCTATTGAAAGGGGTGTGAATGGGGTGTTGGATTTTCATAAATTCCCCAAAATTCAGGGAATGATGGGATTGCCTTGAGTCTTGGTGTGCGTGTGTATACCTCCATGAGGTGTCATGGTGCCAAACGTGAGGTTTCTAACTTTCACAGAAAAAAAGTTGTATACTTTTCAAGCTTAATGCAAGCCTATGGGGGGGGGGGGGAAACGGAGCTCTGATCCGGATCCGGAGCTCCACAGCGGAGCGGAGCGGGCATGGGCGGAGCGGGCGCGGAGTGAAGCGGCCCGATCCGCAAATCGCAGATCTTGAAGTGAAGCAGAGCGGGGGGTTCCGTGCACACCCCTACTAAATGCCATCAATATGCTGATGACACGCAGCTCTATCTCCCTGTGACAACTGAATCAGGTGAGGCTGTGCAAGTCCTGGACCAGTGCCTAGACTCAGTAATGGGCTGGATGAGGGCCAATAAACTGAGACTGAATCCTGGCAAGACAGAAGCCCTGTGGGTGAGTGGTTCCCGAGTCCGGGAGACAGGCTCATTGCCTGTTCTGGATGGGGTTGCTCTGCCTCTGAAAGAACAGGTTCGTAGTTTGAGGGTACTCTTAGACCCTTTTCTGTCGTTGGAGGCTCAAGTAGCTGCCACGGCTCGGAGTGCCTTTTACCATTTTCGGTTGGTTCGGCCAACCGAAGACTACGGCCTCTCCTGGACAGGGATAGCTTGACCACGGTGATACAGGCATTGGTAACCTCAAGATTGGATTACTGCAATGCGCTCTATGTGGGGCTGCCCTTGAAGCTGCTCCGGAAGCTGGAGCTAGTGCAGAACGCTGCAGCTCGGCTGTTGTCTGGAGCTGCCCCTTTCCAGCATGTAACTCCTCTGCTGAGGGAACTGCACTGGCTGCCTATTCGCTACCGGGCCAGGTTTAAGGTTCTTGTACTTGTGTACAAAGCCCTAAACAACTTGGGACCAGGATACCTGAGAGAGCGCCTTCTCCCTTACCAACCTGCCCGGTCACTGAGGTCATCCAAGGGCCTGTTCCTGGTGGTTCCACCTAGATCCATCCTTCGATTGGAATCCACCAGGGGAAGAGCCTTCAGCGTGGCGGCGCCCCTCCTGTGGAATTCCCTGCCTCTGGAGGTCAGGCAGGCTCAGACCTTGTACTCCTTTCGGTGCCTCCTGAAAACATCTTTATTCCAAGAAGCCTTTCTTTAACATGCAGCCTTGGATTACTGTTTTTGCTTCTTTTTAAATTTTTGTTTTAACTGTTTTATTCTGTTTTTATTTTCATTTTACCTTGTACACCGCTCTGAAATTGTTCAATGGGGAGCGGTATATAAATATTCTAAATAAATAAATAATAAATAAATAATTCCAAAGGGTTCTATCCTTAAAAGTAGCCTAAACATAATTTAAAATAAAAATAATTTTTTAAAAGGAGAGGAAGGGCAGGTTTATGTGGGAGAGCATAACACTTCATTAACTTGTCAGGGATGGAAAACCTACAGAAGGATGCCTGTAACTCCAAAATCCTCTTTATGGGGTCTAAGAGTGCACCCATTGAGTTCACCATAGTGCCTTTGGTCCTTGAAGCTACAATTGTGCTTACCAGTCCACATCATTGGCAGGAATGGCAGGGACTTCTTGGAGAAACTCACAGCCTTTGCCACCGGTCATTATGTGCATGGCATGGGACATGGGAAGGTTGCCAGCTGCCTGGTGTTCAAAAGAATGAAAAGGGGAGTGAGGAATCAATCTCCTGTTTTAGCCCCTTTTTCTTTGTTACTTCGCAGGGAAAATTGATACAGTGCACAATCGTTACTGAGGCTACAATACTATATACACTTTCCTGGGAGTAAGTCCCTCTGAATTCATTGGGTTTTACTTGAAAGGAGGCATATATAGGGCTGCACTTCAAATTGCTATAAAGCTCTCTTTCCCTCACTGTATGGCCCTTTCTATACCATACAGGTGTAGAGAGAGGGAAGTGGGGCGATCCCAGGCTTACCTCCTTTCGGGATTGTTCTACGTGTCCACATGGCCAGGCCCTCATCTATATGAGGGCGGTACTGCTGCGCCCGGCAGAGCGAGCCGCCGCACAGTCGCATTGACGCTCCTTCGCAGCATCTATATGCGAAGGAGCGCAGTTCAGGGTTTTTAATAGGTGGGGCGAGGTGCTGCCACCGCTGTGCCTGCCCACGTGAGGCACATAGCAGTATCCATGCCCCCTCTTCTTCCGTAAGTGGGTTTTTTCTAATTGGAAAACTGATTTTTCTTTTTTGTTTAGCTGTAAATGAGTAGAATTGCGTTTACAGCTAAAAGGGAGGAAAGGAGGAAGGGAGGTGTGAGCCATCGCATCTTACGATTACAAATAATTAAATGGAGGGAGGGGAATGGGGCAGCCAGAGTGAGCTCCGTTCCACTTCCCCCCGTTCTTTAAAATGCCCCCTTTCCCCTTTAAGGCTGTATTTTTTTCTAGGGGGGGGGGGTGCTCCACTCCGTTACGGATCCCCGGATCTGAAGTGGAGCAGGCCAATCCAGACCTACAAAACCCGGTTCTGGAGCAGATTGGGGGAGGTCCGGATTGGCCTGAAGCGATTTGGAACGGTCTGAAGCAATTTGGACTGTTCCGAAGCTTCGGAGCCAGGTAAGTGGGGAGGGGAGCTTACCTGGCTCCCCCGTCCGCCGCTACTGTGGTCCGTGTGATGATGGTGGCAGAGCCAGGTGAGGGGGCGGATGGCGGAGCCAGGTAAGTGGGGAGGGGGGCTTATTCAGCCCCCATTTTGTCCCCCCTTCCCTACTTTCCTGCCTCCGCTGTCTGCTGAGGAATCAAGTAATTGGGGAAGGGGAGGGCAAAATGGGGGCTGAATATCGATCTGGGCCTCCGGATCTCGCTCCGGATCAAGTTCCGGAGTGGATCGAGGGAGGTCCAGATTGACCCGAAGTGGTTCGGGCCCAATCTGGAAGGTCCGGATTGGGATCCAAAGCAGTTCGGGTAGGGGGTGCACAGCCCTAATTTCCCCCCTAAAAGCCATGGACGCAAGATCATGAAAGTGGGGGTTGCCCGGTCCTCCGAAACAGATTGGAGGTTGCCCAGTGCTCTGAAATTTATATTTGTTTTTGTAGAGCTCTGGAAATTTAGATCATTCAATTAAAAAAAAAAAGGGGGGGGGAGAACGGCACTGTTCCTCTCCTCCCTCCCTTTTCTATGTTTTTTTTTTTTTTTTTACAGCCATGGTGCCACCTCTGCTGCCAAAAAAGTTGGGGTAAATGCCTGACTTTTTGGGAGCAGATTTTCCAGGGTTTGCCCCTCAATGGCTGCGCATTTGCGGCTACATTATGTGTCCAAAAATTCTAAAACGTGCATTTATGGTGGTGTAAACTGCCATATGGACAAGCCCCAGTTTGATGCCCAGGATGAGAGGAGGGACGTCGCGCAAGTTGAGGCAGCCATTTTTTAAAAAAAAGTTACAGGAGCTGGAGCGCAAAAAACAACAACCCCGCTCCCACCCCCCCACCCTGATTCCTCCCGGCCCGGCTCCTTCCCTCTACTGGTCCCTGCTACTCAGAAGGAGGAGGGAAGAGGCCAGGATGGGTGGCCACACACCTCCCGCGGTCTTGGGATGATCCTGACACCGCTGCAGGTATCGGGTTTTCCCAGTGATTATTTATCCCTGGGAAAACACGTGCTCATTCCCCCCTGCCCCTGGGAGTCCACACACAAGGACTCAGCTGTGACCAGCCCGGATTTTCAGGCTGGTGTAGAAATGGCCTATGGCTACCTCCATATGTACATGGGAGGGGAGATGGCTTCTCCCCCTTCAATACAATTACCTAGAAAATAACAATACATTATGATATCCTACAGCTGTTGCCTCTTTCTGGGAATGAGAGAGAATGTTTATCTCGTGCAGTAGGTCCCACACTTTCTAGTGGCTGCAAGGAGCTTTAAACTAAAGAAAGGGGGGGATGAGGAGAGCCCTTGGCTACCTTACCAGTTATGGAGTAAGGCAGGACCTTGAAGCCAAAGTTCAGGGGCCCACAGAAAGAAGCAGATAATGGGGAAGTGCTGGCAGGAGAATGCCGGGGGGGGGGGGAGCAGAGAGCAGATCAGGGCTGAAGATGCTTGCCACAGTATCTTTTTATTTTTACTTATTAAAACAAAACAAAACATTTTGCAGTCAAGGGCAACCATGCAGCCATGTGGATGGTACAGATACACGCTGTATTATTATTATTTTCACTTTCAAACCATATTACCCTTTTCTGCAACAAAATTGTGCTTAGTTCCATGTGAAGGTGTTTAGTCCTTTTTATTCCTGTACTCATGATGGTATTATGATTTAAGTTAGTTTAAGCAGCTGTAAAGCATAGAATGGCATACCTTATGGCATCTTGAAAGATCCGTAGCATTAATTCATTTCCCTCTCATAAAATGACAAGGATAGCTCAGCATACTGAAGCTGTGATCCAAATCACAGAACCGCTTTGAATTCTCCTAAGGTTTTTCAACATACGCACTGATCTTTTGAATATTGCTAATAGCTCTTGTGCCCATGGACATAGGGGTGGCCGGGGTGGGTGGGGGGTGGAAACGTTGTTCCACTTCTTCTGTAATTGCTCAGCTATTTCATATTGAACCTGCTCCTTTAGGGGGTGTGCAACCCCATCCAGAACTGGTTGAACACACCCCATCCGGTTAGAAGAACCACCCACCAGCATCATCTCAAGTCTTGTCTGGATTCAGTTTCAGTTTATTAGCCCTCATCCAGTCCATTGTCGCGGCCAGGCCACAGCCTCACCTGATGTACCTTTCTTCGATTCTAAGATGCACTTTTTTCCCATATAAACATCTCTAAAAATGGGGTGCGTCTTAGAATCGCGGGTGTGTCATAGGTTTTTTTTGCTGTTGGTGGTACTGAAATTACTGTGCGTCTTGCAATCGATGGCGTCTTACAATCGAAGAAATACGGTATGTATGTATCTATATTAGGATAATCATATGGAAAGGAGGACAGGGGGCACATCTATACAGCTTGTTTTCCCTGACTTAAATGTGCATAATCGCGTTTTAGGTTACATGACGCAGCCGTTGATTCGCTGGTGCGCCTGGATTTTAGCATGATAATGCGCATATTCACATCGCGATTTACCACAACTTTTTGATTATGTCCGAGTTTGCACTGCATTATGGTTATATGTTGTAGGGGGACTTAAAGCGCATTTTGATAGGTGGGCGGAGCCTTGAGGGGAGGATAACGTGATTGGCCTATTTCCCGCCTTTCCACCTATCGCAGCCAGAGGGAGGAGACTTGCACAGTCCCCCGTCTCGCCGGTTGTAAGTGGGGGGCATCAGCGAGGCATCCAAGGCAAGCGCCGCTCTGAGGCAGCAGGGCAGCAAGCCCGTCCAGGGAGGCATCATGGCAGGAGGCACCGCAGCCTGCCTCAGGGAGTGCCCCCTTATAAGCACCACGCTCTCACTCGCTCAGCAGACCTGCCCATGGTGCCTGCCTCTGTCTGTGGAGCAGATAAGCGCCAAGGTGGACTTGGCTCGCCCCGTCTGCCCGGAGCAGCCGCCGCTTCAGCAGCTGCTTGTGGCAGGAGTGGCAGCAAATCACCCGCTGGAAGGACAGCCCCTCGCCTTGCCAAAGTTCACTGGGCACCTCGCAGGGTCCCCCCCCCCAGCCTCGCCCTAGTGATACGTGGGGCTCCCTTAAGCTTTCTCATTATATTCTATGCTGTACTTACGGTTTTACTTTTTGTGAACCACACAGAGAGCTTTGGCCATTGGGCCAAATGGAAATGAAATAAATACATAAATAGCTGCATGAAACCACTGTGTGAAGTTAGCAGGCAGTTTGGAGCACCGAGTCAGGGTCCCCCCCACCCCAGCCTCGAGAAAAGCTTGGTCCTAACAAAAGTACTACTGATATATTAGTTTAAATAATTTTTGAAGTACCTCTATAAAAATTAGAGCACCGGGGAACCTAAATCGATTTAGAAAGATATACATCAACAGATTCTATGCCGTATTGTGACTATTGATTTCCCTTCAAGAAGCTGTGTATTTACACCAGTTGCTGTAGCATAACGAAGAACTAAACCAATTGTTCTTTTCAGAACCAATATAAAATCAACGCAGCACACGGTCCCGTTCTTTGAGAACAACAATACATTTCAGAATGCTGTTGAATTACTTCCTACAAATGTCTTACTTGAATAGGTTGAGAAGTTGTTTTGCAAACACAGGGCAGCTGTGTGCACACTGCGGCTGGAGCCACTGCTGGTTCTGGACCATAAGGAGGGCTGTAAATCGATATATCTGCACAATGATATATTCACACATCTATATCTCTCTACATCCATTTGCAGAAAAGCAATATACTGCTTTATCAATATATGCAATGTGTTTGTGAATACCAGCTGTTGCTGTCCTGTTTGGGGTTGTAATTACTGCTTTATAAGTACTGTTTCCAATCTGAGGCCCAGTTGCTCTTTTGGCAGGAAATTTGCTCCCAGGAATCAGTGCTCTTGTGACTAGAGCAAAGCTGCTCTTGCATTTTCTGCATTTCAGCTGAACAGGCAATTTTGCCTGTCTAGCAGTGGCTTTGGGGAAGGGGGTTGGAAGGAGGCTGTGGATGACTGGGGATGTTCCTGGGCCCCACATCACCTCTCCTCCCCACTGAAGGAATTTCTCCTTCTCCCCATCAATATACGCCATTTGGTGAGCGCAGGCAGGTCACTGTGCTCCTCCCCTCGCCTGCACTGAAGGAGGGGAAGGCGCAGGAAGAGCTATTCTTTGGCTCACAGCATGGAGTCCTGTCTACAAGTTTGGAGCAAGGAAACCACACTATCCTATGTTCTCCCAGATGACGTCTAAGGGCCCTAGGGTTGCTCCCTCCGCTATATAGCAAAATTTGAATACTCCCTTATGTACAGCCAGAGGAACAAACATTAAAGCAGGTAAAGAATGTAGATGACAGGTACACAGAGCTTCAAGTGTGACCGATGTTTTAATCAAGGCCAACAAATTAGCTGGGCTTTGCTCGTAGTGGGGCACACTGAGGTCCCCGTAGTGTAGAGCTTTCGGCAGACAGCAGGACACATTTTGTAAAGCGGACTTGCCAAGGGCGACATTTCCATGATTGCTGGGGCAGAACAGAACCAGAAGCAGAACCAGTGAGAGGGGGTTCTGCTGTTGAATGGGCGGAGCAGGGATGGAGTAGGGGCAGAGCAGGAAGCTGCGGAGACACTATATAAGAGTACCAGCAGTAGACCTTGTCTCAACTGCTCCACTGCAAGACAGCTGGGTCTTCAGAAGTTCCTGCTCCAATCTTGTTTCTGACTTTGGTGTCTGTGCAGAAGAGACGATGAAGAGCATCGCCTGGCTATGTGTTTTCGGAGTGCTCCTTGCAACTTTACTCCCTGGCAGCTGGGAAATGGCTGTTGAATCGGGGTAAGCATAATTGGGACATGTATTATTGAGTTGGGATGAAAATTTTTCAAGGACGCAGAACTGGGATTCTAACATGATGGGTGTTAAATTCTATGATCTCGCCCCCAGAGCGAAGAGTGTAGCTAGTTTGCAGAAATGCAGGAATACATATTTGTCTGCTTTCTGACCAGGTTGCAGCACAGAGAGTGCCAATGGATCACTTTTTCTTTTTAAACTATCTTTCTTGAAAGACGTGCATGTTATAATATGCCACTCTTTGCTCTAGTCAATCAGGGGAAGTATGCACTTTTCAAAAATGTGGACCAAAAGCTGCCCCTTTTCCATTTCAGATGCACACTATTCTCTCTCGAATGAAAAGAAAGGCAGGTTGCAAATAACAACAGGAGGCAGGAAAATGGTTCTGAAATCCCTGTTTTTGCTACAGGATCTCCCATCTTATTTAACATCTACCGTATTTCTTTGATTGTAAGACACCATCAATTGTAAGATGCACGCTAATTTCAGTACCACCAACAGAAAAACAAACAAACACCTAAGATACACCCACGATTCTAAGACGCACCCCATTTTTAGAGATGTTTATATGGGAAAAAAAGTGTGTCTTAAAACCGAAGAAATAGGGTATTAGCTTAAGCTATTCTACCAATGACACCCTTATCTGGACTCAGATAGCCTAGCTGCAGTTATCCAGGCTCTGCCAACACCTCATCCGGGTTACTGCAATGTGTTCTATGCAGGGTGACCAACTGTCAAGATTTCCCCTCCCCCCTTCCATTGCTACAATCGGGGCCTTAATGGGGAAAGTGAGTCATCCTGGAGCAGTGTAGAAAAGGCCCCGATTGGAGCAATGGTAGGGGTTGGGGCGACAATGACACTCTCTCCAGGGGAGGAGGGGAAAGTGTGCATCATTTCCCCTCACCACACTCTTGGTGACCACCATTCGCATGTCTGGGGGGGAATTACACACTTTCTAGAGGCCTCGGAAAGCGTACTTTCCCGTAACTCCACCCCATGCCACCGGGTGCCCTCTTTTTAAGTTTCTCAAATTTGGGCACTCTAGTGATACATGTGGCTCCCTTAAGCTTTCTTATTATATTCTATGCTGTACTTATGGTTTTACTTTTTCTGAACCACGCAGAGAGCTTTGGGCATTGGATGATATGTAAATGAAAAAAATAGCTGCATAAAACCACTGAGTGGAGTTAGCAGCCAATTTGGAGGACCGAGTCATCGATCAGTATGCTGATGATACACAGCAGCAGGCCTGTTCAGACAATGCACTACGCCATGGTTAGGCCACTAACCCATTCACAACAAAAGGTTAATGAGTGTGTTTAAACTGGAATGATGTAGTCACCATGGTTAGGAATGGTTCACATGATATGCTAAGTCATAATCAGGGTGACCATATGGAAAAGAAGACAGGGTTCCTGTAACTTTAACAGTCATATGGAAAAGGCAGTTTCAGCAGGTGCCATCTGTATGCATGCAGCACCCGTGGAATTCTCTCATCAACACAACGGTTAAAGCTGTAGGAGCCCTGCCCTCTTTTGTATCTGGTCACTCTAGCTAAAGAGGGCAGGGAATTTCACCAGGTGCTTCATGCATACAAATGACACCTGAAGAAATTCCCTTTTCTATACAACTGTTAAAGATACAGGAGCCCTGTCCTCCTTTTCATATGGTCACCCTAGTCATAATGGTTAGCTCAGAATTCTTGACCACTGTGGCCTAGTGGGTCATCTTGTTGTCCCTTAACCAGGGATTTAAAGGCCCGCTTCCCCGGTGCGTTAATAGGCAATCAAACACACGAGGCTGGAGAATACACTTAATCCATTTACTTCCGATACTGCAGTATGTGGGTGCTCTCCGGTTCCACAAGATGGAAGCACCCAGAACAAAGGAATCTCACCGTATATATAGGCCCTGACTACAAGAGGGTGTTTGTCTCTTTCTAACCCTTCTATTGGTCAGTTCTGGATTAGCAAATTAAGGCCGGATCTACACTAGTCTTATAATGTTGCTAGTGTCCCTTTCTAACGTGGTTCTCTGTATCGGTTCTCTGTAGCTGCAACATTACTGCAGGGCACATTGTTAAATCCTTTGTTGGTGGGTTTGCTCCGCCCACTGCCTGCCTCATTCATAGCCAGCAGTGCAGGGCAAGTCATAACCACACACAAACTCCCTCCCTCCCAAAACATCTTAACACAAGTCCTGGGGAATTGCCTGAATGTACAGGAGCCAGCCACTTTGCTGAAGCTAAGCTGGGTAGGGCCTGGTCAGGGTTGGGATGGGAGACCGAATTTAAGTTTTTTTTAGCAGCAGCTGCATTTAAGCCCCGCTGGTCATGAGTTCTGGACTTTGGACCTTGTTAATTTTCCTGAAGGGAGCTACAGCTCCTTTGCAAAGAGGGGGGAAATGTTTTTTAAAAAATCATAAAAAATCAACCGATGACCGAATTTGATTCAAATTTTAAGGCAGGA
Organism: Elgaria multicarinata webbii; assembly: GCF_023053635.1. NCBI lineage: Eukaryota > Metazoa > Chordata > Lepidosauria > Squamata > Anguidae > Elgaria > Elgaria multicarinata. Next base: position 26,910,804 of record NC_086173.1, read on the forward strand.
TGCATGGGAGTACTTCACAATAAAAGCACATTCTATGCTGGAAAACTTCTGAGTCCTTTGCATACAATTGTCAGTGATTGCACAGTATAAGGCTGGTGTGATTTATCTGCTGTAGCAGATAAGATAGCAAACGGGGCGAAGGAAGGAGAACAGGAAGTGGGCAGAGCAAACTCAGCAGCTCTGGGTTGCGAGAGGAGAATTACCTGTATAAGGAAGTACATGAATCTGCAGCCACGCTGGAACTAAGAAACAGAACCTGTAAGTACGACTCATTTACAACGTGGGAGACCCAGGGTCACATGACACTATGCGTCACAGTAACCCATTCAAGACGTTAGAATAACACCAGTGTAGATTCCCACTAAGTTACATTCAATTTTCAAGTTAAGGTGCACTATCTCAACGAGTCATAGGTTACATTGGATGCTCTATTGGTCAAAAGTTTTTCCCTTTGTCTGCTAGGATATGATGTCCACTAAGGAATGCAAATCTGGCATATAGCCACATGTAGCCACCCTTTGGCAGAGAAGCCATCTTTAACCCTTGGCACATTACATTCATCAGAGAGATGAAACCTCTCACTGGAGACATCAATCTGAACAGGGTCCGAAGGGATGATTCTTTGAAAGCAGGAAGTTAAGAGAAAGCTACTAGCTAATCAGTATTGGGAGGCTGCATGCCAAGAACAGTTTCAGGAAGTCAGCAAGGACTGGGTGGGATGGAAAGGGGATGAAAGGCAGCTGAGATTTCCACCTTTCAGCTTGGTGCACCTGGTATGGCAGCTATCCTGAATGTGACCTGGAAGAGGGGGCATTAGGTCAACCTCCCCCTCCTGCAAGGTCAACAGCCGAGAGTGATCAAGCATCCACCAACAAGCCAATGATGCTAGTGTGCTACGGGTTGCCCGTTCCTGGATGAGGATGGCACCCATGGCTATTGGGCAAGATCACCCTCCCATATTCTTCTCTTGCTTACACTACCCTCTCCGTGGTGCTTCCAGACTTCCAACTGGTTTGACACCTGGAGGGTCAGCTGCAGAAGCCTGTCTTCTAGTGCCCCATCCTTCTGAAGTTTAGAGGGTGACAAAAGGGGGAGGGCCTTTTCAGTGGGGGATTGTAAAGCCCACTCCATGATGGTATTAATTCTGATTTCTCAGGTTGTCTTCAGAAGACTCAGAACAATCTGACTGGAAAGGGAAGCGAGAGGCTGAGGAATGGTCAGTGGAGCTACAGGATTATCAAGTGAAGGAGAAGCGAGAGGCTGAGGGATGGTCACTGGAGCTACAGGATTCTGGAGTGAAGGGGAAGCGAGAGGCCGACAAGAAGGGGAAGCGAGAGGCCGAGGAATGGTCATTGGAGCTACAGGATTCTGGAATCAAGGGGAAGCGAGAGGCCGACAAGAAGGGGAAGCGAGAGGCTGAGGAATGGTCAATGGAGCTACAGGATTCTGGAATCAAGGGGAAGCGAGAGGCCGACAAGAAGGGGAAGCGAGAGGCTGAGGAATGGTCAATGGAGCTACAGGATTCTGGAATCAAGGGGAAGCGAGAGGCCGACAAGAAGGGGAAGCGAGAGGCTGAGGAATGGTCAATGGAGCTACAGGATTCTGGAATCAAGGGGAAGCGAGAGGCCGACAAGAAGGGGAAGCGAGAGGCCTACCCGAAGGGGAAGCGAGATTCTGATGAAATGTTTGCCAGTGACTATGCAAACTATTTGGTTGCGAGGGCCGCTGATGAGCTGTTTATCTAAAACAGGTAAGACGCATTGCTCATCCACTGAGGATGACTATATCCTCAAAGCACACACACAAAAATGCCAACTTAGGTAACCAGAACGTCATTTCAAATCCTTGACCATAACGACCCCACCTCTGGCTGGGGAGGAAGAAAAGATCAATTCACCTAATGCAGCCTTCCCCAAGCTGGTGTCCTCCAGGCATCTTGGACACCAAGTCCTATCAGGCTCAGCCAGAAGGACCAATGGTCAGGGCTTTGGGGAGTGGTAGAAGGAAAGTCCAGGAGGCCACCAGGCTGGAGAAGGATGGTCAAATCGCATGGTGCTCCTTCCCTCCAGGCCAGCCAGCCAGCCCTAATCTCAGATGCTCAAATTGCCCTTGGGGAGGGAGACGAACTTCAAAGGCAGGAGCACAGGATGGCTTCTAGCAGAGGTGGGTGTCCTATGCTAGGCTACAGGGCACCCTCAGAAGATAGCTTTTTTCTCGCCTCCGTGTCCTTTTTTGTGATTGAGATTTGTTCTTTGGTCAGAACTTTGGGTGCCCAGAAAAGCAGAGTCAAGGCACTCCAAACAAGAAAACCTTCTCTGATCCATTTTTTGCAAAGAGAATTGGGCTGAGAAGCATGAATTGCACAACGTGGACCTGCTTACATGAGCACACGCACACCCAGCCAGGGCCATAAGCTGACATTGTGCGGGGCAGGCAGCAGCAGATGCAGCAGCAAAGTGGCTCCTTGGATGCCAGAGGCCCACCTGGCTTCCCGCTCTTTCTCCCCTGCTGAAGCGGCAGCATCAGCTTCTCCGTGGTTCAACTCACCATCATGCCCAGTGGGAAATGCAGGGAAGGGGGGGATGTGCATTTTCGACTACCACGGAGACCTCTTCTTCTGAACGTCTGACAGTGGATCTATTAACTGAGATGTATTCAATCACCTTGTTGTTACTTTGGCTCTTGTTTTTTGCAGCTTACCTGGTCTATATATCCCTTGGGATATGGAAGAAGGCAGAGCTGATGTTTCTTCAACATTTTGAAGAAGAGACTCCAACAATACATCACCTGTCTTTCTTTCCAATTAGTGAGCTACAAAGGCTTACTTAATTAAAACAATTGGTCATGCAAACATTGGAGTTGTCTTGCTTCTGTTTTCCCGAGTTTCCTGTGAGCTTTCGCTGTGGGGCAGCAAAACACGATATTGGAAGCATTCTGTTTTTAAGCAGGACACAGATTCCAAATGGAGAGAGAAGGCACACAGTTAACAATGTGTGGGTTGTTGAGAGACGAGCGGGAGTGAGTGAACGTGCTGGATCCCGCAAGTGTTCCTGTCCCACAGCAGTCACCAACCCAGGGTTGTTTATTGTGGCACTGAGTTCAGACGTCAAGGTTGTTGGGGGACGGGTTTGGGTTGTTATGCTGTGCAAACTGCGCCATTGTCTGAGATGCAAATCCTTCTGGATGAATGGTGCAAGGAGGTTGAATGTTGCTTTGTAGAGAGAGCTAATTCAGAGGTAATGTACCTGGTGCTCTCCAGATGATTTGGACTACCACTCCCATCAGCCCCATGCAGCGTGGTCAATGGGCAAGGATCATGGGAATTACACTCCAAAAAGGCAAGTAAATGGAGACATGATAGAGGGGTACAAAATATTGCCCTGTGAGGAGAAAGTGGGTAGAGAGACGTTTTTCTCCCTCTTACATAATGCTGATAGAAGGGAGATTCAGGACAGATAAACAGAAGTCCTTCGCTGCACAACCACAAGATGTATTAATGGCCAGCAGTTTGGTTGACTTTAAAAGAGGATGAGACAAATTCATGGAGGAAAATGTTCTCTATGGCTACTAGTCCTGACGACTACATTGTATGTCCATTATTGGAGGCAATATGACAGTTGACACTAGTTACAGGGCAACGCAACTGGGCCGATGCAATTTTACACATTTCTAACTTGTGGGTTTCCAAGAGGCAGCTGATTCTCCACTGTGAGAGCAAAATGCTGGGCTAGATGGACCTTGGTGTGGTCCAGGATGGCTCTGCTTACATTCGCATATTATTATTTCTGCACAGCATCACACTGCCAATCAAGCAATGTAGCAAAAAGCAAAATATATAATATAAATTTCATGCACCGGGTTCAAATGGTGGTGAAATTAGTTTAGAATGCCACTCCAGCAGACTATTCAAGGGCCAAAGTGAAAAGAAGACTAGGCTGGAGACATGTGTGAAATGTCCAGGGTTAGGTGGTCTAGATATGGTACTGAGGAGAGGTGCAGAGCAAATTGTGACCCTGTGGCTACTGGGAGAGTAGTAGGAATACACGTGGCTGTCTAAAAGGACTGCCCATAAGACCATTAAGTTCTGGGTCTAAAATTATCTACTTGCACCACTGGCTGGGATGTTCTGAGACACCCTGAGGTGAAGCGGATCAGGTCTGAAGCGGATCAGGTTACCTCGGGTCAATTCAGTGGGGGTGACCATAGGAAAGGAGGAAAGGGCTCCTGTATCTTTAATAGTTGTATTGAAAAGGAAATTTCAGCAAGTGTCATTTGTATATATACAAAGCACCTGGTGAAATTTCCTCTTCATCACAACAGTTAAAGCTGCAGTTGCCCTGCCCTTTTTAAAATCTGGTCACTCTAGTATAGCTGGGATGTTGGGAAACATTGTACACAAATAATTGGTTGCTAGTTCAAATCGTCACAGCTGATCCTCCTCCCTGTTTTCTTGACATGCCCAGATGGGGAGAGAACCTGTTGACCTTGCAAAACTCCATTATCCCATGATTCCCTTAGTAATGAATCCTGGGACATTCCTGCCACGTATTCCATTGTCTTTAACTAATCCCTGTCCACCACTCCTTCCCTGGTTCCCCCCCCCTTCGCAATGTCCCCTGGGACATTCCTGACCCACCTTGCCTATGTGGCAGAAACTTTCCCATTTTTACCTTCCCTTCCCAAATTCCCACTGGAGCGTGTGGAAAGGAAGGTGAAAAAGAAGCCCCCAGCCCTCAAGATGGTGCCTGACATTCCTCTTGATGGGCAAGCTTCCCACCTCTTATTTCTCTCCCTGGTTTCCCGCTGAGCTGTGGGAAAGGAAATAAGAGGTGTGTGTGTGTATGCCAGCTGCGCAAGCAAGTGCCTGGTGATTTAACCAGCAGCTAGGGCTTGTCCTTTACACCTGAGTAAGCAACCTTACCCAAATAGATAAATGGGACTTTTCTCTTCTATCTGGGAGTAGAAGGTTTATTCTACTCGTCTAAATCACTTAGAAATCACCCAAGGATGGCATTTGGGGAAAGGGAAATGAGGGATCTTTGAAGAAGGAGGGGAGAGAAGAGATGGGCGAAGGGAGTAGTGGGAAATCAGTTATTTTTCCATAACACTCGTGCATGTACCCTTCTGACACAAACTTCTCAGCAAAGGGGAAGGTGCTTAATTTTTCACTCATTTCCTTCAGATGTGTCAGGATGATGGTGCGGGCCCACAATTTAGTGCAATTAAGATGGAATCCAGAAAAAATAGCTCTAAACCCATTCTTTTCTTTTCACAACCTGATGAGGCCTATTTACTGTCATGGGATTGAATTCTTTGAGCCCCATTGGGTTGGGGGAATTGCAGAAGAATTCAACAATTCTTCCCTCTATGGAGTCAGTCTAAATCAAATACCCTAAAAGATGCAGACATGACTGCAACACTCAAGAGAAAACACCAGTGGCCCATCTTTTGTTGACTTTTGGTATTCTGTCGGAAAACACAGAAGCAACATTAAGGAACTGTGTAATGCCACAAAGAGCTTTATGATGGAAAGGATCCAGCACTTAGGGAGAAACATGCTTCTTTTCAAATACCGGGCAGATAGGAAGCGTCAGAAGTGGTCGCCATTACCTCTCCACCTTCAACTATTCAATCGATGTATCTTTGAAGAAAATAAGGAGTTGGTCATAGTGATGTATAAATAATATAACAACCTAGAATGTCATCTTCCGTCTACAGCCAGAGGAACAAAAATTAAAGCAAATTAAAAAAAAGCAGTTGGTAAATAGAGCTTCAGGTGCTTTAATCAAGACAAGCAAACTATCTGGGTTTTGCTCATCAAGGTCCCCCTAAAGTAGAGCTTGTGGCATATGGCAGGAAACCCTTTGCAAAGTGTTCTTGCCAAGATGGAGACGTGCTTCCATGATGACTGGGGCAGAACAGAAGCAGGGCCAGAGGGAGAGACTTGTCCTGAGGAATGGGGGAGAGCAGGGGCAGCGGGGGAGGGAGCAGAACAGTATGGGAGGGCTTCAACAATCCCTGTCTCAACTGCTGCACACCTGGACTCGTGGGTCTTTAGAAGTCACTGCTAATATCCTTGTTCTGGTGTGTGCTGAAGAGAAGATGAATAGCATCCCATGGCTGTGTGTTTGTGGACCGCTCATTGCAACTTTCTTACCAGTTAGCTAGCAAATGGCTGATGAATCAGAGTGATGTTCAGCTGCCCTAATATGCATTTAAAGTAAATATATGCAAAGTTCATGGTATTTATTATGCATAAAGTTCCAGGAAGTAAGTAGGCCTCAATGTACTTAAAATTTCTATGTACAGGTTGAGTATGAAAGTAGAAGGGGTGTGTGTGAATGCCTGAGTGCTGATTGGATAGTGGCAGGGAAGTGCTTGGATTGGCTCTGTGAGAATGGGAGAAGCTGGAGAAATGTAGCTATATATAGTCTGGGAATAAAAGAAACCCCACAAGTTATGGACTGTGTGATGTTTTACTGCATGTAGCTATGTTGTTAGGTGTAATATGAAAGTTTATTAAGGTTTGCAGAATTTAAAGAAAGTACTCACTGTGTGTTTGTAGCAGAATGGTAAGTATGAAGCCATAGAAGGGGGAGTGAGTGCTGAATGGAAGGAGAGTGCTGATTGGATGTTTGTGTGGAGCGTCTGAATTGGCTGTGAGAAGGGGAGGAGTCGGAGGACTGTGTGATATATATGCTGCTGCTGAGGAGAGAAGGTAGGGAGTGGAGTGCTGTGAGAAGAGAGTATATGAGAGATAGGAAGGTTCTGTGTGTTTGTTATTTTGGTGGATTAGAGTGTGGGAGAGAGAATAGAAGGGGTAGAGTAGGTAGGAGAACCTTAAGTTATATTGTGAAACATTGAAGAGAAATTACCATTGGAAATGGTTACGCATTGTACTTTGAAACCATACACTTGTAAACTGAGAGAAACCATTAAGCTTTTGAACCTGCATTTATGTCTAGGGTGACCAACTGTCAGGATTTCCCCGGATTTGTCCTGGTTTTTGTTCTTTCCATGGTGTCAGGGGGGATTTTCTATAATTTTCAATAATGTCCTGGAATGACACACCTTCCTCTTTAAGGCTGCCATTAGCATGGCAGGAGGGAATGACATGCTTTCTTGAGGCACATCATTCCCCCACCCCAAGCTCCAATTGAAGTCTTAAAGGGGAAAGTGGGTCATTCGTGGACATTATAGAAAAGGGCCCAATTGGAGTGAATGGTGGTGGTGCAGAATGAAATCCTTTCCCCTCCTCCACTCCAATCGGGTTCTCTAAGGTGGCGGGGGAATAACATACTTTCTGCAGGACTCAGAAAGCTGCTTCCCCACACACACACTAGGTGTCCTCTTTTTTGGTTTCCCAAATATGGTCACCCTAGTACTATGACTGTTGTGGTTGTTTATTATGTTATAAAAAATAAAGAAATGGTTTTATATAAGTGTAAGTTCCTTTTTTAGTATTTAGTATATTATTATAGTAGTTGTGTGCCTTTGCTACTCATTGGTTGCTATCGTTTACTTTCTGTGAACCGCCCAGAGAGCTTTGGCTGTTGGGCAGTATAAAAATGTAATAAATAAATAAATGTGACCGAGGCCACGCCCCCTTGGGGGCCGGACATGTTGAATTGGCACCGCCTTGGGGGTGGGCATGTTGGGGTGGCCACGCCTCCTGAGGGCGGCCATTTTGTCCTCCTTTTTGGTTTCCAAAATATGGTCACCCTATTTATGTCTTATTATTAAATTACATTCATTTACACCTGGTGTGGTCATTGGAGTACCTGGGAAGGATACAGGTCGATCTATGGTGGAAGCAGAAGGGAGAAGTTTGGGGTGAGGGTGCTGTATAGCTGTGGGGCCTAAGCTAAAGTAGGTGCACCTCAGTAATGGATTTAGCATCTCAAACCCCTGACAAAGGCACCTGAGCTGGGCCCTTTGGGGTCAAGAAAGAAGAAAGGTGATCCAGAGTAAACCCAGTGAAGGGTGGTTGTCACAGACTGGTCATTGGATGGGCCAGAGATATCCCAAGCAGCGGAGCCTGACAGTTCGATGAAGCGGTAAGCTTTTTCTCAGCTCCTGATCAGGAAGCCTAAAAGCGTATTTATCTCCATTTGATCGGCAAAATATTTAAGTAAAACATTACAAAAAGTCTTATGAAATCTTTCTGCATTTGGAAAAAGTAGAAACGTCTCCCGGAGTGCTGTGAAATGATTTATAAGATCTACTTTCATTTTCAACAGTCTTAACAGCTTTCAGCTACTTCATAAGGGAGAGTTTCTTAAAGCTATAAATAACAGCTTTAAAGGAATGCAGAGACATTAAGAAGAAGTAAATCAATCATTATCTAAGAGGAACAAATTAGTCGCTCTAAATATTTACTGAGGCAAAGGAGGGGTTGCGAAAGCCCGTGGGGTGTTGATGCGACTGACTTCCGCCTAGTGAACTGAAGGAGTGACGTGAGGCTTGATGCCAAGAAAATAATAATAAAAGCAAAAATCCAATTTGGTCCAGGGCAAAATCACATCCTTCTGATAAATCAGCAGCTAGACTGACTAAGGTCGAGGAAGGGAAAGGTAGTGGGAGTGTGCAGGATTTAGACGGCTCATTAACGGATCTTCAGCAGAGCAACAAAATGGCAGCCAAAGCTGGCACTGAGCCAAAATCAGCATTTGATGATTTTCAAATTAAGATGATGGAGTTTATTATAAGCAATAACGAAACAATGCTCCAGGAAATGAAATTGATTAAAGAAGAAATTATTAAAAATATGCAAAAGCTTCAAACCTCAGTAGTAAAAGTTGTGAAAGACCTGGCAGAGACTAAAACAGAACTTAAGCAAATATCAAAACAAGTGGATTTGAATCAAAATATCTTAAATAATTTTTGTAATGGAGATAGGAAAGCGAGAATAAATAAAAAAGGTGGTATACAATGCAAAGAAAGAGGAGGGTTAGGACTTCCAAACATAAAATTATATTATGTAGCTAATAGGCTAAGACACATAGTAGAAAGTATGATAGGATTAGGAGACCTACGTTGGCTGGAGGATAGAAAGGCAGCAGATAAAGAATGGAAACTGGAAAATATATATTTTTAGAGAATATAATAAAAAATGGGGGGAAGAAATAGAGAACTCCCTCTTAAAAAATCACTGGGAAATATGGCGTGTATTCAAAAAGGATTTACTTCCAAGTATTTCCCCAATAACACCAGTGATAATGTTATGGAATTTTCCAGGAAATTTAAAAGATAAGCTGGGGAAAATTTTAATAGAGAGGAATATAATGAAGCTAAAAGATTAGTTAAGGAAGATGAACACTCGAGAAGAATTAGAAGAGGCATTATAGAAGAGGCATTAAAGGAGAAAAATTTATTGTGGTTAAATTATTTTCAGTTAGAACAATGGACGATGAAATGGTTGAAGGATAAAGGAGAGTGTAGAGTAATTACAAAATTTGACGAGTTGATTTTTAAAAGAGAAATTGAGAAAGGGGAAAATAAAATGATAAAAGGGCTAATGAGTGAAATATATAGATTAGTTGGGAAGGGGCAGACAGAAAATATGGGTAAGATGGTGTGGGAAACAGATTTGAAGGTACAAATAGGGCAACAGAGCTGGGAGGGAATATGGAGACGAAGAGTGTTGAGAAATATGTCAGTGAGGATAAAAAAAAATTATTATAAGATCATATGGAGGTGGTATCTAACCCCGGTGAGATTAAATAAAATAAATAAGCTGAACTCAGAAAATTGTTGGAGAGGATGTCAAAAAAAAAAAAAAAAGGAACGTGTTTACATATGTTTGTTCAAAAATTGTGGAAAATGGTGTTTAATGAGATAAAAGAAATTGTCGGAATGGAGATTGAAGAGACACCTACAGTGGCATTGCTATCATTATATGGAGAATTAAACTGCAATAAAGAAACAAAAGAACTGATAACAAATTTGCTGACAGCAGCAAGGTTAATCATATCTAGGAACTGGAAGTTTCAAGGAGATTATCATGTTGAAGATTGGTATAAAGAGATATGGGATATTGCTATTAATGATAAATTAACATGTAATATAAAAGTAAGAAGAGGGATAACAAAACCAAATGATTTTGAGGGAATATGGAAACAGTTCCTAGAATAGATTCTATCTAAGGGAAGTGGGAAACCACCTCCAGAAGAAACAATGAGATTTTGGAAACAGGAATAGATCCCGGGGTGGGGGTGGGTGCTCTTTATGTTATATGATTATGTTAAAACATTAAATTAGAAAATTTACAAGGTTATTCAATTTTATGTATTATGTTGTTTTTTTGCCATTGTATTGATGTATGCTTAAGTTTTGAAAAGAATAAAAAAACTATTAAAAAAAAAAAAGATATCCCAAGCAGTCACCACTTACTGCTTGTCAGGGCTGGTGTGCCAGAACGTAGAAGAAAAAGAGTATAAAATCAAGGCACACCTGGAACCTCTGTCAATTATAAGCAAGGCCAGTAGAGAAAGACCATATGTAGTTAGGGAAAAGGTGGATACCCTAAACTATGCAATAATCTATGAGCATACCAAGAAGGCAAAGACAGTTGATGTGAACATGTTGAAACCTTACAGGACCAGAGAGGAAAGTGGGTTGCAAATATCCCTGTGCTTTAGTTTCTGCTAGCCGGTTGGGTATCCTTACTATCTGGCTACCCAACCTGCTAGCAGAAACTAAAGCAGAGACAGAGGGTTGGACCAAGTCACTTGGAAGAATGGAGTGGAAAAACCTGTGCAGGCTATGATTCCAAATGTTCTAGAACAGCACAGGAGGGTGTTTAGTAACAAGCCAGGGAGAACCAACTTAATCAAATATGCCATAAACACCTGAGATCATCCACCCATCAGGTGCACACCTTACAGGGCTAATGGAAAAGTTTTGGATACCATGCAGAAAGAGATGCAAGAAAAGATAGCATTAAGCATTATGGGAGGGTCCAAGAGCCCATGGGCCTTCAGAATAATCCTCGTCCCAAAGTAAGAATATATCCGTCAAGAGAGGAATTGGGCTAAATACCCCCATTGCCTTTCTCAGCAAAAAGCTGTCCCAGAAGAATAAAAATGAATGTTGTGCGATCGTGTAGGTGCTGATGAAGTTAAGGCCGTACGTATGGGGATGCAAGAGCCACGTACGGATAGATTACAAGGGATTAATATGGTTGGAAACCATGCACAACCATAACACGATGCTACAGGAGTACCAGGCTGAGTTAAATATCCTCTCTGAATTGATTAACGACTTTATCCTCTCTGATATTGGGAAAGTCTACTATCTGAATATAACATCTTCCAGGAATATAGATGAAATGATTGTCTACTATGGAAAACTGATAGCTACCCTATGCTGACATAAAAGAGGGATGGAGTCTATTGTATCAGGATGCTTGAAATAAAGACACAAGATGCTTCTGGAATCTGGTGTCAAAAGTTTTATCAGATACTAAGGCTTCCAGCTGCTGTATTCCGGCAACGGCGTGGGAGAACCGCTTTGCTGAAATCTTCCTTGACCCTGATAGTGAAAATCTAGTTGTAATTGAAAAGATAGACGATTTACCCAAGTGGCCTGGTGTTCATCCAAAAGAGATTAGTGATCTAATTAGCCAGCTCAAAAACAAAAAAGGCCCTGGACCTAATAGTATTCCATCAAATGTCTTAAAATGCAATGGGAGTTCGTGGGCCTCACTTTTAATTCGAAGTTTCCTATTTTACTTTATGCAGATGATGCTGTTCTCAGTTCAAAATGCTCCTTACTCTGATTCTTCAGCCGTTGAATCGTAATTGTGTTTTAACCTGTTGGGTGTTTTATTGTGGTTTTAATTTTTGTGAACCGCCCAGAGAGCTTCGGCTATTGGGCGGTATAAAAATGTAATAAATAAATAAATAAATAAATAAAATACTGCTCTAACAGTCAGGAAGTTTTTCCTGATGTCCAGCCGGAATCTGGCTTCCTTTAACTTGAGCCCGTTATTCCGTGTCCTGCACTCTGGGAGGATCCAGAAGAGATCCTGGCCCTCCTCTGTGTGACAACCTTTTAAGTATTTGAAGAGTGCTATCATGTCTCCCCTCAATCTTCTCTTCTCCAGGCTAAACATGCCCAGGCTAAACATTCACTGAATTCCATTTGGTAGCTTATTATACACCCAAAGAAATCACTGTACATCTTTGATTATTGTAATAATATTCTGTCTGTTTTCAAAGTGAGGGGTGAGTGTGTGTATGTTCGATCACCTCTGCAAAGACACACAACTGCCAGAGTTAAAAGGTCCATTAATGATTGTAGCTTGGGAGGAGTGCAAGTTTGTACTCGTGTACCACGAGGACATTCCTTAACAATGGGTAGAAAATGAAAAGCACAATCTTATCTGGGTTCTCTCAAATCTAGTAAATAAAGTTTGAGAGTGACATAGTAGTATGCGACGAGATAACAGCCTGTAACAGGCTAGACAAGGTGAGATCCCGGCCATCAGTTACATCAAGAGGTGGCAATGTTGTGCTGTCCAGAAATAATAATAATAATGGATGAACGTAAGAAGAGCCATCTAGCCCAGCATTTTGTTCACACAGTGCAGAATCAGCTGCCTCTTGGAAACCCACAAATTGGAAATGTGTGCAATGGTATTGTCCCAGTTGTGTTCCCCTGTAATTAGTGTCAATTGGCATATTGCCTCCAATAATGGATGTACAATGTAGTCATCAGGACTAGTAGCCATGGAGAGCATTTTCCTCCATGAATTTGTATCATCCAAACTGCTGGCCATTAATACATCTTGTGGTTGTGCAGCGAAGAACTTCTGTTTATCTGTCCTGAATCTCCCTTCTATCAGCATTATGAGAGAAGGAGAAAAACGTCTCCCTACCCACTTTCTCCATACAGGGCAACATTTTGAACCCCTCTATCATGTCTCCATTTACTTGCCTTTTTGGAGTGAAATTCCCATGATCCTTGCCCATTAACCATGCTGCCTGGACTGATGTGAACTGTAGTCCAAAACATCTGGAGAGCACCAGGTAGGTTACCTCTGAATTAGCTCTCTCTACAAAGCAACATTCAACCTCCTTGCACCATTCATCCAGAAGGATTTGCATCTCAGACAATGGCGCAGTTTGCACAGCATAACAACCCAAACCCATCCCCCAACAACCTTGATGTCTGAACTCAGTGCCACAATAAACAACCCTGGGTTGGTGACTGCTGTGGGACAGGAACACTTGTGGGATCCAGCACACTCACTCAATCCCACTCATCTCTCAATAACCCACTCTTTGTTAACTGTGAGTTCTTGAGACGTGCTGGTCAGTGCCTTCTCTCCCCGTTTGGAAACTGTGTTATATTTAAAAACAGAATGCTTCCAATATCACGTTTTGCTGCCCCACAGCGAAAGCTCACAGGAGACACTGGAAAACAAGCAAGGCAGCTCTAATGTTTGCATGACTTCAATTGTTTTAATTAAGTAAGCCTTTATAGCTCACTAATTGGAAAGAAAGACAGGTGATGTATTGTTGGAATCTCTTCTTCAAAATGTTGAAGAAACATCAGCTATACCTTCTTCCACATCCTGAGGGATATATAGACCAGTAAGCTGCAAAAAACAAGAGCCAAAGAAACAACAAGGTGAGTTGAATATATCTTGGTTATTAGATCCCTGCTCCTTTATCAGGTCATTGTCAGATGTTCAGAAGAGGAGGTCTCCACGATAGTCAAAAATGCACATTTCCCTCCAAATTCAAAGCACAACAAATTTTACCCTGGAAAAAGCAATGCCTCAATAGCACAGCCATTGCTGCTCTGCTTGCTATGAAGAGTGATGTTGAGTCATGCAATGTTTTGTGAGCTTCTTTCTACACCCTTGAAAATAAAGCTCATTCAAATATTTATTTCTCATATGGCGGCAAAGAAAACCAATGCTTCCCCGTCTGCCATTTTAGGAACCGGCTGATTCCTGTCTCCTTTCTCCTGGGGTGAACTGTTACCATGAGTGGGAAGAGGCATCCTGGGTCTAGAGATGCCTCTTTTCCTTCCGTCCGTCCCTCCCTCCCTCCCTCCTGCATTTTGTTGAAAAATGAAAGGAGATGCAGCCTGGGTCTTCATGGTGGGTTGTCCTCCTTCCATGTGGGATTGTGGGAATTGTAGTTCAACTCCATTTCCAGTAGTCACAGGCATTTCCCACTGGGCATGATGGTGAGTTGCACCACAGAGAAGCTGGAAGTGCAGCTTGAGCAGGGGAGAAAAGGGGGGAAGCCAGGTGGGCCTCTGGCATCCAAGAAGCCACTTTGCTGCCACATCTGCTGCTGCTAGCCCCGCCCCAATGTCAGCTTACTGCCCTGGCTGGGTGTGGGTGTGCTCATGTAAGCAGGTGCATATTGTGCAATGTATGCTTCTCACCCCGATTCTCCTTCTTGGTTGGAGTGCCTTGACTCTGTTTTCACGGCACCCTAAGCTCTGACCAAAGAACAAATCTCAATCACAAAAAAAGACATGGAGGCGTTAAAAAGATTTCTCCTTAAGTTGCTCTGTAGCCTAGCATAGGACACCCACCTCTGCTAGAGGCCATTCTGTGCTCCTGCCTTCGCACTTCGCCTCTCTCCCCAAGGGCAATGTGGGCATCTGGGCTTAGGTCTGGCAGCGATGGAGGGAAGGACCACGATGCCATTCAGCCCTCTCCCGCCTGGTGCCCTCCTGATCTTTCCTGCTACCACTCCAAAAAGTCCTGACCATTGGTCCTACTGGTGAGCCTGATAGGGCTTGGTGCCCAAACCTTTTCCTTCCTACACAGAGCTAGTAATTATCAAGGATTTTAAATGACATTCTGGTTACCTAACTTGGCATATTTTTTTCGTGCTTTGAATAGATATCCATCCTCAATAGGTAAGAGTTGAGCAATGCCTCGTACCTGATTTAGACAAACAGCTCATCAGCGGCCCTTGCAACCAGATCATTTACATAGTCACTGGCAAACATTTCATCAGCCTCTCGCTTCCCAGGTCTTTTCACAGTCTGTCGCTTCCCAGGTCTTTTCACAGTCTGTCGCTTCTCATTCACTCTGAATGTTTCTGAGTCTTCTGAAGACAACCTGAGAAGTCAGAATTAAGACCGTCAAGGGTTAAGGCTTCATGATCTACCACTGAAAGGGCCTTACCCCTTTCGTCACCCTCTAAACTTCAGAAGGATGGGGCACTAGAAGATGAGCTTCTGCAGCTGGCCCTCCAGGTGTCAAACCAGCTGGAAGTCTGGATGCACCACAGAGGGGGTAATGTAAGCAAGAGAAGAATATGGGAAGATGATCTTGCCCAATAGCCATGGGTGCCTTCCTCTTTCAGGGATACCACTGTTGTTGGGAATGAAAGCCAAGGAGGGCTCCAGGAGATTTATCAGGGTCTCACACACCCTGTCTTTCTACAGACACAGGTGATCCATTGGCAGTGTCTGCAACCCGGGGCAGGATCTACACTACTGCTTTTAAAGTGCATCAAAGCAGTTTGAAAGCGTTTTGAAAACTGTATATGCAGTGTGTTGTGGGCCCCAACAGTTGTCAAAACTGTTATAAAGTGCTTAGAGCGCTTTAAAGCAGTAGTGTAGATCCCCCCTGGTCAGAAAGCATACAAAATATATATTCCTGTGTTTCTGCAAATGGGCTACACTGTTAGCTCTGAGGGTGAGAGCATAGAATTTAACACCCATTATGTTAGCATGCCAGTTCTAGGTCCTTGAAGAGTTTTCATCCCAACTTCACTATACGTGTTCCAATTATGCTTACCCCGATTCATCGGCGGCCCTTGCAACCAGATCATTTACATAGTCACTGGCAAACATTTCATCAGCCTCTCGCTTCCCAGGTCTTTTCACAGTCTGTCGCTTCCCAGGTCTTTTCACAGTCTGTCGCTTCTCATTCACTCTGGATGTTTCTGAGTCTTCTGAAGACAACCTGAGAAGTCAGAATTAAGACCGTCAAGGGTTAAGGCTTCATGATCTACCACTGAAAGGGTATATATATTCCTGTGTTTCTGCAAATGGGCTACACTGTTAGCTCTGAGGGTGAGAGCATAGAATTTAACACCCATTGTGTTAGCGTGCCAGTTCTACATCCTTGAAGAGTTTTCATCCCAACTTCACTATAAGTGTCCCAATTATGCTTACCCCGATTCATCAGCCATTTCCCAGCTACCAGGGAGTAAAGTAATGAGGAGTCCGAAAACACACAGCCAGGCGATGCTCTTCATCTTCTCTTCTGCACACACTCCAAAGTCAGAAACAAGGTTTGAGCAGGAACTTCTGAAGACCCAGCAGTCTTGAAGTGGAGCAGTTGAGACTAAGCCTGCTGCTGGTACTCTTATATAGTGTCTCTGCAGCTTCCTGCTCTGCCCCAACTCCACCCCTGCTCCACCCATTCAACTGCAGAACCCCCTCTCACTGGTTCTGCTTCTGCTTCTGTTCTGCCCCAGCAATCATGGAAACACACGTCGCCCTTGGCAAGTCCGCTTTGGGAAATGTGTCCTGCTAGTCTGCCACAACCTCTGCTCTAGGGGGACCTCAGTGTGCCCCACAGTGAGCAAAGCCCAGCTAGTTTGTTGGCCTTGATTAAAACATTGGTCACACTTGAATCTCTGTGTACCTGTCAACTACATTCTGTACTTGCTTTAATGTTTGTTCAACTGGCTGTACATAAGGGAGTATTCTAATTTTGCTATATAACAGAGGGAGGAATCCTAGGGCCCCTAGATAGGCTAAGCTCTTTTCTGAAGACGCGTCTATCCCACCACCCATATAACAAAGGCCGTGTAAAAAGCACTGTGCTGATTAGGCACCCTAAATAATAATAATAAAAAAACCAAGAAGATGCTGGGATCACAAAGTCTCCAGCAGCAGATCCGTTAGCAATCTCTGTGTTGGATTGGGCTTTCGTTGCAAGGATCTTCCCCTCAGAAGACCCAAGGCTTCCCCTGTGCAATTGCCTGGGCTCAGTCACATCCTTTGGCAGAGGGCTCAGAAGCCATTGCTTTCCTTTCCTTTCCCTCCTGTGTTTCCCCACTCTTTCTTCTGCCTCTTCATTGTTTTTGCCCCTGAACGTCTGGTAGGGAAAAAGAGAGAGGATAGCTGCAGGAGGCTTTTGGATTACTGGCACTAGGATGTCTCCGTCTGGAAGCCCCCTCAGTCCCGTTTTCCTGCTGCTGCCTGCTGCCAAATGAACTTGCAGAACCCCTGCCATGGTATGATGCCATTTTCGTGGGTCTCGAGGGGATATGGCAAAAGGAGGACATACTTGTTAGCATGAAGGAAACATTGTTGATCATGTTGTGACTGTGATTATTTAATTTATACTGCTGTGTGTTGGCGCTTGTAGTTCTCCTCCATCTGTTCTCCTCTATCCGTTCTCATTGCGTCCCCCATGGGGAGGAGAGGGCCTCTTCCTCCTCCTTCCTGTAGACTAGGGGAGGGCCACCTCTGATCTGTGGCCTTAATGCGGCTCATGGCATTGCTGAATCCAGCCTATAGGGGGTTGGGCATCCTCTGTGGGTCTTGCCACCCACTGCCCAAGCGCTGCCCCCTGGTCTGGGAAGAGGAATCCCCTTGCAAACTCCAGTCCCTGATCAGAGAAAGGAGGGGAAATCTGCAGATGGAAGGAGCCCTCCTCACAGTGTGAAAGGTATGATGGGAGCCCAACCTTTCCCTTCTCCATGTCCACCTTGCCTGCTACTGGGGAAGGGTCTGGGTTTGAAAGGCATCTGCATTGCGTTTGAGACAAGTGGTTTGGTTTCAATCGAGGGCTGTGCGTATCCTCCAACTGTACCCGTACACTAGGTGCAGCATCTACCTTTGCAGACCGTGTACCAGTTTGCTGATGCTTCCCTAATGTGTACGTGTTTCTGGAACATCTCCTTCCCAACCGAACTTCCTTGACTAAATAATAGCTTCCTTTAACATTTTGTTCCATACAACATCTAATCAGAGAATCAGAGAATCATAGAATAGCAGAGTTGGAAGGGGCCTACAAGGCCATTGAGTCCAACCCCCTGCTCAATGCAGGAATCCACCCTAAAGCATCCCTGACAGATGCTTGTCCAGGTGCCTCTTGAAGGCCTCTAGTGTGGGAGAGCCCACAACCTCCCTAGGTAACTGATTCCATTGTCGTACTGCTCTAACAGTCAGGAAGTTTTTCCTGATGTCCAGCTGGAATCTGGCTTCCTTTAACTTGAGCCCGTTATTCCGTGTCCTGCACTCTGGGAGGATCGAGAAGAGATCCTGGCCCTCCTCTGTGTGACAACCTTTTAAGTATTTGAAGAGTGCTATCATGTCTCCCCTCAATCTTCTCTTCTCCAGGCTAAACATGCCCAGTTCTTTCAGTCTCTCTTCATAGGGCTTTGTTTCCAGACCCCTGATCATCCTGGTTGCCCTCCTCTGAACACGCTCCAGCTTGTCCACGTCCTTCTTGAATTGTGGAGCCCAGAACTGGATGCAATACTCTAGATGAGGCCTAACCAGGGACGAATAGAGAGGAACCAGTACCTCACGTGATTTGGAAGCTATACTTCTATTAATGCAGCCCAAAATAGCATTGCCCTTTCTTGCAGCCATATCGCACTGTTGGCTCATATTCAAGTCCAAGATCCTTCTCATTTGTAGTATTGCTGAGCCAAGTATTCCCTATCTTGTAACTGTGCCTTTGGTTTCTATCTCCTAAATGTAGAACTTGGCATTTATCCCTATTAAATTTCATCTGGTTGTTTTCAGCCCAGCACTCCAGCCTATCAAGATCACTTTGAAGTTTGTTTCTGTCTTCCAGGGTATTAGCTTTGCTCACGTGTCAGGTGGGGGGTAGTCGCCGTGATCCATAAAAGTTCAATCTTGTTCACAGGGAAACCGCTCCACCCTTGGATAGGCTATGAGGTTCTGCACCTTGTGCTGGGCCGAAGAGATGGATTGGAGATACTATTGGTGTACCAGCCACCCTGCTACCCCATGGATTCCTGACCAAGCTGGCTGAGGCAGTCTCGTATGTGGTGCTGGAAAACCCTAGGTCTCTGGTCCTGGGAGATTTCAATATTCACGCTGAGGCTGTCTTAATAGGACCAGCTCAGGACTTCATGACCTCCATGACAACCATGGGGCTGTCTCAGTTTGTCACTGGCCCAACACATAGGGCAGGGCATACCCTTTATTTGGTCTTTGCCTCGGAGTGTGAAGGGGGTGGTCTGGATATTGGGGGAATGGAAATTACTCCGTTGTCATGGTCAGACCACTTCCTGGTGAAATCTGGTCTCACAGTGCCAGTCCCTCCCTGCAGAGGTGGGGGACCCATTCAGATAGCACACCCACGGAGAGTTATCGAATCTGAGTGATTCCTTAATGCTCTGTAGGAATTTTCAGGAGCCAGTGCCAGCGATTCTGTTGAGGCTCTTGTCGCACTATGGAATGGTGATGTGCGAACGGCCTTTGACACAATTGCTCCCGAGCGCCCTCTTTGACACTGGAGCTCAGAAGGCTCCATGGTTTACTCGGGAGCTCTGGGCAATGAAACAGGTCAGAAGACAGCTAGAGTGTAAGTGACATAAGACTCGTCACGAAAGTGACCAAACACCCGTGAGAGCATACTTACTACGTGCCTACTGCATGGCAGTGAAGGCAGCAAAGAATGTTTACTTTGCTGCCTCCATCGCATGGAGCCTGAGGATGTGGACAAGATGCTGGTGTGAAGAACCAGGGAGTTGTGAAGTGTTGCTAAGTCTTAAATTGTATCGGTTTTCCTGTTAGGGAGTGAATTATCGTGTGATGGGTAGATAAGGATTAGTTTGATATGTTTTATGGTTGGTATCTGGTGGGATATGTTTATGACCCGGCTGGCGCCAGGACCTGGCTTTGGTATGTGGGAAAAGAGTAGGAGTTGAGATTCCGGAGGCCGGAGCTTCCCAAAGCCCCAAGGTCAGTTAGAGGCCTCGCACCTGCATGCTATCTCCTAGTTGAGCTAATTGGACCTGGTGTGTGAAAAGATCAAGCACATCTCATCAGGGAGGGGGGGCTGGAGCAGCCAGGAGGAATAAGAATAAAAAGGGTAATTGGATTAGGATTCGAGGTCTTCGGCCCGGGGCGACGAAGAACGTCAGAGGCAACCCAACCGGGGTGCTTAAGGAAAGTTAGGGTTTTGATATGTTTTAGAGTCTGGTTTTCTGGGACAAAAGCTAGCCACTGTTTGGCTGTAGAAGGGGGGGAGCCTAGTGGTGTGGCTGCATGCTTTTTAGATGGAATTGTGGTTAGTTATACCTGCTTTAATTCTACCTCATCCACTCCCCTTTCCCCCTCTTTTCCCTTTACCCCCCCTTGTCTCCCCTATTGCTGCTACAGGCCAAGGCCTTATGTGTTAGTTGTAACTCCTATGTATTAAATCTTGCTTTGGCCATTTCGGTGTGTCTGTGTGTCTTTATTCCAGAACTTGCCGGTCCCACGAACGCAGGGTACTAGGGCGGGCTGGGGAGTGTGGAACCCCTAAGCAGACCCAGTGGGAAGCTCTGATTGACTCGGGCTTCCGTTACATGGTGGCTTAGCGGTGGGCTGGAGACCGGAATTTTTGGAATAAAAACGGTGTGAGTGGGGGAATAGGAGGTCTAGGAAAACCAGACAGAGTTTGAGGCTAGATAAGATGCAGGCTGCAGCAAGTGAGCCTGGGAACACAGGGGGGGTTACCACTGCTGCGAGTCCAAGTGTGCCGGAGGGCTTGCTGGTAATGATAGCCGACACGGCAGGAAGCCCGCCATTGTCAGCGCCGCCGTCGGAGGCGGGTGAGGAGGTCGGTGCGACGGGAGAGGTGTCAAGATGAGCAGCGGATGCTGGCCCTATGTTGGAGCAGAGTCTTTGGGACACCGAAAGTGGAAGCGACCAGGAGGAGTCGCAGAGGGAAGCCGAGCACCGCCGGTGGGAACGGAGAAGGAGGAGGCAGCAAGATGAATTCCAACGACAACAGATGGCCGCTATGCAGCTGCAAATGAGAGCGTTACAATTGCAGCTGCAGGAGAGAGAAAGGGGCTGGCGGGCCATGACTTTTGATCGGAAATTAATCCCCACTTATCGCCCAGGGCAAGATGCTTTCAGCTTCTTCGCGATGTTCAAAACAGCATATGACGATCAAAATGTGCCCCAAACTCAGCGGATGGCTGTTTTACAGGCGCAGGTGAGCGGGGATTTGGCGGATGTGTTGGGCACGATCCCTAAGCAAGATGTCCAAAACTATGAGAAGTTTAAGGAGACGGTCCGTCAGCGTTTTGCCTTATCTGCGGAAAGTCGCCGCCAGAGATATAGGGCGATTAGACTGGAACCAAAGGAGACTTGTGTCGCGTTAGCAGACCGGATCACGAGGGCTATGAACCAGTGGGCTGAGGCGGCGAAGTTTAAACCCCTCCCTCCTATGGTAGAGGCCCTGAATATGGAACAATTTTATGCTGCTCTCCCAGAGGATTTAGCTGCGCTGGTGAGTGATCATCGCCCAAACACCCTGCGTGCTGCGGCCCTGCTGGCTGATCAGATGGGAGTGTATCGGCGCAAAGAAGCGGGCCGAGCTAGCTTGCCTAAGCGGGGAGGCGGCGGCGCTATGACAGTTACTCCGCCGGCCAGTGGAGCCAAGAGTGGGACGGGAACCACGGCATGGCCATCCCGGGGTGAGCGTCGGAGAGGAGAAGGAAACCCCTGGGCGACGTCCACACCGGTGACATCAGGCTGCTTTTATTGTAAAGAGGAGGGCCATCTGAAGAGGGATTGCCCTAAGCTGGCAGCGAGGAAGCATGGGGAAAATCCGGCTGCGCCTAAGGTGGGCAGAGTCCATGCCCTTCCTGTTGGAGGAGGGGACGAAGGATCTGACTGGGAGACCGAGCAGGGAGTGGGGGAAGGTGAAGAGGCGGCTTCTGGTCCTCCCTCCCCGCGGGCGAGACGACCCGGTTCGGATGAGGCGGCGATGACCCTAACCCAGCCAGGGCAAGTGAAATGGAGCCAGTTACACTTCTGTAAGTCTATTAAAATCAATGGGATTACGCGGTGGGGTTGGCGTGATACCAGCGCATCCCTGTCCGCTATAGACCAGAAATATGTTAAGCCGGACCAGATGCTCCCCGGGGCGAAAGTACACCATAACTCCCTATAGTTCCCTCCCAGTTTCTTTACCTTTGGCTAAAATTCCCGTGGAAAGGAGAAATGACTTTTCTGGTGCACAGAAATTCCCTACTAGGAAATGATCTTGCCTATTTGGCAGCTAAGATGGGGGCGGTTACTCGGAGTCAAACACGCCAACAGCAACCGGAGCAGGGAGAACAGGAAGCCCCCGGGAGCAGCGAGATCGAGCAGGTGCGGGAGGAGGAAGAAGCAGGATCTCCCGGCTTGGTGGAAACAGAAGTGGTTGCTCCCCTCCCCAGCAAAGCTAGCCCCATCCAGCAATCCGCGATGGAGACGGCTGGGAATACCTCCGGGCTGGGGGAACTGGGCTCCAAAAAAGCCATCAGCACCGCCTAACGAAGTGATCCATCCCTGACGGGGTGTCGGGAGGAGGCTGAACGTGGCATTGTTGCCGTTACCCCTCAACATGCCACCCGTTTCTTTTGGCAAGGTTTTTTTTTTCTGTATCAAGAGTTTGCCCCAAAGGGGGCTGGACAGCGATGGACAATACAGCGCCAGTTGGTAGTGCCCCAAGGCTTTCGACAAACGGTGCTGCAATTAGCCCATGCTACGGTTTGGGGGGGGGATATTTGGGGATGAAAAGAACTCGGGACCGGGTCTCTAGAGATTTCTACTGGCCCGCGATAGCCCAGGTGGTGAAGGATTTTTGTCGCTCCTGTGATACCTGCCAGCGGGTGAGTTTCAATCGGGACCACCCGAAGGCGCCTCTACATCCATTGCCGGCCATAGAGACACCCTTTGAGTGTATTGGGTTGGATGTGATGGGACCCTTCCCCCCCCCCCCCCTACCAAGACTGGGAAGCGGTTTATCTTGACGGTGATTGATTTCTCTACTCGATATGCGGAGGCAATTGCCCTGAGGTCCATCACTGCTGAAGTTTTGGCTAAAACTCTGCTGTCTGTCTGTTCCCGCCTAGGAATGCCCCGGGCTGTCCTGTCGGATCGTGGGCCTGGGTTTGTTTCCCAGCTGCTGTAGAAGATGTGGGACTTGGGCGGTGTGGAGCATGCTTTCTCTGTTCCATATCATCATCAAACTAATGGGCTGGTGGAGAGGTTTAATCAGACGTTGGGGAAAATGGTGCAGGCGTTTGCCGTGGAACATCCTACAGACTGGGACCAAGGACTTCCTATGCTGACTTTCGCATATAATGACACAATTCAAGAGAGTGTCGGGTTTGCCCCGAATGAGTTGATGTTTGGGAGGTGGGTACGTAGCCCCCTCACCCTCCTTCGGGAGGAATGGGAGGGTAAGGTGGAAGGTAGCCTCCAGTCTGTGGTTGGGTTTATGCAGAAGCTTCAGAACCTGCTGAAAACCATTCGGGAGGTGGCACAAAAGAATCTGGGGGGTGCCCAGGAGGCTCAGAAGGTGTGGTATGATCGGGCGGCCCGAACCCGTGTATTTCAACCGGGGGATCAAGTATTAGTTCTCAAGCCCGTGAAACCTGACAAGTTATCTCTTAAGTGGGATGGCCCTCTAGTGGTTAAGTAGCGCTTGGGCGATATGAATTATTTGTTAGCATACCCAGGGACTAACCGACAGCCCAAGGTGTTTCATGTAAATATGTTAAAACTTTATGTTAATCGGCAAGATTTTGTGTTTGGACTAAAGGGGGAGGTGGAAGGGCCCATGGATTTGTTGGAGGAGTGTCAGAAGGCGGAGGGGGTGGAATGTGTAGTATTATCCCCCTCTCTTTCGACAACCCAACAGGCGGAGTTGAGACAGGAGGGGGAATTTCAGACTCTTTTTTCCAACTGCCCAGGGTGAACCTCCCTTGCTAAGCACTCCATCTATACTGGAGATCATCCCCCCATTCGGTCATTGCCTTACCGGGCTGCCGGGCAGCATGCTCTTGATATTGAGCGGGAGCTCCAGGAGATGTTAGCCCTGGGTGTGATTAGGCCTTCGCAAAGTTCGTGGTCCTCCCCCGTGGTCCTTGTGGCCAAGGCCCAAGGCCAAGGGGTGCGTTTCTGTGTGGATTACAGATGTGTGAACCAGTTGACCCAATTGGATCCTTATCCTATGCCCCGATCGGACGCTCTGATCGAACAGCTCGGGGGCGCGAAGTTTATTACCACTCTGGACTTGACCAAGGGCTATTGGCAGGTACCCTTGGATGAAGGGGCTGTGGAGAAATCGGCTTTTGTGACTCATAAAGGATTGTTTAAGTTTACTGTGTTACCCTTGGAGTAAAGAATGGACCTGCTACATTTATGAGACTTATGGATGGGTTATTGGATGGATTGGGGAATTTTGCCTGTGCCTACTTGGATGATTTGGCGATCTACTCTCAGACTTGTGGGGAGCACGTGTCCCATGTGCGGCAAGTGCTACAGTGCATTCAGAAGGCCAACCTGACCGTAAAAGTGTCAAAGTGCCAGTTTGGATTGGGGGAGGTGGTGTACTTGGGGCATCGGGTGGGGGGAGGTAGTATTAAGCCCCTGGAAGCTAAAATTCAGTCTATTCGGGACTGGCCCGTGCCGCGGACCAAGAAACAGGTCCAATCGTTCTTAGGTCTTGCAGGGTATTACCGCCGGTTTGTGCCCCATTTTAGTACAGTGGCCACCCCCCTTACAGATTTGTGTCAGAAGCGTAAGCCAGTGCAAGTACAGTGGACCCCTAGCTGTCAGCAGGCCTTTGATTTGCTGAAGGATCGGCTGATGACTGCGCCCATTTTGTTGGCCCCTGATTTTCAGAAGGGTTTTGTGTTGCAGACAGATGCGTCAGACACGGGGGTGGGGGCAGTGTTGCTACAAGAGGGGCCAGATCAGCAGTTGCATCCAGTGGTGTATTTGAGTAAGAAGTTGTTGCAACGATAGAGAGCGTTGTCGACTATTGAAAAGGAGTGTTTGGCCATTGTTTGGGCCCTAGGTAAGCTGAGACCTTATGTTTGGGGACGGCCTTTTAAGCTCCAGACCGACCATTCCCCTTTGTGTTGGCTGTCTCGGATGAAAGGGTCGAATGGGAAGTTGTTGCGTTGGAGTTTAGCTCTTCAGGATTACAATTTTGAAGTGTCCCACATTCGGGGCCGGGATAACATATTGGCAGATGGGCTGTCCCGGGCCTATGGGGCTGAAGAGCAGAGTTGAAGACAGTAGATTTAGGATTTGAGATGAGGGTCTTGAGGGATTATCCCTCAAGACTCATCTTCCAAAAGGGGGCGTGTGAAGAACCAGGGAGTTGTGAAGTGTTGCTAAGTCTTAAATTGTATCGGTTTTCCTGTTAGGGAGTGAATTATCGTGTGATGGGTAGATAAGGATTAGTTTGATATGTTTTATGGTTGGTATCTGGTGGGATATGTTTATGACCCGGCTGGCGCCAGGACCCGGCTTTGGTATGTGGGAAAAGAGTAGGAGTTGAGATTCCGGAGGCCGGAGCTTCTCAAAGCCCCAAGGTCAGTTAGAGGCCTCGCACCTGCATGCTATCTCCTAGTCGAGCTAATTGGACCTGGTGTGTGAAAAGATCAAGCACATCTCATCAGGGAGGGGGGGCTGGAGCAGCCGGGAGGAATAAGAATAAAAAGGGTAATTGGATTAGGATTCGAGGTCTTCGGCCCGGGGCGACGAAGAATGTCAGAGGCAACCCAACCGGGGTGCTTAAGGAAAGTTAGGGTTTTGTTATGTTTTAGAGTCTGGTTTTCTGGGACAAAAGCTAGCCACTGTTTGGCTGTAGAAGGGGGGGAGCCTAGTGGTGTGGCTGCATGCTTTTTAGATGGAATTGTGGTTAGTTATACCTGCTTTAATTCTACCTCATCCACTCCCCTTTCCCCCTCTTTTCCCTTTACCCCCCCTTGTCTCCCCTATTGCTGCTACAGGCCAAGGCCTTATGTGTTAGTTGTAACTCCTATGTATTAAATCTTGCTTTGGCCATTTCGGTGTGTCTGTGTGTCTTTATTCCAGAATTTGCCGGTCCCACGAACGCAGGGTACTGGGGCGGGCTGGGGAGTGTGGAACCCCATAGCAGACCCAGTGGGAAGCTCCGATTGACTCGGGCTTCTGTTACAGCTGGCATCCCACCACATGCTCTCTTGACCTTTGCCTGTCTTGGCTTCTTCAAGCTAGCTGTGGGAAACTGACCGACTGGGTGAGTGGTGAGTGGTGAACGCATCATTGCATGATAGGGTGGTCCCTGCTGCTTTGGAGGAGGCATGCAGGAGATATTGTTGATCACGTTAAACATGCATTGCGATTGTGATTATTTAATTTATATAACACCATCTGTATGTGTGACACTTTACAGAATACAAGCAAACAGGTCTCTGCTGCAAGGAGCTTACAATTTGAAGTTAACAAGTGGGACCTGCCACAGACTGTTGTGATGTGTCTCTGGGGTGCCCCACTCTACTGCTGTGGTGTGTTGGCACTTGTGGTTCTCCTCCATCTGCTCCTCTCTCTTCTCTCAGTGGCTCACCATGGGAAGGAGTGGTCATCTTCCTCCTCCTTCCTGTACACCAGGGGAGAGACACCTCTGATAAGTGGCCCTAATGTGGCTTTTGGCGTTGCTGACTCCAGCCTATAGAGGGTTGGGCATCCTCCATGGGCCTTGCCACCCCTTGCCCAAGCACTGCCCCCTGGTTTCAATCGAGGGCTGTGGATATCCTCCAACTGTACACGTACACTAGCTGCACCGTTTGCCTTTGCAGACCATGTACCAGTTGCTGATGCATGCCTAAATGTGTATCTGCTACTGGAATATCTCCTTCCCAATAGAACTTCCTCAACTGAATAATAGCTTCCTTGTTTGCTTTGTTCTGAATAAAATATGATGACTTTTGCTCATATGTAAATTGAAATGCCATTTTCCCATGAAACACTGAAAAACACAGCATGCAGAGATTTTTGTTCTTTCTCAACCAAAAATTTTAAGATATAGGAGGATAGAGGAAGGAGGATGGGGAATATCCCAATTAAAACCATATCATGAAGCCTATCAGCTTAGACACTTAGGCCTTTGCTAGACCACGGGTTAGCTCGGGATGAACCCCTGGCTTACCCCTGTGCATCCAGATGTTGCACAGGTGCTCCCAGGCTCAGGCAGGGGTCAACCCTCTCTTGCCCCAGGGTAACGGGCTCCAGTTGTAGCCCGGTATTTCTCACAGCCTCAGGCTGAGCCTGAGACCGTGTTCGTGTAGACTAGGGTGACCAAATGTCCGGATTGGCCCGGACATGACCGGAAATCCCGCCCCCAAGCAGGATCCGGGGGGAGATTTCAAAATCCCCCCAAATGCCCGGGAAAATCGGGGCCCTGGCCCAGCCCTGCGTCCCCCAGCGACACTCTCCCCTTTTCCTCTATGGTGGCGCCAGCGCGTCAGCACAGAGGAGTAGACTGGCGTCGCGGGGGGGAAGGAGCTGGGAGACACGTTCTCCGAGAACGGGCCTTGCAGCCCCCGCCCCCTGGCGACGCCCTCCCCTTCTCCTCTGTGCTGGCGGGGAGGAGCTGGGAGACCCGTTGCCCGCTCCCAGCATGCACCGAGACCCAGCGGAGGAGAGGTGGCTTCCGGCTGGTGCCAGCGGCGCTTTCTCGGAGTGGGCAGCAACAGCAAAATGGAGGCCAGGGCGCCAAATACGAGTTTTTGAGAGGCGCAGGCGGGTGCCGTCATCATCTGTGGGGTCCAGAGGTGCAGCAGCTTGTATGAAGTTACTGCTCCTGGCGGCTTCGCAATACCGGGCTGCACACACCCAGCTGAACGCAGCGCTGTTGCAGCGGAGCCTGGAGGTGAGCACAGTGAGATTTACTTCTGAGTAAGCATGGATCGGATTGCACCATAAATTGCTGCTCCTTCTCTAGCTGCTTGACAGGAGGAAATTCCATAGAGGTGTAGGGATGGAGGTAATGCTGCACCCCTTAAATCTCTACCGGTTCTATAGCTGATAGGCACACAATAAACCTGCCAACAAAAAGGGACTTAAAGCACTCTGTAAATGCACCTGAGTTATGGGACCTGCTCCCTTGGGAGTCTCTTCTCATTTTCTATTAATAGCCATGCATCAGGTTACAAGAATGTTATTTCAAAAGGTTTTCAGAATCATTTGAGTTATGACATTATGTTTTGCTGCTGGTATTTAGATCCTGAGTGGGGTTTTTTTTGGTGGTGGTGGTGGTGGGCTGTTTTGTTGCTGTCTCTATTTTTATGAATTTTAAAAGTTTGCCTTTTGAAGTTAAACACTGGCATACATGTCTTAAAGACAGCTTGTATTTATCTGAGAAGTGAATCTGAGCCACATTTTGCTTAATTCTATCCCTGACCCACCCTGGGGTGGAAATAGGGAGAAGTGAACATTTAATTTTTATACTATGGAAGGGTAGTATAAACATGGAAGGAGTTGCTTGTAAATACTGTCCTTTGGTAAGTCTCCTAGTAATGCAGTTTTCATAAGCTCAGAGTCCTTGGATCTTATCATACTTTATTTTATTAT
This sequence comes from Elgaria multicarinata webbii, assembly GCF_023053635.1. Lineage (NCBI taxonomy): Eukaryota > Metazoa > Chordata > Lepidosauria > Squamata > Anguidae > Elgaria > Elgaria multicarinata. Next base: position 26,939,391 of record NC_086173.1, read on the forward strand.
GGTCTGTTTTAAATTGAATGCCATGTTGATAATTTCTACCTTTAATTGAAAGGTAAATACAAACATTTTAAACACTGTTTATTGTGGATAATTTCATATAGAACGTCTTCCAGCTCCCTGATCCTGTCTTTACATTCAAGTGTTAGAATTTTCCATATAAATGCAACAGAATTAGGTGAAAAATCCATGTTCTGCTACTTTGTGTAGGTAACTAGGCAGAAGTGACCCATGTTCAGGTGCGTTCTCAAAATCTTTATTATCCAATTGAAACATTTTTGGATGATAGTTTTAACTGTTTTAGAAGTAGGAGCTGTTTTAGAAGTATGATTAAGCACATACACAGTACTTAGTATGTTCTGGTTTGTGCATAATACCAATTTATGGATTGTGTAAGAAACATTCTTTATTGAAATGTTTTTTGATGGAAGAGAAGAATAGAGGAGCCTTATTGACTAGCGCATGGTTTGTCGTTCTGGTTGGCACATTGGGGAACGTTCTTGTGTTATTTATTTATTACATATTTATACTGCCCAGCAGCCTAAGTTCTCTAGGCAGTATACAACTAAAACTATAAAATCCATTTTAAAACTTTAAAATCACATAAGACCAGAATAAATTACAGTTGAGGGAAGGCTTGTTTAAAAATATATGTTTTTAGGAGGCGTTTAAAAGTTACTACATTTTCAGCCTCCTGAACCGCACGAGGGAGGGTTTTCCAGAGGGTGGGTTAATGAAGGTGGATGGAAAATGGAAGTGTTGGTGGATGGAAAGTGGAAGGGGTGAGCGGATGGGTGGCAGTGCATGGACTTGCTGCTACATGATTTTAACTATTAGTTGTTAGGGTCGTATTACTTGTTGTGAACAAGGCCTATATATTAGGGATGTGCTCCGCTCCGATTAGGAGCGTAGAAGCAGTAGCGGATTGGCCTGCTCCGCCTTACCCAGAGGCGGAGTAGGAGCGGACCGCGGACCCCCTAGAAGCAAGGCGAAGAGAAGCGACCATTTTTCGGAGCTCCGAGTTCAGGCGGAGCGCTCCGGTCGCCATCTTGAAAACATTTCGCCATAGGATTGCATTGCGGCAAATAATCGCGCATAACTACGTTGTTTTTGAAGCTATCATTCTGAAAATTCTTGTGCACAGAGAGTCGTGGATGGGGGTCATTTTGAGACCACTCTCACCTCTCTGCGTTGTCTGGGTCGCGGGCTATATTTTTGTGAAAATCGGGTCAACCGCGCGGCTCAAACTGCGTTTTCGGCTTTTCGCCCATAGGATTGCATTGAGGGAAAGAATCGGGCATAACTGGGGGGGGGGGTTTAAGCTATCATTCTGAAAATTCTTGTGCACAGAGAGTCGTGGATGGGGGTCATTTTGAGACCACTCTCAACTTTCTGCATCGTACGGGTCGCGGGCTAGAAGTTTTTAAAAAATCGGCGGGAAAAATACCTTTTTCAAAGGGCTGAGGGGCAGAGTCAGCTCCCGGTCATGATGATCCCACAGTTGGAGGAGGGCATAGGCAAAACAGGTAACTTGGGATTCTGGGAAACTTCTCTTTCTTCATCTGAACGGGCTTTTCCCCGTGTTTTTTAAAACAGTAGCCCCACCAAATGCACAAACACAACCTGAAATCATATACTAAGCCAAGAATAAGAGATAGAAACACAGCACTGCTCCCCACCCTAACCTTGGTGAACAACTGAATCGATGTGGTGCAAGGGGATGAGCTCCCCTAGGGCATCTCATTGTGGACGTGCCCCCACTCTCTCCTGCACTGGAAGGCCATTAGAGCCTTCCAAAGAGAGTAAAATGGTGGAGCAATGCCTATCATGAGTTGAAGTGAATGGTCACTTTTCAGTGGTAGAGCAATGCCTGTTATGAGTTGAAGTGAGCGTTTTACTTCTTCTCAGAGCTGTTGGTGGCTGTCTTGAACTGGCAGCTACTTCCCCCTCCCCGGGCACGTCCCCCTATTGCTGGTAAAAGACAGATATAGCCTTTTTAAAAAAATTCTTCTTGCTGTTTATTGAGCAACACTGCTTCTTTTAATTCCACCCCTCCTTTGTTTATTGATTGATTTATTCCATTTTATATGCATTACTGGCTTATCCTTGGCTCATTTCCTTATGCCCCCAGAAATGCCAGCTGCATGCCTGCCTGCCTTCCCTCCCTCCTCCCCTGCCCACCTCGCAGGGATGTTGTGTGTGGGGTGCCCGATTTTCAAAAATTCCCCAAAAATCAGGGGATGATGGGATTGCTTTGAAACTTGGCGTGCGTGTGTATATCCCCATGAGGTGTCATGGTGCCAAACATGAGGTTTCTAACTTGAACAGAAAAAAAGTTGTATAATTTTTTAGCTTTCAATGCAAGCCTATGGGGGGGGGGGAAACGGAGCTCCGGATCCGGAGCTCCGGGCGGAGCGGAGCGGAAGTGGGCAGAGCGGGGGCGGGGCGGAGCGGCCCGATCCGGAAAATGGCGGATCTGCAAGTGAAGCGGAGCGGGGGGTCCGTGCACACCCCTACTATATATCATATGCTTCTCTCAAATGTACATTACACCTCTTTGATTCAAATGTGTCTGCTGTTTAAAGGAGCCCTGGAAAACTGCAGGAACTTCCACCTCATTGCCCCTCTCCTCTCATGTAATGCAGCCCATATCAATTGCACCAAAGAACCAAGGAGCACAATAGCCCTGGGTAAACAACATGATATCCCTTAATATAGAGACACTCTGGGAGTATTTTTTTTTTAAAGACCAGATGAAAACAGTAGCTGGCAGGCTCTCATCACAAATTGCATTTTCTAGCCCCGGGTCTAGATGTTGTCGGACTGCAACTCCCATCTCCTCTCTTGACTCTCTAAGGCTGATGGAGTTGCACTATAACATCATCTGGAGGGCCATACATCCCCCAGCCCCTTTCCAGAGTATTGCATGAATGGCAGTTTTATGAGCATGGTCTTAAATCATTTCAAATTCTGACTGCCTATCTATCACCTCTGGTGGTCTTCAACTCCTATATAAAGTTGCAGCTTTTATATTTCATCTTTTTATTAAAGCTTAAACATTTTATTATTTGTAGCCAACACTCCTTTCAAAGAAATGCTTCAGCACTGTTCTTGGTGGCTGCTATGTTGCTCCAGATAAACAATTAAGGGCCCAATCCTATGTATATTTAGATAGAAAAATGTCCTACATCTCCCAGCATTTCTCAATCAGCCATGGTATGTAGGGGAGGCTGGGAGTTGTAGCACTTTTTTCTGGCTTAACATGCATAGCATTGTGCTCCAAATTTCATTTTATGAAGTTATGGAGAGCACAAGAAAAGATCACACAGTTCTGGTTATACTGGAATGTAATAATTTTACGTTTAACTCAACTAACCTATATTTTAAAATGAAACAAGTATATTTTTGTAAATTATATAGATTGACAAAGATGACAAATATTTTCATTATAGTGTATATGGCTCAGCATAAGCTAAATAAAATACAAACTGTAACATAGACATTTTAAAGATGGGTAGAGCAAATTTATGGGGGGTGGGGAAGACTTTAGGTCTTGATTCTGATTGCTGTCACCTGGCACAGCTTTACGCCTAAGAAGGAGCTGAATCATACAGGAAGTCCTCCACACAATATATTTATGCTCGGCTGGGCCCAGGCTTCTTCCCGGCACCCGGGCCTGCACGGGGTGGGGTGGGGTAGGGAGCTTGATTCAGATCGGCCCAGGGACTTCTGAGAATAGCTCCCCTCACCTCCCCTCCCTGCTTCAAGCGGAGCCCAGGTGGACAAAGCAGCAGCCCGGTTCAGTTCATCAGGAAACAAGGTACGTGGCTGTGGCGGGCTTGCTTCCTCCCTCCTGCTTTTTATGGTTTTAAATTTTGTGTGTTAGTTTTTAACATTCACTGTTTTAAACTTTTGTAAACCACCCAGAGAGTTTTGGCTACGGGGCGGTATATAAATGTAAATCATCATCATCATCATCATCATCAACAACCCTTTTTGTTGTTGTTGATGATGGTATGACATGGTATGACATACCATATGGTATGACATGTACCATATACTGCTTTCATAACCGCTTTTATAATGTAGTATCTTGCTTGGTATAGATGTGTCATGGGCCCCAACAATTGTCAGTGCACTACAGTACCACTATAAAGCAGTAGTGTGGCTCCTGCCTTTTATACACCACTTCCATACCACTTTCATAGTGTTATATCCTGCTTGGTGTAGATGAGCCCTATGTCTTTGAGATTATGGTTATTTTACGGTATGGCTTTCTTTTTATTGTACTAGATTTTTCTGCTTCATTTGTTAATATGAATTTTCTGCTTCATTTGTTAATAATGCTCCTTCTCTTGCTGGTGATGGTGATAATGGATGCTGATTCTAATATTAATAATGCTCCTTCTCTTGCTGGTGATGATTGCTGGTTGTGGTTGTTTATTATGTTATAAAAATAAAGAAATGGATTTATGTAAGTGTTAATTCTTTTTTTAGTATTTAGTATATTATTATAGTAGTTGTGTGCCTTTGGCACTCATTGGTTGCTATCATTTACTTTTTGTGAACCACCTAGAGAGCTTCGGCTATTGGGCAATATAAAAATGTAATAAATAAATAAATGTGACTGAGGCCACGCTCCCTTGGGGGCTGGACATGTTGAGTTGGCTCCGCCTTGGGGGTGGGCATGTTGGGGTGGCCACGCCTCCTGAGGGTGGCCATTTTGTCCTCCTTTTTGGTTTCCAAAATATGGTCACCCTAGTGTAGACCGTTCCTCTGCTTTTCCTGGCTATTGCAATTACTTGTGAGTAGCCTGGAAAAGTGGCGGGTGGGGCACAGCACTCCTCAGGAGCGCTGTGCCCATCGGGGCAGGGGGAGAGATCATGGCCAGGGGGGAGAGATCGGGGCCGGGGGGAGCAGCGACATTTTTTTTAAAAAAAATCATTGCCACTCAAGTGTTCCTGCGCAGCGGCCCCTTTAAAGAAACAAACAAACAAACAAACAAAAATGGCAGACATGACGGGGCTTTCCTGCAGCCCGTCACATCTGATGTCTGGATTGGAACGGCAGCCTGCTCTACTTGTACCGCGGGCTCACCCCTCCTCCCACACAGATTCCCAGGTAGGTCTAGCAAAGGCCTCAATGTCTATAATCAAGGATTCCTAAGACAAACATTGGGTTTGTATAAAAAAAGCTTTATTTCAAGATACAGCTCTCACATCACTACCTTTCATTAAAAAAGAAATGAAAAAGGGCATACAACAACAACAACAACAACAACGCATAAGTATTATTTCTATATTAAAAGTCTGGAAATATAGAAAGGAATCATTGATGCCTGCGATAACTCCATTGATACCAATTTGTGGACACTTGGATTTTTACCTAAAAGAGAGAATGATAAACAAAAAGCCTTTAAACAACAATCAACTAGATAGATTAATGCATTATTGTACAGCTTTATTACCCCTATCTAGGACTATCTGGAGGATATCATTGAGGAATACAAATATTACATGGTAGTGTGGTATCCACTATCCACATTTATTAGAAAGCAGTACATCATACAGCAAGACTCCAGAAACTTGGCAGATTTTGAAAGAATGATAGTTAACACAGCAGAAAAAAGATAAAGGGCAAATAACTACTCTATATAGATTGCTACTTAAACTGGATTTAGGAGCACAACAAGTACTACAAACTTGCTGGGAATCTGTCTGGGCTATTAAAATAGATCAAGAATACTGGAGCAACATGTGAGGAAAAATCCCTTTTAAAGCCATGTTAGCTAAATGTACAGAAATATCGCTTAAAACATTACAAAAATGGTGCTTAACACCGTCCAGAATAGCAAAGATAGACAAGTGTTACTCACCATTGTGCTGGAGAGGATGTGCGGTCCAGGGATCCAATGTTCACATGAGGCTGTGAATGTATTCAAAGCTTTTGGACTGAAATTTTCAAAGAAATATTCATCATAATGGAAAAAACAGTAATAAAAACACCGGAATTGGCATTACTTAATAAATTTGATGGCCAAATCCAAACTATGTTACACAAAAAATGCAAATTGGGTATCTCTTAATAGCAGCATGTATGCTGATAGTTAAATGCTGGAAGGAGGCAAAAGGATCGAATATAATAGTGGTACGGTACAGTGTGGGAAATAGCACTCTCAGAGAAACTTATACAACATATGTGAGTATTAAGAGGACAAAAGAAAAAAGTCAGTTTTGCTGCAGAATGGTCGTCTTTTATTACACACACAAAACAACAGCATCAGCATGGGTTTGAACTTCCTTTAATGGCTTATGGTTACAATAGTTTCTCTGGAGAAAAAAATTATAACAAGAATTAAAATAAATAGACTTGATTGGGGATCTATCCTCCCAATTAATTAATTAATTAATTAATTATCTTTTAATTATCCTGCTTTTACTGCTTTTAAATTATATATTGTTTTTACTTGGTTCATGGTTTAATTTGTTTTCAACTGTGCATATTTATTGTTTTATACTGTATGCTTTTATCCGAGATCTTAATGATATAGGGCGGGATATAAATGTTTTAAATAAATAAATAAATAAAAGAACTGCCTAATAACAATGTTAAATTTTTTGTACTATGTATTTTATACTGTTGGTTTGTGTAGCATTTTCTTTTTCTTAAAAAAAAAGCATATGTAATCTATCATTCTTTTCATTTCTTGTTTCTGTATTATGTTACTATTTCAGTTTTTATATTTGCAATTAAAAATATTTTTTTAAAAAAAAGAAGTGGAAGAAGGGCCAATGCAGAGGGTCCCATGTCCAATCCTTGGCATCTTCTGTTAGAAGGATGAAGTAGCATGTGGTGGTGGAAACCTGTGCCTAACACCCTGGAGAGCAGCTGCCAGGCAAAGCAGGCAATACTGATACAGAAGACACTGAAACATCAGCAAGACCTACCTGGTCTAGCACGACAGAGGGGTGAGGATCTCGCAATATTTTTATTGCGAGATCTCCCCCTGTGTTTACACGCGGTGCGTGACGACCTCGGAGGGAGAGGATGTCATGCCCGCCATTTTTCCCCCTTAGAGGAGCAGAGCACATGAATGTTCGTGCACAAAAGGTAAGTTTTTAAATTTTTAAATTAATTTCCCCGCTCCCCCTACTCCACTCCTGATGGGCGCAAATGCACCCTGTGTGTGGCTCCCGGCTCCTCGCAATGAACCACGAGAAACAGGGACAAACCACGACGCCCACACACACGTTCCATGGTCTTGGGATCATCCCGAGACCGTGGAAAAAGCAGGATGAAAAGGTAGGGTGATATCCTGGAGAAAGGGAGGGATCATCCCTCCCTGCTCCCGGGATACTCTGTGCATCATGTGAATGCACAGGGACGATCCCGGGGATCACCCCGGGATTTCGCCCCGTCTAGCTATGGCCTGAGTCTAATGTGGCAAAAGTTGGCTTCCTATGTACCTCACCTGGAGGGCCAGGGTGGACCTTGGGCAGGGAAAAGCCAATGATTTTGAAGTTGATACCTGTGAGTGATAAGAAAGAAATCCAGCACAAAATCTCCCCCTAGGTCTCCTTGCATTGACTAAAATGACAACCACACTTTCCTATTATAATCCTTCTCTCTACGTCTTTCCATAAGGTCATCCACTAGGGTAACCTGAATTCAAATCCATACAATATAGTAGTTTCTTGTCACCCAAGACCTGCTGTTTGAACTCAGTTCTGCTTTTTCTGTTGGACTTTACTCTTTGATCGTGGTTTGAAGATGGACAGAGCAATCTTCTGGAGGCAGGGGTGGGAGCATCTGTGGCAGAAGGACCACTACCTCCTCAGCCCTGCAAGGCCCTTGCTGGTCAGGAGATGATGAGAGCACCAGATGATGAGAGCGCCAGATGCAAACTCCCCTTTTATTCCAGTAGCTGTAATGATGCGATGGTTACAAGTGAATTTAAAATGCAGATGGTCTGAGGGTTGTTTAATCACGGCTGGCAACAGTTGCACTGGTATTGTTCTGTCATCCCAAGAACGTAGAAGCAGTAGTGAAGCATTCAAGGAGCAGCTGGACAACCATCTGTCAGGGATGCATCAAGGTGGATTCCTGCATTGAGCGGGGGGTTGGACTCGATGGCCTTGTAGGCTCCATCCAACTCTACTATTCTCTGATACCATGGGATGCTGCTGGGTTGGGGGAGAAGAGAACTATAATATTCTTCCAGAACACCTGAGGGGATTGGGAATTGGGGGCACTGTGCTTCAGTGATTCCGATCCTACCTCTTGGGTAGATTCTAGATGGTGGTGCTTGGGGATAGCTGCTCCTCAAAGAAGGAGGTGTTGTATGGCATCCTATCCCCAATGCTATTTAATATTTACATGAAACTGCTGGGAGAGATCATCTGGAGGCATGGGGCGGGGTGCTATCAGTATGCTGATGACACCCAAATATATTTCTCTATGCCTTCAACAACTGCAACAGCTAAGGATAGAGTGTCTTCTCTGAATGACTTCTTGGAGGTGGTAATGGGCTGGATGAGGAAAAACAAACTGAAGCTGAATCCAGATAAGATGGAAGTGCTTACTCTCAAAGGCCCTAACCTGGGTTTGGAGGAGTGTCAACCAGTTCTGGATGGGGTTACACTCCCCCTGAAAGACTGCGTGCACAGCTTGGGGGTGTGTCCGGATCTGTCCAAATGACAGCCCAGATAGATGCGACAGCTAGAAGTGCCTACTGTCAGCTTCGGCTGATACGCCAGCTGCACTTTTTCCTAGAGTTGGAAGACCTAAACACAGTAGTCCTTAATGATTAGCCATGGTTTACTGTACATTTTGCATATTTTAGGATATATTTTAAAGTATTATTCTGCTTTTATTTTATTTTATCTTGTACACCGCTCCAAAATTTTCAGTGGGGAGCACTACATAATATTGTAAATAAATAAATAAATAAATAGTGCACATGCTGGTAACTTCAAGGCTCGACTTCTGCAGTGCACTGTACATAGGGCTACCTTTGTGCCTAGTCTGGAAACTTCAACTAGTTCAAAATATGGCAGCCAGGTTTGTCACCAGTACATCTAGGGGTGGCCATATTACACCAACAGTAAAATCACTTTACTGGCTGCCAATTAGTTTCCGGGCCAAGTACAAAGTGTTGGTTATTATCTTTAAAGCTCTACATGGTTTGGGTCTAGGTTACCTGTGGGATTGCCTTCTCCCATACATTCTGCCCCACACACTCAGGTCCTCTGGGAAGAATTTACTTCAGTCAGCGAAAACTAGGCTGACAACTGTTACCCAGAGGACCTTCTCTTCTGCCACTCCGACTGTGGAATGGCCTGCCAGGAGAGATTCGTCAACTTAATAGCCATAAAAGCTAGGGGTGTGATCCGCTCCGATTAGGAGCGTAGAAGCAGTAGCGGATTGGCCTGCTCCGCCTTACCCAGAGGCGGAGTAGGAGCGGACCGCGGACCCCCTAGAAGCAAGGCGAAGAGAAGCGCCCATTTTTCGGAGCTCCTAGTTCAGGCGGAGCGCTCCGGTCGCCATCTTGAAAACATTTCACCATAGGATTGCATTGCGGCAAATAATCGCGCATAACTACGTTCTTTTTGAAGCTATGGTTCTAGAAATTCTTGTGCTCAGAGAGTCGTGGATGGGGGTCATTTTGAGACCACTCTCACCTCTCTGCGTTGTCTGGGTCGCGTGCTATATTTTTGTGAAAATCGGGTCAACCGCGCGGCTCAAACGGCGTTTTCGGCTTTTCGCCCATAGGATTGCATTGAGGGAAAGACTCGGGCATAACTGGGTTGGTTTTTAAGCTATCGTTCTGAAAATTCTTGTGCACAGAGAGTCGTGGATGGGGGTCATTTTGAGACCACTCTCACCTCTCTGCGTTGTCTGGGTCGCGTGCTATATTTTTGTGAAAATCGGGTCAACCGCGCGGCTCAAACGGCGTTTTCGGCTTTTCGCCCATAGGATTGCATTGAGGGAAAGACTCGGGCATAACTGGGTTGGTTTTTAAGCTATCGTTCTGAAAATTCTTGTGCACAGAGAGTCGTGGATGCGGGTCATTTTGAGACTACTCTCAACTTTCTGCGTTGTCCGGGTCGCGCGCTAGAAGTTTTTTAAAAATCGGCGGGAAAAATACCTTTTTCAAAGGGCTGAGGGGCAGAGTCAGCTCCCGGTCATGATGATCCCAAAGTTAGAGGAGGGCATAGGCAAAACAGGTAACTTGGGATTCTGGGAAACTTCTCTTTCTTCATCTGAACGGGCTTTTCCCCGTGTTTTTTAACACAGTAGCCCCACCAAATGCACAAACACAACCTGAAATCATATACTAAGCCAAGAATAAGAGATAGAAACACAGCACTGCTCCCCACCCTAACTTTGGGGAACAACTGAAAAGATGTGGTGCAAGGGGATGAGCTCCCCTAGGGCATCTCATTGTGGACGTGCCCCCACTCTCTCCTGCACTGGAAGGCCATTAGAGCCTTCCAAAGAGAGTAAAACGGTGGAGCAATGCCTATCATGAGTTGAAGTGAATGCTCACTTTTTAGTGGTGGAGCGATGCCTGTTATGAGTTGAAGTGAGCGTTTACTTCTTAATCTCAGAGCTGTTGGTGGCTGTCTTGAGTTGAACTGGCAGCTGCTTCCCCCTCCCCCGGGCACGTCCCCCTATTGCTGGTAAAAGATAGATATAGCCTTTTTTTAAAAAATCTTCTTGCTGTTTATTCAGCAACACTGCTGCTTTTAATTCCACCCCTCCTTTGTTTATTTATTGATTTATTCCATTTTATATGCATTACTGGCTTATCCTTGGCTCACTTCCTTATGCCCCCAGAAATGCCAGCTGCATGCCTGCCTGCCTTCCCTCTCTCCTCCCCTGCCCACCTCGCAGGGATGTTGTGCGTGGGGTGCCCGATTTTCAAAAATTCGCCAAAAATCAGGGGATGATGGGATTGCTTTGAAACTTGGCGTGCGTGTGTATATCCCCATGAGGTGTCATGGTGCCAAACATGAGGTTTCTAACTTGAACAGAAAAAAAGTTGTATAATTTTTTAGCTTTCAATGCAAGCCTATGGGGGGGGGGGAAACGGAGCTCCAGATCCGGATCCGGAGCTCCGGGTGGAGCGGAGCGGAAGTGGGCGGAGCGGGGGCGGGGCGGAGCGGCCCGATCCGGAAAATGGCGGATCTGCAAGTGAAGCAGAGCGGGGGGTCCGTGCACACCCCTAATAAAAGCCATAAAGACTGATATCTTCTGGCAGGCCTACGCAGATGTTTCTTAACATGTCCAATTGTTATTTTAATATCGTATCAGTTTTACATGTTTTTTAACCAGTTTTATGCATTTTATGGTGATTTTGTATTTAATGTTGTTCCCCGCCTCGATCCACCGGGAGATGCGGGTAAGAAATAAATATTCTATTCTGTACTATGTTCTATTATGGCAACAAGATGAGACACTGCCAATCATGTGAAATCTTTCTGCAAAACTGCGGTGTTCCTGCCTTTTTCTTCTAATTATTATTTATTTATTTATTTATTTATTTATTTATATAGCACCATCTATGTACATGGTGCTGTACAGCGTAAAACAGTAAATAGCAAGACCCTGCCGCATAGGCTTACATTCTATTAAAAGCATAGTAGAGCGATAAGGAGGGGAAGAGAATGCAAACAGGCACTGGGTAGGGTAAACAGGCACAGGGTAGGGTAAAACTAACAGTATAACAGTATAAAGTCCAAACAGCATCAAGTTTTAAAAGCTTTAGAAAAAGAAAAGTTTTTAGCTGAGCTTTAAAAGCTGCGATTGAACTTGTGGATCTCAGATGTTCTGGAAGAGCATTCCAGGCGTAAGGGGCAGCAGAAGAAAATGGACGAAGCCGAGCAAGGGAAGTAGAGACCCTTGGGCAGGCGAGAAGCATGGCATCAGAGGAGCGAAGAGCACGAGTGGGGCAATAGTGTGAGATGAGAGAGGAGAGATAGGAAGGAGCTAGACCGTGAAAAGCTTTGAAGGTCAACAGGTTTATATTGGATTCTGAAGTGAATTGGAAGCCAATGAAGAGATTTCAGAAGTGGAGTAACATGGTCAGAGTGGCGAGCCAAGAAGATGATCTTAGCGGCAGAGTGGTGGACAGAAACCAACGGACTGATGTGAGAAGAAGGAAGGCCAGAGAGAAGAAAGTTGCAAACTTGTATCATATCAAAAAGAGATTCATTCCAATAATGTGTTTTGCCCCTTCCGTTCCTCCCTTCCTTTCCCCCTTAACATTAAACACTTTCAACAAATACAGGGAGGGGTGGGGAATAAACGAGACAGGAGCCGGAATAAATGACTTCATTTATTGTAGACAGATTTTAACAGCAAGTTAGATAAGCATCCGCAGCTCACCAACTTGGAAACAATGAAGAACGAAGGAGTGATGCTGATCCATTTGAAACAAAAGATTCCAGTGCTGCATGTGGGTAGACAGCATAGCCCGGGAAATGCAGATTCCTGTGTTTTTCTTTTAATCATATCTGTAAAATTGACAGATCAAGAAATTAGAAAGTGAACTGAGTTCGGGGCCAGATCTCCACCAAGCAGGCTGTGAGGCTTTGAAAATGGTTTGAAACTGTATATGGAGTGTGTCCTGGGCCCCAACAGTTGTCATTACAGTTATAAACCATTTTAAAGCAGTAGTGTAGATCCTGTCCAGATTAGGACAGGATGCACCCATTGTAAGTGTCTGGGCCTACTAAGGGAGCAGCCCCACTTCAAGACATTTTTGTTTTAGGGTGACCAGATGACCCGGAAAACCCCAGAGACCACCGGGAAAATGAAGCTTCTCCAAGGCAACCAGGGCTGGGAGTCAAATGACTGGGGAACAGGAGCATCCAGGGGCATTCAGGGATATCTGGTGGCAATGGTCAGGTCTCATTTTGCTGCTGCTGCTGCTTTTTTTTAGGAAGTACTAACAAACCTCGTGAGACTTCCAGCGAGACTTCCAGCATCCCAGAAGTATCATGAGATTTGAAATTGCCTGGGAAGGAAAGCACTGGCTGTGCAGAAGCACTAGCACTAGCAGCAGGGCCTAACAGCCAGAGGCACCAGTCCAGCAGCAGCATCGTTGTGGCAACACCGGACTGGTGGCGGTGGTGGCAGTGGCACCAGTGGCAGTGAGTGGCAGCGGTGGACCAGCAGCAGCAGAATGAGTAGCGGACCGGCGTCAGTGGTGGTGGAGAAGGAGCAGCAGCGAAGAGGTACGCAACGAAATTGGTTCTCCTTCTCCGCCCGCGGTATGCACACGGCTGCCCAAGCCTGTTCTCTCTCCTGCCTGGGAGTCCAGCAGCTGATCCATCCATCCTCCTCCCCAACCATCCTTAGCCGTGTGCTGCACGCAGTGGGTGGTGCCTATTCCAGCAGCCCAGGGCTCCCGGCCATTGCCATCCCTCAGCCGCGTTGTTCAAGTGGCTTGATTTGGGGGCATGCCTGTGCCTGCTTCAGCGCAGCCCTTTGTTGATGTCCGGACTCCAGCGACTCCAGGAGAGGAGGCCAACTGTGTAAGCTGGCTGCTTGAGCGGACGTGGGAGATGATGATGATAACAATTGATGATGAAGATTGATGACAATGATGATAATGACTGATGATTATAATGATGATAACGATTGGTGATAATGATAATGATTGGTGATAATGATAACAACTATTGGGGTTAATGGTAATAATGTGCATAAGGGTTGGGAGGGATTGGGCAGTGTAGCTTTGGCTCAAGTAAGCCATGTAATAAAGGCTTTCTTTATTACATTTCTATCCTGCCTTCCCTCTAAAGAGCTCAGGATGACATATATGATTCTCCATCCAGCCCATTTTCTCTTCATAACAACCCTGTGAGGTACATTAGGCTGAGAACAGCAACTGGTCCGAAGTCATCCAATGCACTTCATGGCTGAGTGGGCCTTTGAACCTTGGTTTCACCAGTCCTAGTCCAGTACACTTCACTGGCTCCTCCTTCCCAAAAGAGAACCATACCTTCCTATATGATGAACCCTTCAATACTGAGACATAATCTTAGCCTGCCTAGAGTAGGTGTGTCAAGGTCATGAGCAATAAGGAGATGGTTGAATTGTCAAACGCAGTACGTCTTACCCGAACCAGAACAAGCCAGGCAGGTAGCTTAAGATGTGGGGTTTCTCTTTGATGAATCTCTTTGTAGAGCTGTGAATGGGAAGGATAAGGCAATGGTTATGACATCAACAGCAGCAGTGCAATCCTTTGCATGTCTACTCAGAAGTAAGACAGTTAGACATGCTCCCAAGTAAGAGGGGATAGAATTGCACCGTAAATAGACTACATCAGCCCTGAATCACCAGACACCTGAAGCATGACTAGGGTAGCTACGTGTTCTGCTTTACAGGGGATCGTCCTCTTTTTGAATGGTCCAAGTCCAGTTTAAAGATAAAGAACCCTACGAAGGGAGCACCGAGGCCTTGAATTTGCCCGTCAACACTCAGCCCCTGGACAGCAGACTGCGTCTAGGCACACAGGACACCAGGCGCTGTGTTTTCCACTAGGGTGAGATGTATTCTACTTCTGTTTACATTACAAGAATTCTTTCTAAATTTGCATCAATACACATTCAGTTCAAAGCTGTGTGTCCTCTTTTGCCTTCTTTTTTTTGTGATGCATTTCCTCTTTTTTGTAGTGTGTAAGCAGCCATCCTAGCCTTGACTCTGCTGCATCCGTTTGTACCATCTTTCTTAGATCTGGCAGAAAACTCGTCCCTTGCTGAGTCTCCCAGAGTTGGGAATAATGAATGATCTATCAGTCCATTCTTTTCTCTCCCCTACTTTTGCTTTAGAGATGATGATGATGATAATGATGATGGTAAATAACTGCAAGCTTCAAATCTGTAGTTTAATCAATGAAATCTTGCTAAATTAGTACCCAGTTAGTGAAGAGAAGGGTTTACATATAAAGAGGTGAGGATCAAAGGCATCCTTTTAAAAAATCTGTTATTGTAGAGCAGGGGCTTAAGGGAGGCATTTGCTCCCTTGAACCCCACAGGGGGCTGCAAATCACTACCACTGAATTCACCAATGTGGTGGCCAAAATGTGGCTATTTTGCAGGAAAACAGGACATGTGAAGAGTGTTCAATTTGTTTCCAAGAAGATACATGATAGCTCAGGCGATGGATTTAATTACATGTTGCATCCCGTGATCTATACACTAGAATGACCTGCATGTACAAGTGCAAATCTACATCTGAGTTTAGTTAAAAAGGTATTCTAACAGCCTAATTTGGGATGGGGACTTTTAAAAAATTTGCTGTTATTCAACAAATGTGGAACGCTTGTTGATCTACTGTTAAAATACCCAACAATCTACCACTAGAGCTTGATTTCCCAGTTGGTCACGCCTGGATGACAATATTTTGTACTTATTTGGGAATCACTTTGGTTCGGATCCTTCTTTGTCTTTTTGCTGAACTGCACTGGTTTGGAAAATGATTCTGCAATCTAACATTAGGTGCAAAAAGAAAAGCTCATTGTCTTTTCATACCTGTATCGTTTGGTATTGATGAGCCAGTGCACAAAATCCTTGGCCTTCATTTTGTCTAAGCGTTGAGTAAAATCACTAGTAAACGTACCCTCGGAGTGGCGCTTGACGTTGGAAGTAAAACTGTGAGCACTTTCTGTTTCATAAGATTGCCACCTGTTTGAGAAACCAGGGATGAAGAGAAGTACATCCATTCCACCATATTGAGGGTGTCTTCATCATAACCCATCACATCACATGTTTAAGTCAGATTGGTGGCATATTTTAAACCAGTCAGTATCAGATACTTCAGAGGCAATGCACAAAAAACCATAGAAAAAGGTACAAGATGATTTAATTATTCTTCAGATAGGTAGAGCTCTTTGGCCATGGCTAGACGTGCCAATATCCCGGGGATTGCCCCGGGACTATTCCTGTGCATTCACACGATGCACAGGGGATTCCTTGCCCAGGGATATCAGCATAGCCTTTCCCCCCCACTTTTCCATGGTCTTGGGATGATCCCGAGACTGCGGAATGTGTGGGCGGGTGTCACGGGTTGTCCCGGCTTCTCACGAGTAATCCATCACACGCTGCGTATAGACAGAGGGGGAGATCTCACGATAACCATATCGCGAGATCCTCCCTACTCCATCGTGCTAGACCCGTTGGTCTAGCCGTGGCCTTCGTATCTAATGACCCAAAGATAATACATTTTCTATACCAACAGTAAAACCATCGAATAGCATTCTAAACCAGCCATAGGAAAAAATGTTGCTCTTTGTAGGTACCCAGACCATGCATGCAGTGTCTGTGTCTATTCACAGAGTCTATTCACAAGGGTTATTGATGTACTTAAGTTGGGATGGAGACAGGGCTCATGAGCCTGACCTCCATGTGCTTTCCCCTTCTATGTCATGTCTCGTGAAATAGGGCTTTATTGGTCATCTAAGTTGGGCACTGTCTTGTAACAATTAGGACTCGTACAATCCAACCTTTCATAAATCCTTTGAGCTCAAAGCAAACATCCAGTATATTTATTGTTGCAGTAATACATTCTTCTGCTAGCATAAATCCAGATATTCTGGCTTAACTTGGCTCTGGCCATATCTGTCTATTGTCTTATTGTATTACTGCCTGTTTTACAGGAGTGAAAAAAAGATTTCACATTTCTAAGAGAATATATATATATATATATATATATATATATATATTGCAGATTCCTACAGACATTCATCAAGCATCTCGGTCTCTACATACAACTCTGTCATATTTCTGATTCTTAAATGCTGCTTCTTACCTAGATTCATCCGTTGCGTCTTTCAAGACCATTTGCCAGCTCACAGGGAGTAAAGCTGCAAAGACCAGTCCACAAACTCCAAGCCACTGTGTGTTCTTCATCTGGCCTTCTTCACCAAAACAAGCAAATGAGTAAACAAGAAATCGAACTATCACTTTAAAAGTTAAACTTTCCTACTGGTTTAAGAGATTATATTATCATATTTTTTCCAGGGTCTCATGTATTGCAGACAAGAGGACGATACCTCAGAACCTGAAAGCAGTTTGTCAACATCCAGATGATGATCCCAGTTTTGAGCGCTATCCAATTCGACACAATCCACACACCAGCTAAGCTAAAGTAGCTGCTTTGAAGTTGATTGATTGCATAGCTATTCAGTCCAATGGAACTGTCATCACAGTTCTAAACTCCTTGAGACAATAAGGGTTTCTCCTCCAGAGAATTAAACTGTTATGTATAATACAGGCATCATTGTCCCTGGTGTGAAACACATCTCACTATTGTTACACACACACACACACACACACACACCCTATGACTGGAGAAGACAATGAAACAAAATAAATTCTTCTATCACTTCTCATATTATTATTTTTGGAAAAACAACAACAAAGGTTGATTTTAATATGATTGTCTTATGTTGCCTTAGGGTGTTTTCCAGGCAATTGTGCAGTCAACCTGCCTCATTCATGGAATTTTATGGGAGATCCAGACATCGTAATCTTCCACTTAAATCCCTCTAGTGTTTTCCCAGTGTTACTTCCAGTTTTCTTCTTTTTCAAACCCCTTCCCCCCCAATCTAGGATGATACCTCACTTTGTCTAAATAGACAACAAATAACATTCTTTCATCCTTGACTTAATAAAAAGTGAGGGGGAAATATTTTTCTCCTCTGACTTTGGATGAAAGATGGACTCAATGCCTCTTTCAATGCTATATAGATGGATTTTTTTATGGAAGGGGGATGCTGAAGAGAATTGTCTTACCTTCCAAAAGGCGCAACTTTCTCCTTAAATCCGGAGTCCCTTTCCTTTGTATGAGCAGTTTCGTGGCTTAATGCTATTCCTTACCAGTGCTTTTAAGCTTGTTAGTGGAATGCTAAAAGATGACAGGTAGGTCATTCGTGTACCTGGTTTTAGTTGGATGGGTCATTTGTGAATCATTACCGGATATTTCTTCTTTTCTCCCCCCCACCTCCTCTCAAAAAAGGGTCCATAGACAACATACAGCCATTGCTGAACTCTTTAGCGAAGCCTTCAGCAAAATTTTCTCCTTGATGCTCAAATGGATCAAGTCAACTGTGAGTTTCTTTCTTACCGAAGGAAAGTCTCTCTCTTTCTCTCAGTATTGCAGTACCATATCCTGTGTGAGCCCGCAGGACTGCTGTTCCAAATACCTTTCTCTTTCAAAATAGGAGAGACAGACAGAAGAGTTACACAAACAACAAAAAGTCACAACGTTCTGAAATTATTGGGGAAACATTTCAGGCTCCCAGGGCAATTCTAGTGGTCTAGTGGTCTAGGAGATTATTTCAATTAAAAATGCTTTCCCTGATGGTGTCTTTTATATTTTCTGGAAAAGAGGCCATCCAGTTTACATCAATATCAAACACACACACACACACACACACAAACATATATATATATATATATTCATTTTAATGGATGGTCAGTTCAACCTGAGGAGTAGTTTTTGCCACTCCAGGTGAACCTCCAGTTGCCATAACCATGTCCTCCTCCCTCTTGTGTGTGTGTGCGTGCGTGTATGTGTGTATCCAGACTAAAATAAGTTGCCAACCATATTTGTCAAAGTAACTTTGTTTTTGTTCTGGTATTTAAATTGCTCTCCCTCGCACTCAGATTTCACCAATTTTCCTGAAATTTGCTTCACCCCAGCACCTGAAAGTTCCGAAAGATTTGTCAAAACAGTTTTATAAAGATTTGTCAAACCAGTTTTCAGTTTTATAAAGCTTAGAACCACTTCCTCAATCACCCCTTAACATGGTACAATGTTCAATTTATGTTTCAGCCTTAACACCAGAGCCATAATGGTAGTTTACAGGAATCACAGTCGTGATTCCTGTAGTTAAGGGCCGTCAGTAAAACGAGCATTCCGCCATGTTAAATGGAATTGCTGGGGGGTGGGTCAACCTAGCAGCCTAAAGTAAAAAATATTTCAGGAATCTTTCTGAAACGCGGTACTGCCAGAAAGAAATGCTGGCTTTACATTCCCTGCACGTTTCAGGGAGATTCCTGCAATATTGAGGGCTGGGTGGGAGTTTAAAGCAGAAAATGGGGGGGGGGGCAGTATGTCTGTCCAGATCTGCTTTGTTTTACTTCCTGGTTGGCAACCTTTTTTTGCTCACTTATAGCGCCAAATTGGGACCCTTACCTTCCAATCCATTGATGGGATTGTGTTCCCCTGTCCTCCTCATTGATGGAATGGCCGTTGATTTTTTATTAATTTATTTGTGTCCAATGTTAGCCTATGGGACTCCGATAAGCTCACGCATGCGCCTCAGGTTCCAAGGAGGGAGGGGGGAGAAGGGAGTGAGTGGGAGAGAGTCTGGGAGCAAGCAAGGCCATCCTCTGGGGGGGCAGGGCCTCCTTCTAGCACCCGGGCCTGCAGCCACGCAAGGAGTTCACCTCAGCTGGGCCCAGGCTTCCTCCCAGCGTCTCTGCCCCCTCCCTGCCTCGATGGGGCCTTGTACTTTGCCTGCAAGATCGTGCAGAGCAAGGACAATGCCCCATCGACGCTGAGGGAGGGGGCTGTGGGACACATTCTGGGACTTCCTCCCAGCGTCTCCGCCCCCTCTCTGCCTCAATGAGGCCTTGTACTTTGCCTGCAAGATCGTGCAGAGCAAGTATAAGGCCCCATCGACGCTGAGGGAGGGGGCTGTGGGACGCATTCTGGGACTTCCTGGAAGCGTCCCCCCCCCACTCCCTGCCTAGGCCGAGGGGAAGAAGAAGAAGAAGAAGAAAGCTGCAAGCAAGCAGGAGAAGAAGCAATTAGAAGGTAGGACTGAGGGGGGTCGGTGGGGGGGATGGTGGCTAGGTGAATGTAGGGGGCTGGCTGCTTAAGAGCTTTATTGCACCAGCACTATACCTTGCAATCACTGCAAATTGCATGCAAAGGACTCAGAAGTTTTCCACCTTAAAATCAGCTTTTATTGTGAAGTACTCTCATGCATCCTGCTTTAATTGTGCTTAATTTGCAAAAAAAATTGCAATTTCCCCCTTAAACTCACATGGTGGTTTGCAAAGGATTGCTGCAAAACAACAATGTCTAAAGCTGGTAGCTCTGTGCTGCAGCAGCAATAGCAAGACAACTGCAAAAGCAGGTACATGGGTGCTGGTGTGAACTGTATTTAGCTTGCACGCTTGAAAATTGTACAGATTCCAGCCTTTGCAGTGTTAATCTCGAAGTCTTACTGGGGGAGTTTGGGTGTGTGTATGGATAAAACTCTGTAAAAATATTTCTCTTAAGACATTGTCAGGGATGTCTGTCAGGGATGCTTTAGGGTGGATTCCTGCATTGAGCGGGGGGTGGGGGTGGGGGTGGACTCAATGGCCTTGTAGGCCCCTTCTAACTCTGCTATTCTATGGTTCTGTGTGTCTAGATATTAATTTTAAACAGTTTTAGGCTATTTGCAGTTCCATCCTTTTCTATTATAAGTAAAATGATTCAGACTTTCTTTTAAAAACAAACAAAAGCAGGCATTAGTTTGCAGCAGAAATGTCAGTATTTAGAATCATAGAATAGCAGAGTTGGAAGGGGCCTACAAGGCCATCGAGTCCAACCCCCTGCTCAATGCAGGAATATAGTGGCAGTTTCTTTCTTTTCCACTGGAGATTGTATTAGAAGCTCATCTTTGCTTAGGTGAAGGAAAAGCAATTAAGTTAAAATAATTTATTTATTTATTTATTTATTTAAGAACTTCAATTTTAACTGTGGCAATATTCTTCCTTCAGGAAACATTACTTCATAGACCACCGTGATCCTTCTAGACTCCCTTTGCAGCCTTTTTTATTTTAAAGAGTAAAAAAAAAGGCTGTTTCTCTAAGGTTTGAGAAGGCTTTCTTTAAAATACAGTCTTTCTTTAAAAATAGGACACTTTAGACATGTTTGAGCTCTATAGAGGAACCATAGTTGTCCATAGGAATCCATGGCAAAGCGCTCTTTGTGATCTGAGGAACTGAGTAAGGAAACCCTGGAGACAATTTAGACTGACCAAAACCCTATTCCCCCTTCTGAAGAGGTCTGGATTAACACTATTCCCCCTTCTGAAGAGGTCTGGATCACATCTCTAGAAGCTGGCTTATCCGCTTCCTAGAATTTGGGATTGTAAAGATTACCCCCTGATTAATTTATTTGTTTATTTATTGCATTTATATACTGCCCCATGGCCAAAGCTCTCTGGGCAGTTTACAAAAGTTAATGAGCTCTTCATTCTGAAACATGTTGGGCATAATAATAATTAAAATAATACATTGAAAATATTTTCTCTTTTTGCATCCTGTTACTGGAAGCATCACTGGGGTAGATGAAGAAATACTCTTAAGTCCATAAGGGTGTAATATTATGCATGTTGAGAGGGGGTGAGGCCTACAACTGCCAGCATGCCCCAACCCGCAAGACTGGCTGAGGAATGCTGGGAGTTGTAGGATTTTTACTTTTCTGTCTAAAAATGCATAGGATTGCACCATTGGGCCAGGTTCAGATATTATTTAAACCTTATATTCAAGTAATGAGGTAAATGTATTGTAAACCACCCAGAGAGCTTTGTCTATGGGGAGGTATATAAATGTAATAATAAATAATGATTTATTGCTAGTTTTGCAAAAAATATTTCATGCCAACTTTTTATCATGGGATGTCTGGATCACATTGTCAATGGAATAAGTTTCTAGGTGTTCAGCTATACATTGGGGCACTGAATAGCTGCTGAGAATAAGGTTGATACAATTCTGAAAGTTACTGTACCGTTTCCACCCTTATAAATAAACGAACAAAACTGTCATAGCCCCCTGAATCACAGCAATTCATTTTTAATCATAGAATAGTAGAGTTGGAAGGGGCCTATAAGGCCATCGAGTCCAACCCCTGCTCAATGCAGGAATCCACCCTAAAGCATACGTTACAGATGGTTCTCCAGCTGCCTGTTGAAGGCCTCTAGTGTGGGAGAGGCCACAACCTCCCTAAGTAACTGGTTCCATCAATCTTATCTTCTCCAGGCTAAACATGCCCAGTTGTTTCAGTCTCTTCATGGAGTTTCGTTTCCAAACCCCTGATCATCCTGGGTGCCCTCCTCTGAACCTCTCCAGCTTGTCTCCATCATTCTTACTATATCAGCTATATTGGAACATTGAGAGAAAATGGCTGCCTCCTCTAGCAAATATTGTCAGTGTCTTTTCACGGGTGGGTTACTCTAAAGCCTCCGCCTCCAACCCCAGCGTCCTGGCTTCGAAGCCTGGAGCGGAAGGTGAGTGAAGGGAGGTAAGTGAGCGCGTGGCGGGCGAGGGAGTGCAAGCTGCAGAAGCCCTGACCTCTTTTGTATCTGATTACTCTAGTATAGCTCCTGCAGCTTGCACTGTTGTGATGAAAAGGGAATTTCACCAGGTGTCATTTGTATATATGGAGAACCTGGTGAAATCTCCTCTTCATCACAACAGTGAAAGCTGCAGGAGCCATACTACAGTAACCGCATTTAAAAGAGGGCAGGGCTTTCGTCATCCTTTACAAAAAGCCATGAAATTCAATGAACAAAAAACCTACGGTTTATAAAACAACGTTAAGGACGTACACTTTTCTACCAAGCACCAAAAAGCAGGGAAATTGGGAGTTAAGGCTCGCCAGCCTTAACGCCACATCCTCCCTAAGGAGGCAGAAAGTACCAGTGAAATTCTCATTCTGCCAAAGCAGATAAACCATGAGGACAGGATGGAGAATAGGATATGCAGAGGTGACTGTGGGGTTGTGGAAAACTGATGACGAACAACTTAGAGCCACCTGCTTCTTTTTTTGTTTAGAGCAGCCCTTCCCCAACCTGGTGCCCTCCAAAGGTGTTGGACTGCGACGACGGAGCAGGTAAGAAACCCCACCCCCTCCTGCCTGGCCCTGCTGCCAGGTAAGCCCCAACCCACTTACGTGTTCCATCGTCACTGGGCCCGGGCTTGAACTGAGCACCCTGGTCCATCCGGAAGCTCAATTCAAGCCTGGGCCCGGGGACGACGGAGCAGGTAAGCAACCCCCTCCTGCCTGGGCCCTTACCTAGACCCACTGCCACTGCTGTGCAAACTGCAGCAACGGCTCCAGGCAAGCCCCCACCCCAGCCCACCCCACTTACCTGCTCCGTCGTCACTGGGCCCCGGCTTGAATCGAGTGCTCTGGTCCACCCGGAAGCAAGTCCGCACCTGCAGCCTTGCTTCTGGGTGGACTCAGGGGCTCGATTCAAGCACGGGTCAGGCCATGACGGAGAAGGCAAGTGGTGGGGTGCGGGGGGGCTTGCCTGGAGCTGCCACCGCAACAGTTTGTGCAGTGGCGGCTCCAGGTAAGGGGCCAGGCAGGAGGGGGGTTGGCTGGAGCTGCCGCACTTTGTGCAGCGGTGGCAGCAGGTTCAGGTAAGGGGCCAGGTGTGTGTGTGTGGGTGTTCTTACCTGCTCCGTCGTTGCCTGGCCCAGGCTTGAATTGAGCCCCTGGGTCCACCCAGAAGCAAGGCTGCAAGTGTGGCCTTGCTTCCAGGTGCACCAGGGCGCTCAGTTCAAGCCTGGGCCCAACGACGACAGAGCAGGCAAGTGGGGTGGGGGTGGGGGGCTTGCCGGTAGGCGCCCCCTACGTTCCCCATCCTGCTGTCCCAGCATTCCTGACCATGGGACATACTGACTTGCAATGATGGATCGTCGTAGTCCAACACCTTTGGAGGGCACCAGGTTGGGGAAGGGCTGCTCTAAACAAAAAAAAGAAGTAGGTGGCTCTAAGTTGTTCGTCATCAGTTTTCCACAACCCAATAGTCACCTCTGCATATCCTATTCTCAATCCTGTCCTCATGGTTTATCTGCTTTGGCAGAATGAGAATTTCACTGGTACTTTCTGCCTCCTTAGGGAGGATGTGGCGTTAAGGCTGGCGAGCCTTAACTCCCAATTTCCCCGCTTTTTGGTGCTTGGTGGAAAAGTGTACGTCCTTAACGTTGTTTTATAAACCGTAGGTTTTTTGTTCATTGAATCCTATCATAATTGTGTGTGTGTGTGTGTGTGAGAGAGAGAGAGACAGAGACAGAGACAGAGAGCAAGCGAGAGAGAGCGCATGTGCATGTACACACACATATATACATAAGCCAGGGTGGCCATGTGTCCTAATTTACCAAGGATAGTCCTCAATTTGGAAGTGCCTCTATTTGAAAGGCTGTCCAGTTGAAGTCCAGTTTAAAGATAAAGGCCCCATTTAGAAGATACCTTAAACCATGGTTTTAATCATGGTGGTTAAGCCAGAAAGCTGGGCTGTGTTCAGAAGACACCTTAAACCATGTCTTTAACCATGTTGAATAAAGCAAAAAGCCTTATTCCCCATGGTTAAAGCCATGGTTTAAGGTGTCTTCTGAATGGGCCCATTGAGCCATAAGATGGATGAGCAGCAAAGGACCTCGCAGTTGCCTAACAGTACTTAGCTAGCAGCACTCAGACTTGGCCTTAGGGGTGGGCGAGCTGGTCATTCACTGTGGGTGTCAAGCTGAAGGGATTGCTGAGTTGAGTTCACAGTGTTTGTTAGTTGTGGCCTGCCATGAGCTAGGAAAATCAGCCTTCCTCAACCTGGGGCGCTCCAGATGTGTTGGACTACAACTCCCAGAATGCCCCAGCCAGCTGCTGGGGCATTCTGGGAGATGCAGTCCAGCACATCTGGAGCGCCCCAGGTTGAGGAAGGCTGAGCTAGGTTGACAAACAGCAGTAAGTGTCTGTAAATTTCTTTTGGCCCAAACTTGTGCAGGTAGTATAACTACAAAAAGGAACTTCCATCAATTAGCTAAGTCTCCCCCTTCCCCAATTTCAGTTTGAT
Organism: Elgaria multicarinata webbii; assembly: GCF_023053635.1. NCBI lineage: Eukaryota > Metazoa > Chordata > Lepidosauria > Squamata > Anguidae > Elgaria > Elgaria multicarinata. Next base: position 26,964,256 of record NC_086173.1, read on the forward strand.
GTCATTCATTCTAGATAAATATCAGTGGAACACTAATTTACTGTAAGGGAACATTATGAGCACTACAGATAATATAAACCAGGGCAGGATCTACACTACTGCTTTAAAAGGTTTATATATTTAGTGACAACAGTTGAGGCCCAGGAAACACTCCACGTAACAGTTTTCAAAATGTTTTCAAAGTGTTATATATCCTGCTTGGTGTAGATGTGCCCCTGAGTTGTTGAACCTCTTTCTACTGAGGGCCAAATTCCATTTTAGAGAAGGCGTTGGGGGCCACATTCCAACGGGGAGGGGCTGAAGTCAAAAGGGGTATGGCTTAAAATACCAGCATATTTTAGTTCAAAGTTCTTACTGACACTAACTAAGCCTTAGGGGAGACATTTCCATTTGTTTTAGAATGGAGAAAAACTGCATAAAAGCAGAGAAACCATCAAAATGGATGGAAAAGGGGAAAGGTGTTTGGCCTTCTTGGGGACCCCAGAGGGCGAGGTTTGCCTGCTAGGCCTGAGGTTCTGTATCCCTGTATTTATTTACTCAGAAAGCAATAAGTTGATGGGAAGTGCTATTCCAAAGTGCTATTCCCCCACTGCCCCCAGGACCGATCATGGTACACAGGGCACCTGGTCACAGTTGTCCTCACTATGCAGAGATGCATTTCTATTTAAGTCATGCAAATTCCATACAAATCTGCATCCTCTTTTTGTGATCCAATTTGGAAAGTGCATTTCCTCTCTTTTGGGTGATGCATAAGTGGCCATTCAGATTGGGGTGAAGACTAAGAGGTGAAGCCAAGAGGTGGGAACATGTAGGTCACGGGTAGGCACCTTGTGCTTCCAGGTATTTGGATTAGAAGTCCCATGCAGCCATTGTGGTGGCCATAGGCATAACTTGGCATAAGGGAAGCCATGTTGATACTGGAGTTGAACGGTTCATAAAAAAAATCTTGTGCCCGGTGAAGAAATAACATTCACTCTAGGTGGGCTATGAAACATCTGACTGTCAGGCAAGTTCCTCTTACAAGACAGGCAGGAAAGAGCTAACTTAACCACAGAAACTACAGAAACCTATGGTAGACTAAATTTCTTATTTAGTCAACAAAGTACTTTGCACATACTCAGTTATTTCATGTCTACATGACCAGGACTTGCTAACACTGACCATTGGGCAGAAGGGTGCTCCTTGGCAGAGGTGCATTTTTCTCCATTGCAACGAAAATTACCTTTTATCAAATAAAAGTGTGTTGGAACATAGAAAGCGTCTTCATTGTGATTTGGGCCATGACACCATGATACAGTGCTTCTGGGAGCAAACCCTGACCTTGGCGAAAAATGTTCATTTCTGGAAGGGGTATGACTTTTCCCTTCCAGAAACGAGCATTTTTGTTTGTGTTGGGGCTTGCCCGAGGAAAGCACTATATTGTGGCCACATGTGGACGAGGGCCAGTGGGTGTGGCCCTGTATGCATGGCCCCTATTGGATACTACTCATAGTTCAAAACTTCTGGAGCTCACCATCTTTCCAATTCCTGGGAGGGAGGCCAAAAGAAAGTGGAGTTTGTGTGGGGACCCTGATCACAGGCAGGGACATATCAAGAGATAAAGGGGAAAAAAACCCTCTGCTAAACCCTTAGAGGGCTACGTTAAAAGGTTGCTTCTTTTTCTGGAACATCATAGCTCATGAAACTATTAATTAAACAGACTGGTAATTCATCCTTTGCTCCCTGTCCAGTTGCTGGACCTGTAGCTTGAGTTTTGCCAATCTTGCTCCTAATAGGGAGGACAATCATTCCAATTCAGAACTTCTCTGACATTCACAGCCTGCACTTTTCATTCTAGATGTGCTCCCCTTCCAACAAAGTAATTAGACTTTTCTTTGTCACTGGGTTTATTTTTATTGGAATACCATTTTCAAAAGATCACTGTCCCATATAAGAACCCCCAGCTGATTAGACATCCTGTATGGTAGCAAATTGGCCATCACCGATGCATGGCTAACAGGTTCATTAGTGCCACCTTTAGTGAACTGGGTTTTCCATTATGTTGATTAGTGCATCATCCAACTCTTTGTTTATTATGGCTGCCAAATTAGGATGCACAATGACCCCTGTTATAATATGATACCTTGACCCTGTGCCTTGGCAGGGATTAAGTTTGACAGGTATTAGAAATGAATAAATAATTCTGTACTGACTAGTAGGTAACAAAAATATTGTCTCTCATATATATACACATGACCTAGAAGTGATTTTAAAAGTTCAGCTGCAGCTGGGAAATGAAAATATGCATGACCCTTAAAGATGAATCAGATATTCAAAGCAAGGTTCACACTCAGTGACACCACCCCCTCAACTGAACTTGAAATCAGAACACATTGAGGAATTTTGAATGCAAAGCAGTCTGAGGGAAGGGTTATGGCTTAGTTGGTAGAGCACATGATTTGCGTTTGTGTTTCTACCGTTTGAAAGCAGATGTATACAGCCAGTGGGCCCCATTAGTTTTGGAAAGAATAGCCCACCTGGTGTGAAGAGGAAGCTTATAAAATATATAATTCTGCAGAGGGACTTCTCACATGGCTCTCTAATGGTTGTCCTCCTGACCTATGTCATGGAGCCTGGAGAAGCCTACCAATGATGACGATAGTGATTTATAGACTGCCATTGGTGCATGTGGTATTTGTTGTATTGAGTCACAGAAGAAAAAGGCAGATCCTTGTCAAGGATCTTTCAGTCTAAGGTATCAACTAGACCTATGCGTCTAGCGTGATGGAGGGATGAGGATCTCACAATATTTTTATCGCGAGATCTCCCCCTCTGTTTGCACGTGGCATGCAATGGCCTCGGAAAAACAGGACATCGTGCTCGTCATTTTGTGTTTTTTTTTCTTAAAGGGGATGAACGCATGAGCACTCGTGCACAAAAGGTGAGGGTTTTTTATTTTTAACAATTTTCCCACTCCACCCCCCCCACCCCCGATGGGCGCAGAGTTCCTGAGGAGCTCTGCGCCCTGTGCGTGGTTCCCAGCTCCTCGTGAGTAACTGTGAGGAGCCAGGACAAACTGCGATGCCCAGCCACAGGTTCCACAAGACCACGGAAAAAGCGGGCTGAAAGGGTAGTTCCCGGGATCCCCTTAGCTATGGCCTAAGTTTGGACAAGGTGGGATAGGTGGCAGAAACAATAGAGAGAGGAGAGGGAGGGAGAGTGAAATCAGGGTAAAAAAAGATGAACATTGGTAATGTTTCAGTTTGGGATTTGGACTTGGGCCATAAGAAAAATGCTCCATAGAAGAGGTTGCATTAAACCCTACAGTTTAATCCAAGATTAATCTCTATAGATTTTTTTTTAAAATGATGGATGAATATTTCCTTAAAATAGAAGACTTGAGACAAGCACCAGAGGAAATATAGGTTCAGATATAGGATACTGACCAAGGGTTTATCCTGAAGACAGGAAATATTACAGTGGCTGGTCCTCTTTATATAAAAAATGAGCTCACAAGCATTCATATACACTAGTGAGATCGTTGGATCAACTAGTGCTTCAGGATGGTTGGTTTAATACTAGAAGCAGCCTTTTAGGCTACACTCGACTCTTCTCTGGGCTTAAGTTATAAGACCAAGCATCAAACTTCCCAGCCAGTCTACATGTACCTGATGGTGACCTAGTTGCAGAGGTTTACTGGCCACCACCGTTGGCATGGAGACTGTCTAGGTTGAATACAAACACAACATTCTGACATCACAAGCAGGATAAGCTCCAAGTCTTGGCAAAGTGAGAGGCAGTGAACAAGCTGGTTGAGGCTTCACACTGTCAAGATGGAGCTTCGTGACAGGTGATAAAAAAACTTTATTTTGGGCTATACTGACTTTGACCATAGGGGGGAGTTTTGGGATGATTTACAGAGGTGGTTCACATGGTCCTTTTCTGCCTATCTTGTAAAGCTGAGGTTTAGAACCAAAATAGGGTGTGTGTGGGGGAGACCCTTTCCTCAAGCAAGGCAAGCTGGGTGAAGCTGGGGTACAGTCAGCAGAATCCCCATCAATCCCGATAGAAGACCGAGGAGGCTTGACTGCCCTAGTTTTGCTGTGCGTGGGCTTCCCTGAATAGGAAAACCCATGAGCAATGAAGCAGCTACGCAATTTAATGCCCACTATTTGGAGATAGTGGGGATTCATCTCCCTACCTTCTCCCCAATCCCATTAGGGACAGGGCTTACATAAAAAGTTCTTCCTGTGTTAATTCATAGAATTGTGGAGTTGGAAGGGACCACAACCCTCTGCAATGTGCAAGAAAACAGGTTAAACCAGTGGTTCCCAAAGTGGGCGGTACTGCCCCCTTGGGGGTGGTGGGATTGCATAGGTCTTTGCCCAGGGACGAAATCTAATTAGCCCCAAAGCACGACTCTACTTTCACAACGACAGAGGGTTCAAAAAGTGCTTTATTGATTTCAATCAAGATCTCAGCTCTAAAAGGCGAGTGGGCAGACAAAGAAAACGAAAGTTAAGTACTCTTATATAGTTAGTGTCTGGGCTTTGCCCAGTGACAGTGTTAGCCAATCAGAACATAAAGTTTAGCATAACAGTTATCTTGCTCTGTATTCCTTTCGTCTTACAACAACCAACACTGTTCCTTTGTTCCACATCAACAACGACCTTCCAGGCCGGAGCTAGAAGTAACTGTTTTTGTTAGATAAAGGGGGCGGGGGGAAACAAGCTGACACCTATGGATAGACGTGACTTCTTGCTTGCTGTGAAATGGCTGCAATTCTACTTCCTTTCTAAAATGGCTTCACTTTGGCTAACATAGCTCTCTTTTTTCTAACAGTTTCCCCTCTTTTAAAGCATTTCAAAACTCAAGTTGATTTTACATAAGTTCTTTCAAAATCTTCTATGGCTAAAGCTTCATAATGCATATACATTTGGTGATGGATTACAGACTTTACAAGATTCTTCACAAGGGACAACAAACAGGGGAGACAAAAGGCTAAAATGAGCAAAATCATTACAATAAGACATATTGCAATAAATCCTTCTTTTAACCATCTAAGATTTGGTAACCAACTAGTAAGCCATCCAAACAGGTCATAAATAGGACGTTTTCTTGTTTCATGAAAGACCTGTACTGCTTGCTTTATTTTCTTTACATCAGTTTCAATTCTGCTTTCTTCATTTACATAAAAACAACAAGATTCATTAATTATGGAGCACACACTTCCTTGTTGGGCTAATAATAAGTTCAAAGCCATACGATTCTGCAGAATTACACTGCTGAGAGAGGAAACTTCAGTTTGCAAATTCTCTAAAGCATCTAGTGTACTGTTAAAGGCCTTTTCTAATTCTAATGAGGTGTTCTTGACAGCTTTCTCTAATTCTGCTACGCCTAGCTAAGGAAGCATCCATCGGGTAGTAGAATGAAATCCAGTGTTGTGTCTAGCTAAAGGGTTAGCAGATCTTTGGACAACTCTATGTGCAAAGCTACCAAGATTGGTCATTTGGTCAGAAGTAAGGTTTTTAACAATGTGTAGATTTGGCACAGCGAATGATACAGTACATCTTCTTTTCCACTTGGGAGGAAGGGCTTTATATAGATTTTCTCTACATAAAAAGTATAATCCTTGCTCAGCAAGAAAAAGAGAAAGGATATACCCCCTTACATTTACAGCTTTGCTATCTCTAGGTCTCATCTTTATCTCAATACTTGTTTCATCAACATAGTGGTGTGCACATTTAAAGAAATGATTAGTACTCTTATGCCACAGTTTTACTTGCTCTTTCTATTTTAGGGTAAGCTTAAATCCACAAAAGATGGAAGTGGTTAAGGTTTCTAAAAGGTTTCTGGGAACCAAGTCTGGTGAGAGTTTACTGGTTTGATTTTCTCTTGGACAAGAACTATTAAATGAAGTCTTGGCAGTGGCTCCATTTTCACTGGAAAAGAATACAGAGTTGTTTAACAAAGTTGTTAATTTATTTTCCCAAATGACATCTGTGAAGTTCAAACTATAAAGAGTTGGATTGGTAAGGGTATAGGTAGTCATGTCATTAAAGCTGTATGTGTGATAGCATGTAGACTTTTTCTTGCTCTTACTTTTTCTATCAACAACGTAGGATTCTAAGAGTCCTTGAGTAGAATCAAACCATAGCATGTGTGCACAATTTTGAACTCTTAGCCATACTACATCTTGACCAGTTGAATTCTGTGATTCTATACATATTGAATGCTTTATGTCATTAGGTATCTCTTGGTAGGCCACAAGTCCGGTTGAAAGAGGATCTCGTACCCACTGACCTCGGGTGGCCTGAGCATGATCTAACTCATAACTCCAATCAGCTACCCATGCTGTGATTTCTCTTGTGGTCCAGTATTTCAAAGGCACAGGAACTAGAAGTAGTTTATTACATCTTTTTTTTTCTTAATTTTTCACAGATCCAACAATCTTTGGCTTGTGCTGCTGTTACAAGCTTCTGAAGGGCAGGGAGGTGAGGGTGGTTAAAGGGATTTGCATAGAGTGCTTGGCCATTGTAGGGCCAAATAAGGCTGAAAAGGCACAAATACAAACAAAACTCTATCTTAAAGGCTTTTGCTTTGGACACTCTCTTTTTCTATAAGATGAGTGCTGATTTCTATTGTGTTTTCAAAGAGGAACTTCGAACCTCTAAAGCAGGAAACCTGTAAACAGGACTAAAATCATTAAAACTACAGTTACAATATCGTCACGTGATTGTAGGCTTATTGGTTCTGTTTGTGAAATTTAACCCTTGTGCTCCCCAAGTGTTGAGCTGTGTACTTAGGCTGCTCTGTGCTGGTTTCTTCGCCTGTGTTTCTGGCGGCTTCCGGTGCGCCAGAAGGCAGAGGCCGATGAAATGGTTTTATTCAATGTGTCCATTTATGTGTCCCCAACAGTTTTACTGCAGAATAACTCACAAGTACAATGCGGTAAGGCCCTTCCCACTTTTCTCTCAACTTTTCAGGACTCCACTTCTTGAGCAGGACATCTCCACCAGGCTGGAACGGATGGATGGGTTGTTCTAGCAGCAATCTCTGGAAGGGCATGGCATAGCGATGTAGCTGAAAGAGAATAGACTGGAGAGAGATTACATATTCTCGGAGTTGGGGCACTTCCACACGTTGTTCTCAGGGCGCTTCCATCCACCCCCAATGCGCCCTGAAAACGATCGTGTAGCTTGCCTGTAAAAGAGACGAGAAAGAGGCGTCCTTGCCGCCGCCACCGAGCCCCAAGAGAGGTGCGTTCCGGCTCTCCAGCCTGCGCCTCCTGCAAAAACCCCCAAACCGAGCGACAGATGCAGAAGCTGCTGCGAACCCCCAAAGGCAAAGAGCCCAGCCAGGCGAAGGCAGCTCGTTGAGGACTTGGCTCCTTTGCAGAGCGTCCAAAGCCAGAAGCCAGCTCGGCAGCGCCGGGAAACGCAGAAGTTCTGTGCAAGGATCTCCCTCGGCACGGTACAAGTTTCCTTCCTGGCTGGGGTTGGGGAAAAAGAGGCTGCTCCAGCAGGCCGGCGGCTCCCTCTGGCTTTGCTCTGTATGACGGCACTTCTCCCGCTTCCCCAGCAGCTGCTGATCTCGGGGCTTCTCACTCCACCCCCCAGCCTTGCCGCTGGGTGGCTGGCTGGCTGGGCTTTCCTTCCCCCTCTCTCGCGCACATGCCAAAATCCAGACCAAGCTCTCCGTCCCGGCCTTCTTTCGCCGAGCTCTCCTCGCCGGCCAGTGAGGAGGGAGGTGGGTGGCGCCGGCGGTGCCGGTGCCGGCAAGGACGCATCTTCCTTGTTTCTTTTACAGGCAAGTTAGACGATCGTTTTCGAGGTGCACTGGGGTCGCATAGAAGCGCTCTGGGTACGACGTGCGGATCCCCTCTAGGTCATCTTCTAATTCCAATTTAATTTGTTCCTGCCCCCCCCCCCACTAGAACTCGAGGGGAAAAACCAAACATTAGTTCAAAAGGAGACAATTTAAGACTTTTTCTGACTTTTGACAATGCAATTGGAAATGCATCCACCCATTTCAAGGAAATTTCTAATTTAATTTTTTTTGTTTTTTTGTTTTGCTTTCAGGGTCCTATTCATTCTCTACTTATCTACTAGATTGGAGTCTCCATTGGGTATGGAGGTGCCAGTCTTTTTTAGGGCTTTTGCCATGTTCTACACTACCTAAAAAATAAAATAGCTTTCTAGATCTGATTCTATGGTTTTAGGTAGGGGTGTGCACGGACCCCCCCGCTCCGCTTCTCTTCCAGATCCGCGATTTGCGGATCGGGCTGCTTTGCTCCGCCCCCGCTCCGCCTATGTCCGTTCCGCTGCGGAGCTCCGGATCCGGATCGGACCTCCGTTTTCCCCCCCATAGGCTTGCATTAAGCTAAAAAAGTATACAACTTTTTTTCTGTTAAAGTTAGAAACCTCATGTTTGGCACTATGACACCTCATGGAGGTATACACATGCACGCCAAGACTCAAGGCAATCCCATCATCCCCTGATATTTGTGGAATTTATGAAAATTGGGCACCCCATTCACACCCCTTTTGATAGCTCCGTCAATTTGCACGTTAGAAACCTCAAACTCACCACCATGACAGCTTATCCAGGGATACACATGCACGCCAAGATTCAAGGCAGTCCCACCATCCCCTGATTTTTGGGGAATTTATGAAAATCCAACACCCCATTCACACCCCTTTCGATAGCTCTGTCAATTTGCACGTTAGAAACCTCAAACTTACCACCATGACAGCTTATCCAGGGATACACATGCACGCCAAGACTCAAGGCAGTCCCATCATCCCCTGATTTTTGGGGAATTTATGAAAATCGGGCACCCCATTCACACCCCTTTCGATAGCTCCGTCAATTTGCACATTAGAAATCTCAAACTCACCACCATGACAGCTTATCCAGGGATACAAATGCATGCCAAGACTCAAGGCAGTCCCATCATCCCCTGATTTTTGGGGAATTTATGAAAATCGGGCACCCCATTCACACCCCTTTCGATAGCTCCGTCAATGTGCACATTAAAAACCTCAAACTCACCACCATGATAGCTTATCCAGGGATACAAATGCATGCCAAGACTCAAGGCAGTCCCATCATCCCCTGATTTTTGGGGAATTTATGAAATCGGGCACCCCATTTGCAGACGTGGACTGTTCTCTGACATTTGGACAGATAAAAAAAGGGAGGTGGGCACACTCACAGATGCCATCTAGACCCACAATCATGCCAAGGTACAAGGCAATCCCATCATCCCCTGATTTTTGGCGGGGCTTAAACCTGCAGACAGCTCAATGGGGCCATTTCAAAGGAAATCCTAACATGCCATGAATTGGGGAGTAGAGAGATAAACCTATGAATCTTCTTCCACACTTGAAAAATGGATTTGGAACTTCCAAAAGTCTAACTGAGCGCAGGAAGGACTTCTCCCCTGAGTCAAAGCCACATACACACAACATCCCTGCGAGGCGGGCAGGGGAAGAGGGAGGGAAGGCAGGCAGGCAGCAGACATTTCTGGGGGCATAAGGAAGTGAGCCAAGGATAAGCCAGTAATGCATATAAAATGGAATAAATAAATAAATAAATAAATAAACAAACAAAGGAGGGGTGGAATTAAAAGCAGCAGTGTTGTTGAATAAACAACAAGAAGAACTTTTTTTAAAAGGCTATAACTGTCTTTTACCAGTAATAAGGGGTGGTGGTAGACGTGCCCAGATGTGGAATCATCGGCCAATTTAACTGGTCCTGTCTAGGAACCAGTCTTTTAAGAAGCAAAGCTCTCACTTCAACTCATGATAGGCGTTGCTTCACTGGGTTACTCTCTTTGGAAGGCTCTGATGGCCCTCCAAGTACAGGAGAGATTGAGGGCACGTCCACATGCCCTAGGGGAGCTCATCCCCTTGCACCACATCTTTTCAGTTGTTCCCCAAAGTTAGGGTGGGTAGCAGTGCTGTGTTTCTATCTCTTATTATTGGCTTAGTATATGATTTCAGGTTGTGTTTGTGCATTTGGTGGGGCTACTGTTTTAAAAAACACTGGGAAAAGTCCGTTCAGACTAAGAAAGAGAAGTTCCCAGAATCCCAAGTTACCCGTTTTGCCTATCCCCTCCTCCAACTTTGGGATCATGTGATTATGACCAGGAGTTGACTGCCCCTCAGCAATTGAAAAGGTTCCGGAGTGGATTGGGGGAGGTCCAGATTGATCCGAACAAGTTTGGGCCCGATCCGGAAAGTCTGTATCGGGATCTGAAGCAGTTCGGGTGTGTGTGTTGCACAACCCTAGCTTAAAGGGGTCTAGTATTTTACTGAAACTGTTTTTAGCTGTCTAAATTGTTTTAAATTTTGTATGTTTAAATGTTGATGCTGTATTCTATGCTATATTTTTATGCTGTATTTTATTATCTTATGAATTGTTGTAAGCTGCCCACAGAGGTTCAGCTATTGGGTGATAAAGAATTGAAACAAAGAAATACTACTACTACTACTAGCTTTCCTGCATATCCAACACAATCAACAGTCCTGGATGTCCCAGGCCCTCATTTTGAGAGAAAGCATCCACTGTCCCAGTAAAGAATAAAATTAATGCATTATCTACAGTATTAATTCCATTTGAACTTCCCATGTTTCTACGTATAGACTCCATTAACGTATACATTTCTACAATACCCAAATACTTAAACAGCCATCCCCAGTTTGAGGGGGCACAACAGTTTTCACTGGCCTTTTCATAGTTTTTGGAGTGCTGGTTTTATTGGTAACCACTGTTTTTATTGGATTGGATATGTATTTATTTGAATATGTATTTATTGATTTTTTTTTTTTTAAATGTGTTTGTTTTGTATAGTTTTTACCTTGTATTATGTCTTGAGTGGGTTCTGGTGGCCTAAAAATAATTTTAAATGAAAATTAAAAAATAAATTTGAAGTTGTAATTTAATTAATACATCCCTAAATGGCTTGTGCACTACATACCATCACACCATCTATACCTTTTGTCATCTTACAGTGTCCATGGGCTGCTTCTTATGTTTATCTCCTACACTGCTCCAGCTATCAAATTACAAAATGATTCTATGAATCTATGAAATAACGCATGTGGAACATTTTATGTGATGGCCACCCAAATGTTCAAAATGGCTACAGTTTCCTATACAGAAGTGGTGCAGAATAGGGCTGTGAACATCCCCCGAACTGCTTTGTATCCCAATCTGGACCTTCCTGAACCGGTTCGGGTCGATCCGGACCTCCCCTGATCCGCTCTGAAACTGGATCTGGAGTGAGATCCAAAAGTCTGGATTGATATTTGCCACGACACAGGCTCTGAACAACAGACCCGGCCGCGGCTACTCCCTGCTCAAGCCAAGCACCACCGCTTGATGGCAAGGGATAAAAACCACCTTCCTCCAAACTATGTGGAGAAAGGGGTTTAAAATGGAGATGGATTTTAATATATAAAATAAAACATTGTGAGTTATATATGTGCTGAGGTGAATTATTGTCAGAGTGGGTGCTAAATGTGTAAACTTCAGATGATAAATGCCAAACAGACATGTAGGATTTTTGTGGCAGTTAAAAACAAAACAAACAAGGGGGGTGGAGCCGGACGTCATGACGGGTAAGATCTCTTCTTGAGAGCTCCCGAGAGGGGGGATCTGAAAAGCTTATTATCTCATTTAAAAAGGCATGGGTCGTAAATGAAAGTGAAGGAGGATGCTTATGATTGTTAAGAGAGGGTGAAAATCCTGTTTTTTGGAAGCAAACTCAGATTAAGGAGGAGAAAAACAGCCCGTTCTCTGGCTGCAAGCAGACGGAAGGAGGGGGGAGCTAGAAGCGAAACGAACTTTGGAATGTTTGGAATGTTAGAGCTCTTCTGTCTTCTAGTCTGATAAACTGATGATTTATATACTCCTAATCTGAGAGAAAGGTTTAATGAGCAGTAAATTCACCCTTTTAAATAAAAAAGCACCGAAGAATAAGGTCTTTATCTGCTAAGAAGAGGGAGACGCGGTGGATTGTAAACGGGACATTGACTGAGTTAAAAATAGATCCATGCCGTATATTAGAAAAAAAGGAAAAAAAAACCCGGGGAAGGCTACTTGGCAAAGAACTCATCCTTCTAATCATAATTTGGCCCGTCTTGAGAAAGTGCCTGTTGAAAAAGACTTACAAAGTTCTGGAAGTGATTCAGAAGGGTCTAATAAAATGGCTGAAGGTTTTGGCACGGAGCCAATTTCAGCTGCATTGGGAGAATTGAAAAAACTGATCCTGGACAGCACTGCCACTTTGAGCAAGAAGATGGATGAGAATGAAAAAAAAGTGGTTGCCCGTATGGGTGCGCTAGCAGACAAGATAGCGGAGAATGATAGAGAGATAAAGAAGCTGGATGTGGAAGTTAAAGCACTTGCGAAAAAACAGGATGTTTTTGAAAAAAGCTGTGAGGTAAAATTGCAAAATCAAGATCTACAGCTGATCCGACTTCAAGATCAGGAACGGCGTTGTAATGTGCGCATTAAACAATTTGCTGAAGAACCAGGAGAGGATTTGAGAAAAACAGTTTTGAAGTGGTTCAACGATATGATGCCAGATTTGGTTATAAAAGACGGTGATATTGAAAGGATCCATAGAGTGGGAGGAGCAAAGTATAGAGGATCATCCAGAGACATTCTTGTGAGATTTGGCAGTTACTATAAAAAAGAGGAAGTGATGAAGAAATTGAGGGCTATGGTCATGATTAAATATAAAGGCAAAACAGTGCAAGTATTCAACGATCTTTGTCAGCAGACACTTCAATGGAGGTGCAGCATTAAGCAAATAACTGAAACATTAACAAAGAATGTAGTGAGATATGCCTGGGGTTACCCGGTTTTTTTGAAGTTTTCTTTTGCTGGGGGTGATTACAGAGTAACCTCTCTGGAGCAAGGCAAGGAGCTGCTGAAGAGATTGGGGTTATTTAAGGATGCAAGTTTTGGAGCTGGAGACGAGAATGGAGCCGTAGCCGGGGCGTCTGGGACGGGGTAAATGGGGAATGTTGTTATGAGATAATTAATGATAAGTAATTAAATACAGAGATCGTGCCGTCGGGGCGGGGCCCCGCCTCCCCCCTCTCCCCTAAGTTAGATGGCCGGAGTAATAGACTCACGGGGATATGGGGAGGGGGAAAGTAGTGGGGGGGAGAGGGGTTGGGGGGGATTATTAGGGGGGGAGGGTGGGGGATGAAGGGGGGGTTCAGGGTTTATTGTTATATTTGTTGTTGTTTATGTTTATGAGTTGCAGAGCACATGGGATCGGAAGGAAAATCAAAAGGGAGATTATGAATAAGAATATTAAAGTATCAACGCTCAATGTTAAAGGTCTGGGGGCAGTCGTGAAAAGGAGGAGAATAGAACAAATGTTAAATAAAGAAAGATCGGATATTATCATGTTGCAAGAAACACACCAAAAATTTGATGGCGTAAATGAAATCCGGACAAGGTGGTCTGTTTATTATGAAAAGTCATTAGGGACGTCAAAAAAAAATGGAGTAGCAATTTTGATTTAAAAAAAAAGTGGATTCATATTGGAAACTGTAAGAAAGGATGATAATGATAGATATCTTATGATAAAGGGGCAAATAGAAAGTGAGCAATATACATTAGTAAATGTTTATGCCCCTAATGAGAAACATAGAGATTTTTTTATGAATTTATTTAATGAAATAGAGGAGTTCAGGGAAGGATTTCTAATTTTAGCTGGGGATTTTAATATGGTAATGGATAATAGAGTGGATAGATCAAACCCCACAAATGTGGAAAAAAGAAATAATATTACTATATTGAATAAACTAGTTAAAGAAAAAGACTATGTAGATTGTTGGCGTTTACTGAATGGCTTGAATCCGGGATTCTCTTATTACTCCCCAGTTCATCAGACATATTCTAGAATAGATTATATAATGGTTTCAAAAGAGTTTGCAAGTAAGGTTTGTAAAATGGAAATGGGGTTAATAAAGGTAACGGACCATGCTTTGTTAAGTTTAGAATTTACAGTCAAAAAGAATTATAAGGAAGCGTTTAGGTGGAAATTAAACACAAAACTGTTAAAGTATAATAAGGTGGTAGAAAAAATGCAGAGAGAATTGATTGAGGCTTGGGAAATTAATGAGAAGGGAGGAACGTCAAGGGCAGTAGTTTGGGATACCATGAAGGCAGTATCGAGAGGGATATGTATTAGAGAAATGTGTAATTTAAGAAGGCAACAAGCAGCAGAGCAGGAACAATTGGAGGAAGAGATTAAGAAAATGGAGAAAGATTATTGGCAATATAAAAATAAATATAAATTAATAGAAATACAGGCAAAGAAAAAACAATTAGAAAATTTAAATTTAGAGGAGGTTCAAAAGAATTTAATATATATGAAAAGGGAGTATTTTGAAAACAGTAATAGGAATTCTAAAGTGATTGCCAGGCTCACACAAAAGGAAAAAGCCAGGAACGGGATAGGGATTTTGAAGGATAAACAAGGGAAGTATTGTCATACAATGAAAGATAAAGTAAAGATTTTTCAGGAGTTTTATCAGGTATTGTATAAGGGAAAGGATACTCAAAAACAAAAGTTGGAAGCTTATATAGAAAAATATATAAAGAAGAGAATAAAAATAGAGCATAAAGAGTTAATGGAGAAGGTAATAACTCAAGGAGAAGTAGAAGAAGTAATTGAGAATTTGAAGCCGGGTAAATCACCGGGGGTAGATGGTTTAGGACCAGAATATTATAAGGTTTTTAAAGGAATTTTAATACCAAAATTAATAAATTTATATAATTCCATATTGGAAGGGGATAGAACGCCAGAATCATGGGAACATTCATTAATAATTTTAATACCAAAACCAGATAAAGATTTGACTGTCCCTGATTCATATAGACCCATTTCATTAATAAACCAGGATGCTAAGCTTTTTTCAACTATTTTAGCAAGGCGGTTGAATAAATTTATAGAGGAATATATAGGGGAGGACCAATGTGGATTTGTGGCAGGTAGACAGATGCCTAATTTATTGGGAAGAGTATTAAATGCAATACAGGTGATAAATAGGTCTAGGGTTAAAGCGGGAATTCTGGCATTGGATATTTTTAAGGCTTTTGATTGTGTGAGCTGGCAAGCTTTAAAGATGGTTTTAAATAAAATGGGATTTGGAAATAAATTTAAAGCGATAATAGAACAGTTATACTCTCAAAATACAGCCGTAGTGGTAGTAAATGATGGTGTGACAGATAAGATACGACTAGCCAGAGGGACAAGGCAAGGCTGTCCGCTCTCACCAGTCCTATTTGTAATGGTAATGGAATTATTGGCGAATGCAATACGAGAAGATGAGGAGATTGAAGGGATAGGTAGTATGAAAGAAATTAAATTGAATATGTTTGCAGACGACACGTTGTTGACGATAAAGAATCCAATAGAGAAGATGGGGAGAATTAAACAAATATTGAGAGAATTTGAGGATATTACGGGGTTAAAAATAAATTGGTCTAAATCAGAATTGATGTTGTTCAATTATACTAAAAAGGAAGAGAAGGATTGGGAAGGAAGGGGAAGAGAGATCAGAGTTAAGAATCAGATTAGATATTTGGGAATAAAAATTACGCAGAAGTTAGAGAGTTTAGAGAAAGAAAATTTAAATGTGCTAAAAAAAGAGATTTTAGCAAAATTGGAAAAGTATAAAAGGTTAAATTTATCTTGGTTTGGAAGAATAGCATTAATAAAAATGAAGATTTTAGCAAAGATTAATTTTGTGTTTAGGATGTTACCAATAAAAATCTCAGAATTAGAGTTAAAAAGTTGGCAAAGGATTATAAATAATTATTGTAATGGTGATAAGAAAGCGAGGGTAAACAAAAGTAAATGGTATTTGAGCCAAAAAAAGGGAGGATTGGGTCTCCCGAATCTTAAATTATATTATGTAGCTAATAGATTAAGATATATAGTGGAGGCAATTATAGGATTAGGGGAATTAGATTGGATGGAAGAAGAAAATATGAGTAATATAGAGACTAAATTAGAAAATGTCTTCTTTATGGAAGGGAAAAAAATGGGTGGAAAGTATAAATAATCCGCTTTTGAGGTCTCACTGGGAAATTTGGAGTAAATATAAAGGGGTGCTGCTGCCAAGCAGCTCTCCTTTGTCACCGGTAATATTGTTGAAGAATTTCCCGGAGGAACTAAAGAGTAGATTAAGTAAAGTTTTAATAGAAAAAAATAAAATGAAATTAAGGGATTGGTTAAGGGGAATGAGTACAAGAGAGGATATGGAAGAGGTTCTGAAGGATAAAAAGTTAACTTGGTTAAATTATAGGCAATTAGAACAATGGACTAAAAAGTGGGTTAGAGATAATGGAGAGTAGAGAATTAACAAAGTTTGAAGAATTAATAGTTAAAAAAGATAAGGAAAGGGAGAAAAGAACAGTGTTAAAAGGGTTGATGAGTGAAATATATAGAATATTGGTGGAGGAAGGGACGGTGGATAATTCGGGTAAAATGGTTTGGGAGACAGATTTGAAGGTACAAATAGGACAACAGGGTTGGGAGGGATTATGGAAACAAAGAGCATTGAGAAACATGTCAGTAAGAATAAAAGAGAATTATTATAAAATTGTATGGAGGTGGTACCTAACTCCGGTTAGATTGAATAAGATAAACAATCAGCAATCAGAAAATTGTTGGAGAGGTTGTGGAGTTAAAGGAACGTATTTGCATATGTGGTGGGAATGTAATTATGTTCAGAAATTGTGGAAGATGGTGTTTTTGGAGATTGAAGAAATTGTGGAAATGAAGATAGAAAGAACACCAAAAGTTGCATTGCTATCACTATTTGAAGAAGATTTTAAATGTAAAAAGGAAATTAAGGAACTGATAACAAATTTGTTGATTGCAGCAAGATTAATTGTAGCTAGGAACTGGAAGATTCAAGGGGAATATTTTATTGAAGAATGGTATAAAGAAGTATGGGATATAGCTATTAATGATAAATTAACAAGTAATATTAAATGGAGAAGAGGTATAGCTAAATCAAATGATTTTGAAGGAATTTGGAAACAGTTCCTAGTGTTTGTGTTTTCTAAGGGAAGTGGGAAACCACCAGCAGAAGAAAGTATGAGATTCTGGAATCAGGAATGAGATCCCGGGTGGGGGGTGCACTTGTAGGTTTTATTTGATTATGTTATTAAGATAAGATATTTTGTATTCAAAATTGAACATTATGTAGTATGTTGTTGTTGCTGTTTTTTTTATGTGAATGTAATGTGTATGTTTAAGTATTGTAGAAAATAAAAAATTATTTAAAAAACAACAACAAACAAACAAACAAACAAAATTTATTTTCAAAAGCTCACAAGCTTTGTTTCAAATAAAACAATTAAAAAGCTTTTTGAAACCTTTCATCCAATCCTTTCACCCATTCACATACATGCTTTCATTTTTCTCACACAATCACTCTTGAACTTTCTTTATTATCAGTATTGATTAATATACATCAACTACGTGCACACCACACTCCAAAGACACCACTTTCTACACTGACCCTCAAATTTCCCAGAACTTAAGTACCCTAAACCCAGAGGGCACTAAAGACTCTAAGAGTACCTAACAAGTCCCCCCAATCCCCTCAGTCATTCCCTTATATATCACTCCTCCCCCTCCCAAGACATTCTAACTCCACCCACTCAGGCCAACATTCTAAAACCCACAGATTTACAAACTGCAGACATACATTTGGGAACTGACTTGTGGGGTGTAATGCCACAATATTCGGCCCCCTTTTGTCCCCCTTCCCCACTTACTTGCGTCTGCAGCAGATGGCAGAGGCAGGTAAGTGGAAAAAGAGAGAAAAAATGGGGGCTGAATAAGCCCCCTCCCCCTTAACTGGCTCTGCCGACCACAGCTGCACAGACTGCAGCAGCGGACAGTGGAGCCAGGTAAGTCCCCCACCCCACTTACCTGGCTCTGTCATCTGCCGTGCCTTCAACTGCTGCCCAGGCCTAAGGCCAGAAATAGGCCACAGCCTATTTTTGGTGTTAGGCCTGGGAGGCAGTTGAAGCCGCCGCATGGACTGTGACGGACCTAGGTAAGTCCTCTCCCCACTTACCTGGCTCTGCCATGTCACCGCACAGACTGCAGCGGTGGTGGAGCCATGTAAGCCCCCTTCCCCTTCCCCTGGCTCCGCTGCCATCACTGCACGGACTGCAGCAGTGGCGGAGCCAGGTAAGCCTCCTCCCCCCCTTACCTGGCTCCGCAGTCTGTCATCTGCTGTGGTCCATGGGGTGGCTTCAACTGCTGCCCAGGCCTAAAGCTGGAAATAGGCCACGGCCTGTTTCTGGTATTAGGCCTGTGTGGCAGTTGAAGCCACCCCATGGACCGCGGTGGCGACGGAGCCAGGTAAACCCCCCTCCCCCTTTACTTGGCTCTGCTGCCATGGGCTCAACATCTAAGGTCCTCCTCCGAGTGCCTACTCCGAGGGAAGCTCGGAGGATGGGAACAAGGGAGAGGGCCTTCTCAGTGGTTGCCCCCCGACTGTGGAATGATCTTCCCGATGAGGCTCGCCTGGCGCCAATGTTGTTATCTTTTCGGCGCCAGGTCAAGACTTTTCTCCCAGGCATTTTAACAGCATTTAACAACGTTAAGTTTTTTTTTAATGGACCCCAGAATTGTTGTTTTTAAATGAATACTGTTGTTTTTATACTGTTTTTATGTTTTTTAATTTTTTTGTATACTTTTAATGTTTACTATTTTTAATTGTTGTAAACCGCCCAGAGAGCTTCAGCTGTGGGGCGGTATATAAATGGAATAAAATAAATAAATAAATATTTTTGTATTCAGTTGTTCCTCGCCTCGATCTGGAGGGAGAGGTGGGAAATTTATTATTATTATTATTATTATTATTATTATTATTATTATTATTATTATTATTCTAAATCTCAACAGAAAATTATCTCACCATGACAAAGGAACCGGTTCAAAGTCCCCCACATTTAGACCACCATCCCCATGACCAGCTGAAAAAGTCTAGAGTGTGTCCTGCTACAAGCATTGGACTGATGACATGTTGGGACAGTCCCATAGTTGTCATGGAGGCCATGAAATCTTGAGCCATCCCAGACAAGATGCTCCCAACGTGAATGTTGATGTCCTCCAAAACCAGCAGCCTGGGGGACCTCAACATCACATCCAGCCAACTCTGCACATTCTACATTCCCCCTTTGCCTTACCAACACAGGGTGAAGAACAAGCCAAGCTTTTTATTGATAAAGATGAATTTCCACTATATATAAATTACAAACTATTTTAATATCTAAATCCATACAACAGAACCATTTTTAGTTTGTTAGACACACACACAAAAGTAGGTACCATTAACAGTTGATGTCCAAAATGCATTGTTCCATCCTCATGATCTATAGGTAATGATTTGTTGTTGGCAGATGGCAGAAGTGATTATTCATTTCAAAACTAGGTTTTTGTTCCACCTGTTAGGATTTCATTGATACTGTACAGAACAATGTTCATTTTGTTCATTTTTGGAGGATATGCTGCTATAGTAAGTGTTCAGGTTCAAAATGTTCATTTTGGAGGATATGTTCTATAGTAAGTACCAATTAGGCACACATCATCAAGTGGTACATAGACTGCAAAAAAAAAAGAAAAAGAAAGAAAGATAGCACTGTGCTTATTAAATGAGTAACTAGTTCTTCTTCTTCGTGGTCTCTGTGCAGTCACACATATGGGCTCTGCGCCTGCGCAGGGCCAGCTTCGGAAACTTCTCTAGCTGAAAGTCTTTTAGGAGGGAACCCCTCCCCCACCGTCCACTGAGCATGCTCAGGGGTTCCCGCCTAATCCCCTCAGTTCTCTTCAACCGCCTGTGGGTCAACAGCTTGTGGAGACTTCTCGTGTGTGGTATACTTTACCTCAGCTGAAAATATTCTATTTTCCTTCTTTTCTTTTCTCTCCAGTTTTCTAACCTTTTCTATTTAGTTATTAAATAAAAAAAATAAAAAAAGAAAGAAAGAAAGAAAGGATTTGTTTGTTGTTAGTTAGCCTTGTGGCTTATGGCACATCAAGGCCTCTTGAAGAAGTGCCCCATTTGCGGGCTGAAGATCACGCAAACCGATGGACACTCACTTTGTTTGCTCTGCTTGGGGGAAACACACATTTTGGAATCTTGTGTGTTTGTTTAAGTTCTCGAGGCAAACGAGAAAGAACCGCTCAGACCGCTTTCAGGCGATACTCTGGGATAAGGCGTTGGAGGCAATGGAGAAACCGAGACCATCTCGATGCTCCAAATCTCCTATCGTAATGGAGTCTATGCCCCAACTTCCTCCAACACAGAGTGAGCCTTACTGATTCCCCCCTCCTCCTCCTCTCAGTCCGCATCCGCAAGGGCGGCAAAAGATTCTAAGAGAGCGAGAGAGTGTTCTGAGGCACACGACCCTCAGAGGAATAAGAGCAAACTCAAGAATATAAATGCGAGGAAAAAGTCGTCGATACCGATTCATTGATACCGAGGAGCCCGGTACTGAACACATCGGTACCGAGGCATGTGGCAGGGCATAGGAGCCCTATGTTGAGTAGCTTTCACTGCAAAGGTCTCCGCCGCTACCGATAAGCCCGATACCAAGGCTATTGCTTTCCCTACCTATAAGCCTGGTACCGAGGCTATTGCTTCCGAGACCATACTCGATACTGAGACGGGCGACTCCGTCCTCGCTACCGGTACTGAACCCTCTGCAGCAAACAGAGCGGATTGCTGACTCGCCGGCACCGCCTCCATTACGGATCATCACGGTACTGGCTGACGACCCTACCATAAGGGCATCAGTCTCGGAAGGCGAAATTAGAGGTTCGTCCATGGATAATACCTCAGCTGATTGGGGCCCTCTTTCCCCTCGATACCGAGAAGAGCCACAACCCATCGATACCAACGGATGTCGGTACCGATAAATGCCACAGCAACCGTCAGTCGATACCGAAGGTTATCGATACCGACACGCGTTGCCTTATGGTTAAGCCTGGGACTATTCACCGGCTTCAACTCATTCAGGTCGCCAGTGTGCCGCCCATGGTGAATGACCTATGTCCCCTCCAAGAATGCGGGACTATTGCGCTGATTGGCAACCTCCTCGGTATCCTCTGTATTATTACGAGGATTGGAGACACAGAAGGCACCAAGATTACTATTATCGATCTCCTGTCCGCCTCTCCCAGAGGATATCATGGCCTTGCCACCGCCGCCTCTACCATTGGTGCCGGGGCGTGCTCCGCAACCGACGCAAGCCGCAGTATTAACCGCTCGGTACCGTCGCAGGCATTGCAGACATTGCCTACATCAAACATGGGACTGAATGTTCCATCGGAGGAGGATTACCAATCGGACTCCTCGCAAGATACATCGCCACCAGATGACCTCGTGGTCACTGCAGACGTGGTGTCCCCTTCAGAGGACTTAGCACACTTTACTGATCAGGTACTGGGAATGGCAACGTCCCTAGGGACTCAAATATCCCAACCTATAGAGAAATTTAATGACCCAGTTTACGATTATGTATACTGTGGGTCATCAGCCCCAGTGGCTATTCCATATTTGCCTGTGCTGCTACGCACAGCGCAACAGTCGTGGAAGCTGCCCTTCTCTATGCTGCAACGTCGAGGAGGCTAGACAACATGTATATAAGATCCAGGACTAAATTGTCCCGTTCCTATTTACACACCCAAAACCTAACTCAATAATACTCAAATAATGCACCGGTGGACAAAGAGGGCCGTAGGTGCACGGCCTGGGGAGAGGAGTGTACTCTTCTACAGCTTTATCCCTTCGTGTGCACAATTACCAAGCCACAATGGCAAAACATAGGCTCTTTTTATGGGAGAAGATTACATCTCTCGACGGATTCTTGCCAGATGACCAAAGGGAACTGGCAGATGTTTTTTGTACTGAGGCTGTGAGACTTCCTCGGCAATAACTCAATACAGCGCGCCACGCTACGGACTGCACCTCAAAGCCATGGTAGTTTCCATTGCGCTACGAAGGCATGCGTAGCTAAGGTCCGCAGGGCTGTCCCAGGAGGCACGCACCCACATAGAGGGCCTGCCATTCGATGGAAGCCAGAGCTAACCACTACTGTTAGAGTCCCCATGGCTGGCCTCCTCGGTAACAATAATATAACTGGTTTCTTCAGTACACTGAAGCTCTCGATGCCGAGACTGGCAACAACATAACTAGCTTCTTCGGTACCGAGCCTGAAACGTCTCAGTGCCGAGACTGCTCTCAATGCCGAGACTGGTAACAATGTGACTAGCTTCTTCAGTGCCGAGCCTGAAGCCTCTCGGTGCCGAGACTGCTCTCGATACCGAGACTGGCAACAATATAACTGGCTTCTTCGGTACCAAGACTGAATCTGTCAATGCTAAGACTGGCAACAATGTAGCTTCTTCGGTACAGACTGGAGCCCTCGATACCAACAGTGGCAATTACATAACTAGCATCTTCAATGCAGACGCTGGAGTTCTCTATGCTGAGACTGGCAATGAACATAACTGGCTTCTTCGGTACCAAGACTGGAATTTTTGGTACTGAAAATGACAATAACATAACTAGTTTCTTTGGTACCAAGGCTGGAACCCTTGATAACGAAATTGGCAATAACATTAATAGCTTCTTTGGTACAGACACTGAGACTCTTGATGCCAGGAGTGACATCTCGCATGCAGCTTCAATGTCAGAGGGTGAGATGTAATATCTCTCCCCTCCAAGGCCAATGGACATCTGTCCACCACATCGGGCGGTGTATACCTTGCAGGCTAACCACCAATTTCAAGGTCTCCATTCCGGAGTCTCTATGCTCTGAGTGCTTTGCTTTCAATGGAGAGCGTTTTATTACCATGATGTCTGATGTCATCAGTTTTTGGGCCCCCCTCTCCCTTGGAAGAGGAGGGGACAAAATGTTAAATGGGCCACGTCTCCTGAAAATACCATACAAACATGGATACTGGCTTCAGTACCGTGATGGGGATACGTACAACCGAGATCACTGTCATTGCGACCGGTACACAGGGCTCAGCTGTTACAGCCACAATGCATCAATACAATTACTTAGCTCTTCCCCATTCCACCCCCATTCCATGGGGCATCAGGAGATCAACTTGGGGAAGATGAGTTAGAGCATAAGAATAGACCTGATTCCCTTCAATCCTTTGAGGACTATCAGTCGGTCTCAACATTGCTCTCTTCTGCATCACCTACACAGGGCAGAACCTCCTTTGGAGGACTTATACCATTTCCCGGTCATTGAGGATGACCAGGCTTGGCACTGAGACACATAACTAGGTAAATAAAGTGCAGGATTTTGTATCTCATGCTGTATGTACTGAGAAGCCAACTCCAGTGTCGATATTTTTCCTCCCAACACTGCTTCTGACAGTTAAAAATTCCTGGAAGGCCCCTTCTTTGATGGCTCTGACATTGGAAAGTGCAGAATCTTTACATAAGGTCCAGTAATGGACATTGGGTTTCCCCCCCCTTTTTTTTTCTTTATGCACCCATGTTCCAATTCTATATTATTTCAGTTATCCCCAAGGGGAGTTTTCAGAACATATTCATCTGCTTTGGGCCCCAGAGTCATACACTATCTAGTTATGATGTCCAGATAACAACTTTTCCTCTTGTCATCAACTTTACATGACCCGTCACTTCACTGTGAGTTGAGAGCGATGGTGCGCGCTCTGGCGCTTCGCATGCATACCTATGATTAGCAGGTTTCACTCTGTGAACTAGATTGAGGACCTACCATCCGATGGTGAAGGATTGTTCAATCTCATTGCTCATCTCGTTTCTTGCATCAGAACCAGCAAATTACAGATGACACACTGTCCTTAATGCTGCTCCTCAGAATGGAGTACATTTTGCCCCATACACATAAAGTATGCATACTTCCATATAGCCATTCAGAACACTCGCCAGAGGTACCTTGAGTTTATCATAGGAATTGATATGTCCCAGTTTGGGTGTGTCTATGGACCTAAGCACAGTCCATCGAATGTTTGCAAAATATATGGCAGTTCATTTGCCTACACAGGGTGAAAGTCTACCTATATTTAGACAACTGGCTTCTAGTAGCATCTTAGAAGAGGATGCTACCGAAGGCAGTGGGACTAATCCTCAATTTATTGAGCTCTCTGGACCTCATAGTACAAACCACAATGTTAGACTGTCAATCCTTACCCCCTGATATATGGGACATTATCCTAGCAGCTAAGAAACCAGCGACTAGAAAGTCATATGCTACCAAATGGGAAGCTTACTCCTCCTTTGCACTAAGCAGGAATGAGAAACCCCTTTCAGAGCCTATTTCCACCATCCTCACTTTCCTTTTTTTCCTTGTTAAAAGAGGCCTTATGTTTCCTCACTTAGAGTTTATCTGGCAGCGATTTCTGCCTCACATTTATGGATTCAGGGCTGTTTGGTCTTCACTCATCCACTGGTTAAGCGCTTTATGAAAGGGATGAAAGATACAGTTCCACCCCTTCGTTCCTTTGTTCTGCAATGGAGCCTTTCCGTGGTGCTCAAAGCACTGTCTGCCAAGCCTTTCGAACCGTTGGCAAAGACAGATTTGCGTTTACCAACTTTTAAGGTGGTATTCCTTGTTGCCATAACGTCTGCTAGACATGCATCAGAGTTAGCGACACTCTGTATGAACTCACCTTATACGGGTTTTTCATGCCGACAAAGTGGCCCTTAGACCGGACCCAGCTTTCTTCCAAAGGTTGTTTCTCCTTTCACCTTGGGCAGGATTTTACTCTGCCAAGTTTTTTCCTTGCGCCGACAACTCTTCTTGAGTCGACACTAGATACGCTGGACAGAACAGTGACTCTCCGGAGATCCCTAAGATTTTTTGTTTGTTATGGGTCAAACAAAAGGGACCCCAAGCATCTCCACAGAGAATATCTGCTTGGGTCATTCAGACTATTAAATTAGCCTATGAACTTGCTGGCCCCCCGCTGAAGGGGAAAGTGTGCTCTCACTCCACCAGAGGAGGGGCCACTGCTGCAGCTTTTGAAAGAGGTATTGCCATACCGGACCTCTGCAAAGCGGATACCTGGTCGACACCTCTAACTGTAGCCAGTCACTAGGGGTGTGATCCGCTCCGATTAGGAGCGTAGAAGCAGTAGCGGATTGGCCTGCTCCGCCTTACCCAGAGGCGGAGTAGGAGCGGACCGCGGACCCCCTAGAAGCAAGGCAAAGAGAAGCGGCCATTTTTCGGAGCTCCGAGTTCAGGCGGAGCGCTCCGGTCGCCATCTTGAAAACATTTCACCATAGGATTGCATTGCGGCAAATAATCGCGCATAACTACGTTCTTTTTGAAGCTATCGTTCTAGAAATTCTTGTGCTCAGAGAGTCGTGGATGGGGGTCATTTTGAGACCACTCTCACCTCTCTGCGTTGTCCGGGTCGCGTGCTATATTTTTGTGAAAATCGGGTTTTGTGTTTTTTTTTATTTTTTTTTATTTTTTTGGAAGCGATGACAGGCACATTCAACTCCCAATCCTGATGAGAATTGATCTCCTGAGAAAGCATCCTCCTCCAATCCCAGCGTTGGAGGGGGGACTAAGGCAGACCCACCCTCAGAACTTTCTGTTTTGTGTCTCTTTGTGGGTTGGCGTTCGTGGAGGGAACATTTAGTTAGTTAGTGCTCCTGCTTTGGACTTTGGAGATAGATTAGGATAGGTTTAGTTTGGCGTGTGTGTGTGTTTGTTTGCTTCTTTCTGACTTATAGCTTAGTTTGCCCTGTGTTTTCCCCTTACTTTGATTTAATATAAACTTTATTCTTAAATTTTGGAGTGTGTGTTTGGGTTGGTTGGGTTGGTTGCCCCCCCTTCCCTGTATTAAAGCCTGACTGTTCTGCTTTTGTGAAAGCTTTCTTTTGAAAGCATACACACACTTTTTGTCCCATTTCCCTACATTTATATTCTTAAACATATTTTATTATATTCTTTTACATAGTCTATTAGTATATATTCTCATACATATTATATTAGTAGTATTCATATTTTGTTCTTCTTATAGTAGTGGTTGGTTCTTTTCCCCCCTCCCCTCTCTTAAATCCTGATTGTGTTTCCTTCTATCTTCTATATACCAAAATATACCAAAAAAATTTGATTCTCTTTTTCTTCTCTGTGTAACTTGGACGGAGTGTGCTGCTTTTGTGAAGGTCAACAGGCAGCCACAGATTGAGCATTTTGGGGAAAGCATACACACACCATTTCCCTATTCTTAAACATATTATTATTATATTCTTTTACATAGTCTTAGTAGTCTATTAGTATATATTCTCATACATATTATTATTAGTATTCATATTTTGTTCTTCTTATAGTAGTGGTTGGTTCTTTCCCCCCCTCCCCTCTCTTAAATCCTGATTGTGTTTCCTTCTATCTTCTATATACCAAAATATACCAAAAAAATTTGATTCTCTTTTTCTTCTCTGTGTAACTTGGACGGAGTGTGCTGCTTTTGTGAAGGTCAACAGGCAGCCACAGATTGAGCATTTTGGGGAAAGCATACACACACTTCTTGTCCCATTTCCCTACATTTATTAGTAATATTCTTAAACATATTATTATATTCTTTTAGATATTCTTAGTAGTATATATATATTAGTATATTCTCATACATATTAGTAGTAGTATAATATTTTATTCTTCTTGTCCCATTTCCCTACATTTAAACATATTATATTCTTCTTATACATATTCTTAGTAGTACCTTATACATAGTATTAGTAGTATTAATATTTTATTAGTCATCATGAAAAGAGGAAGCAGGCGTGCTGAAAGCAGCAAGGCTCAGGCTGGCAGCAGTAAGCAGGCTGCCTCTCCTCCTGTGAAAATCAAACTGGCAACTCCTTGGCTGACTGCTCCAAAACAGAAGCAGGACAAGCAGCAGGCAGAGCCACTCTCTTCTGCAACTTGTGCCCGGCGTTCTCTTTTTGAGGGTGGGAATGGGAAAAGTGCCCGTTTGCAAGAGGCACGTGGCAGCAGTGCCATTAGAGGAGGAGGAGTATCCCCAACTCCTTCATTCTCCTTTCAGCCCACGAGCCCGCTGATGGACCTAGACGAGGTCCTCAGCACAGTGGAGGGGGGGGGAGGAGGAGGAGGCGGTGGGCCTCCAGGATGTGGGGGCTGAGGAGGAGCAGCAGCAGGCCGAGGCTCTCTCCCCAGTCTCATCCCACACCCCTGTTTCTGTGGCAACACCAGAGAGCTCAGGCGGGCAATTGGTGGTGTCACCACGGAAACGAAAGACAAGCATCGTGTGGGACCACTTTGAGTTGGGAGCGGATCCCCGCTTTGCTGTCTGTCGCCACTGCAAACTCAGCCTAAGCAGGGGTTCATCGACAGGGCATTATGGAACCAGCAGCATGAAGATGCATCTTAAGAGGCAGCACCAGTCGGTCTTGATGGGGAAAGAGGCGGGCAAGGCGACTGGTTCCAGGGGAAAGCCGAAGGCGGCTGCTGCTGCTGCTGCTGCTGCTGCTGCTGCTGGCACTTCCACTCTCAGCTCTCCATCTCCCATCCCCACAAGGGTTAGGCAGGCAACCCTGCCGGAAATGGGGTGGGGGAAGTATGGAACCACAAGATGGCGTTTTCCAACGCCCTCCCAGATCACCACGTCAATCGGTGAGATGGTGGCGTTGGACGACCAGCCATTCAGCCTCGTCGACAACGCAGGCTTCAAGAGGCTGATGGCGCTTGTGGTGCCATACTATAAGCTGCCGTGTCGCACCACCCTGAGCAGGCGGGTGGTGCCTTCCCTGTACCGTTCCTGCAGGGAGTTAGTGCTGGGTCGTCTGTGCCAGGCAGAGGCACGGATGGTGCACTTCACCTCGGACATTTGGTCCAGCGAGGGCGGAGTGCACGCTTACCTGTCCCTGACGGCACACTGGTGGGCAGCCGTGGGGCAGGAAGGATCCAGCACTACAGGGACTGGCAAGGAGGGCTACTGCTGGGCCCTCCTCCACACGCAAGTGATGGACCAGTCCCACACGGCAGCAGAGATTACGGAGGCCATGAACCGCATGGTGGATGGGTGGCTAGCTGGGCAGAAGGTCACCCGCGGTTACATGGTCATGGACGGGGGAGCCAACATGGTGAAGGCGGTGCGCGACGGCGGATTCGAGGGCGTCCGCTGCATCGCGCACGTCTTGAACCTGGTGGTGAGGGATGGCCTTGGGATGGGCAGCAGCAAGCCCAACCTCGGTCCCCTGTCCGGGATCCGTAACCTCCTGGAGAGCTGCAGAAAGGTGGCAGGCCATTTCCACCACAGCGTCAAGGGCAGTCGCTTGCTGTGGGAGAAGCAGGAGGAGTTGAATCTCCCGCAGCACAGGCTAGTGCAGGATGTGGTGACACGCTGGAACTCCACCTACCTGATGCTGGAGCGGATGGTGGAGCAACAGCGTGCCATCCACGACTTGTTCAGGGTCAGGGACATGGGCGTCCACCACATGGGCAAGCAGCAGTGGGACGCCATGTCCCAGCTGGTGGCGGTCCTCAAGCCGTTCCTGAACGCCACCGAGACCCTGAGCAAAAGCTCTGCCCTCCTCAGCCAGGTGATCCCTGTATGCAGGCATCTCCAGAAACAGATGGGCGACTTTCTGGAGTACAGGGATCCCGTCACCGGCAGGCGCTTCGAGCCCGAGGTCCGCGAAGCGGTGACTAGGCTGAGGGACGGCGTGACGCGGAGGCTGGAGCCCATCCAAACTGACAGGGTCCACATGTTGGCAGCCATGTGCGACCCTCGTGTGAAGGATGGGCTTTGTGGGCCAAATAGCAGGCAGCACTGGGTGGAAACGCTGGTGGGCGAAGTGCGGGCGGCATGGGCCAAGAGGGTGGGGCAGAGTGAGGCAGAGGAGCAGGCCACCCCTCCCCGCAGCAGCACCAGCAGCACCAGCAGCAGCCTCACGTGCATCCCTCCCAGCAGCAGCACAGGCGAGGGGTATTGGGAAGAGGCTCTGCACACCGTGTTTGGGCAGAGACCCTCCCCAGCCACCAGCCAGGATGACGCTGCAACCACCGTGCAGCGTTACCTGTCAGAGCCCATCGAGGACTCCTCCATGGACCCCCTGGCCTACTGGTCATCCCGTTTTCAGATTTGGCCGGACCTGTCGCGGGTGGCCATGGATCGACTCAGCTGCCCACCCACCAGTATTCCAAGCGAGAGGGTGTTCTCTATGGCGGGCGACATAGTGACCCCTCACCGCTCTCGCTTGGAGCCGGACTTGGTGGAGCAGCTGGTCTTTCTGAAAGGCAATCTACCCCTGCTGGGATACCCCACCCTCAAGCCCTCGTGGGAGTGACAGGCAGGCTCCCTTTAATTCCACCCCTCCTTGGGTTGGCAGGCACACTACAGTTCAGGCAGGCTGGTTTTTTCTCTGTAGGCACTAGGCAGAGTTTGTCACCGTGCGTGTGTGTGACTGACTGTGAGGGCAAAGCACCGCACTTGAGTTCATTTCATTTCTGTGGCGTCCGGTACAGCTTAGTCAACTCATCCGGATAGTTTTCCACCCAGTTCCAAAAGACTCCATTTATTTATTTATTTATTTATTTATTTAATTACATTTATATACCGCCCCACAGCCGAAGCTCTCTGGGCGGTTTACAACCATTTGTCCATGATTGACTGCACGTGTTTAGGTGAGGTGCAAGCAGGGGGCAAGGCAATGCCTGGCACCACCACCACTAGCCAGGCTGCCTCTCTCCAGCAGTCCACGGGTCGCCCTTTGGAGTGCCCTGGGAGTGGAAGACGTACTCCCTGATCCAGAAGTATGGTTTTGAGAAGTAAGCTGTCACTTGAACTCATGAGCCTCTGTGCAAAAGCTGTCCTTGTGTGTGTGGTTGTGAGTGTTACTGCAGCTGCCTGTCTCGCTGCGAAAATGAAACAGGCAAGTCCTCGCCTTTGAGAAGCAACCTTTCACTTGAACTCATGGAAGTCATTGACTTCAGCACAGCCACTACGTAGAGGCTGTGGTCCTCTGGGTGACTCGATCAGTGTGCTGATTTTGAGAAGCAACCTTTCACTGAAACTCATTCACTTCCCCAATTGCGGCTGGTACTCCAGCAGTCCACCGAACTCCCATAGCACAGCCACTTAGTGTGTACGGACAGTTTAATTTTCCTGAGAAGTGAGCACTCACTTCAACTCATGACAGCCATTGACTTCACCACAGCCACTTTGTGTGGGATGCTGTGGTCCTCCAGGATGTGGGTGAGGATTAGTAGCAGAAGCTGGTCCAGCTTCTCTCCCTGGTCTCGTCCCACCCCTCTTCCGCTGTAACGCCCTCTTTGAGAAGCAAGCTGTCACTGAAACTCATGAAAGCCATAGACTTCCGAAGCAACCTTTCACTTCAACTCATTGACTTCCCCTTTGAGAAAAAGCTAAGCTCCAGTAATGCACCGTTTGTCCGTGGGACAGCTCTCTTACGAGAAGCTGCACTGCATATGCAGCAGTGCCATGGCTTTGAGAAGCCGAGACCCATCCCAGCCACCGGGAACCGGAGGAAAACTCCAGCAGTCCACGGGTCGCCCTTTAGATAGCTCGGGGATCAAATGGAGTCCTTGATCTGTGTGCTGATTTTGAGAAGCAACCTTTCACTGAAACTCATTCACTTCCCCTATGTGTGGGAGGTACTCCAGCAGTCCACCGATCGCCCATAGCACAGCCACTAGCAAAGCCACTACAGTGGATGCTCTCTTCTCTCTCTCTCCTCAGTCTCATCCTCTTCCTCTTCCCCTTCTGCTGTAACCCCTCTTTGAGAAGCAAGCTTTCACTTAAACTCATCATTCACTTCCCCAACTGAGGGAGGTAAAGGCCAGCAGTCCAAGGGTTGCCCTTTGGAGGGCTCAGCAGCAACATTAATCCTCCAAGCATGCACACAAATCTTCCATACTCAAAGTAACTGCTTCAATAACTAGTAGCTCCTTTTTGCCCGCCTGCCCGGGAGCCGTCCTTGTGAGGTAGCTGGATCTGCTGGGACTCACTCCCCCAGAGATCTATGGCATACCTGTGCAAGGTACCAGCTCCTTTGGGCCTGCCTGCCTGCCGGCCTGCCTGCCTGCCCATGCCCGCCTGCCCGTCACTCCCCAATTGAGGGAGGTTAACTCCAGCAGTCCACGGGTCGGCCTTTGGAGAGCTCAGGGATCAGATGCACTATTCGTGATCCAGTCTGGTGATTTTTGGAGAAGCAAGCTGTCACTTCAACTCATGGACTTCCCCAATTGCGGCTGGTACTCCAACAGTCCACCGAACTCCCATAGCACAGCCACTTAGTGCATAGGGACAGTTTAAGTTTCCTGAGAAGTGAGCTCTCACTTCGACTCATGACAGCCATTGACTTCACCACAGCCACTTCGTGTTGGATGCTGTGTTCCTCCAGGATGTGGGTGAGGAGCCCCTACGGTGGAGGCACAGCTGGCCGTGCCTCTCTCCCCAACCACTGACTGCATAGGGACAGTTTAAGTTTCCTCCTGAGAAGTGAGCTTTCACTTCGACTCATGACAGCCATTGACTTCACCACAGCCACTTCTTGGTGGATGCTTTGTTCCACCAGGATGTGGGTGAGGAGGATTAGTTGCAGCAGCTGGTCGAGCGTCTCTCCCCAGTCTCACAATTAAAGTTATCTGAGAAGTGAGCTTTCACTTCGACTCATGACAGCCATTGACTTCACCACAGCCACTTCTCGGTGGATGCTTTGTTCCACCAGGATGTGGGTGAGGAGGATTAGTTGCAGCAGCTGGTCGAGCGTCTCTCCCCAGTCTCGCAATTAAAGTTATCTGAGAAGTGAGCTTTCACTTCGACTCATGACAGCCATTGACTTCACCACAGCCACTTCTCGGTGGATGCTTTGTTCCACCAGGATGTGGGTGAGGAGGATTAGTTGCAGCAGCTGGTCGAGCGTCTCTCCCCAGTCTCGCAATTAAAGTTATCTGAGAAGTGAGCTTTCACTTCGACTCATGACAGCCATTGACTTCACCACAGCCACTTCTCGTTTTGTAGTGCGCCGAGTTGAGCACAGCCACTCCGGTGGATGCTCTGGTCCTCCAGGATGTGGGTGAGGAGGATTAGTTGCAGCAGCTGGTCGAGCGTCTCTCCCCAGTCTTGCAATTAAAGTTATCTGAGAAGTGAGCTCTCGCTTCGACTCCAAGTTCAGACACTTGAGCACAGCCCCTACGGTCGAGGCGCAGCTGGCCGTGCCTCTCTCCCCAACCACTGTCTGCATAGGGACAGTTTACATTTCCTCCTGAGAAGTGAGCTTTCACTTCGACTCATGACAGCCGTTGACTTTACCAGCCACTTTGTGTGGGATGCTGTGGTCCTCCAGGATGTGGGGATTAGTAGCAGTCGCTGGTCGAGCTTCTCTCCCCAGTCTCATATGGAGCAATTAAAGGTATCTGAGAAGTGAGCTCCTACTTCAACTTCAAGTTCAGACACTTGAGCACAGCCCCTACGGTGGAGGCACAGCTGGCCGTGCCTCTCTCCCCAACCATTGACTGCATAGGGACAGTTTAAGTTTCCTCCTGAGAAGTGAGCACTCACTTCAACTCATGACAGCCATTGACTTCACCACAGCCACTTTGTGTGGGATGCTGTGGTCCTCCAGGATGTGGGTGAGGATTAGTAGCAGAAGCTGGTCCAGCTTCTCTCCCCGGTCTCGTCCCACCCCTCTTCCGCTGTAACCCTGTCTTTGAGAAGCAAGCTGTCACTTCAACTCATGGACTTCCCCTATGTGCGCGAGCCAAGCTCCAGCAGTCGACCGATCGCCCATAGCACAGCCACTTAGTGTGTACGGACAGTTTAATTTTCCTGAGAAGTGAGCACTCACTTCAACTCATGACAGCCATTGACTTCACCACAGCCACTTTGTGTGGGATGCTGTGGTCCTCCAGGATGTGGGTGAGGATTAGTAGCAGAAGCTGGTCCAGCTTCTCTCCCCGGTCTCGTCCCACCCCTCTTCCGCTGTAACCCTGTCTTTGAGAAGCAAGCTGTCACTTCAACTCATGGACTTCCCCTCAGAAAAAAAGCTAAGCTCCAGCAGTCCACCGATCTCCCGTAGCACAGCCACTACGTTTCCTGAGAAGTGAGCTCTCACTTCAACTCGTCTTGTAGTGCGCCCGCCGAGTTGAGCACAGCCACTACAGTGGAGGCGCCTGCCCGCCTGCCTGGGAGCCGTCCTTGTGAGGTAGCTGGATCTGCTGGGACTGACTCCCCTGCAGATCTATGGCTTACTTGTGCAAGGTACCAGCTTTTCTGGGCCCGCCAACCCATGCCTGCCTGCCTGTCTGCCCGCCTCCCCCGGGGTGCTGCTGTGGTGGGGCATCTGCCAGGACTGACTCCTCGCCTGCTCTGCCTGCCTCTCTGCCCGCCTGGTGCCTGGGAGATGGGCTTTGCGGTTCGTGCCCAGCACCCTCCGGCACGCTTGCTCCCAGTCGTCCTCCTCTGTGCCCCTCAATGCGTAACTGCTTGCTTAGAAAGAAACAACCAGCCATCTTTGCCTCACTTGCTCCTTGCGCCCGCTTACGGGTTGGTTTGCTATGCGTTAGTGCTCAAGCCATCCTTGCGGCACTACAATGCATGCTGCCTGCCTGCCTGCTTTCCCTCCCTTCTCCCCTTCCCGCCTCACAGGGATGGTGGATGTGTCTTGCTTTGACTCAGGGGAGAAGTCCTTCCTGCACTCACTTAGACTTTATCAAGTTCAATAATCCCTTTTTCAAATGTGCCAGAAGATTTAGGGTTATCTCGTGGCATGTTGGGATTGCCTTGGAACTGGCCCCATTGAGCTGTCTGCAATTGCAACTTTAAATCCCTGACATACTGGAGTGTCCGAATTTCAAAACTTCCCCTAACATCAGGGGATGATGGGATTGCCTTGAAACTTGGTGTCCATGGGGACACATGGGTAAGCTGTCATGGGACCAAAGGATAGGTTTCTAACGTGCAAATTGACGTAGTTGTAGAATGGGACTTGATTTGGGGTGAGTTAAAAAGTTTAAGCCGCGCCAAAAATCAGGGGATGATGGGATTTGCTTGCAACTTGGCATGCATGTGGACACATGGATAAGCTATCATGGTGGTGAGTTTGAGGTTTCTAACATGCAAATTGACGGAGCTATCCCAAGGGGTGTGAATGGGGTGCCTGATTTTCAAAAATTCGCCAAAAATCAGGGGATGATGGGATTACCTTGAAACTTGGCGTCCATGTGGACAAGTGGATAAGCTATCCTGGTGCCGACTTTGAGGTTTCTAACATGCAAATTGACATAGTTGTAGAATGGGACAATTTGGGGTGAGTTAAGCCATGCCAAAAATCAGGGGATGATGGGATTTGCTTGCAACTTGGCGTGCATGTGGACACATGGATAAGCTATCATGGTGGTGAGTTTGAGGTTTCTAACATGCAAATTGACGGAGCTATCCCAAGGGGTGTGAATGGGGTGCCCGATTTTCAAAAATTCGCCAAAAATCAGGGGATGATGGGATTGCCTTGAAACTTGGCGTGCATGTGGACACGTGGATAAGCTATCATGGTGCTGAGTTTGAGGTTTCTAATGTGCAAATTGACGGAGCTATCTAAAGGGGTGTGAATTAGGGTTATGGGTGGTGCGTTAGAGGGTAGAGCCGCGCCAAAAATCAGGGGATGATGGGACTGCCTTGAGTCTGGGCGTCCATGTGGACACATGGATAAGCTGCCCTGGTGCCGAGTTTGAGGTTTCTAACATGCAAATTGACGGAGCTACCCCAAGGGGTGTGAATGGGGTGCCCGATTTTCAAAAATTCGCCAAAAATCAGGGGATGATGGGATTGCCTTGAAACTTGGCGTGTGTGTGTATACGCCCATGAGGTGTCATGGTGCCAAACGTGAGGTTTCTAACTTCAACGGAAAAAAAGTTGTTTACTTTTTTAGCTTTCAATGCAACCCTATGGGGGGGAAAAAACGGAGCTCCGGATCCGGATCCGGAGCTCCGAGCGGAGCGGAGCGGAAGTGGGCGGAGTGGGGGCGGAGCGGAGCGACCCGCTCCAGAAAATGGCGGATCTGCAAGTGAAGCGGAGCGGGGGGTCCGTGCACACCCCTACCAGTCACTACTGTCTGGACATCAGAGCGCGTAGAGACTGTGCCTTTGGACGTGCCGTCTTATCGGCAATCCGTTGAATTTTCATCCATCACCTGACACCACCCACCTCCGGGTAGTCAGCTTGTTATTCGCCCATATGTGTGATGCACAGAGACCACGAAGAAGAAAGACAGGTTGTTTACCTGTAACTGTAGTTCTTTGAGTGGTCATCTGTGCAGTCACACAACCCTCCCACAGTCCCCACTATGGTGTCATTTTTTGATTACCTGGTGGTTCACCTCAGTGAGACTGTTTAGGCGGTTTCAGGAACTGAGGGGATCAGGCGGGAACCCCTGAGCATGCTCAGTGGACGGTGGGGGAGGGGTTCCCGCCTAAAAGACTTTCAGCTAGAGAAGTTTCCGAAGCTGGCCCTGCGCAGGCGCAGAGCCCATATGTGTGACTGCACAGATGACCACTCGAAGAACTATAGTTACAGGTAAGCAACCTGTCTTCACTAGTTTTGATTCAAATGGGGATGGGAGATTCAGCCCTGTTCCGGCGGGTTGATATTCTCTAAACTCCACAGGTCCCCTTCTCCGTGAGCCCCTGCCAAAGGAAGTGAGGCAGGCAGCTACTAGGAGGAGGGCTTTCTCTGCTGTGGCACCCCGGCTGTGGATCGAGCTCCCCAGAAAGGTTCGCTTGATGCCTACAGCGTACTCCTTCTGTCGCCAGCTGAAGACCTTTTTGTTTTCTCAGTATTTTAACACCTAATTTAACTTAAATTTAAACTTTGCTGTTTTAATTCCATATTTTAACCTATATCAATTTTTGCTGTGTGGTTTTATCCTGGTTGTGCTTTATATATTGTATTTTGTATTTGTGTTTTTAGATTGTTGGTTGTTTTTATGCTCTTCATGATTTTAATTTTTGTGAACTGCCCAGAGAGCTTCATCTATTGGGCAGTATAAACATGAAATAAATAAATAAATAAATAAATAAATAAATCTTGAAGCTCTGATGGCCTTGCTCCCATGTTTGATTTCGAACTGTTTCTCTTTTTGTTAGAATGGGAAAAATGCATTTTTCTTGAATGGGCAGCCCAAAATTTCCCCATAAAATAAGATGTACACATTGTTTTCAAAACCAAAACAAATATAGCAAGTATATGCATTTTTTAAAAAGAAAACCCTTAACATTTCATGACTTTTAAAACAAACATTATTAAATACTATGTAGCCAGTTTTTTCTGATCACCATCCTGAATATATATAGACAAAGTCTGAGCAAAAAAGTTAACTGAAGCAGCAGCATTGTCTATGATGTTGCGCTCTTTCCAAACCAGGATAATTATGTTTTTCTTCAATGTTGATATTATTCCTGATTTGATTTAATTCAGGAATAAAATTATTTTCAACCTGTTCTGATACCTACATATAATATATATTCCAAGGTTCTTTGATGTTTTCTTCAGGTAAGAGAATCATGTTAGATTCAATAACTTGTTTGCTTTTGTAATATTTGGTATTATTAATGGTGATTACCTCTGACTTCTTGTAATTAAAGGTGCAATCCTATGGTCACTAGATACTGCCTTGACAGCCATAGGATTTTTTGGTTTCTTGGAACCAAAGGGAGAGCCAGGGTAAGGAAATGGAGCACAGACAGGACAAAAAGGGAGCGGTCCTGAAGGCAGGGAGAGGACAAGACATTTACACAGTGTCAGGTGTAGGTCTTCACTAGGCCAGAGGCCTAGTTGAAGACAGGTAGATTTATTAGGAATTAGTTTGGGAATGTCAATGGCCTTAGCTAGACCTAAGGTTTATCCCGGGATCATCCCGGGGTCGTCTCTGCCTGCTCCCGGGATCCCCTGTGTGTTATTTACATGAACAGGGATGACTCCAGATGATCCCAGGATAAACCTTAGGTCTAGCTTAGGCCAATGTCTGTGCAAGCTTATCTTTATCAGAAGTTCCCACGGGAGCAGCTCTATCACTCCCTGTCTTGGCCTTGAAGCTGCTGCTTCTCTTGGAACTTCTGACACACAGAGTCCTATGAGCTGTGCAGCCTTCCCGCTTCCTGCTCTGAAGCTCACTGGCTAGACAGGCAAATTTGCCCATCTAGCCATAAATGCAGGGCATAAATGCAGGAGCATAGAGGAGGGGCTCCTCTCCATGCTTCAGCCACCTTGTATAGGATAGTCGGCAATCTCCGATTTCAGAGAGAGGCGACTATCCCGATAGGATTGCACCCTCCATCTTTTTGACATCATCTTGTTTGGCTGACAACACCAACACTGCTACAAAAAAAATATATTATATTTAAATATTTACTTATTTTCATATTAACTTCCCTTTAGGAAAGATTCTGAATACGCAAAAGTATTTAGTTACATTTTAGTTAAATATATCAATTCTATGCCAAATTTATTTAGGATGCAGGTATTTGACCTTTGCTAGTATACAGTTTCATAAAATAATTGATATTTAGTCAATCAAAACAATTGCCACATGCAGCCATTTTGTAAGATGGATGCCACGGCTGTCAGGAGGCAAATCTGTCATGAGCCAATATCTTTGTTCATAATATATTTGTGTTCCTCTGTTCAAACAGGGGTGGTTTTGGTTGAAAAGTGCACAATCGGAATGATATATTCATTCAGTTCTGCTGATTAATTACCTGAAGTTAGAGCAGTCTTCCAGGTCTACCGAAATCCATTTGAGTTTCTGAAGAAACAACCTTAAGCTCTTGGGGAGAGCAGCTCAGGGGCAGTAGGATGCTGCAGACCCCCTTATCCGTGGGCAAAGAGGGAGGTCTATCACTGCAGGTATCTCCGGTTACATGATAGACAACGGTGCTGCCATCTCTGGAGCTCTGTTGGGGGTGGGATAAAAAAATGAAACATCCTGGAGGCAGGTTAGGGCTGATCTCAGAAGTTTTTGGATTCACTGGATCCAAAGCCCCCTCCTTCCACCATGCACCTAGAAAGACAGAAAGAGTATGCCAGCCCTTGGGCTGGTTACTTCTTTTCTCTCCTCTTGGTGTCAAAGGGAGGAAGAAAAATTAAAGACCAAATTGGGGATGGGGAGAATACTAGGGCTGTGCTCCGCCTTGGACCGAGGCCCCGAATCTGAGCCGAGGTGGGCTTATTTGGCCCACCTCGGCTCAGTTGCGAGGCAGTTCTGGTGAAGCCCAAGGCAGTCCGAAGCTGAAGACAATTGTCTCCGAAGCTTTGGGTTGCCTCAGTGCTTCGGAGCCGGCCCTCAGCAGGTCCCTTACCTACTGCCTCCGCCTCTACCGTGGCAGAGGCAGAGGCAGCAGGTAAGTGGGGAAGGGGGGAGGGGGCATTACCTGCCTCCACCATCTGCTGCCACCGTCTTTGTGTCTGGCGGCTTCCACTGCTGCTGACGCATAAGTCCAGAAGCAGGACCCGCATGGCCTACTTCTGGTCTTATGTGTCAGCGGCAATGGAAGCCACCGGATGTAAGGACGGCGGTGGTAGTGGATGGCGGAAGGGGAGACTTTTTTGGGTCCTCGCTGCACAGCCAGCACCCAGAAAAGTCGGAGTTGCCTCGGAGGGCCCGAATTTCACCTTGGCTTTAGCACTGAGGCAGGTCGGGCAACCCCCGAAGCACCCCCAAGCTAAACTGGGGCTGCTTCGGGAGCTCTGAACTAGCCTCCGAGGTGGATAGGGGGGTGGGTGCACAGCCCTAGAGAATACTACCTCCATTTTCTGCCCTTGTTGGCACAGGTGAGTAGCACTTAGAATGTGGCTGTTTCTCCACCAAATAATTACCACAATCACAATCACCTTGGGATTGTGAAAGAGACATTTCTGTGTTTGAAGCAAACAAGGCCATAGAAAAAAATTATTCTGTGTTCCCCGCCTTTCATTGTGATATCTCTTATTGATTCAGTTTTATGTACTCAGCTAAAAAATTTACTTTGGGGATTAGTTTTGCATGCAGGGTAGATTTAACATGCTAGGATAAAAGATCTATAGGATGGGATACAAATGTTTTAATAAATAAAAAAACACCCCCCCCCCATATTTTGAAGTTATTGATTTCTGACTTCTCAATCCTCCATTTTCCTATATTGCTTTTGCCGATCTCCAGAAGCTGGAAATTCCTAAATACCTTTTCTTATGGTGAAAAAGAAACAAAATCTCTTTGCAGCATACTATGTTCTCCAGTGTTTCATACAAAAATTGGCATTTGAATTTACATTTGAGTGAAGTCATCAGATTTAATACCAAATCAAACACGGAAGCTATTATTCAGACAAGGAAATTCTATTGGGAAGGAAATGTTCTAGTAACAGTTACACATTAGGTACACATCAGCAACTGGTACACAGTCTGCAAAGGTAGGCGCTGCATCTAGTATATGGGTATAGTTGGAGGATTTGCAAACCAAACCACTCACGATGCAGACTTCTATCACATACAGACCCTTACTTGCCCAAGGGTAGATATGGGGAAGGGCTTCCATCATTCCCTTCAAATTGTGAAGAAGCCTCCCTACATCTGCAGATTCCACCTTGCTTTCTCTGAACAGAAAGGAAATGATGAGGGGATTGCTCTTCCCAGGCCAGGGGGCAGCACTTGGGCAGGGAGTGGCAGAGTCTAGAACGTACCCAATCCCCTACAGGCTAGGCTGACCATATGAAAAGGAGGGCAGGGCTCCTGTATCTTTAACAGTTGCATAGAAAAGGGAATTTCAGCAGGTGTCATTTCTTCTTCATCACACCAGTTAAAGCTGCAGGAGCTATACTAGAGTGACCAGATTTAAAAGAGGGCAGGGCACCTGCAACTTTAACTGTTGCGATGAAGAGGAAATTTCACCAGGTTCCCCATATATACAAACGGCACCTGCTGAAATTCCCTTTTCTATGCAACTGTTAAAGATACAAGAGCCCTGTCCTACTACAGGCTGGATTCGGGAATCCCGCAGTCCACATTAGGCTTATGGATCAGAGGTTGCCCTCCCCTGGTGTACAGGAAGGAGGAAGAAGTGCTCTTTTCCCCATGGTGAGGCTCTTGGATAGGAGAGAGGAGGGAGGTGGAGGTGGAGTAGAACCACAACCACCAGCACACAGCAGCAGTAGGATGGGGCACCCCTGAGACATATCACAACAATTTCTGTCTGTTTCTACTCATTAACCTCACATTGGGCCTGTTCAGAAGACACATTAAACCCTGCTTGTTAAGGCTTATGGTTAAGCAGCAGGATTTAAGGAGTTTTGTGCAATGCATTTTGCTAAACCCTGCTTACTCACTAACTACAGTCAGAGCATCTGCAGCAGGGTTAGCGGCTCTAACCATGGCTTAAAGTGTTGTGTGTGACAGCATGGTTTGTAGTTAGTGCTAACCCCAGAGTACCACAGCTTTGCTAACCACAGAGCCTGAAGTGTCACCTGAATAGGTCCATTGCGAGCTTCTAATGGCAGGGACCTGGTCTCTTGCGCTTTGTAAAGTGTCAAACATACGGATGGAGCTATATAAATTAAATAATAACTATAATCATACTGTATTTTTACCATGATCAACAACATTTCCCACATTGCAGCTCCTTCGTATTCATTTTGTGATATCCACTCGAGACTGATCATTGCAAGGACACATGAATATATGCCATCATACCATAGCAATGGTTCTGCAAACTCATTTAGCAACAAAAAGGAGAAAAAACTACTGGTAAGGTGCTTTCAGATGGAGGTGACCTAGTGCTAATAATTCAAAAACATTGTGCAAATACTCTGTCCCTCTTTCCTTAACAGATTTTCACTGATGAAAACAATAAACAGGCAGAATAAACGGTGGATAAACACAGGAGGGTAACTAATAGAAAACAATGACTTCTGGACCCCCTGAAAAATTAGGTGAATGAGTTTATGGAGTTGCACAAGAAAAGCCTTGAGTTGTGTGAGTGAAAGATCCTTGCAATTGCAATGAAAGCCCAGATCAATAGATGTGGTGGTAATGAACCTATGTATTTGTGATACCAGCCTTTTTATCATTTAGGATGCTGAATTATGCCCACAACTAGAAGAACAAAATTTAAAGCAAGTAAAGAATTTTGTTGAAGTGTGATCAGTTTTGGCTCTCCCTTGGGCACCTATGGATTTGGAAATAGTGTTTAAATAAACTTATTGGTTAGGAGAAATCAAATAATATTGTTGTAACTAGAATGGCAAGTGTAGATCGTGTAAGAGAAGAATATAATGAGATTTTGCTGCTTCTGCATTAGTACTGTACATAGAGCTCCTGTTTTTATGTCACCCCAAGTGTTATACATTCCTAGAGATGAATTAGGAAGGAAATGAATCCTGAATTAGCCAAAAGATGTGGCCTCCCAATTCTCACTTGAACTTTTTCAGAACAGTGACTTCGAAAACAGATGGTTAGATGTCTGAATACCATCTGATGCATGTCCTGTGCTGAAATAAACATCAGCAAATGTGCTTAATTTTTTACTGAAGAATTCTGGAATTCTATTCTCTATGGATCCCCTGTAAATCAAATACCTAAAAAGATTAATACAGGAACCAAACACCCAAGAGAAAACACAAGTGGCCCATCTTTTGTTGACTTTTGGTATTCTGTTACAAAAAACATGCAGAAGCAAAATTAAGAACCGTGTGAAATCATAAACAGCTCTACGATGGAAAGGATCCAGGACTCGAGGATAAACTTCTTTTTTTCTTTAGAATACCGTTCTGTTGGGAAGCATCAGCAATGGTCACCTTTACCTCCCAACCTTCAACTCTCCAATCAATGCATATCTGAAGGATAAGAAGCAGTTGGTAATAGTAATGTATAAATAATATAGCAAAATTATGCCCACAACTAGAAGAACAAAAAGTAAAGCAATAAAGAATGTTCTTGACAGATATACAGAGCTTCAACTGCGACATATTTTTTTTTTACTTAATGCAAGCAAACCATCTGGGTTTTGCCCCTAATGTAGAGCTGATGGCACACAGCAGGGAACATTTTGCAAAGCCGACTTGCCAAGGCGGAGATGTGTTGCCCTGATAGCTGGAACAGAGTGGAAGCAGGGCCAGTGAGAGGGGGTTATGCAGATGAACAGGTGGAACAGGGGCAGAGCAGGAATGTGAAACACTATATAAAGGCACCAAGCGACCCTGTCTCATTCGCTGCACTTCTCAGGCGGTGGAGCTTTATAGATCACATCTCTATTCTCAGTAAGGTTTGTGGGCAGAAGAGAAGATGAGAAGCATCCCACGGCTGTTTGTTTTAGGACTGATTATTACAACTTTACTCCCTGTTAGTTGGCAAATGGCTGATGAATTGTGGTAAGCATAATTGTGACATGAATAGTGCAGCTGGGATGAAAAAATGTTCAAGGCCTTAGGCCTTAGCTAGACCTAAGGGTGTAGTGCGATGGAGGGGTGAAGATCTCGCAATATTTTTATCGTGAGTTCTCCCCCTCTGTTTACATGCGGCGCACGACGACCTGGGAGGGAGAGGATGTCACGGCCGTCATTTTTTTTCTAAAAGGAGACAAGCGCACGAGCGCTTGTGCTCAAAAGGTGAGGTTTTTTATTTTTTAACAATTTCCCCTGCTCCCCCACCCCATTCCCGATGGGTGCAGAACCATGCACGGTTCCCTGGTCCTTGTGAGGAACCACGAGGAGCCAGGAAAACCATGACACCCGCCCACAAGTTCCACAGTCTTGGGATCATCCTGAGACTGTGGAAAAAGCAGGCTGAAAGGGTAGGGCGATATGGGGAAACGGAGGGATCATCCCTCCCTACTCTTGGGATCCCCTGTGCGTCATGTGGACACACAGGGACGATCCTGGGGATTGCCTAGGGATATCGCCCCATCTAGCTATGGCCATAGAACTGTGATGCTGCATGTAAAATTATATGATCAAGCCCAGGGAGTTAACAGAGATGGTATTCAGTGTAGGTAGTTTGCAAAAACAAAGGCGTACATGTTCTGCTGGGTTTTTCACCTAGTTTCAGTGCAGAAACTGCCAATGGAGCATCTGTATCAGGTTATTTATATTCAGAAAGTTATCTAGTAGCTAACCTGAAGGGGAGGATGAGTGCCAGTAACAGCTTCAGGAAGCCAGAAGGATGTGGGTGAGTGACACTTGGCCCCCTGGGGCCTCTCCCATAGGAAGCTGAGACTTTCACCTTTCTATTCTGTGGCCCGGGTATGGCAGCTACACTTAATTAGGGTGACCATATGAAAAGGAGGACAGGGCTCCTGTATCTTTAACAGTTGTATTGAAAAGGACATTTCAGCAAGTGTCATTTGTATATATGGGGAACCTGTTAAAGCTGCAGTTAAAGCTACAGGTGCCCTGCCCTCTTTTAAATCTGGCCACAACTGTTGTGATGAAGAAGGAATTTCACCAGGTGCTCCATATATACAAATGACACCTGCTGAAATTCCCTTTTCTATGCAACTATTAAAGATACAGGAGCCCTGTCCTCCTTTTAATATGGTCACCCTAACTTAATGTGTCCTGGTGGGGGATGCATTAGGTACATCTCCTCCTCCTCTTCCAACATCAACAGCTGAGAACTAGCAAGCAGCCACCTGCAAACAAAATTCTGCTGTTGGGCTACTGGTTGCCAGTTCCTGGATGAGGATGATGCTCACAGGTATTAGCCATGGTAATTCCCCCATCCTCTTTTATTACGTACACTACCCTCATTGTGGTGCATCTCTAGGGTGGTGCATCTCTAGGAACTCTGCCCTCTTTTGTATCTGGTCACTCTAGGGCAGGGCTCCTGAAGCTTTAAGTGTAGTGATGAAGAGGGAATTTCACCAGGTGCTGCATGCATACCACTGACACCTGTTGAAATTCCCCTTTCAATACAACTGTTAAATACAGCCCTAATGACCAGGGTCAATGCTTTCCATAGCTATGAGGCCTGGAGGGTCACCTATGAAAGCCCTTTTTCTAGTAGACCATCATTCAGGAGTTCAGGTGGTGGCAGATAGGGGGAGGGCTTTTTCAGAGGCGGATCATGAAGTCCACTTCATAAAGGTATGAATTCTCACTTCGCAGGTTCACTTCTGAAGATTCAGAAGCAGTCTGGATTATGGGGAAGCGACAAAGTGATGGGTTTTCCAGTGATCTTTCACAGCATATGACTGATCAAATAACGGATTTTCTAGTGTGGCTTGCTCATAAAAGGTAGGAGTTATTGCTTGACTGTTACATACTCAGGATGAGTGTATGTTCTCTCGGTGTGGGAACTGTCAGGACTAGCCCAAGGCAGGTTGATACCTGGAGCAAGCACCTGCCGCTACTGCACCGCTTCTTTTTCTTCTGCAGCCCCGCCCCCCAATCTGCTTGGCACCCAGTTAAGCCAGCA
Organism: Elgaria multicarinata webbii; assembly: GCF_023053635.1. NCBI lineage: Eukaryota > Metazoa > Chordata > Lepidosauria > Squamata > Anguidae > Elgaria > Elgaria multicarinata. Next base: position 27,008,729 of record NC_086173.1, read on the forward strand.
ACCCCAGCTGGCCACGCCAACCTGATTCCTTGTTTTGGCACACACCAAAGGGTCTGTTGCTTCTGGCTCCTACCAACCCCCTTCATGGCTGGCTGGCCGCCCAGCCATGCAAGCAGCCAGCAAGACCAAGAAGCGGCTGCTCATTTATTCGCATGTGTACTTCCTACCAGCTCACCTTCCATATCTGACCTGTTTGGGCAGCTTGGTTGTTGTTTTTTGGTGCACACCTGCGTGTACCCACCTCGCACCTGGGAGAGAATGCCTGAGATATCCAGGGCCTCTCGCGATACTTTGGCAGACCCCTCCCAGGCACCATGTGGCTGCTGCACAAGGTGGAAATGGCTGGCCGGTGGGAGCGGTGGTGAGGCAGGTGCATGTCTGCGCATGCCCCAAGAAGTCTGCTGAGTGTGGCCAGGAGGCCACACAGGTGGGCCTGTGTGACCTTGCCCCTGCTGGCTGCCCAAACAGGTCGGATAGGTAGGAGGTGAGTTGGTGAGAACTGCTTCTTGGTCCTGCCACAATAAGAACCCACAGTTAACCCACAGCCATGTAGCTGCTGAAATTCCCTTTTCTATGCAACTGTTAAAGATGTAGGAGCTCCGTCCTTTCCATACAGTCATCCTACTGGAGATATAAAAAGCTTACATCTCAACACAAGATGGCTGCAAATAGCTTCCCCATTAGCCTTGCTTATAAGAGGAAGAAGAAGAAAGAAGGGAGAAGAAAGAAGGGAGGAGACAGGAAAAGGACAGAACAAGCATCCCAGCAATCCCCTCCCATTTCACTCGGCTGCGTGTTAACCCTTTGACTTCAGGTTAGGTGACTTAAGGCCCTAGTCTTGCCAACAGTAGGATGACCATATCAAAAGGAGGACAGAGCTCCTTTAACAGTTGCATAGAAAAGGGAATTTCAGCAGGTGTCATTGGTATATATAGAGAATCTGGTGAAATTCCCTCTTCATCACAACAGTTAAAGCTGTAGGAGCTATACTAGAGTGACCAGATTTAAAAGAGGGCAGGGCACCTGCAGCTTTAACTGGTGTGATGAAGAGGGAATTTCACCAGGTTCCCCATATATACAAATGACACCTGCTGAAATTCCCTTTTCAATATAACTGTTAAAGATACAGGAGCCCTGTCCTCCTTTTCATATGGACACCCTAACTGTTAACCCTTCGACTTCAAGTTAAGTGACTTAAGGCCCTAGTCTTGCCAACAGGTAGGGTCCACCCTGGGAACTGTAGTGAAAAAGACGTCACCAGGTTGGAGAAAGCTGATCTTATGGCATGGTCTGACCATGTTCTCGGAGGTGCTCCTTCTCGCCATCGCAACCAGCCCCAATCCCAGATGGTAGCATTGCCCTTGGGAAGGGACACCATAGCATTAAGACACTGGCTACCTCTCCATTCATTTTTTTAACAAAGTACAGAGGAAGAAGAGGGAGGTCAAAGGGGCATCTCTAGCCCAGGATGCCCCTTGCCCCATGGTAACATTCATCCAGTTCATAAAATTGCACATGGAGACGCATTGCTTCTCTTTGCCACATCAAGAAAAAGACATTGGCCTTAGCTAGACATACCTTTTAATCCAGGACGGAGGAGGGAAGATTGTGTTTAACACGAGGTCCCTCCTCCGTTTACACATGAGGTGCGACGACTTCAGGAAGAGAGGCGTCAGGCCCGCCATTTTTTGTTTGTTTTTAAAGCAGCAGGAGTGCAGGAGCACTCAAGTGCCGAAAGGTAAGTGTTTTTTTAAAATTAAATTAATTTCCCTGCTCCCCCCACCCTACCCCCGATGGGTGCAGCGCTCCTGAGGAGCACTGTGCACTGTGTATGGCTCCCAGCTTCGTGTGAGGAATTGCGCAGAGCTGGGTCAAACCGTGGCAACAAGCCACACATTCTGCGGTCTCGGGCTCAGCCTGAGATCGGGGAAAACCCGGGCCCAAAGTGGAGGGCTCTATCCCAGGGCAAAGGAGGGATCATCCCTCCCTGATCCCGGGATCCCCTGTGTGAAATGTGGACGCACAGGGACGATCCCGGGGTTCGCCCTGTGTTAAAGCCCCACCTAGCTAAGGCCATTTTCAGATGAGCTTTATTTTCCAGAATGTAAAAAGAAGCTCCAGAAATATCCCATGATTCAACAACATTCTCCATAGCAATCCGAGTAGCAGTGGCTATGCTGTTTGAGTGAGGCTTTGCATTTTCCAAGGGTAAAATATGTTGTGCTTTGAGTTTTGGGGAAAAGGTGTCCTCTTCCTGAGGAGCAACAGAACCTGCATAGATTACATGCAGACTTGGTGCAAGAAAGGAAAGGGAAATGTGAATTTTAGACTGTTGCTGAGAATTCATCTTCTGAACGTGTGACATGGGCCTGCTAAAGGAAAATGGATCCCTTCACCGAGCTGTATCCAACTCACTTTTTCCCACCCGTTGGTTCTTGTCTTTTTTTTTTTTTTACTGTAGTCCGCCTCCAACAATTTAAGGTCTTTGAACTGTGGAACAAGACACACCTGAAGTTTGATGACCATTTTAAACAAAAGATTCCGGCAAAACTTCACATATCTTTGTTTCTAAATGAAGAGCTACAAAGGCTGAATTAAAAACAACAACAACTGAAGTCATGTAAACATTGTACTTGCCTTGCTTCTATTCTATAGCTTCTCCTGTGAGCTTTTGCTATGGGGTAGCAAAACACAATATTTGAAGCATTATGTTTTAAATATGACACAGATTCCAAATGGGGAAAGAGGACATTGACCGGATTCACCTGTTGTAAGAACTCACAGTGGGAGCAAGTGAGTGTGCTGGCTTCTGCAAGTGCACCTGCCCTGTAGCAATAACCAACCCAGGGGCACTTTGCTCCTGGGTTGTTTATTATGACATCTGAATTCAGACTTCTAGGTTGTTGGGGGATAAGTGTGGGTTGTTACGATCTGCAAACTGGGCCATTATCTGAGCTGCACATTCGTCTGGAAGAATGGGATAAGGATGTGGAATGTAGCTTTGTAGAAAGATCCAAGCAACCTGGTGCCCTCCAGACGTCATTATTCAGCCACAGTGAATATGGTCAGGGATTAAGGATTATGGGAACTGCACTCCAAAAAGTTGAGCAAGGGGAGGTATATAAAACTTTCCAATGTATGGAGAAAGTGGATAGGGATACATATTTTCACCCTCTCAGGAAATACTAGAATGTAGAGACATCCGATGAAGCTGGTTGCTGGGAGATTCAGGACAGATAAACAGACGTTCTTCTTCACACAGTACACAACTATAAGATGTAGTAATGGCTACCAACTTGGATGGCTTTAAGAAAGGATTAGACAAACTCATGGAGGGAAGTGCTATCAATGGCTACTAGTCCTGATCCTTATATTGTACCTTTGTTATCAAAGGCAATATGCCTATTTACCCTAGTTATGAGGGAAGATAACTGGGAGGATGTGTTTGCACTTGTTTCCTGCTTGCGGGTTTCCAGCAGGTAGCTGGTTGGCCACTGTGTGAACAAAATCCTGGACTAGATGGACCTTGGTCTGATTCAGCATGCTTGCCTTACGTTCATATCTTATTATATCTGGAGGGCACCATGTTGGTTACCCTTTATGTAAATGATGGCCAATATCTCAACTTATCTACCCCATTATTGGCAGTGGTCTCACTTGACAAATTCCATAGCCTACTACTGTGTTGCTCTTAAACTTCATTTACCATGGGCATAGCTAGATGGGGCGATATCCTGGGGATCATCCTGGGATTGTCCCTGTGAGTCCATATGACACACAGGGTATCCCGGGAGCAGGGAGGGATCATCCCTCCCTTGGCCTGGGATATCGCTTTACCCTCTTTTCCTCCTTTTCCCACGATCTCAGGATGATCCCGAAACCACAGAATGTGTGGCCAGGCGTCACGGGTTGTCCTGGCTCCTTATGAGTAACCATGAGGAGCTGGAAGCTGGGCACGGGGCACAGAGCTCCTCAGGAGCTCTGTGCCCATCGGGGGTGGGGTGGCGGGGAGCGGGGAATTTTTGTTTTAACCCCCCCTCACATTTTGCGCACGAGAGCTTGTGTGCTCCTCCTTTTAAAAAAAACCAAAATGGCGGGCACGATGCCCTCGTCTTCCTAGGATGTCGTGCACCATGTGTAGACACAACCATATTATGAGATCCTCCCTCCTCGGTTGCGCTAGACCTAGATATAGCTATGGCCCATATCTCTGAGAAATCCTGGGTTGTTCTTTTCTTTTTCTACCCATTGTTACCAAATGTCCTCTCTGGACAGATGTACAATTTTGCACACATTCAAAGGTAGAGCCATTAAGGGATCTTTTAAGTTTGTAATCATGTGTTTTTGCAGAGGTGACTCACTGATACAAACACATACACATAGGTGTCTTTTAAAACAGAGAGGTTTTATTATAATATTAAAAGTATATATACAATGATTACTTTGGGGGAATTAGCTATAAAATGCATTTCAATGAATTCCAAAATATCTGTAATTATTTAACGTATTGCAAACAAACCCAGCCAAATTAAGTAGATGCAGGAAAAAGCAAAATGTCGATATTCATGCACCACATTCAAATGGTGGGGAAATTAGTTTAGAAGTCCACTCAGTAGGTAATTCAAGGGCTGTGGTGAAAAGGAAACTGGCCTAAAACACCCAAGTTAGCTGGCCTGGGTATGTTTCTTAGGGGAGATGCAGAAGTCAGCCCTAACTCTACTGGGAGAATGGAAGCAATACACATGAATATCTAAAAGGCTATCCAATAAGACCATTAAGTCCTGCGTCTAAAATTACCTAGCTGCACCACTAGCTGTTACTTTTGGGCTTTTTTAAATGTTAGATATACTCATGTAGCAAAGTTGGGTAAGTATGAGGTGGGAGAGCCCTGAGATAGTGGAATGGACTGTACCAGCTCATAGGTGATTGATCCATTTTTTATACCTTTCATCTATAAGAAACTCCCCCTGGAAGTACACAACTACCACAATGAGGAATGAGATGTGCTAGAAGCTTTGTCTAAAATGTGTGAGATTTCTTCATTGCAGGGACCTTATTATTAGAGTGGGAGGAACACATTCAAGATGATAGACTAAGGGCATAGCTAAATGGGGCAATATCCCCAGGATCATCCTGGGATCGTCCGCATGATGCACAGGGCATCCTGAGAGCAGGGGGGGATGATCCCTCCCTTGGTCCAGGATATTGCCCTAGCCTTCTATCAGCTTTTTCTGTGGTCTCGGGATGATCCTGAGACAGCGGCACGTATGGTTGTGTGTCACGATTTGTCCTGGCTCCTCATGAGTAACTGCGAGGAGCCGGGAGCTGCGCACGGGGGTGGGGTGAGGGTTTTTTGTTTTTGTTTTAAAAACCTCATGGTTTTGCGCACAAGCGCTCATGTGCTCCTTCTTTAAAAAACAAAAAACAAAATGGCGGGTGTAATGTCCTCTTCCTTCCTGGACATCATGCACTGCATGTAGACTGAGGGGGGATCTCGTGATCATAAAAATGTGAGATCATACCCTCCACGCCCCCCTCATCTAGCCATGGCCTAACATGCACACTGCAATGAAATGCACTAAATGTAGTACCTAAAAACTCCACCACTTCATGTTGCTAGTATCAGAGAATAGTAGAGTTGGAAGGGGCCTATAAGGTCATTGAGTCCAACCCCCTGCTCAATGCAGGAATCCACCTTAAAGCATACCTGAGAGGTGGTTGTGCAACTGCCTCTTGAATGCCTCTAGTGTGGGATAGCCCACTACCTCCCTAGTTAATTGGTTCCACTGTTGTACTGCTCAAACAGTAAGGAAGTTTTTCCTGATGTCCAGACAGAATCTGGTTCCTGTAACTTTTTTGGCTGAGGAGCGGGGTCTAAGTATGATAAATAAATAAATAAATAAATAAACTTGAGCCCATAAAGCTGAACATATGTGTGTGGGTTTGTATGTCTTGAAATATTTAACCAGTTCTAGATGAGCTACAAAGTTGAAATTTGAGTTGATGATAGGTCTTCTTGTACAATGTACCAAAAATAATCCCACAACCTGAATTTTTGCAGTTTAACTATTTTAAAACAATTTAAAACAAATCCTACAGTGGCAACTACAACTCTCATAATGCCTATAACTCTTAGTTACTGTTGAGGAAGTGCAGGGCCACCTGCGGACCACCGAAGGCATGCTGGTTGGTGTAGGGATTTCAGAGATCTTGGGGGATCATGTGTGGCCATATGGGCGATTGCCCAAGATCTCAGCAACGGTTACTTGTTCCAGCGTGCGTTGCATGGAGCTGTCCCTGTCCACTGAGAGCTGCTTCCCTCCATTCCTCCACTCCTTGAGAGTGGCAAGGAGCAGCTTCAGCCATGAGTGGAAGGAAGTGGATTGATGTTATTTGGAGACCTGCACAACACCAGGAATATCTGGTAGTGTACACACACACACACACACACAGATGGATAGACATCTCCATCCAGCATGTGTTTTGCAGGTGTTTTATAAAGCTTATTTTGTCTAATTGGGTCACAAATGCCCATTCAAGATGAAGCCACCCCTAAATGCCTTGCTTTATAAGAGGGATAGCCTGCAATTATTTATCAATTATATAATCTATTTTCTCCGCTGCTGCGAGCAGTGCAGCCATGCTCAAAGAGAAAAGGGAAGACTGGCGGGAGTGGCAGATGATGTCATCATCTTTGCTGATCAAAATGTCCCGAGGCTCTGGAAATGGGAGACGTGGCTCCATGACACCACTGCCCTCCTGTATCAGACCAAAGGCTTCATGATCTGCTTCTAACAACAGTGACCTTGTGAAGACCAAGAGTAGCACACAAAATGCCCACTAGAGGGCACTGTCCCACCACATGGTCGCTGCTTGCTTCTCCTTTCTCTCCTGTGTGATTCTTCTCCTCAGGAAGCAGGAAGTATGACGGTAAAGGAATGCAATTTCCCCCATATGAAAGAGCTCTAGATCTAACCCTGGATAAAAGGTTTGCCTGCAAAGATTGTGCATATTGGTTTCCCACCTTTTTCCCAGACAGAGGCCCTTTCTACACCTCCCGAAATTCCAGGATTGAGGGGGGGAGGCTCTCGCGATATCCTGATAGCGAGAGCCTCCTCCAGCATGCACACGAGGTGCGCGACATCCTGGGAGGAAGCAGGGATGTCATCGGTGCCTTCCCCCCTTTTTTAAAATAGTGCGGCTGGTCACACAAGCGTGTGGCCCCACTCCACCAAAAATGTAAGTTAAAAAACACACCAAATACCCAAAATTGGTCCTCCCAACCCCCTCCCTGCCATCCCAGGGGTGGCAAAATTGCTGCCATCCCTTTCCTGATGGGCATGGAGCCGCACTGCATGGCTCCATGCCCATTTCTGGTGCCACGCTTGCTTGTGAGTGGGCGAGCCCTATGGTGGCTGTGAGGTGGCTGCTGCATTGTATAACTGACACAGTGCCACCACGCAGCCACCGTGGGGCTTTTAATCTGTATCGACAGCCCCTAGTTAGAAAAAGAGCCCATCAACTGCAATGCAAGGCTAGCTTCCACCGAACTCTACAGACAAAATTGTATCAATAGGTAGAACTAAGTGAGACACACAGGAAGTTAGATGGAAGAGGAAGTCAGGGACACAGACTTTGATTGAAGGAATACTCGCCCAATCAGGAGGTGACACAGCAGTCAGTGACTCAGCACTCTCAGGAGTCAGTCAGGGCTGGAGAGAAGTTAGTTAGAAGCTATGTTTGTTTGAGGCAATAAAAGTTTTATTTTTATATAATACTGCATTCCTCATTTGCAACAAACCTATCTTTGAAAAAAAAACCTGCATCCAAACAGGTGAGTGTAAAACTCCAGGCTTCAAATGAATATGTAACCTATAGGTATTGGATATTCTCAAAGCACATCTATTTATACTAATAATGGTAGGATGACCATATGAAAAGGAGGACAGGGCTCCTGTATCTTTAACAGTTGTATTAAAAAGAGAATTTCAGCAGGTGTCGTTTGTATATATGGGGAACCTGGGGGAATTTCCTCTTCATCACACCAGTTAAAGCTGCAGGTGCCCTGCCCTCTTTTAAACCTGGTCACTCTAGTATAGCTCCTGCAGCTTTAACTGTGCTGATGGAGAGGGAATTTCACCAGGTTCTCCTTATATACAAATGACACCTGCTGAAATTCCTTTTTCTATGCAACTGTTAAAGATATAGGAGCCCTGTCCTCCTTTTCATATGGTCACCCTACTGCCAATGTTGGTTTAAGTAGTCAACTTACTTTAATCTATATCAATTTCTGCTGTGTGGTTTTATCCTGGTTGTGCTTTTTATATTGTATTTTGTATTTGTGTTTTTAAACTGTTGGTTGTTTTGTTGTGCTTTTCATGGTTTTAATTTTTGTGAACCGTCTAGAAAGCTTCAGCTACTGGGTGGTATAGAAATGTAATATTTTTTTTTTTAAAAAAACACCTGTTAGTTGAATAGTCAACTGTTGGTTATTGTGTCATCTGTCAGGCAAAAAAACACCCCACAGTTGACTATTTCCCCAAAATAACCAATGGAGAAAACCAATGCTCTGCACTGTTGCTTAGTCTGTCGGGCTCCATGGACTATTCTGCCCTGTTGAGTTTACCATTTTGGCTGCCTACAAAGTCCTCTAGCAAGAGTGACCAAAGCAGCAGCTGCCACTCTAATCCAGCTGGCAGCATTTACAATGGCTGATGGGATACTAGTGGAGAGAGGGTAGGGGATGTGTCAATCAAACACACAGTTGACTAATAGTCAACTCAACGCTGGAGTTAATCCACTCCACGGTTGATTATAATCATGTTGTGTGGAGTAGCCCATTGATAATCAATCCTGGAGTTGAGTATTAACCCATCATTGATAATTGTGTTGTCCAGACGTAACCAATGAGTCATTTCCCCAGTTCCAGTCACATCTCCCATTCAAAGCAGTCAAGAAGGGAAAGGAAAAGAACCTCTCGTGCAAGCACTGAGTCATTACTGACTCTTGGAGGGACACCAACTTTCGCTGACATTTTCTTGGCAGGCCTTATAGCGGGGTGGTTTGCCGTTGCCTTCCCCGGCCTTTATTGCCTTTCCCCCAGCTAACTGGGTACTCATTTTACCGACCTCGGGAGGATGGAAGGCTGAGTCGACCCGAGCTGGCTGCCTGAAACCAGCTTCTGCTGAGATTGAACTCAGGCCGTGGGGAGAGTTTCAGCTGCAGAAACTGCTGCTTTACCACTCTGCGCCACACGAGGCTAGTCAAGAAGGATCTCTAACTACTTTCTAGCCTTTCACTCCATTAAGGAAAATATCAACCTCCCACCCTGGGTCATTAGCACTCTTTTGTCCAGTCCCAAAACTGTGATCCAGCATTGCAAGCAGGGAAACTTTCAACATGAGTTTGTCATGATGGTTGTGGTGCAGCCTCCACCAGATTCCATGGAAGCAGCTCATTCATGTTATTTGCTCTCTATTCAGGCAAAGCTTCTGTGTCAGGCATAAGGATTCTTAAGGATTGTAGTGGTCAAATCCAAGTCCCTTGCTGCCAAAACCTCTGTCTATTCAGAAGTAAGACCTGTTACGTTTAATGGGGCTTACTCCCAAGAAAGTGTGCATAGGATTGCAGCCTTAATCTTTGCATCATTATTACATCTTGCCAGAAGGGAGAGCTGTTGCTCTGCTTTCTGCTATTTCCAGACAACACTAGTGTAGATGGCTAGAAGGCAGTTCCTTAGCTAGTAGCTCAGCATAAGTTAGGTGTTAGAAGTAGCAAATGGATTTTCATCTGGCTCCATGTAACCTGTGACTCAAGCCTGGATCCCCAGTCTGAACAGTCTGATGTATAGAAAGGTTAAGTTGTTACTGCTACTTTATTCTCGGCCTCTCAGTAGCTCAATACCTTCAGACTGCTAGCACTGAAGCTCTGACTTTTTTAAAAGAGTCTGACATGAGTTGACTAGTGTTGGGAGATATTTAGAGTGTTTCTACATTAAGGGGGAAAAAACTGCACCATAACCAGCCTTTTTCACTTCAGGTCTTTCTGCATGGGCTCCTTTATGTGGCAACCAGTGGCAACCACATGATTTGAAATTGGAAACTTCCCCTATTGGTGATGCTCCATAAAGTTAAATGAAATAGCACCATCTAGTGGCCCACAATATCCTGTGACAATTTTAAATTGTGTGTTATCTTATCTTTTTTAAAGTGAGATTACTGGGAGAAGGCACAGGAGACATCCTGGAGGTTGATGGTGTCATGTAAAGGACCTGCAAATTTCCTCTGTGTTGCACCAGTGTGAGACATACATTATGGCCAATTATGAGCATGCAATAAATCACACATGTAGAGAAGCTCTAAGAGAAAGCAAAGATGGTGGGTGGGAGGAGCATGACAAATATAAGAGAAGAGAATGGAAGAGTATCAGAAGACACAATGAGGTCATTAAAATCAATGTCACAAAATATGTACTGTGCCTGGTGGAGGAGTCCTAGTGTCTCAGGCAACCCAGACTGAAACACCACTGGCTGCATTGTTCCTTCTTCATGAGCTGTAGATTTGATGATGGTGTAGATTTCTTGATCCACGTGTTAGTATTTTTTCATTGGTACTTACCTGAAATGAATGCTCATTTTTGGAGGATTTGCTCCAAAAATAAGTACCAGTTAGGCACACATCATCAACTAGAACTGGGACTGCAAACTAGAAAGCACAGTGTCTATTAAATGGGTCATTAGCTCTAGTTTTGATTCAAATGAGGATGGGAGATTCAGTGATGTTGGGGCTCACTGAGTTTCTCTGAAGTCCACCTTGAAGCTCAGATGGTCTCGCTCCTGGGTTTGATTGCAATCTATTTTTACTTTCGTTCAAATGAGAAAAGTCTGCTTTTCCCCCACAATTTTTTTTTTTAAATGCGCATTTTAAGAACTGTACATTTTTTCCACCAAAGATGAATCTAAGTTTGGGATCTGGAGAGGTTTCTCCCCCAAAATGCACTCCTGTTCACATTTATGTTTGTAAGTGGGTCAAGTTCTGATTATCTGTGAACTGAAATGAAATTCTTGTATACCTCCAGATATACAAGGCTCTGAAAGTTAATTTCTTCTGTGTTTAATTTCATCTGTGGTATGTAAGCCCTTTAATATCTGCAATCCCTACTGCTCTATCTATTTTATCTAGCAACCAGATAAACCAGCTCGAGGACATTGACAAGGTGCTTGGACAGGTTCGTGCAACCACCTCCATATTGGATACTTGCCCCACTTGGCTAATAAAAGCTAGCAGGGGTGGGATAACTGGCTGGGCCAGGGAAGTGATGAATGCCTCTTTGCCAGAAGGAGTGGTCCCAGGCCGACTGAGAGAGGAGGTAGTGAGACTACTCCTGAAGAAATCTTCCCTGGACCCTGAACATGTTAATAACTATAGGCCAGTAGCAAATGTTCCATTCCTGGGCAAGGTCCTTGAGTGGGTGGTTGTGAGCCAGCTCTAGGCACTCTTGGATGAGACCGATTAACTGGATCCATTGCAGTGGGATTTCAGGCATGGTTTTGGTGTGGAAACAGCCTTGGTCGCCCTGTATGATTGATGACCAATGTTGGGAGAAAGACAGGGGGAGTGTGACTCTGTTGATTCTCCTTGATCTCTCAGTAGCTTTTGATACCATCAACATACTGATAACGCACTCCAAAACTCTGGATGACCGCATTCAACAGTTTCATGTAGATGTTGAACAGCATGAGGGACAAGACTGACCCCTGCAGAACCCCATACTGGAGAATCCATGGAGCCGAGCAATGTCCCCCAAGCACCACCTTCTGGAGCCAACCCATCAAATAGGAGTGGAACCACTGCAATGCAGTACCTCCCACTCCCAACTCAGATAATCATCCCAGGCATTTAGCAATATGTAATGAACCTAGGTCTGTTTTTTAGGGTCATAGGTTTTGTTTAAGTAGTTATAGCGGTTTTAAATGTATGTGTATATTGTATGTTTTTGTGGCTTTTAATTTTTGTATATTGTTTTTAAGTGTTTTTATCTTATGTGAACCACCCAGAGAGCTTCGGCTATGGGGTGGTGTACAAAAGCAATAAATAAATAAATAAATATTTGATATTTAAAAAACCCCACTTATATTTTATTATTTTTAAAACTAATATTCAATAATACGCTGCCAGTATTTTCACATCACTGTCCTAAATGTATATGCATAAAGTTTGAACAAAAATGTCGATTCAGATAACGGTGTCATCTTAGACGTTGTTCTTCTTTCAACCCCAGGATAATTAGGTTTCTTTTCAACTTTGATATTATTCTTGATTTAATTTAATACAGCGGTAATAGAGGTGTAAAATTAGTTTCAACAGGTCCTGATACTCACTTATAATATGTACGCTTAAGTTCTCTGATGTTTTCTTTAGCCAAGAGAACCATGTTAGATTCAATAACTTCCTTGCTTTGGTAATATTAATGGTGGGCACCTTGGACTTCTTGCAAATAAATCTTTTTGACATCGTCCTGCTCAGCTCCTCACACACCACAGCCAGTCCTCATGCACAATCTTATTTTCAACAAAACAATTCTATTTAAAGATTTACTTATTTGTATATTCACTTCCGTGTAGGACGGATTGTGAATCTGCAAAGATATTTTCTTACATTTTGGTTAAATATATTCTTGGGAGGAGAGCAATGACAAATCTTGATAAAATAGTTAAGAGCAGAGACACCACACTGACAACAAAGGTCCGCATAGTTAAAGCAATGGTATTCCCTGTAGTAACCTATGGCTGCGAGAGCTGGACCATAAGGAAAGCTGAGCGAAGGAAGATAGATGCTTTTGAACTGTGGTGTTGGAGGAAAATTCTGAGAGTGCCTTGGACTGCAAGAAGATCAAACCAGTCCATACTCCAGGAAATAAAGCCAGACTGCTCACTTGAGGGAATGGTATTAAAGGCAAAACTGAAGTACTTTGGCCACATAATGAGAAGACAGGATACCCTGGAGAAGAGGCTGATGCTAGGGAAAGTGGAAGGCGAAAGGAAGAGAGGCCGACCAAGGGCAAGATGGATGGATGATATTCTGGAGGTGACAGACTTGACCTTGGGGGAGCCAGGGGTGGCGACAGCTGACAGAAAGCTCTGGCATGGGCTGGTCCACGAAGTCACAAAGAGTCGGAAGCGACTGAACGAATAAACAACAACAAGGCTATATTAATTTAGGATATATGTATTTAACTTACTTTACTATGTTTTTCATTAGAAATTTATATAAAATAAACAATATCTTAATCAATTAAAACAAATGCTACATGTGGCCATTTTGACTGTCAGGGGGCAAATGCAGCAGCTAGGCTGCTGACCAGAACATTACCTAAAGGCCATATAACACCAGTCTTAAAGGAATTGCACTAACTGCCTATATGCTTCCGTTCAGAATTCAAGATGTTGGCATTGACATTTAAAGCCCTAAATAGCTTGGAACCTCGATTCCTGAGGGAGTGTCTTTTTCCCATGTATGCTTGCTCAAGATCTGAGATCTGTCGGAGCAGCCCTGCTCTCCCTCGCACGAGTGTGAGACATACATTATGGTGGGCCATGGGAGAGGGCTTTCTCTGTTGTGGCACCCCAGTTGTGGAATGCCCTGAGATCCCAATAATATAGGGCAAGATACAAATGTTTTAATAGATAAATAAGTAAATAAATAAATAAAATCAATGTGTGTTGAGCCAGTTATCTAGATCTGTCCTTAATCTATTGGTCTATCTCTGCGCCAGCTATGGTGCTATTGTCAAAAAGTGCCCAGTTGGAATGATATGTTCAGTTATGCTGCTTATCCAAATCACCAAAATCCATTCAATTTTCTGCGGAAACAACCTTGGGCTCTTGGGCAGGGCAGTTCAGGTATAGTGGGATGCTGCAGACACCCCTACCTGTGGGCAGAGAGGGAGGTCCACCACTGCAGGTATCTCTGGTTATATGAGAGACAGCTCTGCTGCCATATCTCTGGAGCTCTGTTGGGGGCGAGATGAAAAACAAAATCCTAGAGGCATGTTGAGGGATGGGTCTCAGAAATACTTGGATCCATTGGATTCAAAGCCTCCTTGTCTTCCAATGTGACCCTAGAAAGACTGAAAATGTATGCCAGCCCTCATGCAGACATACTTATTTTCATGTCCCTTGGTGTCAATGTGAAAGAGCCTCCCCCACCCTCACAATTTCCACCTGCATTCCTACCACCACCTTAGAATTGTGAAAAAGATTTTATTATATGTTTGAGGGCTATGGACAAAATTACACTGTGCTATTTGCCTTTCATTGCCATACCTCTTATTCATTCAATTTTATGTACTCGGCTAAAAATTATACTAGGTGGGCTAGTTTTGCATGAAGCATGGAAGTGTAGATTTAAAAAGTTAGGATGAAAGAGATTTAATTTTTAAGGAATTGGTTTGTCTTTTCTCCATTTTTCTATATTGGTTTCTCTGATGTCAGGATTTTATTTATTTATTTATTTAATTACATTTATATACCGCCCCACAGCCGAAGCTCTCTGGGCGGTTTACAACATTTAAAAATAGTAAACATTAAAAGTATACAATTTAAACACACACACACACACACACACACACACACACACACACAAACAGTATAAAAACAACAGTATCCATTTAAAAACAACAATTGTGGGGTCCATTAAAAACAAACTTAACGTTGTTAAATGCTGTTAAAATGCTGTTAAAAATGCCTGGGAGAAGAGAAAAGTCTTGACCTGGCGCCGAAAAGATAACAGTGTTGGCGCCAGGCGAGCCTCATCGGGGAGATCATTCCACAGTCGGGGGGCCACCACTGAAAAGGCCCTCTCCCTTGTTGCCATCTTCCGAGCTTCCCTTGGAGTAGGCACTCGGAGGAGGACCTTAGATGTTGAGCGCAGTGTACGGGTAGGTTCATGTCGGGAGAGGCGTTCCATCAGGTATTGTGGTCCCAAGCCATGTAGGGCTTTATAGGTTAAGACCAGCACCTTGAATTGGGCTCGGAAACATATAGGCAGCCAATGCAAGCGGGCCAGAATCGGTGTTACATGCTCAAACCTCCCTGTTCCAGCTATCAATCTGGCCGCCGCATTTTGCACAAGCTGCAGCTTCCGGACCGTCTTCAAAGGCAGCCCCATGTAGAGGGCATTGCAGTAATCTAATTTGGAAGTTACCAGAGTATGGACAACTGAAGCTAGGTTATCCCTGTCCAGATAGGGGCGTAGCTGGGCCACCAACCGAAGTTGGTAGAAAGCACTCCGTGCCACCGAGGCCACCTGAGCCTCAAGTGACAAAGATGGTTCTAGGAGAACCCCCAAGCTACGAACCTGCTCCTTCAGGGGGAGTGCAACCCCATCCAGAACCGGTTGAACACCCCCCATCCGATCAGAGGAACCACCCACCAGCAGCATCTCAGTCTTGTCTGGATTGAGCCTCAGTTTATTAGCCCTCATCCAGTCCATTTTCGCAGCCAAGCACCGGTTCAGCACATCCACAGCCACACCTGATGAGGATGAAAAGGAGCAGTAGAGCTGCGTGTCGTCAGCGTACTGATGACAGCGCACTCCAAAACTCCGGATGACCGCACCCAACGGTTTCATGTACATGTTAAACAGCATGGGGGACAAGACCGATCCCTGCGGAACTCCATACTGAAGAGTCCACGGGGCCGAGCAATGTCCCCCAAGCACCACCTTCTGGAGCCGTCCTGCTAAGTAGGAGCGGAACCACTGCAATGCAGTGCCCCCCACTCCCAATTCAGCCAGACGTTCCAGAAGGATACCATGGTCGATGGTATCGAAAGCCGCTGAGAGATCAAGGAGAATCAACAAAGTCACACTCCCCCTGTCCTTCTCCCGACATAGGTCATCATACAGGGCGACCAAGGCTGTTTCCGTGCCAAAGCCGGGCCTGAAACCCGACTGAAATGGATCCAGATAATCAGTCTCATCCAAGAGTGTCTGGAGCTGGCCCGCCACCACCCGCTCAAGGACCTTGCCCAGGAATGGAACATTTGCTACCGGCCTGTAGTTACTAAGATTTTCCGGGTCCAAGGAAGTTTTCTTCAGGAGTGGTCTCACTACCGCCTCTTTCAGACGGTCTGGGACCACTCCCTCTCGTAGAGAGGCATTAATCACCTCCTTGGCCCAGCCGGCTGTTCCATCCCTACTAGCTTTTATTAGCCAAGAGGGGCAAGGATCCAGTACAGAGGAGGTTGCGCGGACCTGTCCAAGCACCTTGTTCACATCCTCGAGCTGTACCAACTGAAACTCATCCAAGATTACAGGACAAGACTGTACTCTGGACACCTCACTAGATTCACCTGCTATAACACTGGAGTCTAAGTCCTGGCGGATGCAAAAGATTTTATTCTGGAAGTGCCTGGCAAATTCATTACAGCGGGCCTCAGATGATTCTACCGTGTCCTTGGGACCAGCATGTAATAGCCCCCGGACAACTCTAAAAAGCTCCGCTGGGCGGCAAATTGAAGATTTAATAGTGGTAGTATTAATAGTAGTTTCCTAAATATCTTTCCTTACCATGAGGAGAAAACAAAATCTATTTGCAGCATGCCACAGTTTCCAGTGTTTCATAGGGAAAAAAAAGACATTTAAATTTACATATGACCCAAGTCATTCAATTTTTTACAGAAAACCAAAGAAATAAGGAAGCTATTATTCAGACAAGGAAATTCTATTGGGAAGGAAATGTTCTAGTAACAGTTACACATTAGGCACACATCAGCAACTGGTACACAGATTGCAAAGGTAGGCGCTGCACCTAGTGTACAGGTCCAGTTGGGGGATATGCAAATGAATGAAACCAAACCACTCATCTCAAACATGATGGGGGCAAGGTGGACACAGAGGAGGGATCGGTTGGACTTCCATCATGCATTTCAAACTGCGAAAAGAGTTCCTTATACCTGCAGAATCCTCCTTACTCCCTCTGATCAGAGATAGGAGATCACAAGGAGATTGCTCTCCCCAGGCCTGGGTGCAGCATTTGGGGAGGGAGTGGCAAGGCCTATGGAGGGCACCCAATCCCCCACAGACTAGATTTGGCAGCAGCATGGGTGGATCATGTCCCTTGAGTCAGATGGGCTAGAGGACAGGACACGTCACAGCTGTTTGTGGCAGGTCCCACGTTAACTTCCACTTGGAAGCTCCTCGTTCCAGGATCCTACTCCCTTGTATTCTGTAAAGTGCCACATGTACGGATGGCGCGATATAAAATAATAATAATAATAACAACCAGAATCATAATGTATTTTGACCATGATCAACAACATTTCTTGAGTATTAGCTAGTATATAT
The DNA here is from genome assembly GCF_023053635.1 of Elgaria multicarinata webbii. NCBI lineage: Eukaryota > Metazoa > Chordata > Lepidosauria > Squamata > Anguidae > Elgaria > Elgaria multicarinata. The sequence continues at coordinate 27,026,074 of NC_086173.1, forward strand.
TGCAATATCCACTCGAGACTGATCATTGCAAAGATCCATGAAAATGTCCATGGCAGGGGTTCTGCAAGCTCATTTGGCAGCGAGAAGAATCAGGAAAATGGGTGACGGAAGGGGATTCCAGATGGAGGTGTCCGAACGCTAAATAAACCAAAAGCATTCTGCAGCTACTCTGCCTCTTTTTCCTTAATAGATTTTCAGTGGTGAAAACAATGCACAAGTAGAACAAACAGTGAGAAAGCACAGGAGGTTAACAAGTGGAAGGTATTAACCTCTGGACCACCTGAAAAATGATGTGACTGAGCGGAAGATCCTTGCTATGAAAGCCCAGTTCAGCAGATGTGGCAGTAATGAACCTATTGATGGTGTACTGGTGACGCCAGCTTCTTCTACTTTTTAGTCATGCCTAATTAGCACAATGCTTTTTGATTCTCCCTTGAGCAGTAAAGCTTTTGGAAGTTGTGTTTAAATTAACCTATTGGTTAGGAGAAACCAAATCAATTTGTTGTAAATAAAACATAACTAGAATGAAAAGTGTAGATCACACAAGGGAAGTTTGCTGCTTCTTTATCAGCAGTGTACATAGAGGTGCTGTTTTCTGGCGCACATCTAGGTCCCCTTAATGTAAAGCTTGTGGCATACAGCAAGAAACATTTTGCCAAGTGGACTTGCCAAGAGGGAGATGAGTTTCCATGATAGCTGGGGTGGAACAGAAGCAGAACCAGTGAGAGGGCCTTATGAAGATGAATGGGTGGAGCAGAAACTCTTTTATGAGGGCACCAACAGACCCTTTCTAAACATCTGCACTTCCAGACTGGTGGGTCTTCAGATCTCACTGCTGAAAACTCTGCTCTGAGTTTGCTGTTTTGTGCAGAAGAGGAGATGAAAAGCATCCTATGGCTGTGTGTTTTTGGACTGCTCGTTGCAACTTTATTTCCTGTCAGCTGGCAAATGACTGACGAATCAGGGTAAGGACCATTGGTATATCACGCATATAGTAGAGTTGGGCTAAAAAATGTACAGGAACATAGAAGATGGATGCTAGCATGCTGGATGTAAAAATTATAAGATCTAGCCTGCAGAGGTCGCAGAGATTATATTCAGTGTATGTAGTTTGTAGAAACTGAGAGGGTACATGTTCAATCTAGTTTCTGATGTTGTTTCAGCACAGAAATTGCCAACGGACCACCTGGGTCAGGAGAATTACAGGGGCTGTGCAGCTGTGATAAATCTCCCTCAGCCCTCAGTAGTTTTCATTGCCATCAACTGTGGTATCCTTCTGGACTGGCTGCCCAAGTTGGGATCATGTTCTTCAGTGGTTCTGCTCCGGTCTTGACAGCTGGTTCCAGAAAAAATTCAGGAGACCACTGATCAACCCCATGGCATTTATGCTTTCGGATGTGCAAGAATTTCATTTCAATTAGCAATTCATCAGGACTTCTGCTGTTTGCAGTTCTGAATGTGAATATGCGAGCATTTTTCAGGAAATGCTCGCATATTCCCAGGCTTTCAATCATATTTGGAAAAAAAAAGGATTTTTAAAAATATGCCTTCTTTAAGATAAACATTTCCATTCTTTAGTCAATGGCCAGGGAAGTGTACATTTTTTTTAAAAAAAAAGGCACACCGAAAGGCGTACTTTTTCCATTCAAATGGAAAAAGAAAAGGTTGGAATTGAAAACAGGAGCAAGGCAAACTGAGCTTCGAAGTAGAGTTCAGATCAGCACAATCGAACAAGCCCACTTCTCCCACCCCTATATATGCTATGGGATCTGTTGGGGTCCACCTTGCCTCTCATCATGTTTAACATCTACATGAGACCACTGCATGAAAGGGAGGCTGGATGCTAATAACACTTTCGGGAAAGCAGAAGGTGGTGGGTGGGTGAGACTTTCACCTTTCTACTCAGTGCACTTGGTATGGCAGCTACCCTATTTCTTCGATTCTAAGACACACTTTCCCCCTCATATACACATCTCTAAAAATGGGGTGCGTCTTAGAATCACGGGTGTGCCTTAGATTTTTTTTTTCTGTTGGTGGTACTGAAATTAGTGTGCGTCTTACAATCGATGGCGTCTTACAATCGAAGAAATGCGGTACATTTAATTTGATCTGGTGGAGGTGGCACTAGGTCCACCTCCTCCTCCCTAGTCAACAGCTGATAGCCAGCAAGCAGCCACCCACAAGTGAAAATCTGCTGTTGGGCTACTGGTTGCCAGTTCTTTGATGAGGATCATACCGGTGACTATTAGGCAAGGTAATATTTTCCCATATTCCTTTACTGCTTATACTACCCTCGCTGTGGCGCATCTCCTAATGACCAGTACCAATGTTTTCTATGGCTATGAGATCTGGGTGTGAGTGTGTCGGCTATGAAAGTCCTTTTTCTAGTAGACCCTCATTCTGAAGTGCAGATGGTGGCTAGATAGAGGGAGGGATTTTTCAGAGGCGGATCATGAAGTCTACTCCATAAAAGTATGAATTCTGACTTCTCAGGTTCACTTCTGAAGATTCAGAAGCAGTCCGAATTAAGATGAAGCGACATGCTGATGGAACATTTACCAGTGACTTGACCATAATTCTGGACCAAATGGCAACAGAAGCATTTCTACAGTGGCTTATCAAACAACCGTATGATATATTGATTAACCCTTATCCACTCAGAATGAATGTATCTTCAAAACATCTTGTGTTTCAGATACATGACTCTTGTTCCCACTGTCTTTAACTGGATTACTTTCATAATTGTTGTAATTGTAGTTATTTTGACCTGTCAGTTAGCGACTCTTGTCTCCCTGTTCTTAATTTGGCTTGCTTTTATAATGACTGTATTTCTAGCTAATTTTTTATCTGCTGGTCTAGGACCGTAATAAATTTGATTTATTGATTCCATGAAAAAAGTCAAAAGAAAGCCAAATTATGTAACCAGAAGGTAATTTTAAATCCTAGATACCTATTCCATTTCTGGGTGTGTGTGGTGGCGGTGGTGAAACATCAATTAATGTAATGTAGCCTTCCTCAACCTGGTGCCTTCCAGATGTGTTGGACTTCAATTCCCATTAGTCCTAGCTAGCACGGTGAACACTCATGCTTCCTGGGAACTGTAGTGCGAAACACAATAAGGGGACCAGGTTGGAAAATGTTGGTCTATTGGTATGGTATGACCATGGTCTCTGATGTGCTCCTTCCCTTCATTCCAATCAGATCCTATCCCAGATTCCATCTTTAGCCTTGGGAAAGGACACGAAAGCATCAAGACACTGGCTACATCTCTGTTCACTTTTGAGCAAAGTGCAAGGGGAAATGAGGGAGGCCAAATGGGTATCTCTATACTCAGGATGCCCCTGGGCCCCCCAAGGAAACTTTTCACCCAGGAGTGAGGAGACATGAATTGGCCAGTTCATAAACTACAGACAGGGAGTCGTTCCTTGTCTTTGCCACCTTAAGCAAAAGGCAGGCTCAGCTGAGCTTTATTTTCCATAAAGTAAAAAGAAGTTCAGACAACAGCACATAAAACAACAGCATTCTTCATAGCAAGCACGGTAGTAATGGCTGTTCTGTTTGAGTGAAGCTTTGCATTTTCCAGAGTAAAATACATTTTGCTTTGAATTTGGGGGGAAATGGGTCCTCTTTTTGAAGAGGAGCAGAACCTGCAGGGATGATGTGTGGACTGTGCACAAGAAAGGAGGTAGAAATGTGTATTTAAGTAGAGTGACCATATGAAAAGGAGGACAGGGCTCCTGTATCTTTAACAGTTGTATTGAAAAGGGAATTTCAGCAGTTGTCATTTCTATATATGGGAAACCTGGTGAAATTCCCTCTTCATCACAACAGTTAAAGCTGCAGATGCCCTGCCCTCTTTTAAATTTGGCCACTCTAATATAGCTCCAGCAGCTTTAATTGTTATGATGAAGAGGGAATTTCACCAGGTTCCCCATATATACAAATGACACCTGCTGAAATTCCCTTTTCAATACAACTGTTAAAGATACAGAAGCCCTGTCCTCCTTTTCATATGGTCACCCTAATTTAAGATTGTAGCAGAAAGCTCCCATTCTGAACGTGTAACATAGGCCTGATAAAGGAACGTGGTTGCCTCAACAGCACTGAATCTAACCAAAGTTTTGTTTTGTTTCTTTGGCTCTTCTTTCTATAGGGTCACAGCGCGTTAAAGTCTCTGAGCTGCAGAACAAGGTGTACCAGATTCCATTTTGTACCAAAGATCCCAGCTATACTACATGTTTAGATCCAAATAAGCAAACTATGAAGGCTCAATTCATAATAAAGTGAAGCCATAGAAACACCGATAACTGGTTTGCTTTTTATTTTTCAGCTTCTTTTGTTTCACTTGATGAATCCCGTAGCCTGCTACTGTGTCACTCTCAAACTTCATTTACCATATCTCTCAGAAAGTTTTAGTTTTTCTACCCATCATTACGATATGTCCTCTTTGGATACATGTACAAATTTGCACACATTCCAAGGTACACTTATTAAGTTTTACCTTTGGTAATTGTATTTTTGCTGAGGTCACACACACACACACACACACACACACACCCATGATGGCTGTATATGATTATTTATTTTAAAACTAGCCTTTCATTCCATTGGTTAGTATTTCATTGATATTTTACAGAACAAAAAAATTCATTTTGGAGGATATGCTCCAACAGTAAATCCAAATTAAGCACACATCACCAACTGGAACTTAGAGCTCCATCACACCAGTGTTATAGCCTGCTGTCGCAGTGCATTGTATGCAAAAGACTCAGATGATGTCAACCATGTCCTGCTGTGATTGTGGTTCTTCCCCACTTTAAAGATGGTTTTGGCACATGGAAAGTCCAGTCCTTCCAGTAATACGAAAGCACACCGCTCAAACTTCAACGTGTATTTTCATCCATCATTTTCAATCTGTAGTTCTGTGGGCGTGTTTTCAAGGGGTGGTATTGATGACGAAAGAGAGGGGCATGCCTTTTCTCCAGTGGGTGTTTTAAAATTCAAATCCTTTCCTCCTCCTGCTTCCTGGCTGCTGGGTTGAACAAAAGAATGGTATATTGTATTTTCGTTGCTCCACCTTTGCTTCATGATTTGCTTTGGAGGGGGTGGGGAAGAGAGAGGGGGATGCATTGCTAACATCGTAGAGAGGGGGGAGTGAGTGAGGGTGCTCCTCTCCTTCATTCCCTAGGAGGTTGGGGGAGGCTACCTGACATGCTCTCTGGGCTGGTTTCCCCACCAAGGTGTTAAGCTGGACTGGGCTGGCTGTGTAGCTTCTCTCCCCTCCCCGTTACCTCTCTCTTTTTCATTAAAAAGGGGGCAGCAAGTCACCCTCAATCCAAGGCTCTGATGCAGCTTACTCCCAAGTAAGTGTACGCAGGATCGCAGCCAGCCCCCCTCATGCGAAGCAAGCGGTTCCTGCCTTCCCTCTGCTCAGTATCCAAAGACAAAGAGACAAAGAGACATCTTGCCAGAAGAGGGAGCTGTTGCCCTACTTTCTGTTATTTGCAGGCACCACCAATGTAAATCGCTAAAGGGCACTTCTGTAGCTAGTAGCGCAGCCAATGGATTTTTATCTGGCCCAACATAGCCAGTGACTCTAGCCTGGATCCCCAGTCTGAGCAATCTGATCTGTAGGAAGGTTCTGCTAGGGTGACCAAATGACTGGATTTTCCCAGGTTTTTGATGGCAAATCCGGGAGGGGGGGTCAATCCGGATTTCCATCCCCCCATAGAGCAACTCTAATGGGAATTAACAAAAATGCTTATAACTCTGTCATTTTTTAAGATAAAGACATGAAACTTGGCACAATGGTAGCTCTTAGGAAGGGCTTTAATCATACCAAATTTGAAACAGATCCGTCCATCCATTGATTTTTTAGGAAATTTTTAAAAATTGAGGTTTTAAAATTATTATTTTTAAAATTGTCATTTTTAAAGATAAAGAGATGAAACTTTGCACTATGAAAGGATTTAGGTAGAGCTTTAGCCACACCAAATTTGAAACAGATCCGTTCATCCATTGATTTTTTAGGAATTTTTTAAAAATTGAGGTTTTAAAATTATTATTTTTTAAATCGTCATTTTTAAAGTTAAAGAGATGAAACTTTGTACCATGATAGGATTTAGGTAGAGCTTTAGCCACACCAAATTTGAAACAGATCTGTTCATCCATTGATTTTTTAGGATTTTTTTTTTAAAAATGAGGTTTTAAAATTATTATTTTTTAATCTGTCGTTTTTAAAGATAAAGAGCTGAAAGTTGGCACAATAATAGCTTTTAGGTAGATCTTTAGCCATACCAAATTTGAAACACATCTGGGGCCAGTAGCAAACCCTGTTAACAACAACAGCAGCTTGCAATGAGTGAAGATACAGTCAGAAAAGATATTTGAGGGAAGGGGAGAATGTAACACACAGAGTATAGCAAAAGCTTCAAAGTACAGCAAAACCTACAAAAGTAGGAGTGAGTGAAGTTAATTTCAGATACATTGAATCTCTCACTTGTTCTTTATTTCAGTGATTTTAACATTAAGATGTTATGTAGAACAGATTTGTCTTAAATGTGTGCTGTAAAATCAGACATGTGACCAAGGCTATGTTCGGGTGGGCACGCCCCCTTGGTACTGGACACGCCCCCTTGGGGCGACCATGTTGTCCTCCTTTTTGGTTTCCAAAATATGGTCACCCTAGGTTCTGCTGTTACGGCTACTTGTTTCTCTGTCTACCTGGCTCTCAGTAGCTTGCTGGTTCACCTGCCTGCTTTCCTCATCACCTTCTGACTGCTAGCTCTGGAGCTATGATTTTTGCTTTAAGAATCTGACAAGGGTTGACTAGGCTACAGAGATATTTTGAGAAAGCAAAGGCATGGAAATGGCCCTTTACAGCAGCCATTGTATGCAACATTAGAACTACGTAAATACATAGGCCCAATCTTCCTTAAAAATGGCAGCTCACATAGAGGAGGGGCAGCTTCTGGGTGCAAGTAGATAGGTCATATAAGTCCTGGCCATTCATGTGGCTCAGCAGGCAGTGGCTCTCAGGGTTTTGGACGGTTACTCACGAGGAGCTGGGACAACCCATGACGCCCTCCCACACATTCCACAAATAACCTGAGCCTCAGCCAGATGTGATAGCTCTGAAAGGAGGAAGTAGATTCTACTCCCAGGGCTTTCGAATGACAGGAAGAAGAGAAGGAAAGAAGGAGAAAGAGGTTATTTGAAGGAACGCCTCCTCCCATATGTGCCTGCTCGGACCTTAAGATCACCCACAGAGGCCCTTCTCCGTGAGCCCCTGCCGAAGGAAGTGAGGCAGGTGGCTACTAGGAGGAGGGCTTTCTCTGCTGTGGCACCCGGGCTGTGGCACGAGCTCCCCAGAGAGGTTTGCTTGGCACCTACACTGTACTCTTTCTGTTGCCAGCTGAAGACCTTTTTATTTCCTCAGTATTTTAACACCTAATTTAACTTAAATTTAAACCTTGTTTTAATTCCGTATTTTAACCTATATCAATTTTTGCTGTGTGGTTTTATCCTGGTTGTGCTTTTTATATTCTATTTTGTATTTGTGTTTTTAGATTGTTGGCTGTTTTTATGCTCTTCATGGTTTTAATTTTTGTGAACCGCCCAGAGAGCTTCAGCTATTGGGCGGTATAAAAATATAATAAATAAATAAATAAATAAATAGCAGTTGGTGAGTGAGTGGATGGCGGCAGGTGGAAAGACACCTTGTGTCAAATCATTACAATTCTCTCATGGAAACGTTATATCTCTCTTGCGCATTTACACTTCGTAGGAGCGGGGATTTTTTTTTTTTTAAAAAAAACCCTCACTGTTTTTCACTCGAGCTCTCGTGCGGTCTTTCTCCTTTAAAAAAAATAAAAAAAATGGCGGGTGTGTCAACCTCTTCCTCCTAGGACATCTAGCACTGTGTGTACACAAGGGGGAGATCTCACAATAACTTCTCTTCTCTCCCCAACACAAGTCTACACTTGTACAGCCCTCATTGAAAAGGGTTTGTGTGTGTGTGTGTGTGTGTGTGTGTGTGTGTGTGTGTGTGTGCTGGGGCTTTGCCAGCTCTGTATGCATGTGGTAATTTTTAGAAGTTATGCTCTCTGGCATACCTCACGTTTCTCTTGGGCATGCTGAAGCATCCAGTATATATATGGGTGGCCCTGCTTTGCTTACCATCTGGGGCCACCCAGGTCAGCATGAGGCCACCCACATTCATTATTAGAAGCAAGGATAATAATATCTGTGGACAATCTCAACCTCCTGACAGGTGTATGTGTATGCTACATGTACTTCCAAACACAGGGTCACACCATGCACAACTTGAATCTTATTGCGTCCATATATTACATTTTAACTCTATCATGTCTAACCCTACTGCCCCTGTTTTGGGAGAAGATGTTTCAGGTAATCAATCAGAATCAGATTCAGAATTAAAAGATACAACACCAGACACCAGCCAGCCTGTACCAGTGGGGGAGAAAGCTCTCATGGGCGATTCCCCAGCTGGGAGTCAGCCCTCTCCAGAACTTATCTCCTTAAGGCCAAATCCTACACACTCAGTGGGAAGTGAGCTTTCTTCTGGGGGTGAGTGTCCCGACAAGCTAGGTGATGCTAGGGTCCGCCGGAAGCTCAAATGCACAGAGCAGAAGGAAGGCGTGAGAAAGTCGGTCCAACTAGGATTGCGCCAGAACCTGCCTCTGCACCAGGCTCTCTGAAGTTATGGGCATTTGGGAAGAGTCTTCCTATTCTTCTTACGTGGACAATTGTCTGGCTTAGTTTGCATAGTTTTGCCTAGGGGGACGTTTCAAAGAGATTAGACTCTCTTCAGGTAGAAGAGACTTTTGTTGTTTAATAAAAGCTTTGTGGATTACTTAGCAAGCCTCGTCATTTGCCTCCCATTGAAAGCAGGAGTTTTCTGAGAAACGTGACAAAATCCATACATCCCAAAACTGAAATATATGAAACAACCATGAGGTTACCAAAGGAATAGACAACCTGTTCCAACTGCATGATTGCTTAAAACATCGGTGGTACAAGGTAGATCAACTCTGTCTTGCCAGCCTGGACAATGTCCAGGAACATTGGGAGTTGAAGTCAAAAACATCTAGAGATCTATATTTTCTGCTACCTGTGGCTTAAAACATACTGTTATTTTTATTGACAGTAAATTTGGGGCATTATGGGTTCATCCCCTTTGTTACTTTTGTTTAACGTTATTGTCTTTGATATTACTTACATTCTGACATTATTAATTAAAAATGTATTATTTGCTCAAATCCTAGTTGGACCGACAAAAAATTCTTTGAAAGAATGTTGTGTCCTCCTCAATCTGGGAATGCTTGATTATGTGTTTGGATATGGCAGAAATCGATAAGTTAATGGAGTCTATACATAGAAACATGGGGAAACCAAATATTGCAGATTAATGGCATAGTTTTATTCTTCACTGGAATAATCACTGTGGTCATATAAATCTTTATACAATTAGAAGAGGATATTTGCTATGGTTTTTTGCTTTTTGATATTCTTGGAATGGATGGTGGTTTTTTTGGTGTGGTTTACAATTAGTGTAATAATACAAACACAAAAGCAAATAGTTGAGCTTTCTGCAAAAACCATGATGGCTCTGCTGGGACATCTCGGAAGTGTTCTTCATCCCTGATGCAGTTTAACACACCTCCTTGAAAGACCTGTTTAGTACCAGCTAGATTGATCTCCGTAGCATTTATGTGTCAATTGAAACAAAGGAACTATATAGCAAGCAAGGCCTGAAGGCAGAAACGCCCAGAAATGTCTTGAGGTGAGTGAGGCACAAAGGCAGAGGAAGCTTTGACCTGCTGCCAGCAAGGGTCAAATGCTGGGAGTCAAAGACCCATTATAATCCCATAAGGATGGGTGAGAATTTCATTCCCGCAGTTCTCCATATATATGAAGACCCACTTTCCCTATTAGCAATCCAGTGAGATGGTGGAAGCCATGGGTCCTGGGTTCATACAGTAGTGGGATGGGTGAAGGAGGAAAGGGTTGACCCAAAATGAGCGTTTGGTGCCCTTAGCGTCGCAGGGCCCCCTTTTGCCTGGAAATGTTAATAACTATGTCATCACAGGTGGGGGCCGTGGTTCGGAGTTGCTTTTATCAACTACATGTGCTCTGCCAAGTTTGCCCCTTTCTGTCAGAGGCTGATCTTACCACCGCAGTCCAGGCCCTGGTTCTTTCCAGACTGGACTATTGCAACCTGTTGTATGTAGGGCTTCCCTTGAAGCAAATCCAACGCCTACAGGCTGTACAAGATGCAGCAGCCAGGTTGGTCAAGGGGCTCCCAAAGTGGTCTTCTATCACTTTGGTGCTTCAAGAGCTCCATTGGCTGCCGGTAGCTGCTAGGGTGCGCTACAAGGTCTTGTTGACCTTGTATAAAGCCCTGCATTGCTTGGGTCCTGGATACCTGAGCACTCGCCTTTCTCCTGTGTCTCACCATTGGCAGACTCGCTCTCAGGAGCAGGGTGCCCTGATGGTTCCCAGCTACAAATTGGAATGTGCGGGGGCCAGGGCTTTTTCAGTGGCTGGCCCCCGGTTATGGAATAATGTGACAGGCTCCCACTCTCAATTGCTTCAAACGCCTTTGTAAGGCATTTTTATTTTCACAAGAGTTTGGGGAGGGGATGGTTTAAATTGGGGTTGAGGGCTTTTAATGGTTTGTGGGTGAGGGTTTTAATGGAATTGTCTTAATGTGGGTTGAGGGTTTTAATGGAATTGTTTTATATGTTATTGTAAAGCGCCTTGATGCCAGAAATGGTGAGGCGGCGCTATAAAAATGCTTTAAATAAATAAATAAATAAATAAAATAAATGTGTGTGTGTGTGACATGTGAGCATCCATATAATTGCAATTATATTATCTATATATTTCCCAACCGAGATTAGAAAGCGACCATCAGGATCAATAATTACCTGTCGCAGAGAAAGGGAAAGTCTTTTATGGACTAAAAATGCCACCCTTTTGGAACGTGTTGAAGTGTCTTTTACAAAAACTTCACCAACCCAATCCTTGTTTACCAAATGAGCATCTTCAGTGGTCAAATGGGTTTCTTGTAAAAATGTCACATCAACATTAAGTTCTTTTAGCTCAGGAAGCACCATTTTCTGCTTGTTAATATTTTGGAGCCCTTTGGCATTCCATGATGTCATATTAAGCATTGGACAGGAAAAGAAAACATACCATTTGCACCTCTATATAGACAGATCATATCAATATTGCAAATATTTCTCACATTTAGATCAAAGGCCACATTAAACCTTAGTATAATACAGATTGGTCTGCAAAATTTTTAAAAAATCCACAATAATATTTGTCTCTCCCCAATTATAATAGAAACAAATAAAATAAAAAAGTCTAAAAAGACCAACAAAACCAAAACCAATGAAAAACCATCCTCAAACAAACGGAAAAAAATCATGCCTTTCATTTGAGACCATGCTGCACCCCGTCATCCTGCCCTACCCCAGGATTAAATTAGTGAATATACAATTAGAAGAAGCTAGTATTATTAAAGTGTTAGCAGGCTGCCTTGAAAGGGGGTGGGGGAGGTGGAGAGAGAACCAGAAACAAACCACTAATAAAAGAAAAAAATCATAATAATAATTTATTTAAACCATTGATGTTGAAACTTATGCTAAGTACGTTGCATATAATTAACAAAAAGATTAATAAATGTGTGAATTTATTGCATAGCAGATAGCAAATAGCAACAAGAACAAGAAAAAATAAATTTTATATTTTTAAAAAATGATTATAAAGTAGTTAAGGAAAATATTCACCAATTGTTTGAAGGTAATTAAGAATATGTTGAAATTTTTTAAAAAGTATTAACCCCAGATCTTTAGATAAGAACCTTGCCTTGGTAAACTTTCTTCTTTGATCAGACACAGCTTTTGAGCAACCAGGGTAGACCATTATTTTTGTTTCGTCTGGACTCCAATGCAGATCACCTTTCTGCCGAGCTGTACATAAAATAAATTCTTTAGCTGAAGCACATAATAACTGGATAATAACAGGTCCACCTCTGGGTCCATGTTTAGGACCACCTGGCACATGGTAAGCACTTTCAATATCCAGCTGAAAATCTTCAGGCTGTGCAAGCAGCTCACATAGACGTTTTCCCATAAAATCTGCTAGGTGTGCCTGTGGAGGCTGTTCAGGAACACCAAGGCCATGGCTAGACCTGGCGGACTAGCACGATGGAAGAGGGAGGATCTCGCGATTTTATGATCGTGAGATCTCCCCCTCTGTCTACACATGGTGTGCGGCATCCTGAGAGGAAGAGGATGTTTCTGCCACCATTTTTTTTAAAGGGGAAGGAACATTCAAGTGGTCAAGCACAAAAAGTAAGCTTTTTTTTTAAAAAAAAGAAACTCCCATTCCCCCACCCCACCCCCTGATGAGCACAGAGCTCCTGAGGAGCTCTGCGCCCCGTGCGCAGTTCCCAGCTCCCCACGAGGAGCCGGGACGAAACCGCAACACCCGGCCAAACATCCCGCAGTCTCAGGATCATCCCGAGACAGCGGGAAAAAGTCGGCTAAAAGGGGCTGCCAATATCCCGGGACAAGGGAGGGATCATCCCTCCCTGCCTCCAGGATTGCCTGTGAGTCATGTGTAGACACGGGGATGATCCCTGGGCAATCCCCGGGATATTGGCAGGTCTAGCCATGACCCAAGAATGCGCAGATGGGATATTTGAGAATCCTTCTCCTGTTGGGTGATCCTGGCAGATAGCACACTGTGTGATGCAGTAGTTGCTGTTTCATGAGCAATCACCTGATCCTCCAACTTGCTGAATTTAGACTCCATTTGCTTAAGACGAGTATCAATTGAATCCACAGTACCCTGTAGTGCAACTATAGAATCCAAAATCATCTGGAGTTGATCCAGCTGCACCAACTGCTGAAAAAGCTGTAATGATATATTTTTCACCAAAACACTCAAATCTTCCTCTTCACCATCTGTCTGAGAAGTCTTGGCAGACTTAGCAGCTGGAGGCTCCGGAGGTGTGGGTGGCGTTCCTACAGGTTTTAGTTTTTGGTGGAGCCATCCTCAAAACCTCCCACAAAATACACCGAGTAACTAAGCAGAAAGTAAAAGCAAGCAAAACAGAGTCCGTGCGAAAAGTTAGTTAGATAACAAGGCAGTCAGAAGGCTTACAAAAATATATATATTGGGAACAGAGCAGAGCAGGAATGATCTGACTACGCCGCCGACTGGAAGCAACTTTAAAAATTCACAGTAAATCGACCCCGTGAAAAAGTGCAGTTTTCAGAGGAGAAGCCCAATGTGGCTGCGAGTTGGCAGCTTGCATCATATAAACAACGCAGTGCCACTGCGCAGCCACGATGGGTTAAACAGGGCATATAAACAAGCCCCCAGTAGACTCTGTTTTGAACTCTGGTGCAACTATAATATGGAACTGTCTCCCAAGCTGCATTTCCAAACCTACTAATGCTCCCGACTGATTCCACTGCCAATAATGATAAGACTCACAGTCCTCATTCAGAAGACACCTTAAACCATGGCTTTAACCATGGTGGTTAAGCCAGAAAGCCAGGCTGTGTTCAGAAGACACCTTAAACCATGGCTTTAACCACGGTGAATAAGGCTTTCTAGCTTAACCACCGTGGTTAAAGCTGTGGTTTTAGGTGTCTTCTGAACACAGCCCAGCTTTCTGGCTTTACTCCCATGATTAAAGCTGTGGTTTAAGGTGCCTTCTGAATGGGGCCACAGTTAGTGTCCCCCACATGCTTGGTTGCCTATGGCTTAATCTGTATAGGCTAAGGCTTCAATGCTGACTTGCCAATCTGAGCATAGCCTGATCTGACTGTCATTATCTCCAACACAGCATGTAAGGTTTGAATTAATATCCACTTGTTCCATTTATGACATCTTCATTCCTAAGAGCTGAGAATCCCAGCTCCCATTTCCTGGAAAGCCAATTAAGAAGAGAAGGGCAAAAGGTAAGCAGGCTTGTTGAAATTGTGTTCTCAGCAATGCATACCTCCTGAGCACATGCAGAGAAAAGTGATCACAAAAAGGTGAGTGTGTGAGTAAATGGGTATCATTTTGTAAGCAACCGGTGCTAACCAGCTCAGGGGGGCCTTTTGGAGTCATGACATTGTCACGGATCAGAAGAGATTTTGGAGTCCTCACCAGTTTTTCTTTTGTTGGGAAAAAGGGCAATGTATCCTAGGCTTCAAGAGGCAGATAATGCAATAAGTTGTTGGGGGAAGTTGTAGAACATAGACATTCTGATTTAAATCCCCAATCAGCAATGAGCTTTATTGGAATCATTTTAAGGAGACTGTCTGGGGGGTGGCACACAGAGCTTCTGTGCCTATGAGCAAAACTCTGCCCCAAACATCTATCTCACTTGCTAAAGCCTTCTTCTGCACAGCAAGAGAATTAATTACAGTTTAGAAGATTACCACTTTAATTGGCCCATTAATACATGTCAAATGTCTTTTATATGCATAAAAACATTTCCACTTACAAAGAAAACAAGCTAATTGTACTGACAAATAGAATAATTAGTACAATTAGCAAAGATGAGCCAATTTCTGTGGGTTCACTTTACTCTGTATTCTACGCCTCCTGTGGTTTAACTAGGAGAATTTCTAAAAGTAGCTCTGTCTTGAGCATGCACACAGCTTTCAGTTCACTTGCTTCTCCCCACCATCCCATATTACTAAAGTGCATTGATTAAAACACTGCCAATAATAATAATAATAATAACAATAATAATCTCGTGATGTGATTGCATTCAAGGTTCTTTTTGCATAGTGTTTTTGTTGATGTGCACACGTGGTTCTGTGCACTCATAATACTCCACACAAAAAAGACTGTTAATCATATACAGATTGCTCTTTGTCAGTATTTTATTAGCATTTACCTGTAGATCAATAATATGTGTGTGGGGAGGGAGGAGGAGTCCCAAATGAACTAAAGAGTTGAAACCCATGGCAAACTAATCTAATTAACTATTGCAAGTGGAGACGGCAGCCATGAAATAAAGACATGCACATCAGTGCTTTGGGATAAACTAGGGCCTCTTTATTAATAACGCAAATTCATCTATCCCCTGGATCTGTGTGTGAAAGTATGGGAATCTATTGGGTCCTTTCCTCAGGCATCTAGCCTGCCTTTAAGGGCGAGCTACTCTGCTAAGCCAGGAGCTGGGTCAAACCCACTCCCTCTCTTATGCCTCACTACATTGCAAGTGTGGTGAGACTTACCGGTGTCATCCCCACCAGGGGACACAGAACCCTGAGTAGATGAGAAAAGAAGATCCCCAAAGGCAAACCATATCCTAGCATGAGGGCCACATAACCCTTGAGGAGCAGGCCTCTGGATTTGCCAATCATCATAAAGGTGCCAGAATGCTCACCAACCCTATTCCATCTCCTAAATTTCCTACACTACCTGGGCCTGCCCTCGTAGGCTTGCCCCGCCCACACCCTGTGCACACCCCAACCTGGTGAAATTCCCTCTTCATCACAACAGTTAAAGCTGCAGGAGCTATACTAGAGCGACCAGATTTAAAAGAAGGCAGGGCACCTGCAGCTTTAACTGTGGTAATGAAGAGGGAATTTCATCCAGTGCTGCATGCATACAAATGACCCCTGCTGAAATTCCCTTTTCTATACAACTGTTAAAGAAACAAGAGCCCTGTCCTCCTTTCCATATGGTCACCCTAAATCTATGTATGTTTAGATGGGAAAAAGTCTGACAATTCCCAACATTCCCTAACCAGCCAAACCGCGACCTCATTAGTGGCAGTATCAATGTTTCATCCAGGTGTATGGTGGAGGTCTTCAAACAGATGGAGAAATTACATTCTGAATTCCTACTCAAACATATAAAGGTTACCAATCAATGAGGAGCTAAGCCACTGAAGCCTTATATAATTGGCAATAAGAGAATATCAAGTTTGAAATGTTAACAATCACCCTCTTAGTATTCTAGGTATAATAATAATAATAATAATAATAATAATAATAATAATAATAGTCTCCAGACTTATAATTGACTAGTAGCGAATGGACCCGGCTTCGCATGGGTTGGAATTACCTTTCGGTTGATAGACAGGCCTTCAAGCAAACTCACACAGCTGTCCCAGTTGGACACACCTGAGTGAAAGCATGTTTGCTGGCACCCGTAGGCAGGGTTCCTGCCATGGTCCACCCCTGTAGCCCCCTGAGGGAGGGATCTGTCCACTCCATCTCCATTAGATGGAGTTGCCCCACATCAGAGGGGAGGAGGCAGGCCTATAACTCAGCCTACTAATCCTCCCTGTCTTTAAAGTGTGCTTGTTCTTATTTTCACATTTTAACACGTTCTTTTGTTTCTTGTTTTCCATATTTGGGACTTGTGGTTTTTTTTTTTTTTTTAAAAAAAACAATGTTTAAAAACATTTAAAATATGACTGTTGTATGGTTAAAATCTGCTCGCTGCAGTGCTGAATTTTGATGCGAAGTTTGGTTGAAATTGATCAACTGGTATTGAAGTAGTACGTTTTTAAATATTTTGATTTGCTGACTTTTTTGGTTCGAGATGCTGGTCAAAATTTTCACTGTAGCCAAAACCATCCCAGATAGAGGTAGAACAAATCCTAAAAGTTACACAACAATCGGAAGTATGGTTTTCCAGTCCATCGAGGAAATACAAAGGAATATTTCTTTTATTTATGTCTATTAAAACGTATTTTATTTTCAATTTGTGTATTCTTCCTGTCAAGTCTACAGAGCAATGTCTCTTTGACTAGGCTGCTTCCTATTTAACTTCTAAATAATAGGTGTGGCCCATAATTGTTACCCTGAGAGAGCTATAAAGGGGGATGATCATGTCTTTGCAAGTGATGTTGAGCACATGGCTTGAATGGATGTTTTAGAAATCCTGTAAAACTAAATTAAATATATTTATTTATTTTATTTATTTATTACATTTATATACCGCCCCATAGCTGAAGCTCTCTGGGCGGTTTACAAAAGTTAAAAACAGGCTTCAAGGATAGAGTAGTTGCTAACTGCAGCTACAAAACAAACATGCAAGCATTGGGATTGGGAAAGCACTGCCCTGCCCAGTCATTTGTGGGAGCTTGAAGCAGTGAAAGGAAGGATCCAGGAGAGCTCTTGGGTCTGTCTGGAGTAATTGCAAACAAGTGCTACATCTGAGCCTCGATACAGAAACCTGGTTTTGTACATGGAAGAATACCACTGGTGGAATGGAATTTCTCCCCCCATCCACAGGTCTCCGATGCACCTCTAACGGCATGTCTAGATGATGCCTTATCCCAGCGATCACCCCGGGATCATCCCTGAGCATCCACAAGACACAAAGAGGATCCTGAGGGCAGGGAGGGATGATCCCTCCATTTCCCTGGGATAACCGGGACAGCTTTTACCCCGTTTTTACCCCGGGAGCTGTGGGGAGCCGTCCCGGTTTCATCCCGGTTCCTTGTGAGTAAATGCGAGGAGCTGGGAACCAGGCATAGGGCATGGAGCACTTCAAGCGCTCCGTGCCCATTGGAGGTGGGGAGGGGATTGGGCCTTTTTTTTTACTTACTTTTGCGCTGGAGCACAGGTGTGTTCCAGCTCCTTTACTTTTTTAAAAAAATGGCAGGCACGGTGTTCTACTTCCTCCCGGTACGTCTTGCTCCGCGTGTGGACTGAGGGGAAGGATCTTGCAATCAGCATTTTGCCAAATCCTCTCCCTCTCCTCTCCTAGTGTAGACATTTCCTAAATCTCCTTTGGAGGATCCCTCAACACTCTGGAGGAGATTTGGGACAGTGCATAAGAAGTCTGGGGGTCAGCGGAGAGGATGCAGAGGCTCCATTCCACCAGGGGTATCCATTCGCATGCAGAATGAGGTTCCTGGATCCACCCCCTGGAAAACATCCTAAACTATACAGGGAAAATCTCACCTGCCAGGAAGATTAGCTGCTGTTCTGTTGCCATTCAGTGCTCAGTGACTTTAGCTGTGTGGACTTTGCTCTGGGTTCAAATTGCCATGCCACTCAGTGGCTAGGCTTGGGCAAAGATCTACATCTCAAATGGAAATAAAAATGACCTTTGCTGTTCTGGCAAAAGCAGATGAGATATGGAGTGGAAAAAGGTATATACACCCCCGCCCAAGGTCTACAAATATTTGTTCATGATTTACACTTGGGATGATTGCAGATGTGGGTAATTCATCATTCATGCACAAGAATGCCAACTAGGCCAAATCATTTGCCCATTCAGACCAGTATTTTGTGCATATCTGATAAAAGGAAAGGATGGACTCAATGGCATTATAGGCCCCTTCCAACTCTACTATTCTATGATTCTATGAAAGGATTAGTCACTTCTAAATATCTCTCTTAAACTGTCATTCCGGAACAGTATAGAAAAGGCCCCTATTGGAGCAGTGGGAGAGAGTGGGAATGACATGCTTTCCGCAGAGGAGGGGAAAGAGCACCCTATTTCCCCTCACCACGCTAATGACGACCACCATTAGCATGGTGGAGGGAATGACGCACTTTCCAGAGGCCCCGGAAAGCACGGTTTCCGGGCCCCCACCGCATTGGGTGTCCTCTTTTTTAGTTTCCCAAATATGGTAAACCTATTTATACCAGCGGTGGAGAACCTCAGGCCTGGAGGCCAAATCTGGCTCTAATGATGTCTCAGTCCAGCCATGCCCCCTTCCCCAGGCTCCACCCCTTTCCTCCCAACCTCTGCTCATTTGGTGGTCTCCAGGCTTTTGCAGGTGTTCTTCTAGGGTGACCAACTGTCAGGATTTCCCCGGATTTGTCCTGGTTTTTGTTCTTTCCATGGTGTCAGGGGGGATTTTCTATAATTTTCAATAATGTCCTGGAATGACACACCTTCCTCTTTAAGGCTGCCATTAGCATGGCAGGAGGGAATGACATGCTTTCTTGAGGCACATCATTCCCCCACCCCGAGCTCCAATTGAGGTCTTAAAGGGGAAAGTGGGTCATTCGTGGACATTATAGAAAAGGCCCCAATTGGAGTGGATGGTGGTGGTGCAGAATGAAATCCTTTCCCCTCCTCCACTCCAATCGGGTTCTTTAAGGTGGCGGGGGAATAACGTACTTTCTGCAGGACTCAGAAAGCTGCTTCCCCCCCACACACACTAGGTGTCCTCTTTTTTGGTTTCCCAAATATGGTCACCCTATGTTCTTCCCCATTCTAAGAGATTGAAATTCCTCTCCTGACACATACTCACTGTCAGTAAGAGCTTTAAGCTACAAAATGCTTGGGTTTGGGGTCGTGTGTGTGTGTGTGTGTGTGTTTGGCCCTAACACTTTTGCATTCAGCCCCCCCCCCTTGCAATGCAGGCCCTGAGAACTTCTCCAAAATGGAAGTTAGTCCTTGGGCTGAAATCAGTTCCTGAACTATGCCTTATGCCAAGTCTGGCTATTTGGTCCATCTAGCTCAGTACTGTCTACACTGGCTGGCAGCAGCTCTCCAAGTTCCTAGACATAGGTCTTTTCCATCTCTACCTGGAGATGCCAGGGAACAAACCTGGGATCTCTTGCATGCAGAGCAGGTGCTCTGCCAATGAGCCACAGCCCTTATCTGTGATCGCAACTGCTTGGGATTTCCCCTCTCCCATTCTGTGATCCTTTTCACAGAATGGGCCTGTTCAGACAACATGCTGAGCCATGGTTAGGTAGGGTGACCATATTAAAAGGAGGATAGGGCTCCTGTCATTTGTATATATGGAGAACCTGGTGAAATTCCCTCTTCATCACACCAGTTAAAGCTGCAGGTGTCCTGCCCTCTTTTAAATATTGGCAGGATCTACACTACTGCTTATAACGGTTTATAATGGTTATAACAACTGTTCAGGCCCAGGACACATTACATATACAGTTTTCATACCGTTTTAAAAGTGCTTGGTGTAGATTGGCTCCTGGTCACTCCAGTATACCTCCTGCAGCTTTAACTGCTGTGATGAAGAGGGAATTTCACCAGGTTCTCCATATATACAAATGACACCTGCTGAAATTTCCCTTTTCTACCAGAAATTTCTGGTAGAAATTTCTGGTAGAAATTTCCACCAGAAATTTCTGGTGGAAATTTCCCTTTCCACCAGAGAAATTTCCCTTTTCCCTTTTCCCTTTACAGGGCTCCTGTAAAGATACAGGAGCCCTGTCCTCCTTTTCATATGGTCACCCTCTACTTGGGTGCTTCTCGCTACACACTACATAGCCTGATACAAAAACAACACTGCAGGCAAATGTTTCTTCATACAACAAATTGCCTGGGACTGACAAGGGAAAAACCAGACCAATGTGAACTGTGAAAATACACAGGACAAAGCTGTGATTTCACTTTTTTTTTTTTTTTTTTATCAAACTAGAGCTTGATGTGATTAGACAGTGTTGTGATTAAATAGCAAAAGCACTTTCACAATTGATCCATTCAAAGTGAGGATGTCCGGGTCACCTGTAAAGCAAACATAAAACACAAAGGTGATAGGTGTGTTACCGAAACTCAGCTTCAGGTAACAAAGAAACAATCTCGGACAGACGTCAGCTGTCAGGATTTTGTATTGATTTCAGAAAGGTTGGCTTTACACATTCCCACCCCCCCTCCGCTCCCTTTGCCTTTGGTCATTCACAATAATAGTTTGGATTGTTTTTTATTACTAAGGGTGGACTAGATATGACAACAAATGCAGGGCCATGCATTGAGTCCCTCCTTCTCTGCTCATGATGGGAAGCTATGGAAATTGGGATACCATAGCAAGATATAGCAAGAATCTAGAAAGGGTGAAGAAATACATGCCATGGTGATGTCACATCTAGAGATGGTGGAGATATGCATTTGGTTTGTATTTTAATGTGAAATTGCCTAACTTTGCACTTTTGAACTGATACACAAACTTGGTTATCCTTCAAAATTCAAACTTCTCCAAATTTTTCAGTAGAGTTCTGCAACACACACACACACACACACACACACACACACACACACACACAGAGAGAGAGAAAGTCCATAACAATGTTTATATTAGTGAAAATAGCATTAAAATATTTATATTAGGAAAAATTGCTTGCAGAAATGTAGTAGGAAAAACTGCATTTCCGCACAAAGCTGTGCATGAATTTCATGTGAATTTGAAAAACTCCAAAGTCTGAGATTAACTCAATTTAGAATTGGAAAAATGGAGACCCCCACATCCCCACATAAACACTGCCTATCCCACACACCAAAGTGATCATTCTCTCACACCACTTGAGGTGGTTTACTAAAGTAGCAGAGTTTTACACTGTAATAATAATAATAATAATAATAATAATAATACATTTATTTCTTGCCTGCCTCTCCATTTTAATCGAGGCGGGGAACAACAATAAAGATAAAATACATAATACTCAATTAAAACATAATATACATTGTTAGAAACATCCTAAACTGTACCGCTTCAAGCTTCAGGGTATGTATGTGTCATATTTTTGAAGGCAAACAAACAGTCCATGCATGTAGTAAATAAGCACATCACTGAGAAACGTTTAGTGTAGTCCTCCCTGTGGAAGAACATGCAAGAGACGGCTGTTAGGGACTCTCATGTTTATGATCTGACTCATTTCCCCATTCTGAAGTCAATGGAGGTTTCAGTAGGAGAGCTGGCAATGTCAGCAGAAAACTCCCCAAATGTGTGTATCAGCCAGTTGGATCTCTCATTCTTTGGAGGTTGAAAATCCTAATTGATACTTACCCCAAAGCTGCAGAGGTAAGGATACCTAAAATGTTACCAGAGCAGGGTTTGTCCTGCACAAAAGTGCCAATCTGCCTGGGCCTGGGGAGGCCTTTGTGAGCAGGGGAGGAGCGAGAGACATGCCCACCTGCCATTGGCAGGGCCTGACTGGACTGGGAGGGGAAACTTAGGCCTATAAATGAGCTCCTACCCTCCCAGCCTCCTCTTTTTTCATGTGGCTGCTGGAACTGGTCCACGTCCAAGCAGCCGACCCATGCGACAAGGAGGGGCACTTTGCCTTAGCAAAGGTGCGTCATCGTCTTTGTACAGCACCTGAATTCAGTGGCAACCTCATTGCTGGCTGCTTTGGGTGCTGACGATCTCCACATCTGGCCTTTCGGCCGCAGGTTTGATCAGGATTGGCTGGTCCCTCCCCGGCCCCTGAATCTGATTATTATTATTATTATTATTACATTTACATCTCATCTTTTTTCCTCCAATGAACCCAAGGCGGTGTACACAATCCTCCTTCTCTCCATTTTATCCTCACAACAACACCTCTGTGTGATAGGTTGGGCTGAGAGTCTGTGACTGGCCCAAAGAGTCTGTGACTGGCCCAAAGTCACCCAATGGGTTTCCATGGCCGAGTGGGGACTAGAACCCGGATCTCCTGATTCCCAGTCCAACACCTTAGCCACTACACCACACTGGCTCATTTACTCCTATTAGGGCAGTCTTCCCCAAATGTTTTAGACTACAATTTCCAGCATTCCTGGCCATTGGCCATTCTGGCTGGAGTTGACGGGAGTTAAAATCCAAAATGTCTGGAGGGCACCGGATTGGTGCCATTCCCATCTTTGAAAAGAGGGGAATGTGATCACCATCTGTTTCTTTTTTAGTTTGCATTTTTTGTGGGAGGGGGAGAACAAGTGGAGAAGTTGGCGATAAAGAGTTGTGGAGAGCCTAGGGTGACCATATGAAATGCAGGACAGGGCTCCTATATCTTTAAAAGTTGCATTGGAAAGGGAATTTCAGCAGGTGTCATTTGTATATATGGGGAACCTGGTGAAATTTCCTCTTCATCACAACAGTTAAAGCTGCAGGTGCCCTGCCCTCTTTTAAATCTGGTCACTCTAGTATAGATCCTGCAACTTTAACTATTGTGATGATGAGGGAATTTCACCAGGTTCTCCATATATACAAATGACACCTGCTGATATTCCCTTTTCTATGCAACTGTTAAAGATACAGGAGCCCTGTCCTCCTTTTCATATGGTCACCCTAGGAGAGCCCAAAGAAACACTCAGGGTGAGATTACAGAGGCTTGAGTCACAAAGGCTGGTACTCATACAATAGCCTGTTTCCCTGCCTTTGCCTCAAGGAACCACTAAATATTAAAAGAAAGAAAGACGAACAAACAAACCAAACAAGGGAAGGCAGGAAGCTGGGCATGATTCAGTACCACAAAATTGTTCCTTGTCACCTCCTGGATTAACAGAAGGAGCTGTTTTTGATTTATGCCTGCTTGATTTCTAGACCACTAATTCGCCCCTATACCTTGTTTGTGTGTCTTTCCTGTGCTAAGGGAAGATTAGGATGACACCACCTTCATGAATGTGTGTGACTGGCACAGACTCTGGCACACAATTGTTGTGAGCCACCAGAGAGCTTTGGTTATTGGGCGGCATAGAAATGTAATAAATAAATAAATAAATATGATTTGGTTTGTGGAAAGGAGCATGAAAGTCCTTTTATTTTATTCATGTATGTATTTCATTTCTGTACTGCCCAATATAGCCAAACATCTCTGGGTTATTAACACAAGACCAAAAGCTTAAGAGTACAACATAAAACAGAATATATATATATAAAATGATTTATTATTATTATCATTATTATTATTTATTTATATAGCACCATCAATGTACATGGTGCTGTACAGAGTAAAACAATAAAACAGCAAAACCTTGCCACATAGGCTTACATTCTAATAAAATCATAATAAAACAATAAGAAGGGGAAGAGAATGCACCAAACAAGCACAGGGTAGAGTAAAACTAACAGTATAAAAGTCAGATCAAAATCAAGTTTTAAAAGCTTTAGAAAAAAGAAAAGTTTTTAGCTGAGCTTTAAAAGCTGCGATTGAACTTGTAGTTCGCAAATGTTCTGGAAGAGCGTTCCAGGCGTAAGGGGCAGCGGAAGAAAATGGACGAAGCCGAGCAAGGGAAGTAGTATCGGGGTAATTGCTTACCCAAAAATATAGCAGAGTGCGAAATAGCAGCAGCGTAGAGTCTGGAAATGGTTTCAGCTTGAATTTAGGAACAAAAAGAAGCACTCACGGTCTTTGGTCAGTAAGAAGCTTTACTGACACTAAATAAATTACTTACAGAATAAATGGTCATATATACAGTCCTTTCACCAACAGTACAGCAATACAACGTAGCAGTATAATATCAGCAGTCTGATAATGTCAGCAGTAAGTTCCAGCAGTAAGTTCCAGCAGTAAGAAGCCATACAACATGGACTTCTTAAATACACTTTTCTCCTTGGCCCAATTAACCAATAGTCTCTTCATCTTGTACATCTCGTACCGCACGTAGGCCAGGGAAGAATCTGCTTCATACTGGACTTCTCCTGGCAGAGACAATCTGGCCAAGGACATCTTTTTAACTCTTTAGAGTCCTTTTCCTTCTGTGGGTAAAAACCTAACCACAACACCCTTTCATTTTTAACTACAGAAAAAATACAATTTACATTTCATTACATTTCACCTGTAAGAAATCAACTTTACATGTTTACAACAATCCCAACATTGTGTACATTTCTCTGTGTGTTACATTTCCCAGAGACTTATTTATATGTAAGCTTTTCTTTTCTTCTTCTTCCAAGCACTGTTGAAAAACTTTGTGCTTTGGGGCGTTGAACTACTTTGCAATCTTCCAACTTGCAAACTTTCAGCAATTTTAAAACTTTCTGCTTCTGGCTTTTTAGGTAATTTCCTTTGGAAACTTTTCTACCTCTACACCAAGGTAACACCTAACTTTCCCCCAGAGACTTCAGTTTCAACCCTTCCTGCAGCTTTGGGCTGAGTTTTCTTGAATGTGGTCTTGGGAACTCCCTGCCACCAGTAGACGAACCACTAGCTCCACAATCATGTACTCTTTTGCTTGCCCCTTTGCATACAGACACGTGTGTTTGAAAACACCCCCTTTCAGTTTTCGCTGCCTGAAAACACTTTTCTTTTTCTTGTTGAGGCAATTTTAACACGTCACTGTAACTCTCAGGTTCAGACTTCACACAACACACACTGAATTCATCTGAATACTTTAAAGGTGGAATTCCTTTGTTTTTTCTTTGTGAACGACGAGGTACACTGGAAATTTCTTCCTCCCTTTCATTTCCCTCCTCCCTTCCACTTTTGGGAGTGGAAACACTCTTCTCAGAGATGTGAGGGCTCTGAGAAGTTAACCCCTGAGTTACTGTTTTCTCCTGGTTGTTCACAGTTTCTAACAGAACTTGGGAACCTTGTATCCTGTCCCAACCTGCCTCCTGAAAAGTAGCAGACCTAGAAACAACCACCTTCCCATGACTTAGGGAAAAACGCCAAGATTTGGATTGCATGCCAGAATAACCCACAAAAC
Organism: Elgaria multicarinata webbii; assembly: GCF_023053635.1. Classification (NCBI taxonomy): domain Eukaryota; kingdom Metazoa; phylum Chordata; class Lepidosauria; order Squamata; family Anguidae; genus Elgaria; species Elgaria multicarinata. Next base: position 27,051,469 of record NC_086173.1, read on the forward strand.
GTAATTTCACAGACTTGGTTTCACCTTTAGATCTTTTGGACTTTGGGATATGCACGTATGCCCAAGACCCCCATGTTCTCAAGTGAGACAAATCTGGCTTTGAACCAAAAAGTAAACAGTAAGGCGAACTGCCTGTAACCCTGCTCCAGGTTCTATTACACAGATAGTTTGCGGTTAAAAATGCTTCTCCCCACAAATCTTGCTCAGCGTTTGCATCAGCCATTAGAGAATCTTTCTTCATTTGAAGTACTCCAATTCTTCTCTCAATTGACCCATTTTGAAAAGGAGTTTGGGGATCTATTAACCTGTGTGTGATTCCTGTTTTCCTAAACCACTCACAGAACCTTCCAGAAACAAACTCACCCCCACGGTCCGACTGCACAGAAATAATGGGCTTGTTAAAGAACTTTTCTGCCCAAGTTTTCCAATCCCTAAAAGTTTCAAAAGCTTCTGATTTTCGCTTTAGTAAATAACACCAACTAAAGCGTGTGTAATCATCCAGAATTACAAGCACGTAACTGGATCCCCCTTGTGTAGGCGTGAATGGCCCTACCAAGTCAATAAACACCAATTCAAAAGGCTTTTGTGACACCCTGTCACTTTTCCTGCAGATGTTCTGCACCCGGGAGTTGGTCTGATGACAGATTGAACAATCCAAGAAATTTTTACAGTTTCGCAAGCTTAACCCTGTACACACTTGAGGCATGTGACTTAACACTTTAAAACTTGCATGACCTAAACGCCTGTGCAACTCATGAACACAATTTTTATGGTCTGGCACGTTACCAGTTTGTGCCACCCTTTCTTTACCTGCACCCATGTAAAACAGTCCATTTTTAACATGTCCCAGTGCCACATTTTGTCCATCCTTAATCACTTGGCACTCATCCTTCTGAAACGTAACAACGTATCCTTCAGACGTTAGAGCACTAACAGAAAGGAGACAAAAATCTAAATCTGGAACATACAGAACCTGTTCACACTCCTTTTGCAGACATGGAACGTAGCAACAGCCAATTCCTTCCACCCTCGACGTTCGTCCATCTGCAAGCGTGATTGACTTCACCTTGCTTGGTTCCAACTTCCGAAACGCCTCTGGATTATTAGAAATTGTTCTGGACGACGCAGAATCAATCAGCCAAACCTCTTGGGCCTCGTTACACCTCACTGTGGCTGAAACAAATGCATTCGAGCATTCCTTCTCCTCTCCAGCCTGTGTAACTCTCTTCTTCTTTTTTTTACAGAAGCGTTTGATATGACCCGGCTGTTTGCAAAAATAACACTTTCTTATTGCAACTGCGACTCTCTCCACACTGTTGCCTTGGAAACACTTATCTTTCTGCATTCTTTCTTCGCTGCCAAGGGCTGACTGCTTAACCCTTTCCTGGCAGTTTTCCTCCTTCCTGGAAAGACGCCGTTTCTCTTCTTGGAGCAAACGACCCGTCAAATAATGAAGAGTGAGTTCATCAGTCTTCATACTTTCCAGACTGGTTGTCAGAACGTCCCAGCTTTGAGGCAACGACCCCAAAATCAGGTAGCACTTATGCTCTTCCGTAAAAACGATTCCGACCTCCTGCAACTGGACAAATAGAGATCTCACCTGTTGGAGATGATTTGCCAAACTTCCAGCCTCCTCCAACTTTAACCGATACAGCTCTCTGGTGAGGCTCAGCCGTGTGCTTGCCGACGCACGCACATAAATCTGTCTCAGCGCATTCCAGCTGTCTCTTGCCGTCTCATCTCTGGTGATATGGACAATTTGCGAGTCCTCCATACTCAAGACAATGTTTGCTTTGGCCCTTTCATTCTGCTCTTCCCACACTTGTGCTTCTTGAGCAGTCTGACCAGCCGGCCTCGGGACACTCACGACGTTCCAACATCTGTCCCGCTTCAAAAACATTTCCATCTTGAATGACCATGTTAAGTAATTTCTCTCATTCAGCCGTTCCACCGGAATACTGGATGCCATCTGAACCTGGGCCATCCTCACCGGCTGGGCTGGAGCGCGACTCACACTGGATACAGACCCGTCTGAGCTCGATGAACTGCCTGAGCTCGACTCCGTCTTTCCCTCCAGCGTTCCTTTGCTCTCAAGCTTTCCAGCAACCAAAAATTATGCCTTCCAGACTTTCTCTGGGCCCATAACCTATCGGGGTAATTGCTTACCCAAAAATATAGCAGAGTGCGAAATAGCAGCAGCGTAGAGTCTGGAAATGGTTTCAGCTTGAATTTAGGAACAAAAAGAAGCACTCACGGTCTTTGGTCAGTAAGAAGCTTTACTGACACTAAATAAATTACTTACAGAATAAATGGTCATATATACAGTCCTTTCACCAACAGTACAGCAATACAACGTAGCAGTATAACATCAGCAGTCTGATAATGTCAGCAGTAAGTTCCAGCAGTAAGTTCCAGCAGTAAGAAGCCATACAACATGGACTTCTTAAATACACTTTTCTCCTTGGCCCAATTAACCAATAGTCTCTTCATCTTGTACATCTCGTACCGCACGTAGGCCAGGGAAGAATCTGCTTCATACTGGACTTCTCCTGGCAGAGACAATCTGGCCAAGGACATCTTTTTAACTCTTTAGAGTCCTTTTCCTTCTGTGGGTAAAAACCTAACCACAACAAGTAGAGACCCTTGGGCAGGCGAGAAACATGGCATCAGAGGAGTGAAGAGCACGAGTGGGGCAATAGTGTGAGATGAGAGAGGAAAGATAGGAAGGAGCTAGACAGTGAAAAGCTTTGTAGGTTAACAGGAGAAGTTTGTATTGGATTCTGAGGTGAATTGGAAGCCAATGAAGAGATTTCAGAAGTGAAGTAACATGGTCAGAGCGGCAAGCCAAGAAGATGATCTTAGCAGCAGAGTGGTGAACAGAAACCAACGAACTGATGTGAGAAGAAGGAAGGCCAGTGAGAAGAAGGTTGCAGTAGTCCAACCGAGAAATAACCAATGCATGAACAAGAGTCTTGGCAGAAGAGACAGATAAAAATGATCGAATCCTGGCAATATTATACAGGAAAAAACGACAGGATTTAGCTACTGCCTCAATATGAGGAATAAAGGAGACCGAGGAATCAAATATAAAGCCAAGACTACGAGCTTCCTTGACTGGAGTAAGTGTAACATCATTGACAGTAAGAGAGAATGAGAGATGAGGAGAAGGTTTAGGAGGAAAAACAAGCAATTCAGTCTTTGCCATATTAAGTTTCAAACGACGATGAAGCAACCAAGCTGAGATATCTGAAAGACATGCCGAGATACGATCATGAACATCAGGAGAAAGTTCTGGAGATGAAAGATATAATTGTGTATCATCGGCATACAGATGATATTGGAGGCCATGAGATTGAATAAGATTACCCAAGGGCAACATGTATAAAGAAAACAACAACGGGCCAAGCACCGAGCCTTGCGGAACCCCTACTGAAAGGGGAAAAGAAGAAGACAAGCTGCGATTAGCCAACACGTTGAAAGAGCGACCCGCTAGATAGGAGGCAAACCAGTTATAGACGGAGCCACAAAATCCGAGGTCATGAAGGGAATCCAAAAGAAGATTGTGATCAACCGTGTCAAAGGCTGCAGTTAGATCAAGGAGAATAAGAACGGAATAATGGCCTTTAGACTTGGCAATAAGAAGATCATTGGTAATCTTAGTAAGGGCTGTTTCAGTGGAATGCAAAGGACGGAATCCAGATTGAAAAGGATCCAGAGCAGAGTTACTAGAAAGAAAATCAAGACAACGAGAGTAGACCACACGCTCCACGATCTTTGAAACAAAAGGCAACAAAGAGACAGGTCAGTAGTTAGACAGAGATAGCCTATCAAGAGTAGGTTTCTTGAGAATAGGAGAGACTGTAGCATGTTTAAAAGCAAAAGGAAATGAACCAGAGGACAAAGAAAAATTAATAATATGAAGCAAGGAAGAGAGGATAGCAGGGATAAGATTAATAAAGACCCGAGAAGGAATCAGAATTTAATATTTAGGAACATTTGCTTTCTGGATAGGCAACCAGGCAGATGAGGATTGGGAGGAGACCATCTGTGGGTTTCTTCTGCATTCATTGCTGGTCATTGAGATGCATGTGCCAAATATACTAGAAGTCTACTTGCATTCATACCAAATCCATTGAAAACAATCAGTAAAACATTCCTGGACGTGTTAAACCTTTTTTTGTATGCTGTCCAATACCTGGGAGTAGGCCTTACATGATATGATTTGCATACTGAACTCAAATACATACAAAATACTTGGGAGTATGATTTATCTGCTTTACATGAAATGATTTACATACCAAACCCATTGAAAACAATCAGCAAAACCATCCCTGGACTGGTTAAAACTTTTCTGTATGCTGTTCAATACTTGGGATTAGAGGAAAGTCTTAACCTGGCATTGAAAGGATGGCAATCATGGCACCAGGCAGACCTCACTAGGGAGAGCGTCCCTATGAATGCTCCAGCTGCCCCAATGTATTTATTTGTTTCATAGATCTCTATCCTGCTTTTTAGTGTATTCTCCCCCCTGACAAAGCAGCTTACAAACCAATAAGTAAAACATCAATGCAAGGATAGCCTATTTTTTTTTCAAGTTTCAATCTCCTCTCCACCTACCATGATTCAATATCTGAGTAAGTGGTGAATGCAAGTGGACTTCTAGCATATTTGGCACATGCATCTCAATGACCAGGAATGAATGCAGAAGAAACCCACAGATGGTCTCCTCCCAATCCTCATCTGCCTGGTTGCCTATCCAGAAAGCAAATGTTCCTGAATATTAAATTCATTACCTTTATGAAAATTGTTAGTTGTCCCCTTCCACACAAGAACCAGAGCTTGGATACCAGAAGGTTATGCAATGGTTCTAAGAGTCTCAGTCTAGGCCACAAGCAGAAAGCTAGAGGCAACCAAGGGCATCACTTCAAATTGAGTGCAGAGGCCCTTCAGTTAAACACATGGGGTTCTTTTCTCCATGTGGGACTTGCTTTTTTTTGGAGCCTGGCCACGGTGTAGGAGAAGTCACACTAGAACCAGTCTTGCTGACAAATGACTCACAATACACCCGGAGGGTAAGAGAAGCGCATGGAAGGAAAACCATCTAGTTAATTAAGTTTCTTGGCTAACATGCCATTCCACTTGATTGCCAGGTATCATGGCAGCAAGCACATTGTTGAATTTACAGTTGCCTACCTTACCACCAGTTCCTTATATGAGTGTTGTTGTTGTTGTTGCTGTTGACTAATGAGATGCCCACCAGATGGCAAGAAACTATAAGGAAAAATGGCCAAAAATAGGCTATAGCTGAGTGTTGTTCCCAATTCCCTTTTCTTGCTCTCAGCTGGCTTGGTTCCATATCCCCCCCCCACCCCCTTTGCCGTTGCTTCCTTCAGTCCTCTCTTAGGACATCTTCTTGGAGTTAGGGTACATAGATTAAGTGTGTACCTCCTTTTACGTCAGTTCTGAATCTTGTTTCCATCAGTTTTATTGAGTGACCCTGAGAATGCAATGCTGTAAATGTCTGCTTCCCATCAAAATCTAAGGAAAATAGAAGGCTGTGGTTTGGAAACAACAACAGTATAATAAGAGTGATAACACTCAAACCACAAGGGTATCAAAATAGCTTTCATAAATGAATATTTCAGAACTTTTACAAATGTACAAAATACAAGCACATCAACAATATTTAACAAAGCCTGCAGTATCAACATCCACTATACATAAGTGAACTATTCACATGAAGCGTCTTTTATATAAAAAGTAGTCCGATACTATTTTGCTGTTTCGAGGGTTCTTCTTCAGTATAACGCTGAAAAGTAATTCAAAAACACCATACTCAGCATTTATAAGCAATAACATATTATTATGGAATGCAAACAAAGCAGAAAATATTGGCCTCACCGACTAAGTTTACAGAAGGAACCACGGCTACAATAGAAAGAAACCCACCAGGGTTTATCTAAAGAAAAAAATAATGAAAATTTATCATTATAAACCATTCACAATCTCAGTAAATGATGCACAGCCATGCTGTAAAAACTATTTAAGCTTACCACCATATCATTCTCGTTTCCTCAAGCCGACAGTAACGCTCTCAGTCCTTTAGAGGGTTTTCAAAAAACGCTCCTTATATGAGTGTTGTTGTTGTTGCTGTTGACTAATGAGATGCCCATCAGATGGCAAGAAACTATAAGGAAAAATGGCCAAAAATAGGCTATAGCTGAGTTCTGTTCCCAATTTCCTTTTCTTGCTCTCAGCTGGCTTGGTTCCATATCCACCCCCACCCCCTTTGCTGTTGCTTCCTTCAGTCCTCTCTTAGGACATCTTCTTGGAGTTAGGGTACATAGATTAAGTGTGTACATCCTTTTACGTCAGTTCTGAATCTTGTTTCCATCAGTTTTATTGAGTGACCCTGAGAATGCAATGCTGTAAATGTCTGCTTCCCATCAAAATCTGTCAGGCTCCATCTGTCCTACCCATGGACCTTCATCTCGTGCCTCCCTAGTTGTCATCATCCTCATTTCAGAAGCAAGTTTCTTTGGGTTGGGTCCAGATTTAGGCATGTGCCACTGGGCTGGCAGAAGTGGGCTTCCTCACACCCTTCTCTTCCTCACATCAGTCCCTCCAGCCCCGTGAAAATGCTACACAGAGAGGGTCAGGGAACCCTGATGAATGGGGTGAGCTGTGGTGCTGGGCAGGGGAAGGGAGTGTTAAGTATATGAAAAGAAATACTTGCTTAGTCATTAAAATTGTGTGTGTATGGCTATCTCAGGGTTAAACAGAGAAAGACTATCTGTGGGCAATTACCTTGAGATAGAGGCTGTTCTGGGAACCTTGCCAAGATTCTAAGTTAGCCTCATCACAGCTGTATGTAATGTAGATAAGAATTGTGTAAGATGTGTATATAGTTTCTCACTTTGTAAAATGGAACTGATCACTGCTTACTGATCACTGCTCTCTGTGTATGCCTCAGTGTGCTGATCTGAACTGATCTGAATTGAACTGCACAGAAGCCTGAAGGAAATAAACCAGCTCTGCTGTGTAAGACCTGCGTAATGTGTGTTTGTTTCTGAGCACAAACAGAGTTCCAGAGAGAGAAAAGTTCTGGCACAATAACTCAACAAAGGTTATGGGCCCAGTCCAGTCCAGTCCAGTCAAGCCCAGTCTAGCCTAGACCAGCCTACGCCAGCCTAACCCAGGCAGAAGAACCAGAACTTGGTGGGAACGGTGCAGTATCAGAACCAGGAGTCTGCTAAAACAGAAAACTGTTGATGAAGGAAGACATCAAGCTAAAGCCAGTGCTGCAAAGTGAGGAAAAATCTCAGTCGGCTGACTCTGAGGAGGACTCTGAGCAGAAGGACGGTGAGATACCAATTCCTAAAGCAGAGGAAATGGCAGGAGCTAATATGTCTGGTTTGCATCAATTGTTGGAAAAGCTGAATGACTCTAACTATGCATTATGGTCTTACAAAATGCAAATGTATCTGATTCAGGCTGAACTGTGGTATGTAGTCACAGAGGATCCACCAGATAGAGCAAATCCAGAGAATGCTAAATGGTTTAAGGACGATGCAAAAGCAATGGCAGTTATTGCATTAGCTGTGGAAGACTCTCAAATTTCCTTCATTCAGTTTTTGAATACATCAAAAGAGTGCTGGAATGCGCTACAAGCTGTATATCAAAGAGAAACAGCGGGCAGTAAAGTAATTCTAACCCGGAAGCTGTATGGAATGAAGCTGAAACCAGGGGAGTCTATGTCAAACCATTTGAAAAGCATGAGAGAAATCTTCAATCAACTCAGGGCACGAGGGATGGAGTTTACAACTATACACCAAGTCTATGTGATTTTGTCAAGTCTTGATTCATCGTACGACGCGGTTGTCACCATGATGGAAAGTCAAGAGGAGAAAAATTTAACCCTCGAGTATGTAGCTGGAAAACTACTGGAAACCTATGAAAGAAGACAAGCTTCAAAACAACAGAGCCTTAAACATCCTGTGGCTGAATTTCAACAAAGCCATAAAACTTCTGATGTGGTGGCTGCATTAAAGGCAAGGAAATGCTTTAACTGTGGTTCCACAGAACACTTAAGGCAGGATTGCAACAACAAGAAGAAGAAGCTGTTGACAGCAAAGTGGAGAGAAGAAAACAACATGAATGAAGCTGAATCAACAAAGAAGTGTCTTCTAGCAAGAGTCAAAGAGACAATGAATCCTTGGTTTTTGGACTCTGGGGCTTCAATAAGTATGGCAAAAGACAAACTTTCATTTGTAACCTTGGAAACTTCTACTTCAAAGCAAAAGTGTGTTACCCTTGCAAATGGAACAAAAATCCAGATTTGTGGTGTGGGTAATGTATATTTTGATTGTCTGGGAGTTGAACTACAAAGTGTTTTATATGTACCAGAATTAGAAACAAACCTTCTAAGTGTGTTTCAGTTAGCAGAAATGGGGTATGAGGTTTGTTTTACTGAAGAAAATTGTACTATAAAACAGGGAAACAAGGTGTGTGTGCAGGGAATAATGAAAGAATCTTTGTATGTGATTAATACTTGTACAAAAAATGAAGTTGTAGCCAGCAAAGTCACAACAAAAACAATAGCCAATTGCAAACCACACCAAGAGTGTATCCATTTAACTCATAAAAGGTTTGGTCATGCTAACTATAAAATAATTTCTAAGATTCCAGAATTGTGTGAAGGGGTGAAAATCAAACCATGTTCTAACTATGTAGAATGTAATGTATGCAGTGAAACCAAGTGTCATAAGTCAAACATTCCAAAACATAGTGAGAGAACAACAAAAAGAATTTTTGAATTAATTCATGCAGATCTTGCAGGTCCTTTTGAGACAAGTCAAGGAGGAAACAGATTTTTCTTGTCTATTGTTGATGATTACAGTAGATTTGGATTTGTGTATGTGTTAAAACAGAAGAGTGAAACTTTTGGAAAGTTTAAAGCCTTTGTTAAGTGGAGTAAAAATAGATTTAAAGAACCTATAGCTAATCTAAGAACGGACCGGGGAGGTGAATTTCTCAGCAACCAATTAAAAAAATTCCTCAGTGATGAGGGTATACAACATGACCTTACTGCTCCATATTCACCATTTCAAAATGGAGTTGCAGAAAGGAAAAACAGAACCTTGCAAAACATGTTAAGAGCTCTATTGAAAGAGTCAGGATTGTCTGATCTGTTCTGGGCAGAAGCTTTGTCCACCTCAAATTATTTGTTAAACAGGCTTTACCACTCTGTACATGAAAAAACCCCATATGAAATGTTTTACAAAAGAAAACCTAGAGTGTCACATATACGGGTTTTTGGAAGTAAATGTTTTGCTCATGTTCAGAAAGAAAACAGACCAGGAAAACTAGCTCAAAGAGGTTTGGAATGTAAACTGTTGGGATATGATACACAAACAAAAGGCTATCGTTTGTGGTCTCCATATCACAAAAGTGTAATTGTGAGCAGAGATGTAGTTTTTCATGAACAAATGCAGGAAACAAAACAGTATGTAAGTTTGCCTGTAGAACAGAAAGCTGTAGAAACAGAAGAAATTCCTGAACAATCTCAGCAAGAGAGGGAGGGGGAAGAAACTGTAAAGGAGGAAACTATGCCTGTAACTATGCCAAGACGATCAGAAAGGGAACGCAAAGCTCCAATTCGTTACTCAGATGAATACCAAAGCAAACAGGTTTCTCATAGAGCTTTACTAATAGCCTATGAACCTACTTCATTTGAGGAAATTCAGGAAATGGAACCTACAGAAGCTCAGGGCTGGCATGAAGCAATGTCAGAGGAAATCAGAGCAATGGAAAAAAATGAAACGTGGGAGCTAGTACCTTTACCTGAAGGTCGTAAAGCCATTACCTGTAAATGGGTATTCAAAGTAAAACAAAATGAGAAAGGACAGGTGGAACGTTACAGAGCAAGATTGGTAGCAAGAGGATTTGCTCAAAAATATCTAATAGATTTTGAAGAAGTTTATGCACCTACAACAAAATACTCAAGTGTAAAACTTTTGTTAAAAATTGCAGCAGAAAAACAATTGAATGTATTTCATTTTGACATCAAAACAGCTTTCTTATATGGAGATTTAACTGAGGAAATTTACATGACTCAACCAAAAGGTTTTGTTAAAAATCCAGGGTTAGTTTGTAAATTGAAAAAATCCATATATGGTTTGAGGCAAGCAGCAAGGTGTTGGAATAAGAAACTGGACAATGTATTGATCAAAATGGGTTTTAAACAAAGCAAAGCTGATCATTGTTTGTACACAAAACAGGATGGTTCAAATGTAGTGTATTTGCTGATTTATGTAGATGATTTGTTACTGGTTTTTAACGAAGAAGAACAGAAAAACACATTTGTAAACCAGCTGCAAAGACATTTTGAGTTAAAAGACCTTGGTTCAGTGAAAAGTTATTTGGGAATGCAAATTTCAAAAGATTCTAACACAGGGTCATTTCTGATTGAACAAAGTGGCAAAATTAAAAAATTGCTGGAAGAACACAGCATGGAGAATTGTAAAATTGTTGCCACTCCTATGGTCACTGATTTTCAAAATCAGACAGACAGTACTGAAATGGAAGACATACAGAAATATCAGAGTGTGATTGGAAGTTTACTTTATCTAGCAAACCTAAGTAGACCAGATATTACATTTGCTGTAAATCTTTTAAGCAGAAAAATGACAAAACCTTCTGTAACTGATTGGACAGCTGTAAAACGTGTATTGAGATATCTAAAAGGTACAATCAATCACAAATTGGAAATATCTACACACAAAGATGGAAATTTCTGTGTTTATGCAGATGCTGACTGGGCTAACGCAATTGATAGAAAGTCTACCAGTGGAGCAGCATTCTTTTACAATCAATCTTTGATTGATTGGTATACAAGAAAACAAAATTGTGTAGCAACCTCTAGTGCAGAAGCAGAATATATCAGTTTATCTCTGGCTTGTAATGAGATTGAGTGGTATAAACAATTATTTGCTGATCTAAGGTTGGAAATTGAGACACCAGTAACCATATTTGAGGATAATCAGGCATGTATTAGTATGGCTACATCTGAAAAGTGTAAACCAAGAACTAAACATGTGGATGTTCGTTATTCTCATGTGAAAGATATAATTCAGAAGGGCTGGATTAAGCTTGAATATTGTCCATCTGAAATGATGTTGGCTGATTTATTCACAAAACCAGTATCAATGGTAAAACACAAAGAGATGCTTTTAAAGCTGGGTCTCAGATTGTAACACAATTTAAACAACATGCGCAAGAGGAGGACTGTTAAGTATATGAAAAGAAATACTTGCTTAGTCATTAAAATTGTGTGTGTATGGCTATCTCAGGGTTAAACAGAGAAAGACTATCTGTGGGCAATTACCTTGAGATAGAGGCTGTTCTGGGAACCTTGCCAAGATTCTAAGTTAGCCTCATCACAGCTGTATGTAATGTAGATAAGAATTGTGTAAGATGTGTATATAGTTTCTCACTTTGTAAAATGGAACTGATCACTGCTTACTGATCACTGCTCTCTGTGTATGCCTCAGTGTGCTGATCTGAACTGATCTGAATTGAACTGCACAGAAGCCTGAAGGAAATAAACCAGCTCTGCTGTGTAAGACCTGCGTAATGTGTGTTTGTTTCTGAGCACAAACAGAGTTCCAGAGAGAGAAAAGTTCTGGCACAATAACCCAACAGGGAGATCTCTAAAAATCCAGTGCAGACACCCTATTTATTTATTTATTTACAACATTTATATACCACTCAATTAACACTGATTCCAGAGTGGTGAATATAGATATAAACAGTACAAGAAAGAAGATTAAAAAACTCAAATTAAAATTACTCAATTTAAAAACAAAGGAGCCAGAAAAAACAGTGGCTAGTCAGTTGGGAAAGGTTTCTCAAAACAGAGATTTATTTATTTATTGCAGTAACTGAAGCTCCCTGGACAGTTCACAAAGATTAAAACCATTCAGTATAAAACGAACAGTATAAAAACATGATATGAAATACAAATTTAAAACAGCAAAGTTAAAATTAAATGTATAGACTGTTAAAATACTGGGAGAATAAAAAGGTCTTCACCTGGCATCTGAAAGAATATCATGTATATGCAGGTGAACATCCTTAGGGAGCTCATTCCACAGCCGAGGTGCCATAGCAGCGAAGGCCCTCCTCCTGGTCACCACCTGCCTCACTTCCTTTGGCAGGGGCTCACGGAGAAGGACCCCTGAGGATGACCTTAGGTACATATGGGAGGAGGCATTCCTTCAGATAGCCTGGCCCCAAGCTGTTTAGGGTTTTAAATGTTAATACCAGCACTTTGAATCAGGCCCGGATGTTTTCAGGAGGAGTCGGAAGCAGCCTGGTGTTGGCGCCTGCCTGACCTCCAGGGGCAGAGAGTTCCACAGAGAAGGGGCCACTACAATTAAGGCTGTTCTCCTGGTGGATTCCAATCAGGCCACAGGTCCACGTAGAACCACCAGGAGCATGTGCTCCGATGACCTCAGTGCTAGGGCAGGATGGTGAGGGAGAGGGTGCCCTCTTAGGTATCCCCCTTGAGTAGAGCCCTTCTGTTGACAGAAGGCAGATGCTAGATCCAACAATCTGAGTTCAATAGGGTTTACTCCTAGGTTGGTAGATGTAAGGTTGCAGCTGCAGCCCAAATCTAGCATTAAGGATAGAGTGGAATAGCATGGAGGGAAGAACCACTACCCCAAGGTAAAATAGATTTGTAAATGCCACTCAACATAATACATGCACAATAAGCTTCATACCGCCTTCTGATAATGTCTGTACAAGAGCCTGAGTCATGGCTTTGAAACAGCTGGCAATGGTTAAATGCTGGTGGGGCTCAGAAAGCACAACAGTTGCAAGTGTGGGTGGTGATTAGCATTGGGAGATTAGCGGTTGCCTTATTAACTTTTGAAGAGCAGACTTCAGAGAAATGGGTTTGCTTGGGATTGATTTCATCGCTTCTCCTAAAATGCAATGCCTAGTTGAGTTCTGGTCTTTGACCTTGATGCTATCAAATGGCTTGGAAAGCATGTGAGGCACGTTGGACTCATCTTTTACCAGGAGGAAGGTGAGTGAAAGCTTTGTAAGATATGTACAGTATGTATGTATGTTGTTGTTGTTTATTCGTTCAGTCGTTTCCGACTCTTCGTGACTTCATGGACCAGCCCACGCCAGAGCTTTCTGTTGGCTGTCGCCACCCCTAGCTCCCCCAAGGTCAAGTCTGTCACCTCCAGAATATCATCCATCCATCTTGCCCTTGGTCGGCCCCTCTTCCTTTCGCCTTCCACTTTCCCTAGCATCAGCCTCTTCTCCAGGGTATCCTGTCTTCTCACTATGTGGCCAAAGTACTTCAGTTTTGCCTTTAATACCATTCCCTCAAGTGAGCAGTCTGGCTTTATTTCCTGGAGTATGGACTGGTTTGATCTTCTTGCAGTCCACGGCCCTCTCAGAATTTTCCTCCAACACCACAGTTCAAAAGCATCTATCTTCCTTCGCTCAGCTTTCCTTATGGTCCAGCTCTCGCAGCCATAGGTTACCACGGGGAATACCATTGCTTTAACTATGCGGACCTTTGTTGTCAGTGTGGTGACTCTGCTCTTAACTATTTTATCAAGAACCCAAGTACATAATCCTCCTCCTCTCCATTTTATCCTCACAACAACAACCCTGTGAGGTGGGTTGGGCTGAGAGTCTGTGACTGGCCCAAAGTCACCCAGTGGGTGGCCAGGTGGGGACGAACCCGGATCTCAAGACTCCCAGTCCAACATTTTAGCCACTACACCACACAGGCTCTCACAATATGTGCTGGGTGTGCTTCTGCTGCTCTCTGCAAAAATGACACAGGGCTGGTAGTTGTTTTTAAGAGTTGAACGTAGCACAGGAGAGGCAATGGTCTGGCCTGGGCTGTTTCTTTTTGTCTAGGAGTAGCACTAAGCCAGAGTTTCCTGGATATTGTCCTGCCCATAGAAATGCACCTTCCTGTACTATTTTTCTGCCTTTTCAGGGTGGGTACTCAAAAGGCATGAACATGTTGCTGAAGTTTTTTTCCAGATTTTTTAAATTCACTCTTTATAGGCACAACATGTATCTTGTATTTGGGTCTCCATGTCAGACTACAAACATGTGAGAATTAACCATAAGTGAGGCCTAGGCCTAATCTGCACCAAGCAGGATATTGCACTATGAAAGCGGTATATAAAAGGCAGGAGCCACACCAAGCAGGAAATAACAGTATGAAAGTGGTATATGGTGTGTGTTAATGGACCCCATCAGCAGGGCTGGCGCTACCACTAAGGCCAGTCAGGCGGTGGCCTAGAGCGCAGAGGCGGCTGGGGCGCTGGAACTGAGTAGGAAAGAACGGCAAATTCAGCTGCTCTCCCCACCCCGCTCCTCCTCCGGAAGGTTTTTTCTCTTCACGCAGCCGCTCTCTCCTCCTATCTCAAGCTCACAGCAGCCCCACCAGAAATAGGGGGTGGGGGGAGCACCCACAGGAGGCAGCAGAGCAGGAAACAGCAGTGAATTCAGCTGCTCTGCCCCCCCCGCACTCTTCTCCTGCCTAGGAGGGCCCGGGGCTTCTTTCCTGTTGGAGCCAGCTGCTTGCTCCCTCCCTCTGCCAGAGCTGCTCCCTCCTATAAGCTGCCCCAGCCGACCTCTTGAGATAGTTGCTGCACAAGGTGGGAGCAGCAGCCGTGAGGCAGAGAGGAAGGAGCACGCGGAGGACGGCGGGTGGCAGAGCAGCTGCTAAGAACAGCGGCCGGCTGGCTGGGTAGGGAGCAGGACTGCTTGTGCTGCTGCAAGGTATCACCAGGCTCCCTTCCCCCGTCAGGAGTTGCAGGCTGGGCCATCTCCCCTCTGAGCTGCTGCCCTCCTGTCCTAATCAGCCTGGCAGCTACTGTGAGGCTTGGGGGGGGGGGTTTGGAGAGAGAGAGAGAGATGCTGTGGGTCCGTGTGTGTGCTCCCCCCCACCAAATCTGGACTACAGCAGGATGGGGAGAGAAAAGGGGAGGGAAAGAGAATTGCAATTCCCCAGGTCCTTCCTGGCTAAAGAGGATTCAGCAGCACCTTTTCTGGAGTGCTTGCTGAAACAATTCCTATCTGCCCTCACTTATTTTAGGGTGTCCAACCCCCTTTTTTCAAGCCATTCTTTTGGTAAACATAATATGTGTGTATCTTGTGTCACCTTAAAAACAGAGCTGCAGCACAATCCAAAATATGTCTACTCAAAAGTAAGCCCCACTGAGATCAATAGAACTTACCCTGAGGTAAATGTGCATAGGATTCAGCCTAAAAAAGAAGAGAGGGGTCAAACTGGACAAAGCAGGCATTACTTGAAAGCCGTACATAGCAGTTATGTCTTCTTTTTTATTTGTACTCAGAACTAGGCCCAGGGGCCATGATCCAGATCTTAAAAGCCCTCCTATCCTCCATGCTAGGGTCCTAATCTGAATTTGGGAGTGGCGGTGCATGTACTATAGAATAAAATATGGGGGATGTAGCTGCTAAATATAGATTTAAAGCAATGTATGTTTTGGCCTAGAATGATACATGAAATGTGTGATTGCATTTCACCGATCTTTTTGGTGGGCAGGGAGGAGGGAAGGTGTGTGTGGAGGGTCTGACAGGGACTGCAGCATGCAGAGAGGGGGGAGAGTTAGCCCTTTCCCCATGCTACTGTGCTTTTCTACATGAGGCATTTATCATGCACTCATCATTCCTCACAGTTGTTTAGGAGTCCCTTAGACAGTGATATGAGCCTCTAGTTTCACTTCTTTGGAGGGTTTTTGTTTTGTTTTTTAGGGCAGGGCAAATGTGGCATTTGATTGTGAAAGCGAAAGGAAGCATAGAATCATAGAATAGTAGAGTTGGAAGAGACCTATAAGGTAGGGTGACCATATTTTGGTAACCAAAAAGGAGGACAACATGGTCACCCCCAAGGGGGCGTGTCCAGTACCAAGGGGGCATGCCCACCCGAACATAGCCTTGGTCACATGTCTGATTTTACAGCACACATTTAAGACAAATCTGTTCTACATAACATCTTAATGTTAAAATCACTGAAATAAAGAACAAGTGAGAGATTCAATGTATCTGAAATTAACTTCACTCACTCCTACTTTTGTAGGTTTTGCTGTACTTTGAAGCTTTTGCTATACTTTGTGTGTTACATTCTCCCCTACCCTCAAATATCTTTTCTGACTGTATCTTCACTCATTGCAAGCTGCTGTTGTTGTTAACAGGGTTTGCTACTGCCCCCAGATCTATTTCAAATTTGGTACGGCTAAAGCCCTACCTAAAAGCTTTCATGGTGCCAACTTTCAGCTCTTTATCTTTAAAAATGACAGTTTAAAAAATAATAATTTTAAAAGCTCATTTAAAAAAAAATCCTAAAAAATCAATGGATGAACAGATCTGTTTCAAATTTGGTGTGGCTAAAGCTCTACCTAAATCCTATCATGGTACAAAGTTTCATCTCTTTATCTTTAAAAATGACGATTTAAAAAATAATATTTTAAAAACCTCAATTTAAAAAAAAATTCTAAAAAATCAATGGATGAACGGATCTGTTTCAAATTTGGTATGAGTAAAGCCCTTCCTAAGAGCTACCATTGTGCCAAGTTTCATGTCTTTATCTTAAAAAATGATGGAGTTATAAGCATTTTTGTTAATTCCCATTAGAGCTGCCCTTTGAAAGAAAATCCGGATTTCCCCTCCCCCTCCCAGATTTGCCATCAAAAACCCGAACAAATCCGGGCAGGTCCAGTCATATGGTCACCCTATATAAGGCCATCGAGTCCAACCCCCCACTCAATGCAGGAATTCACTTCAAAGCATACCCGACAGATGGTTGTTCAGCTGCCTCTCAAAGGCCTCTAGTGTGGGAGAGCCCCCAACCTCCCTAGGTAACTGGTTCCACTGTTGTACTGCTCTAACAGGGATTTTTTCCTGATGTTCAGCCAGAATCTGGCTTCCTGTAACTTGAGCCCATTATTCTGTGTCCTGCACTCTGGGATGATAGCGAAGAGATCCCGGCCCTCTTCTGTGTGTCAACCTTTCAAGTATTTGAGGAGTGCTATCATGTCTCTCCTCAGGCTTCTCAAGGCTAAACATCGCCTCTATTTCCTCTCCCCTCCGGGACACTCGTTCCTCTCCTGTCTGCACCCTCTCTCCCTCTTCTACCCCAACTCATAGGGGCACTTCTCTCTCTTCCTTCCCCTGGGGCTTCCCCCACGCCAACCCTTCTTTTCTTCTGCCCTTGTGACAGTTTCCCACCTCTTTTCTCCTTCGTCTCCTGTCTTCTGCCAATACCCCCTTCATGACCTTCCAGAGATGTTCTTAGTTCCAGATCTCCTACATTCCCCCAAGTTCTCCAAATCTTGCCAGCCAGCCCTCTCTTATGCTAGGCTCGCAGCCACCCCTCGTCCTCCCTGTATCCACCCCAGAAGTCTCTCCCCCTGACCTCATTCCATTCTTTGCTCAGCAGCACACAGGGCAGTCTTTTAAAATCATTATTAGGACATTTGATGTATAAAATGCATTTTTAAACAAATTAGCTATTTAAGAAAAAACATAATAAAAGGAAAATATAATAGTTCAGAAACTCTTCTTGAACAGCTGAATAGAAGTTGGCAACTTTGGGGAGGGGGTGCAAGTAGCTCGCCTTGCCTAGGGCGCAAAATAGTCTGGCACCGGCCCTGCCCAACAGTTGTCAGTGCACTTCAATACAGCTAGAAAGTCGTAGTGTGGCACCTGCCTTTTATATATTGCTTTCATAGTGTGATATCCTGCTTGAGTAGATTAGGCCCTGGTCCCCTTGAATTTTCCAGGTAACTGGAGCACAGCAATAGGCCAGGACATGGGCATCTCTTATATTTACCTTCTTCTAGAGTGCTTGTGAATGTGTGTTTCCATAAGAGCATAAGGTCCAGCCATCCTTGCATTCTGTTTCATACAATAGACACCCACATGCTTCCAGGAAGTCCACTAGCAGGACATGACGTCAGTAATGTTGTGGTATCATGAGGGCAGGACTTGGAATGGCAGAAGTGCAGGGCTTTGCTCAGCAGAATGAGCAAGGGGACTTCCAGATGCAGCAGGGCTGGCTTATCACATTTTGAAGTAAGTGAAGCAACAGACAACACCATGTAAAAGGGGTTGTTGTTTTTGAGCATTTGAAGTAAATGAAGTGATACACATTACCTTCTAAAGTGGAAGGGACCTGTAAGACCATTATGTCTAGATTCTAGAATGATCTAAGAGCATCACCGATGACATCAGTGTCAGAGAAGGGGGAAGCAGTTGCTTTTTTCAGATTCTTATTTATTGACAATGAACAACTCATTATGTTACAGAAATGCAATTAGCACCCCTCCCCCCCACACACAATCCGCCCCACACACACAGGTACTCCAGTCAGCTGAAACTAGGCTGACAACTGTTACCCAGAGGACTTTTTCTTCTACCATCGGCCAGACTATGGAATAGTCTGCAGGAAGAGATTTGTCAACTTAACACTCTTTCAAAGCTTAAGACAGCTGCAAAGACTAATCTCTTCCTGCAGGCCTACCCAGATGAATTTTAAACCTAAGAATTTAAGATGTTCTGTTATTTTAATATTGTATTGGTTCTATATGCTCTTTTAATCAGTAGTTGTTGTTGTCATAGCTGATGTAGGAAAAAACCAAACAATTGCTCTCAGTATAAATTTTTGTAATGTAGGACTAGGGTGATATTTAGCCAATTCCCAGATGGTCTGCTGAAAACAACCATGCCATCCTTCAATGAAAATTTGCATCTTGCTATAATAAATGGTCCCCGTTTACACTAGCTTGGACGGGGTGGTGGTGGATTCAGAATGAGGAAAAGAGTGGAAGCGAATGACAGGGCTGTCTTAAGATGTTTGTCTCAAGAGCTTGTCCTTCACTTGAGGTGAGATGACAGGGCTGGCTCAAGATCTTGTCCTTCACCATTTCCTTAGTCTGAGTCCCCCCCTCCCAAGTTAGCATAAAGGGGGACCTGAGGTAAAGCACAAGATGCCCCCATCCAATTCCATGCACAGAAGCCAATCACACCAGTAGCTAGAATTTACTTCAAGAGTCGTGGTGGAACAATGGCCTCCACCATACCCACTTGAGAGCAAAAACTTAGGGGAGGGGCCACACACTCAAGTCCAGTTTCGTTCATTCCTCCTTTCTGGTGTGCTTCTCCATTCATCTTCTGGAATAAAACCTTTAACAATAGCTAGCCTCTCTTCCATGCTAAGGTTGTGAGGGTACAGTAGATAGTTGTAAATGACAGAGGCCAAGCTAGCGCCAAAGATGGGCCCCAACCAGAAGATCTGTGGAAATACAGAGATGAAGAGCATGCTTTAAAAAACCAGTCATAAAAGCTTTGTTTCATCAGATCAGGTCAAACTGGTGATCTGTCTAATACAGAATCCATTTTACATCCTGTGTCAGATGCTTTATAACTAGGCCACCCACCAAGAAGTAGGGCTGCATCAAGACATTTTGCCACCTGAGGTGAACCAGGAAATGCCAACTGACCATCACTCCCCCCCCCCACCTTTGGTATGGTGAATGAAGCTGTGGTGAATGAAGTTTCCTGCTCGTCTTTATCTTCCTTCCCGCATAAGCCCTGATGGTGCAGCCATCTTGACTCACAATGCCTTGCTCTGATGAAGGCTGCTTACATTTCCCCTCTCAGCTAGAGCATTGGTCTGACTGGGCAAGATGGCCTCAGAGAGCTGTAGGAGCATTGTGGCTGTTTCTGGGGACCATGGCCATGATGTTACATCCTTCCCCAGAGTGAGGTATCGGGAGCAACCAGGTGAGATGGCCACGGGGAGCCCTGTAGGACTGCTGGCAACCACTTTGCCACAACTTTAAATCATTTGTGCCATTGCAGCAAAGTGATGGCAGTACTCCTAGGTAGTGGCTGTTAACCCAACTAAGGTTTTTCTTGGATAGATGATGTCTGGCTGTCTGGTTAGTGGCAGCAGCAGCAGGAAGCTGGTAGGAAGGGATGGGTGGCATGGAGGCAGCCGGCAGTGGGAAGGTGGTTAGCTGATACGCGCTTCACTGCTCAGTCAGTCAATCTGCCACCTGAGCCAAAAAGCTCAATTTGTCTTGTGGAAGGATCAACCTGCAGAAGAACAATCTGAAAACACTTCTATTCTACCTCTGGTGTACAAAATTGCTCTAGTTCAATCATTAAAGGCATCAATCATTAAAGGCACACAGCATGTGCATGCACATTACGTTCAATTCGTGTTGGGGCGAAAATTCGCCTGGGCCTACAGGGGCAACAGAGCCCCCACCCCCAATCTGACCCTAACAGGCCTAGGTAGATGTGCCCACACCAGAACAGGCCTGCGCCCAACTGCTCTTGAGCTTTCGAGAACAGTCAGGCATGGTTCTGCCCTGGCCTATGGCCTCTATGTCCTTTCCCCCAGCTGCGTTAATGGTGGCTGCCATTAACGCAGTGGGGGAAAATATGCAATTTCCCAGAGGCTAGGGAAATTGTGTTTCTCCCCTTGTCCTCTGCTGATGGGGGCCTTAAAGGCCCTATTAACAGTCTATTAAACTGTTAATAACAGTCTATTAAACTCCAGTTTAAATCACTCCAGTTTAAAAACTATCCTACTTTATAGAGGACAGTCCTCTTTTTGAAAGCATCTAGTCTAAGTCTGATTTAAAGATAAAATAACCCTACAGAGGGAGAGATGGGATGGGGCCTTGAACTTGCTCATCAACAGTGAGCACCTGGACAGCAGATTCAGCAGACACACAGGTCACCCGATTGTTAATATGTGAGGTGCAGCATTTTTTTTAAAAAATAAAATCTTTCTAAATGTGCATCTAGACATATACATTAGCATATATCGTATTTATGCAAATCTTTATCTTGTTTGGGTGTGTGTGTGTGTGTGTGTGTGATACATTTCCTGTTTTCAAAATGTGCATGTGACTGATTTAGCCCTTGTCAACATGGATCCTTTTCAGAACAAATCCCAGACTCTCCAGGGCTTGGTGGCCTATCCAAAATTGATCCACATTAGGCCTTTAGAGGAGTCAGGAACTGGCATGCGGTGATAACATCATTGCTGTGTCCAAGGTCTAGAAAGACATGTGTGTGTCCTTCAGCCTGCAAATGAGACCCTCGGAGCCATATTCCCCAAATCCTGCTACAGTTTTGGGGATGTAAACGGAACCCTCCCTGCCATTTCTACGAGGTAACGCACAATAGGAGGGGCAGTGGGGAAGGCTGTATTCATATCCTGAAAGCTGCAACAGGGTGTCTAAGACCTGGCACACAGTGATGATGTCAGTTCCATGCAGAAAAGGCGTAGAAGCCCAATCCAAGCCTAATCTGGAGTCATGACTCTTCACAGAATAGACTGGGGGTGAGCGAAAGTTTCCCATTCCTTGGCAGTGAGTTCTTCTCCAGCCAGATAACTAAAAGCCGAGGGACCGGAATTCTGGGATTAAAGGAAACCTGTGTAGTGTAGGCTGATAATTGCCTTGTAGAGCAGTAAAGCAGAACCTTACCCAGTGAGCCCTACTGAATGTTCCCATTATGACGGCAGGGCCAAAAGACCTAGCTGGATTTATGGAGCAGCCAGTATAATAAATCTGTTAAAGACAGAAAAGACATGTCATGAGTTTAGTTTTGCTGTGTTCTTCACACTGATTCTTCATGTATCCTTGCTCTCTCGCAGTCAGGTTCACTTCAAGTGTCCCACTAGGTTGGTTTTAGCTGGATAACCTTTTTCCAAGTCCTCCATGCAATGCCAGATTTCAACTCTGCTGCATCTACAACTTTCTGTGTCATTCATTATTGTCCTCTTCAGTTACATCGCCTGGCTGGGATCACCCTCAACCCAAAGAAGATGCTCTTGTCTGGCTCCCTCTAACAGATGTTTTTTTTTGGGGGGGGGGGTAAATGACATAATCTGAAGTACAGTTGAAATCAACTTGCTCCTACCCAGTTTTTTTCTCTCTGAATTTTGATGTTGAATATTCACCTTCTCCAGATATTAGAATACTCACCAAATATCTGATCTGGGTATTTGGCAGCCAGTGGTACTTGTTTTCAATATGTGATTTTTGCCTTTGGTATTTGATAGTATTTGATGGTTGACGTGTATTTAGTACCTGGCAGCTAGCAGACAATGCTATTTAGTTTTGATGATATTTTACCACTGGCATGCAATATTTGACCGATTTCATAGCTGACACAGAATGGCATTTAGTATTTGGTGATATTTGATAGCTCATTCACTTTCATGCTTGATATGAGCCAAAATCAAAACAATAAAGTGATGCCAAGAAAGCTAAAACACTTGAATTTCAAATTTCAAAACAGGATACATTTCTGGTTTTAAATTGTGAATTTAAATTTTATCCTAGCTTTTATGGCTGGCAGAACCCAACAACATCTCATTCGGAGCAAATATTAGAGTATTGCTGACCCTGATATAACTGGTTAGATCAGGTAATCAGCTAAGTAGCCCTTTCTTAGAGCTTCATCCTATGTACCTGCTTCCCTTGAATTATCCCCTACAGCGCTAAGCTGTTGCCGTTGTTGTTGTTGTTGCTACCGGGTGGCTAGATCCTTTGCATACCAGGAAATGGGTTTAAGGGGGAAATGTAAAAAAAATCATTAAAAAATCAATGGATGACCCATTCCGATTCAAATTTGATATGCTTAAAGCTCTCCTTAATATCTATTACTGTGCCAATTTTGATGTCTTTATCTTTAAAGCTTACGCAGATGTAAGCATTTGTTTAATTTTTCTTCAAATCCTGCTCCTGCGCCCCAGTGGCCGCTCAGAAAACAACAAATGATACGCTCGAAAACTAGTAACAAAATACAGCGAGGCTTTTGCCTTTGAAGCACAATTAAAGCAGGATGCATGGGAGTACTTCAAAATAAAAGCAGATTATAAACTGGAAAACTTCGGAGTCCTTTGCATTGATTACACAGTATAACACTGGTGTGATAAAGCTCTTATTCTTCTTTTCTACCTACTGGAGAATGGACTAAATAAAACTTCAAAAGGATTAAGTACAAGTTCCGATATTGGCCAATAATCCAGCTGCACTCTTTCTAGGGTAGCCATGTATCCTACTTACAGACAGCGGCCCTCTATTTGAATAACAGTCCATTCCAGGTCAGCTTAAAGATAAAGAACCATAAGGAGGGTTATGGCAGCCCATCAAGAGCACCTTGGCAGCAGACTGAGCAGGCACACAGGTCACTTGGTCCTAGGCCAGATCTATACCAAGCAGAATATAACACTATGAAAGCGGATTGAAACTGCTATATGGCATGTGTCATGGGCCCTAACAGTTGTCAGTGCACCTCAATACTGTTATAAAGCAGTAGTGTAGATCCTGCCCAAGTCTTCTCATCTATGGTGGGATGTACTGCATTTCTATTTCTACTTTCTTTCTGCTTCTATTTTTATTCTGCAGTAATTGTTTCTAAATGTGCAGGCAGACCTGTAAGTTAGCATATGCATATTTTATCCAAATCTCTGTTCTCTGAAGAAGCAAAAGTTCCTATCCCAGCTCATGAACTAGTCAGTCAATTAGGACTAAAGAAAAACATTGGAGGCCCACTGCTACCCACCTCAACATATGTTTACACATGTATTCATAGCTTCCTGAGAAATCAATGGAAACTGAAGAAAGCACTGAAAAGAACTATCCTATTATTTAGCTTCATCAGACGAGCATTTTATTTCACGCTTTCTACTGCCCACTTATGGATGTTCACGCGTCCTTTAGATGTCATTGTCCACCTCTCACATGCCTCCCGCTCCTTCTGCTCGTTTTTCCATTGCAAAATAGACCCCTTTTAATCTGACTTTTTTAAAAAAATGAAATGTGGCATGGTTTCCTGCTGTGTGCAGGAAAAGTGGTGTGATAAAAACAGCCCCTGAATGGGCCATGTGGTCTTTGTTTACTTCCTCTTTCCCCTTCGGGAAGAATGAGGAAGTAATGAGGGACAAAAGCAGGGACGGAGAACCGACGGTAAGGAAACGCAATTTCCCCCCGTTTGATGACACTCATTAAATCCGAATGCAATAATTTCCCAACATCCTTTGCACAACATAAGTTACCTCTGAAGGCTTTTATTGATAAAGTTAGGATAGGCCTATTTTATGTCTGGTTTCTGAGTGAAAAGGTGATAAACTATGTTTGGTACTGTGAGCTAGAATGGGGACCTTTGTTTTCTCCTCATGTCTTTTCCTTTCTGATGTCAGAAAGCCTCTATGATAAATTTCACTGGTCTTATCAAACAACGTTTGAGCTGGAAGGGGACTTCTGTTTCCTCCTCATGCCTTATCTTTTCTTATGTCAAAAAGCCTCTATGAGAAATTTCACAAGAAATTTGGCTTCTCAAATTTCCTCAGGGTTTTTGCCTGCAGGGTTTTACTTCCAAATTTGTTTCAAATTTCACTGTGTTGGCAAAACCTAGGAATGTATGGAACCTGCCCAGCTTCCAATCTCTGAATAACTGCACTAGCTTGTGAACCGCCCAGAGAGCTTTGGCTATTGGGTGGTATAGAAATGCAATAAATAAATAAATAAATAAATAAATAAATAAATACTATTTCCACAGATTTGGGGGGGGGGGTACCACTGAAATTCCATATTTTTTTTTAATCTGAGAAAGAACCTGAGGCAGATCCTCTCCCCCTTCCCCCGACCTCAATTCACTTCAGACTTTCCTTGAGGCATTTAAGAGTCAAGTAATTATGGTAGCTGTTTTAAAATTGCTCCCAAACTTCAATTGTTGTTGTCATTAATCCAAGAAAAAGACAACAAACTTTCATTCCCCCACCTCCCTTTCCCTCAGCATTTAGACTTTTTACTGGAGCCCTACTCCCTTGAAATAAGTAAAACTTTCTGTTAATAAAATAGTGAAAAATAATAATTTGGTTACTCACCCCGATGAGATGAGCCATTGAGACAGCCAGGCCAATAGACAACGCTGAAGTGTCCCTGCTGTCTGTCCTGCGCTTATCAGTAGCAGAGAAGATGCACATAACCACAGAGAAGGTTAGAATGGTTTCCACCACCAGTGCTTCACCTGGGGATATGTCAAAGGAGAGCTGCCAAGGGGTTAAAAAGGAATATATATCTGCTGTAGAACATCCCATCATCTCAATGGTGGGCCCTCATCTAATTCTAGGAATGGGTGAGACCTGCTGTATCAGGTCTTTCTGCCCCCTGTCCATCCAAATCTTCCCAATTCGTGACTCCCAGAACTGAATGAAGACCTAAATACAATTTGTGGTAGGAAATCCCCACATTTCTGAACCAAAAATGGCACAACATGCACACAGTTAGAAAATATGCAAGGAAAACAGTACATTTCTCAAACATGCACAAATATGCTTTAGTCGAGGGATACATGCATACAAAAATGTGTATATTTGAAAACGGGCACAAAACTCCGTACAGATTTCTGTACAGAAGAAAAGAAAAAAGCTTGTAGGGAACCAGGACAGTTCAAGCTTGGTGGCAGAAAAAAGAAAGAAAGAAAGAACCTGAATAGCTTGACAGGTTCGCCCATCCCTACCTTACACTGTGATCCTAAGCACAGACTCCCTCCTCTGTGTTGACACTTTTCTTTCACCCAGGGCTCGTGTTTATTATGCTCCTTTGCTAGGCCTAAGGTCAGTGAAAGAATGATGGATGGCATGCAAAGTTCTGTTTTCCAACCACAACTGTCTCTCTCTTGTAGGCCTGGCTGAAAATTAAAAACAGAAGAAAAGGTCCGCTCCACTAAGTCCCATTAACTATCACTGCTTAACAGCTATTTGCAGGTTTATCCTCCCAGATTTTGTCTATCCCTTCTTCAAAGACATCTCAGAGTTTAACTCCATGTTACAAATAAATGCATGGAAGAAAACTCAAATGGTTGCTTCTATGAGTTAAAAGCAGCTGCAGGAGGAGATGATTTTCAACAGACAAATGGTGCCTAACTCTTTCCTTGCCTACTACATTCCATGGTGACTGCAACACACACACACAAACAGAGAGAGAGAGAGAGAGAGAGAGAGAGAGAGAGAGAGAGAGAGAGAGAGAGAGAGAGAGAGAGATTTTACTCTCATGGATTTCTCTTTTCAAAAGCTGACAAAAAATGATTTGGGAAAACTAGATCCCAAAGTGCCCTACCTAAAACTCGGATGAAAAAAGCACCTCATAAATTACCAGCTTTCATTTAAATCTTTCCTGGGAACAAACCTGCTGTCTATGTCATGGGAGGCCTTTATAAGTTCTCATTTCCATCTGTTGTGCAATGTTGATGCAGCTTGTGCTCCGTATTGCAATCTAGGAACAAGCATCACTTTGCACCAGCCCTTACAGAATTGCCAATATTATTTACATTACTTCATTACATTTACATTATTATTTGCAGTACTGGGAAAAAGGCAGAATAAAATAATAATAATAATAATAATAATAATAATAATAATAATAATAATAATAAATTTCAAGAGTCCATCACAATAACCAATTCTTGGACAATGGAAAGACTTACATCATTAAGGGCTAATGTTTTACGGATGCCTCTGGGTGTCACAGCATAGATGAGTCCTGCACCAGCGGTGGCTCCCAAAAGCTGTAAGACCACATAGAACACCAAGCGGATGATGGAGATCTGATTCCCGACAAAGTAGGCAATGCTCACAGCTGGGTTGAGATGCGCACCACTGACATGACCAAATGCTTGAACCAGCGTGGCAATGGTTAGGCCGAAAGCCAATGAAACCTGAAGGACACTGGGGAATTCTAAGGGCCACTTGAAGGCTGAGCCCAGTGCAATGAACAAGAAGATCGCAGTGGCTATAAATTCACACACAACAGCCTGGGCAAACTTTACAGTGAGAAATTCATGTTGTCTTTGTGGAGCAGCAGCCATTGCCACATCAGAGGAGAGGTAGGTTCAAAGGAGATGATGATGTGGAATATTATCCTGCCTCGTAGGCACCAAGGGATAGAAAGAAATTACAAGGCCGTGCAAGTGTTTATATAACAAAAAGGGACTCATTTAATGATGTGTGGGTGGAGCCAAGAAGCCAGTCCATAATCCAGGAAGCTCATTTAGAATTAGAATTTAATTTGTGGTTAAAATAATCCCAACGCCTTTTCATTGTTAAAGTGAAGGTCTTGTGTGCTAATTCGGTTGTATCTTGTTTGTATTAACTACTGCCTTTTCTATTTATGCTCAAAGTGAAGGTCCCAACACATTGTGGGAGATGTCCTCTCATTCTACTGAAACATTTGGTTTCTGCAGAAGGCATTTTGACGCTAGACTAGCTGTTTATTTTTCTTCTTTTAAGCCCCCTTGTGTGGGGGTGGAGTCATGTCACACATTTTATTTTGAAAGATACACACAGAGACATAGACAGAGCCTGTGTTGAATATTCATCAGCAGAAATCTTTGGGTGAGAAGGTGGATTTTCAGGGATCAAAATGTTTCTCAAAAACATGCACTGTCCCCTTTTCAGATATTGTTTTTGCTGCTCACGGCTATTGTTTCCTCTCTCTGGGGGAGTCTAACCCAGCCATTTATTACAGGATTGTGTCACAGACATCACTAACGTGGCACATGATGTTCACCTGCTTCCATGGTGATCTTGGTTCCACCTCTCAGTTATACCGGAGTATCCCTGACTGCTTTTGTTGAAATTTCCCCAGCTCTCTTGCTTCCATTCTGAAGGACATGTGTGGTGTGCCCCCCTTTTGCGATGTTGTTGCTATTCATCACAAGTTGCGGGCTCAGCAAACAGCCAAACACCTGTTAGGGGCATGTCAATGGGTATTGGCATGTTTCACTGCCAGGTGTTTTTCTCTCTCTCTCCATACGATACTCTGCGAAGGAGCACATATTCGAGGGAGTGGTCCGCGTCTGTGCTCATGCACACGCTGCATGAGTCGTTAAAAAAACTGCCCCATGCACAGGTGTGCCCTGTGAGTGGCATTTGTGGAAGCGGGAAACAATCAGAAGCATCCCTCTTCCATAGCGAAAGGGCTACAGGTGTAGATTAGCCCTCAGCTGCTGCTCTGTTGCTACCCTCTCCTCCTGCTGTTCTCCTTCCCTGAGTGTTATGAGCCAATCAGAGATCATAAAAGAAATGCAAATATATTGTGATATCACATACCCAATCAATATTTGCTTATATGAGAGCTTTGGCTATTGGGCAGTATAGAAATGCAATAAATAAATAAATATGATGATGATGTCATAAAGCCAATTGAGACTGAGAGCAGAAAGCATTACCCTCACTCTGAATACGTGTCTGAGAGTGATCTGCACTGCAAATATTTTCTTCCCTTTCACAGCCATTTTCTAAATGGGGGTGTTCCCATACATCTTCCTAAATTGGGGGGGGGGGTCCGCAGGAAGTAATTTTGTGTGCGAAATGCACACTTTTAGACATATCGACTATTTACATACCTTTTATTGACAGACTTAAGTAAATATTATAAAGATTAACATTTTATCATACATTTAATCACAGTTTTGCATCTGATATGAGGTAAAGTTACTGCTGAAAGAAAGATGTAAATGAAAAAGAATAGATGAAGAAAAGAAACTGCATGGCAATCAACCCATGTAAATTACAAAAGCAAAAGCTGTGATTTTTTCAGAAGCCAGATCTCATAGGGAGCAGCATGGAGTGCATACTAGGGGCTTCTAAGATCTAGCTTCTGGCCCCCCTGCTACAGGGGTGAGGCAACTTGTGGCTTTAACTTTAGTGAACCATTCAGAGAGCTTCAGCTATTGAGCGGAATAGAAATGTGATAAATAAATAGTGGGCCCTCAGGGCCCCAAGGTGCTCACCGCAGATTTACTATAGCTACAGAAAACACACACATATTCCTTGAATTCCTTTCAGAGTTGCCAGCTCCGTGACCTGAAGAGATATATGAGTTTTTTTGGGGGGAAATACAGAAAGAGTCCCTGGAATTCAGGGAAAACATGCAGCTGGACTCACAGATGCAAGATGAGTCAGAGGCACTGTGGAAGTCCAAAAAGGGCTGGATTTCCTAGTGATGAACATCTTTCATTTCATTCAGCATTCTGTTTCCCACAGAGGCCAACCAGATGCCCATGAGAAGTCCACAAGCGGGACATGAGGACATACCATTGTTCCCCAGTGATTAGTACGATATAATGTAGTGCTGTGCTGGAGCTTTAGAAAAGCTCACTGTGGCCTCGACTACACCAAGCAGGATATTACACTATGAAAGTGGTATGAAAGGCAGGAGCCACACTACTGCTTTATAGCGGTATTGAAGTGCACTGACAACTGTTGGGGCCCATTGACACATACCATATACTGCTTTCATAGTGCTATATCCTGCTTGGTGTGGCTCCTGCCTTTTAGATACTACTTTCATACTGATTTCATAGTGCTATATCCTGCTTGGTGTAGATGAGGCCTGTGTCGTTGCAAGGAAGAACAGAGCTTTTCTAAAGCTCTAAAAGCCCTGTTTATTCTTGCTGTACAGAGAAACTTCTGCAGCCCAGGAGCACTTCCTGAATGCCTATAGGAGAGGGTGAGGTCACATGTGAGTTCAGAAAGAGCTGCCAGACTGGAGAAGCTTCTCCTACACTGCTCAAAGTGCAGGGGGTGTTTTTAAAGTAAAAAAAGAAAAAAAGAAAGAAGACTTCTCAGCCACCCCCTGAACTTAAAAAGATAAGCCGAACCCTCTTCCCCAAGGAGAAAGTTATTTGAAATTCTCACTTGCCCAGCTTCTTTTTGCCAGAGTTTTCATTTCACTTACCCCAGTGCTGAAAATGGTAGAATTGAAATATTAGGCACTGTACCAGTATACTGCTTCTGATGCTAGATGTTCCACATAGACACAGCCGAACTCCTCCGTGAACAAATCTAATCCTCTTTTAAAGGGGGCCGAGCTAGTTCTTCCTTTTGTTGTTGTTGATGCGTAACAGCCTATACATTGACACATCATGATAGTTGGTAGTCTTCTTGTGTTTGCACACAGCTTGCATGCTAACATTATAATAATAATGTGAACAAAAAAAGTCCTCACAAGCCTCTTCCTTATGCTAAAATTCCCCTTGGGCCATGGCTTCACAGTCCTTATAAAAAGATTTAAAGGGCAGTACATAATTACAAGGGCAGCTGTCCTACCACTGTGTGTTTCTGGTGGAGAAGGACCTTCACTTTAATTAGGCCTGGGGCTACTGTGTGTCTGTACGCACGCGCATAAACAGGCCAAGGTTCAATATTGAGCCTTGTGTCATTCTCCTGCAAAGTAATAATTTAACTTAATTTAGTTTATTTTTATTTTTTTAAAAAATTATTTAAACTGTTACAAAAAAGAAAATGAACAAAAAAATAATGAATACAAACAATCCCCTAACAATTACTATCAAACCATTAGTTATGTAAATATGTATAGTATAAAAAGATAAGAAGAAAAGTTAATTAATACAACTTCTAGGGGAAAGTAGCTAATAAAAAAGAAAAGGAAAAAAAGACGAAGAAAAAATTATCTATACTTGTAACTAAATATACAATTAAACTAAATTATAAATGTGCTATATTTCCTTTATTTATTGTTATAATGTCCATATACTCAAAGCTGAGGCAGGCATACTTCATTGTATATCCAGATGTGATGCATATTGAACGTTTATGTGTTACTTTAATTTACAGATCATCCTGTCCCAAGGGCTCAGAGCAAACTGATTCATCACCAACATTTATATTTCTGGCCAACTCACTGGTTCTACACACTGTGGTTTCTGGTTTCTGTTACAATTAAATGGGCTTATGTTACTTGCTATGCATACCAAGGATAGAGTGGTCATGTGTACTATTTTATAGACCTCTGTTTGAAGTCTGGTCTAAAGATAAAGAACCCTAAGAAGGAAGCACCCTATGAAAGGCCTTGAAGTTGCCCACCAACTGTTAATACCTGGAGAGCAGACTGAGCAGGCACATTGCTTACTATTCACATTCTTTCCAATTGCAATATTCTATTTCTATTTAAATTATAGCAATTATTTCTGAATTTGCAGCTACACATATAAATTAGCAAATGAAAATATTATGCAAAATGGTGTCCCCTTTTGTCGTTGGTGATGCATATCCTCTTTTTAGTAACCACCCTAGCTGAATACAAGCGATCATTTATTATTAAGACACCAATTCCTTTTGGACCTGATAACACTGATAACATTTCTATAGCTATTTTGAGATACCAACCACAGTAGTTGCTCTTTACATACATTTTTCTATTTTCATTTTGAATATATCCAAGAGTAGGCTCTTGCCTGTCCCCTTTGCTGAAATTTCTCCCCGCTGATGATGATGATGATAATGATAATAATAATTATTTCTTACCCACCTCTCCCTTTGGATTGAGGCGGGGAAAAACATTAAATAGAAAAACATCATAAAAGACATGACTGATTAAAACAGTATAAAACTGATACAATATTAAAATAACAATTGGACATCTTAAAATTCATCTGGGTAGGCTTGCTGGAAGACATCAGTCTTTATGGCTTTCTTAAAATTCAGGTCTAATGTTAGCCTCAGTGGTTGCCATGGCTGCCCATGTGCTGAACTCACATACCAGCAGGGCAGTGCTTAAATTACAGGGGGACCAAAGGAGGCCAGTCCAGTCCCCACTTTTGTGCCAGCTCCTTTAGAAGACCATGGGTGCTCACATTGCAGGGGGACCAAAGGGGACCAGTTCCTACTTTTGCGCAAGCCACTTTAGAAGGCTATAGTTGCTCACATTGCAGGGGATTTTGGGACAAAGAAAGGGGTGGAGAGGAAGCTTAAACCATTCTCTCACAAAAAGCCATACACAGAGCTTTCAGAGAGAACTTACAATATCCATACAAGCTAGTGCATGGGAGTGAAACTCATTGCACTGAATGGAACTAGACATGCCTAGGATTGAAGTAAAAATCAAGCAGCATCAATGATCAAATTTTTTATTTATTTATTTATTTTATTTATTTATTTATTACATTTTTATACCGCCCAATAGCCGAAGCTCTCTGGGCGGTTCACAAAAATGAACAATAAACACACACACACACACACACACACACACACACAAAGCAAGCAAGCAAGTTGTTAATTATAAGATGGACAGTTGTGCTGATCAGGAAATGCTTTTGCTTAGGGAGACCAGACGCACTGGGAAACCCCGGAGACCTCCGGAAAAATGGAGGTCTCTGGGGCAACTGGGACTGAGCCCCAATTCATTGGGGA
Source organism: Elgaria multicarinata webbii (assembly GCF_023053635.1). Classification (NCBI taxonomy): domain Eukaryota; kingdom Metazoa; phylum Chordata; class Lepidosauria; order Squamata; family Anguidae; genus Elgaria; species Elgaria multicarinata. Next base: position 27,083,780 of record NC_086173.1, read on the forward strand.
GAAGGCTGGGAGACGCGTTCACGAAGTCTGGAATGCGTCTTCCAGCTCCTCCCCCCAACGCCCCCAACGCCCCCAAGCGCAGGAGAAGGCCTGCATCGGCACTGGGGGGAGGAGCTGGAAGATGCATTCTGGACTTCCAGGAATGCGTCTCCCAGCTCCCACCCCCAGTGCTGAACTAGGTGGCTCTGTTTGTGCTGGCTGCCCCAGGCGGCTGGGCTTGGCCCAGCCACCCAGGACAGGAAGCGAAAATGGAGCCCCGCCCGTTGCCTCTCATCGCCCTGATGCTTGTCAGCGTCAGGGTGGCGAGGCAAAGGGTGCAGCTCAGTTCACTCCCTGCCTCGGGTGGCTGGGCCAGGCCCAGCCGCCAAGAACGGGGAGCAAAAATGGGATGGGGCCCACCAGCTCAGATCCTCCGGAGAAGAAGAAGAAGAAGAAGAAGAGGAGGAGGAGGAGGAGGAGGAAGTAGCAGGAAGTAGCAGGTAAGTTTAAAGTTTGTGTGTGCGTGCATGAGTGAGTGAGTGTGCTGGCCATGTGTGTGTATTCATGTCTGAATGGGGTGCATGGGGTGTTTGAGTGAATGGATGTGTGCATGCATGTATTTTTGGAGTGGGTGATCTGAGTGTGTGGTGGTGTTTGCGCACGTGCTAGCAGTGTGTGTATTGATGTCTTAATGGGGTGCAGGGGGTGTTTGACTATGAATGAATGCATGTGCATGTTTGCAGTGTGTGGTGGGGGATGGTTGTAGTTTTCTGTGTGTGAGTTGGAGGGGGATGATTTGGAGGTGATATTCCTATTAAATAATGCATTTTGAACCATAGACCTTCCTCTACAATTTGTTTGCTATAATTGGAATTATGCATATTTTGTAACAATGGCTGATAATTGTTCATCCTTCTTTAAAAACTTTTTTAAAAATTACAGGGTAGCCATCGTCATCATCATCATTTATCTCTCTTTTCTTGCTCATGGTGGTTTTCATAGATGAACGTGATGGGCTTTGCCAAGTCAGCTGTCTTTTACTGATTCAGAAATTTCCCGACAATTGAACATGATTCAAGTATGACTGCTTTCTGGATGTTGGTGTGCATGTAGGTTTTCTTTAAAAACAAAACAAAAACAAAGTGATGCTGATGACTGATGTGACTAACGGAATAATTGTAATTTTTCCTGTTGCCATAGTTCTTTAACTTCCATAGCCAGTGGTATATATTTTTCTCTCTTTTCTTCTTCCTTTTCGGCAACATTTTTGTCATTAGGTATTGCTATGTCAATGAGGTAGGTGTGTTTTTTCTTGGTTGTTTTTGACTGTTATGTCTGGTTGAAGTTGAAACAAACTTAAGAGGTGCTAGCCTTTAGCACATTTTGTTCCATGGCTAACGTTTGCAGGGTAATAGCATTTTATTAGGGGTGTGCACGGACCCCCCGCTCCGCTTCTCTTACAGATCTGCATTTTGCGGATCGGGCTGCTTCGCTCTGCCCCCGCTCCGCCTATGTTCACTCCGCTCCGCTGCGGAGCTCCGGATCCGGATCGGAGCTCCGTTTTTCCTCCCCATAGGGTTGCATTGAAAGCTAAAAATGTATACAACTTTTTTTCTGTTAAAGTTAGAAACCTCAAGTTTAGCACCATGACACCTCATGGACGTGTACACACGCATGCCAAGTTTCAAGGCAATCCCATCATCCCCTGATTTTTGGGGAATTTTTGAAAATCGGGCACCCCATTCACACCCCTTTTGATAGCTCCGTCAATTTGCACATTAAAAACCTCAAACTCGCCACCATGATAGCTTATCCAGGGATACACACGCACACCAAGACTCAAGGTAGTCCCATCATCCCCTGATTTTTGGCGGGGCTCTAACCTCTAACGCGCCACCCATAACCCTAATTCACACCCGTTTCGATAGCTCCGTCAATTTGCACGTTAGAAACCTCAAACTCACCACCATGATAGCTTATCCATGTGTCCACATGGACGCCAAGTTTCAAGGCAATCCCATCATCCCCTGATTTTTGGCGGGGCTTAACTCACCCCAAATTGTCCCATTCTACAACTACATCAATTTGCACGTTAGAAACCTCAAACTCGCCACCATGATAGCTTATCCATGTGTCCACATGGACACCAAGTTTCAAGGCAATCCCATCATCCCCTGATTTTTGGAGCATTTTTGAAAACCGGGCACCCCATTCACACCCCTTTCGATAGCTCCGTCAATTTGCATGTTAGAAACCTCAAACTCGGCACCATGAAAGCTAATCCATGTGTCCACATGGATGCTGAGACTCAAGGCAATCCCATCATCCCCTGATTTTTGGCGGGGCTTAAACCTTTTAACTCACCCCAAATCAAGTCCCATTTTAGAACTACGTCAATTTGCACGTCAGAAACCTATCCTTTGGTCCCATGACAGCTTACCCATGTGTCCACATGGATGCCAAGTTTCAAGCCAATCCCATCATCCCCTGATGTTAGGGGAAGTTTTGAAAATCGGACACTCCAGTATGTCAGGGATTTAAAGTTGCAATGCAGACAGCTCAATGGGGCTAGTTGAAAGGAAATCCCAACATGCCATGAGATAACCCTAAATCTTCTTCCACACTTGAAAAATGGATTTTTGAACTTGATAAAGTCTAAGTGAGCGCAGGAAGGACTTCTCCCCTGAGTCAAAGCAAGACACATACACCATCCCTGCGAGGCGGGAAGGGGAGAAGGGAGGAAAGGCAGGCAGGCAGGCAGGTAGCATGCATTGTAGTGCCGCAAGGATGGCTTGAGCACTAACGCATAGCAAACCAACCCGTAAGCGGGCGCAAGGAAGAAGTGAGGCAAAGATGGCTGGTTGTTTCTTTCTAAGCCAGCAGTTACGCATTGAGGGGCACAGAGGAGGACGACTGGGAGCAAGCATGCTGGAAGGTGCTGGGCACGAACCGCAAAGCCCATCTCCCAGGCACCAGGCAGGCGGAAAGGCAGGCAGAGCAGGCGAGGAGTCAGTCCTGGCAGATGCCCCACCACAGCAGCACCCTGGGGGAGGCGGGCAGACAGACAGGCAGGCAGGCAGGCAGCGGGCATTTCTGGGGGCACAAGGAAGTGAGGCCAGGATGGCTGGTTTCTAAGCCAGCACTGCAGTTAGTCACGCATTGCAAACGCAAACCATCCCAGCGAGTCGGTCACCGAGGAGGACAGGCTAGCAGAGGGGCAGGCATAGAGACATGTCATAGATCTAGTATTGGAGAGGAGTCAGTCCCGGCAGATGCCCCACCACAATAGCACCCTGGGTGGGCGTTGGAAAATGCCATCTTGTGAGTCCATACTTCCCCCACCCCATGTCCTGCAGGATTGCCTGCCTAACCCTCGTGGGGATGGGAGATGGAGAGCTTAGAGTGTCAGTGCCACCACTAGCAGCAGCAGCAGCAGCAGCAGCCTTTGGCTTTCCCCTGGAACCAGTCTGGAACTCTGTCTGGAGTTCCCCTGGAACTCTTTCCCCAGCAAGATCGCCTGGTGCTGCCTCTGAAGATGCATCTTCATGCTGCTGGTTCCATAATGCCCTGTAGATGAACCCCTGCTTAGGGTGAGTTTGCAGTGGCGACAGACAGCAAAGCGGGGATCCACTCCCACCTCAAAGTGGTCCCACACTATACTTGTCTTTCGCTTCCGTGGTGACACCAATTGCCCGCCTGAGCTCTCTGGTGTTGCCACAGAAACAGGGGTTGCAGCAGAAGAGGTGTGGGATGAGACTGGGGAGAGAGCCTCGGCCTGCTGCTGCTCCTCCTCAGCACCCATATCCTGGAGGACCACCGCCTCCTCCTCCTCCTGCCCCTCCACTGTGCTGAGGACCTTGTCTAGGAGGTCTGGAGACAGGTCCATCAGCGGGCTCGTGGGCTCAAACGATAATGAAGGAGTTGGGGATACTCCTCCTCCTCCTCTAATGGCTCTTGCAAAGGGGCACTTTTCCCATTCCCACCCTCAAAAAGAGAACGCCGGGCACAAGTTGCAGAAGAAAGTGCGTCTGCCTGCTGCTTCTCCTGCTTCTGTTGCCAAGGAGTTGCCCGTTTGATTTTCACAGCAGGAGAGGCAGCCTGCTTACTGGTGCCAGCCTGAGCCTTGCCTTGACCACTGCTTTCAGCATGCCCCGCCACAGACATGCGCCTGCTCCCTCTTCTCATGATGATATTATACTAATACTAATAATAATATGTATAAGAATATACTAATACTAATAATAATATGTATAAGAATATAATATTAATACTAATAATAATATGTATAAGAATATACTAATACTAATAATATGTATAAGAATATAATATTAATACCAATAATATGTATAAGAATATACTACTACTAAATAATATGTATAAGAATATAATATTAATACTAATAATAATATGTATAAGAATATAATAATACTAATAATAATATGTATAAGAATGTAATAATATGTATAAGAATATTACTATATGTAGGGAAATGGGACAAGAAGTGTGTGTATGCTTTGCCCAAACAGGATTTGAAATGCTCAATCTGTGGCTGTTACACTTCACAAACAGTGCACACAGCACACTCACACAATAACACAGTCACACACACAGTCCAAGTAACAGAGAGAAGAAATAGAGAATATTTTTTTTGGTATTTTTTTGTATTTTTTTGTATATAGAAGGAAGAAGGAAGATGAAACACAGTCAGGCTTTAGTGGGGGGGGACAAACAAACAAACAAACAAACACACACTCCAAAATTTAAAAATAAAGTTTACATTAAATCAAAGTAAGGGAAAAACACAGAGCAAACTAAGCAAAAAGTCAGAAAGAAGCAAACAAACACACACACACACGCCAAGCTAAATCCTAATCTATCTCCAAACACAGCAGCAGCACCTAACTAAAATAGCTCCTCTCTCCACGAACACCAAAACCCACAAGACGCCAAGAGCTCAAAGCTCTGAGGGTGCCTCTGCCTTAGTCCCCCCCTCGAACGCTGGGATTGGAGGATGCTTCATGAGGTGATCAATTCTCATCAGGATTGGGAGTTGAATGTGCCTGTCATCGCTTCAAAAAAAACACAACAAACGTCGTTTTGCTCGCTGTCCCTATTTGTTTACCCGATTTAAAAAAATATATAGCACACAAACCGCACCATGCAGAGAGCTGAGAGTAGGCTCAAAATGACCCCCATCCATGACTCTCTAAGCACAAGAATTTTCAGAAAGATAGCATCAAAAACAACACAGTTATCCCCCTTTCTTTTCCGCAATGCAATCCTATGGGCGAAATGTTTCAAGATGGCGATCGGAGCGGACCGCGGAAACCGGAGCGCTCCGAAAATGGCCGCTTCTCTTTGCCTTGCTTCTAGGGGTCTGCGGTCCGCTTCTACTCCGCCTCTGGGCAAGGCGGAGCAGGCCAATTCGCTCCTGCTTCTGCGCTTCTAATTGGAGCGGAGCACATGCCTACATTTTATACTCTTTCTGAATGCTTGTTTGCTTGTTTTTTGTGCTAGATTTTTCTGTACTTGTCAACTACTTCATTTGTTCAGTGGTAGCAGTATGCTGAATGTGTGACAATGGATATGAGAAAGGTGGTTGGGGAAAAGTGTTAAATGTTAGGAAAGGTTAGACTATGGTCATCCAGTGAAGGACTTGCAGTCAAAAAATATATTTGAGGGAAGGGGAGACTGTATCACACAGCGTATAGCAAAAGCTTCAAAGTACAGCAAAAGCTACAAAAGTAGAAATGAGAGAAGTTAATTTCAGATACGTTGAATGTTTCACTTGTTCTTTATTCCAGTGATTTTAGCTTTAAGATGTTATGTAGAACAGGTTTGTTTTAATTGTGTGCTGTGAAATCAGAGATGTGACCAAGGCCATATTTGGGTGGGCATGCCCCCTTGGAGGCTGGGTATGTTGGTGGGCACACCCCCTTGGGGGCAGCCATGTTGTTCTCCTTTTTGGATTCCAAAATATGGTCACCCTACTTTTGCTTCACCCCCCCCCCCCCCGGTTGCATTTGTTTAAAAAGACTGCAGCTCTCTATACACATGTCTGGGAGTAAAAACCACTGCATCCAATGGAACTTACTCCTGAGTAGACATGCATAGGATTGAAAAATATATATCAAGCAGCAGCAATGATTAAACAAAAATTAAGAGAACATACACCGGGAGTTGTTTGCTGGAAAGGTGGAAATTCTCAGTAAGGTGTCTCTTTCTCCCCCTCCCCAAGGTTCCAGGCAGTTGGCTAAAGGAGGCAGTCTCTCCCTCCTAATCTGTCTGATGTAGGAGGGAGGGAGGGGGAAGCTACTGAAGCATGCTCATGGACAAAATGGCAACTTTATGCATTATAATGGGGCAAAAAAAAATTAATTAAAAATCAACCGAAGGGAATTTTAAAAGAAGAAAAGCCATTCCACCAACTACAACAAAGGAGGAAGAAGACACCACCACTGGATTAATTAAGTAAGTGGCAATTTCGCCAGGAAACGTGAGCACATAGACTAGCCAGACAAAGTTATCAGAAGCATTTTGATTCAGACAGAGTTTTTTCCTTTTCTTCTTTAAACTGCCCTCCTTCCCTCAATCTTTCACCAATCTTCATGAACTTTTCAGGTTATGTAAAACCATCACTTCTTTCTAAACCTACTAAATTTCAGGGAGATTGGTGAAAACATTTTGATTTTATGGATGTTAGAATGACCCCCCCCCCCCAATTACTCATTTAGAATTGTAGAATGTGTTTTCTATTGATGACCCTGTAAATTTCTGTTTTGTCTCTTCCTTTCTGAAGGTATTGGAATTGCTTGTGGTTTCTCCTGTTCTATCTGAGGGTACACAACAAAGTCCCCTACTACTATAGGAGTGTAACTTACAAGATGAAAAAATTGTTAAGGAACTCACACTGACAAACTCCTGTTTCTACCGCCTGTTCACTGCTCTTCTCTGCTTCTGATCAGCTTGGAGTCAGGAATCAGAATAAAATTCCCTGCCCACTCAGCTGCTGACAGCAATAAGGCCACACCCCTGAGAGCAATCAGGCCTTCATGGGAATGGATTAAAGCCGGGCTACTTGCCCGCCGCTTCCTGAGGAGCTCTGTGCCCTGTGTGTGTCCCAGCTCCTCATGAGTAACTGCAAGAAACCAGGACAAACCGCGACCCCTCCCCACACACATTCCGCAGTCTCGGGATTATCCCGAGACAGTGGAAAAAGCGGGCTAAAAGGGGAGGGCAAGATCCCGGGGCAAGGGAGGGATGATCCCTCCCTGCTCCCAGAATCCCCTGTGCATCATGTCCCAACTCCCAGTCCAACTCCTTAACCACTACACCACACTGGGCATTCTCACTATACATGCATCAAGTCCACCCTCATGTAATGACATGGCCAGCCATCATAGGACATATTTCATCATGGCAAATGGCACAGAGCCTATGTGTTATAGCATTTATCCATTTCTGGTGTACGTCTCATGCTCTCTGACATATGTAGGTTCCAACATCACCTGCCATCTCTCTATTGAAATCCTCATTCCTGACAGAAATCTGGCACAATAAGAATTTTCTGCTTTCTAGTTTTGACTTCTATGGGAACTTGGTGCATCTGTCTTTTTTTTTCTTTTTTCTTTACCGTTTCAAATTTAGTTTAACTTCTCAAACATCTCTCTCAGCCACCTCACTTGAAGCTTTCTTTAAACCAATTTCTTGCTTTTCCTGAAGTTGGTGCTAGGGATTGCAACCTGCTATACCAATACTGAACCTGTCCTGAGCACCTAACAGCAAAACAGGGCAGCAGTGTGATGAACAGGACAATTCTATTCATGCAAACACTATGAGGCAATAGTGCAATGAAAGGCAGGAATCAATGAAAAAGAATCCATTTTTCTTTGCACATATTTATTGACTGATACTTCATCTCATTAGGATATTAAAAGATGCAATAAGAGTTGTGTTCCACCCACAGTTTATGGCTCATTAGGACAAATGTAATGTTGTTTCTACATAATACACTACACTGCCTATAGTGGCGTGGTCACCAGGAGCTCAACACATAGAGCATCTTTAGATTAAGGGGAAATTGTGTTGCCTTATTGGGACTATGCATCCTGCTTTTCATGCACAACAGTAATGGGCTGCATTACATGGGTGGAGTGGTTGACCAGTAGAAAAGGACGGACTTACCTGTGTTCAATTTGTTGGATTGTCACCCCCCAACACACTTTCTGCCCCCGATTGTGGTGCTGTGTGAGCTTCTTTTGAGGCTCAGCGGGCGTCTGATCAGGTCATGCAGGTGCTTGAAGTGGAGGCACGTGAACATGCTGTGTGCATGATGGTCTATGGAGTGGATGTGGGGTGGGTGGGTTGTCAGTCTCCCAGACCCAGTCGGGCGCTTGCGACATCCATAATGACCACATGGTCTATAGTGGAAAACTTCCCCTCCTTTCGATGCTCATAGCCTTGAATGGGACAGCCTCCTCTAGTGGGTGCTTTGTAGCGCAGTTTTGACAGCACATGGTAAGAAGTCACATGGTTTTTCAGAAGAATAGGAATATCCAGTTTTTTTTTTTAGAACAGGATTACTGGGGGAAGGCATGCCAAATGTTCAGGAGGTTGACGTTGTCATCCAAAGGACCCGCAAACTTCCATGAGAGGCCAGTCAAAAGCGTGCCTTAGTTTGTGCATGTGAAGAACCCCATAGTCTGCTACTGAGGTTGGCAAGTACAAGACAGGAATGTAGAAGACCTTTGCATCAGAACCACTCATCAGAAGTGCCCTGTGTGTGTACATGTGTGATTCTAGCCTGCTCTGGTTGTGTTTTCATCAGTCTGTGTCACAAGTCCCCCCACACCCAGAAAGACACCTCCAGCAACAACAGAGCAAGGAAGGGAGGGTGCCATCCATTCCCTCACTCTGCCTGCTCCCCGCCTTCCCAGGCTCCCTTGGTCTCCTCCATGCTGCCCAGCCCTTGTCCTCTCCACACCCAAACCAGCCTATTCCTTTTTCCCCCCTTCCAGCCTCCTTCTCTCATCTCCTACTAATCTTCCTTGCCCCCTACCTACTCTGCCTCACTCCCCAGCCCTCTCACTACCACCCACCCAACCAACAGTTTTAACCCTTGTTGCCCCCCCCAACACAATCATGCACCACCTGATTTTATTTTGAATTTAATTTAATTTACAGAGGTAACGATGACTGAAGAATGGGGTACTTAATAGAAGGGGAACTGAAACTCCACTTTGGTGCAAATTTTGCCGTTTGTCATTGTGTGTGATGATGAAAGGGCTCATGACGAGAACTTCCAGCCACTCTGTTCGGTGCATTTTCCCCACACCTGTGCAAAACCCTTGCGCATGAAGAGGAACTGCGCCTTTGGTGTGATCTGGCGGTGCGGGTGCAAAGTAATTAAATTATTTATATGCTTTGGCTGGCTTGGCATTCTGTGAAATTTAAATCAATCCCAGCAATTCTTTCTGAAGGTGCATTCATAGATGATACATTGCATGTGAAAACGTTAGCCTGAGCCCCATATTGTTTAAGTGTAAAGCAACGCTCCAGGTTGGTGCCATTAGAGGGTCGGAGTGGGGATTTTGGAAAACAAGCAGCTGAGGGGGAAGGTTTAAATCTCTTCTCCACACATGATGGTCCTGATACAGATTAGGGCATTAAACAAAAGAGAAAGAGAGTGGGTGAGCTGCATGCCATGTCGCTAAAGTGTTGTGTAGTTCGTCCCTGAGTCACTTGATTCGTGAAGCTGCATCTCATTAGAATATTAAAAATACAATTGGAAGTATGTCCCATTCACATAGCTTGTTTGGACAATCAGAATGCTGGGTTTTTCTACATGAGGGTTATAACCCACCACTTTATTGAGATTTCTGCTTCTGGATTCTTTGCAGGATTAAGATTGGCTCCTTACATTTCTCCCCGCACCCACACAGTTTTTCTTTCTCTGCCTCTCTATGCACTCCATTACTCAACCACTAGGTGGTGCTGTCTGATAGCGGAATTGTGCACATATACCAGGTTTCAAGCCTCCATTCAGGGAAGTGCCAGGCTTTCCCCATTAGAAACGCCCCCTCCCAAAAGTTATAATAGCTGCAAAGAACAAGACAGGACCTGGTGGAGGATGACGTTGTGTAAGTACCTGCGGGTTAAAGAGGAATCAATAAATATCTTGTGTAGAAAAGCTCGCTATTTCTGCAAAATAATCTACATTGGCTGTGCTGGCTTTGGCCAAAAGAAGCTCATCAAGAAGTCTTGCACTGAGGCTGGCAAGTAGGAGAAAGGAATGAAGAAGAGCTTTGCATCCCAGCCTGGAGAGTAGCGAGTGCGAGGGTAGCGGGATAGCAGGGCATGTTCTATGTGGTCAGTGACCAGGGAGAGATTGGTGTTGGCTGTCATCAAGGTGCTTTGATAAAGTTTGCAAACTGTATGTGAGAAATATGAAGAAAAAGAAAAGTTAGTTCTGGAACAGTGTAACAGGCAACCTGAAATTTTTAGTAGCTGAAGTAACAGATGAGGTAGCCAAGAGACATTGTGTAAGCCAATGGAAAGGCATCATAAACCATCCTTGGTGTCAGAACAGAAACTTCCATGGCAGAGATGTGGACAGTGAGTGTCATCATGTATTTCAGTCACTATGGCCTTAGCTAGACCTACCTGCTATCTCGGAATGGAGGAGGGAAGATCTCGTGTTGTGTTTAACGTGAGATCCCTACTCTATCTAAACGCAATGACCTCAGCAGGAGAGGTGTCACGTCCGCCATTTTTAATTTTTTAAAGGAACAGCAGTGCACAAACGCTCTTGCTCTAAAGGTAAGTGTTTTTTTAAATTTAACTCTCTTTCCCCCTCCCCCCAACCTACCCCCGATGGGCACAGTGCTCCTGGCTCTGCGTGAGGAATTGCACGGAGCTGGGTCAACCCACGGCACCTGGCCACACGTTCTGTGGTCTTGGGCTCAGCCTGGGACCGCAGAAAAACTGGGGCTGAGGGTGAGGGCTATATCCCAGGGCAAGGGAGGGATAATCCCTCTCTGATCCCGGGACCCCCTGTGCGTCATGTGGATGCACAGGGATGATCCCGGGGTTCGCCCCGGGATAAAGCCCCGTCTAGCTATGACCTTTGTGGCAATGGAGTTAGTTGCATATGGTGAAGTCAGGAAAAGGAAGGAAAGGAACCTCTCGTGCAAGCACTGAGTCATTACTGACTCTTGGAGGGTAATGTTTCGCTGATGTTTTCTTGGCAGGCCTTATAGCAGGGTGGTTTGCCGTTGCCTTCCCCGGCCGTTATTACCATTCCTCAAGCTAACTGGGTACTCATTTTACTGACCTTGGGAGGATGGAAGGCTGAGTCGACCCGAACTGGCTGCCTGAAACCAGCTCCTGCTGGGATCGAACTAAGGCCATGGGGAGAGTTTCAGATGCAGAAACTGCTGCTTTACCGCTCTGTGCCACACGAGGCTACTTTGGTGAAGTCAGGACTTTGCTGTTATTGTTCTTTTAAAGAGCAATATTTTAATGCCTTCCCCTGAAACTGGTCTCAGAGGAAGAATCTGATTCAGAGATAGAAGAATTGGATTTAGGGCATAGTCAGGTTTTAGATCTTCAGGATGCTGGGAATTTGTCTCTGGTTGGTTGCACAGTAGAATGAGATGAAGAAGAGGCAGTTACTCCTCCTCCCCTACAACCAGAGCTACCCTAGTTGACTGGCCCTTGTCTGAGGAATTACCTGAATTTAATTGAACTTGGGCTCAATAAAGATTCTGATCTGTGGACCCTGGTGAGCTGCCTGTGTTTTGCATCTTGTGGTTGGAAAGGAGTTCATTGTTCCTTTCTTTGCTGAGGTCTGCTTGCTGATATTATGAGGGAGCTGGGCCCAACCATAATAACTAGTTGACAGTTTTGCTTTCTAAGCTCACCATGAACCACCACAGGTTCTTGACCTTCGCGAGTCCTGCCCTTTCCATTTTTGACATACATATGCACCGTCTGCAACACAGTTTCCAGAAATGTAACTTACGTTTTTCAAAGTACTGTTGCCCATAGGACTCTCTGATGTCAGAAGTTGTCTGGTGCCACTGAATGCTGAAATACTCTTCCACATTTAGCAGAATGGGTGTAATGAAAGCACCAGGCTCAACAATGCTGAGTTTGACTTCGAAAGGGAGGAGCTCACGCCTGAAATGGAAAAAGAAAACAAACATCCCTTGCTACTGAACCATAATAATCATGCAGATACTTACTATATTGAACCATAAAAAACCCCACCAGTTTAAAAGACCAGAAGATAAGGCTTTCTTTCTTTGGTCCAAGCTCCACAGATCTAGGAAATTGGAAGCTAAGGCTGATGCCTTATGTGATTGCCCCGTGATCAGTCATGGTGCTGTGCAATGTCACAAATTGTGCATGCTTACAACTTACCCTCCATGCACCTTATAAAGCATGTGAAAACTGTAATTATGGTCTGCTAGTTCGTTTGTTTTTAGTAGTCTGGAGTCCAGACCATGTCACAAGGGGGAATAGTGTTATGTGGTTGGGATCAATATAAATTACATCCACGGGTGCCTTACTCAGTGCCTCTGAGCACAAAGACATTGAGGATTTTCTCCAACTCTAACTTATGGTGTTAGTCTGTTGAAAACATATTTTAAAACATAAGCAGGAAAACAGTAAATACCCTTTTAACTTTGTTAAACTAATGAAAACATGCCACACAAGAAATCTTAAGATATGAATGGTTTATAAAGAAAAGTAAATGTAAAAGAACATCAGATACAGAAATGAAATATGAAACACATAATGATTAGAAAGAAAAAGTTGTACACAATGCAAAATATGCTACAATTTAACTCTGGCAAAGGCCTATTAGAAAAACAATGTGAGTGGCCTAAAATGATGTGAGGAGGCCTAAGTAATCCCAGAAGCAGTGGGAAAGGGTTCCTAAGTTGTACTTAAAATTCCACCAGTCCCAACTTGTTAAATGAAGATTTTGAAGCTTTCAACTTTGTAGTATAGGGTGACCATACTTCCAGTTTAAACAGGACATGTCCAGACACAGAGGGACCAAACCGTGTCTGGGGGGGCGGGGATACCTGATTTCCCTGTTTTGTTCGGGGAAAAACGCTGTTTTAAAAAAACTGTTTAAGGCCTTTAGGCTTCCACCCGGGCCCCTCCTTCGCTGCGGCGATGTTGACAAGGCCCGGATGGAAGCCTGGATGGCCTTAAACCCCAGCAGCAGGAGGAAGAGGAAGAGCAAGGAGCAGGTAAGACTAAGGTAGGTGTGTGTGTGTGTGTGTGTGTGTGTGTGTGTGTGTGTGTGTGAGAGAGAGAGAGAGAGAGAGAGAGAGAGAGAGAGTATGGGTGAATAGGGTGCCTGGTTGTTTGAGTGAATGGATGTGTGCGTGCACGTGGGTGATCATGAGTGTGTGCATTGGCTCTGTGTGTGTGTGTGTATTGATTGATGTCTGAATGGGATGCTTTGCTTTGAGTGAACGGATGCATGTGCATGCTTGCAGTGTGTGTGTATGGGGGAGAGGGCTGTAGTTTTCTGTGTGTGAGTTGGGGGGGATGATTTGGAGGTGATATTCCTATTAAATAATGCATTTTCACCCATAGACCTTCCGCTCCAATTTGTTTGATATAATTGGCATGATGTATGTTTTCTAAAAATTGCTGATAATTGTTCATCCTTCTTAAAAATATATTTTTAAAATTAACAGGGTTGCCATCATCATCATCACCATCATCATCATCATCATTTATCTCTTTTTTCTCGCTCATGGTGGTTTTTCTAGATGAACATGATGGGCTTTGCCAAATCATGCTGTCTTTTACCAATTCAGAAATTTCCTGACTATTGAACATATTTTAAGTATGATTGCTTTCTGGATGTTGGCGTGCATGTATTTTGGTAGGCCTAATTTCTGAAGGTTTTCTGTAAAAAAAAATGAAAAAAATGATATGATGCTGGTGACTGATGTGACTAACAGAATAATTGTAAGTTTTTCCTGTTGCCATAGTTCTTTAACTTCCATAGCCAGTGGTGTATATTTCTCTCTCTTTTCCTCTTCCTTTTCGGCAAGATCTTTGTCAGTAGGTATTGCTATGTCAATTGGGTAGGTGTGTTTATCTTTATTGTTTTTGACTGTTATGTCTGGTTGAAGTTGAAACAAGCTAAGAGGTGCTAGCCTTTAGTCCATTTTGTTCTATGGCTAATGTTTGTAGGGTAATAGTATTTTATACTCTTTCTGAATGCTTGTTTGCTTGTTTGTTGTACTAGATTTTTCTGTACTTGTCAACTACTTCATTTGTTCAGTGGTAGCAGTATACTGAATGTGTGAGTATGGCTATGAGAAAGGTGATGGGGAAAGAGTGTTAAATGTTAGGAAAGGTTAGACTATGGTCATTCAGTGAGGGATTTGCAGTCAGAAAAGATATTTGAGGGAAGGGGAGACTGTGGCCTTAGCTAGATGGGGCTTTATCACAGGGCGAACCCTGGGATCGTCCCTGTGTGTCCACATGATGCACAGGGGATCCCGGAAGGATCATACCTCCCTTGCCCTGTGATAGAGCCCTACACTTTGGGCCCAGTTTTTCTGCGGTCCTGGGCTGAGCCTGAGACCACGGAACATGTGGCCCATTGCCACATGTTGCCCTGGCTCTGTGCAATTCATCGGGGTTAGGGTGGGGGGAGCAGGGAAATTAAAGTATTTTTTTAAAAAAAGCTTACCTTTTGGCACTCGTGTGCTGCTGTCACTTTAAAAAAATGGTGGGTGTGACACCTCTCCTCCTGAGGTCGTCACACCTCACTTGTAAACAGAGGAGGGATCTCACAATAATCACATCACGGGATCTTCCCTCCTCCGTCCTGGATTAAAAGGTAGGTCTAGCTAAGGCCTGTATCACACAGAGTATAGCAAAAGCTTCAAAGTACAGCAAAAGCTACAAAGGTAGGAATAAGTGAAATTAATTTCAGATACACTGAATGTCTCACTTGTTCTTTATTCCAGTGATTTTACCATTAAGATGTTATGTAGAACAGGTTTGTCTTAATTGTGTGCTGTGAAATCAGACATGTGACCAAGGCCATGTTTGGGTGGGCACGCCCCCTTGGGGACTGGGCATGTTGTCCTCGTTTCCAAAATATGGTCACCCTATTATAGTAGTATGGTCCAAACTTTTAGAAAAAAAACGAATGGAGTAGTGTGTGTGTGGGGGGGGGGGATTAAAAAGAATTTACAGCTACCTATCCCAAGGAGAGAGCTGAAGACCAGGCTTTCATGGATCCAGAGGAAGGTTGAAAGAGATTTTTTCCAAGAACCCAGTGTATAGAACTCAGTAAAGTCCAGGTAAGAATAAGTAATCCAGGTAGAGAGTGAAGAAAATATTTTAAAATGCAAAGTGCTGTGAAGCCCTATCTTCACCAGTGAGCAAAATCAAATAGGGGTGAAAAGTACACCAAGCTGCTCAGGAGACTGGCTTGGGGAAAGATAGCCCCAAATAGTCTCAAAGCCACAGAAAAACATGTTCAAAATGTCAAGAGGACTCTTCTTCTCCCAAAAGGGAGGCAAAAACCAGTCTGGGCCTCAGACTTCAAGTAGCAAAACTCACTGTCCTCAAGGAAAGACAGGCCTGCTTACGAACCAGTTTCATTCCCATTCGATTCCATAGCTTCTAAGCCATCTGTTCCCAGCACTTGAACCCCAGAAGTGGCCTTAATAACACAAATAGTTAAGGGAAAGGGGGAGCAGAGGAAGAAGGAGAATGGGTAGAAGGGTAGACCAGTAAACAGAAGTGGTAGGATCTGCTCATGCTGAGGGGATTGCCTGCCCCCCACCCCCACTGCTCCCAGAAATTCAGTACTGCTGCTGCTGCTGCTTTTACTGAGCTCCGGTTATTGGGTGGCATAGAAATGTAATTAATAAATAAATAATAAATAAATACTGCACATAGCAGTTATCCCCTTTCTCTCACACCACCATCAACTTCTGAGAGCCGTGTAATGAAATTCCATAGGATTTTAGCTAATAAAAATAGTAAGTTAATGAATTAAAAAAATAAAATAAAGAAATGCCATTCCACCAAGTACAGTAGAAAGGGAATAAGAAAACAGCAATGGTTAACTCATAGGGTCTATGGTGTCTTTCAGAAACACTTTTGCATGACCAAGGTTCTTTTCCTCTGGTTTGTTGTTGTTGTTGTTGTTGTTGTTGTTGCTGTTAATGGCCCTTTCTCCCTCAGTGTTTAACCAATCTTCCTGAAAATTTCAGGTTATATAAAATAGACATTTCTTTCTGGTATGAGCAATTTTCAGGAAGATTTCTTATCACATTTCTAACACAAGGAAAGGCTTTCTAAAGTGGGTACAAGTGAAAATGAAACAATGGACAAGTTTGCACATCATGAGGGGAATTCCTGTGTTTAGTCAGGAATTGTGAGGACAGGAGGAGTGCATGTGCTTTCTGCTTTTAATCAACAGCCCAGGAATGCCCCTTTTATCTGCCATTTTCCAGCCAAGGCTCTCTAAAAATGAGAAGCTCCAGTGACAGGGCAGCGAGTGTGCCCAGAGGCGCCTAATGTGTTTGTGGGAAGCTCTGCAAGCATTGATCAGCTGCTGGCAGTGTTTCTTCCAGCTGACACTGATTTAAAGAAAATAGTTGGTTAAGCTTTCCTGGAATTGCTGGGAAAGGCAACTGAGAATAGTTCTAACTCACCTACTTCAATGAGATATGAGATGTCTTGTTGTAAGATGCCAAGTGAAGAGGAAATGAAGAGCTTTAGAAGAACAGCAGCCATGTAGAAAAACATGCTTCTTAAGCAAAAGGGAACATTATAGAGCTGGCGTTTTTACCTCAGACTGTCAGAGAAGGCCTCCACTCCAAACTTGGATGGGCAGTATCCTCCTCCACAGAACACCACTCTTCCCATCACACTGGATATATTGACCACCCTCCCTCTGGCTTTTCTCACCAGGGGCAGGAGGTGCAGCGTCACGTCGATCAGCCCAAGTAGATTGACGTTGATCACCTTTGCAAAGTCATCCTTGGTCATCCATTCATTGGGACCAGATGGGACACATATGCCTGCATTGTTTACCAAGCCCCAGAGCCCTGTGTAAGAGAGAATGTACGTATTCAGGATTGTTCTTATCATATCAGTTTCACACCTATTTTAAGAATTGAATGTTTCCTACTTCTTTTTTAAAAAGTTTGTATGTAGCCACATATGATCTTGTAGTTTCTGTCTATGCTTGATATATATTCAAGGATAACACCCCTTAAAATTACTGAAAAGACTTAAGGCGATTGCAAAGTCATTCTGAGAAATCTTTTAAGAGACGTGTGGGTTTAGTGCACTGGTGCAGAACCAGAATACAATGTCCAGGTTGTGGAGGGCCTTGCGTGGAGCAATTTGGCTCCCCACAGGCCAGGTGATGCCGGATGATTTTGTCTTTCTTTGGGCTGATTGAAGGAAGCATGGAGTTCTCTACACCTATGAATTCACTTATGAGTTCTCTACACAATTTCTTTTAAAACCTATAACCATTAAGCTTGTCTACCATGTGATTTTCTCAATAAAAGAAGTCTCACTGACGTGAATGTCTCGTGTCAGCTTGCCAGCATGTGTGAATGCCAGAGGGAACAGGCACAAACACGACACAGTGTGGCTTGTCAACTGCCTATTTGTTGTGCAATCTGGCTCTGTGGCTTGATTGGCAAAGGCACAAAAGCAACCCAGGGAACTTTATTCTGATCTGTTGGCAACCCTAGCACCTCTTGGTAACACTTGAAATAAATCAATCCTGTGGAACCCTTGGTAGCATGCTGTGATGAATTTGCACAGCACCTTGAAAATAAAGTCACTCAGATTCGTCATGAATTGGACACCATGTTTAATGCAGTTCCACTAGCATAGGCGTTCAGAGCACTGTCTGGCCCAGTTTTATTGGATGAGTTTCTGATACTGAGCCCCAAGGATGTGGACAAGATGCTTGGCCAAGTCCGGTTGACTACCTGTGTGCTTGACCCTTGCCCTTCATGGCTTATTACATCAAATAAGGAGGGGATTGGCAGCTGGGTCCAGGAAGTTGTACATTCCTCTCTGAGAGAGGGAGTGGTGCTGGCCTCTTTAAAAGAGGTGGTAATGAGACCATTCCTGAAAAAGCCTAACCTAAACCCAGAGGATGATAACAATTATAGGCTGGTGGCTAACATCCCCTTCCTGGGCAAGGTCCTTAAGCGGGTGGTTACAGGACAACTCCAGGCACTCTTGAATGAAATGGATTATCTAGATCCATTTCAAGTGGGCTTCAGGCCTGGTTTTGGAATGGAAACTGTCTTGATTGACCTTTGCTGGGAGAGGTACAGGGGGAGTGCGACCTTGTTGATTCTCTTGGACCTCTCAGGAGCTTTTGATACCTTTGACCATGTCATATCCTTCTGGATAGATTGTCTGAGTTGGGAGTTGGAGGCACTGTGTTGCAGTTGTTCCACTCCTACTTGGCTGACTGATTCCAGAAGGTGGTGCTGGGGGATTACTGATCTGTGCCACGGCACTTAGGCCATGGGATTCCACAGGGCTCTATCTTATCCCCTATGCTGTTTAACATTTACATGAAACCACTGGGAGAGGTTATCCGGAGATGTGGGCTGAGGTGTCATCAATATGTGGATGACACCCAGCTCTACCTTTCCTTTTCATCAAACCCAGGTGAAGCAGTGGCTGTTCTGAATTGGTGCTTGGGCATGGTAATGGACTGAATGTGGGCCAACAAACTGAGACTCAATCCAGATAAGACAGAGGTACTGTTAGTGGGTGGTTTGTCTGTCCGGCTAGGTGATGTTCAACCTGTTCTGGATGGGGTTGCACTCCCCCTAAAGGATTAGGTTCATAGTTTGGAGGTGTTCTTGGATCTAGAATTGTCACTTGAGGTACAGGTGGATTCATTGACAAGGAGCACCTTTTATCAGCTGAGGCTGATATACCAACTGCACCCTTATTTGGACAGAGATAGCCTAGCTACAGTTATCCATGCTCTCTCATAACCTCTCATCTGGATTACTGCAGAGTGTTATACATGGGGCTGCCTTTAAAAATGGGTTGGAAGCTTTAGCTGGCACAAAGCAGGGCAGCACATTTGTTCCCCAGTGACTTGCCAACAAGGCCGCATCACGCCAGTCCTTATCCAGCTTCACTGGCTGCCAGTCCAGTTTTGTGCTGGTCTTAACATTCAAAGCCCTAAACAGCTTGGGGCCAGGTCATTTGAAAGCTCGTCTCCTCCTATGTGTACCTGATCACACCCTAAGATCATCTTCAGGGGTCCTTCTTCATGAGCCCCTGCCAAAGGAAGTGAGGCAGGTGGTTACCAGGAGGAGAGCCTTCTCTGCTGTGGCACCCCGGTTGTGGAATGGGCTCCCTAGAGAGGTTTGCCTGGCAACTTCATCATACTCTTTTTGATGCCAGGTGAAGACTTTTTAATTTCCCCAGTGTTCTAACAAATTACCATCTTAGTCTTTTAACTTTGCTGTTTTAAATCTGTATTTTAAATCTGTATAAATCTCTAAATTTCTGCTTGGTTTTATCCTGGTTGAGCTTTTATATTGTACTTTTATATTGTATTTTTATATTGTTGTATGTTTTATACTTTGAATTGTACTTTATGGTTTTAATTTTTGTGAACTGCCTAGAGAGCTTTGGCTACTGGGAGGTATAGAAACACAATCAATCAATAAATAAAGCCATTCACCTTTGTTCCCTATGCATGATTTCGTCCACTTGGTTGCTGCCTCAACATTCTCTGTGCTGGTGACATCCAGAATGGTGGTTTTCAGTAGGGGTGTGATCCGCTCCGATTAGGAGCGTAGAAGCAGTAGCGGATTGGCCTGCTCCGCCTTACCCAGAGGCGGAGTAGGAGCAGACCGCGGACCCCTAGAAGCAAGGTGAAGAGAAGCGACCATTTTTCGGAGCTCCTAGTTCAGGCGGAGCGCTCCGGTCGCCATCTTGAAAACATTTCGCCATAGGATTGCATTGCGGCAAATAATCGCGCATAACTAGGTTGTTTTTGAAGCTATCGTTCTGGAAATTCTTGTGCTCAGAGAGTCGTGGATGGGGGTCATTTTGAGACCACTCTCACCTCTCTGCGTCGTGTGGGTCGCGTGCTATATTTTTTTGAAAATCGGGTCAACCGCGCGGCTCAAACGGCGTTTTCGGCTTTTGGCCCATAGGATTGCATTGAGGAAAAGAATCGGGGATAACTGGGGGGGGTTTAAGCTATCGTTCTGAAAATTCTTGTGCACAGAGAGTCGTGGATGGGGGTCATTTTGAGACTACTCTCAACTTTCTGCGTCATACGGGTCGCGCGCTAGAAGTTTTTAAAAAATCGGCGGGAAAAATACCTTTTTCAAAGGGCTGAGGGGCAGAGTCAGCTCCCGGTCATGATGATCCCAAAGTTAGAGGAGGGCATAGGCAAAACAGGTAACTTGGGATTCTGGGAAACTTCTCTTTCTTCATCTGAACGGGCTTTTCCCCGTGTTTTTTAACACAGTAGCCCCACCAAATGCACAAACACAACCTGAAATCATATACTAAGCCAAGAATAAGAGATAGAAACACAGCACTGCTCCCCACCCTAACTTTGGGGAACAACTGAAAAGATGTGGTGCAAGGGGATGAGCTCCCCTAGGGCATCTCATTGTGGACGTGCCCCCACTCTCTCCTGCACTGGAAGGCCATTAGAGCCTTCCAAAGAGAGTAAAACGGTGGAGCAATGCCTATCATGAGTTGAAGTGAATGTTCACTTTTTAGTGGTGGAGCGATGCCTGTTATGAGTTGAAGTGAGCGTTTACTTCTTAATCTCAGAGCTGTTGGTGGCTGTCTTGAGTTGAACTGGCAGCTGCTTCCCCCTCCCCCGGGCACGTCCCCCTATTGCTGGTAAAAGACAGATATAGCCTTTTTAAAAAAAATCTTCTTGCTGTTTATTCAGCAACACTGCTGCTTTTAATTCCACCCCTCCTTTGTTTATTTATTTATTTATTCCATTTTATATGCATTACTGGCTTATCCTTGGCTCACTTCCTTATGCCCCCAGAAATGCCAGCTGCATACCTGCCTGCCTTCCCTCCCTCCTCCCCTGCCCACCTCGCAGGGATGTTGTGTGTGTGTGGCTTTGACTCAGGGGAGAAGTCCTTCCTGCGCTCACTTGGAGTTTTGGAAGTTCCAAATTTTGCAGGTTTAAGCCCCGCCAAAAAACAGGGGATGATGGGACTGCCTTGAGTCTCAGCGTGCGTATGTATCCCTGGATAAGCTTTCATGGTGGTGAGTTTGAGGTTTTTTTTTAACGTGCAAAATTGACGGAGCTATGGAAAGGGGTGTTGGATTTTCATAAATTCCCCAAAAATCAGGGGATGATGGGACTGCTTTGAGTCTCGGCGTGCGTATGTATCCCTGGATAAGCTTTCATGGTGGTGAGTTTGAGGTTTCTAACGTGCAAATTGACGGAGCTATGGAAAGGGGTGTGAATGGGGTGCCCGATTTTCAAAAATTCCCCAAAAATCAGGGGATGATGGGATTGCTTTGAAACTTGGCGTGCGTGTGTATACCCCCATGAGGTGTCATGGTGCCAAACGTGAGGTTTCTAACTTGAACAGAAAAAAAGTTGTATAATTTTTTAGCTTTCAATGCAAGCCTATGGGGGGGGGGAAAACGGAGCTCCGGATCCGGATCCGGAGCTCCGAGCGGAGCGGAGCGGAAGTGGGCGGAGCGGGGGTGGGGCGGAGCGGCCCGATCCGGAAAATGGCGGATCTGCAAGTGAAGCGGAGCGGGGGGTCCGTGCACACCCCTAGTTTTCAGCCTCTCTGATGTGGCCTTCTTCAGCTGTTCTGCCCCCTTCTGAGTGAGACAGGCCGCCAACACACGCAGGCCCCGGGCATCCAGCTGTCTGGCCAGCTTGTTCCCAAAGCCAGAATCACAGCCGGTGATGAAGACATATTTCTCTCTGAGGTTCTCCACGGTCTGCCTCTCCCGGTACCATTGGTAAAGGAAGTAAAGCCCCAAGAGGGCAGCCAGGTAGAGCCACATGGTTAGGGGCTGTAGGGAAGAAGCCATCAGTGCGTGAGAGCATATATATCTATTAGACTCAGGGAGAATTGAGTTCAGATCCCCCCTCAGCCACGAAGGCCACTAGGAGATCACTGAGTAGTCACTACAGTAGAATTTAGCCTATATCACAGGGTTGTTTAAGGATAACATCAGGAGGAAAAGGCCATGTATGCTGCCCTGTGCTTCCTGGAGTGAAGTTGGGATTAAGAAGGTAATGAATAATGTTTCTAGCAAACAGATCCAAGTAGAAGCCAATGATTAGGAATGATGTTGCAGAATTTTATTGCACCTTAGACTTAGGCTGAGACTGCCGTGTTTTATGTATTTTATGTATGTATTTTATGTATGTATTTTATTGTATATTGGGGTTTTTAATATTATTGTGATGATGTTTTCTGTTGTGCTGGTCTATGACCGATATAAACATTCATTCATTCATTTATTCACTTTTGGTCTATTGCAGCGAAGGCAGTGAATACTTCCTGACAAGCAGTTCAATTATATTTTGGAAACCAAAAAGGAGAATAACATGGCCCGCCTTCAAGGAGGTGTGCCCACCCAACATGGCCAGCCCCCAAGGGGATGGGTCCATCTGGCCCGCAAGGGGCGTGGCCATGGTCACATGTCTGATTCTATAGCTCACAATTAAGACAAACCTGTTCTACATAATATGTTAATATCAATGAAATAAAGAATAAGTGAGACATTCAATGTATCTGAAATTAACATGTATTTTTAGTTGCTGTACAAATTTCTTTGTGATACTTCTTTTTGCTGTCCTCATTCAAGATCAGTAGAAAAGAAAATCTATTGTTTTTCATTTTTCTAAAGAAACCAGGTCCTGGATTAGGAAAAAAATAGCTGTGGTTAGGAGGTGTTACACCAGTGCTAGCCCAAACAGAAAAAGGGGAATTTTCAGTAAAGAAAGATTAAGTAAAGAAAGATTAGAAAGGGAGGCTAAAGGTGCAATTCTTTAGCAAGAAAAAGTCCTACAACTCCCAGTATTTTGCAGCCAGCATGCATAGGATTGTGCCCTAACCAGAAGCAAGCCTTGCTAAGTTTAATCAGACTTATTCCCAGTTAATATTTCACATATGTGAAATATGTGACATTTCATCGTGTGTAGAATTCAGGGAGTTGAAAGGCTGGAGAAAGAACATAGAAAGAATGATTGTAGCAATCTTTTCTCAGGGCTATTCTGTGCAATTTAATATAAAGCAAAAAGGAGAGGCTATCTTTAAAACATTGTAACACTTGAGATGTAATATAAACTAGATTTTCACAAGTCAATTTCTATTAAAGGTCTTGCTCCAGGCATAGCTTTATGCAGATTTTTATTTGTACAGTATTGGGAGAACTGGTGATAAACACCCACTAAATGGCTTCCGTGGTGAGTTTCTACCAAACGCTGTTACTATACCACTATCAAAATATCGGACTACAAGTTTCAAGACTACAAAGTTTACATTTTATTTATTTATAAGTTTACATTTATATCCCGCCATTTTTCTTCCAAGGAGCCTGAGGCAGCTTATATAATCCTCCTCTTCATTTTATCCTCACAACAACAACAACCCTTTGAGGTTGGCTGGGCTGAGAGTCTGCAACTGGCCCAAAGTCACCCAGTGAGCTTCCATGGCTGAGTGGGACTAGAACCCAGATCTCCCAACTCTCAGTGATGGCCCCAGGGAGAGGTTTCATCTCTTTGATGAATGTAATGTGCCTAGGGTTAAAAGATGGCTTCTCTGCCAAAGGGTGGCTACATGCCAGATTTGTATTCCTTAATGGTGGACATCATGTCCTAGCAGACAAAGGGAAGAACTTCCGACCAATAAAGCATCAAATGTAACCTATGACTCATTGTGCACCTTAACTTGAAAATTGAATGTAACTTAACTTGCTAATCCAGAATTGACCAATAGAAGGGTTAGAAAGAGATGAACACCCTCTTGTAGTCAGGGCCTATATATACTGTGAGATTCCTTTGTTCTGCGTGCCTCCATTTTATGGAACTGGAGAGTGCCCCCATACAAGACAATGTTTTCCTAGTTTTCCTAGTTTTCACAATGTCTTAGAAGATTTATAACAACATCTCAAAATAGCCATAGCAAATGTTCCCGAGACTTCTTAGTTGTTGAAAACTATACAGGTCTAGTGTTTCTTATGATCTGTTATACAGTACAAATTGTGCTACATATTGTAATGTCTTTAAGAAAATGTTGCCAACTTCATCCAACCATGTATTGCTTGTAATGTCAGCTACCCAGGACCGAATCCAGAAGAATCGAGAGGAAGCGAAGAAATTCATAGAGATGAAATACTTTGGTCTAGGGGTAAAAGTTGGCTCTGTAAGCAGGTTAAAACCCTAGAAAGGGGGGAATTGATGGCCCCAGGGAGAGGTTTCATCTCTTTGATGAATGTAATGTGCCAAGGGTTAAAAGATGGCTTCTCTGCCAAAGGGTGGCTATTTATTTATTTATTTATTACATTTCTATACTGCCCAATAGCCGGAGCTACAAGTGGCTACATGCCAGATTTGCATTCCTTAATGGTGGACATCGTGTGCTAGCAGACAAAGGGAAAAACTTACGACCAATAGAGCATCGAATGTAACCTATGACTCATTGAGATTGTGCACCTTAACTTGAAAATTGAATGTAACTTAACTTGCTAATCTAGAACTGACCAATAGAAGGGTTAGAACGAGATGAACACCCTCTTGTAGTCAGGGCCTATACATACTGTGAGATTCCTTTGTTCTGGGTGCCTCCATCTTGTGGAACTGGAGAGCACCCCCATACTGCAGTATCAGAAGTAAATGGATTAAGTGTATTCTCCAGCCTCGTGTGTTTGATTGGCTATTAACACACTGGGGAAGCGGGCCTTTAAATCCCTGGTTAAGGGACAACATCAGTCCGACACTTTAGCCACTACACCACAATCCACAAGGCCGACATTTAATATACTAGCAATATTAAATGGCTAGTCAGTGTGAAGTTCAAGTTAATTCTTGTTAACTTTGTATGAATGACTAGACAGCGAAGCATAATCCTAGTCAGAATTAAGATCAGTTGAGTTTACTGAACACAAAAGAAGAAGAGCTCCCTATGGTTTTCTTCACATCTGATCACCTTTCTCTAGCAAGTGCAAACCCCTCCTGTCAAGGACTATACACCCACCACAATCTGGCCTTGTGGATCATGTAACCAGCAGGTACAGTCTAGAAAGATGCTTTCAGAGCAAAGGAGATCAAGACACAAGCAATTCAAACCAAACCACACTACACACCCACATATTACCTTGTCCCTAGTCCAAACATTGCTGCTCACATTCTTTTTGCTGCAGTACCACTTCTGTCTCCTTGACCCAGATAAGGGGCCTTGGCAGCTAGGAAGAAGCAACAGGTAAAGAAGGCCTCACTGCATATAATGGTATTCCACACAAGTGAGGACTTTCACATTTTAAACTCACTTAAGGTGGAACCCTAGGTTTAGAAAGAAAAAAAGTCCTACAATTCTCAGTGTAATGTATTTGTTATGACTGATTGATTGGCTGTGCCTACCATCAATTGCTCCTGTTTTGATTGTTTGGGGCTGCCAACAAGCAGTTGCCAGGCAAGCCCCTTTTACCATTTTGTCAGTTGGGTTCCAGTAGCTTTTTGTGGATTGAAGATGGACAATAGTGGTTGATGGTCAGTGATCAGGGTAAACTCTCTCCCATATAGGTACTGGTTGAAACGTTTAACTCCCCAGACCAGACTCAGTGTTTCCCTGTGTATCTGTATATGCATATGTTGGAGGAGCTACATGTTGGACACATAGGTATAGTAAAGATGAAGGCATTAGCTCATAGTTTCATTTGGTGGCTGGGAATCGACCAACAAATCGAGCAGCATGCAATGTGAGAGTGTCAACATGTGCAAAAAATGCCAAAAACTAGGGGTGTGATCCGCTTCGCTTAGAATTGGAGAAGCAACAGCGAACCGGGGTGATCCGCCTCCCCTGCAGGTGGAGGAGAAGTGGATCGGGGGGGGGGCTGGAGAAGCATGGCGAAGAGAAGCGACCATAAGCGGAGCACTCCTCTATTCGCGGAGCGCTCCGCCTGCCATTTTGGATTTTTTCTCCCATAGGATTGCATTGTGGAAAAGATTAGTGGATAACTTTTTGTTTTTCAAGCTATCTATTTGAAACTTGGTGTGCTTAGAGAGTCGTGGGTGGGGGTCATTTTTAGCCTATTTTCAGCACTCTGTGTGCTGCGGTTTGCTTGCTATTTTTTTTTAAAAAATAGGGTAAAAAAAGCGGGAGAGGTACCTTTTTGAAGTGCTGAGAGGCAGATTCAACTCCCAGTCGTGATCACCTGATGAAGCATCCTCCAATCCTAAAGTTGGAGGGTGGGGGATAAGCAAAACGGGATAACTTGGGATACTGGGAGACTTTTCTTTCTTAGTCTCTGAATGGACTTTTCCCAGTGTTTTTTTAAACAGTAGCCCCACCAAATGCACAAACACATCCTGAACTCATATACTAACAAATAAATAACAGATAGGAAACACAGCACTGCTACCCACCCTAACCTTGGTGAACAACTGAATAGATGTGGTGCAAGGGGATTAGGTCCCCTAGGGTGTGTGGACATGCCCAGTGCACACACACTGTCTTGTCCAGTTGGAAGGTCATCGGAACCCTCCAAAGATTAAACAGTGTAGAGCTATGCCTGTCATGAGTTGAAGTGTCAGGTAGTTCTTAAAGACTGGTAGTTACTTAAGGCCAGTCAAATTGGCATAATTCCCCCTCCCCCTGGGCACGTCCACTTTCCTCTTACTGGTAAAAGACAGACATAGCCTTTTTAAAAAAAATCTTCTTGTTGTTTATTCAGCAACACTGCTGCTTTTAATTCCACCCCTCCTTTGTTTATTTATTTATTTATTACGTTTTATATTTATACACCCCATAGCCCAAGCTCTCCTGGCTTTTCCTCTTCAGTGAAGTCAGGCAGGCTTTCATTGTGGTTCAACTTGTTGTTGTTGTTGTTGTTGTTGTTGTTGTTGTTGTTATTATTGCAATTAATATTAATAAATACTGCTATTATTAACGTTATTATTTTGTTGTTGTTTAGTAATGGCTGTGATCACAATTAGGGGTGTGTACGGACCCCCCAATCCGCTTCTCTTCCAGATCTGCAACTTTCAGATCGGGTCCGCTCCGCTCCGCCTATAGTCCGCTCTGGTTGGCTGTGAAGCTCCGGATCCGGATCGGAGCTCCGCTTCCCCCCCCCCAGGCTTGCATTGAAATCCAAAAAACCCTACAACTTTTTTTCTGTTAAAGTTAGAAACCTCAAATTCAGCACCATGACACCTCATGGACGTATACACACGCATGCCAAGACTCAAGCCAATCTAAGCCTCCCCTGATTTGTGGGGAATTTTTGAAAACCGGACATCCCATTTTCAGACATGGACTGTTCTCCGACATTTTGACAGATAAAAACTTGGAAGCAGGCACATCTGCATTCATGGCAAGTTTCAAGCAGATTCCATCATCCCCTGATTTGGGGGCCCCTTTAACCTCCAACGCAGCACCCCTAACCCCAATTCAAACACCCCTTTCTATATCTCCATCAATTTTCACGTTAGAAACCTCACGTTTGGCACCATGACACCTCATGGACGTATACACATGCATGCCAAGACTCAATCCAATCCAAGCCTCCCCTGATTTTTGGGGAATTTTTGAAAAAATAGGGTATCTCAGGGATTTAAAGCAGCAGACAGCTCAATGGGGCCATTTCAAAGGAAATCCCAACATGCCATGAGTTGGGGAGTAGATAACCCTAAATATGAATCTTCTTCCACATTTGAAAAATTGATTTGGAACTTCAGAAAGTCTAAGTGAGCACAGGAAGGACTTGTCCCCTGAGACAAAGCAACACACACACACAAACCATCCCTGCGAGGCAGTCACAGAGGAGGACAGGAGGGCAGACAGCCAGGCAGAGATACGCCATAGACCTAATATGGGGGAGTCAGTCCCAACAGATGCCCCACCACAGCAGCACCCTGGAGGGAAGGCAGGGAGGAAGGCAGGCAGCAGGCATTTCTGGGGGCATAAGGAAATGAGGCAAGGATGGTTTGTTTCAAAGCCAGCAGTAAGTCATGCATTGCAAACCATCCCTGCGAGGCAATCACAGAGGAGGAGGACAGGTGGGCAGAGAGCCAGGCAGAGATACGCCATTGATCTAGTATGGGGGAGTCAGTCCTGGCAGATGCCCCACCACAGCAGCACCCTGGGGGAAAGGCACGCAGGCAGGCAGGCAGCAGGCATTTCTGGGGGCTTAAGGAAATGAGGCAAGGATGGTTTGTTTCAAAGCCAGCAGTAAGTCATGCATTGCAAACCATCCCTGCGAGGCGGTCACAGAGGAGGAGGACAGGCGGGCAGAGAGCCAGGCAGAGATATGCCATAGATCTAGTATGGGAGAGTCAGTCCCGGCAGATGCCCCACCACGGACTTGCCTGTTTGATTTTCACAGCAGGAGAGGCGGCCTCCTTACTGGTGCCAGCCTGAGCCTTCCCTTGACCACCACTGCTTTCAGCACGCCTAGCCACAGATGTGCGCCTGCTCCCTCTTCTCATGATGATAATAATATACTACTACTACTACTACTACTACTACTAATATATTTTGGGAAATGGGACAAGTGTGTATGCTTTGCCCAAACAGGATTTGAAATGCTCAAACTGTATTGGCTTTTTTGCACTTCACAAGCAGTGCACACAGCACACTCACCCAATAACACACAGTCACACACACAGTCCGAGTAACACACACACACACACACACACACACACACAGGGAGAGAGAAAGAGAGAGAGAGAAGAAATAGAGAATATTTTTTTTTGTATTTTTTGTATTTTTTTTTATATAGAAGAAAGAAGGAAGATGAAACACAGTCAGGCTTTAAGAGGGGGAAGTGGGGGGAACCAACCAAACAAACACTCCAAAAATTAAAAATAAAGTTTATATAAAATCAAAGTAAGGGAAAAACACAGAGCAAACTAAGCAAACAGTCAGAAACAAGCAAACAAACACACACACAACCCAAGCTAAATCCTAATCTAATCTCCTCCAACTCCAAACACAGCAGCAGCACCTATAAACTAACTCCTCTCTCCACGAATGCCAACCCACAAAGAGACACAAAGCAGAAAGCTCTCAGGGTGGCTCTGCCTTAGTCCCCCCTCCAACGTTGGGACTGGAGGATGCTTCATGAGGTCATAAATTCTCATCAGGATTGGGAGTTGAATCTGCCTGTCATCGCTAAAAAAAAACCCCGCCGCTTACCCTCTCCTGCTTTTTTTACCCAATTTTTTAAAAAATTATAGCAAGCGAACCGCACCACGCAGAGTGCTGAGAATAGGCTCAAAATGACCCCCAGCCACGACTCTCTAAGCACATGAACTTTCAGAAAGATAGCTGTAAAAACAACACAGATATCCCCTATACTTTTCCGCAATGCAATCCTATGGGCGAAATTATCCAAAATGGCGGGTGGAGCGCTCCGTGAAAAGAGAAGCACTCCGCCTATCGCCGCTTCTCTTCGCCATGCTTCTAAGGGTCCCTGGTCTGCTTCTACTCCGCCTCTGAGCAAGGCGGAGCAGGCCAATTCGCTTCTGATTCTCCGATTCTAAGCGGAGCGGAGCACATCCCTAATCACAATGCAGTCAATCAACTCTGAAGGAAGGATCACAAATCTTTACTCTTATCCTCCTAGCCTCCTAGTTATGGGATGCAAAAGAAAAGGCATCTCTCTGTGCTGCTCCCACCTCACAGGGTTGGTTTGCATTACTTGCTTTGAAA
Organism: Elgaria multicarinata webbii; assembly: GCF_023053635.1. Lineage (NCBI taxonomy): Eukaryota > Metazoa > Chordata > Lepidosauria > Squamata > Anguidae > Elgaria > Elgaria multicarinata. Next base: position 27,113,710 of record NC_086173.1, read on the forward strand.
CAATCCTTGGCTCACTTTGTTGTGCCCCCAGAAATGACTGCTCCATGCCTGCCTTCCTGCCTCCGCCTGGGTGCTGTTGTTTTGGGGTATCTGCTGGGACTGACTTCCCCATAGATCTATGGCATATCTCTGCCTGCCTCTCTGCCCGCCTGGTGCCTGGGAGCTGTACTACATGATGGGTTTTGTGGTTCAACCCCACAAGCCGCTGGCATGCTTGCTCCCAGTGCTGCCTGTCCTCCTCTGTGCCCGCCTCGCAGGGATGGTTTACATTACTGGCTTTGAAACAATCCTTGGCTCACTTCCTTGTGTCCCCAGAAATGTCTGCTGCATGCCTGCCTTCCCTCTTCTGCCTGGGTGCTGTTGTGGTGGGGCATCTGCTGGGACTGACTTCCCCATAGATCTTTGGCATAGTTGTACATCTCTGCCTGTCTCTCTGCCCACGTGGTGCCTGGAAGCTGTACTACATGATGGGCTTTGTGGTTCGTGCCCACAAGCCTCCGGTATGCTTGTTCCCCGTGCTGCCTGTCCTCCTCCTCTGTGCCCGCCTCGCAGGGATGGTTTGCATTACTGGCTTTGAAACAATCCTTGGCTCACTTCGTTGTGCCCCCAGAAATGTCTGCTGCCTGGCTGCCTGGCTGCCTTCCCTCCTCCGTCTGGGTGCTGCTGTGGTGGGGCATCTGCTGGGACTGACTTCCCCATAGTTCTTCATCGTGGTCTCTAGGCATCACACATATGGGCTCTGCGCCTGCGCTGAGACCTAGATCGGAACCTCCAATAGCTAAGCGACACGCTTTTGGGCGGGAACCCCTCCCCCACGCCACTGCACATGTACCGTGGGTTCCCGCCCTTACCTCAGTTTTTTTCCGTCCGCCATCGTGCTAGACGCTAGTTTCTAACCTCCAGAAAAGAACTATTTCAATCTCTTCTACTAAAAATTTATATACTTACCTTTTCTTCTACTCTCTTTCAACTATTCTCTTTTTCTCCTATAAATATATATATATATATATATATATATATATTAGTAGATATAGTACAAATTTTTCCAACGCTTCAGCTGAGGCGAATGGCAGTGAAGGCCCCATTTCGTAAATGCGTGTCCTGTGGGGCTAAACTCCCGCCGACGGACGGGCATTCTTTGTGTGTACTCTGCTTAGGAGAAAGCCACAAAGTTCAATCGTGTCACCACTGTATGGCGTTCACAAAGCAGACGCACAAAAATAGAGCAGACAGACTTCGCTCTATTTTGTGGGAGAAGGCGCTTCGAGCTACCGAGCCAAAGAAGACCAAAATGGACAAACCACCTACAAAAACCTCCGATACTGAACTTGAAATATCCTCGTTCGTAGTGGGAGATGAGACCGTGGCGCACTATAGGGCTGAGATACCCCTCACGCCAGGACGGTCACTAGCAAGCTCCGCGGCTAAAAAACTTTCAATAAAAGCCCGGACTCCTAGATCCTCCGAAATGGAGAAGAAGAAGAAAAAGAAGAAAAGGCTGGAAAAGTCCTCACCGAGGCATTCTGGAAAATCAAAATCCAGCGGTACCGTGCCAACCTCGCTACCGACAGCGACGGCAACTTCTTCGGTACCGAACCAGCCATCGATACCGTCTATGGTATCGACACCCACTAGGCGAAGACAACATGAGCCTCCGAGCCTCTCAGAGGGGGAAATCAGAGATTCGGCCTCAGCGGCCTCAACACGAGACCTGGCACGCCTCACAACAACAGATGAGGCGGCCGAAGTGCCTAGACCTGGAACTCCTAGACCTGCTCCAATAGAGGTGCAGCAGTCTCCTAGGCCGGATTGGGATCGATCTTCCCAGGTTGCCTACTATAGACCCGAAAACAGGTACTATGATTGGGAAGGCTATCGGCCACATGATTACCTTCCCGAGGGAAGGAGGCTACAATATCCCCCTGAGGCATATTTTGCTTATCCGCCGCCTCCAACAAGGGTTTGTCGAATGCCAGTGGCCCCACCGTTGTCTCACCATTCATCGCCAGCATCAACCCTTCGACGTCGAGCCGATGCGTCTCCGCATCGACCAGCACCACAAGATCAAGCGCTGCAGCCTATTCAACAGCAAATCGAGGCGCCCTCTTCACCAGATAACGACTATCCCTCTGATTCAGAATCGGCACTCTCTATCGCTCCATCAATCCCATCACCAGAAGACGCGGTCTACTCAACTGACCCAGCTTCGCCGTCGGATGACTCTGGGAGATTTGCCGAACACGTTCTAAGAATGGCTCAATCCCTAGGTTTAGATATTCAAAAACCGGAGGACCAGGTGCAAGACAAAATCTATGATGTCTTCCATACCGAAGATAATACACCGGTAGCCATCCCATTGCCTCAAACGCTAATACAAACTGCTCAGCTAGCATGGAAGACTCCTACAACTAATCAGCCTAACTCTAGGAAATTAGAGTCTATGTACAGGATTCAAGTCAAGGACGCGGGTTTTCTGTTACAACATCCAAAACCCAACTCCATAGTTGTGGAATCCGCACAAGGACGATCACAAAGAACCCATTCGGCACCTACTGACAAAGAGGGCAGGAAGCTCGATGTAACAGGAAGAAAAATTTATTCTTCCTCATCGCTTGGCATCAGGGCAGCCACTTATGAAGCAACAATGGCCAGATACCAATTATTTCTCTGGCAAAAGATAGGGTCGTTGTGCGATCACCTTCCAGAAGATAAACGGGAATTAGCCAGGGTATTTCAATCTGAAGCGTCTGCCATAGCCAGGCAACAACTTTCCACGGCGAGGCACCAGACAGATTGCCACTCCAAGGCTATGATGGGCGCCGTAGCCCTAAGAAGGCACGCTTGGCTCAGGTCTGCTAATTTAACAACTGAGACCAAAGCCAGGATTGAAAGCTTACCCTTTGACGGGGAAGGACTTTTCAACTCCAAGACGGACGAGGCACTAGATACCATCTATAAGGCCCATACGACAGCTAGAAGGATGGGTTTCAATGCACCATCCCAACAATACAAACCGCGTCGTTGGACAAAACCACCTGCCCAACAATACCAAAACAGGCCATATTATCAACCCCATCCTAGGCAACAACAACAGCAGTTGCAGAAGAAGAGACCCTTCCAGAGTCGATTCCAGGGGGATAAACGTCAACCTGACTTTAGCAAAAAACAGCGGGTTTGACTCCCGTGCCCCAAATCTACCACCATTTTTGAACCGCCTAGCACCCCATTTCCATCAATGGGAGTTAATAACAACCGACTCCTGGGTGCTCACTATCATCAAGCAGGGCTACGCCATCGAATTCGATGTCCTTCCTCCTCCTTCGGGACCGAAAGTAACAGCACCGTCCGCACCTCTTCTCCTCGAAGTTCAGACCCTCCTATCGAAGGGAGCTATCTCTCCGGTGCCACCACATCAAATCAACCAGGAATTCTTCTCCCGCTACTTCACGGTCCCGAAGAAGGATGGCGGTCTTCGACCTATCATGGACCTAAGAAATCTAAACAACTATATCAGCCCCAAGAAATTCCGTATGATAACGGTTTCTTCGGTACTCCAACTCCTTCACGCAGGCCTTTGGTTCGCGGTGGTAGATTTGAGGGATGCTTATTTCCATATAGCGATCAGGGAGTCACATCAACCTTACCTGCGATTCGCCATTGGAACTCAACAATTCCAATTCTCCGTTCTCCCTTTCGGACTCTCGACGGCGCCCAGGGTCTTCACGAAGACGATGGCAGTCGTCTGCGCCCATCTAAGACAAAAACAAATTTTCATCTATCCATACCTGGACGACTGGCTGCTGGTAGCGGAGAACAAATCCACGCTACGAGACAATATATCTACGACCCTCAACTTATTGAATTCGTTAGGCCTCTGGGTCAACGAAGAGAAGTCCATTCTAACTCCTCAAAGGAAGATAGACTTTATAGGGGTGACTTTATCATCCCTGGATGGCAAAGCTTTCCTTCCTCTGGCCAGAGCAAAGACGCTTCACGACTCCATCATCGATATCGAGAAGCGAGTAAGACACTCAGCCTGGACAATTCAAAGGCTACTTGGGTTGATGGCAGCCACTACGGCCGTCATCACGTTTGCGAGGCTTCGCATGAGAGTTTTACAAGGATGGTTCCTGAGAACGTTCGACCTTCGCCTCAACGCTCACAGAACCTTTCTCTCCATCCCGAAACAAGTACGGGCATCGCTGAAATGGTGGCGCTCGATGGGGAATTTGTTGGAAGGCGTCCCGTTTCAACGACTATCGCCTTCAGTAACGATCGCTACCGATGCTTCCATGGAAGGCTGGGGAGCCCATTGCAACAACCTTACTGCACAAGGGCGATGGCCCCCCTCGTTGAAGGAAGAGCATATCAATCACCTAGAACTCTTGGCAGTGGAGTATGCGATAAAGACTTTTGCCCAGATCATCGAGGGCAGAAATGTCCTGATAGCCACAGACAACACCACGGTAGTCTGTTATATCAACAGACAGGGTGGAACCAGGTCGTACCCGTTGACTCGATCTGCAACCAGAATATGGAATTGGTGTATAAAGAGGGATACTTACCTTGTGGCGGTTCATGTCGCAGGGAAGGACAATGTCATCGCAGACTCACTCAGCAGGTCCTTCCACACCGACCACGAGTGGGAGCTCGACGTCGATACCAGGGAACACCTCTTTCGATGCTGGGGGTATCCAGCCGTCGACGTCTTCGCCACCGAGGGAAACGCAGCCTGCTCCAGGTTCTGCAGCAGAGCTGGAAAAGGAGAAAATTCACTAGGAGACGCGTTCACAAGAACGTGGAAAGGAAATCTCCTATACATCTTTCCTCCGTTTCCCCTCCTAACAAGAGTCCTAGCGAAGATCAGGATGGACAATTCGGACTGCATCCTAGTAACACCGTGGTGGCCAAGACAGGCCTGGTTTCCGCATGCTCTTCGACTATCGAGACAAATTTACATCAGGCTCCCGTCGATACCGAACCTCTTGTCTTGACACCGGGGCAAGGTTCGGCATCCAGATTTATCCACACTGAAGATGACGGCGTGGAGGATAATCCCAACGCCTCTCTCGGTACCGTAAATTTAACAGTTGATCAAATACTGATGGCATCGAGGAAACCGTCAACGAGGAAATCTTACGCCAAGAAGTGGCAAAGATTCCTAATTTTTGCTTCAAAGAGCAATCAGCCAGCAATCTCATGTCCTATTTCTACAATACTAGAATATTTGCTGTCGCTTTACCGACAAGGTCTAAGACTGTCCTCGATCAGGGTTCACCTAGCTTCGATAGCAGCGTTCCATGACGGTGTCGAAGGGTATTCGCCCTTCTCACACCCCCTCTCGAAAACATTCTTGAAGGGGTTAAAGAATACGATACCGACCATCAAGAACGTCGTACCTTCATGGAGCTTATCTGTGGTCTTACAGTCACTGACTGCTAAACCCTTCGAGCCTATGGCTACAGCCGACCTTAGACTTTTATCATTTAAGACAGTTTTCCTAATAGCCATCACCTCTGCGAGACGTGCAAGCGATCTTAGAGCTCTCAGAATTGACCCACCTTTTACAGTGTTTCATAGGGACAAGGTCGTTTTACGCACTGACCCTTCATTTCTACCTAAGGTGGTGTCGAACTTTCATGCCTCCCAGGACATTATTCTCCCAGCGTTCTTCCCGAGCCCAACGACGGCAATCGAGACTTCTCTCCATACGCTCGATGTAAGGAGAGCCCTAGCCTTCTACAAAGCTAGGACTGAAAGTTTTAGAAAAACTAAACAGTTATTTGTTTGTTATGGAGAGCCATCTAAGGGCTTGGCCGTCTCGTGCCAGAGACTATCAAGGTGGATTGTAGAGACAATTAATCTTGCCTACTCTCTATCAAAATTGGAACTGCAACAGCCAGTTAAGGCTCATTCCACTAGAGCTGTAGCAACATCTGTTGCATTCAGCAGGGGAGTCTCCCTGACAGATGTCTGCAAGGCTGCAACGTGGTCTACTCCATCCACGTTTGTCAGGCACTACAACGTGGACACTCGAGCCCGTCAGGACTGCACCTTCGGGAGAGCTGTGCTCTCGGAAGTCCTGAGATGACAGCTAACCTAAAGAGCTCTGAGGCTGGGACATGATGCACCAACCCACCTCCAAAGGTATGTCAGCTTGCTACTCGCCCATATGTGTGATGCATAGAGACCACGATGAAGAAATGCAGGTTGCTTACCTGTAACTGTAGTTCTTCGAGTGGTCATCTATGCATTCACACAACCCACCCACCAACCCCACTTGGTGGCATATGTTATTCTTTATTAGAGCACTGTATACATGTGCTATGATACATCTGAAACTGATTAATTATATTCATGTTTATGGGAGCACGATGTCAGACTCCTATGAACTGAGGTAAGGGCGGGAACCCACGGTACATGCGCAGTGGCGTGGGGGAGGGGTTCCCGCCCAAAAGCGTGTCGCTTAGCTATTGGAGGTTCCGATCTAGGTCTCAGCGCAGGCGCAGAGCCCATATGTGTGAATGCATAGATGACCACTCGAAGAACTACAGTTACAGGTAAGCAACCTGCATATCTATGGCATATCTCTGCCTGCCTATCTGCCTGCCTGGTGCCTGGGAGCTGTACTACATGATGGGGTTTGTGGTTCATGCCCACAAGTTTGTGTGTGTTTTGCTTCGACTCAGGGGATAAGTCCTTCCTGCACTCACTTAGAATTTTTGAAGTTCCAAATAAATTTTTCAAGTGTGGAAGAAGATTCATATTTAGGTTTATCTACTCCCCAATTCATGGCATGTTGGGATTTTCTTTGAAATGGCCATGAATAAGCCCATTGAGCTGTCTGCAGCTTTAAAAATCCTTGAGATACTGGGGTGTCCAATTTTCAAAAATCCCCCCAAAATCAGGGGAGGCTTGGATTTGCTTGAGGCTTGGCATGCATGTGTATACATGCATCAGGTTTCATGGTGCCTAATTTGACATTTCTAACGTGAAAATTGACGGAGATATTGAAAGGGGTGTGAATTGGAGTTAGGGATGATGCTTTAAAGTTTAAACCCCCGCCAAAAATCAGGGGATGATGGGATTTGCTTGAAACTTGCCATGAATGTGGATCTAGATGGCATCTGTGAGGGTGCCTGCTTCAAAGTTTTTATCTGTCAAAATGTCAGAGTAAATTCCATGTCTGAAAATGGGGTGTCTTATTTTCAAAAATTCCCTGAAAATCAGGGGATGCTTGGATTTGCTTGAGGCTTGGCATGCATGTGTATACATGGATAAGCTATCATGGTGCTGAGTTTGAGGTTTCTAACATTAATAGAAAAAAAGTTGTAGGCTTTTTTGGATTTCAATGCAAGTCTATGGGGGGGGGAAAGCGGAGCTCCGATCTGGATCTGGAGCTTCGCAGCAAAGTGGAGCAGACTATAGGTGGAGCGGACCTGATCCGGAATTGCGAATCTGAAAGAGAAGCGGATTGGGTGGTCCGTGCACACCCCTACCAAAAACTTCCACTTAACCCGTGGGAATGGCCTGTCTTGCCCTGGCAAAGGATTCACATAGACTTTGCAGGACCATTTCTAGGCACAACTTTTCTAGTTGTGGTGGATGCGTGTTCCAAGTGGCCAGAGGTGTTTCCAATGTCTTCAACAACAGCCACACATACCATAGATGTATTAAGGGAACTCTTTGCAAGAACATGGGTCCGTGAACAACTAGTGAGTGACAATGGACCGCAATTTGTAGCTGAACAGTTTCAGACATTCTTAAAAAAATGGAATTAGACATATTACATCAGCACTGTATCACTCAGCTGCCAATGGATTAGCTGAAAGGTTTTTTCAAAGCCAGAATTAGGTCCCATGTCAAGTGAGCCTAATGAGAAAAGGAGTGCAGGATGGGTGGGAGTATTTAAAAAAAGGAAATTTTAAGGGCACAGTTACAAACAATTCCAAGAAGGAGAAAAGATAGAAGACAACAGAGGAAACCAATGTGGCTCCACAAAAAGCTTAGAGATGACCTGAAAACAAAAAAGTATACATATAGGAAGTGGAAGGAAGGCCAGGCTACAAAAGAAGAGTACAGGCAGGTGGCACAGAAGTGCTGAGCTCATTCTCAGCTTTTGCCTTCCTGACACCATTTGACTTTACACCACAAGCTCAACTTTAATGGTGCCAATCTATCTATATCTTATGCAATCTCACTAATCAGCTTATTCAAATTTATTTTAATCAGTTGAGATATATCTAGATAATAAAATCAGGGCACCATTGAAATTGACCATTAGCCAACACATTAGGAAATATCCTGTCTCCAATCGGCATCAATTCCAGCTTTCACCAATTAATTGAATAACTGGACAGATCACTGAAAGTATTAATCAATTTCATCAAAGTAGGAATAGATGCCTGGAGTTTAGAAATAAACAATAAAAGATCATCCGCATCAAGAATAATTTTAAATTCTAAGTCTGCATGCACAAACCCATGAATACTACTATTCTGTCTAATTGCGCAAGCCAGGGGTTCCAAACATAGATCAAATATCAATGGAGAAAGTGGACATCCTTGCCTAGTACCTCACCCAAGCACGTAAAAAGCCAACAACCAACCATTGGTCATAACTCTAAACTTTGTACTAAAACAATCTTTAATATGGAATGATGCGCATATCCTCCTAAACTACCCACTAGGTCTTGGAAGTTAACACATGGTCAGTGCAAATGGATTTTCAGAGCTTTTATGACAGCTAAAAGATTTCTACTATCACGTTGAAAGGATAAATGCTCATCTTCCATAATGCAATGGATGGAGGACTTAACAATGCTCTCAACATTTGAACGGGTGTTATATAGGCATGACTTGTGACTGGATAAGTACATGGGTATTTGGTTTGCTCTTCTTGACACCTATACATAACTCTCCCCCCACCACTTTTTAATGAACAGTATTGTTGTTGTTTATTCGTTCAGTCGCTTCCAACTCTTCGTGACTTCATGGACCAGCCCATGCCAGAGCTTTCTGTCAGCCGTCGCCACCCCTAGCTCCCCCAAGGTCAAGTCCATCACCTCCAGAATATCATCCATCCATCTTGCCCTTGGTCAGCCCCTCTTCCTTTTGCCTTCCACTTTCCCTAGCATCAGCCTCTTCTCCAGGGTATCCTGTCTTCTCATTATGTGGCCAAAGTACTTCAGTTTTGCCTTTAATATCATTCCCTCAAGTGAGCAGTTTGGCTTTATTTCCTGGAGTATGGACTGGTTTGATCTTCTTGCAGTCCAAGGCACTCTCAGAATTTTCCTCCAACACCACAGTTCAAAAGCATCTACCTTCCTTCGCTCAGCCTTCCTTATGGTCCAGCTCTCGCAGCCATTGGTTACTACGGGGAATACCATTGCTTTAACTCTGCGGACCTTTGTTGTCAGTGTGGTGTCTCTGCTCTTAACTATTTTATCAAGATTTGTCATTGCTCTCCTCCCAAGAAGTAAACGTCTTCTGATTTCCTGGCTGCAGTCAGCGTCTGCAGTAATCTTTGCGCTAAAGAAATATGAAGTCTGTCACTGCCTCCACGTTTTCTCCCTCTATTTGCCAGTTATCAATCAAGCTGGTTGCCATAATCTTGTTTTTTTTAGGTTTAACTGCAACCCAGCTTTTGCACTTTCTTTTTCACCTTCGTCATGAGGCTTCTCAGCCTCTCCTCACTTTCAGCCATCAAAGTGGTATCATCTGCATATCTGAGATTGTTAATGTTTCTTCCCGCGATTTTAACTCCATCCTTGGATTCGTCAAGCCCAGCAAGTCTCATGATGTGTTCTGTGTACAAGTTGAATAGGTAGGGTGAGAGTATACAACCCTGCTGTACTCCTTTCCCAATCTTAAACCAGTCTGTTGTTCCGTGGTTTGTTCAGAACAGTATATGAACAGTATACCTGATGGTAAAAATGATGATATTCCTATATATGTAATGTTTCTTTCTTTTTCTTTTTCATGATTTTTTTTTTGTTCTTTTTGGTTAATATTCATATAATCTCTAAGTGGTGTACATCCAAAAGCATTTAAAATATTTAACATTACAATACAGAACCATTTCAACTTTCAAATGGAGCAGCATCATGAAAACTCGTGGGTAAGGTTGTGGAATGTTTTCAGGAGGCATTTAAAACACCCTGCCTTTTCTGCCTCCCAGACTATATGGCAGAGGACATTCAAGAGGGTGAGCACCACTGCTGAGAAGGCAGTCTTTCAGAACATAGTATTACATGTGACATTCTTTAGAATGACAAATTAGCAAAATGCAAACTTGAGAGTCTTTCAGCGATTCAGTTGTGTCTGATTTTGGAGATATTAATAAGCTCTCATTTCTGAGCAGAAAACATTTTCAAATGCTTGTATTATAATTTTGTCCATGTTCAGTGCTGCCCCTCCATATCTTTCCTTGACTTGTGGGCAGGCTCAGCCATCACACGAAGGCTGTTAAATGTCACAGAAAACTAATGCAATATGGTTCCCATTTCTGTGGTGTGTTGATCAGTCATCCCAGAATGAAGCTCCTTCAGATCACTGTCAGATTTCAAAGATCAGTTAAGAGGAAAATAAGGCTTTGCAACTTTGTACTCCCTGTGCATTTGTAACTAGATTAATTGTGTTTGACTGCTCTCTTTAACATTTTCAGGCTATGCGTTCCTTCCTGCATCAGGACCTATTCTCGATCATCCCAGAGCGCAGGACACAGAATAATGGGCTCAAGTTACAGGAAGCCAGATTCCGGCTGGCTATCAGGAAATACTTCCTGACTGTTAGAGCAGTACGACAATGGAACCAGTTAGCTAGGGAGGTTGTGGGCTCTTCCTCACTAGAGGCATTCCAGAGGCAGCTGGACAACCATCTGTCAGGGATGCTTTAAGGTGGATTTCCGCATTGAGCAGGGCGTTGGACTCGACGGCCTTATAGTCCCCTTCCAACTCTACTCTTCGATGATTCTATGATTCTATGATCTGCACGGGAAGGAATGTAAGTGCAAACTTTCCCTGGTCTATACAAATAAAAAAAATAAAAATGGGGGGGGGGAGTGAGGAACGGGGCCGTTCCTCCCACCTTTTAATTTTATTTAGATAATTTAAAAAAAGGGGGGGAGGAATGAGGCAGCCAGAGGGGATGTGAGTTGAGGGATGATGGGTGAACCACCTCTCCTCCCTCTGACCACCCTTTGGCTGCCTGTTCCTCCCCGCATCTGCGCAGATACAGATAATAGTTTTTTTAAAAAAGGGTTGGGGGAGGAACAGCCCCGTTCCTCTCCTCACCCATTTTTAATTTTTTTTTTACAGAGGCGTGGGGCTACCCCTTCCATGTCCAGCCCATGGCAACCAATCAGGGGGCACCATGGGCTGCGACAAGCCTCTGCTGCCAAAAAAGTCGGGGTAAGCGCCCAACTTTTTTTCAGCAGAGTTTCCAGGGTTTGCCCCTGGATGGCTTCGCGATGGCGGCTGTGTCATGTGGATGATGTGCCACTACTGTGAAGCCACCCTGGGGCAAACCCTTCATTTAGACATGTCTTGGGTGTCAGTGACTAACCTGATTAAAAGAAGGCATCATAGCTTCAGTTGGTTGGAGATGGAGCACAGACCTTTTCTTCTCCGCCTGCCACAATGTTGGGGCTGAGGAGCAACGGCTGACTTAGAGCCATAAAACTGCCTGCAGGCAGCTCCTCCCTCCGAGAGCACATGTTCAGAGCCCTAACAGAATGTATCAATTTGACCTCATGCAAATTACTCTCCCCTGCCTGCACATGAGTTTTTAGAATGAATTTAAATGTTTATTTATTTATTTATTACATTTCTATACCGCGCAATAGCCGGAACACTGGGCGGTTCACAAAAATTAAAACCATTCAAAGTATAAAACGACAGTATAAAACCATAATATAAAATACAATATAAAAGCTCAACCAGATAAAAACAGCAGCAATGCAAAATTACAAATTTAAAACACCAAGTTAAAATGTATTTATAGATTGTTAAAATGCTGGGAGAATAAAAAGGTCTTCACCTGGCGTCTAAAAGCACATAATGTAGGTGCCAAGCGAACCTCCTTAGGGAGCTCATTCCACAGCCGGGGTGCCACAGCAGAGAAGGCCCTCCTCCTGGTAGCCCCTTCCTCACTTACAAATGTTTAAGGCCATTTGTATTTTCCTTCCCACCAACAAGAGGGAAATGATTTTTACCCCACCGCCAACACAGATGAATTTTAAAAATAAAAACAAATTAACAAAAATTTGCAGTGGGAAATGATCCCAGAACCCTCCCCCTCCCCCAGGATGGCAGATTCAAACTAGTCATTATCTTTTTCATATCTATACTGGCACAGAAAATTTCTGTCTGGTGTTGCACATCTAATATTTGTTGGAATTGTCTTTGTGCCTTTGATCTCATCTGTTATTAAATGGTTGGTTAACAAAATGTCCTTCAGTTTGGAAATGGGAGAGCAAAGCTGAGGCATTGTGAAATTAGAAGGGTGGTGGCTGGAGCACATTGCTAATGCCTCCCCTCCCTCACATTGGTATTACTCATTCGTGAAAACAATATGTCATCACTCCTAGACATTATTAGATGAGTGTCTTATTGCATGCTTGTTGCTGGGTACTTACAGGTTTTCATGGCTCCCTCTCGCAATTTTCATGGGTCCCTATTGTTTGGCAGGGTGGGCAGCAAAGAAGGCTTATTGTGCTGCCACCATTGCATCCTCAAGTAACTGTCCAGTGGCGCTCTTCCAGGTGGTCTGAGGACTGTTAACACCCCCCCAGCAAATGGGCCCCTGGCCTCGTCGAGGACCCAGTGTGACCTTTTTCCATCGCATTTCGAGGACAAAATTGCTTTTCTTCAAAGTGAGCTGGATGCTGTTGTTAGTGCAGCCCAAGTTGAGGTGTCTGTCTGATGCCATCATCTGCTCAATTTTGTGGGATCAATTCCAGTTGTTGCAGCCTGATGATGTGAACAAGGTGCTCGCAGCAATGCAACCAACCACTTGCCCTCTTGATACTTGTCCCCCCTGGCTAATAAAATTGAGCTGGGGTGTGTGTGACTGCATAGGTCCAGGGGATGAAAAAATGCTTCCCTTCGGGAAGGGGTGATCCCTGCTGTCTTTAAGGAAGCAGTAGTGTGACCACTCCTGAAGAAGCCCACCCTGGACACAACAGTACTAGACAACTACCGTCCAGTTGCAAACACCCCCTTTTTAGGGAAGGTACTTGAGAGGGTTGTGGCAGAGCAACTCTTGAAGGATACTGGTAATCTAGACCCATTCCAGTCAGGGTTTTGATCTGGTTATGGGATGAAATCAGCCATGGGAACCCTGATAGATGACCTTTATCGAGAGAGGGACAGGGGAAGTGCAACCCTGGCCTTAGCTAGACCTACCGGTTAGCCCGCGATGGAGGAGGGAAGACTTCGCGATGCGTTAATCACGAGATCCCTCCTCTGTTTACATGCGACATGTGATGACCTCAGAAGGAGAGGCATCGCGCCCGCCATTTTTTTAACTTAAATGTGCAAACAGTAAGTATTTTTTTAAATTTAAATTACTTTCCCCATTCCCCCCACCCTACCCCTGATGGGCGCAGCACTCCTGAGGAGCATTGCACCTTGTGTGTGGCTCCCAGCTCCTCACATGGAGCCGGGTCAAACTGCGGCGCCCGGCCCCATGTAAAACAGAAAAACAGGGGCCAAAGTGTAGGGCGAGATCCCGGGGCAATGGAGGGATCATCCCTCCCTGATCCTGGGATCCCCTGTGCATCATGTGGATGCACAGGGACGATCCCGGGGATCACCCCAGGGTAAAGCCCCATCTAGCTATGGCCCCTGTTAATTCTGCTTGATCCCTCATCAGCTTTTGATAGCATCAACCATGGTATCCTCCTGGATTGACTCTGTGGGTTGGGCATTGGAGGCACTGTGTTTCAGTGGTTCCAGTCCTACCTACTGGATCATTTTCAGGAAGTAACATTGGGTGACTATTACTCGGCCCCCTGGCAACTGAATTATGGGGTGCCTAAAGGCAGCATCTTGTCCCCAATGTTGTTTAATATCTATATGAAGCCACTGGAAGCAGTCATTAGGGGATTAGGAGCTAAATGCCATCAATATGCTGATGACATGCAGCTCTATCTCCCTGTGATAATGTCATGATCTGGGACGTGGGCGGCAGGGTCCTTAGACAGGAACGCTGGGGCTGGGATGGATGGAGATGAAACTGGCTTGGGCGGCTGGGAGTGAAGCATGGGTCTCGGGTGGCATAGTCCAGCAGAGGGTCAGAAGCAGGAGGCAGATCCAGGAAACAGGCACAAGGTCAGACACAGGTTCAGACTCCAAGCAGGGGCTAGAGGCAGAAGAGAAGTCCAGTCAACAAGCAGGCAAGGTCCAGGCAGGGATCAAGGCAAGAGGCAGAGCCCAGGAGGAACAGAGTACAAACAAGGGCCAGAGGCAAAAGTCAATGGTCGAAGGCAAAGCAAGGTTCAGGCACGTACCAGGTAGCAAAGGGGGCAGAGGCAGAGGCATGGTCAAGATGAGCAAGAGGTCCAGTGAGGTCAGGTGAGATCTGTGGTAGCAAATGGTCAGGAACTGGCTGCAGCTAGCATGAGAGACCGTGTTGCTGTGGCAAAGACTGAAGGTGAAATGCAGCTCTTATATAGGCCTTTCCTGGCAGCTCCCAGCTGTTCCGTATGAGCCCACCTTGGAATGCCTGCTTATCTGGGCCTGAACCCTTCAGGGCTTTACCAGCCAGGACTAGCATCCTGCGAAGCCCTGCAGCTGGTTATATGGCAAACTGCCACCAGATGGTGCTGCAGGACAAGACAGAACCTGACAGATAACTGAATCAGATGAGGCTGTGCAGGTCCTCGGCCAGTGCCTAGACTCAGTAATGGGCTGGGTGAGGGCCAATAAACTGAAACTGAATTCTGGCAAGATGGAAGCCCTGTGGGTGAGTGGTTCCCGAGTATGGGAGATAGGCTCATTGCCTGCTCTGGATGGGTTGCACTCCCTCTGAAGGATCAGGTTAATAGTTCGAGGGTACTTCTCCGGAAGCTGGAGCTAGTGCAGAATGCAAGACCTCAGCTGTTGTCTGGAGCTGCACCATTCCAGCGTGTAACTCCTTTGCTGAGGGAACTGCACTGGTTGCCTATTCATTACTGGGCCAGGTTGAAGGTTCTTGTATTAGTGTACAAAGCCCTAAACAACTTGGGACCAGGATACCTGAGAGAGCAGCTTCTCCCCTATCAAACTGCCTGGTCACTGAGGGCATGCTCCTGGTGGTTCCACATAGTGTCATCCTCCAATTGGAGTCCACCAGGGGAAGAGCCTTCAATGTGGTGGCCCCCCTCCTATGGAATTCCTTGCCTCTGGAGGTCAGGCGGGCAGCAACTTTGTATTCCTTTCGGCGCCTCCTGGAAATGTCATTGTTCCAGGAAGCCTTTCCTTAATGACCAGCCATAATTTTATTGCACCTTTGGTTCTTTTACAAATGTACTTTAATGTGTCCTTGTTCTGTTTTTATTCTTTTATTCAATTCGTCCACCACTTCGAAATTCTTGAATGGGGAGTGGTATATAAACATTGTAAATAAATAAATTGTATTGTAAATAAAAAAGACATGTGGAGATGGAATATTGGAATAAGTAGCCATAACTTTGTTTGGCTCAGTGGGGAAGTTAGCTTGGTTTTGTCGCCCAAGCACTGGCTTTAGAAAATTTGTGAGTAAATGGGAAAACTGTTCATGGGAACAGAAGGAAAGGGAAAACACTTGGAAAAAAGAAGTTTAGTTCCTAATTGGAAGTGTAGAGGAATTAAAAAAATTACTTCCCATTAAATATGGTGGGCACAATATTGTTCAAATTAAGCATTTTTATGTCCTGATGATTCTAAAGTTTAAGTGTACCATCCTGTGTGTTTGCTCAGATGTAAGTCCTACCTATGTTCAGTGAGGCTTGCTCCCAGAAAGGTTTAATTGGATTGCAGCCCAGCTGTCCTTTTGAAATGTTGCCCTCTGCCAATTCATCCTTTTGCATTTTTAGCCTCACATGTCAGGAATCTTCTGTCTGGAATGGGATTCATTAATATTTCCATTGGAGTTCTACTGATGAAAATTCTGACTAACAAAATATCTCAACCTATGCCAATATGAGTGAGATTTCCTAAAACCTTTGCTGGCTCATCATACTTGGGATCAGGAATTTTGAGTCTTAAAGAAAATACTTTCCCAACATAGATAGTTGTGTTTAGCCATCCTCTGTGGTATGTGGTTTGGCTCACTTGCTTGAATTATTTGTGCCTACTTGCTCCATAGTGCAAAGGAAGAAGTAGGTCTCTAGCTGGTGCTAGAAGATAGTAATTAATTTTTTTTTAATAATACATTTTGACCCATCAAACTTCTTCTCCAATTTGCATTGATATAATTGGCAAGAACATACATTTTGTAACAATTGCTGATAATTGTTCATCCTTCCAGGGTTCTGAAATATGACTGTAATTGATTCTATGAATGTTGATCACTAAATGTTTTAAATTGTTTATGCAGTATGATATTTATGCTTTGTATTGTTCAGGCATTTGCCATGCATTTTAGTAGGGGTGTGCACGGACCCCCCGATCCGCTTTTCTTCCAGATCCGCAAATTGCGGATCGGTCTGCTCCGTTCCGCCCTGCTCCGCCTATGGTCAGCTCCGCTCCGCTGCGAAGCTCCGGATCCGGATTGGAGCTCCACTTTCCCCCCCATAGGCTTGCATTGAAATCCAAAAAAGTCTACAACTTTTTTCTGTTAAAGTTAGAAACCTCAAGTTTGGCAGCATGACACCTCATGGACGTATACACATGCATGCCAAGCCTCAAGCCAATCCAAGCCTCCCCTGATTTTGGGGGAATTTATGAAAATCGGACACCCCATTTTCAAACATGGGATTTGCTCTGAAATTTTGACAGATAATTTTTTTTGAAGTGGGCACCCTCACAGATGCCATCTAGATCCACATTCATGGCAAGTTTCAAGCAAATCCCGTCATCTCCTGATTTTTGGTGGGGCTTTAACCTTTTAACTCACCCCAAATCAAGTCCCATGCTAGAACTACATCAATTGTCATGTTAGAAACCTCAAATTAGGCACCATGATACCTCATGGATGTATACACACGCATGCCAAGCCTCAAGCCAATCCAAGCCTCCCCTGATTTTTGGGGAATTTTTGAAAATCGGACACCCAAGTATCTCAGGGATTTAAAGCTGCAGACTGCTCAATGGGGCCATTTCAAAGGCAATCCCAACATGCCATGAATTGGGGAGTAGATAAACCTATATGAATCTTCTTCCACACTTGAAAAATTGATTTGGAACTTCCAAAATTCTAAGTGAGAGCAGGAAGGACTTATCCCCTGCATCAAAGCAAGACACACACAAACCATCCCTGCGAGGCGGGCAGGGGAGGAGGGAGGGAAGGCAGGCAGGTAGCAGACATTTCTGGGGACATAAGGAAATGAGCCAAGGATAGTTTCAAAGCCAGTAATGCAAACCATCCCTGTGAGGTGGGAGCAGCACAGAGAGATGCCTTTTCTTTTGCTTCCCATAACTAGGAGGCTAGGAGGATAAGAGTAAAGCTTTGTGATCCTTGCTTCAGTTGATTGACTGCACTGTGATCACAGCCATTACTAAACAACAAAATAATAATGTTAATAGTAGTACTAATTAATATTAATAGCAGCAGCAGCAACAACAACAACAATAATAAGGAGTTGAACCACAATGAAAGGCTGCCTGACTTCACTGAAGAGGAAAAGCCAGGAGAGCTTGGGCTATGGGATGTAAATATAAAATGGAATAAATGAATAAATAAATAAAGAAAGGAGGGGTGGAATTAAAAGCAGCAGTGTTGCTGAATAAACAACAAGAAGAATTTTTTTAAAAAAGGCTATGTCTGTCTTTTACCAGTAAGAGGAAAGTGGACGTGCCCAGGGGGAAGGGGATAATATGCCAATTGTTGACTGGCCCTAAGTAAGTACCAGTGTTAAGAAGCGACCTGCCACTTCAACTCATGACTAGCATTAGCTTCAGTCTCTCCACTGGGTTACTCTTTGGAGGACTCTGATGACCCTCCAGGGTGGGAGAGTTTGTGCACTGGGCACGTCCACATGCCCTAGGGGACCTCATCCCCTTGCACCACATCTATTCAGTTGTTCATCAAGGTTAGGGTGGGTAGCAGTGCTGTGTTTCCTACCTATTATTTATTTGCTTAGTATATGATTTCAGGTTGTGTTTGTGCATTTGGTGGGGCTACTGTTTTAAAAAACACTGGGAAAAGTCCGTTCACAGACTAAGAAAAGAAGTTTCCCAGTATCCCAAGTTACTAGTATCCCAGTGAACCACACCACGCAGAGTGCTGAGAGTAGGCTCAAAATGACCCCCACCCACCACTCTCTAAGCACAAGAAATTTCAGAAAGATAGCTTAAAAAATAACACAGTTATCCCCTATTCTTTTCCACAATGCAATCCTATGGGCGAAATTTTCCAAAATGACGGTCGGAGCGCTCCGCGAAAAGAGAAGTGCTCCGCCTATGGCCGCTTCTCTTCGACCTGCTTTTAAGGGTCCGTGATCCGCTTCTACTCCGCCTCTGGGCAAGGCGGAGCAGGCCAATTTGCTTCTGATTCTCCGATTCTAATCGGAGCGGAGCACACCCATACATTTTAGTGTTCTGCCTTTGTTTTAAAAATACATTTCAAAGTACAAGCTGTTTGTTTTAGTATCCCTGACTAAGACCCATGAAGGATCACATAGACATTCTTCATAAAATAAATTACCTTCTGGCACCAGCTTCAGGACCACCTCTTTCCCAGTTTTTTGAGTTTGGGGGCGTTCTTCCCATCCACCCTGTTCTCACTGGCTGCTCTGCAATGCACTTGGATGGCATTTTGGGATTGCATTTTGTTGACCTGTGTTGAGGAAGAAGACTTGGGCCAAATCTACACCAAGCAGGATATTGCACTATGAAAGCGGTATATAAAAGGCAGGAGCCACGCCAAGCAGGATATAGTGTTATGAAAGCACTATGAAAGCAGTATATGGTATGTGTCAATAGGCCCAACAGTTGTCAGTGCACTTCAATACCACTATAAAGCAGCAGTGTGGCTCCTGCCTTCTATGTACCACTTTCAAAGTGCAATATCCTGCTTGGTGTAGATTGGGCCTGGAATTCCTCCCAGCATCTGAATGGTTCAGACTCCAAAGCTCAGGTTCTCAGGAAGCAGAGAACCTGATTAGCAGCCTAGCAGGAGATAAATGAGAGGGATAACGGACCAAACTAGACATAATGCCATCCATGCTATTAATTGTGTGAATGCTTTTTGAAAGCACTCCCCTGGGAGCAAGCAGTCAATGGGACTTATTTCTGAAAAGGTCAACTGGAGCAGCAATTCAGGAGCAGCAGGAGATAGGCAGGGAGGGGATTTGAGTCACTACTATCACTGAAAACTATACGAAAATGATTTCCCCAGATACTAGCTGAAATATGGCATTCTGGACTGCCACATCTATTGCTTATAGCACCCGATATTAGCTGCCAGAAAATTTTGCAGCTGCGAGCTATGGATGCAGCTATCAACGTTTGCCAGGATTCACGGGTTGCTTCATTCTTTTTGAGCTGCAACAATTTCCTATATTCTCTCCTAAGCACAAAGTATGAATGTGGGAGTTGGCACTCATTGTTCGTGCGATATGAAGGATAAGCTGTTTGAATGCAGCTCTGGGGATTTATGCACTCCTGATCGAACCATTTATTTCTACTGGTTCTTGGGCGTGACACTGTAGATCATCCTAGAAGCACTGTGCACTTGACAACAACTAAAAGCTAAGATTAACCTTCAGCAATATTTCCCAATAGATTTTTCAAAACAAAACAAAACGAACCCAAAACCACTTCTGGTGTGTGTGTGTGTTTCTACAGGGAGAGGTGCTAATTTCCCCATCTGCCTGGAATGCCTGTTTTCAAACCCAGATAAAGGCCAAGACTGGCTCAGCATAGGCTTGCACCAGCATGCCTCACCCTTGTTCTTAAAAATGTCAATATGCTCTTTGTTTGCCTTGCATTATCCATCACCTTTACAGAGTGTTTCACATGCAGGCATATTTCCTCTCAGAATGTATTGAAGGTGGGTGTTACCTGGGCAGGATCTACACTACTGCTTTAAAGCACTTTATAACAGTTTTGACAACTGTTGGGGCCCAGGACACACTCCATATACTGTTGTCAAACTGTTTTCAAAGCGCTTCAAAGTGCTTTAAAGCAGTAGTGTAGATCCTCCCTGCTATGCTTTTGAGCCGCTGCATCAAAACAGTGTCTTTTCCTGCAAAGTGCTGCTGCAGGCAGCCACCTAGAATCATATTATGCTGAAGCCCTATAACAGGGAAAATCTGTGGTCCTCCAGATGATGCTGGACTACAACTCCCATCATCCCTAGTTAGCATACCACATGTGCATCCTGTGCATCCATATAGTCTCCACAACATCTGGAGGGCCACAGGCTCTCCAGCTCTGCCTGTGGAGTCCAAAAGATTCTCCATGTTATAAGAAGAGCTCTGCTGGATCAGACCAATGGACCCTCTAATTTAGGGTGACCATGCACCCAGTTTTCCCTGGATTTGTCTGGGATTTTGCTCTCTCCTGGGAGATTTGGGCGGACTTTTACTTTTTTCAAAAAATGTCTGAGGAAATCCCTAAGTCTCAGCTTTGCTTGAAATCTCATATCACAGCACATTTCCACAGTTTACTACATGGTGTCAGTGTGTGATTGGGGAAGAGATTCCCCCTCCATTCTTGACATGACCTTGCGCCTCTTGGCAAGCAGGTAACAGAGGACTGATGTCCCCATGGACTGTGCATGCTCGAGAGCCCAGTGTAAGAATCACATATCTCCTGGATTACCTCTGTGGGTTAAGGGATTGAGTTTCCTCCTACTTGATTGGTCAAAACAGTACTAGAGCTGCAGTGAGTTTGGTATGGCCAGGTCAAGCAAACAGAACCATGAGAAAGCCCTGTTTCAGCTGCAGGTCTGGTGCAGAAGGGGAAGGGTTGGGAGATTTATTTATTTCATTTATATCCCACCTTTTTTTCCTCCAAGGAACCAAAGGCAGCATACATAATCCTCCTCCTCTTCATTTTATCCTTACCGCAACAACCCTGTGAGGTGGGTTGGGCTGAGAGTCTGTGATTGGCCCAAAGTCACCCAGTGGGTTTCCATGGGTTCATGGGGACTAGAACCCAGAACTCCCAACTCCCAGTCCAACACTTCAGCCATTACACCACACTGGCTCTGCCACAGCACTTGCCTGTCCTCTGGAGGTTGCCTGAGCTTGCTATAGGAACATATCCGTTCCCAGTTCGCTCCTGGAAAAGCCACTGAGGGTCTGTAGCTTAGTGGTAGAACACCTGCTTTGCAAGCAAAAGGTCCCAGGTTCAATCCCCGGCATCTATAAGTAAGGCTGGGAAAGAATCCTGCCTGAAAGCCTGGGGAGCCATTGTTGCCAGTCAATGTTGATGATATTGGACTAAATGCAACAAGTATGTGACTCAGGGCCTTGCTAGACCTGCCGGATAATCCGGCTGGGAGTTGGGGCGACGGCGCGCTGCAACTCACGCGCGCCATCGCCCTTTCCCACATGTAAGATGCGACGGGGCAAGGGGAAGCCCCGCCGCGTCCGCCATTTTCTTTAGATCTTAAAAAGCCATGTGCGCAGGAGCGCACCACCAGAGCAGGTAAGTGATTTTTTTTAAAAAAAATAAAGCCCCCCGCTGCCCCTGATCCCCCCACAATTCCTGATGCCCCCCTGCCTGCTCGCTCGCCCGTCCTCCCCCCATGCCCGATGCCTTGTCCCCTGTCCTTTTCCCCCCGTCCGCCATGCCCAATGCCCGCTCTTCTCCCCCCGCCCCGATGCCCGATGCCCGCTCTTCTCCCTCCGCCCCCGCCCTGATGCCCGATGCCTGCTCTTCTTCCCCCATCCCCCGTCCGCCATGCCTGATGCCTGCTCTTCTCCCCCGCCCCCGTCCCTGATGCCCGATGCCCGCTCTTCTCCCCCTGCCCCGTCCCCAATGCCCGATGCCCACTCTTCTCCCCCCGCCTCCGTCCGCCATGCCCGCGCCCATGCCCGTCCTTCTTCCCTTGCCCCATCCCCTGTACGCCTGTCCTCCCCCCTCTCTCCTGCCGGGTCCGACCTTCCCTCCGGCCCCTATCTCCCCCCCCCCCCCGTGATCCCCCCCTGGCCTGATGGGCACAGCGCTCGTATGAGCACTGTGCCCAGTCTGTGGCTTCTCCTGGCTACTCGTGAGTAAGCGGCAGCCGAAAAAAGCCACGGACCTTGCTAGACCTTCCGCTTATGCTGGGTTAAGGGAGGCTTTAGCCCGGCCTGACCCTGGAATCCCCTGTGCGTCATCTGGATGCACAGGAGGGAGACCAGGCCTCACACTGGGTGATTGCCTGGTCTAGCAACAGCCACAGTATCAAGCAGTTCCCCTTGTTCCCATTCCCCTTGCTTACTGCAAACTGTTATAAAAGCCAATGGCCACATTTCTTGAGGCTCTGGAGCATGCCCCAAAACAGCAGAGCCAGAGATGGCAGCCATGTTAGGGGCAGCCAGCAACACTTTTGGGTCTGCCAAGGCAGGAAACAGAAGAGCAATCAAGCTTCTAGGCAAAGAAATTTAAAGTGGCCTCCATGTGCCAGCCATCACTTGGATAGTGGTTCTCTCAGCTAGACAGGGAGAAATCCCAAGGCGATCCCTGGGATCTACCCTGTGCATCCACATGATGCACAGGAGATCCCGGGATTAGGGAGGGATGATCTTTCCCTTGCCCTGGGATCTTGCCCTACACTTTAGGCCCGGTTTTTCCACAGTCTTGGGCTGAGCCCAAGACCACAGAATGTGTGGCTGGGCACCGCGGTTTGTCCCTGCTCCTCATGGTTCCTCGCGAGGAGCCAGGACCCGTGCACGGGAGTGGGGTGGGGGGAGTGGGTTTTTTTTTTTTTTTAAAAAAAGGACTTACCTTTTGCACACGAGCACTCATGCGCTCCTATCACTTTAAAAAACACACCACAAAATGGTGGGCATGATGCCTCTCCTGAGGCCGTTGTGCACTGCGTGTGAACAGAGGGGGAAATCTCGTGATAAAAATATCACGGGATCTTCACCCCTCCGTCACACTAGACTGCTAGGTCTAGCTGAGGCCTCAGTCTTTGGCAATGTTTTCTAATTTATTTATTTATTTATTTATTACACTTATATACCGCTCCCATAGCCAGGGCTCTCTGGGCGATTTACAGAAATTCTAAAATTGAGATAAAAACATGTATACAAAATTTAAAACTCTAAAACACAGAACATACACACATAAAGAATTAAAAACCGTTAAAAACTAAACATGTGGGTGATTAAGATGTGCCGCCATATGCCTAGGCAAAGAGGGAAGTCTTAACCTGGCGCCAGAAAGGTAGCAGCGTTGGTGCCAGGCGAGCCTCGTCAGGGAGATCATTCCACAGTCTGGGGGCCACCACCAAAAAGGCCCTATCCCTCGTTGCCACACTCCAAGCCTCTCTCGGAGTAGGCACCCAGAGGAGGACCTTAGATGTTGAACATCGTGACCGGGTATATTCACGTCAGGAGAGGCATTCCGTCAGGTATTGTGGTCCCAAGCCGTGTAAGGCTTTATAGGTCAAAACCAGCACCTTGAATTGGGCTTGGAAACATACAGGCAGCCAGTGCAAGCAGACCAGAGCAGGTGTTATATGGTCAAACCTTCTGGTTCCCGAAATCAATCTGGCCGCTGCATTTTGCACGAGCTGCAGCTTCCGAACCATCTTCAAAGGCAGCCCTACGTAGAGCGCATTGCAGTAATCTAACTTGGAGGTTACCAGAGCATGGAGATCTGAAGCCAGGTTATCCCTGTCTAGATAGGGGCGTAGCTGGGCCACCAACCGGAATTTGTAGAAGGCACTCCGTGCCACTGAGGTCACCTGAGCCTCAAGTGACAATGATGGATCTAAAAGAACCCCCAAGCTACAAACCTGCTCCTTCAGGGTGAGTGCAATCCCATCCAGAACCGGTAGAACACCCACCATCCTGTCAGCGGTATCACTTACTAACAGCATCTCAGTCTTGTCTGGATTGAGTCTCAGTTTATTAGCCCTCATCCAGTCCATTGTCGCAGCCAGGCACCAGTTCAACACATCCACAGCCTCTCCTGCTGAAGATGAAAAGGAGAAATAGAGCTGCGTGTCGTCAGCATACTGGTGACAGCACACTCCAAAGCTCCGGATGACCGCACCCAGCAGCTTCATGTAAATGTTAAACAACATGGGGGACAAAACCGACCCCTGTGGGACCCCATACTTGAGAGTCCACGGGGCTGAGTAATGTTCCCCAAGCACCATTTTCTGTATCCGACCCGCCAAATAAGAGCGGAACCACTGCAGAGCACTCCTAGCTCAACGAGTCGTCCCAGAAGGATACCATGGTCAGTGGTATCAAAAGCCGCTGAGAGGTCAAGGAGAATCAACAGAGTTACACTCCCTCTCCTGTCTTTCTCCCGACATAGGTCATCATACAGGGCAACCAAGGCTGTTTCCGTGCCAAAACCGGGCCTGAAGCCCGACTGAAATGGATCCAGATAATCAGTCTCATCCAAGAGTGTCTGGAGCTGGCCCACAACCACTCGCTCAAAGACCTTGCCCAGGAATGGAACATTTGCTACCGGCCTGTAGTTACTAAGATTTTCCAGGTCCAAGGAAGTTTTCTTCAGGAGTGGTCTCACTACCGCCTCTTTCAGATGGTCTGGGACCACTCCCTCTCGTAGAGAGGCATTAATCACCTCCTTGGCCCAGCCGGCTGTTCCATCCCTGCTAGCTTTTATTAGCCAAGAGAAGCAAGGATCCAGTACAGAGGTAGTCGCGCGGACCTGTCCAAGCACCTTTTCCACATCCTCGAGCTGTACCAACTGAAACTCATCCAAGATTACAGGACAAGCCTGCGCTCTGGACACCTCACTAGATTCAAATGCTATAACACTGGAGTCTAAGTCCCGACGGATGTCAGACATTTTGTCCTGGAAGTGCCTGGCAAATTCATTACAGCGGTCCTCAGAGAGTTCTACAATGTCCTTGGGGCCAGCATCTAATAGCCCCCGAACAACTCTGAAAAGTTCTGCTGGGCGGCAGATTGATGATGTAATAGTGGCTGCAAAATATTGTGGGTTTTTTGCTGCCCTTGCTGCCTTTGAATATGCTGTATTATATGCACTTACCAGGAGTTGATTACATCCATTCGGAGCTCGCCTCCATCTGTCCTCTAGCCGTCTCCGATTGAATCTGGCTTCCCATTGTTCTTCTGAGGAACGTGGAAGCACACATGAGGGGTGCGTTAGTCTGTGCCAGCTAGCCCTGCTCCCTGCTGACGACACAGTGCACCGGCTACGCACGTCAGTGGCCAAACTTTCAGCAGCCATGTGAAGAGACTTACACATGTTGGGCTCATCCATGAGAAAAGGAAACCTCATTGGGGAGGCAATATGGCCAACATGTAAGCCATTGTCAGGGCACAACCCTACAACCATTTGTGTGAAAATCCCTTGCATGGCAAAAACCTGTTGGGTGCAGGATAATAACTGTCACCAGTGCAGTGTATTTAGATACAGAGAATGAACTGTACATTGTCTCTTTTTGGACTAAAGTTAACATTGCTGTGGTGAGCCTGTATTTTGAGCCCTACTGTGGAGCTGTATAAAACCGTGTTAACGAACCAGTTAAGTCGCCAACATCTACGCAGACCCTGTATCAGTAGCACTCCACCACACTGTCCTCCCTGAATCCCATAGACCTTTGAGCCATTGCTTTTGCTGTACAGTCTCTCTCTTTTTAATTGATAATAAATAATACAATATATTACAGAAACCCAAATAATGGCAAAGACCCCCAAATGAATTGCATTCTTCTTCAGCAGAAAATAAACACAGTGAGACATCAGCCAGGGCAGAAATAGCAGTCCAACCCGTACCCTGCTCAAGTGATAAAGCTTTGGAATGGGCCAGCATTCTCTCTGGATATCAATCTGTTATGGAAATCAACTTCTTCTTCCTCTCCTGTCTCAGGTTTGCCTGATGTCCACTGGAGATATGGCCTTTGGTTCAGCCCCTACTCACACCCTGTTTAGTCACTGAGGCAGAACCTAAGGGCCTTCCTAGACAAGGCCTTAGCGCGCCTTCAGACCCGGTTTCCCTCCTGTGCGTCCACATGACGCACAGGGGAATCCGGCGACAGGCCACGCTGAGGCCTGGTCTAACGCACCATAAGCAAATTCGCTTATGGCGCGCCTTTTCCCCAGCTCCGGCCTCAGGCTTTGGCTGGGGGAAGTGTAGTGACTTCCGAGGCTTTTTGCGGCTACTCGCGAGTAAGCGAGTAGCCGCGAAAAGCCGCGGACCTGGCACAGCGCTTATACGAGCGCTGTACCCATCGGCCTGGGGGGGGGAAGATAGGGGAGGGGGAAGGATGGCAGGGTGGGTGGCAAGGGGGGGCGGGTGAGATCACGCCGCGTGCCGCAGCCGCCCAAGCAAGCAGGCGAGCGGCGCTTGCCCGGGCAATGCCTGGCATGGGGCGGCATTGCCCGGGCAAGCGCCGCTCGCCTGCTTGCTTGGGCGGCTGCGGCACGCGGCGTGATCTCACCCGCCCCCCCTTGCCACCCACCCTGCCATCCTTCTCCCCCCCGGGTAAAACACACACACAAAAAAAGGACTTACCAGTCCGCCGTCTTCGGGCCGCACCCGGCCCCTTTAAAAACAAAAAAAATGGCGGACGCTGCAGGGATCCGACTTCCCTGCGCGTCCGACGTCTGGAACCCTGGGCGAGGTGCGCTAACGTTAGCGCGCCTCGGCCCCGCCTCCCTGCCGGGATAACCCAGCAGGTCTAGCAAAGCCCTAAGACTTCTTTCTCTATGGCCTTAGCTAGACCTACCGGTTAGCCCGTGACGGAGAAGGGAAGATCCCGTGATGTGTTTATCGCGAGATCCCTCCTCTGTTTACATGCGATGTGACCTCAGAAGGAGAGGCGTTGTGCCCACCATTTTTTTTACTTAAAGGGGCAGCAGTGCACGAACGCTCCTGCGCAAACGGTAAGTCTTTTTTAATTTAAATTACTTTCCCCATTCCCCCCACCCTACCCCCAATGGGCCCAGAGCCCCATGTGCGGCTCCCAGCTCTTCGTGAGGAATCACGCAGAGCCGGGTCAACCTGTGGCACCTGGCCACACTTTCCACGGTCTCGGGCTCAGCTCGGGACTGTGGAAAAACTGGTGCCAAAGTAGAGGGCGAGATCCTGAGGCAAGGGAGGGATCATCCCTCTCTGATCCCGGGATGCCCTGTGCACCATGTGGACGCACAGGGATGATCCCGGGGATCACTCTGGGATTTCACCCCATCTAGCTATGGCTTCTGTCTGTAGGATTGCCGACCAACCAAGGGGGAAAACACACCACTGCCTGGTTGCTTGAGAAGGAGGGTTGTTGTTGTTGTTGTTTTGTGTGTTTGTTTGCTTGCTTCTGGGCATGTGGCCAAGTTATTTTGTTCAACAGCCAAAATTGAAAGTTGGGTTCATTTAGTGCACATGCCACATTGAGAATGTAACTCCCACACATACACTTGCCTCAAAGAGTTGAGCTGACTGCTCCATTGCACATGGTACTTCATGAGTTAGCAGTGAGGATGTATGTGCATCCTCCATAAGGGAGCCACATGTCCTACTTTACAGTGGAGCGTCCTTTAGTCAAAGTGCTGCCCGGTCCAAATCCATACTTGCTTCCTTTCCATTTCCTTTCCAAATATGCTGCTCTAAAAGAGCCAGTGATGAGCCTAAAAACAACAGGACTTGGCCATGTGCGGAACCTCATATGAATTCTCATAGCCCTTAACACAAAGCTACAATCAAATGTCTTCCTCCTCTTCCAGAATCCCATCTATAACCCCGTCTTGAGTTCTTGTTAATATTTACGCTGTATTGTGGATTGATGACATATAAAACATTTAAAAATGCTAGTGGCAAACATGGTTTGTTTTCATATGAAATGGGACCAAGCTTTGGAAATTCAAGCTCATCCCACCTTGCCCCCAATACCTGGAAGCCCCATCAGGAAGTCAAACGTAAATAGCTAAACAAACGGCTGAAAACCCTGCCCAGTTGCAAATGCCCACATCCCAGGCACAGCTCTAGAAGACTTCCAAGCCTTTGCAGGTCCCCAAGAAATTAAGACACTATTCTTGGTGTCTGGTGTTGCTGTTTGAAGGCATCATTCCCAAAATGGAGAGTGTTGGAACGGCCCATTCTTCTGCCACGTTTTCCCCTATGCACTCCCAAACACAGGTGGCCACATGTTCAAGACAATTATTTGCACAAATAATGTCTCCCCCATTCCCATGTAAAACTCTTCCACATTTGTGGAAACTACATGTTCTTTGGATTGCAAGGTATACAGTCAATGTTCATTGGGCATCAGGGCTGTGAAGTTCAACTCTTGTTTCTCATCCAGAGCAGTTCCATTCATGGGGAGGACATTTCCATGCTTTTTTCTTTCTCTTCCCATTCTTCTTCTGACTCGTAGGTACCTTTCACAATCGCTACCCGCTCGGACATATTCATCGAATGGGGTACGAGAAAGTAGTTGTAAAGCAGAGAGGCCAGGATCCCTCCAGCGATGGGTCCTACCCAGAAGACCTGAAAAACCAGTGGAAGGGATGAGAACCTTTCAGATACTTTCAGACTCCCCCTGATACCGGCTTGGCTAGTGAAGACTATTGACACATTTTGTGGGCTATCTCTAACGACACTAATTAACACTTCATTGGTTATGGCAGCCTAAATAAATAAATAAATAAATAAATAAATAAATAAATAAAGGCTTAGGATCCAGTGTACTCTTTCTTTCTATGGCAAATTGTATGCATCAGGCCACCTTCCTTTGCATTTGCTCTTGAGCACATTAGTTTTTATTGTGCTCCCAACATCCTGTTAAGCAGCAATGCTGTTTCTTTCCAGGAATGACTGCGGCCATAGCTAGATGGGGCGAAATCCTGGGGCGATCCACATGATCCACAGGGGATCCTGGGATCAAGGAGGGATGATCCTGGGATCAAGGAGGGATCTTACCCTACACTTTAGGCCTGGTTTTTCAGCGGTCTCGGGCTCAGCCCGAAACCACGGAACGTGTTGCTGGGCATCGTGGTTTGTCCCAGCTGCTCGCATGGGGCACAGAGCTCCTCAGGAGCACTGTGACCATCGGAGGTGGGGTGGGGGGAGTGGGGAAAATAATTATTTTTTAAAAAAACACCTGCCTTTTGTGCATGAGCTCTCATGAGCTGCTGCCTCTTTAAAAATAATTTTTAAATGGCTGGTGTGATGCCTCTCCCTCTGAGGTCATTGCTCACCATGTGTGAACAGAAGGGGGATCTCGCGATAAAAACATTGCAAGATCTTCACCCCTCTGTTGTGCAATAACAGGTAGGTCTAGCTTAGGCCTGTGTTCCTGTATATGCCTGGCATTTGTTCATTAGTAATTTGTCAACGATGTTTGGGGGGCATCTTTGGACTTCAACTGACAATTGAAGTGGAAGGATGTTGCCACCCTGTTTGTCCTAGGAAGGTAATATAGGAAGGTGTGAATCCACCCACATTGCGGAAATATTCTGTCACCAATAATGGGAGTTATGGCAGGGCAACCCCTTTCCCACAATGCATAAGGCCAAGAGAAAACCAATTTCTTCCTGTTTAAGTCCTAGCACAGGAATGGGCAAAGGCTGTACCAGGCCCTTCTTTATGGTCTGAGTTTAAGCAAAGGACAATGGTTCCTACTTAGGCACAACTTCTGAGAAATTTTAGAGGAAGTAAAATGGGTTTTGCTAAAAACAAGCAAAACGCATCAAGTGCATAGTCTACACACTCCTCCATGACTTGACACAAGGGAAAATTCATGGCAAATTTGGAAGTTCCTAGTCGGACCCAAAAGGCAGAGAATTTTCAAGGGAATTAAATCAGTTTCAATAATACTGGTGAAATTTTCAGGAGGATTACAACTGCCCAAGATCTCCCAATTTCCCATGTTAGGGACCACAAACTGAGTTGTGATAGGAGTGTCTGGAATGGTGGCCAACTTCTAGGTCCCATCATCATCACTGCGTATTTTGTTGAAATTTACTGGCCTACCACTGTCCCAAAGCATAAAAGACTAATGCTGTGTGTTCTTTGCTGCATTGGACATTGTGCAGCAGTTAAGGATAGGTTCACATGACTTCTGCTACTGTCAACTATCCCAGGTTGAAAAGTCTGATTCTCTTACCCAATGTGCAGAGGTGAATCTTTTCATGACAACAGCAGGCCCAAAGGACCTGGCAGGATTCATAGAGCAGCCAGTAAAATAGATCTGTGGAGGTAGGAAACCATGTGGGTTAGGCATCTAAACATTTCCTGCAATTTCAATGTGGTTTCGGTCTGTGTCAGGCCATGGCTAGACCAGGCCTATATCACGAGATCGTCCTTGTGCATCCAAATGACACAGGGGATCCCGGGAGCAGGCAGGGATGACCCCTCCATTTGCCTGGGATAATCCTTAGGCCACAGTCAATTGACCATTTCCCACTCCTTCCAGCCAGCGTAACATCAGCTATACATTCTCCTTCATCTAGCATTCCTGTGCCAGGTTGGTGGCGTTGTCTGGCAAAACATAATTGGAAGTCCCCACAGGCAGGGCCCTTCCAGCTTCCTGCAGCTGATCACTGCTAAACAAAGGTTAGGGTGCTTCCTGGCCGCTGCTTCTTCCAGCAACCGTAGCAGTGGTCAGGGAAAGGCAGGAAATACAAGCCGTGGAACAGATACTATTAAGAACAGTGATTTCTGCACTAGCATCTATGATAGGGTGACCAACTGTCAGGATTTCCCCGGATTTGTCCTGGTTTTTGTTCTTTCCATGGTGTCAGGGGGGATTTTCTATAATTTTCAATAATGTCCTGGAATGACACACCTTCCCCTTCAAGGCTGCCATTAGCATGGCAGGAGGGAATGACATGCTTTCTTGAGACACATCATTCCCCCACCCCGAGCTCCAATTGAGGTCTTAAAGGGGAAAGTGGGTCATTCGTGGACATTATAGAAAAGGCCCCCATTGGAGTGGATGGTGGTGGTGCAGAATGAAATCCTTTCCCCTCCTCCACTCCAATCGGGTTCTTTAAGGTGGCGGGGGAATAGCGTACTTTCTGCAGGACTCAGAAAGCTGCTTCCCCCCCACACACACTAGGTGTCCTCTTTTTTGGTTTCCCAAATATAGTCACCCTAATCTATGACTGTGTTGCTGTGTCACCCACGCTCATGTGGAGGCATGGGATTCAGCACAGCCTCAATAGGGATTGGGGAGGGGGTTCAGGACTTTTGAATCTTACTGATTATTTATTTATTTATTTATTTATTTATTTATTACATTTTTATACCGCCCAATAGCCGAAGCTCTCTGGGCGGTTCACAAAAATTAAAACCACAGTAAAACAACCAACAGGTTAAAACACAATTATGAAATACAATATAAAAAGCACAACCAGGATAAAACCACACAGCAAAGTTGATATAAGATTAAAATACAGAGTTAAAACAGTAAAATTTAAATTTAAGTTAAAATTAAGTGTTAAAATACTGAGTGAATAAAAAGGTCTTCAGCTGGCGACGAAAGCAGTACAGTGTAGGCGCCAGGCGGACCTCTCTGGGGAGCTCGTTCCACAACCGGGGTGCCACAGCGGAGAAAGCCCTCCTCCTAGTAGCCACCTGCCTCACTTCCTTTGGCAGGGGCTCACGGAGAAGGGCCCCTGTAGATGATCTTAAGGTCCGGGTAGGTACATATGGGAGGAGGCGTTCCTTCAGATAACCTGGCCCCAAACCGTTTAGGGCTTTAAATGTCAATACCAGCACTTTGAATTGGGCCCGGACCTGGACTGGCAGCCAATGAAGTTGTAAAAGGACTGGCGTAATGTGATCTCGCCGGCCAGTCCCTGTTAATAACCTTGCTGCCCTGTTTTGCACCAGTTGAAGTTTCCGGACCGTTTTCAAAGGCAGCCCCACGTATAACGCATTGCAGTAATCCAAACGAGAGGTTATCAGAGCATGGATAACTGTAGCTAAGCTATCTCATTATACAAGTTACAAAAGCCTCCATCATCCAGAAGGGACTTTACATTAGAGTTGTTATTTTTATTGTCCTTATTCCCCCCCCACCCCACTTAAAAGGAACTGGTTGGTGAGTAGCAGGTGATGAGAAAGACTCTTAGGAACATAGGAAGGTGCTTCTTCACTGTTTTTAATCTTTCTAAACTGCCCAGAGAGCTTAGGCTATTGGGCGGTATATTAATAATAATAATAATAATAATAATAATAATAATAATAATAATGGGTCAGATAACAACAAAAGTTATACAAGATCACACAGTAGCCGGTTTATTATGTGACAAGTTAGCCAACATTTCGGGGCCAGATCCTTGGTCCGTCTAGCCCAGTATTGTCAACACTGACTGGCAACACTGACTTCAGTGTTTCAGGGAGGAGTGAGTCTTACTAACTGTACTTGGAGTAGGGTGACCATATGAAAAGGAGGACAGGGCTCTTCTATCTTTAATAGTTGTATTGAAAAGGGAATTTCAGCAGGTGTCATTTGTCTGCGTGCAGCACCTGGTGAAATTCCCTCTTCATCCCAACAGTTAAAACTGCAGGAGCCCTGCCCTCTTGTATCGGGTCACTCTAGTATAGCTCCTGTAGCTTTAACAATTGGGATAAAGAGGGAATTTCACCAGGTGCTGTGTGCATATAAATGACACCTGCTGTAATTCCCTTTTCAATACCACAAAGATACAAGAGCCCTGTCCTCCCTTTCATATGTTCACCCTAACTTGGGGAGATGATGGGGACAGAACATGCAACATTCCACATTCAAAGCATGTGCTGCCCCACTGAACTACAACCTTTTTTTTTCTGCCTGAGATCCTGTAGAGTTGCTGTCAGTCATAGTAGACAACACTGGACTAGAAACACAAAGTTTGAAAGCCGGTGTGGTGTAGTGGTTAGAATGTCGGACTGGGACCCAGGTTCTAGTCCCCACTCGTCCATGAAGCTCATTGGGTGACTTTGGATCAGTCACTGACTCTAAGCCTAACCTACCTCACAGGGTTGTTGTGAGGATAAAATGGAGAGAAGGGTGATTATTTAAGCCACCTTGGACTCCTTGGAAGAAAAAAGAAGGTAGGATATAATGTAATAATACATTCTGACCTGTTGCTATAAGGCAGCTGAGGGCTGCCATGAGCTGCACATGTTATAAGCATTTCTCCATCTCCCCCTTCTTCCATTTTTTTTGCACAAAAGCTGAAAGCCCACGCAGAAACACTCACCCCCACCAGGTGACCCAAGGTGACGGACAGTCCAATGGACAGAGATGGAGAGCCCACATTGTCGTTTCGACGGCTGTCGGTAGAGGCGAAAACGCACAGGACGAGCTCGAAGGTGAGGATCATCTCTACCACCACTGCCTGGCCTGCGGTCGTGTTGTTGCTGAGCTGTCAGGATTGAAGAGGCAGAGACTTAGGGCTTCAAGGGGAAATCGTGTTTTCTTACCGGGGCTTTGCTTCCCGCTTCTCTTGTGCAATCGTAATGGGGCTACATTACACAGCTGGAGAGGGGCGACCACATGGTCTGTAATGGAAAACTTCCCCTCCTCTCACTGCTCATAACCCTGAATGGGACAGCGCCCTCTGTTGGGTGATTTGTAGCACCATTTCCCCTGTACACAGTGGGAAATCCTAAGATATTTCAGCAGAATTGAGATATCCCTTCTTCTTTAAAAAACCACGGAATTACCGAGGGAAGGCAGAGGAGACAAGCAAGAGGTTTCTAACGTGGCCAGAAGGACCTGTGAACATCTGCGAGTGGCCAGTCACGAGAGTGCGCCTTATTTCACTCGTGGGAAGAAGCCCCTTAAGCTACAATCCTATGCATTTGTTATAAGGTGGCCAAAAGGAGGACAGGGCTCCTGTGTCTTTAACAGTTGTATTGAAAAGGGAATTTCAGCAGGTGTCATTTGTATATATGGGGAACCTGGTGAAATTTCCTCTCCATCACAGCAGTTAAAGCTGCAGGAGCTATACTAGAGTGACCAGATTTAAAAGAGGGCAGGGCACCTGCAGCTTTAACTGTTGTGATGAAGAGGAAATTTCCCCAGGTTCCCCATATATACAAATGACACCTGCTGAAATTCCCTTTTCAATACAACTGTTAAAGATACAGGAGCCCTGTCCTCCTTTGCATAGGGTCACCCTATTTGTTATGTAGAAGAAACTGCTTCAGAAAAATCCAAGGAAACCACTTCCGACTGAATAAAGCTGCTTAAGGGTGGACCCTAATTAAAAAGCGCTTTCTGAGAAGGCCTTTGCGGATGCCACTGGATTCCAATCCGCTTAGCCAGTGACCTGCATGTTGTGCCATCCTTGAGCATTTCCACACTTGCTGGGGGTGTGGTGCTTCATGCTAAATTAACAGTTCAATTCACTGAGCCTTAACGGAACGAACTTGGAATTTATCCCCACCCCTTCCCCAAAGGGCCAAAAAAGCAGCCTTCAAAAGTGAGTAATGAAAGGAAGAAAGAAAGAAAAATCAACAACCCCAAGTCATTTTTAAAAGGAGGAATCCATCCCTGTTTCTCTTTTCGTATCCCTTTTATTTCCTGCATTCGTCTCCCTTTTGTTGCAGATGACACCTTTCTCACTAATTCAGCCCTGAGAGATTTTCCCCTTGGCTAACAGTGAATCGATTCCGAATTGCCTTTAAAGCGACTGGTGCCCGTTGAGGAACACTGAAGGTAGGGAATGTGCAACGATTTGGAGCAGATTCAAGAAGGATCCTTTTTATATATATTTTTAGGCAGCCAGAAACAAAGAGCCCTTGACCCTTAAATGGGTCTCATATTAAGTGAAAGAGTAGGTTAGATTGAATTACAAGGATTTGAGATCTCTTTGTTGTGTTGCAATGAGTTGTTGAGGACTCTGGGCAAGGACTTTGGATATTTTAGGCTGACCATATGAAAAGGAGGACAGGGCTCCTGTATCTTTAACAGTTGTGATGAAGAGGGAATTTCAGCAGGTGTCATTTGTATGCATCCAGCACCTGGTGAAATTCCCCTTTCGTTACAATATTTAAAGCTACAGGGGCCCTGCCCTCTTTTGTATCTAGTTAGTCTAGTATAGCTCCTGCAGCTTTAAATGTTGTGATGAAGAGGGAATTTCCCCAGGTGCTGTATGTATACAAATGACACTGGCTGAAATTCCCTCTTCATCACAACTGTTAAAGATACAGGAGCCCTGTCCTCCTTTTCATATGGTCACCCTAATTTTCACACACAATTGCTTTGGTCAAGTTTGTAATGCAAGTCTAAAGTATAAAAGCCCTATGTGTGGCAGAAGGCTCATCTGCATTACAAATGCCTCTCTTTAGCTTTCTCTTGTCCATGAAGGATAAGCAGACCTTAATGTAAGTCGTGCAGGAGCTGTTCAAGGGCAATTTTGATCTCGCAAGGGAACAGCCCCAGCCACTTTCACAGTTGCTACATCATCTCACATGCTAACTAAATGTTTCATGCTGCCCTAAGAATGGAGCTGGTCTGCTGAAAACATAGGAAATAGGGTGGGGCGGGGCGTAATCAATATCCTTAGCCGTTTCATAGCCTACATAGGCGTGCGTAACACATTTCATTAGGGTGTGCATCCAGGAATTGTTTTTTAATGGCAACATTTAATGAATACTCAATCATAAAGGACATTGTTTTTATTCATTTATTTATTAAATACTGATGCCCTACTTCACGTTTGGCTTGCCTGACCACGGGGGGGGGTCTATTGCAGGTGGGGGAGGGGAATGAGGAGATGCTCCTTAAGCCCCAGCATTGGTGTGGCTTTATGGTGACACTGGCCGGAGGAGGGGCTTACAAGGTGATATTAGTTTTCAGGTGCCCTTCTCCTGGCGTTTCGAAGCGTGGCTCCAGGCAGAGTTACCCCCGACAGAGCATTCTGGAGGGCGGCGAGAGGACTGTTCCCACTGCATCTGGATCCCCCTCTGGATCCCTACTAAATGGTCCCCTCAATTCGGCACTTACTTTTTGAGACATTAAGGTGTGCCTGGGCACACCTGGCACACCCCTTGTGCACGCCTATGCCTACAATCCAATTCCTCTCGGCAGCAAGTTCTCACGCTGTGCCCCATGCAACAGACACTTGGAACTTCCAGTTGCCTTTAATATTGACTCAAGCACTCTTCTAAATCAGCCTTCCCCAGCTTGGTGCCAATGGCCATGTTGGCTGTGGATGATGGGAGTTGTAGTCCAAGACATCTGGAGAGCACCAGGCTGGGGAAGGCTCATTGAAACTTTCATCTGTTCCCAGTATCATCCCCACCGTAGCTTAGCTAAGCTTCTGTCTCTTTCTGTCCAGATTTAATAAGATGCCTAAATCTTCCCAAATGGTTTTTCTCATTTGGCCACACAACCAGCACAGATTTTAGTGTACTGAATCCCCTTTGATCAATGGGCTGGATCATGAACTTTCACAGGGATCTAAGGAGACCCGTGTGCACAAATGGGAAGTACTGTGCATCTAAAGGGGCTGTGCATGTGTGCGGCTGCCTGTGTCAGCCTCATGCATCACACTGAATGCTGCTGTAGAGAGACTCCTGGTCTCTAAACATGACCTTTTGGGTGGCACGTGGGGGAACAGTGAGAAATCCCCCCCGCCTGAAATGTTACCTCTCAAAAGACCAATGGTGTGTGTGCAAAGCATAATGGCCCACACTCCTTTGAGTGCCTTTCCAAGAGAGCACAATGCAAAGTACAAAATTTCAGCATGGGACATATAAAACGATTCCAAATTATTTCCACCCCTCCACAAATAAGGCTATTCGTTCCCCTATAAGCCCATAGATTCCCTACGTTCCTCCAAACTCCTGATTCTTCTTCAGTTGGCAAAGCCGGGGTTAAAGCTTTTCTTGTTTTGTTTTTTTGAACTGACTCACTCAGCCCCTTAGGATACGATAATGCTTTGGAAGGAATACCGCCTTGTAAATTACTCTGCACAGTCAACCCGTCACGCCAGCAAACTGCCAGGTGTATCATCAAAGCATGCCTCTATCTTACTCTGCTATGCACTGCGCAGGTGGAATCTCTTGCACCACAAGAGGAACAGAGTAGCTGCCCGTTAGTTTCGGATCTTTCTGAGATGCAAGTTCCCCTCACGGTGGGGTGATGGGTGCTACCCCAAGACTTCCTCACACAAGGTGCCAAGCTGGTAATTAATCACACCCCCGTCAGTGAAAAGTACTTACCCCGTTGGCTGCCAAGTTGCCACGCACATTCGCGGGGGTCACTCCGTAAAGGACGCCTGCGCCGGCAATGCCCCCCACCAGCTGGGCCACGATGTAGAACAGCATCCGGAGGAAAGAGATCTGGTTCCCTACAAAGAAGGCGATGGACACGGCCGGGTTGATGTGGCCACCGCTGATGTGGCCGAATATCTGTACCATGGTGGCGATGGCCAAGCCGAAAGCCAGGGCGATCTGGAGGACGCTCGGCAAGGCGGAAGGCCACTTAAGGGCTGAACCCAAACCGAAGAAGACAAAAAGTGCGGTCCCTAAGAACTCAGAAAAGACAGCTCGGAGGAAAGCCGTGGTGCAAACTTCTTTCCTCATGGTTGGGCTGGAGCAGGTGGAACAGCACTGGTGGCATACAGGTTTTCTCCGCTGTGTAGGACGCTAAGGGACTGCAGCAAAATACAGGGCCATACCGAGATATATATATTCTACAGGTGTAGCAAGAAAGGATTGTACCAAGGTGTGGGTGGAGCCAAGAAGCTGGCCAGTCCTCTTTTTCTCCCCCTCCCCACCAGTTCCTGTGCAGTTTGGAAACTTTCCATCTTCAAACAGCGTCTCAACCTCCCCCTTTTGTAGTGTTCAGTTTGGGTGCTGCTTATTTTCTCCTTCTCTCCTCCAGACAATGGGGGCCCTATCAAATGGCCCTGCTGACATGAACGAACCACAACATTGCATAATGACACAGAGATTAGCACCTTGGCTGATTACCCTCCCGCTTCTCTTTCATACGTTCCTTCGGTTTATAATGCCCAGTGTTTCACTATTAAAAAACAAAAGAAAAGGAAATATTTCATGGCAGCCACGTATTATGCCTTTAATACGCTTTTTCTTTTCTTTTCTTCTTCCTGAGAAAGGGAAAGCAACCGGGCGATAATTGTGGACAGTTCTGTAGAACTGGATCCACCAGTACACCAACATTTATGAGTTCCTTTTGATTGCCGGGCTTGTTGCTTGTTTGCCCTGGAGGACCTGAAAAGCCAAACCTTTTGCCCTATGTGCTTCCCTATAAAAAAACACAAACCTGGGAGCTCAAAGGAGGGCTGTGAACAATGTATACAAATACATGCAGCAGCCTGCAGGGCTGCGAAATGCCCTGGCAGTGTAGGGCTTTAGCACCTGGCTCCTTTTGCTTTACAGCCTGTAAAAAAGCCGGAGAAATGCAGCACCTGGGACATCTGTGGGTTTCAAGCTCCGTGTCTCCAGTCGTTCCGAAGGCAGCAGCGTCCTTCAGCAAACAGTTGACTTATTTCAGCTGGATACCCTTGTTTTCTCCGTGCAGTACCTTCCGCTTGAGCTCCTCTTAGCATCTGCTGGACGTTTGCACAGACTTGCAGAACGCCCATCGCTAGGGAGAGGCTTTATGTTGCTGCCTTTGCTTTGGAGAAGCCAGGGGCGTCAGGAGAGAGATGCACTGATAGAGACCCTGAATGGATTTAGGAATCGGATAAGTTGGGCTTGAGGAAACCAAAAGGAGGAGCTAGATGTAAGGTAGAGGGTCCATGATCAGGATCTCTCCTATTGATCTATCCAAATTAGCAGACCTTTGTGGCAGATTTGAAAATTGGGGAAAGTGGCACTAGGAAAGGGGATGTAACTCTTTCCTTTGGTGCCATTTCCCTGATCTAAACTCCTCAAAAGCTGATACTGGAAAACATGCATATACCTGCATCTTTTCTCCTGTAGAGCTAATCATGGCTTCAGGAGAAGGCGAAGTACCCTCTCTTTCAGCACTACTTCCTCAATCTTCAAATTAGCTGTATAGAGCTGCTAATTTGTTTGTGTGTATTGGAGAGAGAGAGAGAGAGAGAGAGAGAGAGAGAGAGAGAGATCCTGATCCTGATCCTGATCACAGGCTTCCTGTGGCATGTCTTGTTTGACCCTGAGTATGCCCATGATTGTCTGCACCTTATTGCACTTGTGGCAATGAAATCTGTGGCACTGGTTGGGCTGTCTGGTGTGTTGGCAAGGTGGTGGCACAGAATGTTCCATTGTGTAGGGAAATAAACAGTTTGAAATTCACCTTCTGTGAGGGTAGGGAAATTGTCAGTTTGGCTGGGATTCAAACCCAACAGACGGGAAAGCTGTGGACTGAGACGAGGTCCTTGGACATAGGGAAGCTAAAAACCAGGAAGCACAGCAGCAAAGAGGGTGAAACAAAGTGCAGCGTGGACAATAGACTGAGAACCTGAAGGAAGGGTAGGTGGCGAAAGAGATTTGAAGAAAAGGGCAGAAAAGTCAGGAAATTGGGGCAAGAAGGCTCTGCCACTTGCACCTGTTATTGGGGTTGATATGACAATTTTTTAAAAAATAAAATAAAAGCTGTGATCATTGCATGCTGAATTGACTTGAACTAACCAACATTTCTTTGCCAAACTATATATCACTTAGGAAGCATATCTGTGGAATAACAACCCTTTGGGGATAGATAAAGAACTGAGGTTAAGCTGCAGTGACTTAGGCACGGCTAATACCATCGATCTAGTGGCTTAGCGAGGATTTGAGCTCATGACTCCCAGACCCAGGCAGGAGCTACACTACTGCTTTAAAGCGCTTTAAAGCACTTTATAACAGTTTTGACAACTGTTGGGGCCCAGGACACACTCCGTATACAGTTGTCAAAACTGTTATAAAGCGCTTTAAAGCAGTAGTGTAAATCCGGCCCCTATCCAATGAGCCACAATATGGGAATGGAATGGAAATGCCACAGGCGGATGAGGGCTGGAATGAGCAAGGGTTGTCTATCCCAGTATTTAAGTCTAGTTTCAATGCAAGGCAATAGCCACATTTAAATCTGCATTTGGAATGTCTTAAAAGGGAATGCGTGATCAATATCCATATCTCCTACTTACACAACATCCACAACTCTCAGTGTAGAACTGGCATCCTTGGATGTTGGAGAAATCTGCAACAGATTCAAATGAGTTTGGATTTCGATGAATCTCATCTGTTGATTCCGCATTGGACAAGCGATTTCCCATCTGTGTAGATTCCATGAACCTGCAGACCATTTTTAAAAATCTTTTTGGAGGGACTTGCGCACATTCACACTTGCGCCAATGCTCACTAGTAGAAATGCACTTGCACTAACCCTAATTTGCACTTGCACTAATGCGAATCAGCGCCAATGAGCACAAATGTAAATTAGTACAAGTGAAATAAATTGAACTAAAAGTAAAAAAATTCAATTCCATCAGTGAGTGGTTGATGGAACAGAAGGCACCTAAATGACCATGAAACATAGACAGAACTAAATCCATACTTCTGTAATTCTTAGTGGGGTTTCATATGAGTTAACAGAATTGCTGCTGGTGACCACACCAAAGGCAAGTGGCAGGTGAGTTGCTTTGAGACAGCTTGTGAGGAATACCGGCAGTGTGCCAGCAAATTCATGCATGCTTGGCACTCCACTCTAATCTTTCCTGAACCATAACGCTGAGCACAGAAAGGGCAAATAAACAGCCCTCTCACTGCACAATACAAGGGTTTGTGTGTCTGTGTGTGCACAGGAAAGGGTGTGTGTGCATTTACAGTACGGATAGAGTCAGTGTAATTCACTTGCTAGCACTTGACGATTGAGTTTGCCTCCTCTTTGTAGAGACTGGGTGCTTTCTTCATTCAAGCTGGCAGGAAATGTATATAAAATGGCTCTGTATCATTCTAAGGTGTGATGCCAGAGCACGTTTGGTGTAGTGGTTAGAACCTCTTTCAGCCCAAGGGCCAAATTCAATTTTGGAGGAACTCTCAGAATGGGGAAAAAAGAACTTGCAAAAGCCACGAGACAAACAAATGATCAGTGGTCAGAGGAAGGGGGCAAGCTGGGGAACCATGGGTGACTGGATTGGGTCCCTAAATTAGATGGATTTGGCAACCTGTGGTCCAAGTCCATTAATTTCTGACCTTGTAATGTGATTTATGGACCCCCAAAAAAGGTGTTTGACCACATGCACAAATCTGAAACCTGTGCATGAAAAAATGCACTTTTGAAAAATGTGCGCAAATACATTTTAATGGGAGAAGAATGCGTACATTTCAAAGATGTACACAACTGATGCACACATTTGGAAAAATATGTATGAAAATATGCACGGATTTTCATGCAAAAAAACAAAGCTTGCAATCTGATATAGACTCAAGATGGGACGAGCTTCCAGATGGACATTTGGAGAATTTTGGCGAGTTCATGTTTTGCTGATTGACACATGCCTAGTAAAATAAACACTTTTCCTGTTCGTAAAAAAAGGAGCCCATGTTCGGGAGCAGGAACGTGGTGAGATGAGCATTGAGGTGGAAAACGAAGAATCTTGACAAGGTCGAAGGTTGCAAATTTTAGAAATAATTACTATCATTTAAACAGAAAGCCAGTACATCTGACCATAGCAGGGAAGGCTGTGACCTGTGTGCCTTGCTCAGCCTGCTGTCCAGGTGTGAAGTGGGGACTGGCAACTTCAAGGCCCCTCCCTGCTCTCCCCTTCTTAGGGTTCTTTAACTTGAAACCAGATTTGGACCAGGCAACCCTTCAAATAGAATCCACTTCAAATAGAGGACTGTTGAGTGATGATGGCCTTTCCAATAGAATGCTGTCCTGTGTAATGTAGGACACATGGCCACTCTGATTACTACTTCTCTGTAAAAACTCAGAGTGGCTATTAATTCCTGGTAGGATTAGATAACCACAAAATTGCACTCCTTGGGTATTACTCTCGAACATTGGAAACCTTCAAGGGGGTTCTCTGAGCATTCAGCAGTCATGCTCTAATAACACAATGGCTGACCAGCCCACCTTTCTTTCTCTCTTCCTTTCCCAAAGGGGAAAAAGAATCTGGCCATAGATAGACAGGGCCATATCCTGGGGCAATCCCTGGGATTGTCCCTCTGCGTCCACATGATGCCCAGGGGATCCCAGGAGCAGGGAGGGATGATCCCTCCCTTGGCCCGGGATATGGCCCTGCACTTTAGGCCCGAGACCGCGGAACGTGTGGGTGGGCATAGCGGTTTGTCCCGGCTCCTCGTGGTTACTCGCGAGGAGTTGGGAACCGTGCACGGGGCGCAGAGCTCCTCAGGAGTTCTGCGCCCATCAGGGGTGGGGTGGGGGGAGTGGGGGAAATATATATATATATATATATATATATATATATATATATATATCTCTTACCTTTGAGCGCAAGAGCGCTCGTGCGCTTCTTCTGTTTCTTTAAAAAAACCAAAATGGCGGGCATGACATCCTGTTCGTCTGAGGCCGTCGCGCACCACGTCTAAACAGAGAGGGTGATCTTGCGATAAAAATATCACGAGATCCTCACCCCTCTGTCATGCTAGACCAGGTAGGTGTAGCTGAGGCCTTTTGAGGAGGTGGAAAAGGCAGCAAGCATTTTGTACCTCATATCTGGCAGGAAGACACTCCAAGCATCATTTCTTGCTTGATGGGCTCAGGGTGTATGAGATGTTTGTTCCTGTACGCAATCCTGAATGCAAACATGGAGTGTATTTCCTGGGAAGTTTTCACAGTTTCCTGAGCTTGCATTCAGGGTCACAAGCATGCATTGCCCCCCCCCCAACCCCACATTTTTATGCTTTAGCCTATGGGGGGAATTGTGCATTTGGGGTGCATGCTTGGGGTGTATGTTTGAAAATGTGCACTTTCCTGCATTTTCAAACAAGAAAAATAAACACTTTTCCTGTTAGGAAAAAAAGATGCCCATGTTCAGGAGCAAGAAGGAGGTGAGACGAGGATTGAGGTGGAAAATGAAAAACTTTGACAAGATCGAACATTGCTCATTCTCCCATCCCTGTCTCTGACACCTAATCTACACCAAGCAAGATATTGCACTATGAAAGCGGTATATAAAAGGCAGGAGCCGCACTACTGCTTTATAGTGGTATTGAAGTGCACTGATAACTGCTGGGGCCCATTGGCACATGCCATTTATTTATTTATTGCATTTCTATGCTGCGCAATAGCCGAAGCTCTCTAGGTGG
Source organism: Elgaria multicarinata webbii (assembly GCF_023053635.1). NCBI lineage: Eukaryota > Metazoa > Chordata > Lepidosauria > Squamata > Anguidae > Elgaria > Elgaria multicarinata. Next base: position 27,157,175 of record NC_086173.1, read on the forward strand.
TTCACAAAAATTAAGACCATTCAAAGTATAAATCAACAGTATAAAACCATAATATAAAATACAATATAAAAACACAACCAAGGTAAAATCAGCAGCAATGCAGAAATACAAATTTAAAATACAAATTTAAAACAGCGAAGTTAGAATTAATTTATAGACTGTTAAAATACTGGGAGAATAAAAAGGTCTTCACCTGGCGTCTGAAAGAATATAGTGTAGGTGCCAGGCGAATTTCCTTAGGGAGCTCATTCCACAGCTGGGGTGCCACAGCAGAGAAGGCCCTCCTCCTGGTAACCACCTGCATCACTTCCTTTGGCAGGGGCTCATGGAGAAGGACCCCTGAAGATGACCTTAGGGTCTGGGCAGGTACATATGGGAGGAGGTGTGCCTTCAGATAGCCTAGCCCCAAGCCATTTAGGGCTTTAAATGTTAATACCAGCACTTTGAATCTGGCCCGGACATGGACTGGCAGCCAATGAAGCTGGAAAAGGACTGGTGTGATGTGGTCTCGTCGGCCAGTCCCTGTTAGTAAACATGCTGCCCTGTTTGTACCAGTTGAAGTTTCCAGACCGTTTTCAAAGGCAGTCCGTTTCAGATTGTCAGAGCCTTATCCCCACAAGAACATTCATGCATATTTTTGTGAGCGTGTTTCCAAATAGGCATGCCAATTCTGTGCAGTTTTTCAAATGAACACATGTTTTTCCATGGATTAAGTACATTGGAATAGTATAGTTGGCTTACAGAAGAAGCTACAGAAGAACACAAACAAAACTAGTGTCTTGGCGAGATCCATCATACATACCAACGGATTTGGAGAGTGCGGATACAGAAGGCACTTCAGAGGAAGAAGGCTCTTTTAGATCACTCAGGAGTCGTACTATTCGCAATAGAAGAGATCATTTTTCCACCTTTCGCCCCCAACGCAGGGGACACAACAAAACTCAATGGTCAACTTATCAGATAGGGTTTTGTCCCATGATGAAAAACGAGTGCTAAACTATGGTTTAAGTTTCATTCTGATGCCTCAGTATAATGCTTTTAAAATTAGGGTTGATTTATTCCAGCTTACCCGACAAATTAAGTTGAAAGAAATGTTTGGAAGTAACACTATGACCACAGCCACAACTTTCTGGCCTCCATCTAGATTCATTCCTATATCACAAAATCCACACATACAAGTATTTGAGGAGCTGGTGTTAAGAGATATTGAACAAATTGCAAAATCTCCTCCCAAAAAGTGGCATAATTTTTCCAATAAGGATCAGGAAATTTTACAATGCATAGCGAAAGATCCTTCGATTATTATTAAAGAGGCTGATAAGGGAGGAGCTATTGTAATATTAAACAAATCAGACTATATGGCTGAGGTATATAAACAATTACAGGATATCTCTTGCTATAAACCCTTGAGAACGGATCCAACAAAACACATTGCACTCATTATTAGAACAGTCATCAATGAAGGCAGAATCGAGGGACTTATTGATGATCAAATGGCCAAATTCTTAATAAATGAGTTTCCTTGGGTACCGATGTTCTATATTTTACCCAAGATTCAAAAATAGAGTTTCCCTCCTCCTGGACGCCCCATAATCTCCAGAATGAATTCAATCCTTGAGCCTTTTGCTAAATATGTTGATTCTTTTTTGCGCCCCTTTGTGGCCACAATACCATCCTATATTAGTGACACCATGGATTTTATCAAACAAGTAGAGGGCATGATACTTACAACTCAATCGGTTTTAGTTACAATGGATATCAAATCATTATACACTAACATCCCTCATGATGAAGCATTTATGGCAATAGAAAGTTAACTAAATAAATGTAGTATTAAAGATCCACCTACACAATTTCTGATGCAACTGGTGGACATCATTTTGGACAAAAATTACTTTGGATTTTCTAATGATTTTTTTCTTCAAATTAGGGGAGTCACAATGGATAGCCCCCTTGCACCTAGTTTTGCAAATTTGTTCATGGCAACTTTGGAACTGGCATGCATCGGCAATCCACAGATTAATCCTTATTACCAACACATAGCTTTGTATAAACGATTCATAGATTATATCTTTCTAATATATATTCATCCTGAGTCCTTTCAAGACTTTACGTCTTGGCTCAATGAACGCCACCATCAAATTAAATTTACTGTACACAGTAATACCAAATCAGTATCGTTTCTGGATACTACAGTGTACCGGAAGAATAATCAACTATGTGTTAAGACTTTTAATAAACCAACGGATAGGAATTCTATTTTACACTACACTTCGTTCCATCCACCAAAACTACGAAGTAACTTGCCATTTGCCCAACTATTGAGATTTAAAAGGAACTCGACGCAGGCATCTGATTACATCAAGCAAAAGTGGAGGCTTCACGAGTCTTTAATTCAGAGGGGATATTCAATGTCAATAACTAAGGAAGCAGAGTGATCAGCAGATGCAACCCCAAGAAGCACTTTATTATCTGTGAAGCAAAAGCTGGCACAGAACAACATCACCTGTGCTTTTGAATATACATCAGCCGCACGAGCCATCAGTCACTCAATTCAGAGAAACTGGCACATTATCAGTCATATACCAGGCTGTACCAGACTGCCATAAATTGGACGGAAAAGAACTAAAAAGCTCAGTAATTATCTTATTAGGAATTACTCAGATCGCAGATTAATATCTCCGTGAGTCCCTGCCAAAGGAAGTGAGGCAGGTGGCTACTAGGAGGAGGGCTTTCTCCGCTGTGGCACCCCGGTTGTGGAATGAGCTCCCCAGAGAGGTCCGCCTGGCACCTACACTGTACTGCTTTCGTCGCCAGCTGAAGACCTTTTTATTCACTCAGTATTTTAACACTTAATTTTAACTTAAATTTAAATTTTACTGTTCTAACTCTGTATTTTAATCTTATATCAATTTTTCTGCGTGGTTTTATTCTGGTTGTGCTTTTTATACTGTATTTTGTATTTGTGCTTTTAACTTGTTGGTTGTTTTATTATGGTTTTAATTTTTGTGAACCGCTCAGAGAGCTTTGGCTATTGAGCGGTATAGAAATGTAATAAATAAATAAATAAATAAAATTTCAGGGCACTATAAGTGCAGTGGGTGCTTGGTGTGTCATCAGGCACAACAGACCAAGCGTTTTTATCATCCTACCACGGGATCTGTTTTCCAACTACGACATTTTTCAACATGTACTACAGAACAAGTGATTTATATTATAATTTGCCCATGCCAATTATTATATGTGGGAAAAACCACATGCAATATTCGCACCAGAATTATGGAACATCGGTTAAAAATAAAAAATAGGATTGAGGAAGCACCTCTAGTTTCACATTTCCTTCAATTTAATCATCGCTATGATGATTTTCAATTGTTGGTGATTGACCGGGTCTATGCAGTCCACCATGAGTGTCAGGATATTAATAGGTTACTTCTATGCAAGGAAGTTGAGTGGATCTATTGCCTACAAACAATACATCCATCAGGACTTAATAGTCAATTAGAGCTGTCAGCATTCCTCACCTAAAGTAATTAACTGGCTCTACTAACGGCAGTATAAAATAACTGATGTTGCCAATCGGCCCCCAGCTGTATCCAGTAGCATTGAGTTTTCAGCCAGAAAGATATCAGGTATGTTGAGAATGGAGCTAAGATTATGTACTAGAGATAATTACCTTGTTGTGGTGCTGGAGCTTGAGCACCTCAAGGAGGCCATGAGCTAAACCGTGAAGGGACACCCAAGATGGGAAGGTCATGGTAGAGAGGTCAGACTAAATACGATCCCTGGGGAAGGTAATGGCAACCCACCCCAGTATTCTTGCCATGAAAACTAAATGGATCAGTACAACCAGAGATATGTCGGTATACCATCGGAAATGCTACTGGGGAGGAACAGAGGATAAGTTCAACTAGCCCCAGACGTGATGACACAGCTAGCTCAAAGCCGAAAGGACGGCTAGCGGCCGACGGTGCTGGTGGTGGACGACGAATCCGATGTTCTAAAGATCAACACACCATAGGAACCTGGAATGTAAGATCTATGAGCCAGGGCAAATTGGACGTGGTTATTGGTGAGATGTCAAGATTACAGGACATCCTGGAGAAGATGCTGATGCTAGGGAAAGTGGAAGGCAAAAGGAAGAGGGGCCGACCAAGGGCAAGATGGATGGATGATATTCTGGAGGTGACAGACTTGACCTTGGGGGAGCTAAGGGTGGCAACGGCCAACAGAAAGCTCTGGCGTGGGCTGGTCCATGAAGTCACGAAGAGTTGGAAGCGAATGAATGAATAAACAACAAAACACTTCCTCAGCTACATTCTCAGGGCTGCAAAAGTAATGGCAGGGGTAGGCGGGCAATTTATCCACATTCTTAAGTGGTTTGGAAAAAATAAAAAAGCTTTTCAGAGGGTTACCAATCAGTGGCCTGTTGTTGTTGTTGTTGTTGTCATCGTTGTCATTGTTGTTGTTGGTGTCTCCTCCTCCTCTTTTTTGCCTGTCTTGTTTTTATTTTATTTTATTTAAACAGTTTAGAGATCCTGGCTTCTCCTGTATTAGATATTTGTTTGTTTGTTTGTTTTAAACAGCAAACACAGAAAAGCGAAGGAGGTGCCAGCTGAGATGGTCCTGGGACTTCAGCATTCTGAACTTTTATCTCAGATGCCTGAGGGCTCTGATGCCAAAGGCTAGGAAGGATATGCACAAAAGCAAGTTCCTCTGTTTCCACCACATCATACATCCCCCACTCTCTTTCTCTCTCACACACACACCTGGTTCATACTCCTGGTAATACTCCTGTGAATTCTTCCCCATCCACTGCTCCAAATTTATGACCTCTCTGGCCTGGTTTGGACGACACGGTAATCAACAAGGGAGGGGAGAGGCAACCATCCATTGTGTTGATTATTGTGTCATGGGACACACACACAATGGACACACAACTCACAGTGCATTATTTTGTTGATTTAAACAATGGGGAAAAACAATGGGCTGCTCCATTGCTTATCCGGGGACCCTTTGATTAACATGTTGTGTGGTGGGCTCCGTTGTGTAATCTCCCCCATCAAGTGCACTATTCCAGAAGATCATAGAGTTCTCTAGCAGGAGCAGCTGAAAGCACCCTGGTCGCTTCTGTACAGCTGGCAGAACTTTCAGTGCATGGTGGGATAGGGCTGGGAGGACTGAAGAAGGAGGGAGGGAGGAGTACCAGCAGCCTAGAAGGACGCTGGGACTCTCAGCCACACGATGTGGGGAGGGGCAATGTGTTGTGTGGGGAGTACCAGAAAAATAACAGCCAGCTGCATCTTCCCCCTGTTGCCTAATATGTCATCCGAACACGTCCTCCCTCCCTCTCCCCCTTCCCCCTCTCTCTTTCTCATACACAGCTGCTGAGTCTTTTTTAAAAAAAATATTGCCTGTAGAAGAGTGCTTCTGAGCATGGGCAGAGTGCCCTTCCAGTAGTTCCGCACAGCTTTGAGCCCCAGCACCTCTTACATTACATCATACTCCTTGGCATGCAGAACGCTACTTAGAAAAGTAAAGGAAAAGAAGCTCTCCTCCCCTCTAAAAAGAAAGCCTCCCCCCAACATGCATGTGTTCGCCCACACCATAGAGAGGGCGTCTTCTTTCACCTTGCAAGCATCCCCTACTCCCTCTGCAGCTGAAGTTGGGTTGTGGATGCAATTGCAGGTTGAGATATCTGTAAATAATAATAATAATAATAATAATAATAATAATAATAATAATAATAATAATTTCTTACCCGCCTCTTCGTCTGGATCGAGGTGGGGAATAACATTAGATACAAATACCGTAAAATACATAAAACTGATTAAAACACATAAAACTAATACATTTTTAAAATAACAGTCAAATATCTTAAAATTTGACTGGGTAGGCCTGCAGCTGATTCAGTCACAGAGTCGCTTTAAGGCAGGGTTGAGGAAAAGGTGGGAACTGTAGGATGTGTCAGAAGTGTGACTTATGGAAGCTTGTATGAGGAGGATGAAGCCCATCGTGCCCAGAATATCTGCTCCTTCTTAAAACTCTCCAGAAAGCACTCATCCTTGGGACAGGCTGCTAATAATAAAATAATATAATAACATAAAATAAAATAGTTGAACATTTTAGTTTTACCCCACCGCAGCCAAAATCCATCCACGGCAGAAACACACCTCTATATAGCACAGGTTGAGTGAGTTTTTCAGCTGCCTTCAAGTAATTCCAAAAGCTGTCAATGGCCAGGTGACAACGTTGAAAGGGGAACAAGTTGTTTGATTTGGCTTCTGTCCATGCAGGCAACAGACTGCTAATTTGGGGATGTTAAACAAATGGAAGAGATTTGATGGTAATTTTCTCGAGAGGTTGAGAAACTTTGCAAAACAAGAAAATATGTCAAATAAATAAGAAAGGAAGAAAGAAGGAAAGAAAATGTTTGGATCAGCCCTAGATGCAAGATTCCTGATCTTTTGTAAGAATTTTTCATGAATGTGTAAGCCAGAACTGGATCCAGAGCTAATGGTTTCAAAGGAAGCTGTTAATCCAGCAAAGGTCCAGAGGAGAAAGAAGACACCTCCCCTTCCTGATTCTTTGCTCATTAATTTCTTGCAGTTGGGTCTTTCCCCACTTCCTGAATAGACCCTTTCTCTTGAGTGGCTCTCTCCTCCCAAGTCACGCCCCTGGTAATCAACTCTTCTGGGAGCCAAATGGATGTTCCTGCAACCATTCTGAATTTTTTACCTTGTCTGTTGCCACCTATACTCTGGAGACCAGAGAGATGAGGGAGGGGAATCAGGGATTGAGGTAGGGCTCAGGATAGGCTCCATGGGTTTATTGGGAGTGGGCAGTGTGGCATCTCTGTGCTTGAGCTCTTAAGATGGCCTCGTCTCCTGTAGGTTCCTCCAGGCCTTCTATGGGAGTGGGATCTTCTGCAGTATCCCAACCCTTTTCCTCTGAAGAGGTGTCTCCAGGGTCTGGGGCAGATGGGATCCTGACAATGAAAGGCCTCATAATCCAGTGGATGCACCCTACTTGCTTCACACCATGTGACTGACCTTCCTCTTGCAAACTACCATTTCGTTACTATTGCTGTGGGATTGAGTAGTAGTTTCCAAACCTTCCAAACCTAGGGAGTGTTACACATATTTTCTGAGAATATTCTTAAAGATCTGCCAAAGAACTCCTGCACATTGTATTTAGGATGCACAAGTTCTAGGGACAGAGTGATGGTGCATGTGGGATGCTGGTGGTGGTCGCATCCCACAGGAACTTCTCACCTTGTAGGGAATGAGCCGCCCTACAACACACCCAACACAACTTGTGGCTTCCCGTTGCAGGGCAGGATCAAAAGTGCTGTGCCGTCAGCATTCTTTCAGGAAAGCATGTCCGTCATTCAGAACTGATCTTCTCCTTGAAGAGCACCATACGAGTTCCCAAGGAGCTCTAGATTTCCTTCCACACACTGAAATCCACCAGTTGAGAGCAGAAATCTGGACTCTCTTTGTTCTTAAACCACATTGAATTCTACAAGCCTTTTTAATGTCAGTTTTGTGTCTCAGGTTTTAACTGTTAAAAGCACTAGTTTCATTTCTACATGTTTCTTGGGAGCATCGCATTGCTGCCTGGCTGCATTAAACTGGCTTGGCTAGGTTTTTTGTGTGGACTGGCCAGATTTATTTATTTTTTTAGCCTAGTCTCAATATTAGACAGGGCGCAATTCCAAATATGTGCATCACACCCAGCATCAACACCAAGCTGCAGCACACCGACAGGGTCTACCACTGAGCTGATGCCTCCCCTGGGCTTCCTTTTAAGCAGCACTCCAATTTGATGTAGTAGTTAGAGTGTTGGACTAGGACTGAGAAGACCTGGACTCTAGTCCCCATTTGGCCATGAAGCTCAATGTGGGTGACTTTGGGCCGGTCACTGGCCTTAGCTAGACCTACCTGTTAGCCTGTGATGGAGGAGGGAAGATCTCACGTTGTGTTTAATGTGAGATCCCTCCTCTGTTTACACACAATACGTGGTGACCTCAGATGGAGAGGCATTGCGCCCGCCATTTTTTTATTAAAGGGCCAGCAGCGCACGAACACTTGTATGCATAAGGTAAGTGGTTTTTTTTAATTTAAATTACTTTCCCTGCTCCCCCACCCTATCCCCGATGGGCGCAGCTCCTGGCTCCTCGCAATGAATTGCAAGGAGCTGGGTCAATCCGTGGCACCTGGCCACATGTTCCATAGTCTCGGGCTCAGCCCAGGACTGTGGAAAAACCGGGGCCAAAGGGGAGAGCGAGATCCCGGGGAAAGGGAGCAATCACCCCTCCCTGATCCCGGGATCCCCTGAGCATCATGTAGATGCACAGGGACAATCCCGGGGATCACCCCGGGATAAAGCCCCATCTAGCTATGGCCACTGACTCTCAGCCTAACTGATCTTTCAGGGTTGTTCTGAGGACAAAGTGGAGATGAGGAGGATTATGTAAGGCACCTTGGGTTCCTTGCACGAGGAAAAGAGGTAAAATATAAATGTAACCAGCCAACCAACCAACCAACCAATAAATAAATACATAAAATCACATGTTCACAATGATTTGACAAAGGTCATTTGTTCGGTACACCTGCTCTCACATATTTTAATCCCTTGATTCATAATTACGAGGCAAGCTTGCCCCTATGTGTCATACGTATTATATAAAAGAGATTGGGAGGGGAGGAAGGGGAGGGGAAAGTTTTGTTGCTCCACTCAGAATAGAAGCCCTTTACCTCTTTGATCAAAGGATCCAGTTCATTTTTGCGCTGCACCCCTGAACGTTGTTATTATGCTTGGGTGTAACCATATAGGTGCTAGGTTGGGTGCGATATTTTTCATAAACATATCCTGGTCAGTTAACACCGAAAGTGCCCCTTACATCAGTTGGCATGACGGGGATTATGTTACAAGCGAGTTCTCCAGGTTGCCCTGGGCGGATTCCAAAACCAGACTTTTATTCCTCCCCAGCCTTAAAAATCTCTCTCTTGGGTCGCAGTCAATCATTGTGGTGGCATGATTGTTTTCTTTACAGAACCATAGGACTGGAAGGCACCAAAAGGGCTTTAGGCTCACTCCCTCATCCCAAAGCGATGACTATACACTGCACCGAACTTTTATATTAAAGGTGTTAGAAGTTGGACTTCAACTAGCATTGTCTCACTATGTCTATTGGCCACCAATACGGTGCAATAGTTCTAGTTGGCAGAGATCTGATCCTTCTCTCTGCTACCTTTTAAGGATGTCTTTGTTGGAACTACAAGGAGGGCTTTCTCTGCTGTGGCACCCTGGCTGTGGAACGAGCTCCCTAGAGAGTTTCGCCTGGCGCCTACACTGTACTCCTTCCGTCGCTAGCTGAAGACCTTTTAATTTCCTCAGTATTTTAACACCTAATTTAACTTAAATTTAAACTTTGCTGTTTTAATTCTGTATTTTAACCTATAGCAATTTCTGCTGTGTGGTTTTATCGAGTTTGTGCTTTTTATATTGTATTTTGTATTTGTGTTTTTAGACTGTTGGTTGTTTTATTATGCTTTTCATGGTTTTAATTTTTGTGAACCGCCCAGGAGCTTTGGCTATTGGGCGGTATAAAAATGTAATAAATAAATAAATAATTAAAAAAACTATCATCACTTCCGGTCTTTTTCCCACAATCCTCCTCTCAACAAAGGGCTGCTATGTATTATTATTATTATTATTATTAATAATAATAATAATAATAATTTATATAGCACCATCAATGTACATGGTGCTGTACAGATTACACAGTAAATAGCAAGACCCTGCCGCATAGGCTTACAATCTAATAAAGTTGTAGTAAACAATAAGGAGGGAAAGAGAATGCAAACAGGCACAGGGAAGTGTAAACAGGCACTGGGTAGGGTGAAGCTGAACAGTATAGTCAGAACAAACTCAATATTAGACAGAATGAGGCTTTCTTATCCCATGTATTTCCCCCAATAAATACGTTTTTTTTAAAAAAGATAAACACCAGTCTCTCTTCATGTATTCTTTATATCTCCATGCCTACATACTCTGCTGCGTAAAGCTAATCCCAATGGAAGGTTTAGGCTAATGGTGGGGAAACTCAGCCCCAGGGCCCAAATTTGGCCCTTCTGAATTTCCAGTCTGGCCTTTGGGGTTCTCCAGGGAACTATACTTCCTTCCCCTGGCCCCTCCCCTTTCCCCCCAAACACTGGTCATTTGGTGGTTTCCTGACTTTGGTATGCCATTCCACGTGGATGAAATGCCTCACCTAAGGCTTAGGCAGGATCTACACAACTACTTTAAAACGGTTTATAACAGTAGTGACAACTGTTTGGGCCCAGGGCACACTCCATATACTGTTTTCAAAGCATTTTCAACGTGTCATATCCTGTAGATCTGGCAGTGAGAGCATTGAGCTACACTGCAAGCATTGTTTGGGGCCACTGTTTTTGCCTTCCTTTGGCCCTCCCCTCCCCGGGAGTGTGGCCCTCTAAGAGTTTCTCGGAAATTGAATTTGGCCCTTGGGTTGAAGAGGATCAACCCCCCTGTTTAAGGCAAATTTGGAGATTGCCCCCTAATCTACACCAAGTAGGATATTGCACTACAAAAGTGGCATGAAAGAGCCAGTGTGGTGTAGTGGCTAAAGTGTTGGAGTTGGGAGATCCAGATTCTAGTCCCCACTCAGCCATGGAAACCCACTGGGTGACTTTGGGCCAGTCACAGGCCTTTGCTAGACCTACCTTAAAATTGTGGGCTGTCGCCCTAGTCTACACATCAGCGCCACGAGCTAAAGGAAAGACCCGTTGCATCTGCCATTTTTTTTTTTTTTTTAGATTTAAAGGGCCGGCTGCACAGGAGTGCACGAATGACGAAAGGAAAGTATTTTTTTTTAAAAAAATAGATTTCCTCACTACCCCCACCCTGTCCCCGATGGGTGCAGTGCTCCTGGGGAGTGCTGTGCCCTATGCACGGCATCTCTCAGCTAAGCGCGAGTAATTGAGCGGAGCTGAGAATAGCTGCGGAACGGGCTACATGCTTACGGGAAAAATCAGGCTTAAAGGGGTAGGCTATATCCCAGGGCCAGGGAGGGTTGATCCCTCCCTGAGCCCGGGATCCCCTGTGTGTCATCTGGATGTGCAGGGGCGATCCTGGGTATCAGCCCGGGATATAGCCTGGTCTAGCAAAGGCCACAGACTCTCAGCCCAACCCACCTCACAGGGTTGTTGTTGTGAAGATAAAATGGAGAGGAGGAGGAGGAGGAGGAGGATTATGTACACCGCCTTGGGTTCCTTAGAGGAAAAAAGGCAGGATATAAATGCAAAAATAAATAAATAAATAAATAAATAAATAAATAAATGCAGTATATAAAAGGCAGGAGCCACATTACTGCTTTATAGCGGTATTGAATAGGGGTGTGATCCGCTCCGATTAGGAGCGTAGAAGCAGTAGCGGATTGGCCTGCTCCGCCTTACCCAGAGGCGGAGTAGGAGCGGACCGCGGACCCCCTAGAAGCAAGGCGAAGAGAAGCGGCCATTTTTCGGAGCTCCTAGTTCAGGCGGAGCGCTCCGGTCGCCATCTTGAAAACATTTCGCCATAGGATTGCATTGCGGCAAATAATCGCGCATAACTAGGTTGTTTTTGAAGCTATCGTTCTAGAAATTCTTGTGCTCAGAGAGTCGTGGATGGGGGTCATTTTGAGACCACTCTCACCTCTCTGCGTTGTCTGGGTCGCGTGCTATATTTTTGTGAAAATCGGGTCAACCGCGCGGCTCAAACGGCGTTTTCAGCTTTTGGCCCATAGGATTGCATTGAGGGAAAGAATCGGGGATAACTGGGGGGGTTTTAAGCTATCATTCTGAAAATTCTTGTGCACAGAGAGTCGTGGATGGGGGTCATTTTGAGACTACTCTCAACTTTCTGCATCGTACGGGTCGCGCGCTAGAAGTTTTTAAAAAATCGGCGGGAAAAATACCTTTTTCAAAGGGCTGAGGGGCAGAGTCAGCTCCCAGTCATGATGATCCCAAAGTTGGAGGAGGGCATAGGCAAAACGGGTAACTTGGGATTCTGGGAAACTTCTCTTTCTTCATCTGAACGGGCTTTTCCCCGTGTTTTTTAACACAGTAGCCCCACCAAATGCACAAACACAACCTGAAATCATATACTAAGCCAAGAATAAGAGATAGAAACACAGCACTGCTCCCCACCCTAACCTTGGTGAACAACTGAATAGATGTGGTGCAAGGGGATGAGCTCCCCTAGGGCATCTCATCGTGGACGTGCCCCCACTCTCTCCTGCACTGGAAGGCCATTAGAGCCTTCCAAAGAGAGTAAAACGGTGGAGCAATGCCTATCATGAGTTGAAGTGAATGCTCACTTTTCAGTGGTGGAGCAATGCCTGTTATGAGTTGAAGTGAGCGTTTTACTTCTTCTCAGAGCTGTTGGTGGCTGTCTTGAACTGGCAGCTACTTCCCCCTCCCCCGGGCACGTCCCCCTATTGCTGGTAAAAGACAGATATAGCCTTTTTAAAAAAATTCTTCTTGCTGTTTATTGAGCAACACTGCTGCTTTTAATTCCACCCCTCCTTTGTTTATTTATTGATTTATTCCATTTTATATGCATTACTGGCTTATCCTTGGCTCACTTCCTTATGCCCCCAGAAATGCCAGCTGCATGCCTGCCTGCCTTCCCTCCCTCCTCCCCTGCCCACCTCGCAGGGATGTTGTGTGTGGGGTGCCCGATTTTCAAAAATTCGCCAAAAATCAGGGGATGATGGGATTGCTTTGAAACTTGGCGTGCGTGTGTATATCCCCATGAGGTGTCATGGTGCCAAACATGAGGTTTCTAACTTGAACAGAAAAAAAGTTGTATAATTTTTTAGCTTTCAATGCAAGCCTATGGGGGGGGGAAACGGAGCTCTGGATCCGGATCCGGAGCTCCGAGCGGAGCGGAGCGGAAGTGGGCGGAGCGGGGGCGGGGCGGAGCGGCCCGATCCGGAAAATGGCGGATCTGCAAGTGAAGCGGAGCGGGGGGTCCGTGCACACCCCTAGTATTGAAGTGCACTGACAACTGTTGGGGCCCATTGATACATCCCATATGCCGCTTTCTTACTGCTATATCCTGCTTGGTGTGGCTCCTGCCTCTCATATACTGCTTTGATACCGCTTTCATAGTGCAGTATTCTGTTTGGTGTAGATTAGGCCTACTGCTAAGGGGAAGTATCTGAGTATGTTCAAGGGAAGCAAATGTGGAGGGCGGTTGTAGTGAATTTCTATAAGACCACCAACATGTTTTTTTTTCTCTGATATATCAATGCATAAGATCTATGCACTGGAAGTAGAGAATTGCTGAAACCTTGCACCAGGATCTTGCACAAAGATTCCAGATGACTCAAACAAAGGAGCCAAGAAGATACATGCTGCAAAGTACAAAAATAAACTCATTCCCCTCCCCATGCATTTTTAGACCATCACTAGTGACGTGGGAGTACTGAACATTCTCCAATTTCAAATGTTTTATACTTGGATATACATGTCCCCAGCCCTGTCTAATTTTCCTTTTTGTTCATTTCAGGCATCCCTCCAGTCTCTATTTGCTAATGTGATGTTCCTTTCTCTTTTCACTGTACAGATACAACCACATTCCTAGGACACGGAAGGCACTCTGTACAGTGCTCTGTAACTCAAAACACGGCACTCTGTACATGATTAGTGCTTCAGGTTCAGTGGTGCAGCTAGGGGCCCCTCAGCTAGTCCATGTTCCCACAATCTGGGGAGAGGGGATGGCCACCCACTGATGGAGGTGACAGCAAAGCCACCTGGCATCTGCAGCTCAAGCCCACTATGGGTAATGCTGATTTCCTCAGCATCCTTCTAATTTTGTACAATATTTTATAGCCATTTGACTGGGTATGGTTACAGATGCTCATTTTAAAAGAATATCCTTTTGTACAACAAACATGTGTTTATTGCCAAGTCAACATGTTTAGCATCAGGGAAGCAAAAGCCAATTATTCCTCTAGTCACAAAGGTTTTATTTAGTCATTTATTTTATTTAAAGTGTTACAAAAAAGAAAATAAACAAAAAATGATGAATACAATCAATCCCTTAACAATTATTATCAAACCATTATGTATAGTATAAAAAGATAAGAAAAGTCGATTAATACAACTTCTAGGGGAAGGTAGCTAATCAAAAAGAAAAAAAAGAAAAAAAGAAAAAAAAGACGAAGAAAAATTATCTATAACTGTAACTAAATATACAATTAAACTAAATTATAAATGTGCTATATTCCCTTCATTTATTGTTAGAATGTCCATATATTCAGAGCTGAGGCAGGCATACTTTGTTGTATATCTGGTTGTTATGCATATTGAACGAATCTCCCCCATATAGCAGCAAATGATGTTGGTTCTGATATTCCTTGGATTTGAGTCAAGTTCAAGAGATAATTTTTTCTGATATTGCCACAGACCATACATTTCAATACCATGCCGATAAATTCAAAGGTGTTACATTTTCAGTGAGTTCAAAATGTAAAGCTGCACATGGTCAGAGTATTTCTGTTTTCTTTTTAATAGCAGGGTCGGCAAATATTCAATTGTCAGTTTTGCTCTAACCTGTCAGGAGTGTAGAAGCAGTTGTAAAGCATGGGAGGGGAGAAGAGAACCATTGTGTACTTCACCACTGAAGTCTCCACCCCTATAAGGCAATCAAGTTCAGGGTCTAAAATTACCTAGCTCCATCAGTGACCAAGTTTGCAAACATTCTCTTTGTTTTCCACAGATTCTATTCTTTGTCATCATGTGCAGTGCTTTGTGCCAAAGGAGAAAGCTGTGATTCTCAACACTTAGGCCATAGCTAGACTGGGCATTATCCCGGGGTGATCCCCAGGATCGTCCCTGGGCATCCACATGACACACAGGGGATCCCGAGATCAGGGAGAGATCCTTCCCTTGTCCCGGGATCTCACTCTCCACTTTGGCCCTGGTTTTTCCACGGTTCCGGGCTGAGCCCGAGACTGCGGAACATGTGGCTGGGTGCTGCAGGTTGACGCAGATCTGCAAGATTCCTTGTGAGGAGCCGGGAGCTGCGCATGGGGCACAACTGTTGTGATGAAGAGGGGATTTCACCAGCTGCTACATGCATACAAATGACACCTGCTGAAATTTCCTTTTCTATACAGCTGTTAAATATACAGGAGCCCTGCCCTCCTTTTCACATATACAGTCTGAAACTCAGTTATCCTTCAAAATTCACACATCTCCAGATTTTGTAATGGAGTTCTCCAATGAAAAAATATATACAAAAAATGTGTATATTAGGTGAAAGTTCAGACAAACAAAATGCATAAACTGATGAAACAAATGTTAAAAATGCATTATATTTGGAAAATTGCTTGCTTTTTTTTTAAGTGTATATTCTGCAAAATGATATACAAAATTGCTTGCACTGGGAGAAATGTGCAGAAAGATGTTCTGGCAAAGTTTTTTTTTAAAAAAGGGGGGTTCTCAAAGTTCTGGATGAACTGAAGTTCAGGTTGGAAAAATAAGAAACAGAGAGGAACTCCAAGAGACAGATTTGTCCTTCTATAGTTGTTCCCCTGGCCATTTTGAGGGAAGAAATGGTAACTTCCCACAGGTAGGTACTGAAAATACCTGTGCTGAAGCTCTTTCCTGTGGTATCAGTGCTTTTTATTTTTTAATCAGCGAAGAAAGAGAGTTGTTTCTTCTGTGGGGCACGCGGCTTCATACCTAATGATGAATTCGGCCTGCCCTGCCTGAAATTGCCAGTGTCCCCCACCTCCTCTTGCCTACGCCTCCCCAGATTTTCAGCCCAGAATTCTCAGCAGAGAACATTCAGTGCAGTACTGATCCTGAGCCAGTTCATGTATGGCCTCCACTTTATCTCTTGCACATTTCGATGGTCATGTGAAGAGGCACACAGAAGCCCACAAATCAGACTGGCTTAGCGGAAGAGAGAGCAGGTAGGGACCTTGCAGCTGCCCATCATCAACAGCTAGCTCCTGAACAGCAGGCAGAGCAGGCACATAGCTCACCTGTGGACAGATGCTTTACATTTCTGTTTATACCATGCTGTTTCTAAATGTGCAACGTATGAATTAGCACGTGCATTTTTATGCAGATCAGTGACCCGTTTTGTTTTGTTTTCCCCCCCCGGTGATGCATTTCCTCTTTTTTGACAAGCGGTCACCCCATGCCAGGAGTGGGATACCTCCAGCCCATGGGCTAGATATGACCCATGACAGTTCCCCATCTGGCCTCTGCCCTTAGTCCTGATCAGAGGTCAGAGAGAAGGGATATCCCCTCCTCCCTCCCATGCTGCAAGTCTTTGAAACGTGCCCAACAATTGCATTCATGCATCTACTGAACTGCATCCACATCACATTTGGTTCTTATTCCTCTGTGAACTCTCCACCCTCTGCCTCCAGGCCTTTTCTACTGTGGATGACTTTTGCTGTTCACTTTTCTTTCTGATATGTTTGGGCACCTGCTGGCTATGGCCACAATGTGCCCTCACATTCCTGACCAACCCCAGCATGCTAATTGATCACCTGCCATATCATAATTTCAAAAAAAGAGGCATTGTGGTGTGATTGCTGTATTTACCCTGTTCTCATGGTTTGGGATATGCTTTTATGTGCTATTATGGACCTCCATTGCATGTGTCGGTGTGTGTCAAGTAGCTCTGATGGACTTATACAGTTAAACAAGGTTCTTTTGGCATTTACACAGATAATTGGGCACGAGATCCATCTTTGGTATCAGAGGATCTTAAACATAAGTTGCTCAATTGCCAGCCTTATTCTACTAGAGCCCAACGTGGTCATATAATGCCAATATTTTCCCATTTGCACTTGCTAGTTCATCTCCAGTCCCAATTCAAAGTGCTAGCATTACCATTCAAAGCCCTAAATGTATTGGGGCCATGTTATCTGAAGGATTGCCTCTTCCCATATATACCTGCCCTAAGTTCGTATAATCATAGAATAGAAGAGTTGGAAGGGGCCTATAAGGCCATCGAGTCCAACCCCCTGCTCAATTGTCTTCAGTGGTCCTTCTCTGGGAACCCATGCCAAATGACACAAGGTGGTGGCTACTAAGGATAGGGCCTTTTCTGCAGTGGCACCCCAGTTGTGGAATGAGCTCCCCAAATAGGCTCACCTGGCACCTACATCTTTTCAGCAACAGGTGAAGACCTTATTTTCCCAGGCAGTTTAGTCTTTCAGAACCTATTACTGTATTTTAAAACTTTGCACTGCTACTAAGTTTTATTTCATTTTATTTTATTCTGCAGTTTAAAACTTTAAAACTTTAATATTATATTTGTTTGAGTTCTATTTTATGGTTTAAATGGTTGTGAACTGCCCAGAGAGCATCAGTTACTGGGTGATAGAGAAATATAATAAATACAACATGCATACATATAGCAGGAAGCTGACTCAGCTGTAGCCGCTCCCTTGTGAGTTTCAATGATCAACGATTTTTTCATTTGAGGGATCGTAAAATTCATTCACCGATACCTCTAAGTAGTGCATCTTTCCCCATCTGCCCTTCTTTCTCATGATGGCACACATCTTTGGACTCTGACAATCACCAATTAGCAGTCACACCCTCTGCATTGTAATTTGTCACATGGTTTGTGATTCTTAGAGTGATGTTTCCAAAGAGGAGTTGGAACAAATGCAAATTTATTTATTTATTTATTTATTTATTTAATTACATTTATATACCGCCCCATAGCCGAAGCTCTCTGGGCGGTTTACTGAATTCCAACGGGGTTTACTGTATGTTAGCGCTTTATCCTCTGATATATCCAATCCAATAGGCCATAATCCATCAACTGTTTAACCACACTGGCTCGTCAAAGACATCATAGCATCTACATGTTGCAAAATGGCTTGACCTGCTCATTCCTGCACATCAAAGTGCAGAAGGGCACAAGAACGGATTGATAGGCATGTGCAAGGGGTATGCCGGGTATGCCCAGGCACACACTAATGTCTCAAGCAATAAGCGCTGAATTGAGGGGGGCACTGAGTAGGGATCCAGAGGGGGATCCAGAGGCAATGGGAATGGTCCTCCAGCTGCTCCAATGCCATCATCTCTGACCGAGTACCATTGATCCTGGCAGCAGGAACGAAAAGGAATCATTCTGCTGGGAGCCTTTCTATCAGGAGCCACACTTCAAAGAGGCCAGGAGGAGGAGCCCCGAAGGCTAATATTGCCTTATAAGTCCCTCCTCCAGCCGGTGTCACCACAAAGCCCCACCAATGCTTGGGCTTGAGGAGTGTCTCCTCATTCCCCACCCCCCAACCTGCAATGGTCAGGCAAGCTGAATACAGAGTAGGGCATCAGCGTATAATAAATAAATGAATAAAAACAATGCTCGTTGCGACTGTGTATTCAATAAATGTTCACCTTTTTAAAAAAAATACTTGAGTGCACACCGTAATGAAATGTGTTGGGCACGCCTATGAATGGATTCCCCATCACCACCACCACTACCCTCCAGTGAGTTGAATTTTGTTTTAACCAGATATGACATATAGAATTCAAAATCTTGAGAATCTCTCTCTCTCTCATTCCTGTCCCTGAGGCTTAAAAGTATGCTTGTAAATGATGCTGAATGAAACTTGAGATGCCACAGAGGGAACTGAGCATATGTGCAGTGATTACTGGGTGGGGCCTCACTGCCCTGTATAGCATGTCAACCTGATCTGTATCTATCAAAAGCAAAACTAATTAATACAGGAGTAGAAATGTGCAAAATGTATTGGATGCACGGGGTGGGTGGGGGGTGGGCGGAATCCATTAAATATCTCAGATTTCCACTGAATGTCCAAATAAAGCTGTTTTGTTTTTCCTGCCCCACATTCCTTGCACAATGGTGTCCTGGAAATGTCAGCACTAAATGTACAATATTTAGCCGCTGTGAGAAGTCTGAAAAGAGCAGGCGCGAACTGAGAAGTGTTACCTAATTTTGCTACCAGTCCAGAGACGTCCCTTCAGTGTAGAAGCAAACCTGACAAGGAGTATGAAATGTCTTGTCAATTTAGCTGCTACACTGTAGGGATGTCTTAGGGCTCAAACATAGGATTTCCTATGGATGTCAGTAGCTTTGGGGAAATTACATTTCTCAGAGCTACTGGTGCCAGACCACTGCCCAATCAGCACTCTAGACATCAGAAAGGGAAGAGAGATTAGCAGCTGGGTAAGCAGGTGGGAATGGCGGGATTCAGAGGCTGGCTGGCAGGAATAGGGATAAGCAGAAGGAGGCTTTAATCTCCGGCTTGGATAAAATCTAATTCAAAGAAGAACTCAGGGTTTAAAACTCACCTTAAATTTAAGACACACATTGGGCCTGTTCAGAAGACACCTTAAACCATGTCTGTAACCATGGTGGTTAAGGCTTTTTGCTTTATTCACTGTGGTTAAAGCCATGGTTTAATGTGTCTTCTGAACGAGGCCAATGTAGGTTGCCAAGGAAGTGCTAAGTTAGGCGACTGTTCTAATGGTCTCCTACTCTCTTCTTCCTATAAAGTTTGTTCTCTAGTGCAACTGGTAACCCTAATCACAGGTAATAATCCAATTGGTTTCTATTCCTGGTGATACCGTATCTTTGGATTTATATATTTTTTTAAAATCCCTTGGATTTCTCACTGAATCCCACCTAAGTGCTATGAGTTTGTGTCAATTACAGTAGGTATGTATCAGGATCCTGGATTGCTTATCCTGACCCTTCTGCAGTTCTTACTCTCAGATAAATATGCTTAGGATTGTAGCCTTAGAAAGACAACATTCATCCGTAAATCATTACATACCTCCAAATAGAGACTAGGAATAGAGAAATCTGTCAATTTTGGTTTCTCTCAGTATATGATTTTCCAATCATAAATTTGGTTCATCCGAAACATTGAGAATTTTCTAGTCTTAAGCTTAGTTTATCCCAAGTATTGATAGTTTTCTTTAAGAAAATTTCTTATAAAAATTCATATGGATTTTTGTGCACATTTCTCAGAATATATACATGTTTGTACAGAATTTCACCTAATTTACACTTTTGGTGTAAGCAATTTCCCTAATATAATGCATTTTAATGTTATTTTCACTAAAACATGCCTTCTTTTATGTATTTCCTCCTAATATACACATTTTTGTATGCATTTTTAATTGGAGAACTCCATGCAAAATTTGTAGAAGTGCGAATCTCAAACAATAGCTGCATTTTGGTTCATGTGTTGGTTCACAAGTGTGGAATTAAGCAAATTTGAATTGAAATGAGAACAAAAAATAGACTGACCTGTCCGTCCCTAGCGAACATAAATCTGCTAGTCTTTAAGTTTCCATAAGATGCTTTGAATCGGGCTCTAGACCACAAAACCTCATGCTACAATAACTTTTATCATCTTAATGGTGCCACAAGCTGCTTGGTTGCTTTTGCTGAGACAGAATCAGGCCACCCCATTGGGAGACATTAGTAGGTGAGCCTGTCTAACTCCCCCCTGTTAAAAGTATCACTTATTGATTTCTATATCTCAGGGTGCTATGAAAGACACAGCTACAGTGGCCAGTTGAAAATTGGCATCATGCAACGGCTGCAGCACGTTTCCCCCTGCTGACTGAGTCCCTGGAAAATCTGTATCTGATTGTGCCCCCTTTTGGCTCCCGGACAAGCTGTTCCCCTGCAGCCTTGGAAATTCAGTTCCTGGACAAAGAGCTTTGCCTTTGACATCTGTGGCTTGATGCTATCTCCTTTCAGACGGCATGCTAATGGGCCTGTTGGCTGCTGAACAGAATGGAATAACCGGCGAGTGTTACAGCCCTGGCTTTGGTACAGCAACAGTACGTCTTCTCTGCTCTTCCCGCTCGACAACTTGCAAACGTCACAGTTCTCATTTTGCTTGGTGTCTTATGGGGTGGGAGGACATTTAAAATGTACATTTAAAAAAGTAGGGTGACCATATGAAAAGGAGGACAGGGCTCCTGTATCTTTAACAGTTGCATAGAAAAGGGAATTTCAGCAGGTGTCATTGGTATATATGGAGAACCTGGTGAAATTTCCTCTTCATCACAACAGTTAGAGCTGCAAGAGCTATACTAGAGTGACCAGATATAAAAGAGGCAGGGCTCCTGCAGCTTTAACTGTGGTGATGAAGAGGAAATTTCACCAGGTTCTCTATATATACAAATCACACCTGCAAAAATTGTCTTTTCAATACAACTATTAAAGATACAGGAGCCCTGTCCTCCTTTTTTAGGTCACCCTAAACAAAGGGACATCAAGTCAATATTAGAGAGACTTAGCAGCTATCAAATTCAACTGATTTCAATGAGGCTATATTTCAAGTGAACATTCCTAGGATCAAAACAGGCCTGTGGGCAAAATTTGGCTCAGTTGGGGGCCAAATTCAGACCCCTTGGGTTCCCCAGATAGAGACCCACTGATGGACTAGATCAGCCTTCCTCAACCTGGTGCCCATCGGATGTGTTGGCTATGCTGGCTGGGAATTATGGGAGTTGCAGTCCAACAAACCTGGGAGGCACCAAGTTGGGGAAGTCTGGACTAGATACAGACCATTGGCAACTCCATATTTAACTGGACTGTTGTAATGGTTAACATTGGAAATAATAATAATAATAATAATAATAATAATAATAATAATTTAATTTCTTTCCCGCCTCTCCCTCTGGATTGAGGTTGGGAACAACATTGAATACAAAAATGCATAAAACTTATTTAAAACATATAAAACTAATACGTTGTTAAAATAACAGCCAAACATCTTAAAATTCAACTGGGTAGGACTACCGGAAGAGATCAATCTGTATTGCTTTTTTAAATTCAGCAGGACAGTTAAGTTGGTGAATCTCTCCTGGCAGCAGGGCCGGCGCTCCCATAGAGGCAGCTCAGGTGGCGGCCTAGAGCGCCAAGCAAAGGAGGGTGCCGAACAGTGCACCTGGAAGCCACTTCCAGGTGCGCTGTTCTGAAGCCACTGCCCCGGCTGCCCCCCAACCCCAGCGTCCTGGCTTCGAAGCCAGGACGCTGGGGTTGGGGGGCAGGGGGGCGGCTTCAGTACGGCGTGCTTGCCTAGGGTGCAAAATAATCTGGCACCGGTCCTGCCTGGCAGGCTATTCCACAGTCTGGGAGTGGCAGAAGAGAAGGTCCTCTGGGTAATGGTTGGCAGATGCCTCCCCTGCATTCTCTCAAAGTTTACTGTCCTACCTTGTTATTCCCCTCCCCCAAATATTTCCTGGATAATAACATGAAGCGGATTTCATTTTCAATGAATATGTAGATTTTTTTAAAAAAGTTCTCATTGACCTTATGGCAGCATGAGCACCCTCATGGAAACATTTTTTTTTAAACTTGAGTGATGCTAATGCTTACATAACATACAAAGCAGCTCTCTTTGCCTTGGCAACAAAGAAGATCAGAATGGGAGAATTAGATGTAATTGCTGTAAACTCCTGTGGAGCTTTAATTTGAATTAAAGATGGCTCATTTTTGCATCCCTGTATTCCACTCCTATTATTTTATTAATTTATTTATTGCATTTATATACCGCCCCATTACCGAAGCTCTCTGGGCAGTTTACAAAAGTTGTTTTTATGCTTTTTCTGTTTTTAAACTCCGTATATTTGTTTTTAATGCTTACTAACATTAAAAACAAGTGTACAAAGTTTAAAAAACATAAAAAGCATAAAAACAACAATCTTATGATGTTGTTGTTTATTCGTTCAGTCGTTTCCGACTCTTCATGACTTCATGGACCAGCCCACGCCAGAGCTTTCTGTCGGCTGTTGCCACCCCTAGCTCCCCCAAGGTCAAGTCTGTCACCTCCAGAATATCATCCATCCATCTTGCCCTTGGTCAGCCCCTCTTCCTTTTGCCTTCCACTTTCCCTAGCATCAGCATCTTCTCCAGGGTATCCTGTGTTCTCATTATGTGGCCAAAGTACTTCAGTTTTGCCTTTAATACCATTCCCTCAAGTGAGCAGTCTGGCTTTATTTCCTGGAGTATGGACGGTTTGATCTTCTTGCAGTCCAAGGCACTCTCAGAATTTTCCTCCAACACCACAGTTCAAAAGCATCTATCTTCCTTCGCTCAGCTTTCCTTATGGTCCAGCTCTCGCAGCCATAGGTTACTACGGGGAATACCATTGCTTTAACTCTGCGGACCTTTGTTGTCAGTGTGGTGTCTCTGCTCTTAACTATTTTATCAAGATTTGTCATTGCTCTCCTCCCAAGAAGTAAACGTCTTCTGATTTCTTGGGTGCAGTCAGCATCTGCAGTAATCTTTGCGCCCAGAAATACAAAGTCTGTATTATGATGTACGATTAGAAATTCTAACTTTGTGTTGCTGCGTTGATTTCTTGCAAGAAGTAATCGTGCGACCTTTGGCTGGAACAGTCAAGCTCATTGGGGTGGATCCAGATTTGCGCTCATGGAAGAGTTGCAGCGGTGGCGCAATGGCATGAAAATGTTGAGCAAGTGGTAGCACGACATCCACAGATAGAAATCTGGGTTTGAAGTAAGCGCGCATGTATTAGGCGAAGCCCATTGCACTATATGTTGCGCAACCTCGCACAAGAATCTTGTACTCGAAGAATCCAGTATGCTGGGTCAGGATCCTATTAATGACGGAACAACATCACACAATGGGGAAAAAGGTTGTTGGGCTTGCACCGCACGCCTTCCACTTGAGGCTCAGGTGGCCTCGGTGGCACGGAGTGCCTTCTACCAACTTCAGTTGGTGGCCCAGCTACACCCCTATATTTTATTTATTTATTTATTTATTACATTTATATACCGCGCCATAGCCAAAGCTCTCTGGGCGGTTTACAAAAGTTATCCCTATCTGGACTGGGATAACCTCACTTCAGTTGTCTATGCTCTGGTAACCTCCAAGTTAGATTACTACAATGCAGTCTATGTAGGTCTGCCTTTGAAGACAATTCAGAAGCTGCAGCTTGTGCAAAAAGTGGCAGCCAGATTGATAATGGGCACCAGCAGGTTTGAACATATAAGACCCACTCTAGCCCACTTGCATTGGCTGCCTGTATGTTTCCGAGCCTGATTCAAGGTGCTGCTTTTAACCTATAAAGCCTTACATGGCTTGGGACCACAATACCTGATGGAACGCCTTTCCCGATATGAACCTACCCGAGCACTGCATTCAACATCTAAGGTCCTCCTCTGGATACCTACTCCGAGGGAAGCTATTGTTCTCTTTTCGGCGCCAGGTCAAGACTTTTCCTCTGGGCATTTTTAGAAGCATATATTGAGTTTTTAATCGATCCCAGATCTATCTTTAGGTTTGGCTGAGAGCTGAAAGTTGTTTTTAAATGTATGTTGTCTTTGTATGCTGCCTGTTTTTATGTTTTTAAATTTAGTATACAGATTTTTAAAATTTAACGTTTTAATCTTTTGTAAACCATCCCGAGAGCTTCAACTATGGGGCAGTATAGAAATGTAATAAATAAATAAATAATAAAATAAATAAATAAATAGCATGGGATCCGGATCTAATCCATTGATTGATTAACACAGAACTAATATGTAAATCATAATAGCCATTAAGGGGGTGCTCCTCAAACCATTTACCCTACAGTATTTCCCATGTAAATTGTTGGGACTACTCTGCTTTGAAACATGCAGCTTGGAAAATCTCAGTTGTAATGGAACACATTTACTAGAAAACAAATTCTCTTGAATATTTTACTGGGAATCA
Source organism: Elgaria multicarinata webbii (assembly GCF_023053635.1). NCBI lineage: Eukaryota > Metazoa > Chordata > Lepidosauria > Squamata > Anguidae > Elgaria > Elgaria multicarinata. Next base: position 27,181,937 of record NC_086173.1, read on the forward strand.
CTTCCAAATGGGCAGCCTCATATTCCTGATGTTATTGATACAGGTCAGAGAGCTGGTTTTTGCCCCAATGCTGCTACTGTGGCATCCTGTATTTCACAGGTAAGTTTCTCCCAAATATTAAATACAGTTCTGCTCTCCCCCATGTGAAGAAGGTGAAGGCAAAGAAGGAGGAGGAGGAGGAGGAGGAGGAGGAGGAGGAGGAGGAAGAAGAGGTGATGGTGGTTTATGAAATAATGTATGGTGTGAAGAGGGTTATTTTAGGGAGTGGGCATTGCATAAGCCCATTCCAATCTGGTTGTTGACCTGGTTACAGGACCAAATCAGCCTTGGTTGCCCTGATGGATGGCCTTTATTTAGGAAGGGACGTCTCTGTTAATTCAGCTTGGTCTCACATTGGCATTTGATACTATTGACCCTGGTATCCTCCTAGATCAGCTCTATGGATTGGGCATTGGAGCACTGAGTTACAGTAGTTCTGGTCTCACCTGCATGGTCAATTTCAGAGAGTAACGTTGGGTGATCATTCTTCAGCCCATTGACAATTGAGCTATGGGATTCTGTAGCATCTTGTCCTCAATATCGTTATATATATATATATATATATATATATATATATATATATATATATCCACTAGGAGTGGTCCTGAAGGGATTTGGAGCCAAGTGCCATTAGCATGCCGATGACACACTGCTCTATTTTCCTGTGGTATCTGAATCCAATGAAATTGTTTAAGTCTTGGATCAGTGCCTAGACTTAAGGATGGGCTGGATGAGGGCCAATGAACTGAAACTGAATCCTGGCAAGACAGAAGCCCCACAGATGAGTGGTTCCCGAGTCAGGGAGATAGGCTCATTGCCTGTTCTAGGTGGGGTTGCACTCCGTCTGAAAGGTCAGGTTCATAGTCTGGGGGTACTCCTAGGCCCATCACTGTCACTGGAAGCCCAAGTGTCTATGGTGGCTCAGAGTATCTTTTACCAGCTTCGAATGGTCCATCAGCGATGGCGTCTCCTGGACAGGGATAGCTTGGCCACAGTACTACAGGCGTTAGTAACCTCAAGACTGGACTCACAATCTATGTGAGACTGTCCTTAAGGCTGGTCAGAAAGCTGCAGCTAGTGCAGAATGCAGCAGCTTGGCTGTTATCGGGAGTGACCCCTTTTCAGCATGAAATTCTTTTGCTGGGGGAATGGCACTGGCTGCCTATTCACTACCAGGCCAAGTTTAAGGTTTTGTTACCAGTGTACAAAGCCTTAAACAACTTGTGACAGGACACTTGAGAGAGCAACTTCTCTCTTATCAACCTGCCTGGTCTCTGAGGTCAGTGGTGGTTCCTCATGGACCTATCGGAGCCTTCATTGTGGTGGCTCCTTCTCTGTGGAATGCCTTTCCCTTGGAGTTCAGAAAGGCAACAACATTCTTTTGTTTCCAGTGCCTGCTGAAGACATTTCAACAAGCCTTCCCTGAATGACTAGCCATGGTTTTTACTGGTTTTTTTAAAAAAGTTTGTTATTACTATTCTGTTTTATTCCTTTTATCTTTTTATTGTTCACTGCATATGAAATGCATATTTCATTCATACAACACATGTTTTATAATTAATCCATCACTTTCATGAGCCATGATAGTAGCCACTAACTCAGGTGGCTTTGAAAGAGCATTAGACAAATTTATTTAGTTGAATCCAGGATCTGCATCATGTGGGAGGAAGGGCTGAACTCATTGAAAGCAATTTCACACATTTTTGGAGGATCCTAACTCCGCCCACACTCTGCAACTCACCCTATTCAGCAGGATCACTAGACTTTCTATGTAGCATCCAGTATCAGAGGCAGTAATCCTTTGTACCCCAGTTGCTGGGGAATGTGGGTGGGAGGGTGCTGTTGCACTCATGCCTTGCTTGTGGGTGCCATTGCATGATGTCTGTCAAGAGTGCCCCTTACCACCAATGCAGAAAGATGTACCAGCTCAGCTTGCAATGCCATTAGTATCACACAACCATTGCATCCCCATCCTAACCCCCAAATCGGATGGTACAATGGCTCAGCAGGATGTATCTGACATTGATTTATCCAAGGTCATAGAGCAAAGCCAGGAACAGAGGTATGTTATCATTCCATCGTAGCCCTGTGCCGAGGCCACAAAGAGCTTCTGTTCATGCTGGAGCACAGGTTTCATTTCTGCCTGTATGACTGTTTACACATTAGGCCAGGAGCAGCCACTCAGGCGCCATTTCTCCATCAAAGGGAATCCTACCGCTTTTCTTCTCCCCCCCTCCCACAAATGGTTCAATTGCTGCTTTGATTAGTGATTCATTTGAACTTGCATTTTTCTGCACAGGGAGGGGGTGGGTTGTGTATGATTCTGCTTGCATTAAAGTGAAAGGGATCACTCCGGAAGATTAAAAGGAGAATCAAAGCTCTGTCCCTTTTTGCTGCCTTTTGAACTGTCTTGGGCCTCATGCTACAATCCATCCATCAAGCACACTGTACTTCTTTTTACGTTGTCACACACACACACACCAGTGTGACACTTTTTATGTTGTCACACTGGTGTCCCCCTAAATCTAAAAATAGGGTGTATTATGAGTTTGGATTAGGCTGACCATATTTTGGAAACCAGAAGGAGGACAAAATGGCCACCCCAAGGGGGAATGCCCACCAACATGTCCAGCCCCCAAAGGGGCATGTCCACCGACATGGCCAGCCCCCAAGGGGGCATGCTCACCCAAACATGTCCTTGGTCACAGGTCTGATTTCAAAGCATTCAATTAAGACAAACCTGTTCTACATAACATCTTAACATCAAAATCACTGAAATAAAGACAAGTGAGACATTCAACATATCTGAAATTAACTTCATTCACTCCTACTTTTGTAGCTTTTGCTGTTCTTTGAAGCTTTTGCTATACTCTGTGTGATACATTCTCCCCACTTTGGATGAAAACATTTGTGATAAATAATAATATTTGTGCTGTTTGCATATCCATATAACATGGCACCTTGCCTTCTATTGACCCTCAATCTAAAACACAAGAAATGAAAACAAGAACAAAAATGCATTTTCAAATGCAAATTCAAAACTTGCCCCCCCCAAATCAGAACTTGCATTTTTGCACTTCAAATTTCACTTCTCAACTTTGATTTTGATTACTGAGTTTAAAATTGCAAACCTAGGCATTAAAATGTGAACCAAACCATTTTCTCCCCCATTCATAATGTTTAAACACCTTCAGTTTAATATTTTCAACTTCAGCTTTATTTGACAGACACTGATTCACACCATCATCTTCACCGTTGTAAGAAGATGAACTTTGCATTAGGTAGTCAGGTAGAGCTGTGTCTATTTGACCCAGCAGAATCTAAAGCATATTGTGCCATACATCTTGTAGTAAAACTGTTTTATAAAATTGTAAATCATATGAAAAAGTACCCCAAAATTATCAGAATAAAGATCATATTAGCTTATGAAAGAAACAAGACAGTAATATTTATCAATGCATTTTGAAGACTAATGTACACACACACACACACACACACACCACCCAAGCTGCAAAACTCACACACCACTCCCCATCATTCAAAAAAAGTGTTCAAAAACAACAGGATTATCTATTGAACTCTGCAAAAACAGCTGTCGCTAGCGATGACAATGAGCTTGTACAGGAATATAAAACTTGCCTGTCGGTGAAACCATTTCACGTTATTGTTATTATTTATTATTTATTACATTTATATACCACGCCATCGCCGAAGCTCTCTGGGCGGTTTACAAAAGTTAAAAACTGTGAACATTAAAAACAAATTACATGGCTTCAAAAAGAAAACTGCAAGTATGTAAGGAAACCGATGCACCGTCTAGCCAGAGCAAGTCCTTCCTTTCATATTTGCAAAAATATGCCATCCCACAGTTTGAGTGCATCAAGGACAGTGGCACATAGAAAAGTAAAGTGGAAGAAGTTAATTAACTCTGTGATGGGAAACTCCGGGTTAGTTACAAATACCTCTTGAAAAACGGAGTATGACTTTGATTGGTAGAGTTTAGCTTAGCCTAATTATGGTTTGGCCATAAACCCTGCTTTTAGGATGTTTTTAGGATGTTTTAATAATGTATACTGTGTTTTCAATTCAGTTTTATATACTTATTGTTGTTCTCCACCTCAATCCAAATGGAGAGGTGGGTAAGAAATTATTATTATTATTATTATTGTGCACCAAGAGGCTTTTTATGTTTGCATACGTTTTAAAGCAATGATATAAAACTGCAACAAGGGAGCCACTATGCACCGAGCAGGAACTTGGCTGAGAAGCAAAATTACTCGGCTGACGTCTGTGAGACCAATAGTGCATGTTTACTGAAATCCCACTTTGTCCAAAGAGGCTTAACCCTAGTTAAGTGTGTTTAGGATTTTCATCCTAAGTCTGCAACTGAAAGCACGTTTACTTTGGAGTAAGTCTCAATGAATAAAGGAGACTGGCTTCTGAATCGACACGCTTAAGGTCTAGTGGTGTGTGTCCCCATGCCTTTTCTTGGCCATTGTTCTGGATGCCCGTATTAGAACCTCAACAGTTGTGGTTGCTATTTCCTCAAGGGAGATGCCCCGTGTTTGTTTTATGTGCATAGATTGTTATGACTTCTGCCCTATGACCAGAATTCTAGAGATGGACAGGAAATTTAGATAAGGGAAGAAAAACAACGCTCACTGGACTAATTCCTCAGGATGCACAAGTCAGTACCGTGTGATGGTTCTGTTGATCCAGAGCTTAAAGCTCTTTGGGGGATTTTTCAGAGCTAAAGGTGCCTCTTTTGTAACTTGAGCTAAAGAGTTAAGCTCCATGGATGCCCATCACAGTTAAACATACTTCTCCCAGTGGGGAGAAGCTTGATATGCACTATGCATTGCAGCATGTATGAATGCATGCTGAACTCAAGAGGTAAATGCCAGAGAACATGGCTAGCTATGGCCTGCTCTTTGCGCTGGCTGTTAGTGTGGGCCTAGGCTTTCTCCATCACCCCTCGAGGCAGGGTCTGTGGGGAGTGAAGCTCCATCGATTGCCTCCTGCGGACTTCACGCTCCTCCCAGTCCTCCTCTGGTTCATAGCCTTTGAAGATGGCTAGCCTCTCCGAGAGGGTCTTTGTGTGGGGGAAGAGAGCATAGTTGTAGAGCAAGGAAGCCACTACTGCTCCAGCCATCGGGCCCAGCCAGAAGACCTGGGGGAAGCAATGAGAGGGATGAGGGTGCTGACAAACCAGTAGTAACATACTTAGATAAAACCTGGTTCCAAAACATAGTATGTAGGTTTCTTAGGCTAAAGTTCACGATTCCATTTCAAGGAGGTGCTGGGATTTTTCAATCGGTTGCAACTAATTTCCTAGGTGGCCTCTGGCCAAAAGATTTGGTTGGTTATTTCAGTTCATTGTGTGGTTCAGCATATTCTGCCCTCTGGGTCACATGCAGCTTTCTTCTTCAGCCATTCGTTCTCCATCTTTGCTTCTCTCTTGCTTTCTCTTTCTTGCTCTGGGTTGCTACCCTCACCCCCACCCCAAGTCCCACCTGCATTTTACTAAGGTCCTCTCCAGCTTCTATCAAGCTCACACTTCCTCTGGCTTCTGGTTTTCTTCTCTTTATACCTGTAGGTCCCTTTGCCTGCCTTGCCTCTCTCTAGGATCTACGTAGTTCAGCTAATTGGTGGCCAGATATCCTTCTGTACACGCCACCACTTTGTAGGGTGCCCAGGTGTCCAACTGTACAGAGCACAGCGTCCTCAATTTGAAGGCAACCTCCAATTCATCCTTCCCCTCCAGATGTGTTAGATGACAACTCCCATCCTCCCCGGACCAGACTGCTATTTAGAAAGGCATCCAATGTACTTCTGAAAAAGCAAGCAATGCATCACTGCTGGCCCTAATTTCAAATCTGATTGCCGTATTATTATAAATCTCACAACCCAGTGCTATATCTAGAATCAAGAGGTCTGCAGTTTGACCCACGACGTGGAAATTTGAAGAATATGTGCATATCTGCCAAAGAGATTTTTCTTCCTCCATTTTTTTCAGTTCAATGAACACAAATGATAAGTCATCTCAAAACATTCAGATCAAAACATGGACACACACACACTACAGATCCAGTGAGAAACTGGCCTAAAGCTGGCTCAAACCAGAATCTGAAGAGTTCACACAGCTGTTAACTAGAGCCAGGGTGGATTTAGAATCAAATGCCAAGTCATGAAGAGCAAACTAATTAAGCCTTTTCCTGTTGCAACCCAGCCCAAGCAGGTAGGCAACAATCGCCTATGGTTCACCAAGGCTGTTGTTGCCAATCAGTCATTCCATCTCTCTTCCGATTGCCAGCTCTCACCTCCGTATAGTATTATTCTCCGATTAATCAATGAAATGACAACAAGCCTCTTGATCCTAGGGACCCAGACAGGGCCACATGGCTAGAGCAGCTCATTGGGCCAGGTTTTAGGCTGGTCTTCCCTATTTTACCATGGAAGGTCCCAAAGTCTGGAAACAGCCCCCTGCTTTGTTGATATTTCACATCTGGGGGATGACTTTGTTCACAAAGGGTTAATGCAGAATGTGGCTGCCTAAGTATTGGTGGGGGCGAGGCCATTTTATCACATAATGCCTATACTGCACCAGCTGCACTGGTTGCCAGTGTGTTGCTGATAGGGTGACCATATGGAAAGGAGGACATGGCCTCCTCTATCTTTAACAGTTGTATAGAAAGGGGAATTTCAGCAGGTGTCATTTGTATGCATGCAGCAACTGGTGAAATTCCCTCTTCATCACCACAGTTAAAGCTGCAGGAGCCCTGCCCTCTTTAGTATCTGGTCAAGAGCGCAGGGCTCCTGCAGCTTTAACTGTGGTGATGAAGAGGGAATTTCATCAGGTGCTGCATGCATACGAATGACACCTGCTGAAATTCCCTTTTCTATACAACTGTTAAAGATACAGAAGCCCTGTCCTCCTTTCCATATGGTCACCCTAGTTGCTGAGCCCAATTCAAAGTACTACTTTTGACCTTCAAAGTCTTAAATGTTTTGGGATCGTGTTATTCGAAGGACTGCCTTCACCCATATCAGCCTGCCCACATGTTAAGATCAGAAAGAGAGGCCCTTCTCATTGGCCCACCCGTGTGAACAATTAGGTGGGTGATCACGTGTGAGAGGGCCTTCACAGCAGTGGCCCCGCTCCTTTGGAACAAACTGCCATTGGAGGTCCACCATGATCCATCATTGCAGGCTTTTAATAAGGCCTTGAAATTATATTATTTTACCATAGCCTTCTTGTGATATGACTACTGTTGATGCTATTGCCATTGTTGTTGCTGGTTTTATTGTTGGTTTTTATTGTTTTTATTGCTATTTTATTGTGTTTACACTTTTATGGCTTTGAATATTTTAACTGATTTTTTTTAATGTATTTTATTGCTGCAAGCAACCGTAGGAGGGCTTCTGCCCTGAAAGGTGGACATTGGAGAAGAAATGTTTTAAATAAATAAATGAAGCAATGTGCAAGAATGGTTGTTTCTTTCATCCCCTTCATCTGGATCCCAGACAGTGTGGTCCTATGCATGTCTACCCAATCAGAACTAAGCTCTATTGAGCACAAGCTGGCTTACTCTCAAATAAGTGTCATTCCTCACCCAGAATCCTCGTCATCAGAGGACAAAGGGGAAGAGCAAGCTCCAACAGATCCTGCGAGGGGACCAGTAGCCAAGGTGAACAGGAGCCCTTACTCTCAGAGAGCAGATAAGACCCAGCAGAAGCCCCTTTAGTGGACTCTGAGAATGATGAAGGGGGTCATGAGGCTCCTCCAACCCCAGCTGAATGCAGGTTACTGAGAGCGAGGGATCAACGTCAGCAGGCTGCCAGAGCATGGAAGCTACGGGGATAATGGCCAGCACCTGGTTTGGGGTTAGGACTTAACAGGCTCAGAGCAGCACAGCGAAAATGCTGGAAACAACACACCCACTTCAGGGTATCCAGCTTCCCAGGGGTCTGGACTCCCAGCCATATCACAATCCCTGGAACTGTGATCCTGAACTCTGCTTGCATCCAGCAGCCTTGCTCAGTGGCTCTGGACAGCGTCATTCTACACCGCAGACGTTCAAGCTGAGGAAGTTTGTTGCAGTTTATCTGGCTCAGCCTCCACACTTACTATCAACGGCCGTAAATCTTCCCTTGTAGCCGACAAACGTGGACAATAAGTGGGCAAAGGCTGACACTTAAAAGTTAAACCTCTCTGAATGGGGAAAGGAGTGTCTGTCTACATTGTACATACATGTAAATTAGGGTGACCATATGAAAAGGAGGACAGGGCTCCTGTATCTTTAACAGTTGCATAGAAAAGGGAAGTTCAGCAGGTGTCATTTGTATATATGGGGAACCTGGTGAAATTCCCTCTTCATCACAGCAGTTAAAGCTGCAGGTGCCCTGCCCTCTTTTAAACCTGGTCACTCTAGTATAGCTCCTGCACCTTTAACTATTGTGATGAAGACGGAATGTCATCAGGTTTTCCATATATACAAATGACACCTGCTGAAATTCCCTTTTCTATACAACTGTTAAAGACACAGGAGCCCTGTCCTCCTTTTCATATGGTCACCCTATGTAAATGTAGGTGGATGAACACAAGCAAGCCACAGGGTGGCCGAGTGAGCAGGCTGTTACCACGAAAGAGGAGCAGCAGTAGTAATGGCGCTCCAGGTTGGAGAGGTTCTGCAACATGGGGCCATTTGGTGACCCTCCATTCATATGCCTCCTTTTTTCCTTTAAGGAACCCAAGGGGGCATACATAATCCTCCTCCTCTCCATTTTATCCTCACAACAACAACCCTGTGAGGTAGGCTGGGCTGAGAGTCTGTGACTGGCCCAAAGTCACCCAGTGGGTTTCCATGGCCAAGTGGGGACTAGAACCTGGATCTCCTGGCTCCCAGGCTGACACTTTAGCCACTACACCACACTGGCTCTCTGAATGGGGAAAGGAGCATGCTGAGCAGCCACCTCTGCCATTGCCCTCCATTAGAGTGGGCACGTGTCCTAATTCACAAAGAACAGTCCTCTATTTGATGGGCTGCCTGGTCCAAGTCCACTTTAAAGATAAAGAACCCTAAGAAGGCATTGCTGGGAAGGCACTGGAAGTGGCCTGTCAGCAGCTAACACCCAGACAGCAAACTAGGTCACCTGGACCCAGTCTTCCTTGATAGGGCGAATGGAATTTCTACTTAGTTTTAGTAATTACTTTGAAATTGGCATTGGTACATTAGCATTCTATGTGCATATTTTATGCAAAACTGTATCCTCATTTTTGGTGACACATTTCCTCTTTTATGGAGATGCATCAGTGGCCACCTTACTCTCGGTGTGCCAGAGGAATGTAGAATCAGTTGAGGCATTGTGGGCAGGCTACTGCTGCTCTTTGGAGGACCACTGGAGAAGGCATGGGAAGGACAGTGCTAATGGTGGTGGTCATGTCACAGTGCCGGCTCCAGGTTGTTGAGGTTTCTTGGGCAAAACACCCTCAATGGGCTGCCTCCTTCAGTGAGTTCTACTTTCTCACAACCATTGTCACCAGCTCCTTTGGTTCCTCAACCTTTTTCTCATCCTTTTGACTGCTTGCTTTCTTGGCTGGCAGAGAGCCAGTGAGCAAGCAGGCCGTGCATCTACTGTTCTTCCTTCTCTCCACCACTGTTGTCTGGGCCAGAGCAAGAGACAGGTGAAGAAGCAGGTTGCAGCAGGAAGAGAAGGAGCAACTCCAGGGGGCTTTCTTCAGTGGGCCTCTGCAGGGATGTGGATCCTCAGCAAGTGCCCAACCATCCCTACCATTGACACCAGCTCTAGATAGTCAACTGTTCATATGTCATTGGGAAATATTTCCAGCATACCTTGAACCACACTGCTTTTAAGTGAGTTCAGAACAGACCATCGCAAGGTAAATGAATGCAGCATATAACAGTAGTGTGACATTGTGTCTGGCGAGTCAGGCAACGTGCCTTGGGGTAAGAATGAGGACATCCCAAATACAGAAGAATTCTGTTAGAGATACGGTGACCATATGAAAAGAAGGACAGGGCTCCTGTTTCTTAGATGCAACTGTTAAAGATACAGGAGCCCTGTCCTCGTTTCCATATGGTCACCCTAGTTAGAGAGTACAAACTGTTTGGAGTCTTACTTACCCAGTGGCTCTCAAAGTCACCCACAATCACAGCAGGACCGAACGATCTAGCAGGATTCATGGAGCAGCCAGTGTAGTAGATCTGGGGGCGGGAAGGAGATGCCTGAATTATTATGGATTTTAGTGTTGTGGTCAAAATGAATATACTGTGGGTGTATGGAATGCTTGTTTCAGAGTCACAGACATACAAACTGAAGTCTCCACTTTACATTTGCAGAGCCTTGGACCAAGTTTTTCTTGAAGCGGGAAGTCCCAATAGGACAAAACTTGAGGCATAGGGTTGTCTGTAGGCAGGGAAAGCCCCACGGTGGCTGCAGTTCTGCACGGCGTCAGCTGTATGATGCAGCCACAGTTCTGCAACTTTTTCAAAGCGAAGCTGTGCTTTGAAAAAGTTGGGGACTCATAAGAGATTGATGCTAATGTCATAAGATATTGTTGCTAATGGCATTCTGTATACTGCGGTGGATTAAAGGACTTGGCCAGGCCTTTCAGAGGAATTCTAGAACTGTCTTCTCAGGTGGGAAATAAAGAGCATGAAAACCAGCACTTTCTGGAGTGAAATTGCAGTGTTTTCAGTGCAAATTTATGGCCCTGATACCATAGGAGTGAGATATGGGACATTTAGGCAGGTTCTACATGACTGCTTTAAAATGGTTATAACAGTAGTGACGACTATTGGGGCCCAGAACGCACTCCATATACAGTTTTCAAACCACTTTCAAAGTGACATATCCTGCTTGGTGTAGATCTGGCCTTAGAATGGAACTCTATGAACACTTACTTGGGAGTAAGCTCCATTGAACACAGTGAGACTTATTTTTGAGTAAGCATGTATAGCATTTCACTATTAGTGAGTGACAGCAGCCTAGCCTATGGATGGGCAGAAGGTAGATCTGGATCTAGTGGTGGATTTCTGCATGGTTTGCAGTAGATCAGCAAAGATTTCTAACTCCCAATTATTTAACAAAGACCAGCAACAAAATGACTCCCTCTATCCTAAATTTTCTTATGAAATGAAGAAAGCTTGGGGTAGTTAGGAGAGGGTTTTTGTATGGAAGGACTATGACTTGGATTTGATTCTACTACTCAAAACAAATGCTGGTCTCGGGAATCTTTAATTTTTGCACCAGGCTCTGGTTGATGGATCTTGGGGTGTTACTAAAGGAACTAAGGCCTAATCTATACCAAGCAGGATATTGCACTATGGAAGTGGTATGAAAGAGGGATATAAAAGGCAGGAGCCACACTACTACTTTATAGCGGTATTGAAGTGCACTGACAACTGTTGGGGCTCATTAACACATACCATATACTTCTTTCATACTGCTATACCCTGCTTGGTGTGGCTCCTGCCTTTTATATACTGCTTTCATAGTGCAATATCCTGCTTGGTGTAGATTAGGCCGAAGTAGATCTCACAAGCGTGAAGTCTGCCCCACTACTGGGCTAGCCAGTAGTTGCTAGCCCACCTGGAAATGTCTGAGAGGCTTATAGCAGGGCTGGCATATGTAATGGTGAAGCAATTATCTCAGTTGAGCAGATGAGAAGTGAGAGAATTTGAGAGGTGGGAGAATTGAGCAGGTGAAGATTTTGTTTCAGTTTGTTTTGACAAAAAGTTACCAAACCTGGCAAAATTCTCCATATTCAGGAGACGGGGAAAAAAGTGAGATAGGGATATGTGTAGAAGCAAATGTGATCTCATCAAAGTTCTTCAAATTCCACATTGAAGCTTGTTCTGTCCCTTGTCCATATCAAATTGTGCTCTTTGTCATTTTGCAAGAAAATGTGTGCATTTCTCCCCCAAATGTGCTCATCAATTGTGCACATCTTTGAAATGTCTGCATTCTTATCCCATGGATTAAAATGTGTTTCTGCATGTTCTGTACTGATCTCAAACAAACTGAAATGAATCTCTCATACACCCCTGCCCTGAGATTGTTTTTTTAAATGAATGTGGGAGAAACTGAAACTGACAGATTGATCCATCCAAGGCTTTGAATGTTTTCTCTTAAAAGTCAGGTTTTGTATCCCCGTACATTCGATCATCTTAGGGCATGTGTACATCATACCGGCATAGACGTTTCCAAGAGGTTAGACTCTCTTCAGGTAGAAGAGACATTTGTTGTTTAATAAAATCTTTGTAGATTACTTAGCAAGCCTCGTCACTTGCCTCCCATCGAAAGCAGGAGTTTTCTGAAAAACACGACAGGAGGAAGGGAGGGGGTGGATCTCATGATATGATGATCACGGGATCCCCCTCTGTCTACATGCGGTGTTCAACGGCCCAGGAGGAAGAGGACATGCTGACCACCATTTTGTTCCTGTTTTTTAATCGGAAAAGAGTGCAGAAGCACTCTTTTAAAAAACGAAAAACAAAAAAACTTCCCTCTTCCTCCACGCCAACCCGATGGGCACAGAGCTCCTGCGGGACTGCGGAAAAAGTCAGGATAGAAGGGTAGGGTGATATCCCGGGGAAAGGGAGGGATCATCCCTCCCTGCTCCCGGGATCCCCTGTGTGTCATGTGGACACACAGGGATGATCCCTGGGATATCGCCCCGTCTAGCCATTCCTCTAGTGCTGAGTTAGTGGCCTGCTCTTTTTTCTGACAACAAGCTACTGTACATCGCAGGCAGGTATGTCACAAGCCTCTCCATGCTGGGAGTAGCTGTACTGATTGAATTTGGCTGATGCAGTTTGGCGAGAAGGTCATTTCGGTTTGTTTTTGCATTGCAATTTCCCAAATTTGCGAAGTCCTTCATATTCAGGAGATTTAAAATAGAAATCAAATGTGGGGAAATATGAAACTGACAGATTCACCCATCCCTAGAGGCAAATATTTGAAAAAGCTATCCAGACCAGTGTCCAAAGAATAGCAAATGGAGGAAGGATGAAATGGTGAGAGAAACATATTCGAGCAGAAAAGAAACCCCTACAGGTAGATTTTCCAGGAATTAGGATGACCTGGCTCAGAAAAATTTAAATAGGGTTCCCAGTTTTCAGCAAATCCTAAATGATTGCTGGAAGTTGATTAAGGATTAAGTATGCCTGGAGAACACAGAATATTTTACTGCTTCCCAGACATGCTGGCTGGTTGTCTGTGTGGCTGAGGCCTCTGCCCCTAGACATGAAAGAGCTGGTCTTTCAGGTAGAAAATGTCTCTACTTCTGTTAAAACCAGCTTTTCAACTGGCGTTTTGCTGCACTAAGCAAGTTTAACTATTTCTCCCCCCTCCCCCATTCTAATGCCAACTTTGATGAAAAACTAAGCTTCACTAACCTTTTCAGTGGCTCGTTTTTCTATTTGTCGAAGCAGGATAACCATGAGTTTTACTTATCTAAACTTATAAAAATGCAAAACACAAATATTAACCAGGATTGAGCCAAAAATGTTTCTTGTGATTGTTTTTTTGGTAGTGCTGAAAAATCTCCAGCACCCTATAGCTTGGGTGATTTTTTCCCCCTCCTTGTGAAAATGTTTCAAATATTCATTTAAATTGTCCTCACTTACCTTCATTAGTATCATCACATAGCCAAGTGTATTGGATTTGATTGGTGGGCAGTCAGGTGTGAATTTACCCAGAGCCATATGCAATAATTAATACAGTGATTAATAGAGTAAGTACACCGATTTGCTAGAGCAGTTGGCAATTTTATGATTTAGAGTTGGTTCTTACAGCTGTATTCACATAAAATGAAGGTCAGTGCTTTTTGTGTGCCTGCTAGTAACAGACAATGCACAGTATTGCTTTGAACAGCTCTGCACAGTCTATACTTTCTCAGCTGGTAAGGACTCACCTTTCTCTGTTCAAAGACGGAAAGACCTTGGTAAAGGGTGGGGCAGTGTGGATGTGCTTCCCGACAGTTTTCCGACTTGCTCTGTAAAATCCTGAGCAAATTCACCTGCTACCTGTTCTCATCTGAATAAGGAAGGTGCACCACGTGCTCAGATAATCAGCCCCATTAGACGGTAACAACCACCACTCTGGGAATCAGGGTGACTGAACTGAGAGTTAAGGATATGTAAGCTTTCTTTGTTTTTATTCTAACTGCATCTATTTCCCATCAATAAACTCTATCATTCTTTCATGCAAGAAGAAGTCATATTGGTATCCTTGAACCTGGTTGGTATTGGTCCTGGCTGGACCATGCCCAAGTTTAAGACATTGAGTCTGATGGAGTACCAATTTATAACATCATCCAGTTCATAATGCGATCTCTGATTGGTTAGGATGTGCCATGCAATTAATCCAGGAAGGTCGGAAGAGTAAGTGTGTGTGTGTGTGTGTAATTGAAGTTGCAAAAGCTAGATGGTACAGTTGTGCCAAACAAGAGGTTTTAATAGGTTGCATATTTGAAAAATTGAAGAGTTTTCCACCCCACCAAATTGACTTGTTTTGATGGGAAAATGGAAACTAAAAAATATTTGGTGCAGCCAAATATTCCGGACATGGGAAATTAAGAATGGTGTATTCCGCTCTCTCTGACACTAGACTTGTGCCCTATTTTCAGTATGGTCTTACATGCCTGCTCAGCCATAGTAAAGAATTACTGTTGAGATACACACCCCAAGAAGGTGACCCAAGGCAACAGAGAAACCAATGGACAAGGCTGGGGAGCCCACATTGTCGCTCCTGCGGTCATCAGTGGAGGCCAAAATGCACAGGACCAACTGGAAGGTGAGGAATAGCTCCACAGTGACCGCCTGCCCTGACGTTGTGTTATTGTGCACCTGAAAGAAAGAAGAAAATTAAGCATCTCCTCAGAGACACTTGCTCTCATTTTGCACAATTTCCAACATTTAACATGTTGAGTACTGAACATTTTCAAATATATGACACTGACTTTGAAGCATATTATTTTAGTAAGTTGCTTTATTTATTTCATTTCATTTCTATACCACCCAATAGGCAAAGGTGTCTGGGCGGTTCACAAAAATTAAAACCATAAGGTACAGTGTAAACTATAAAATAGGAAAGCTTAAAACCAATTTTTTAAATAAATAAATAAATAAATAAATAAATAAATAAATAAATAAATCATCACAATCCTGAACCCTTTTAATTGGTACACTACTGCTGGGGCATTTATTCACAAGTAATTTCTGCATGACTCTTTCTATGGCAGTATTACAAATGTGTGAAGTGAACCATAGGTGTGCACAAGGGGTGTGCCAGGTGTGAAAGCAATAAGCGCTGAATTGGGGGCCATTGAGAAGGGATCCAGAAGGGGATCCAGATGCAGCAGAAACAGTCCTCTGACTGCCCTCTGGCTACCCCACTGCCACCAACAGTGCACTGTTGCTCCTGGCAGCAGGATTGCAAAGGAATCACTCTGCCAGGAGCCTCTCTACCAGGAGCCATGCTTCAAAGATGCCAGGAGGAGGGGCCCCAAAGGCTAATATCACCTCTTAAGCCCCTCCTCTGGCCAGTGTCACTACAAATCCCACCAATGCTGGGGCTTGAGGAGCATCTCCTCACTCCCCCCCCCCCACCTGCAATGGACCTCCTGTGGTCAGGCAAGCTGAATGCAGAGTAGGGCAAAAGTGCCTAAAGAGTTTAATAAATAAATGAATAAAAATAATATCCTTTATTACTGAGTATTCAATAAATGTTCCTCTTTAAAAATAATAATCCATGGGTGCACACCCTAATGAAATGTGCGGCACACGCCTATGAGTGCAACACAGAAATCTAACAGAAGAACAGGAATAGGTAAAGAAAAGCGCATAATAACAGCATGGGTGCAGTTTCAATCTCAGCTCATTGTATCAGCCTGTAAAATGGGTATAAAAATACCTTACACTTTATAGAGTAGTTAAAATGGTGACTGGGATAAAAGAAAATATTGTTGCCCAGACATTAGGGCAGCATTGGCTAGAAAAGCAAACTGTGTTGAACGGTCTCCAGTTTCAACTTTGGGGTAGAAACAAGCAATTCCTGTGTCACATAACATTATTTATTTATTTATTTATATAGCACCATCAATGTACATGGTGCTGTACAGAGTAAAACAATAAAATAGCAAAAACCTGCCGCATAGGCTTACATTCTAATAAAATCATAATAAAACAATAAGAAGGGGAAGAGAATGCACCAAACAGGCACAGGGTAGAGTAAAACTAACAGTATAAAAGTCAGAACAAAATCAAGTTTTAAAAGCTTTAGAAAAAAGAAAAGGTTTTAGCTGAGCTTTAAAAGCTGCGATTGAACTTGTAGTTTTCAAATGTTCTGGAAGAGCGTTCCAGGCATAAGGGGCAGCAGAAGAAAATGGACGAAGCCGAGCAAGGGAAGGAGAGACCCTTGGGCAGGCGAGAAACATGGCATCAGAGGAGCGAAGAGCACGAGTGGGGCAATAGTGTGAGATGAGAGAGGAAAGATAGGAAGGAGCTAGACAGTGAAAAGCTTTGTAGGTCAACAGGAGAAGTTTATATCGGATTCTGGAGTGAATTGGAAGCCAATGAAGAGATTTCAGTAGTGACTACAGATTGTGTGAATATGCACATTGCTTTAAAATTCTTGTTTGGTGCCCAGTTTTTCTTGGTTGCTGATGCTTTTGTACCCCTTCACCGCCACCACCCTGGCAACTTTCTGGTTTAGTCATATGGGTGGTCTTACCTAATCAGTGAAGGGAAAGATGTCACTGTGGCCTTAACTAGACCTACCTGTTAGCCCGCGACGGAGGAGGGAAGATATCACATTGCGTTTAATGCACGATCCCTCCTCTGTTTACACGAGACACATGACGACCTTAGAAGGAGAGGTGTCACTCCTGCCATTTTTTTATTAAAGGGCCAGCAACGCATGAATGCTCGTGCACATAAGGTAAGTGGTTTTTTAATTTTAAATTACTTTCCCCACTCCCCCCACCCTACCCCCAATGGACGCAGCACTCCTGTGCATGGCTCCTGGCTCCTTGCGAGGAATCACGCAGAGCTGGTTCAACCCGGAGCACCCGGCCACACCTTCCACAGTCTCGGACTCAGCCCGGGATCGCAGAAAAACCGGGGCCAAAGGGGAGGGTGAGATCCTGGGGCAAGGGAGGGATCATCCCTCCCTGATCCCAGGATCCCCTGTGCGTCATGTGGATCACCCTGGGATAAAGCCCCATCTAGCTATGGCCTGTGATGATGTCCGGGAGGGCAACTGTATGTGAGGACAATATAAACGAATAAGTGGACATTTTTGCAGTGAGTCACCAAAATTGCTAAAATGGAGAGATATTAAATAGGGGTGTGCATGGACCCCCCACTCCGCTTCACTTTAAGATCCGCCATTTTCGGATCGGCCCGCTCCGCCCCGCCCCCACTCCGCCTGTGCCCACTCCGCTCCGAGCTCCGGATCCGGATCGGAGCTCCGGTCCCCCCCCATAGGGGGGGTTACCGGGCCCTGCCGCCATCGCCGCCCATGCGGCGACGGCGGCAGAGCCCGGTAAGGAGGAGGGGGGCCTTAACTGCCTCCGTCCGTGGTCCGTCGCCGTCTTCAATTGAGCCTGCGGTTCCACCAGGAAGTCTGGGCCGCAAGTGCGGCCCAGACTTCCTGCTGGAACCACGGGCTCAATTGGAGACGCTGACGGACCGCGGACGGAGGCAGGTAAGGGAGAGGAGGGCGGGGGGGTTACCAGGCCCTGCCGCCATCGCCACCCATGCGGCGACGGCGGCAGAGCCCGGTAAGGGACCAAGGGGGAGGGGGGCCTTACCTGCCTCCGTCTGCGGTCCGTCACCATCTTCAATTGAGCCCATGGTTCCACCAGGAAGTCTGGGCCGCAAATGCGGCCCAGACTTCCTGCTGGAACCAAGGGCTCAATTGGAGACACTGACGGACCACAGACGGAGGCAGGTAAGGGAGAGGAGGGCGGGGGGCGTTACCGGGCCCTGCTGCTGTCGCCGCATGGGCGACAGCGACAGCGACAGGGCCCGGTAAACCCCACTTACCTTTCCGGCGGAGCTCCGGATCGAGGCGAAGGATCCGCCTTCACCTCGATCCTCTTCGCCATGCTCCGCCGGCCCCCCACTCCTCTTCGCCTCCGCCTTAAGGGCAGGCGAAGCCCCCCGCTCCGCTACTGCTTCTCCGGTCCGATTAGAAGCGGAGCACATCCCTAATATTAAACACTGCCGAAAATCTTCATGGAGAATTGGGACTACTTTTATAGGGTTCCTTAAAAAAAAAAATCTTAAAATGAAATCAGGAGAGTTGGTTGTCCTTACTTCCTTACTTCCACTTTGGTACTAGCTCTCTGTCACAGTGAATCAGTAGTTATATAACTACGTCTTGGGTTGTGTTGGGGGGAGGGTGGGAAACCTGAATGAACACAAAGATAACATCTCTATTATTCACCTCTTTTGCAACTTCAATCACGTTTTGATTTGCCTTGGATGGATATAGGCCATTGGGTAAGAGTGTGATATGCAATGCCAGTGGCATTCTAGGAATAGCAAAGATTTTTATCTGTGACGCACTTGCACGACTGAATACCATGCAAAACGTGCTTGAGTACTGAAATGTTGAATACCTGAATGCAAAGATACTTGATATAGTCATGCCTGGCTTGCAAGCAGACAGGGCTATAATTCCAGCCGGCATAATTTGCGACCCACCAAGCTGAACGCAGCTCAGTAGCCAGGGCTTTGCATCTTATGAAAACTTCCCTAATTTTGTGTAGTCCCAAGCCAGCGGCAACGCCAAAGTGGCTTATTGAAGTCTTGCAGGGCCACCATAGATGGCTGGTCGACTAGTGGGTCTCAAGTAGGGCTGTATGGATTTTTATTTTTATTTTAAATCTCTTCCATCTGTGTTTCGTGCATTATCAGCCATCTTTCATTCTGTCATCCACTCATTGATGTAATCAGGTGTTGTTGTTGTTGTTAACCAGAATTCTTTTCTACTTGTTCTAATTTACATTAGCTCTAATACATACTTGCACATTAGTTAGTATACAAATTAGTGCAAATCCCTACCTCCCCCCCCTCCCAAGTGAAAAACTGGTCCACAACTTCATGGAATCCATGTGACTTAGAAAAAAGCTGGCCCATAAAAAATAAAGAAATTGGTTCATAGATCTGAAGTCATTAGAATCCACTGTGGATTCTCTGACATCTTTAGTTGCAAGTTGTATGCAAGCCTAGTATATGCACTCCCCACATGATCATTTGGGGAGTGTCTCTCAGAAGCATTCCTGACAACATTCTGACCCAAGGTCACCCAATATCTGTACCATGAGAAGCTGAATTCTGTTCCTTGAATGCATTGTGCAAAATGCACAATTAATAATTCCTTTTTTTCTTTTAATCAGAGGGCGGGGCAAAGACTGGAATGCCCCAAATTTTGTTCTGCCCCAATAACATCTGGCTTGTGAGATTCCATGATATATTGCCCTCGCTTCTCTTTGCAGCCATGAGAGCTAGAAACTTCTTCTCCATAAAGGAAATAAAAATGGAGTGTTTTAAAGTGTAGAATCCAGGACTACATTCCAAAATTTGCATTTATGCAGTGCACTCGTGGAAGCATGGCGAAACACACAGCCTTGCCCAAGATGTATGCTTAATCCATGCTGTCAAGGAACTTCAGCTTGTTTTTCCAGCTGTGATCCCTGCAAGTGAGTCAGAAGCTCATTATGAAAGCAAACAGAGTGATTGGAATGCCAGCTGAGTCCATCGGGGTGGGGAGAGAATCCCAGAGCATTGCATCAGAGAACTCTTTTGTAGCATGATGTGGATGTTCCACCACACATGTCTTAATGGCAACCCACCACTTTTGGGAAGAATCTCTGAAGTTACATGCCTTTTTGAAACCGAGTTACATACTAAACATGGTTCCAATTTCCTCACTGGATGTGGAAGCTGATGGGGAGTACTAATGATTAATGATGATGATGATGTTGATGATGATAATAATAATATTGCTTACCCGCCTCTCCGATTGGATCAAGGCGGGGAACAACAGCAAGCATAAAATACATAAAATACTGATTTAAAAACATGGTATACACTATTAAAAAACATCCTAAAAGCATCCTAAAAGTATCCTAAAATTACACTGGATAGGCCTGCCGGAAGAGATCAGTCTTAATAGCTTTCTTGAATGCTAAAAGACTGTCAAGCTGACGAGTTTCCTATTCTGAAGCTTTATCTATCCATTGTAGCTATTTTGGCTGGAACCATCAGCTCGATTCACAGATCAGGGATCACTGCTAGGCAGCGCAATCCTACCCTCTGCGGTGGCGTGGAGGGATGCAAGGAGGAGAGAGATCCTCTCGTGGAGCAATGACCACGTCCTGTGCCCTGGGGTTTTACTGCAGCCAAGGGAAGCTTCTTCTTCTTTCCTTCCCATTGACTGCACAGGGTGGGGTAGTGTTCCTTCAATTTTGTGGGCATGTTGGAACAACCAGGGGGCTTTGGATCCAGTGGATCCACACACACCACTGACACACCCAGCTCCACCAGATTTCTTGGAGGGACACCTATATTGGCAGAGCTTTCTGCCAGCATACCAAGGGACCACCGGTGGCACAAGTGTCATCCCACTAGTAGTCCTCTCTTTTTCTGCCACTGGGGTGACACTTATGTCACTTCCCATGGCCCCTTCTCTGCCCTCCTCCCCAGTGAAGATATAATTGCTTCCTTAGATGCCCCTCCCCTCATTTCTTCTCTCCATACCTATTTTAGGTATTGAGCACCTATATGGAAATATGATACCTATTTTCTGTTTGCTCTAGCTAGATTTTCTCCTTTTATCTTTCTCTTTTCTTTCCCTAAGGAACCTCCTTGTTCTAAAGTCAGCTAAAACACCACAAAGGACAGTTTCTTCCCAGAGGAATCTGTGGACCAAAGCCTGCTATTTGTCCTGGCAGAACAAATAGGCAGAATAAACCCATGCTATGCACTCTCTTTTTTTAATGTGTTACCTACCACAGGAGCATCAGGACATGTTCCCCCAGCTAATGCCAATAAATTATTATAGGACACTTTTCACATGACTCACCAAGAAAACACAGTCAACCGGCCAGGTATGGTGGCCCAAAGATGCTCAATAGACCTCTTTGTATTTGCTGCTTGCTTGGCACTGCACAAAAACAGGCAAAATTACCTGGCCGGGGAGCTGTGTTCAGCTTGGCAGGTTGCAAATTATGCAGGCCTGAGTTATAGCCATGACTGCTTGAAGCCAAGCATGATTGCATCGAGAATCTGAACATTCGGTATTCACAATTTCTGTATTCAAGCATCTTTTTCTTGCATCCAATGGCACAAGTGCGTCACACGCAGGTAAAAATCATTGTTGTTGCTAGAGAGGCACAGGCATTGCAAATTGCGCTCTCCCCCAAATGGCATAGATCCATCCTGCTGCAACTGACATAAGGTGAAGGCCAATCAAAAGGCATCTGACGTGGCGAAAGCGTGCAAAATTGAGAGTCACAGCTATTCTCCAGGGATGTCCACCATGATATCTGACTAAATGGATACATAGCACCCCTGAGACCTAATTGTATATTATTGTCATTATGTAAGTGTCCTGACTCTGTTTTCTGGTTAGCTGTAGTAAAAATCAGTGAGTTAATTATTCTGGAATGATGTAACTCCAGTTAGGGAGTTACAGTCACACTCTCCTTTGAGGACATCGTGAGTGTCAACAAATACCTCCAGGAGGTCCTTAGCTAGCCACAAAGACTTGTGGATGATTCAAGAGCTACTCTGAGACTTCCTTTGGAAATTAACTCAATAAATCACCTTAATTGCTCTAACAATACAAACCATGTTCACGTGGATTAATTACAGCTCGCCTTCGTCTACACTCTTGCACACTCATAGCAGATTCGGTATGTTGAAGGTAGTTCCTCTGCAGCAGGGGCATTGACCCTTTTGCAACCCAACGGCCAAAACCCATTTTGGAGAACCTCTTGGCGGCTGCATTCCAGTGGTGGGCGGGGCTAAAGGCAAAAGGGGCAGGGGCAGAAATACTAGCATATTGTAGCTGAAAGCTCTTACTGCCAGTCCTGAAGGCTTAAGAGGGGCATCACAACCTTTTAGAATGGAGAAAAATGGGACAAAAGTCCAGAAATGACAAAGTGATGATAGGTGGTCAGGGGGAAGTGGGTACAGGGGAAGGGGTGGCCACCTGGGCAACCCTGGAGGGCTGGATTAGGACCTCTGGAGAGCCAGAGGTTCCCCACCCCTGCTCTTCTGGTTTAGGGCAGTGGGAGTTCACACTGGGTGCTAAGACTGAGGGGGACCTAGTCAACTGTCCTCTGCCCTCCACAGCACACTATTGCCCCTCCCCAGGAAGATAAGGGTGGCTGCTTCAGCCACTTCCCCCGGTTCTTCTCTGCTGAGCACCATTCCCCATCCCCACCACTGTGCCCTCTCTCACCCACTCATCAGCTTACCAGGAAGCAGTGATCTTGGGTGGTGGCATTCAGAACAAAAGTGCCCCCAGAATGCCTCTGGGCCCAAACACACACTATGAGCTCCATCACGCCTATCAGGGGTCTGGAAACAAAGCCCTATGAAGAGAGACTGAAACAACTGGTCATGTTTAGCCTGGAGAAGAGAAGACTGGGGGGAGACATGATAGCACTCTTCAAATACTTAAAAGGTTGTCACACAGAGGAGGGCCAGGATCTCTTCTCGATCCTCCCAGAGTGCAGGACACGGAATAATGGGCACAAGTTACAGGAAGCCAGATTCTGGCTGAAAATCAGGAAAAACTTCCTGACAGAGCAGTACAACAAGTGAACTAGTTACCTAGGGAGGTTGTGGGCATTAGAGGTATTCAAGAGGCAGCTGAACAACCATCTGTCAGGTATGCTTTAAGGTGGATTCCTACATTGAGCAGGGGGGTTGATGGCCTTATAGGACCCTTCCAACTCTAATATTCTATGATTCTAGTCCCCCGCCCTGGTTTGCCTCCGCTTTTTTTTTTAACCTCCATTTCATAAGCGTGTCAAGGTAATGGTCCCTTTTACATGGGTTTGTGGTATTCCACTGTACCGTGAAACCTCCCTTTCACTTGTTTGCTCTTCCACCCCACCCATTCTCCTTCCACCTCCAGTTCATTCACTATGGTACTCTGGTGGGTGTGGGCTCCTTCCCCTCCTTGCTCTGGCTTTGTTGTCTAGCAATTTGCTGATTTAACATTTCATCGACTGGCCTCCATTTCTATGGGCAATGAGGGTGGGGTTGGAGCAGTAAAAAGTCCATTCAAACAACTCAGCACAAGTCCGTTCATTCAATACGGTGTGCTGGAAGAGGAGAACTGCCCTGCCCACCCCTTTTGTCAGCAAGGCTCCATTCAAAGCAGACACCCCCCGACAAAGGAAAAAGCAAAAGGACAGCAATACATGGAGTCTTAAGGGCGAATTAAATCCACTTGGGGAAAATAATCCTGACTTTCCCCGCACCAAAATAATACGCAAAACAGAGGAAAAGAGGTGAGATGGGTGCAGACAGGGACAACGTCATGTGAGTCCCATGCTGCAAAACCAGATACCAGTCATGGCAAGAGTGCATTAAAGCACTGGTGTGATGGAGCTCTATGTTGCAGCTCAGAGGCATTTTGTGTTGATAAAGATGGCGGCAACAGCAGCAGCAGCTGTGGTTGGTTCAGCTGGCACTTCCCTTTACAGGGATGATGGTGGCCAGATCTACACAAAGCAGGATATAACACTATGAAAGTGGTTTGAAAATGGTATATGGAATGTCTCATGGTCCCCAGGAGTTGTCAGTGCACTTCAGTACTGCTATAAAGGGTCTTGCTATTTATTGTTTTACTCTGTACAGCACCATGTACATTGATGGTGCTATATAAATAATAATAATAATAATAATAATAATAATAATAATAATAATAATAGTGTAGATCCTACCAGCATCAGCGGCAGGGTCCATGGGCCCAGGTATTCGCCCCACCATGCTAGGCACTGGTGTCAGACCTGGGATTCAGTGAAACTGCTAAATGCCAATTTATAATGCCACAGGAGGGCTTGTGCCATCCTTTCAAATAGGAGCAGGGAGCAATCATTTACATCGACTGTGTAAAAAAAATCTGCCATGTCGGCCAGGCAGACGCTGAGCAGCCTGGTCACTTTTAGCAGAGCACTGTGTGAAAGACCTCCTTCAACTGGTCCAGGTTTCTTGAACATCCTGGTATGGACACACCCTGCTATAACCCTCCATCCCTCCCAGGTCTACCAGTAGTAGAATCCTTACCCTGTTCATGGCCATGCTGCCCCGGATATGAGGCGGTGTGACTTGATGCAGGAGGGCAGCCCCCGTCACAGCTCCCAGGATCTGCGCCACCACGTAGAAGAAGGCCCTAAGGAGGGAGACTTGGGAGCCCACCAGGCATGCCACAGTCACGGCAGGGTTAATATGGGCTCCACTGATGTGGCCCACTGCCTGAACCAAGGTGGCGATGGCCAAGCCAAACGCCAGCGAGATCTGGAGGACATTTGGTGAGGAAGCAGGCCAGCTGAGAGCCGAACCCAGGCCAAAGAAGATGAAGATCAGCGTGGCCAGGAATTCGGCAAAGACGGCACGAGTGAAGGCCACGGAGCGGAGTTCCCACATCATGGATGATGACTGTTCAGGGGAATGGAGGCTGAGATCAGCAGCAGCTTCAACGCTCCTGTTTGGAGATGGATGCTCTGTCCTGGGAAAATGCCGGGGTACAATCTGTGCATGTATGTGTGTGTGTGTGTGTGTGTGTGTGTGTGTGTGTGTGTGTATATATGCATGCAGACCAACTGGAAATCTTCAAGTGGAGGTGGGGTTTAGAAACCTAATGCTTTTTCATTCCTGTTCCAGATGAGAAGGTTTCAGACCCTGCCTTCTTCTCTGATACGCTGGGAAATTAACATTCACCAGTGCGATCCTTTTTCATTTTTATTTCTTTGGGTCTTCAGAGAGCCCAACCCCCAGCTGCAGGCTAAGTTGCACCATTCCCTTCCCTAACATGCATTTAGGACTTTCCTTCACCTCTGTGCTTTTCTTCTCTGTCTTTAAGTTAGTTCGATTGTTTAACTTCTTTGTGGATTTCTTTGCTTTCTGCTCGTCCTGGGCAGATGGACTTTTAATCCTCTGCTATTCCCAGGACAATAAACAATAACATGTCGTGGTAATGAGAAGCCCAAGAACTACAAATGGGATTTATTATTCAGGAGTCATGCAGAAGCGCCTCATGGAAGGAAAAAGGAAAAGTGGAAAGTACCATCCAGGACTAATCTACACCAAGCAGGATATTGCACTACGAAAGCAGCATGAAAGCGGTATATAAAAGGCAGGAGCCACACGACTGCTTTATAGCGGTATTGAAGTGCACTGGCAACTGTTGGGGCCCATTGACACAGACCATATACCACTTTCATACTGCTATATCCTGCTTGGTGTGGGTCCTGCCTTTTATATACCACTTTCATAGTGCAATATTTATTTATTATTTATTTATTTCATTACATTTACATACCGCCCCACAGCCGAAGCTCTCTGGGCGGTTTACAACAATTAAAAATGGTAAACATTAAAAGTAAACAAAATTAAAAAACCATAAAAAACATAAAAAACAGTATAAAAACAACAGTAAAAACTACACTAAAACTACTAAACCTACATAAAAACTACACTAAACATCCTGCTTAGTGTAGATGAGGCCCTAGTCTTTCCTCACTCATCCTGCCTCTCTCACTCCAGAACATTCCAGACCAACAGTCCAGTTGTTGGGAGTATGTGAATGATGGATAATGTCAGCTCCAGTTCTTTAGAAACAGCTACAATGTTTTAAGATTGCAGAGCAATGCAAACACAGAGCATGAACCGGCTTGGAGATTAAGGTGTCAAAGTTATTCTTGAGATGACTAGCTGAATTCCTGTTCTGACACTTACATAGACTTCCTTGTATCCTGTAACTTTGAAGCCCGTTTTCTGCAGCCTCCAGTGGCCCATCTAATCTGAAAAATCCCAGGTTCTACTCTGAGATCAATTATTCAGGATAATTTTTTGCCCTACATGTAGGAACGGACTGACTATGCTGCCCCAATACTAACGCTCAAGATGTCTGAGCTTCAACTTTATTTCTCATCTCCTTAACTTGGGGTGTGGACCTTTATCCACCACTTTGGAACTCAGTTCACCCATTTCATGCATCTGTGAGAAGCAGACTTTGACCTACACAAATCCATGTCACAATAAAACAGTTAGTCTCTAAGGGATCGCAGAACTTTTTTTGCCTTTCAAGTAAGAAAGAACCATCCCCTGATGACAATTACCGAAAGGCCAATTAGCATTATGCTTAATATTCATATAAACAGCAATTATTATAATAAGCACTTACAAGGAATTGCCTACACATGAATAGCCACACCCTGATATGGGTCATGAGGCTAGCAAACTTGCTCTTGCCTCTCTCTCTCTCTCTCTCTCGGTAATGCAGTCATTCATTATGTTCCCTACCTTTCCTTTCAGGGGTTCAAGGCACATTTTGACTAAGAAGGGAATGGGGAATCATTCCCAAGCACATCTCAACATTCTTGTGCAGAGGGTGCCATTACATAGTTTAGTCACTAGATGACACTGGGTTTAATTGTATCTAGGTGGAGAATTTCCTTTTCCTGTTCTGTTCTTCTTGGAGAGAAATAATAAAGTTTGTGGGTTGTGTCCAATGGTGCCATTACGCCAGCAGAAACCACTGGTGGAATGGATTTACCATCTCCTCTGCAACCAGCTGCATGCCACCCAAGGATGGTGGACCTCATAGATTAGTTTTGATGTGTGTTTTGGGGAGGCTGCACGGGTTTGGGGAGCATTGGAGAGAATGGGGAAGTCCTGTTGCTTGAGCAGACATCTGCGTGTGTGATGTTGGATCCAATCCCTTGTCTAGATTTCTGACATGGGTGCCCTCTAATCCTTCCTTCTGTGACATGGTGTGAGAACTCAAGTTTTAAACCCAGAAATTCCTAATGGGACAAAGAAAATGGTGCCATTCCAAATGTCGTAGAAGCCTTTAGTTTCAATAATCCAGACTTGCTTGCTTTCGCCTGTCCACACAGCTCCACAAAGCAGGCTCCTTCATTTCTTCCCCCCACTTCCGGGTGAGTTTTGCTTATTACGTTCACAAATTATTGTTTTACATTTTTCTTAAAATCACGTGGCGAATTGAGCAATTGACAAAATTCGTAAGAGTATTCAGGCAGAGAAATGTGCAGCGGAGCAGAACAACCGACATAAACCCAATGGACCCAACAGTGAAATATGTGGGAAGTGGATTTTGTGTCAGGTGAAGTTGGATGCACAGGTAAAAAACCTAACTGAACATACTTGGCACAAAACCAAGACCATTTGGCCAACGTTATAGCCATGTTGGCCAGCCATGGATTTAACAGGCATGAAAAAGGCTTCTCCCCAATTGTCACCTGCTTTTATTCCTACAGTGGCCACGTGCCCTCTTTTACAGAGAACAGTCCTCTGAAGGGCTGCCAGAGGACTGGCCTCTATTTGAAGGCGTCCCTTATTCAAAAGGCTGGCCTATCCAATTTCAGTCCAGAGATAAGGAACCATCAGAACGGTTGCCTATCCATAGCGAGCACCAAAGCAGCAGCCAGGCACACAGGTCGCCTGATCACATTCTTCCACACCATAGTGGGCCTGTTCAGAAGACACCTTAAACCCTGCTGGTTAAGGCTTTTAGTTAAGGTATCTTGTGCAATGCATTTTGCTAAACCCTGCTCACTCACTAACTGCAGTCGAACAGTCTGCACCAGGGTTAGCAGCTGTTACCGTGGCTTAAAGTGTTGGGTGTGACAGCATGACTTGCAGTTAGGGTTAACCCCAGAGAACCACAATTTCACTAGCCACAGAGCCTGAAGTGTTGTCTGAACAGTAGGGCTGTGGACTGCCTAGGGTGACCATATTTGGGAAACCAAAAAAGAGGACACCTAGTGTGTGTGTGGGGAAGCAGCTTTCTGAGTCCTGCAGAAAGTACGTTATTCCCCCGCCACCTTAAAGAACCCGATTGGAGTGGAGGAGGGGAAAGGATTTCATTCTGCACCACCACCATCCACTCCAATTGGGGCCTTTTCTATAATGTCCACGAATGACCCACTTTCCCCTTTAAGACCTCAATTGGAGCTCGGGGTGGGGGAATGATGTGCCTCAAGAAAGCATGTCATTCCCTCCTGCCATGCTAATGGCAGCCTTGAAGGGGAAGGTGTGTCATTCCAGGACATTATTGAAAATTATAGAAAATCCCCCCTGACACCATGGAAAGAACAAAAACCAGGACAAATCCGGGGAAATCCTGACAGTTGGTCACCCTAGGACTGCCTTGGGTCCAAACCCCAAATCCAAAGCACATCAGGGTGATTCCGGACCCTCCTGAACCGGATCCAAACCGGTTTGGGCGAAGTCTGAGGTAGCGTAAAGCCAATTGGCTCCGAAGCTTTGGGCCGCCTTGGTGCTTCGGAGGCACCCACCCCAGTCTCCTTACCTGCCTCCGCCGTC
This sequence comes from Elgaria multicarinata webbii, assembly GCF_023053635.1. NCBI lineage: Eukaryota > Metazoa > Chordata > Lepidosauria > Squamata > Anguidae > Elgaria > Elgaria multicarinata. The sequence continues at coordinate 27,210,601 of NC_086173.1, forward strand.
CACTACCATCCACCGATGCCCTTGTGTCCGGCGGCTTCCACTGCCTCCGACGCATAAGACAGGAAGTAGGCCGCGTGACCTTCTTCCGGTCTTATGCGTCGATGGCAGTGGATGCAAGGGCAGCGGCGGCAGTGGAGGCAGCGGAGCAGGTAAGGGAGAAGGGGGAGGGGGCTTACCTGCTTCGCCGCCATCGTTGTCTTTGTGTTCGGTGGCAGAGGAAGCCGCCAGACGCAAAGATGGTGGTGGCGGACAGCGGAGCAGGTAAGGGAGGACGGGGGCTTACCTGCTCTGCTGCCACAGTCTTTGCGTTCAGTGGCTTCCACTGCTGCTGACGCATAAGATGGGAAGTAGGCAGTGAAAGCCACCAGACACAAAACAGCAGATGGCAGAGCAGGGAAGGGGGGAAGGGGGTTTACCTGGTGCCTCCGCCATCCACGGTGGCAGATGGCGGAGGCACCAGGTAATTGGGGCTAGTTTTCTGGGTGCCGGCTGTGCTGCCCATCTGTGCACCCAGCTCCCAGAAAACTACCGAGTCACCTCGCAGGGTCAGAATTTCTCCTCAGCTTCAGTGCCGAGGCAGGTCAGGAACCCCCGATGCAGCCCTGAGGCAGATCGGGGCTGCTTCAGGGGCTCTGGATAGGCCTCTGAGGTGGATCAGGGGGCCCTGCACAGCCCTACTGAACAGGCCCAGTGAAATGCAGAATAATTATTTCTAAATTTGCATCTATAGCTATAAATTATCGCTAGCAAATATTATGGAAATCAGTGTCCTCCTCTCTGGCAGTTCAGAAGTGATACCCTCTTCTGGCGTTAAGTTGGAGCCATGTTCCTTGGATTCCACACCTCTGCAGAGACTTGTGATTTCAGTCTCAAATCTACTGCCTTTTGCTATGGAATTTCTGTAGTTTCTGAAGATATGAACTACTGCATCAGCCAAGGCATATATAAGAGATTCAGGACAGATAAAAATAAGTATTTCTTCACATAGCACATAGTCAAACTATGGAATTGGCTACCACAAGATGTAGTTATGGCCAGCACTTTGGATGGCTTTAAAAGAGGGCTAGACAAATTCTGGAGGAGAAGGCTATCAATGGCTACTAGCCCTGATGGCTCTATGATGCCTCCAGTATCAGAGACAATATGCTTTTGTACAACAGTTGCTGGGGAACATGGGTGGGAGGGTGCTGTTGCATTCATGTCCTGCTTGTATGTTCCTGGTTGAGAGCTGGTTAGACAGAGTGCTGGAGTAGATGGACCCTTAGTCTGATCCAACAGGGCTCTTCTTATGTTCTTATCATCAGTCAGCAGAAACTGGGTCTTCTTTGGTCAAACATGTCAAATCCCTACATGTATCTTCAAGGCAAGCTCTCCTCCTTTTATTGTATCCAAGTCATCATCACCTCCCCTTGGCTATTATTATTATTATTATTATTATTATTATTATTATTATTATTATTATTATATACCCCCTCATAGCTGAAGCTCTCTGGGCGGTTTCCTTGCTTTCCCCCCACATCCCCTTGTCCAAAGGATGGCTGAGCACAGTGCCCTTTATGTAGGATGTACTGCTCCAGACAGGTTTGCTACTGGCTGTCATGATGTGGCTTCCAGCCAAGTCGTGTGTGTCTGTATACATGCACACACAAAGATCCCCATGGTTTCCACTCCCTGCCTACCTGCACCACACTGCCCAGCTCCTGTTGCAAGGCCTTTTGTATCTGGCCTTCCCCGCCTTGCCAGCTGTGGGATTCAGGAATTCTTGGAAAGGAAATCTAGCCCACCCAGTTATTGCACAACTTTCCTGGCAATACACCCGTCACTATAATCTAAACCAAAGGATATATTTATAATTGATTGCTGCAAGTGAAACAGGTAATGGTATTGTCTGTCCTTGTGGTTTCCTGCTAAGCAGGCAGTACAGAGTCTTCTTGTGGGAAACCATTGACAACCTGGATCAAAAACACAAAGTTCAGCCAGGTGGCTAACTGGCAGTTCCCAGCGCTGCGTGCCAATGTTTCATCCTTGCCAGAAACCCCAGCCGTTTCAGGCTTTCTTTGGTCATGCCTGTTGGGGGTTTTTCCCATTTAATTTTACGATAGACTTCACATTTATTTTAGAATTTTATTTATTGACTTTAAAACTTTCATGTACTAAGTATAGTGTCAGTATCCAAACTATTTAAGTATAAGATTTTACTGTTTGGCCCTTTGCACCCAAGTGCCAGTGGATATTTTGTTCTCTTTCTGTACCAGGCAGTGGCAAAAGGAGCCCCTTTCTCACCACGCAGCATGGAAAGGCAGTGAATTGCCCTTGGGGGAAGGGAGTGAACTCATCCTCTCCTTCCATGAGCAGCTTGTGTATGTGTGTGAATAGAAGTGTGAGGGTGGGGTGAATGGAATGTATGGAATGGAGTGTTGGGAGGTAAGCTTCCGGGGGGGGGACGGACATGCCAGCAGTAGGTTGCCCCACCCACTTCAGGGCTGCGGTCCTGCCCACAAATGCATGCAGCCCTAAACGTGTTTGCCAATGCAGCCCTCAGGCCAAAAACGTTTCCCTACGCCTGACTTAAGACTTCCTTCAGACCTTTCAAAGGTGCAGCCATCTCTGGTTTCAAGTTCCTGTCCACAACCCACGTTCCTGTCCAGAACTGCAGAGATAAAGATGTATGTATTACTTTCCCCACCCCTCTCCCTTTGTTAAGCCTAGAAAAAGAGTAAGTTCCTTGGAGGGACAGGTCCAGATCAAATAACAACGTGGCACAAGGCAATAAAGCCCTGCACTGAATAACAACATCCTGTTCATCATGTCATAATGGATGTCAACCTGGAGAGCATTTCCTTGGCAAAGCCACGGGGTTCAGAGGCAGTATATCTCAATGCAATAGTCTCTGTGCCATGACAATTGGGCATTGTTAATAGCATGCATTGTTCTGCTTTAGCCTGTGAGTACAGGTGAGGAGTGAGTGAGATTGCCCACCTGGCAGATTTGCAGAGGTGATGGATTGGTTTCCTTTGTTGGGCTCTAAAGTCTAACCGAAGTGCTTTTGTATTCAGCCATTGCCTTAACCTAGTCAGGCGTGAAAGTTACTTCAGGCAACCCTCTCAGTTGCAAACACTGGGTTTAGGTGAGAGGAGTGCGGCTACGTTAGGCTTACCTGGCTGAAAGTGAACCAACAAAGAATGCCTGAGAAAAGAGCCAGCTGAGTTAATACTAGCCATTGTAAGCACCTGGGAGCTACCAGTTTATACCCACTTCGGCATTGACCTAGGCTGTGTCTATATGAATCCGCTTTGCAAAGTCTAAGGAGTTACATGCCAGGGGGCGTGGGCTATCCTGCCTGCCAGCGGGGAACGGGGGAGGGAGCAAATATTGAGGGCCCCACTTAAAGAACAGAGCAATATAACCCTGCCACAAGGTACAATCCGGGGTTTATGAAAGCAGGCGTACCAGTTGTAGTGGTGTTACATATGGATTGCCCTTACTTTCATTCCCTGACTTACATCACAAGGCGGCCATGATGAGGCTTGTCAAGACCACCCCCTTGGTATGTTCACTTTCTAAACCCCGAACTGAAGCCTCCACTGATAGGCAGGAAAAAACAGTGGTGACATTGGAGCAATAAACCAGCCAGAACACTAAAGGAGCTATGCGAAAAGCACTGAACCTTACCCCCGGATTATATTCAGAACCTTGGATAGCTCCTTTAGAGTTCTGGCTGGTATTGCCTAAAACCCAGAATGGATTCACAGCCCTACCAAAATCGGAGCCACCAGCCTCCACTACTTTCTCCACTGCTAGCGGCAATGAAATAGCAAACTGTATCTGGATTGGTGGGATGTGCGTGCACATGCCTGTGCATGTGCATGCACGCATGCATATTTGTATGTGTGTAGTGGGGTGTGTGTGTGTGTGTGTGTGTGTGTGTGTATCGACATACCTGCGACCCTGCAGGCTGAAAATATTGATCGCTCCCAGACCAGAGTATCAGCAAGAAAGCTATGCAAGACGGTTATGGGATACGGATGGATTTTTCAATACCATTTTCTCCTGCATTCCATTTTTATTTTATTTTTTTGCATTCTAGTTAGGTCATTCCATATAGGATGAAATGTACAATTTTGGTAAATTCATACCAAAAAATGAACCGAACTGAAATGCCCACCCATCTGTAGCAGTCAAATGAAATAGGAACATCTACTCCTAACATGGAGAGGACCTCTTGTTACCTGCCTGCCAGACATATAAGCTGCTAAAAATGAACAGCTTGTCAGGACAAAAAGAGATTGCAACCATCATTCAGCCCACAAACATGGGTGGATACACAGGGATTCAAATCCAGGCTTTGAAGAATGAAGCACTCAAAGCTCTCTGGCTGGACGGATGAATCCATCAGTTTTGGTTTCACCCACAGCCATTTCCCCCCCATCTCTAGTGCTTTCCATCAGTTTTCCTGTCAAATGTGCAAATTTTGGAAGATTCTTTAAAAGATAAAAAATGAACTGAACGAAATTCGCACCCATCCCTATTATGGAGTAACTCAGAGAGCTAAGTGTTGTTAGGAAAGAACATAGGAAAAAACCAGGATGAAGCATCCTAGCGTGCAAAGAACTGTGTGGTGGACACTGCTGATGTTAGCCCAACCCATTAACCTATCATGCTCCGAATGTTATGAGCAAACATTCTCTCAGGGGTCAAATTCTTGTTTGGTCTGTCTCCCTTGCCTGGCTCCAATTTCCCTTGCCTGGCTCCAATACATCGTATTCAGTCACCTCCTCATATGGACTGTTCATCATGTGGAGAACAGCTGATAGGTCAAAGATGCAATAGGTCAAGTCCATCTGTCTTCCTAGTGTGATTCCTTTGGTCTGCCTTGTGATGCTTAAAGGGATTTCTGAAGTTGCAGGGCAGTGCGCCGATTATCTCTCTGATCTGAGAGGCGGTTGCGTTGCCACCTTGTTTGTCTATCAGAGTGGTTTGTAAATTGGGTTAGGGGAATCTGGGGCTTCCTTTGAGAATTTACAGGGCTTCCTCAGTGAGATGATCAGTAATGGAAGATAGGTTTCCTTGCACTAGTGCTCATCTTCCCCTGTAATGTGTAACCACAAGGAGGTGTTGGTTTGATTTAAGGTCCACTCTCAGCCAGTGGTGAAGTCCAATGCAGCTGGCCAGTGCCTCAATGGGTTGCCCGATCCAGACTGGGACCTGAGCCTGTGGAGAAGGGAGGTTTAATATTTCCCTCCCCAGCTAAGACCCCCTCTCTAAAATCCTTCCTCCCCCCCATACTGTGGTCTCAATCCAATTTGGGCCTCCAAAATTTATATTCAAGTAAATAAAAATAAAAAAGGGAGCTGCACACTATATATTTAATGGGACATGGAGGAACAGGCAGCAATAAATACTGTTCTCCTCCCACCCCTGCCACCCACCTCAAGCTATTTCTGAGGAGGGAGAACATTCTCCTTTGATGGAGAGGTATGGGATCTGCTAATAGGAAATGAAAAGGGAGTTACAGTTCCAGCTTCAGATCCAATACTGTATGTATTATTTAATATTGCTAACAGACCTGAATACGACAGGGTACAGATCGAGTAGATCTCAGCTTAACGCCTTTACGAGAGACCTGTTGTAAGCCATCATTCATCAGTCTAAGCCCCCATCATAATGAAAGGATGTTTTTCATAACCCCTACTCTTGCCTGCAGTAGGGGCACCTGACTTCCTTTTATCTGTCCTGAATCTCCCATCAACAAGCACATAGATCCAGGATCTGCTTTCCATGAGGAAGGGGCCTTCTGTGAGTGTAACAGCCCTAGCTGTGGAAGGTCCCTGTGCCCAATCTGGGGGGATTCCCACCCCCCAAACACACATTACAGCACTCTCCATTCAGCAGGGTTTTCCCCCCTGCTGCCCATAACAATCATGGCAAAAAGCAGGAAGCATAAATGCCCCAGGTAAGCAACGTGATTTCCCCTCAACGTAGACACCCCAAACTTAGTCTATATGATTAATTTTTGTAATTAAAACTATTTTCTCTGCCAAACAAAAGAAGGCACTTGAGCAAAGGCTATACATAGTTTTGCTCATGAGAACTGCCTAGAGAGCTTCAGCTATGGGGCGGTATACAAATGCAATAAAATAAAATAATAATAATATCATGTACTGATCACAGTAACCTCTTTCAATCTAGAGAGCAGGAGGATCTATGGCAGGATCAGAGGGGTGGAACGAGAGAGGACTACCCTTGCTTCTGCAGAGTTTTGCAAGGAAAATCCACAAGGGGGCAACTGGAATTATCCAACGGCCACAATTTCCTGAAAGCAAAGGAACCAAGGAGCAACAAAACTTCCCAAATGTTGTCACTATCACTCTCTTTGTCAATATCACCTGCCAAAAGTCACCTGAATAAGATCTTCCATCCTGCAAGTTGATCAGTTTTAACATGACCCACAACTGGGCATCACTTTCATCTTTTACCTAAGGGAAAGTTGTTAACTGTGAAAGGTTATATTGAACCAAAGACGGTTTTGAGTACATGGGCAGAAATACTCTGCAGACTTAAGGACAAAATCACTCTCCTGTTAAATATTTTTAAAGGATCTTAAACTATTGATTTCTACTTCACATTGTATACCATGTAGGAGGGGAGGACACAGAGAATATATCATTGATGATATATCAATGGGTTGGGTTGATACATTCTTGATAAAATGTGTCTGCTTTCAGTTGATGTTATCTTTCTATCCACCACAATTTCAGGGGAAAGGCCAAATACTGACCACAGCATTATGCCTTAAAGCAGGGGATTTCAAATGTTACTTTACAGAAAAGTTAAGAAGATCTCTGTTGGCCCAAAACCTGTAATCTTGTCTAGCTCAGAAATCTCCAGACAGTGGTTAGACAGTTGCAACAGGGAATGTCTTAAGAAGGGCATGATGGTGATAATTAATCCTCTGTGGCCCTATGCAGCTGTGACATTTAACTATAGGGCCTGTTCAGACAACACATTATGCCATGGTTAGGCCGCTAAACCTTTTGCAGCAAATGGTTAGTGAGCATGTTTAAACCATGGTTATGGCCATTTCTACACCTACTTTCCCCCCTGGGACCGTCAAGGGATCATCCCAGTGCATCCAAATGACACACAGGGGATCCCAGGAGCAGGCAGGGATGATCCCTCGATTTTTCTGGGATAATCCTTAGGTGTAGAAAGGGCCTATGGTTAGGAATAGTTCACACTACATGCTAAGCTATAATGCTTAACCTCATGGCTTAGTGTGTTTTTTGAACTGGGTCATTATGTTTAACCGTGGTTCATGCAAATGATGGCTGGCAAATCCACCTCACACCCTGGGTTCACACATGGCTATGAAAGTAATCTTTAACTATGGTTTAGGAATTCACCTGCCCCATTTAACCATGGTTAAGGAAACCAAACAATGGGCCTTTTCAAACAATAGGCTAATCCATGGTTAGGTCGCTAATCCTTTTGTAGCAAATAGTGAGCACATTTAAACCATGGTTATGTAAGCCATCATTGTTAGGAATGGTTCACATGACATGCTAAGTCATGGTTCACTTGACACAGTAAATCATGCTTAGCTCAAAATGCTTAACCACTGTGGCCTAGCCTCTGAACAGGGTCAATGTCTGGTCCAAGTTAGTAGCCTACTGACAGTATTCTGTACAAAAGTTGACAGCCTTAGGCCTGTTCTTTAGCAAAAGGAGGAAAGAGGGAGTACAATACCCAAATCCATCACCTAGAAGTATACACCAGTTGCTGATGTACATGAGCAGAAGGGGTACTATGGCACTCATGTCCTCCTTATGCGTTTTTCATGGCCATAGCTAGACCGGGCGAAATCCCGGGGGTGATTCCTGGGATTGTCCCTTTGCGTCCACATGATGCACAGGGGTTCCCGGGATTAGGGAGGGATGATCCTTCCCTTGCCTCGGGATCTCGCCCTCCCCTTTAGGCCCAGTTTTTCCTCAGTCTCGGGCTGAGCCCGAGACTGCGGAATGTGTGGCCAGGTGCTACGGTTTGTCCCGGCTCCTTGCGATTCCTCACAAGGAGCAGGGACCCGCGCAGAGGGGTGAACGGGGGAAGTAAATATTTTTTTAAAAAAACTTTACCTTTTGCGCATGAGCATTTGTGTGCTTCTTCTTCTTTAAGAACATTTTTTAAATGGCATGACGGCTCTCCTTCTGAGGTCATCGTGCACCGCGTGTAAACAGAGGGGGGGGATCTCATGATAAAACCATCGCGAGATCTTCACCCCTCTGTCGCAGACTAACAGGTAGGTCTAGCTAAGGCCCATATGCATCTGCTTTGCTACTGTGTGAACAGAATGCCAGACTAGACGACCTTTGGTCTGATGCACCAAGGCTCTTCTTGTTCTTATGTTTTTAAATGTCTCCGAACCCGCGAAGGGGCATGTGGTAACAGCCACCAGCTGCCATGATAACAGCCCCAGCGGGTTATACAAAAATTGTTTAGCAGATAAAAACGACATTGCTGTTGTGGAAATGGAACAGATGGCTTCGCTTTGGCTTCCCTTTTCTGATTGCAGTCTCTTTAAAATCTTAGGTTAGTTGTTGCTTGAAATGGCAAGCCTCAAGACCTTCAGCTCAGATCTTCTTACATAAGAAGGACTACCTATTGGCCTGGGAATATCAGCTTCCGTTGAAATGCATCACGAACCTGTTGATCTCTCCAACCCCCACCCCAGCCTCAGTGGCGCAGCTCTGCATACCTGTGCACCAGCCCTTGATTAATTGCATCTAATTTCATGCCATAATGTCAGGAACATGTTTTTCAAGGGGTGATGACCCAATTGTCCTCCTAAAGGGCAGAATAATTTAATCCCGGGGAGTGTCTTGCTTTTAGAGTTGAGCTGACACCCTTTGATAATCCTACCCCATTCATCGCCACACCCCAGAGTTTTTGTTTTGCTTTTGCTTTTTTCTTTAATTTGCTGAAGAGATAAGAACTGCTTTGTATTTATCTGCAGCCGTACTGGGGCCCTTGAGTTGGAAGGAATATTCCACATGCATTTTACAATCCAGAAGAGTCAACACCGAATTGCCCCGATGAAGCGATATTTTGAGGCAAAGCGGGAGTGCTCTGTTTAGGCAAAACAGCCGAGGAATTTTGATGGGAAATGAGATTAGATACAAATAGCAACATTTATCGAGTGGGATGCCTGCACAGCCTTGCCTGGGGTCCATAGAAATCTATTACGGAGGTTGCTAGGCAAGCGGTGCTGTGCTGTGCTTAGCATCTGTTCCTTACTAGCATTAGATGTCCTGTTGGGAGTCCAGGGCTGCAGGGGGGGGGGAAATCTCCATACAGTGGGCAAAGTTGATAAGACCTGAGGCTATACTTGCCAGATACTAAATTGTGCCTGAAACAAAATTTCAAATAAGGCTGTGCTCTGCTCCATTTTGGGTCCCCAAATCCAGAGCGGAGTGGCCCAATCTGGATCTGCTAAATTTGGATCTGGATCGGGTCTAGGGAGCTCCAGATTGAAGCGAAGCGGTTCACCTTGATCCGGAGCTCTGGATGCAGGAAAGTGGGGGGGGGAGGGGGGCTTATCTGGCTCCGTTGCTGCCGTTGCAGTCTGTGCAGCGACAGTAGCAGAGCCAGGTAAGGGGGCAGGGGGGAGAGAGGCTTACCTGTGTCCGTCGCAGTCTGGGCGGCGGTTTCAACTGAGGCCCAGGCCTCAGTTGAAGCTGCCGCCTGGACCACGATGAACGCAGGTAAGTGGGGAGAGGAGGCTTACCTGGCGCCGCTGCTGTCCATGCGGCAACAGCAGTGGCAGGTAAGTGGGGGAAGGGGGCTTATCTGGCTCCACTGCCCGCTGCAGTCTGTGCGGTGGTGGATGGCGAAGCCAGGTAAGGAGGGGAGGGGGACCTATTTTGTCCCCCTTCCCCACTTACCTGCCTCCGCCGTCTGCCACGAAGGCAAGTAATTGGGGAAGGAAGGCAAAATGGGGGCTGAATCTCAATCTGGCCCTCCGGATCTCGCTCCAGATCCGGTTCGGGAGCAGATCGGGGGAGGGTCGGATCAACCTGAAGCGATTCGGGGTGGTGGTGCACAGCCCTAATTTCAAGCTTACTGTTGTGGGGGGAGGGATGATCCTGGGCCTACCTCTCATCCACCCCCGCAACTGCCCCCAGTGTGGCCCCTACAGAAGCTAACATGGCAAAATGTGGCTTGCTTTCGAACTAGGGCCCTTCCACACGTCGTCCCCAGAGCGCATCTATTCGACCCCAGTGCACTCTGAGGACGATCGTGAAACTTGCCTGTAAAAGAAACGACGAAAAGACGTCCTCCGTGCCGGTGCCGGCGCCGCTGCTACCCAGCTTCCTGCTTCCCTCCTGGGACGGATAGCTCGACGGAAGAAGGCGGAGGAGAGAGCGGAAGAAGCTCTCTCTCCCACCTTCTTCAAAAAAAGCTCTCCGAGCCAGCAGGGGAGCAGGAAGCTGGGAAAGACGTCCTCGGCGCCGCCACTGCCAGCGGAGCTACCTAGCTTCCTGCTCCCCGGCCAGCTCGGAGAGCTTTTTTTGAAGAAGGTGGGAGAGAGAGCTTCTTCCGCTCTCTCCTCCGCCTTCTTCCGCCGAGCTATCTGTCCGGGAGGGAAGCAGGAAGCTGGGTAGCGGCGGCAGCGGCACCGGCGCGGAGGACGTCTTTTCGTTGTTTCTTTTACAGGCAAGTTTCACGATCGTCCTCAGAGTGCACTGGGGTCGAATAGATGCGCTCTGGGGACGACGTGTGGAAGGGCCCCTAAAGTTGGACAGTTTAGACTTCCATAGCAGTTTGCCATTGAACATTGTTAGCAAGTAGCCTTTCTTTCTTTCTTTCTTTCTTTCTTTCTTTCTTTCTTTCTTTCTTTCTTTCTTTCTTGCTCCAAATTCAGCAATGTGGGGCAGCAGGAGTGGCATAGGGGGATGGCACCCTGAACCCCCCGGTTGCCCACCCCTGCTCTAAAAGGAAGGATAGTTAGGAACAAAGTACCTTGAAATGGCTGTCAGGGTGTTACTTCCACACACACACTCAATAGAGGCTCTGTGCATTTAACATCATTATGATGGGTAGAAATTCAACAGATGCCGTGTTTTCCAGCCTGGAGAAATACAGCATTAGAGAAAGCTTCATTTACTGGGGTTTTTTTTGCCTCTTGTGGGGCTACTTGATATTCAAAAGTTAGCAATCCTATAGTAAAGTTTCAGGTTTTGTTCTTCGTCAGCATTTGTTTTGGCAAAACCCCACTCAGTGCCACTATTTGCTCATGCCACACAGGATGCCTGCTGTGCTGGAAGTGGCACTTCCTGAGCAGCAACCACTGAGCAAGACAGCTCTTTCTGGCTTGGCATCATGTGACAGGGATTCAGATTGGCATCTCTCTGGCCTGAGGAGAGGGGATCACAGGCAGGGCCGGAGCCAGACTATTTTGCACCCTAGGCAAGGCGAGCTACTTGCACCCCCCCCCCAAAAAATTGCCAACTTCGATTCAGCTGTTCAAGAAGAGTTTCTGAACTACTACATTAAAAAAAAACAGCTAATTTGTATAAAACGGTGACCCTTAAAGGGCTGCCTAGTTGGCCTAATGGTAGAGCCGGCCCTGATTGCAGGCCCACAACGTAGCAAGGTGCACGCTGGATGCAGTTTGCGTCCTTCTAGCAGGCCACTCCTGGCCGCATTCATCAGTTGATGACATATCATTTTCCTTATATAGTTGCCACTCATTCAGGGGCAGGGGCAGACAATTTATATGATGATGATCCATTAATTAATTGATTGATTGATTAATTGAACCACCAAATAGTCAAAGTTCTCTGGATGGTTCATAGTAGGATAAAACATGATGTAAAACCTTTAATATTCAAGAATTTTAAACAGTTTAAAAGCAAGCTTAAAACATTGAACAGTGAACCAACTGGAACCAGATAAAAACACCTAGACCCACCCATAACATGCTGTCAAATGCCTCAGAAGTACAGGAGAGTCTTTACTGGGTGTTGAAAAGATGACATGTTTGGCACCAGGTGGACCTCAGCAGGGCCAGCCCCACCCATGAAGTAGCTGAAGGACCTACATCATGTGGCAGAAAGGGAGGAGCAGCAAATTGTGCTGCTCCATTCCCCAAATCCTGGAGGAGGGCCTGCTGCTGCAGCCTCCGGCAGGTGCTCTAAAGGGCCTGCCAGCCACTCTCCCAGCATGGCAATTGCTGCAGTGAACAAGTGGCCAGCAGGGCTCTCTAGAACAGCTGCCCGGCCCTCTCCTCCCCTTGTCATGAGACCCACCATCTCCCAGGAAAGCTGCAGCCATTTCATCTGGCTGCACAGCTCCTTTATAGAGCTAGAGTGACCATATGCAAAGGAGAACAGAGGCCCTGTACCTTTAACAGTTGTATGGAAAAGGGAATTTCAGCAGGTGGCATTTGTATGCATCGAGCACCTGGTGAAAGCTGCGCTTCATCACAACAGTTAAAGCTGCAGTGTATCTGGTCACTCTAGTATAGGTCCTGCAGCTTTAACTGTTGTAATGAAGTGGGAATTTCAGGCAGGTGCTGCATGCATACAAATGACACCTGGTGAAATTCCCTCTTCATCACAACTGCTAAAGGTACAGGGGCCCTGTCCTCCTTTCCATATGGTCAACCTAGAATAGTCTTAACTACGGTGACCATATGAAAAGGAAAGGGCTCCTGTATCTTTAACAGTTGCATAGAGAAGGGAATTTCAGCAGGGGTCATTTGTATATATGGAGAACCTGGTGAAATTCCCTCTTCATCACAGCAGTTAAAGCTGCAGGAGCTATATTAGAGTGACCAGATTTAAAAGAGGGCAGGGCACCTGCAGCTTGCCCTACCCATGACTATTCAGGGTTTAACAGTCAACATAACCCCCTTTCTACTTGGTTTCCTTCGACCTCTGTCTGCTTTCTAACTGCTTTCTAACTCCGAATACCTATATATGTATAATATAATTCACTTTGAGTTCACATATGGTGAAATATAAAATATCTGTATCATATATCCAACTACATAAGCTAGGTTTGTATGTAGTCCCTCAACCTGGGCCTTAGCTAGACCTACCTGGCCTAGCGGGACGGAGGGGTGAAGATCTTGCAATATTTTTATCACGAGATCTTGCCCTCTGTTCACACGTGGCATACAACAACATCAGAGGGAGAGGCGTCGCGCCCACCATTTTGTTTTTTTCTTAAAGGAGAAGATGCGCACGAATGCTCATGCACAAAAGGAAAGCTTTTTTTTAAAAAAATTCCCCACTCCACCCCCCCCCCCCGATGGGCATAGTGCTCCTGAGGAGCTCTGTGCCCTGTGCGTGGGTCATGGCTCCTCGCAAGTAACCGTGAGGAACCAGGTCAAACCACGACGCCTGGCCACATATTCTGCGGTCTCAGGCTCAGCCAGGGACCATTGAATAACTGGGCTCAAAGGCTAGGGTGAGATCCTGGGGCAAGGGAAGGATCATCCTTCCCTGATCCCAGGATCCCCTGTGTGTCATGTGAACACACAGGGATTTTCCCGGGGATCGCTCTGGGATTTCGCCCTGTCTAGCTAAGGCCCTGGTCACCTGTGATGAATAGAAATCACCTCTAGATGACCAGGAAGAGGGCTTTGCAAAAGATTTTGTCTGTTCCTCTCCCTGCCATACCTGCTGTGTATTTTGTGCCACAGCTGACTAACAGACTAGCTAGTTAAAATAATGCATTCTGAGCTAGCAATGACTTATTTACAAGCATGACGTGAATATGTAATTGTACTAGATTTTATGGCACAACAGCACCTAAACTAGAATGTGCTGTGCACATGGTTTTAAAATGCATATAAAGGCATGACAGTACAACTTTTCAAAGTGCAGCTGACTAACAGACTGAAAAGCAAAATACTTCCTGGATTGTATAAGCAATTAGCATCTTTAAAAGCCAACCTAATTGCAATATTTGTAGCAGTTTTACAGTTAATATGTGGATAGATTATTAAGTTGGCAAAACACAGAATTGGCAATACAACTAAGCCTATGGAAATCATTCCATTCTTGGTGATTTTCACCTAGGGATGGAGACAGATGTGGGTAATAGCAGAATTCCATATTTTCAATAAAAAATAAATGTTTATTTCTTCCTCCCAGCAGCAGTTTTCCTAGGTGCAACCAGCAACCTGAAATCATTACGGCACGAAGTGGAGACCTGCCCAAGACATTTTTGGCGCCTGAGGAGGGGCAGCAAATGGTGCTCACACACATGTCTATCTGCATAGCACCCAAGTTATTTTGGTACTCGAGACAGAAAATTCACCTATCTCTCTTTTTGCCAATAAAGCAATACTAATACCATAATAATACATAGTGGCCCTGTTCAGAAGACACCTTAAACCACAGCTTTAATCCCAGTGGTTAAGCCAGAAAGCTGGGTTGTGTTCAGAAGACACCTTAAACCATGGCTTTAACCATGGTGAATAAGGCTTTTTACCTTAGTCACTGTGGTTAAAGCCATGGTTTAAGGTGTCTTCTGAAAGGGCCTAAGTAACAGTGCCCTTTCCAAACCCAGCTAGCAAAGGCAGCTGCCTCACTCTGCTTAATGCTAGAGCCGTCCTTGCACACCTGGTTGATCATCTTTTGCTGGTGTTCTTCCTGGCAGGGAGGTAGCACATGATAAAACAGTGTGTGTGTGTGTGTGTTTTTAAAAAAATGTTAAGAGGCCAGTCAGTGATTAAGATAAATAAAAACAGTGCTGCCAGGATGTATGAGCCATTAGAGTTTAAAAAGCTGGCACTGTTGCAATGAAATCTGAAAACAATCATGTAAGGCATCTATTTTGTTTTATTATGTTTATTTATTTATTACAGAAATGTATATATTGCTTTCCATGAAGTTATCAAAGCGGTGAGTAGACAATGTCACTGTGACTAAAATATAGACATAAAACACAACAATAAAATAGGACAATAATAAGTAATGGTTAACTAGTAGGAGTGTGCACTCCACCTGCAGAGTATTCAATCTTCCAGAGCAGAGATTAGCTGCTTCCAAACCCATCGATTAATATCAGAGCAGAGACATGCCCAATCAGAGCTTCTAAAGTCTCCAGAATTATCTTGCTCTGTGTGTGTGTCTAAATTGAATATCTCCATATTTGGAAGACGCTGAGTGGGGTAAGGGATAGCGTTGATATTGACTTTTGTGGCTAACCAATTAGGAATAGCCACAGTGCTGTCTCTGAATCTGTTCTCCAATCGCAGTGTTTGGGGAAGTGGGAAACACTAACTGGCTGCTGATTCTGGCCATGTCAGGTGGGTGGGAGGGAGAGAGGTAGCATGTTTCTGCTCAGACTCATAGAAGTAAATCATCCACATTTCCACAGTATGAAAGTACTGCTGGGCTAGCTGGTTGGCAGGGTGAGTGAGAAAACTTCTACAACTGAGTCAGGCACAGGCAGACTCTTTATTTCAGTGGCTGGGTGCAGGGGCGGGGGGAGGCATTCATCCAATAGATCTGGAGGGCACCAGGTTGGAGAAGGCTGGAGTGGGGAATTAAAAAAAATCCTAAAAAATCATAGCATAAATGGATCTTATTCAAACTTGGCATGGCTAAAGCCCTCCTTAAGAGCTATCAAGTTGCCATGTTGCACCTCTTTATCTATAAAAATTACACAGATGTAAGCATTTTTGTTAATTCACATTTTAAATTTCCTAAAAAATCAAAGCATGAACTGATCTCATTCAAACTTGGCAGAGCTAAATCCCTCCTTAAGAGCTATCACTGTGTCAAGTTTTATCTCTTTATCTTTAAAAATGAGGGATCTGTAAGCATTTCTGTTAATACTGGTTACCCGAATACTGAATGGTTCTTCAAGGGTAATTTGATAATGCGGAGAGAGGGGGGTGCTCCGAAATTGAGGCAGAGAATCACCTCTAAGGAGCTCCAGATCGAATTTCAAGGCAGAGAAGGCCCAGTTTGCACACTCCTATTAACTAGTAATACAGCTAGACACTCTGCTATATACTGCAGACCATGAGGTTCATCAGATGAGTGTTTTATCACATGCTCACTACTGCCCACTTATGGATGTGTGCACATCCTTTAGACAATGATGTCCACTTCCCACTCCTTCCGCTTGTTTCTCCATCACAAAATAGACCCCTTTGAATCCAACTTTTTTTAAAAATGGAATGTGCCACGATCTCCTGCTGCGTGCAGGAAAAACAGCATGATAAAAATGGCCTCTGAATGGGCCATGTGATCTTTGTTTACTTCCTCTTTCTTCTCTGGGAAGAAAGAGGAAGTAATGAGGGACAAAAGCAAGGGTGAAGAAACGACAGTAAGGAAACATGATTTCCCCCGTGTGATGCTGTTTCATAAGTGGCTGGGTCACATCACAGGGAAAGCCGGTATGAAATGATGGGTCTTAAGAAGATATCTAAGAGTACAATTCTGTGCATGTTTAGACACTCCCAGCATTCCCCAGTCAGCATCTATCAATGAAACTACGGGCACATGTCTAATGGCAATTGGTAAATGTGTTCTGGAGGGTGGGTTCTGTGACAGTAAATGCTTTGCTGCAGATTCCATTGAGGTAGGGTGACCATGTGGACAGGAGGACAGGGCTCCTGTATCTTTAACAGTTGTACTGAAAAGGGAATTTCAGCAGGTGTCATTTGTATGCATTCAGCATCTGGTGAAATTTCCTCTTCATCACAACAGTTAAAGCTGCAGGTGCCCTGCCCTCTTTTAAATCTGGTCACCCTAGTATAGCTCCTGCAGTTTTAACTGTTGTGATGAAGAGGAAATTTCACCAGGTTCTCCATATATACAAATGACACCTGCTGAAATTCCCTTTTCTATGCAACTGTTAAAGATACGGGAGCCCTGTCCTCCTTTTCATATGGTCACCCTAGCAAACCTCAGGAACTAGACCATAAAAATGCAGCATAGGTATGGCGCAAAAATAAAAGGAGAGAGAAGACTATGACTATCAAATTCCCCCCAAAAGAATAATGATGAATCTACCGTTTACACGGAGCTATATGTAGGATGACCATATGGAAAGGAGGACATAGAGTGACTAGATACAAAAGAGGGCCAGGGCCGGGTCTACACTATTGCTTTAAAGCACTTTATAACAGTTTTATAGCGCTTTGAAGCAGTTAAAGTGCTTTATAACTGTTATAAAGCGCTTTAAAGCAGTAGTGTAGATCTGGCCCAGGCTTCTGCAGCTTTAACTGTTTTGCTGAAGAGGCAATTTCACCAGGTGCTGCATGCATACAAATGACTCCTGCTGAAATTCCCTTTTCTATCTAACTGTTAAAGATACAGGAGCCCTGTCCTCCTTTCCATATGGTCATCCTACATAGGCAATGCAGAATTCAGCCTAGAAGCAAGAGAAGGCTTCCCCCCCCCCCCTTTTGCTGTAGTGCAACACTGTTGGTGCGCCAGAAACATCTTAACAATTCCCTGGGCTGCGCTGGTCATCGCTCCCTGGGCTGCCGTTAGGAACGCAGCAAAGTGGTGCATCTCACAGAAGAGCATCCTTCCCAGTTTCCCCTCTGCATCACCTTCCGCCCTCCCCCTGCTTTGCTCTCTCTGCAAAACTCTGCTCTTCATCATTCGGCTGCATTCTGGCGTTTGCTGGCTTTTTCTCTTGCCCTGTGTGACTCCGCAGCACCCTGCTTTTAGAGAGCTGACGTCAAAGCTCACACGCCCCCTCCCTCTGCCTCCCACCTCCCTTCCTTGTATGCATCTGCTTTCCTCAGCATCCCCCCTGTTCAGCAGCTTGGAAATGGTACAGTCTCTCCCCCCCTCCCCACCAAACAGTGAGATGAGAGATCTAGATGTTGCTGGAATGTAAGAGCATCATCACAGGCAGGCTGCAGAGAGGCTGGAGCGACCCTCGGGCGAGCCAATAACCGCAGAGAGCCGACCGGCTGCTAAGAGACAAGGTGCGGAGGGGAGGGGGGAGACGTCTGCCTTCCACTGAAGTGCCATCCTCGCAGGCAGAGGAGCGTCATTCAGCAGGAAAACATGACGCAGGGCAAGGTAGGTTGGGAGCAGGACCCGGCTGGCGCACTGTCCAGGTAGTTTGCAGGCGAGGCAGAATTACGCCCAGAAATAGGAGTAAATCGAATGGTGGCATTCATGTCCCATATGTGTATTTTAAAGTGCAAAATGTCCACCTGCTGGCTCCGTGCATCAGATTCCTGCCACAAAAAGAGATGGGAAGAGATGTATTATTTTTATACGTCGTCACGGGGCTAATGAAGAGGTTGCAGTCCATCACCCTGTTTTACCCCATATCATCCCAATAGGATTTGTGTGCCTTCCAGCCCTTAAAAGTACTACCAAGGTCTTGGATAATTAGAAAGCATGATCTTGATTCATTCAGGAAATTGAACTGTAGGAGATGCAATTTCATCCTCTCCCCCAAACGGCCCTAAAAGGACCAAAACAGACATTACTTTAAATCCCTATGTCTCCCTGCCTCCATTTTTACTCTAGAGTAGGAGCAGGGGCCCTGATCCAGATTGGGACTCTCACATGAAGGGTGGGGGGCTGTTAAGATCAAGATTGGGGGGAGGGCTTCACCTACTCTTGAGTAAAAATGAAAACATAAGGTAGCTGCTAGATATAGATGTTAAATAATGTCCTTTTTGGCCCTCCATCAGTTGCCATGGGAACACAGCAACAGCATCTGGTGAATGCTTGAAGGTTTTGAATGCATTCTCTGGACTTCAGGGCTCTGTATGAATGAGGATCCTGGGCAGATAACAGTTACATAGCCTATGAAACTATGGAGGTGTAAGTTCCGATGGCCGTAGACGCTTATGTTGTCTGTTCCATAATTCCGGGCCTCATGTGTGAGGAGTTATGTAACCCAGGGATTATTGCTCCTGCATACTTACTTGCGAAACAGAACGTGACCAGGAGGGGATGATGATACCATAAGATCAGATTGCACACCTCTGCCTACTAGATTACGCATAGGACAGGTACAAAATTAGAGTGACAATATGAAAAGGAGGACAGGGCTCCTGTATCTTTAACAGTTGTATTGAAAAGGGAATTTCAGCAGGTGTCATTTGTATATATGGGGAACCTGGTGAAATTCCCTCTTCATCACAACAGTTAAAGCTGCAGGAGCCCTGCCCTCTTGACCAAAAACAGAAGAGGGCAACACTCCTGCAGCTTTAACTGTTGCGATGAAAAGCGAATTTCACTAGGTGCTGCATGCATACAAATAACCCCTGCTGAAATTCCCTTTTCAATACAACTGTTAAAGGTACAGGGGCCCTGTCCTCCTTTTCATATGATCACCCTAACAAAATGCTAAATTTCTTGCAGGCAGCAACACCTAGGCCTTCCAGTTAGAAATGTATTTTGCAAAGTGCCATCATCCCTCTCTCCTCCTCGCTGTCACTTTTTAGGTGCTTTGCTTCCTTTGAATTAGGTCATCTCAATCCAGATGGTGGCATTGATGCAATTCCAGGATCACTGCTTGCATTTCTCAATTGTTTTTTTTTTAATGCCGTTGCTGATGGGCTCAGGTTGCACAGCTGCCATTGTCAAGGTCTTATGATCTACGACAAGGTTTTTGCAGCGGCTACATGGAGTGACTGCAAGGAGGCTTTCAGTGGCTTGAAAAAAACCAGTGTTTCATTTGCGTGGTCTTTCTGTGGCCTTTGAGTGTTTGATAGGGTGGCCATATGAAAAGGAGGACAGGGCTCCTGTATCTTTAACAGTTGTATTGAAAAGGGAATTTCAGCAGGTGTCATTTGTATATGTGGGGAACCTGGGGAAATTCCCTCTTCATCACCACAGTTAAAGCTGCAGGTGCCCTGCCCTCTTTTAAATCTAGTATAGCTCCTGCAGCTTTAACTGTTGTAATGAGAGGAAATCAGTAGGCAAAGTGTCATCATATAAATGTCCCCCCTGGGTCACATTCTCTGTGGTAGTGCTAGTTTTAAAATATCTTTGTAACTGTGGGACATTGGGGAGAAAGTGTGTTTCCGATCCAAGACAATAACTGGGACAGGCTAAACTCTGGTGTGTTCTGGTATCAGCGCTCCTGTTTCGTTAGCGGGGAGGGGGGGCTCAATGGAGGGAGGAACAAAAAATTTGTAATGTTATGACAAGAGAAGGTTGGATTTTGCTCAGAGTCTATGGACTTGAACCTGTACAGTCTCTTAAGTGGCTACCTTAAGCTTAAAGCAACACTAGGAAGCAGTGGATCAGTCTAGAAAAATGTGTGCGATTTAAATATGAACGCCAAACAAAATGGCATATGTAAATAAACAGTGCCCTTTATAAAAAATGGCGGGGGGGGGGAAGGGACTGTTTGCTAACAGGTTATGAGATCCTTGCTTGCTTCCTTAAAGGACAGAAAGCACCATGAACTCAAGCTTCTGAGTTTGCTCCTGAAATACAGTTGGCTAACAGGCAGGGTCTCCTGGGCAGGATCTACTACACTACTGTTTATAACGGTTTATAATGGTTATGACAACTGTTCAGGCCCAGGACACATTACATATACCGTTTTCACAATGTTTTTAAAGTGTTATATCCTGCTTGGTGTAGATCGGGATACTTGAAGACCGATCTTATGAAAAGGCCCATTTCTAGGACCCTGAGTATAAGGGTGGAGGGGAGAGCTAAATATTGATGCTTGATTTTAGTCTGTATACCAGGGGCCAATTCCAGCCCTCCAGAATTCTCCTGAAGGCCACACCCCTTCTCCTGACTCCATCCCCTGTCCCCCGTCCACCAATTATTTCTTGGCTTTTGTGCAATTCCCCGCCATTCCTAAAGGTCAACATACCTCCCCTAAGGCTTAGTTACTGGCAGTAAGGGCTGTATGCTAATATATGCCAGATTTTGGTCCCACCCCTTTTGATTTCGGACCCGCCCACGACAGGAATATGCCTTCCCTCTCAGGTGCTTATCCAAAACTGAATGATCCAAATGAATAAAATGGAATTTGCCCCTTGGGCTGAAAGAGGTTCTATACCCGAGGTGTAAACGATTCTTACCTGAAAAGCTCCATTCTGGCCTGCAAGCGGTGGTGCAGCTGACTGAGATGCGTTGTTGTTGAACCCGATGTGGCAAATTCCCTTGTACATCAGCCCCCCCTACATGGTTTTGGTGCTTTTCAATGTGCCAGAAGATCCGACGGACACTAACCTGGGATTTCTTGTGTGCAAAGTATGTGCTCCACCACTGAGCTATGGAACCCCCTTCAGTTTTATAGCACCCCGTCTATTCAAGTAAAGGAGTAGTCCTGTGTATTAAGCCCCAAACGAAATTGTGTTAATAGCTGCAGGGCATCTGACATTCCTGCTGTGTTTCAGCTGGGTCAGCTCTAGAAGGTGGCAAGGTTGGGCATTGACCAGCGTCCCCTGGCTAGCCAGGAGGCTATTGACAGTGTTATTATTATTATTATTATTATTACTACTATTATTTATTTATTTATTTATATAGCACCATCTATGTACATGGTGCTGTACAGAGTAAAACAGTAAATAGCAAGACCCTGCCGCATAGGCTTACATTCTAATAAAATCATAATAAAACAATAAGGAGGGGAAGAGAATGCAAACAGGCACAGGGTAGGGTAAACAAGCACAGGGTAGGGTAAAACTAACAGTATAAAGTCCAAACAGCATCAGGTTTTAAAAGCTTTAGGAAAAAGAAAAGTTTTTAGCTGAGCTTTAAAAGCTGCGATTGAACTTGTGGATCTCAGATGTTCTGGAAGAGCGTTCCAGGAGTAAGGGGCAGCAGAATAAAATGGACGAAGCTGAGCAAGGGAAGTAGAGACCCTTGGGCAGGCGAGAAACATGGCATCAGAGGAGCGAAGAGCACGAGCGGGGCAATAGTGTGAGATGAGAGAGGAGAGATAGGAAGGAGCTAGACCGTGAAAAGTTTTGAAGGTCAACAGGAGAAGTTTATATTGGATTCTGAAATGAATTGGAAGCCAATGAAGAGATTTCAGAAGTGGAGTAACATGGTCAGAGCGGCGAGCCAAGAAGATGATCTTAGCGACAGAGTGGTGGACAGAAACCAACGGACTGATGTGAGAAGAAGGAAGGCCAGAGAGAAGAAGGTTGCAGTAGGCCAGCCGAGAAATAACCAGTGCATGAACAAGCATCTTGGCAGAAGAGACAGACAAAAATGATCGAATCCTGGCAATATTATACAGGAAAAAACGACAGGATTTAGCTACTGCCTCAATATGAGGAATAAAGGAGAGCGAGGAATCAAATATAAAGCCAAGACTACGAGCTTCCTTGACTGGAGTAAGCGTGACATCATTGACAGTAAGAGAGAATGAGAGATGAGGAGAAGGTTTAGGAGGAAAAACAAGCAGTTCAGTCTTTGCCATATTAAGTTTCAAACGACGATGAAGCAGCCAAGCTGAGAAGCAGTGCCGCCATTCTCAATGGGCACGGAAAGCCTAAGAGGATCAGAGGCAGGGTGAGGGGATTCTCAGTTTGTACGCCCCTTCCTCTTCCAAGCTAAGAGGCCTATGGCCTGGGTTTCTTGCTCAAGGCCCCCGCAGAATTCTGGGGTTCCCTTTCCATCTTCCCACAAGTGAAATTGTATTATTATTATTATTATTATTATTATTATTATTATTATTATTATTATTTCAATTTTGATTGTGAATTTTACCAAATAAAAACCATAAAAGAAAATAAGAAAAAGGAAAAAAAAGGAAGAAGAAAAAGGTTTTTTTTTTTTTTTAATATTCCATTTTCTCTTTTCCTCGGTAGCTTTCTGTGAATAACAAGCCTGCAAACTCTGAGGGGCAACAAGGAGATGCAGAAAAAAAGGACAATGCAACCGTCCCATCAGCACCTCCGACCTATGAAGAGGCAACGTCAGCCGAAGGGATGAAAGCAGGGGCGTTCCCTTCCCCTCTGAGTGTTCCGCTCCACCCCACCTGGGCATATGTGGATCCCAGTGAGTTCTCAGGTGTTTTTTTTTTTTAAGCGTACTGAAATTTGGTGACTTATTATCCCATCTGAGTCAGTGTTTTGGGACCATGGAAGCCCTGAAATTCACGTCACACATAGATGCTGGTTCCGGCGTGTCCTGCCCCTCTCTGGGGTTGGATGCAACATTGCACCCACACCTGAATACCCCCATGTTAGGCATACAGAGTGGAAATGTAAGGGTTGGTTCAGATGTAACACCAAACCATGGTTTGCACAAACTGTAATTTATACTTGAAAGTATTATTTGTGCTCCAGGTTCCCTGCCTCCCTGGAAATCGCTGGACGCCATCCAAAGCAGTGGCCTCTGTGGGCGGAGCAGCAAATCAAAACACGGCTTGTTGATTCTGATATAGCCCCAAACAAGCTTTAAACTAGGGGGCTGTCTACACACAGGGAAAGCCCCATGGTGGCTGTGGATCTGCATACCATTGGTTAGACAATGCAGGTACCCCAACTTTTTCAAAGGGAGTGACGTTAACACAGCGCTTCTGCTGTGTAACATCGCTCTGCAGCCAATCCGAGGGCAGAGCCTGGTGGAGGGTGACCAGCGATTGGTCGCCTTCCACCAGGAAGAGGGTGGGGGTGGCTCCAGGACCTGGATGGCCGCCCAGAAGCCCCTCACTCCCTCTTCAGCTTCGGGACTATCTGATGCCACTCTGGGATCGGGAAAGTGTGGGTTTGAGGAGGGAGGCGGAGCCAACCTGGTGCTGTGAAGACAGCCCCTATGAGTTCAGATCCTGGTTTGCCAGTGGCTTGTAAACCATGGCTTGTCAGATGTACTATGGGTTTGGCTTTGTGGTTTGGCATCACTTCTGAACTAACCCTGAATATGTCATCTGATTTTCTAAGATATTCTTAGTTCATTCGTGTATGGATTAATATAGGAAGGTCAATGCAAGAGCTTTTATATCTGATACGATGCTATATGAATCTGTTTGTGGCAGGCAAGCCCTTACCCATGTTTTCTTTTTCATGGAAAAGTGCAGTATTAGCACACTTATACTGTAAAACATTTTCCAAATGTGTGCATTTATCATCTCCCTTGTACCAAGGGTATAATTCAAAGCATTTCCACAAAGGTAACAGAATAGGCTAACTTGAAGGGTCTGTCTGGACAACACGCTAAGCCATGGTTAGGCCACTAAGCCTTTTGCAGCAAATGGTTAGGGAGTGTGATTTTAAACTGTGATTATGTAGCCACCATGGTTAGGAATGGTTCACACAACATGCTAAGCCATAACGTTTAGCTCAAAATGCTTAGCCACCATCGCTTAGCTGTCATCAGAACAGGGTCAATGAGTCCACAAAGAAAGGACTGAATTAACACAGAGAGTGTCTTGAAGCAGATATAAGATTCATGTGTAGGGAAGAGAGAGCACCATGCAGGCTTCTTCAGCCCTCCTTCCAACCACCTTGCATCAGAATTCTCCACTCCCTTAACTTTTGGGAACATACCATGGTGCGGCATTGCATCTGCACCAATGTACGCACAATCCTTGGTTAGTGTTGACCTCGGTGCAGAATGACTTTGTACCTTGATTACTTCCCCAAAGTGTAGGGTAGGGATGTACAGATTTTGTTATGTCTGTTCATTCTGTGCTTCATGGATTGTCAGGCACCTTTTGATCTATCGAATGCTCATTCATGGAATCTGATTTATTTACTAGAATTTCATTCTATGTGTGCTAATTTTCAGTAGTGCTAATGCGCCCTTGCACAAGTGCGCATTACTTAATGCAAATTAGCGCATTTGCGCGATTACACATTAGCACTAATGCACACTTATGCTAATGTGGTAATGTGCAAATGCAAATTCATGCAAATCCCCTCCAGTGAAAAACCAGTCCACAAGATGAAATCCACGTGACTCGGAAAATGCTGGTCTGCTGCGCAGGTTGGATTCATAGAAACCCATACACATTTGAATCTGTTGCAGGTTTCTTTGCTATTCCTAATGCAAGGAGGTCAATATCTTGTTTCAGAGTTCAGGAGGGAGGGGAGAAAGGAGTATGTGAGCCTATTGGGTGTGCCCAATCTCCTAAACATGACTAGGGAACTGGGCCTGTGATAAAGCCTGCCCAAGAAATTCCGTATGATGAAGCAAAGGCTGTAGAGCAGCCTTCCCCAACCTGATGCCCTCCAGATGTTGCTGGACTTCAACTCCCATCTGCCCCAGCCTGCATGGCCAATGCTCAGGAATGCTGGGAATTGTACTCCAAAGCAGCTGAAGGATACCAGGTTGGGTAGGCGAGTATAGAGGATTGGAGAGTCCAAGTGCCATTCAAAGATTCTGATCCTGTGCCATCACAATGACGTGACCAAGGGCATTCAGAATGATGGGTCTCCCATTGCTCTCCACTCTTTCTTCTAGCTGCTAGTGTCCTCTGATGACAATGGAAATGTTTGGCCTACGTAAAAGCAGCGTAAAGATGAAATCCCTGGAGAAATACAGTAAATGCAAATTACCGACAAATTAATGTTTCGCTTAGGGTAGAAATGGGCATTTGGAAAGCAGATTTAAAATAAGGTCAAGGTGGAGTGGCTACTGAAAAGACACCAGCGAACGTTGTTTGTTGTCACAGTGGCGGGTTTAGGTGCCTGACTCTCTGCACTTATCATGGGAATGAGCTGATTCATCATCAGTGATGATTCCATAGGATTTTGAGATGGAATTCTTTCGGCAGAATGGTAGAATCTAGCTACTGACAAATCTGGGTGTTGCCAGGTAAATGCAACATGTTTACTCTCCTCTATCAACAATGTTCCTTGTCTAGTGATCCAGGCCTTCCAACTGCCTATCCCACCAAAAAACAAACAAACAAACAAACAAAAAACCACACCCTCCACAATGACTGCATCTCTCTGCAGTACCAATGATCACAATGTGTGGCTCTGATTATCTGAGCAGGCTGCCGTTTTGACCTCAGGATTGGGCCCTCCCTTTTGCCCCTGTGGAGCCATTCAAGGGTGCTAGGAAGGTCTTGTTCCTTCAGTGGTGCCCCCAAAACCAGTTTAAAGGCTCTGGATAAATATGGCAATAAAGGAACGCTGTTTCCTATGATGCTGAGGGCCCCACACGTTCGTTGTACCATCCAGGTCCTTCAACAGGCAACTGCTGTGCGACTTGTATGAAAAATCAGCTGAAATAAAATTCTCAGCTGATTTGAAGAATTTCCCTGAACTGATTAAAGGTGACAATTTCATTTGGTATTTGTTTTTATAAGAATTTACAAAAATTCACAAATCCCTTCATAAATGGGACAGAAAGAATTTGGGATTAAAAAAAAAAAAGACATGGGAGGAACTGAAACTGACAGATTCATCTCTAATCCAGGCTAAAGCTTTGGATGCTTAACGCAGAAAAGTCTGGGTTTCACTCCCTGTATATTTAGCCATGTTTGGAGTGATGAATTAGGGTTGCCACCTTACAGCAAGTACAACATGCTTCTCTCCAGGCTGAGGATAGCTGTACCTTTTTGAACTGTTACTGTTTTTTAAATTTTTTAACATGTTTTTAATTTTACTGTTGGTTTAATTCTATTTTAATATTTGTAAATTTATATTTATATGTACATGTTTTAATTGTGTAAAACCGCCTTGAGTCCCAGTACTGGGAAAAAGGCAGGATAGAAATAATAATAATAATAATAATAATAATAATAATAATAATAATAATATACCTATTGAATTTGAACAGTGCAGATGGAATGAGAATCTCAGTTCCATTCATTTTTCATGAAAGTTGTACGCCTCTTCATATATGAGACAGGAAAAAACCTTTTAAAAAAATCAAATGCAAGAAGAAGTGAAACTGCCAAAATTCATCCACTTGTCATTTTTGCAAATCAACACTTGCTGCTACAGGCAATGAGTGATGAACATCTGTGTGTGAACTGGCCCAAAGATACCTCCTCTTTTTAACACTTCATTGTCACCTTTGGGGTCAGCCAAGAGGACATTCTGGACCAGGTAACCATCAAGGATGCTCTGATAACTTCTTGTCTGGATTACTGCAGTGTTATCTGTGGGGATGCCTTTGAAAATGGTCCAGAAACTTCAACTAGTCCGAAACAGGGCAGCAAGATTATTAACAGAGGCCATAACTAGATGGGGCTTTATCCCGGGGTGATCCCCGGGATAGTCCCTGTGCGTTCACATGATGCACAGGGGATTCCGGGAGCTGGGAGGGATGATCCCTCTCTTTCCCCAGGATATCGCCCTACACTTTAGGCCTGCTTTTTCTGTGGTCTCTGCGCCCACTTACCTTTTGCGCATGAGCGCTCCTTCCTCTTTAAAAAAAATGGCGGGTGCGGCGTCTTCTCCCTCTGAGGTCGTCACGTGCCCCATGTAAACAGAGGGGGAGATCTCACGATAAAAATATTGTGAGATCTTTACCCCACCGTCGTGCTAGACTGGTAGGTCTAGCTGAGACTAGAGACTGGTCAATGAGATCATATTATGCTAGTACTTTCTCAGCTGCACTGACTGCCAGTTCCTTTCTGGGCATGATTAAAACTGTTGGTATTAACATTCAAAGACCTAAACGTCTTAGGGCCAGGCCATTTGAAGGATCATCTCCTCCCATATGTACCTGCCTGGACACTACAGTTATTTTCAGGGGTTCTTCTCCATGAGCCCCTGCTAAAGGAAGTGAGGCAAGTCGCTACTAGGATAAGGGTCTTTTCTGCTGTGATGTCCCAGTTATAGAATTAGCTTCCTTCCTAGAGAAGTTCACCTGGCACTTACGTTGTGCTTTTTTCTGGCTCCTGGTGAAGACCTTTTTATTTTAATAATGCATTTTTAGCATTTTAGCATTCCAGTTTTTAGCTCTGCTGCTTTAAACCTGCCTTTGTCACGCAGAGGAGGGCCAGGATCCCTTCTCGATCCTCCCAGAGTGCAGGACATAGAATAATGGGCTCAAGTTACAGGAAGCCAGATTCCATCTGGACATGAGGAAAAACTTCCTGACTGTTAGAGCAGTATGACAATGGAACCAGTTACCTAGGGAGGTTGTGGGCTCTCCCACACTAGAGGCATTCAAGAGGCAGCTGGACAACCATCTGTCAGGTATGCTTTAGGGTGGAATCCTGCATTGAGCAGGGGGTCGGACTCGATGGCCTTATAGCCCCCTTCCAACTCTACTATTCTATGATTCTATGAAATCTCTGCATTGCTGCTAGACTTTTACTCTGCTTGCACTTTTAAGCCTTTTTTTTTAAATAATAATAATCATGCTGTACTTTGTGGTTTTAATTTTTGTGAACCACCCAGACAGCTTTGCCTATTGGGTGGCATAGAAATGTAATAAATAAATAAACAACTGCAGGTCTTGCGACCTACTATCTGGTCCTTAGCGTAGACCCTGATCCCCAAAGCACAGACCTCTTATGAATTGCTTCCCCTGTGCAATCCGAGTCACAGGAAGGGGGGCCTTTAAGCCATACCCTTTCTGTGAACACCAGTGGACAGCCTGTCAGAGTTCATCCCATCTCTCTATCTCTCTATCTCTATCTCTATCTCTCTCTATATATCACATGCAAACAAAATTGTTTGGGAAGGTGAAGTGCATAAGAGACGAATTCCTCCTGGGAATATTATTGCTATTATAGAAAGGGCCTGTTGAGACAACGCACTAAACCATGGTTAGGCCACTAACCATTTTGCAGCGAATGATTAGTGAGCATGTTTGCACTGTGGTTATGTAGCCACCATGGTTAGGAATGGTTAACCCAACATGCTAAGTCATGATTCACATGACAATTTAAGTCATAATGTTTAGCTGAAAGTGCTTAACAACCGTGGCTTAGCGTGTCGTCTGAACAGCGTCAGTATTAATGTTTGTTTGTTTGTTTATTTATTTATTTATTACATTTTTATACCGCCCAATAGCCGAAGCTCTCTGGGTGGTTCACAAAAATTAAAACCATAATAAAACAACCAACATGTTAAAAGCACAATTACAAAATACAGTATAAAAAGAACAACCAGGATAAAACCATGCAGCGAAATT
Source organism: Elgaria multicarinata webbii (assembly GCF_023053635.1). NCBI lineage: Eukaryota > Metazoa > Chordata > Lepidosauria > Squamata > Anguidae > Elgaria > Elgaria multicarinata. The sequence continues at coordinate 27,239,625 of NC_086173.1, forward strand.
GATATAAGATTAAAATACAGAGTTAGAACAGTAAAATTTAAATTTAAGTTAAAATTAAGTGTTGTTCACATTAATTAATGTTGTTCACATCCTTTGCTTTGATAGGTCTGGACTGAAAATTACCGAAATCCAACTTTTGAATCCTTTTTGTGGGAGTGGTGGTGGTAGTAATTTCAAGTGCCCCCCAAACTGGGGAGTGAGGTGGGATTCATCAAGCCCTAAACTTCTGGAGTTCAGTGGTTAGAGAAAAGAGTGGGGGATTTTTAAACCAGGGCTCTTGGCCTTTTACTATGGTTCAGGGAGCCAGAATAGGATCTGTCTGGTAAACAATAAGGAGAAGTTTATTATGTTGCTAGATTTCTACTCTTCTAGGAAGGGGTGATAATGGGAGGGGGTTCTGTATGGTTCTTCCTGGACAATGGAACCAGTTACAAGGGGCTGGACTTGATGGCCTTATAGGCCCCTTCCAACTCTACTATTCTATGATTCCTTTGTTCTTCCAGAGCTACAGTGCCGTTGGTAAAGCATCCCCAGAGTCTTCCCACAAGGTGGAAAAGGTGGTTTAAAATTAATGGGCTGTTGAGCTCCTTATCTACAGCTCCCTTAAGACACTTAATCCTTGATCATCTTTGCTTTCAACCTGCTGCTACTTAGTGGTTAAGTATATATCTTAGTTGGGCTATGTAACAATGAGCAGCAAGCTGCAAGGTTCTATAATTTACGTGCTCCAGGGTGCCCAACCTCTTTCAATGTGAGGGTTGCTATTGTTGTTGCTGTTATCTCTTTGCTTGTTCGTGCTGTTTTTTCTAGGTGAACCTGATGGGCTTTGCCAAGTCATGCTGTCTTTTACTGATTCAGAAATTTCCTGACTATTGAACATGTTTTAAATTTGGCTGCTTTCTGGATGTGTCAATGTATTTTGGTAGACCTAATTTCTGAAGGTTTTCTGTAAAAATAATAATGATGATGTGATGCTGGTGACTGATATGACTAGTGGAATAATTGTAACTTTTCCCTGTTGCCATAGTTCTTTAACTTCCATAGCCAGTGGCGTATATTTTCCTCTTTCTTTTCGGCAACATTTTTTGTCATTAACTATTGCTATGTCAATGAGGTATGTGTTTTTCTTTTTTTGTTTATGACTGTTATGTCTGGTTGGTTGCAAAGTTTTGTCTTGTCCCAGAATTGCTCTGTCCCAACATAGTGTAGCTTGGCTTGACTTGTTTGAGTGTGTGAGGGCTAACATCTGGATCTCCTACTTTCTGAAAGCATCTTTCTGGAGAGCACCTGCTGGTTGCATGATCCACAAGGCCAGGTTCTGTGAGTGCATAGTTATCCTTGACAGGAGAGGCTTGCACTTGCTAGAGTCAGGTGAACAGATGTGAAGAGGCTGCTGTCCTATATTCATTTATCTGGGAGTATTTATTGAAATCAATGGGACTTGTTTCTGTCATTTCTTTGGGCAGTTTTCTTTGGGTCCCTGATTGGGATTTCTGTTCTCTGCACCCTGAGGCAGTGTCAATTCAGGAGATATTTGAATAAAAGGAGGGAAAGATCCTTGTCTAGCATTGTGATAATGGGCATCTGTTCTTATACGTTGAATGTCTCACTTTTTCTTTATTTCAGTGATTTTAACATTAAGATGTTATGTAAAACAGGTTTGTCTTAATTGTGTGCTGTGAAATCAGACATTTGACCAAGGACATGTTTGGGTGGGCACGCCCCTTCGGGGGCTGGGCATGTTGGTGGGCACGCCCCCTTGGGGCGGCCATGTTGTCCTCCTTTTTGGTTTCTAAAATATGGTCACCCTAACCTTTGCGCAGCATTGCGCCCATGCTGTTGCACAAATGTCTCCACTTTGTAAAAAAACAACATGGCGCCCTGGAATGTTTCTCCTTTACTTCTGGGAAAACTCACTGGTGTGTGGCCCTTGAGGGAAGATCCCAGAAACTCAAAAACCCGGAATCATCCATCTCCACTCCCAGAAAGCCTCCACGTGTAGGTTAGGTTTGTGACTGGCCCAAAGTCACTCAGGGAGCTTCCATGGCTGAGTGGGACTAGAACTAAGATCTCCTGACATGTCCAACACTTTAACCAGTATAGTACCCTGGAAATATTTGAAGAGATCCTGTATTTGAAGGGCTGCCCAGTCCAAACCTAGTTTAAAGAGGAAGAACCTTAAGAAAGGAGAGCAGGGAGGGGCCTTGAAGTTGCCCTTCACTACTTGGTACCTGGACAGCAGACTGAGCAGGCACACAGCAAACCTGGTCACTGTCTTCTTCACTATAAGAAGAAGTATAATCTTTTCATTTAAATGATAGCAATTATTCCTAAATTTACATCTGTTCATACGAAAAGGCATGGAAATGTTATGCAAAGTAATGCCCTGTTTTGTCGTGTATATGTGTGTGTGTGATGAGTTTCCTCTTTTTTCCGCAATGTGAGTGGCCACCCTAATTTTAAACCAAAGAACATGTTGGACTCAATGTTTTCAATACTCGGTTGTTACTTCAGGCAAGATCCCCACTCTTTAAAAGATGCCGGCTGTTATGTCTGAGACAAGAGGTGTGTCTCTGGGGGAGATAGCATTGGCGTAATAAGTGATGTCAAGACAGGTTAATCTAAGACAATTAAACGAGGCCAAGGGATGCCTTGTGCAGTAGGACTAAGGGAGAAATATTCCCTGGGTGATGCATCTCATGTGCTCACAAGAACGCTTAATGTTCTGAAATAGGGAAAGCCTCCGGCCCATGGCTGAAAGATAAACATGTAATCACAGCCCTAATTGCAATCTTGAAATATTCCATGACATGTCTAGCAAGAATACAGGCGTCCACATTCCATTTTATATTACTACTAGCAAAATGTCGGTTATTGGGATTGGCAGAGGAGGAGAGGAGGCACGTGGCGGTAAAACAAAGCATCTCTGGCTCTTTGGCTCACATAGTTGCCTGCCTGTTCCTGTGGGGCCCTTCTCAGTGTTCCACCTGCTATCACTGCAATATCACCAATGATTACGTATTAAAAACAAAGGGAATGGGCAAAAGTGATTCTGGGGGCATAGAGGGGATAGGTTAATGAGAACATCCGCTCGATATGTGGCAGCAGTGAAAAGGGCAAATTGCGTGCTAGGCGTTATTAGGAAAGGGGTTGAAAATAAAACAGCAAAGATCATTATGCTTTTATATAAATTATGGTGCATCTGCTTTTGGAATACTGTGTACCATACTGGTTGTTCCACCTTAAAAAGGAGAACTGCAGAGCACCCCCCCACCCTAAAGCATGAGGTCAAGAAGCCTGAGAACCTCCCCTGCAAAGAAAGACTAAAACTTTTGTGGATTTTTCGTTTAGGGGTGGGGGGAGATTAGAAAGGGGGCAGATGATAGAGGCTGATACATTTATGCATGGGATAAAGGAAGTGGACAGAGATAATTTTTTCTAGAAGAGAAGACTAGAAGATAATTTGGGGAGGGGGGTCAGGATAGGCATAAGGATGTACTTCTTAGGATCATAGGAAGCTCCTTCATACTGAGGGCCTTGCTAGACCAGGGGTTAGCGCAGTGCGAGGCCCGTGCTCGCCCCTGTGCGTCCAAATGATGCACAGGGGATCCCGGCCTTAGCCAGGGCTCGAGCCGCCATGGAACCGCGCTAACCAGAACCACTTGTAGCGCGGTTCTTCCTGCGGTCCCAGCCTCAGGTTGGGCTGAGGCCGGGACCATGCACGTGTGGACCGGTCTGCCGCTTTTTACTGCACTTACGCGTGAGTAGCCGGGAAAAGCGGTGGATGGGCTGCAGCGCTCCTGCTGCCACCGAATCCCCAGCCTCCTTTTCCTGCCAACCCCCATGTCCCCAACCTCCGTTTCCCACCCACCCCAATGTCCCCAACCTGTGTTGGCTTCTGCCGCCAAGTCCCCGGCCTGTGATGCCCGGCGCTGCCATATCCCCGGCCAGGCATTACAGGCCGGGGACTCGGCAGTGGAGGCCATCACAGGCCAGGGACATGGGGGGGGGGGCGGGAAACAGAGGCCGGGGACATGGGGGGCAGGAAATGGAGGCTGGGGACATCGGGTGGTGGGAAACGGAGGCCGGGGACATTGGGGGGAATTGCGGGTGGGAGACATCAGGCGGGGAATTGGACATCGTGGGTGGGGGGTGGGCGGGAGAAGGAGAACGGGGACGGGGGACATCGGGCGGGGGATCGGACATCGTGGGCGGGGGGTGGGCGGGAGAAGGAGAACAGGGTCGGGGGGGAGAGAAGGAGACTTAAAAAAAAACTACTTACCTTTCCTGGCTCCTGCTGCCTCTTTGAAAATAAAAAAAATGGCGGCCGCAACAGCTCTCCTGCAGAGCTCGTTGCGGCTCCCGTCTGAATAAGGGTGAGATCTCGCGTTAACGCGAGATCTCCCCTCCTCTCCTCCGGATTATCATGTAGGTCTAGCAAGGCCCTGAGTCAGCCCCTCAGTCCGTCTAGTCCAGTATTGTTGACACTGACCGGCAGCAGTGGCTGTCCAGGGTTTCAGACAGGATTTTTTCCAGCCCTACCTGGACATGCCGAGGATTGAACCTGGGACCTTCTGCATGCAAAGCAGGTGCTCTACCACTGAGTTGTGGCTAGATTTCAGAGACATCTGCAACAGAACCAAATGCGCTCAGATCTCTCCGAATCAGACTTGTGGATTCTGCAGCGGACCCGCTTTTCCCGGATTCCACCAATTTGCAGAGCATTTTTTAAAAAACTTCTCAGAATTTACCCAAATTTTGTCGCAGAAAACAACAACAAAGGCCGAAAATGGCATTTCTCCCGTAGGCGAAAACAGGTTTCTGGCAGCTGCGGCAACGGCCCTTCCTAGCGTCTCAATGGCTGGTGGCTGCCATTCCCCCTTCCCCAGGATTCCCTAGAGCAGTGTGTGTGTGGTGGTGGGGGGAACGGCTCCCGCCAAGGAGTGCCATTGCCATTGATGGTAAGTTTGCCAGTGGCTTTTGGAAGGATCCAACCATGTGCTGTTAACATTGCATTAGCATGAACCAATGCTTGCAGAACAACAATAGGGTTTGCTAGTACAACGGGAAATTTGATGGCACAGCACACACCTTGATTTATTTTATTTCAAGGCATACTGTGGCCCTGGAAATCTCCTGGGAGTGACTTTTCTTGAAAACCAGCTGTGCACTCCCGATGCACCTTTAAAGGAAAGGTGCAGCTCTTTTGTCGCCACATGGCCAAATATCCCATTGTGTTAGGAAGTGATATTGATATTGAGCATGCATTGGTTTACACTAGCACAACGTCAATAGCACTAGCATAAGGACACCTTTGGATCCTTCCCTTTGTCCTCTCTTGGGTTCCCCTTTTCCCAGTTTGCTGGAATGCCACCTCCTCCAACTTCACCCCGTCTAAGAAGGGCAGCAGAGTTGTGCTAAGCATTTCAAGTCAACCCTGCTGAATGCCAATTGCTGGGGGTAATGTGGGGAGGGCCATTGGCTTCAAGTACTACTTGTGGTCTTCCCAGAGGCATCTCATTGGTCACCGTGGGGAACAGGATCCTGACTAGATGGACCATTGGTCTGATTCAGCAAGGCTCTTATGCTGAGCTGAAAAGGCTTGTGTAAGATGGAAATTGAAAAACAAAATTCTGTATAACATCACATCGCATTACGTTCTGAAGGTGAACAGTGGTGATGGGGTGGTGAAGTTCATTGAATTTTCTCTTTGGAACTAAAGCCACAAACCTGGCGACATAACCCTGCCGTGAAGTAGGAGTGCAACTCTTTAAATTTTACTTGTTATTCAGAACTAAGGAATCATGGGATTGTTCCTTCATGGGACATTCACATGATCCCGAGAGTACAATGTCTGCCTGGGCTCCCCAGGCCCTGTGGCCATTTGATCCTCCGTTGCTGTTCACTGGTTGATCTGTTTCACCAGAACTGGAACATGCAGTTTTCAAAGTCATGCTGGGTTCGTCTTTGACATTTTTCTTTTTCATTATATCTTTGACCTCTTGATGCTGTCACCTGTGACATCTTTTCCAAACCACCTATCTAAGAGATGGGGACTTTCCATGCTCTTCAGCCTCAAAAGCTATCAAAAGTTTGTTCTTTCTCCCCCTACCCCATTCACTTGTGATGAACTCTTTCTGTTCCCCACTTTCCCTTATAGTTTTCGTGCCCAGCTTATCATGGCCATGTTCTAACAAAGAACGTAAGAAGAGCCATGCTGAATCAGACCAAGGGTCCATCTAGTTCTGCATGCTGTGCACCTAGTGGCCAAGCAGATGCCTGGGAGTACCACAGCACCCTCCTGCCCATGTTCAGCAGCAATTGGTGTAAATAGGCATGCTGCTTCTGGTACTGGAGGTAGCATATAGCCATCAGGACTCATTGCCACTGAACACCTTCTCCTCCATGGATTTGTCCAAACCCTCTTTGAAGCCGTCCAAATTGGTGGCCATTGCTACATCTTGGGTAGCGAATTTCATAGTTCAACTGTGCACTGTGTGAAGAAGTCCATCCTTTTATCTGTCCCGAATCTCCCGCCAATCCGCTTAATGGGATGACCTTGGGTTCTAGTATTATGAGAACTTCTCATTCATAATACTAGAAGACAGAAAAAATGTCTAGTATTAATGAGAGAGGGAGTGGGGAAAGCTCCTGTTTCATCTCTGCTCCTCTTTATGTGGTAGAGCATTGTGTTTGTATTCATGGGAATGGGAATGTGTGCAACTATAGATCTGGAGCAGAAAGGCCTATTGGAATCTTTGAGCCAGGGTGCTTCCAGATGACACTTTTGTTATGCAATTGCGCTGCCTCATTCTCAGGACTTTATGGGGCTCCAGATATTGTTGTCTTCCATTTGTTATCCTTCCACTGCCTCCTTTGTCTTTGCTCTTGCCATAGAAAACCCATTAAGCAGTGTGTGTGTGTGTGGGGTGGTGGTGTAGGCAGAATAGCTACCCAATGCCTTTTGACTGGTGGCACCAGGAACCCTCTATCTGGCAGCACCCATAAAATGGAGGAAACAGTGGTATTGTGGCCTAGGGTTAACACACCAGGAAGGTTCTGTGCTACTAAGAAGAGAGAATGGTTCCTCCTTCTACTTCAGGTTATTATGCTTCAATGGGCATGTAGGTGGAAGCCTCGGAAATTTGACTATTGCAACTGTTACTGTTGGGTACGGCTGCATCAAAGAGTTCATTCACATCTCCATATTCATTTCATAATGATTGCAGGTGGCACCAAGAGGTGACTTGCACATGATCAAGCCCCACAGACATATTTTTATTTTCGTTTCACTTCAAACTCAGTGTTTTTTCAGCAGAATTGGCTGACACGTTCTCACACTTTTACCTGTGAGCTGTCAAGTGGTAGGAACTGGCTGCATTTGTACACAACACTAAGCTATGGTTCATGTTAACCAAGGTTTGTTGCGTTAGCCATGAATTGTTTGGCAGACAAGCGAACAAATTGCAGTTCCCCACCCCTCCATTTTTGTCTTGTTTCTCTCCTGCCCATTTTGCTAAACCTCAGTGCAGTTTTGTTTTCAGGCTGCTGTTGCTCGATGTTTGCTTCAGTAGCACAAACAAGCCAGGGATTAGCCACAATTCTGGGTTCAGAGATCACAACAAGCCATGGTTGAAACAAACCAAGTTTGTGAGTCAACAATAAACAGTGATTTCTGTCATGGTTTATAGGTGGTTAATATACCATGGTTAGTTTGCAGAGATAGGTTGGGAGACAGGGCCAAGCAAAATTTCAACAAACCACACCATGGGTTATCTTTATGTGTGAAGCAGGCCATATCTGTGTCTCCTTTTTTGCACACTACATATGGTGCTTACCTAGAGTTCAGCCATTATGTTTAGCCTTCACTTTCAGGTTGGTATAACTATGTATGGCAAGTATTTACCATGCACAAGGTATCTACAAAGATAAAATTGTTATCTAAACTAAAATAATGAAACTTTTTTTGGGGTAAAAATTGATTCCTTTCTCATGCAAAGCAAACTCCACAGAGTGAATGTACAAATGCCCAGATAGTTTTTTTGGTCAATCCTCCTCTATTAAGGCATCTATACTTAATTCCTTGATATGTATCCAGCTCTTTACAGCCCAACCCGCTTTTTAATGTTTAGTTTGTTTTTAGTTCTTTCAGTGGGGCCTTACCCCAAAATAGGTTCAGCACTTGGATAGCTCCTTTAGACGTCTGGCTGGTTCGGACTGAAACCCGGAATGGATTTACAGTCCCACTGAAACCAGAGCCACCAGCCTCCACTGGTTCAGAGCATAGTGGACTCCAACATGGTGCATTTATACTCAGTGTGCCCATTGAGACCCCTCAGTGGTCGACATGCTCCTTATCTTTTCTGGTTTTTATTTTATTTCTGATTTTTTTAAACTATATTTTTTTAAAGCACAGAAGTTGTCATACTTCAAAGAGAAGTGTTGCCCTTCAGCTTCATCGTTAGTTTGGGTTAAATGAGTGCTTTTGCATTCTGTAGCTTAGATTCTGTCTTGCACTTACATTCTTGAGCAAGTTACATTTCTTTTATTCTCACTAGTTTGCCTTCTGGGAAATGAGTGTCTGCGACCAGCCATGCCCACCATGGCAGCCATGTTATGAATGAGCAAGGCCTCCCTCTCTCTCCACACACACATACATATTGCAGCCATTTTGTGAGAGCACCCATTTTTTTTGGACACTATCAAAATTCCAAATGTGCCCACTGCCCCCCCCCAAAAAAAAATCTGGAAAAAACATATGTTATTTGGTCGGCAGTGGCCAGTGAAATAGCTTGCTAGTAGCAACAGCTGGCTATCACTGTGGGGGCAATTTCAGAGCAAGGAGAAAACTTTCTGGAAATTTACAGGAGGCAGTGGAGGAGGCAGGAGGAGGCTCAGCCAACACTGTGGAAGCACACACTTGCTGACTGGGTACAGCACCGGAGCAAAGCCAGTCAGCAACCACATGCTTCCAGACTGACTTGGAGGGATTACCTGAGATCTTCCAATCTGAGGCAGGAGGGTGAAAATTGCAGGTAATATTTGTGTTAAACTGATATGAACTTCAGGTATCTTGCCCATCTCCACATAAAATAATAGTTGGGATTCTCTGGCTGCAAATTTCGGCAACGAACACCAATTTCTGCTTTTGCGTGAGGTGATTTTAAAACCTGGAATGCACACAGCTTTACTCTTTTTCTTTGAGATGTCGCTTACAGGGAGAGCCACAGGACAAACCTTGAGGTGCCTTGTTTCCCCATCCTTTTCAGGTACCAGCCCTAACTATGGCAGCGGATATTCAGGAGATACTGAGACGCTCACAACGTTCAGCTGGGATGACCGCAATGTACGCAGGGTGTTCATCAGGAAGGTAATGTCTGAAACAGAGAAGCCTGTTGTGGTGTGCGATAGGTGGGACTCTTCTCCTCATGCGTGCCAAAGCGCTGTGTGCTTTGGTTGGAGAAGGTGTACGTGTGCCTTGGGTATCCTGGCTACTGAAACCAGGCAATGTTGATAGCATTACTGGGGTTAATATGAAGTATAAAAAAGTGAGGAAAGATCATCACTATTCTTAAAATACACTAATTTGGGGGATTTGTTGTCGAATATATCCTAGAGCAGACTTTCAGCCTTGCTGCATCTGCCCCACTCTGAAATCACATTATTTTCCACTCGTCAAATGCACACTTGATACGGAGACTGGTACTATCCCTTGCTTTCCCCTTATGCTGCTGTGTGCGTTTTCTTGATAAGAAAGCAATATGATGTGTTGAAAAATAAAAATCATCTCTCTCTCTCTCTCTCTCCTACTCCACAATATGCCCTCATTCCCTCCCAACCTTCCATCACACTTCAGGGCAGAGGTAGGCCGCCTGGTGCCTTCCAGATGTTTTGGATTACAACTCCCATAATCCTTGGTCATTGGCTATGCTGACAGGAGCTTATGGGAGCTGTAGTCCAAAACATCTGGAGGGCGCCAGGTTGCCTGCTCCTTCTTGAGAGTGATGGGGGGTGTCACATGCCACAGTGATTTTGGTTGATCACTGTGATCACAGTGATCACATGCCACCACGTTGGCAATTGTTATTCAAGGTTTCTTGGCCTTTCCCTGCACAACAACAACAACAACAACAACAACAATAATAATATTTATTACCCGCCTCTCCCTCTGGATAGAGGTGGGGAACAACACTAAATAAAATATAATACATATTCTTTTCCCCTTGTTCACATGTTCCCTTCACCCACCAGTCACATCCTGCACACCTATACCCACCACAACCATGGCCTCTGCCCTGATGGTCCCAGGATCACCCATCGCATGGAGGAGCCCTTCATGTCTACAACTCTACGCATGCATTCAACATTACACTGAAGTTGATTGCATGGACGACGGGGGCCTGGCCTATATGCATGTGTTTGTATGTTGGGGGAAGCTCCAATGAGAGTGATGATCCCTCACAAATATGAGCCCCCTTCCGGAAACAGAATGGATGAACATGGCTTGATTCTCAGTGGCTCAGGTCCTACGAGGGGAGCATTTCCTAAACTCTGAGTTTGAGCATCAGTCACACTGACATATATTGTTTTCCTGATTTTAGGTTTACAGCATCCTTGTGCTTCAGCTGCTTGTTACAGTCAGCATTGTGGGTCTCTTCACCTTCTGGTAAGTCTGTAGCCTAGCAAGATGTCTTTTGCTTTGGGTTCTGTCTCAGTCCCTGCCCATAGGGCTTTGTTTCCAGACCCCTGGTCATCCTCCTTGCCCTCCTCGGAACCCTTTCCAGGTTGTCTGCATCCTTCTTGAAGGGCGGTGCCCAGAACTGTGCACAATACTTAACATGAAGCCTAACCAGTGCTGAATAGAAGGGAATCAAGACCTTGCATGATTTGGAACTATACTTCTATTAATGTAGCTCCAAATAGCATTTCCTTTTTCTTTTTTTTACATCCTTTGACCTGTTTCTGAAAGCATTCTTAGAGGTGCACACTAGATCAGTGCTTGGTTATTTTATCGCTATCTGTATGTTGTCACTTTGTCTTGTCTCTACCAACCTGGCCTCAGATCCAGGACCTGCCTTTTGTGATAGGAAGGGACCTTCTGTGAGAGGAAGTGCACAGTCCATGTGAGGTCCCTCCACCCAATTTTGGGGGATCTCCACCCATCAGGATCGAATTTATGATCCAGCATAAATATGGATCCAACCTCTGATTTTGAATAGGGCGTTAGGATTCTGCATCACATTTGCATGCACTTTTATTATTATTATTATTATTATTTATTTATATAGCACCATCAATGTACATGGTGCTGTACAGAGTATTCACAACCTGACAAACAGGGCCTGCAGCTGAAATAGCAGCGATAGTGGAAGCAACAGGTTAGCTGGATCAAATTGCATTTAGCATCAATAATAAATTAGCACCCCTCGAGACCTTTAGGGCCATTTAATCAAGTGCCTCGGCAGCCAAACGCCATTTCCCCGGAGTAGAATCAAATGAGGAAATCGATGGCATCAGGCTGATTGTGATGGATGCTCCACTTATTTTTAAGAGCGTGTGGAAATCGAGTATCTTTGCTTCCTCTTCTCCAAACATGGGGAGGCTAAGATATACTACCGAAAGCGGTGCTTTGCGTTTGCAAAGTTTTTCTCTGTAAGGACATGGATTGTTCATTCACCATATCTGCATCTAGATGTATGAAGGAGCTGCACAGACAGTGGCTCAGAAGATCAAGGCGTCAGGATCCCTCACAACACAGGGACAAAGCAGGGAGGCCATTCATTTGCATAGGTGCTAGGGTGTGACCAATCACCCAATGCTAACACAGCAGCTGCCTGATTAGCCTGTTACATAAGATGTGAAGACTATTCTGAGCAGGCCTAGATTTAATTCATCCCTCCAGCCAGACTTTATTTATGTATTTATTACATTTTTATACCGCCCAATAGCCGAAGCTCTCTGGGAGGTTCACAAAAATTAAAACCACAATAAAACACCCAACAGGTTAAAAACACAATTATGAAATACAGTATAAAAAGCGCAACCAGGATAAAACCACACAGCAAAATTGATATAAGATTAAAATACAGAGTTAAAACAGTAAAATTTAAATTTAAGTTAAAATTAAGTGTTAAAATACTGAGTGAATAAAAAGGTCTTCAGCTGGCGACGAAAGCAGTACAGTGTAGGCACCAGGTGGACCTCTCTGGGGAGCTCGTTCCACAACCGGGATGCCACAGCGGAGAAAGGGGCAGGGGCAGCCATGAGTAGCAACATAGAACAGGAAGTTGTGGACACAGAGAGTGGATGGAAAGCAGAGTAGGAGTAGGAGTAAAGGTTCGGAAGCTGCAGCTTGTGCAAAATGCAGCAGCCAGGTTGATAACTGGAACCAGAAGGTTCAAACATATAAAACCTACTCTGGCCCGCTTGCATTGGCTGCCTATACGTTTGCTAGTCCAATTCAAGGTGTTGGTTTTAACCTATAAATCCCTACACGGCTTGGGACCACAATACCTAACGGAACACCTCTCCCGACATGAACCTACCCATACACTACACTCAACATTTAAGGTCCTCCTCTGAGTTCCTAGTCCAAGGGAATCTCGGAGGATGGCAACAAGGGAGAGGGCCTTTTCACTGGTGCCCCCCCCCCCAATTATGGAATGATCTCCCTGATGAGGCTCACCTGGCGCCAACATTGTTATCTTTTTGGTGCCAGGTCAAAACTTTTCTCTTCTCCCAGGCATTTAACAGCATTTAACAACATATGCTAAGTTTTTTTTTCTTAATGGACCCCAGAACTGTTGTTGTTTTATACTGTTATTTTATACTGTTGTTTTATATTTTTGATGGTTTAAAATTTTGTATACTTTTTAATGTTGACTGTTTTTAACTTTTGTAAACCGCCCAGAGAGCTGTGGCTATGGGACAGTATATAAATTAAATAAATAAATAAATAAATAAATAAATAAAGGGAAAGATACAGTGTTTGGGTGTGGACACATGTCTGGGTGTGCTTCTCGAGAAACCAAGATCATGGATCAAGTGCTTGGCCTTCTCTATTCTGCCCTCTTCAAATTACTCACATCCACTTTCTCTTTCTTTACTGCAGTGAACCAATCAAAGGATATGTCCAAGCAAATCCAGCCTGGTACTGGGCTTCCTAGTAAGTACTGACTTTATTTCAGAAGTCATCTTTATCTCAGTCATAATTTTTTTTGACGTTGCAGATGTTACAGGATTTCCCACGACCACAAAAGCATATTTTTCCGGGTGGGGTGGGGGGAAGCAGGGAAATTAATTTAAAATAAAAAACACTGACCTTTTGCGCATGATCGTTCGTGCGCTCTTCTTCTTTAACAACAACAACAAAATGGCGGCCGCAACATCCTCTCCCTCTGAGGTCATCACGCGACACGTGTAAACAGAGGGGGAGATGTCATGATAAAAATACTGTGAGATCCTCACTCCTCCTTCGCGCTAGACTGGTAGGTCTAGCTGAGGCCTGGGACCCACCTGACACTGGACTTCAACTAGTGTCTTGGTTGGCCCTGCAAGAATGCCAATGAGAGGGTGGAGGGAATTGCAGTCCCCTAGAAGGCACGCAGAGCCAATGAGTGTGCTCAAATTACACAGAGGAGGTGGGAGGGGGAATGGGGTAACACTCCTACCTTCTACTACTGTTCTAGAAGGCCCCAGGAGGGCTATGATTTAGCACACCCACACCCCACGCAACCCTCTGTTCAAGGGTTCCCCCTACCACCTGAGTCTCTCTGGGGCTGTGTGTCTGACTAAGAAAGGAAGTCTGCTTTCCAGCTCAGTATTGTTTTGCGTTCTCAGGTTGTTGTCCCATTCTACCCGTGTTCAATGCTTGAAGTATACGAAGGGAACTGGGACGAAATGATCATTTATGTTATTGTTTATTTGTATGTATTTAAGTGTTTGGTTCAGGTTTGGATTTGCTGTGGCCAATTCTTTTATTTTCAGGAAATGCTAAATAAGTGGGAGGAGGGAGTTAGAATGGTGAGCAGTGTGAATGGTGCAGTCTGATTGGTTGGTTGAGTTGAATGGAGAGAGAGGAGGGGGAGTGAGAGGGCAATTGGGCAGTTAGCTAGAGTTAGTCAGAGTGAGAAGTCAGTCAGAGTTAGGAGTTAGTCAGGGTTAGGGGGTTAGTGAGGGTGGAGTGAGTGGGGTTTAGTAGAACCTTGTTTCAGGACAATATTAGGAAACTGGGGTTATAGGATTTGGAGGTGGTTAGTATTCCCTGGGAGGTTAAGGGAGGTAGATGTATGCGGATAAAGTAGAATAACCTTAAAGTGTCTTTTAAAAACTTCTTTCTATATGAATAAACTTTATTCTTATTTTGTTTAACCACCACTTCTGCTCAGACATGTGCGTTACTTCAGGTGGACAATACACATACTCACAAACAAAAGGTTTATTAGTCTCCCAGTCTCTTAGAAGATAAAGAATAGGGTGGTGGCAGCGAAGGAGAGGTTTAATAATAGACGGCACAGAGGCTGGTGACGCCACAGGAGCCAAACAGGGCCTGGCCCCTCATTAGCTTTTGTGATGCTTTCCCTAGCTACAGCTTTTAGGGCTAAACTACCTGCTATGTAAACACAAAGTGTGCAGCTGACCCTTGCTGTTTTATTTCTGTGTAAATGCATGGGGCCCCAATCCAGATTGGGACCAGAGCATGCATGCTGGGGGCTTTTCATCTTTCCCACCCAACCACTTTTTTCTTTGAATTTGCTCACACACACACATATATCCAGGGGGAAATCTAATTGGCAGTAATGACATTTTCTTCTCTTTATAGCCCCCATGAGCAGGGTGTGTATGTGTGCGCATGTGTGTGTACGGGTGAAAGTAAAGGGGGGGGGAAATAGCTGGGTGGTAAGGTTAAGCCCACTCAACCACCCATACACAGTGGCCCTGATCCAGATTGGACCATCACAGTTACATGGAAGTAAATAAGAGTGAAGATCAACCGCACACTATGTATTTAAGGTAGCGTGTAGTTTAGACCTTGGGAAGCTATGGGAAAGAGCATGGCTTGGCTAAAACAGGGAGGGGTCTGGAGGCATGGCTGGCTAATTTCATTAAGCCTCCTCATCTTTTCTCTTATACATACTTTGAGCAAGGGCCAAGGGGGAAGCCCCAAGGCTCTCTCAGTGCACGGAGGCCGAAGGAACAAGGAAGGGAAGGGGAGGAGGAGATGGCCAGACATCTTAACCCCTGTCCTCTTTAATAGTTACCTTTGGGGAAAAGAAGTGTGAGCAGCAGGAAGGCCAGAACAAGTAAAGGTGTCAATGCTAGTGGGACCAGATTATCTGGGTCACACAGCTAAGACCATGAAATCTGCCTTGGTGTTGCATGTTAGCCAGCTGCTGGAGCTGAATGACTGTAGGGAATGCCAACTTTCCTTCCGTATTTAAGTATTTGGTGATGCAGCATGTCCTGTGATATCTGCAAGGTTGTTGTTGGCTTTTTGGAGAGACGAATTCAGCAGACAGGCATGCTTGGTGGTCTCTGGGAAGGGGAGCAGAAAACTGGGGGGAAGAAAGGGAACATGGAATGGTGTATCCTGGAAGAGTGTATAGCTGGCTGGCAGGCGCATGAAACAAGAGCATTCCACGCTGCAGTTTTTGGTGCAGGTTCTACTTGTACCATAGGACATCCCCTGAAATGTGTGGTTTTCAGTAGAATCGCTGCCTTCATGCTGAACCAGAAATTCTGGATTCTCTTGGGCAAAGCACCCACTGTTGGTCCTTTAAACCTGGAAGAAGTGGTGCCTGCAAAACAAGGCTTCCAACCTTGGATGCTCTGTGCGAAATGAGAATAGCGATACTGTTGGGGTGGCGGGTACTGTTGGGGGCAAAACCGTCAGTCTTGGGCCCTAGGAAATGCCTGATACCTGACTTTGCCACACTCTAGAGATAACCCTCAGTTCACACAGTCAGCAGCCTGTCCTCAAAATGAAACCAAGCGGAGGAAAATCAAGGACTAAACATGCACGTGTCAGCTAGCTCCTAGATGCCTGTGTTGATGGTGGAAGTACATACAAAAGGATGAAGCTGATGCCAGCAATGAATTCATGCCTAGGGTCACTAGATAGGATGCAGGTAGGCAATGCCTTCCAGGTTTTTTGGACTATAGTGCCCATAAGCCCCAGCCAGCATGGCCAATGGTCAGGCATAATGGGAATTGTAGTCCAAAAGATCTGGAGGCCACCACATTGCTTACCACTGCAATAGAGGACGGGGGTTCCTTTGCCTTGAATAGTTATGTTGTAGAGGGAAATTTGGCACATGAAGCTTGTCTACACAGATGAGAAAAGCTAGTGACAATGAGCACTAATTCAGTTCATCTCCAGTTTTCAAGACCCTGTAATATTCCAGTATTTTCCAGGTACTTTTGCAGCTTACAAAAAAAGAAGAAAAGAAGAATGAAACAGGAGGTTATCTAGAACCAGGATTGTGGGGTGGCATGAAACACAACAATGTCAAGTTGGGTGGATGGATGCACAAGGGGACAGGGTACTGCTGTGCCCAAAATTTCTCCCTTGAATATTTCAACCATTCTCAGGCCTAATCTGCACCAAGCAGGATACTGCACTATGAAAGCGGTATATAAAAGGCAGGTGCCACTCCAAGCAGGATATAGCGGTATGAAAGCAGTATATGATATGTGTCAATGGGCCCCAGCAGTTGTCAGTGCACTTCAATACCACTATAAAGCAGTAGTGTGGCTCCTGCCTTTTATATTCTAAACATTTTAAAATGTTTTTAGGATGTTTTTAGGATGTTTATAGCAATGTATATTATGTTTTAATTCAGTTTTATGTATTTTACCATTTACTGTTGTTCCCCACCGCGATCAAAATGGAGAGGCGGGTAAAAAAATAAATTTATTATTATTATTATTATTATTATTATTATTATTATTATTATTATTATTATTATTTCATACTGCTTTCATAGTGCAATATCCTGCTTGGTGTAGATTAAGCCTCATTCAATTTGAAAGAAAAGAAATTGTTTTCGAAAAGAAATTCAAAGGAGAAGAAATTTCGGAGAAATTCTCATGGGTTTGGTTCAGGGTTCTTGTGCGTTCTTTAGTTATGAGATGGCTGAGGAGTGTGTGTGTGAGTGTCCTGTCTTTAACTGTACAATCATCTCTCTGGCAGCCTGCAGTCTCCTTGGCTTCCCAAACTTCAGCTTAAAGCCTAGAAGAACATATCACAAATTTATGCCTCTCATAGGGCCTTTTCAGATGAGGAAGTGCAGGCAGCTTGGCATTCTGTAGAGCAATGGTGAGAAGTGTAATTGAAAGGAAAACACACACAGTAGCCTCAGTCAGCTCACAGTGATTAGTTAAGGGCAAAAGCTCCACCAACACACTTTCAAAATAAATTGTAAAATGCCCTGAGAATGAGGCAGAAAAAAGGAAGCCTCTTTCATGGGGGAAGAAAACTTCTAGGAAATTGGAGGAAGGCTTTTGGAACAGTGTTAACACCACTCTTTTCCTGGAGCTGGATGCAACACTGCCCCCCCCACCTCACCCCTTCTTCAGGGCTTTCTGGGAAGGAGCAGTGTTGCCAGCACCTGCATTAGAGACAAGATGTACCCATAATCACCCTTCAGAAATGTCACATTTGGAAACCCCCCAGAGAAGGTGTTGAACCCTGACAAATAACTGCTAGAGCTGAGCCAGAATATCTCCACATTTTCTTGACCATTATTTTTTTGTGGTAGCTGCATGCCCTCCCTTCAATGTCCTGGAGTGATGCTAGGTATAGGGGGCATTGGGGAGGATGCAAAATGGGGGCCAGGCTGCCAATACAGTTGATGCTGTTGCCACCTGCAGTGGATGTGCAACACCCCCCCCCAAAAAAAACCACCTTTAGGAAAAAAAGGAAGTAACTGTTTTACACCCCTTGCCAATGGTGATGCCTACCTGTGAGAAATTGTTGGAGAATTTCTCCTCCCCCTGGAGAAATTCAGAGAAATTGTCATCGCCTCCCAATTTCTCTACCCACAAATGGAGTGGGGAATTTCGAAAGGCCTCTTGCACACAGCTCTAGACAGGGCACCTTGAACTGCTGAAATCCCCTTTTCTACACTGCTATTTTAGGTGCTGCGAGATCCCTGTCCTCTTTTGCATCTCCCCCCCCTCCAAATGATTTGTCCATGGTTGCTTGGACTCCCCTGTTCCAGCCTGACCGCATGTTGCATCTTCACTGTCGCAAAAGTAACTGGACCCTGTCGGCTTGTTAGCAATCTGTCTCCCCACCAGGCAGAAGTTGACCATGCAGTGAGCAGTTTAGGGTTACACTCTGCAACCCTTTACATAGTGGAAAAATACTTGCTTTAGCCTCTCAGGGGACTGACCTCCCAGGTCCCTGGTTGAATCAAATGCCCGGAGTCACGAATAATTCTCCAGTGTGTTTAAATGGTTGGTCGTGTGGATCGTCTTTCCCCTTCATTTGTTATACCAGTGAGCGCTAGAATTTGCATCCAGGGAAAACATGTCCTAGGCTTTGGCTTTCCAAGATGGAGGCTGGGGTTCCTCATGGAACGGGAAACTCTTGGGCTGTACGTGGCGATGAAAGTGAGCCTAGTGCAGCCTCCCCCCAGTCTGTTACCCACCAGATGTGTCTGACTGCATCTTCCATCATCATTACCAGCCAGCTGGGGGTAATGAGTGTTGTAGTCCAACACATCTGGATGGGATCAAGTTTGGGAAGTCTGTGCTATCAGGCTTTGCCCTGGGTGCTTTCCCATTAAGCCAACATCTCTACTGGGCCCTTTTTCTTTTCTTCTCGATGTTCTGGTTCTTTAATAGATTTACATTCAAGGGGGCCACTGCCCATGGGGTTTGATCTAGGTCGACGTTCATGACACATCTGCTTCCATCCTGACCTGGAAGTGAGGAAAGTCCTACTTCGGTTGGTATTAGGTTGTTCAGCACATTGGCTGATGGATGACTATCCTCCAAGGGTTCCATGCACTACTTATGGGTGCTGACACGGCAAGTGGCCCATCATGAGTCCCCCCCTCCCCCCTTGCATGGATTGAGCAAAGGTTATCTTTCCAGCCATATGCCTCTCAGGTTTGCCTGGCATCTTCACTATATTCTTTCAGATGGCAAGTGAAGACCTTTTTATTCTCTCAGCCTTTTAACAGTCTATACATTTAATTTGAACTTTGCTGTTTTAAATTCGTATTTTAAATTCGTATTTCTGCACTGTTATTATTATTATTATTTATTTATATAGCACCATCAGTGTACATGGTGCTGTACAGAGTAAAACAGTAAATAGCAAGATCCTGCCGCATAGGCTGATTTTATCCTGGTTGTGCTTTTATATTGTATTTTATATCATGTTTTTATACTGTTTGTTTTATTCTGAATGGTTTTAATTTTTGTGAACTGCCCAGGGAGCTTTGGCTATTGGGCGTTATAAAAATGCCATCAATCAATCAATAATCACTCTGATTGCAGAGAACACAGCATACCTAAGAACATAAGAAGAGCCCTGCTGGATCAGACCATGGGTCCATCTAGTCTAGCACTCTGTTCACACAGTGGCCAACCAGCTGTTGGCCAGGGGCCAACAAAGCAGGACATGGTGCAACAGCACCCTCCCACCTATGTTTCCCAACAACTGGTGCATATAGGCTTACTGCCTCAGATACTGGAGGTAGCACCTAGCTATCAGAACTAGTAGCCACTGATAGCCTTCTCCTCCAAGAATTTATCCAACCCCCTTTTAAAGCCATCCAAATTGGTGGTCATCACTACATCTTGGGATAGTGAATTCCATAGTTTAGCTAGGTGCTGTGTGAAGAAGTCCTTCCTTTATTTGTCCTGAATCTCTCACCAATCAGCTTCATGGGATGACCCTGGGTTCTAGTATTATGGGAGAGGGAGAAAAATGTCTCCCTACCCACATTCTCCACACCATGCATAATTTTGTACACCTCTATCAGGTCTCCCCTTAGCCTTCTTCCCCCCCCCCCAAGCTAAACAATCCCAGCTGTTGTAATCTTCCCTCATAGGGGAGATGCTCCAGCCCCTTAATCATTTTAGTTGCCCTTTTCTGCACTTTGTCCAGCTCTATGATATCCTTTTTTAGGTGTGGTGAGGAAAAGGCCCGTCATTATGAGAGGCAGTGTTCGGGAGCTTGTATAACTCAAGCACCGCTGGATAGAGAAACACAGTGAACCCCCTCCTGCTGGAACACTCTCAGGGGAGGGACTGTAGCTCTATGGTACAGCCTGTGCTTCGCATGCAGGAAATCCCAGGCCCAACTCCTGGCATCTTGTATTAGGAGGATGAAGTAACAGGGGACAGGAGAAGACTAACCTTCCCCAAGCTTGGGCCCTCCAGATGTGTTGGGCTACCCATAATTCCCATCTACCATGGTGCCATACCAGTTAAGAATTATGGGAGTTGTAGTCTAACATATCTGGAGGGCACCAGCTTGGGAGAAGGCCAGAGAAGATAATACTGGGCTAGATGGAGAAATGGTCTGAATCAGTATAAGGCAGCTGCTTATGTTCCTTTGTTGCCGAGAGCCAAGATCTTACTTCTCCCATCCCAAAAGATTCATGGGCGACCATTTATTTACTTATATGGGTAAAAGTATAAGAATGACCCTAGGGACTAATCCGCTTCCTGACTCTGGTGACTCCAGACATTGAGAATCCTATTTAATAGCCTCTCTCCTTCGTCTACTTAGCTCCATCCTGGGTTCTGTTTCTTGGTGACTGTAGGTTAAAGCTGGATGGGAAGCCAAGCATTGGCTTTTTAACAAATCGATCATAATCATACTTAATATTTTATGGCGCTTTTTCTAAGGAATTGTTCACACACGATGTTCTGTGAAAGAAGGAGTGTTTGTCAAGTGGTCCTCCTAGTCACAGTAGCAACGGGCAGCTTTTTTTCCTTGCTTCACTTTCTCTCTCTCTCTCTCTGTTTTCCTCTCACAGTGCGGTTTTCTTTATTACCTACTTGATCCTCGCCTGCTGCTCTGGACCGAGGTAAAAAGCTACTTTCAGTGCATTCGCTAAATAAGGAATCTGCTTATCTTTGCTCTTTGGAGAAGAGGTCTGTGCTACTTTGGAAGCATGGATATTCTCCCATCAGCACAAGCTGGCCAACTAGCTATCAGTAAGGATGTATGAGAAATTCATCTCAGTTTATTTTTGATCAGGATTTACCCAGTTCACACTTCCTGGATTGAAGAATCTGTCATTGAAGTCTATACATTTCTGAGCTTGCAATGTGATGAACAGACTCTTCCCACCACCACCACAAAATGTGTTCGACAGCATGCATACATTTGAAACACAGGCATGAAAAATACACACTTTTGAAAAATGCACACAAAGATGCTTTAATCAATGGTCAAAGAATGTGTACATTTCAAAGATGTGCACCACTGATGCCGACAATTGGGAAAATGCATATGCATTTTCATGCAAAAAGAAATAAACATATTTTGCAATCGAATACGTACCGAGATGGAAGGAGGAATTTGGAGAACTCTGACCAGCTTGAGTTTTGCTAACTCACACATCCTAGCTATCACTCGATTTATTTATTCTGTGACTGTTTTCTATTGAAGTGATCCAATGACATGAAAAGCATTAAGTTTCTTGAATTCCCCATGTCCCTAAATGGTCCAGGGGCCACCTAGGCGTATTCAAGGCTTGTAACCTTTCGAGAAGAGAGTACGGGAGCATGATGATTGCCTGTTTCAGACAACACACTAAACCATGCTGCTTAACCACAAATGCATTCCCTTAACCATTTTGTGGTTAAGCAGTATGGTTTAGCATGTTGTCTGAAGCAGGCCAAAGTTTCGGTAATACCTGTTTATTTACAAATGTACCAGCAAACCAAGGGTACATTCGGCAATAACCCAGTCCGTGAGTGCTAGTCTTCAAAGCAGCATCAGTTTTCCAAATGCAGATAAAAGCCTTTAGATCTCCCCCACTCCACACACCCACAAAATTCAGCTTACCAGCCACAAAATTTGGCCATCTGTCTCTTTCGCTGGCCATATCCAAAAGGGCTGCATTATTTCTCTTGAAACCCTGCCCCAACGGATGAGTATGTCCAGTGGTTAATAACCACCCATCTTCAGGGCACAGTTAAGCAAGCATCTATGTCCAGTGAAGAAACATCCTTACCCCATTAGCTCTTCAAAAACCGAGGACATCATCACTTAATTTGCATGCCTTTTAGAAAATTCTAAATGGGTAGGTTTTTGCACCGTCCTAGGAAACAAA
This sequence comes from Elgaria multicarinata webbii, assembly GCF_023053635.1. Lineage (NCBI taxonomy): Eukaryota > Metazoa > Chordata > Lepidosauria > Squamata > Anguidae > Elgaria > Elgaria multicarinata. Next base: position 27,261,929 of record NC_086173.1, read on the forward strand.
CAGGAGGAATTCTCAAAATATAAGAGAGAGAGAGAGAACGAGAACACATGGGCAGCCTCAGTCAGTGGCATTTTCCATTCAGATAATGTCTTAATCTCATCTACTCTAACCCGGTGTCCCCACCCCGATGTTTTGGACTACAACTCCCAAGATTCCTGACCATTAGCTATGCTAATTCGGGCTGATGGGAGTTGAAGTCCAAAAATCTGGAAGGCACTACCATGGAGAAGGCTAGCCTAATCGGTCTTTGTGGGCTGCTTAGTGAGCATCGTGAGCCCAAATTCTTGTCTTGTGTTGGGACAGGGAGAATGCCTTCTCTTATTTCAGCGCTTTGCTGTGGCATCTGGCAAGCCACAGGGAGGAAAATGCGCTCTTGCAGTCATATGTTGGCTTCAAACAGAGAGGGAGGGAGGGAGGGAGGAGACAACGACAGAGCAAGGACCCCTTTTTGTCACTGGATCCCTTGCTTGAAAGCGGCTGATGCCTTTCAATTTCTTGATATCCCTAAGTAAGATTCCATTCAGGTTAGGCTTGCCAGCTTTTCAGCCTGCGTCCAACCTGTGCCTTTGGGAGCACCTCTATCCACAGCAATTGTCAGGTGCTGACCTTCATCCCCATGCCAGGAAAATGCTTCACCTGGGGCATGGCTAGACCAGGGGGGTGGAGGGGGATGATCTTGCGATCTGATAATCGCGAAATCATGCCCCTCAGTCTTCATGCAGCACGTGACATCCCGGGAGGACAGAGGACATTGCACCAGCCATTTTTTTTTAAAAAAAAAACAGGAGCTGTAAGTTAAAAAAAAAAAAAAAGCCCCGACCCCACTCCCCACCCCCGATGGGCACGGAGCACTTGAAGAGTTACTTGCAGTTACTTGCGAGGAGCCGGAAAGAAACCAGGGTGGCTGCCGACATGTCCGCGGTCTCGGGTTGATCCTGAGACCACAGGAAAAGCCGGGATTAAAGCCATCCTGGCTATCCCAGGGTAAGGGAAGGATCATCCCTCCCTGCCCCTGGGATCCCCTGTGCATTGTGTGGACTCACAGGGATAATCCCGGGGCGATCCCCGTGATATCACTTTGTCTAGACATGCCCCTGGTCAATCCTGTTCCCTGAGCCGCGGTTCACAAGCCCTACAGTGGTCGAACCCCTAATTCAAGTTGAGTCAGTGACAAAAGTGAATGTGCCCCAATACCGGAGCTTCTTGTGAACTGTAGTTACCTGGCTGCATTTGACGTGCCCCTTCCCCGGCTGCTCTAACTGCTGCTCTGCTCTTTAATTACCTGATTATGCAAGTTGGTGTTATGCAATCTCCCTCTCAGCATGATTAGACTCTTTGGGTAACAAAGCTTACTTGGCTCCCTTTTGCTTAATTCACAGGAGGTACTTCCCATGGAACCTGATCCTCCTGAGCATATTTGTAAGTAGCACACCTGTGATACCGTGCCTTGGGCTTAGCCAATGGGGAATCTAAGAGGAGGAACAAGCTGAACATCCAAGGGGCCCATGAATGTCCAGTTCCAGGGACGGAAAGTAGAAGTTCGGGGCTGGCCCCGGGGAACGTGCTGAGGCAACTGTCAGCTCTGCCAAGTTTGGGATCTATCAGTGCACCACTTAGGAGGTGGCCAGATGCAAAGGAGGATGCAGACAAAATAGTGCACAAGGCACACAACTACTATAGTATAAATATTAAAGTAAAAACCGGGGTGAACAGTTGTAACAAACCAAAGGTTTTATAATAAGAACAAAAATGCAGCATTATTGTAACAAAAACAATCTTTAGCAGATAACATAAAAGTTATAAACAATTGCAATGTTGTACAATTGTAAGAATAATCAATAGTATTGAGACACGGATAGGTCTCTTCGATATTTCAAAACCTAATGAACAATACAATATAATGTAGTTACAGTAGGAATTTACAGTGTAAAGTCACAAATTAGTCTCTTCATTGTTTATGGACCTTTTAAACAGGCAACCGGTTTATAAATCCTGTTTTCGCGAGTCACTTTGTCAGAGACACTGAAAAGAAATAATAATAGATGAAAGTCTTATTGTCCCCCATAAACAAATTGAAAATCCAATCATAATATTGTTGGTGCAAGAAGTATTCAGTTTGGTGTTAGACGTTTTTAACTCACCACTATCTAGAAAGTGGGGAGTGTTCAAACCTCCATTCCATTCCATTGCATCTGGCCCCCACTTGGGGGGAGAGATGCAAAGGAGGACAGGGCTCCCCAGTAGAGGGGATTTAGGTACTGCAGCTTGTTGCGTAGGGGCGAGAACACCTTCCCCAGCTGAAATTCCCTCTCCAACACACCTTTAAAAGGAACAGGAGCTATGACACCACAGAGGAAGGCGAGGTATTCATAGTCCAAGAAGCAAGAATAGCCCTGAAGCAGCCTTCTCTGACCAGGGGGCTGTCTTCATGGTGCCAGGTTGGCAGCACTTCCCCTCTCCCGGGGCGGTGTTGGGTAATCTAGAAGCCGAGGAGGGAGTGTGGGGTTTCAGGGTGGCTATCTGGGTCCCACAGCCGCCCCTGCTTCTTCTTGGTGGAAGGTGACCAATCACTGGCAGAACTGCCTTATTGCTGTCACTCCCTTTGAAAAAAGCTGGGATAAATCCCTGACTATTCAAAACACAGCATTGTGGGGAAGCCCTGCAGTGGCTGTGAACCTGCGTCTGTGTCGTCTAACCAACGGGGCGCACATCCGCAGACCCTGTGGGGCTTTCTCCGTGTGTAGACAGCCCCCCTGGTGTCCTCTAGCTGTGTTGGCCTACAACTCCCATCATCCCTCTGCTAACATGGCTGGCTGGGGAATGCCGGGAGTTGCAGGCCAAGACATCAAGAAGGCATCAGGTTGGGGAAGGGTGTTCTACTGAGACAGGGTCTGATCTGCAACATCTTTGCAATGTGCACTAGGCAGAGTCCCTGTGGTGACCTACTCCTCCCACCAGGAGTGGAACATGCAGGCTTGCCACCCTGCTCCTTCTCGGACTTGGGAGGCGAGAGCAATCTGAACAGCCCCCAGCCAAGAATGGCAGGCCTCCGCAAAGCACGGTTGCAGTGGGTCAGAGCAGTCACAACAGCCCCAAGGCAGAGAATAGGGAAACACTGCTCTCTTGATGGAGGTTTTTGCGATGGCTTCGCTTTGGCTTCCACCCTGCCCCTCGGGCTCCTACCAGTGACTGCAGCAGCACTGTGGGAAGAACAGGGCCCCTAGACTTGGGGTAAAGGCTCTGGTATGTGTTCCAAGGGGCTGTCCTCTGACCCACCTGGCAGAGGAAAAGTGCAACAGGGCAAACTCTGGAGATCAAAACCAGCTTCTTTCTTTAGCATGAAATTTTAATTTTATTTCAAAATAAAGATTACAAAATAAAGGCAGCTAAAAGAAGAGAATACATAATAAATCAAGATCGTGAAAGAATCAAATTATAATCACTAATTATAATTATTCGTCTATCGACACACAGGACCATGGGCCTTGCTAGACGAGGCCTTAGCACGCTTTGAGGCCCGGTTTCCCTGCTGTGCGTCCAGATGATGCACAGGGGAATCTGGGGTCAAGGCACACTGAAGCCTCCCTTAGTGCGCCATAAGCGAAGTCACTTGTGGTGTGCCTTTTCCGCAGCCCCGGCCTGAGGCCAGGGCTGCGGAATGTCTAGTGAAGTCCGTGGCTTTTTGCGGCTACTTGCTTACTCGCGAGTAGCCGGGGAAAACCATGGACTGGGCACAGCGCTGGGCCGGGGGGGGATCCCGGGGGGGACATGGGGGGGAAGGCCGGACCGGCAGGAGAGGGGGATGGCGGAGGGCGACAAGGGAGACGGAGGGGATGGCGGAGGGCGACAAGGGAGACGGGGACGGGGAGGGAGGGCGGGGAAAACGTGGGCAGGGGGCTTAATTTAAAAAAGGGCGGGGGCTTAAGTAAAAAGCCTGCTTTATGTTACAAGCCAAAATGGGCAAGGTTGAGCAAACAAGCAATAGGCTTCACTATTCCAAGCTCTTTGTCCAGTTAGGTCCTTTGTCCTAACTGACTTTGTCCTTTGGCAGGTTATAGCAATTGAAATTCACCTAACAAAATGGGACTGAACAATTCTCTGGACCCATCCATAAACTAGAGATGGGGGAGAAATTATTTCAGTTGCAAAGTTACCTAATTTTGCACTTTCAGACCACTATGTGAATGGAAACTCATTTTTTCTTCAAAATTCACACTCCTTATTTTGCAGTGAAGTTCTTCAATCAAAACATGCACACCAAAATGTGTTTATTAGGGGAAATAACTTTATAAATGCATGTATTAGGAAAAATATGTGCAAAAATGCATTCGGATTTTCATGCCAACTTAAAACAAAATATTCTCAAAGTTCAGAATGAACCAAATTTAAGATTGGAGAAGTTCTAAAATTCAATATGAGCTGAATTTAAGATTGCAAAAAGAAACTGAGAGAAGCTGTCCTTCCCTATGTAAAATTAGCAACAGAATTAGTGGCATCCATTAGGCAGATGCAGCTGACTTTATCACCAAAGTGTTCAGTTCAAAGTGTTTGGTCACAGTGGATCTGCTGTTTTCCCCAAGAAGCTTGGAAATAGGGTGGATAGCTGTAGAATGGAGAATGCCTACATTCATTGGAGACATATTCTTGAAGGCTGTATGGCTCAATTCACTGTATTCCTCAGTTCACAGAAATAAAATAGCTTAATCCCCAGGGCAATGATTGTGTGAGCAAGTCTGGGACTTGACTGCTTAAGGCAAGTGCTTAAGGCAGTGTTCTTTTGTACACTGAATGGTTTGGACCCATCTTCCTTGTGGCACCCATGGAACTGTTCCCCCAACCCTTCGGAGCAGATTTGGAGTGTGCACAGGATGCTGCAGGGATGAGGAGAGAATGTAGAAGACTACCAGTTCCATGGGCACAACAAGGAAGCCAGTTCCAGCCCCTAATCTTCTATCTGTTACATAGATAAGTCCAGGCCTGCATAGCTTGTAGCCCACAAGTCCAAATGCAGCACGCCGGCTTCTGATGATGGTGTGACACATTCCTTCATTCTCTTCCCCTCATTTTTCCAAGCCTGGAGGAACAGACAGGAAGTTCATTGAATGTGGTGGACCACCATAGATGGCTGGCGGGTTGCTTGTAACTTAGTTGTGCAGGCCTGCCTGGGATAAGCACAAAGAACGCACCCCTAAGATTGGTTGTGCCTCTTTTCTTGACTCCTGGTCCAGCTTCAGAAGTAACTGAGTGCCTTTCTCTCCACAGACCCTGTCCATGGCCTATCTGACTGGGATGCTTTCCAGGTAGGTCACTCACAGAAGGAAGTTGAATGGTTACCACCTTTTTACTATGTGTGCATTTTTCACTCCTTGGTAGCTCTTTCTGGCAGTTCTTCCCTGACCTTTCATCTGAAAGTCCAAGCCTATTCCCTTTTCATTTCTTTTCTTTTTAACCTAGGCAAAACAAATAAATAAAAACATATGTCTTAATTTCTAGATGCACTGAAACTTGTGCTTCCTAATACTCCAACTTTGGCCCAATTTAAAACAAGCAAATACTTTGGCAAATCTGCAGCCAATAATCAACAAAATGCCAACAACCACCTTTTATCAATAGGGTTGGATTTTAATACAATACTAACAGATACAGAAAAATCTAGTATACTTTGCATCATATCTTGAACAAATACTAGGCAAATGATCATGTTTATTTATTTTATCTAGCATGAAGTAGCATTGACGTAAGATTCTTATGTTTGTTTGTGTGTGTCTGTGTGTGTTTATGTAGAATTTACATGTACCAATATATAATATCCTTTTCTACAGACATATGCCTATTCTTTCCTCATAATATTTTATATAAATCTCTTTCTTGGAGCAGGATAGATTAGGATCAGGATCAAATGAATTACAATTGTCTGAAGACCGTTAAAAGATCATGTGCCTATAGAACATCACAGGTTGGAAATGGAATCCCTGTACAGCAACTGAGATAACCAATTTCCTTCCAACACAGAATCTTTTTCTAGTCTACACAAACGCAAATAAGGCACTGCAAAATAAAGCTCAAAATGTCAGTTCTGTATTTATTGAATCCATATTTTAACCCACACTAAAGGCACATATCGTAGATATGCGGCATTGGGAGATAAAAGATTAATCACATTTCAGATTAATTTTAAATATTGCAATGTGTTACTTTCATTTTTGTTCTGTTAATTTTTGTTACTTTAAACAGTCATTATTTTATGAATTGCAATTAATTTTTTGAAAGTTATTTCTATAGCTATTTACCTGGGAGTAAAACCCATTGAATGCAATGGGGCTTACTCCTTAGAAGACATGTATATACTTGCACTGTTAGTCAACTAAAGTGACACACATGCGCACACACCTGTTTGGATTCCGATATTTGAAATAGGCACTGTGCACACCTCATCAATCTTGTTTCTGTAGCCATATGGACTAGAAACTCATCTGTTTCTTTTTTAAAAAAAGAAAAGTGAAATTTTCATAATGTTGGATCCTGAACCTCATATAACATGTCTGTGTATAAGAACAAATTATGATGGCAGATGAACACCATTATGACTGCAATCTGATATTTCTGCAAGGGAAGAAGCTGTAGTGAGCAGGGAATAAATCCTAGCAGAAAAGCTATTGCAGTTCTTGACTTTCCAGAAGGATGTGGTGTCTTGGCCCTAAGTGCAGGCTGAGAGTTCAAAGCTGCTGTGTCTCCAAATCCATTCTGAAGCCAATGACCTAGGAGGGAACTGGAGGAGGAACGCTGCTAGCTAGAAAGAAGCTTCTTTTGTGGTCTGGGTCTTGTACAACTCTTCCTTTGTTTCCGCAATAACAATCTCATCATGGATTTTCATTGTTCTATATTTGTCAGATGGCCTGCCAGTGGTGGTGCTAAGGCAAAAATAATGTGGCACAAGTAGTAGTAAACAAAGCCATCACTTGGTCTCAGAATCCAAGGAAACTGAGGCAGGATCTACACTACTGCCTCATAATGGTTTATAACAGTAGTGACAACTGTTTAGGCCCAGGACACACTACATATACAGTTTTCAAACTGTTTTCAAAGTGTTATATCCTGCTTGGTGTAGATCTGGCTTAAGTAGAGCGATACACACTAAAGGCTTCATCCCACGTACCCGTTTCCCTTGAATTATCCCCATAGCATAAAGCTGCCATCATCATTGTTGTTGTTAGCTAAATCACACCCTGGGTGGCGGCACTCCTAAGATCCTTTGCAAAGCAGGAAAAGGGTTTAAGGAGGAGACATGTGAAAATTAATTAAAAATCAATGGATGACCCAATCCGATTCAAAGGTGGTATGCTGAAAGCCCTCCTTAATATCTATTACTGTGCCAATTTTGATGTCTTTATCTTTAAAACTTACACAGTTGTAAGCATTTGTTTAATTTGTAGTTCAAACATATAAAATCCTCCTCCTGCGTCCCCAGTGGCCGCTCGGAGAACAACAAAAGATTCGCTCTTAAAGGGGTAGTAAAATACGACGCTTCTTTTGGCTAAGAAGCACAATTAAAGCAGGATGCATGGGAGTCCTTCACAGTAAAAGCAGATTATAAGCTGGAAAACTTCAGAGTCCTTTGCATGCAATTCACAGTGATTGCACAGTATAACGCTGGTGTGATGAAGCTATCTGCCCCTTGTGGCAAGCTTTTCTACTGTTGGAAAAGAAAGGGAGGGAAAGCAAACGTAAATCTGGGCTGCAATCCTAAATGTATTTCATCTGGAAGCAAGTCCTACTGAGATCAGTTGCATTTCCTTCTGTGAAAACACATTTAGGATTGGGGTGTGCAACCCGAGCATCATAATAATCATTTAGTTAGATCTCAGCCAGTACATTCTGCCCCATTTTTAGCACTGTATTTTTAGAACAGGGAGTGCTTGGGGAGAGAATATAAATATATAGAAATAAATGGGATTTGCAACAAACCGTTGCATGACGCAGTGCTTCTGTTCAGATTTCAAGTCACTCCATTCCATTCCTTCTCCCTCCCGGTTTTCTCTCCAAAGGTCGGTCAGCATTGCATCCCCCGCTTGTTTACTGGAGAATTGGGATTTGTAAGGGTCAGAAAAATGGGGTAGTTCTTCTATGTCTCTGTAGGGAATGATAGGATGACTCAAACATGCTTGGCTTGAGACAGTGCAGAATTTCCAGCTCTTCTGTAGTTCAAGGACTCCTGCACAGAAACACATTGCACCCCCTTGCTGGAACTCTGTCAAGGAAGGGGCCGTAGTTCTGTGGCACAACCTGTGCTTTCAATTCCTGGCATCTCTCATTAGGAAGATCAGGTAGCAGGAGATGGAAAAGACCTTCTTTGCCCAAGACCCTGGAGGACTGCTGACAGTCAGAGCAGAATTTCCATCTCTCAGTGGAGGCTAAATGGGAAGGAGACATGCAGAGGGATGATCTGAGATGTTCCATGAGGCTCATCAGAGAAGCCTTCAGTGATTTCATTCATGTATCTCTTGCAGCATACTTGTAATTCTCTGGTGGCCCATGAGAATATTCCAAAGCATGTCATTAGGGAACGACTGAACTCTAAACAGCCTTGTTTGTGGTTCTTTCTTTTGCTCACTGCTTGGATCACTAATCAGAAATACTATTTCTTTCCATTCTTCCTCATGCAGCTACTACAACACCAAGTCCGTCCTTCTCTGCCTGGGAATCACGGCCCTAGTATGCCTCTCTGTCACCATATTCAGTTTCCAGACCAAGGTGAGCATAAGCATCTTAATATAGGGCTGATTCCTCCCACACCACACACACACCGCTGCCCAATTCTGCCAACCCATTTGCAGGTGCAGATGTCTTGTTGATTATTTCTTTATTTTGAGTTCTGGAACCACTTTACATTGTGGGACAAGGGAGAGGACATTCTCTGTTGTGGCACCCCGACTGTGGAATGCCCTCCCCTTGGAGGCCCAACTGGCGCCAACACTGATTTTATTCCAGCGCCAAGTGAAAACATGGCTTTTTAACAATGGTTAAATTCATTAAGATGGCACATTGTTTTAACTGTTTTAATTGTTTTACTGCTTTAAAATTATATATTGTTTTAACTTGGTTCATGGTTTAATTTGTTTTTAGCTGCATATATTTACTGTTTTATACTGTATGCTTTTACCTGTACGTCGCCCAGAGAACTTAATGATCTAAGATGGGATATAAATGTTATAAATAAATAAATAAATAAATAAATAAATAAATAAATAAATAAACGGTGTCATACAAACATTGTTTCAAAAACAAAAAAAGTTGTTCACAGTCACAGAAGGGGCAGGCTACCTGAGTAGATCTTCCACCCTGGAGCAAAGAAAGAGACTCACTGACTTTATGCCTGATTCTGTACAGGTTCTGGCTGGCTGGGAGAGGAACCCCTTCCTGGAAGTAGCCCCCCTCATACTCATACACACACAAGACCAAATTTAGGAATGGTTCAGATGATGCCAGGCCAGGAGGACAGGGCTGCTCCTGCCACACAATTCTTCCATCAGCTGACTTGACAGGGTCATTTTGGCAATGTTTCAGGTCTTATGAATTTACTGTCAGCAGCCCTCTTTACAAGCTTGGCAGTTGGTTGCTGCCATTTTTTTATTACCCAGAAGCCACCTGAGAAGACTTGATGACATAGCATTGTTTTGAGGAGATTTCTGGGTAATTGGGGGAAACGTTTGACTTCCAACATACATACACACACAAACACACACAAACCATTTTGAGTCAAAAGCTTTTTGTAGACACATGTCACAGGGACAAATGTCATTATGAGCTAGGCCCAAATTCAGAAGAGTCTGAGTTCAGACTGCATTGGAGTAGAGACTTTTATTCCCATTTCTGGATTTGCTCCCATCACTAGTCAGATATTTATACTATAGGAGTTTATAGTTAAACCTGAATGTGATAAACAGCTTGTGTAGTATATATTAGTGTAAGTCCCCAGCATTTTTGTTGTGGAGTATAACTGGAGAAGGAAGAAAACACCTCTGGATACTAGATTAAGTAGCAAATGCCTAATAATACTGTATTTATATATTAGGTACAGACCTTATATGCTTCCTGGAAGCTAGGTAGGAGGCTGAAATGCATCCTTTCAGTGTACACTAAAACAACGATGTCCTCTTGTTTTCTTCCACAGTATGACTTCACCTCTTGCCAGGGCGTGCTCTTTGTGATGCTGATGGTGCTGTTGTTTAGTGGGATCATCCTGGCCATCATGCTTCCTTTCAAATATGTAAGTCCCATCTTGTCTCTGCCATCAGAACTAGAACCATGGCCCACATCCTTCCCTGTGCAATTTCTCCAAACCCAGTAGGACTGTGAAGTCCAGAGCTGAAGACTGTTGGCATGTCTACACCAGCCATTTATCCCAGGATCATCCCGGAATCATCCCTGTGCATGCAAATGACACACAGGGGATCCTGGGAGCAGGCAGGGACAACCCCTCCATTTGCCTGGGATTATTCTTAGGTGTAGAAAGGGCCTGAGTGATGTCTCATCTGTGCTGCCCAGTCGCAATATTAAAATGGAGGCCAAAAGGCCATCTTATTCACCTTTCTGCTCTCCACAACTTCCCCATGAACATGGTTCAACCTTCACAACCCAGACCTCCGAACAAAAGAGAGAGCAGGATTACTGCAGGAACAAAAGATGTTTGGAGACCAGAGCTCCACATGATTCAAGAAAGTGAGCCAGGACACACACTAGAGAGGAAGGTCACTACGCTCCTCCCTGGTCACTAGCCAATCACTGGTAGAAGGGTCCTTCTTGGCATAAAAGATGGTTCTCAGTCAGACTCAGAGAAGGAGCAAATGCAACAGTGATCCCCAAGGGAGCAGTATTGGTGGCTGCCCAATAAGCTGTTTTTTTGATGATGAATATAGAAGACTTTTTTTGGAATTCAGAGGCTTATATACTCCCACATCCAAAGAACATAGTTCTATAAATAGATGCTCCCTTACATTAGAAGGGCTAAAACAAAGAGGAATGCATTGTGGTTGTCATAGTTATCAGGCAACTGGAAAACAGTCACAAGGAACTTTTCCTTACATCAGCAAGGATCACAGTCTGCTTCCAGGGATAGCAACTGAGGGCTAGTTCTTTTACATGTGACAACCATCCCACATGGCAGGTGTTATGATGTGCTGAATCATTAGGGATGGGATCATGATACCACAAGCAGAAAGTACTGCTTATGAAACAGAACTTCTGAGCTCTTTCTCCTCCCCCGCCTCCCTGGGCCCCCTCCAAATCCTCTCCAGAAGAGATTAAAGATGCATTTAATGCCACATGTAGTTTGGCCACAAGTCTACTTACTACCAGGTATATAACCAGATTATGTTGTCCCATATTCCTATTTGGATGATACCATATTTCTTCGATTGTAAGACGCACACTAATTTCAGTACCACCAACAGAAAAAAACCACCCGCAATTCAAAGACGCACCCCATTTTTAGAGATGTTTATATGGGAAAAACATGCATCTTACAATCGAAGAAATAGGGTATTATGCACACTTTCCCCACAGGCTAAAGCATGAAAATACACATTGGGCCCATTCAGAAGACACCTTAAACCATGGCTTTAACCATGATGGTTAAGCCAGAGAGCCAGGCTGCATTCAGAAGACACCTTAAACCATGGCTTTAACCATGGTGAATAAGGCTTTTGTTTTATTCACCATGGTTAAAGCCATGGTTTAAGGTGTCTTCTGAACACAGCCCGGCTTTCTGGCTTAACCACTGCGGTTAAAGCCATGGTTTAAGGTGTCATTTGGGGGGGGGGGATTTGAACATTTGCGCAAGTGTGAATATGTGCAAATACAAATTTGCATAAATTTGAGGAATTCAAAAAACCCTGGTTCCGTCAATGAGTGGACGATGGAATGGAAGGCAGCTGACAATCCACAAAATGCAGATGAAGTAAATGTTTACAAAATCTGCATATCCCCAGCCTGGACTGGCTTAGAGTCTTTCATTCATGTCCTCGCTGTTCTTTTCTGAACATGCTCACCCTGTAACTTCCCAATCCTTATCTCAGTTTCTTTTGCTGTACTGTTGCTTCTGCTTCCCCCATCTTGCTCTTTCCTGAAACTGAAAGGTTTGGCCCTGGGCTGTGTTTACTGTTCAGTTGTTCATGAGGCGAAAACTGATTGTGGTAGGGAGTGGGAGAAATGGGAAAGAAGGCAAAGAGGTTGGAAGCTCTCAGTCACTGATGCCCTATAAGGGAGATTGCATGCTGCAATCTGTTATCGACAAAAGGTGCTACATACTGGCAGATGTTGATAAAACAGAGTGAGTTAGCCTGTGTTGTGAGGCCCCCATTAATCACTGTGAACTTGGCTTGTTTGCTTGGTTTCCAGGTTGGCTAGGCTTTCCGTTCCCCCCACCCCCAGACACACACACTGTGTCTGGAACCATTTTGAGCACCTGGTTATCAAAATAACTTTTGGCCCTTTGATTCACACCCTTCCTTTATTCAAGCCAGAAGAAACTGAACTTTGAAGGCTCACTGAAGCCTGGAGCATTGCAACAGAGGCCCTTTCTACACCTGAGGTTGTAGAGGGAGGGAGGGGGAGGATTATGGACTTACCTGCTTCTGCGATTTTCCCTGGGTGTCCAAACAGAAGGGAGACGTCCCAGAGGGATGTCGTGCCTATTGCGCCCACCATTTTTTTTAAAAAAGAGTCAGAAGCCGGAGCGCAATTGCGCTCCAGCGAAAAGTAAGTAAAAAAACATCGAAAAAGTCCCAACCCCTCTCCCCCCTTGATGTCCCTGGACTCCCTCCGGCCTGGCTCCTTCCCTCTGCTGACCCCCGCTACTGGCGGGGAGGAGGGAACGATCCGGGATGGTGCCCACACTGCCCGCGGTCCTTGGGATCGTCCCGGGACCGCAGGTAAAATCAGGATAACTGCAGAAGCAGTTATCCCAGGAAAATGGGAGGGTCATGCCTACCTGCTCCCAGGGTCCCTTGTGCATCATTTGGACTCACAGGGAAGACCCAGGGATGACCCTGGGGAAAATCCATGGTGTAGTAAGGGCCAGAGTTAACTTCTAATGCAAAGTATTATCTAAAAGATGTGTACATGTTGAATGAGAGGGGGGTACTTCGGGCATAGACATGATCCACCTCCTTTTGAGAACTGCTGAGGCGTCAGTATTCTCAGTGTTAAATCTATTCTCCCCTCTACGGAGAGAGGGTTCTGTCTTTGTTCACTGGCAACTTGAGGAAACAACAGATGCTGAGGGCTGATGTTCACAAAGACTAACACATACTGAAGTGATGGATGTCTCCGGTCCCAGACCGGCATGCCGTTGGCCACTAATGAGTTCTGCTCCCCATGTAGGGTGGCTACTTATGCGTCACCCCAAAAGAGAACAAAAGAAGACAGCGATTTACATAGCATTTGTGTAGACCCGGCCTGAAGAGCCAGGGACCCACTGTGCCCCCACGGCTCCCTCCTCTCCTCTCCCCCTTTTGTGATCCCCTCCTCCCTGCGGTCTCCTCCGCCCCCTCCCGCATGCTCCCGAGAAGCAGCAGCTGCTCAGTCACCTCACTGCGCCTCGCCTTCCGACCCTGCCCACTGCCAGGCAACTTACTTTTCCGAGCGTGAACAGGCACATCTGCCCGCCGCCAGCAGGCTGCCACTGTAAGGTCTTCAGGAGTCTCACGGCGCCTGTGCGTCCGTCCAGTGCAGCTCCTGAAAGCAGAAAGACCTTACAGAGGCAGCGTGCTGGCAACACGGGTGTGCCTGTCTCTGCTAAGGAATGTAAGCCAGCTGGCCAGCAGGGTCGGGAGGCGAGGCGCGAGGTTCGCGGGAGACTGAGTGGCTGCTGCTTCTTGGGCCTGCCGGTTGCCTGCATGGCCAGCAAGAAGCAGCAAGACTTTTGCAGGGGGAGAGCTCTTCCCTTCCTCCGCCACCTGCTGTGCCCACTTCCTTCCGCTTAATGGTAAAGCCGGCCGTGCACTTGTGTGGATTCGTGTATAGGTGTAGATGCAAATGTAAAAAATCATTACTCTCGTTCAAATAGACATATAATACAGCTCACCACCATAAGGAAGTCTATGACCAGGTGGCCTGTGCGTCTGCTCTCTAGGTTGATGGAGCACTTGAAGACCCTGGCTTGACCTTTATATGGTTCTTGACCTTTAAGGAAACAGCAAGAGGGGGTAGCACTTCTGTTTCCTGAAACAGAAGAGAAAATATTCTCTGGTGCCTGGAAAAAACCTTCTGCTAAGCCCAACACTTCAGAAAAAACTTTCCTTTCTCCGGAAGTGGGGGGCACTTATTTTTCTCCAGTTCTCAAGTATTATAAGAAAGAAGAAGCATTGGAAAGACTGATCTTTGTGACAGATTTGAAGAAAGAAAAGTGACCCCTAAGAAAAGAAAGTCCTTTTTAAAACACATTGGTCATAATAAAAATATTTCCAGGCACCGGAGAATATTTCTCTTGATCTTTAAATCAGACTTGGACTCCACAGCCCTCCAAATAGAAGGAACTTTCAAATAGAAGACCGTTGGGATGGGCAAACTCCCCTGCCAGTCCCAGCGTGTGTGCAGAGCAAGCCGCCAGACAGTCCTCAGTTGCCCGGTGAGAGCTCATGGGGGGGGGGGAGGGTTCTTTCCCTGAGTTGCGATTTGTGCAAATTCGTGGCTGGGAATACTTATGAAAATCACAATTTGCACAAAATTCTGGCCATAAATAGTGCAATTTGCATAAAAATAAAAGACGCATTATGCCTGCAATTTTGAACAAAATTGCGATTTCTCAAATAAAAAGCAGAAACAGCAAGCTTGTCTGACTCAGCATATGGTGAGTTGAGGCAGCTCAGAGATCCACAAGCCACCATTTGGTGGGCAGGGGCGGGGGAAAAGCAAAACCTTATTGAGCACCATTCCCAAAATGGATTCCTCTGACATCCCTACCTGTGATAGCCCTTCAAATAGAGAACTTCTATAAAATAGACACTCTGTCCCCAACATGCCCTGTCTTTAGGCTCCATTATAAACCAGGGATGGGGCACCTCTGGAATGCAGAGAGTGCAACCATCTTATCCACTTCTTTGAGCCTATGGCCTATATTGTGTGGGGACCTACAGATGTGGTTGGACTACAACTTCTATCAGCCCTAGCCAGCAGAGCCAATGGTGGGGTATAGGTGACCAACCACATCTGGAGGGTCACACATTTCCCAGCCCTGACATGTATTATAAGGGGAATCTCTTTTTGTCACTTATCAGATCCGTAACTCGGGCCTAATCTACACAAATAGCAGATCATGTGGTAAAATTGTTTCTGATTGGGGGATTGCATGTTTGAATGCTTGCCTCATTGAATACAGGCGGGAACCTGAGACACATAAGACTAGCATGTCGGAGAGAGAGCTAACCTTCCCCTGGACAGTCAATTTTCTAGGTGCCAGAAATATTCTTTTAAAGTGGGAGGGCCCGCCCCCCTCAGTCATATGATCTCTCACTTGTAGTTGCCAGTGCCAGGAAGGTTTTACCACATGATCCATGTTGGTCCTCTGTAACTCCACATACTCCCAACAACAAACAGGTCCCTTAATGCCTTTTGTAATTATTATTTCTTAATTGGCATTGTAAGTATAAAGGTAGATAGCTGTTCAAAATCTGGCCCAGGTGAATTAGTGCTCCCATCATCGACACCAGGACCAATAATGCACTAAGGAGATGTTATCAGGTTGTGTAATAAATGTACAACACATTCCTGTCATACATTTATCTTAAATATTAACAGGGACAAGGAAGGGAGAGGAATGCTGCCCAAATTTCTGAGGTATCCAGGTCCAAGGTGAATTTGGTGGCGTCCTTGTCTCATTACACCAAGGAAATCAGGCTCCTAAGTCCCGTCCCCCCAATCGCTGATGGAAAAGAACTAACTGGATACCCAGGGTTTACTCTTCCTTTCGCCCCATTTGTTTGACAGAGAAAGGAAAGCCACCAGCTGAGTTCTGCAGGCAGAAATTGTCAGCCTCTTGGTTTCCATAAGGCTGCTCAAAAGGAAGGGCAAACGTCTCACTAGAGATAGAATCGTAGAATGTTTGATCGAGTTGGAAGGGATCCTAAAGGCCATCTAGTCCAACCCGCTGCTCAAGGCAGGATCTGCAATGCAGGCTGGAACTACAGCTTCCTTGTCAGAAAGCCATCCAGCCTCTGCTTAATTCCCTCCAATGAAGGAGAGCCTGCCCATCATCTCCTGAGGCAGTCTGTTCCACTCTTCCCATTAGGAAATGTATCCTAATGTTTAGCCAAAATCTGCTTACCTGCAGTGCTCATGTCTGCTCCGTCATCTGCATGGCACTCCTTCGAAGACAGCTATCACATCTCCCCTGAATCTTCCAGGCTAAACATGCCCAGCTCTTTCAACTGTTCTTCATTGGACTCAGAGATAGGGTCATACGATAATTCTCTTTCTGTTCGTTACGTGTTCACAAACCTGAATGTAAATGCAACAGGAATGCATTTCTCGTCCAAAGCTCACATTTGCTAGAAAAATGTGGATTTTTTGGGGGGGGGGGTGTGCGTGACATTTTCATGCTTTATTCAAGGGGGAGGGAGTATGCATTTGGGTGTGCGCGTTAAAAAAATGTGCCCCAATACGACCTTTCCTGTTTGAAAAAAAAAAGTGGGGAAAGGCTCACATTCTGGAATGAGTATGAGGTGAACGGAGATTTGATGTGGTAATTGGAGAACCACAAAAACTTCAAACCATGTTGATTCTCTCATCCTGATGCTTCCTGTGTTCAGAGGCCCAGGGCGCCAAGAAATGGATCTGCCCCAAACATCCCAGGGCTTCCAAACGCCTCCCTATTTGCATTTCTTCCAATCGAGTCCAATTTATTGCTTATTGAATTTGGCATTTCTTCCTACATTTCGGAGTTCCCAGTGTATTGGTCTTGTTTCTGTAATGGAAATGGTGCATGAGGAATTTATCTGTTGCTTGGTTCTTTAATTCATGTTTTGTACAGACCACAGTGCAAACACAGTTTGTCTCAGCTTTCTGTTCATTTGTGTCTCCCCCCGCCCCCCGTAACCTATCCACATTACCAATGCACATGTGGACATCAATGAAAAGTCCAAAAACCAAAATGAACAAACAACAGTCTTGATCTGATCGTACACATCATTGCATCAAAATTCTTTCTGGTGGTGTTTGGCCAATGTTCAGGAACGCAGCAGTAAAACACCGCACAAAAAGAATCTTGATGCAATTTTATATAATGGCAATTATTATTATTATTATTATTTATTTATATAGCACCATCAATGTACATGGTGCTGTACAGAGTAAACTTGGGGCATTGTGGGTTTGTTTTGATTTATGCAGTGTTTTATTAATGCACGCTGGTGTCATGGGGTGGGGCGGAGCTGGGAAGACATCACGGAACTGAAGACCGCTGCAAATGCCCCATGCCCCAATTCCAGAGTTATTTTTTTTACATTTTTCCTAGTTAAATTGGAATTCAGGAGGAATGGAGTGACGGGAAGGACAAATCAGGCAATCAATAAAGCAGGAGTGTTGAACCCCAGGTTCATGGGCCAAATCCAGGCCTCTTAGGGTCCCAATTCAGCCCTCCAGACTTTCCAGATGGCCATACCCCATTTCCCTTACTCCGAAGGCCAATTGTTTGGTAGATTACTGGATTTTTCCTCGTTCTAAAAGGTTGAAATGGCTCTCCTAAGGATTAGTTACTGGCAGTAATAATTTTACATTAAAGTGTGCTGTTTTTTGGCCACACCTCTTTTTTCCTTCAGCCCCGCCCACCACTGGAATATAGTCCCCAAGAGGTATGGAATGGAGGGGAGTTTCTCACTTCTACCTTTCTCTGTCTTCTGGAAAGGGTCCTGAGCCTTGGAAGGGAAAAAGGGCCTCTGTAGATACCGCAATTGTATTACTCCTAAAGTAAAATGGTGACAGTATATTGTTCCTCCATTGCACTGGTGTCTCATATAGCTCATCTTACCATTAAGCTGTTGACAGCAATGAGAATACCAAACACAGGATTCTGGCTAATGGTATGTTAATTGCATCAACAAGTACTTAATTATTAGGTGCCGAGGGAATAGCAAGGAAATTGAAGGATGCTGTGTGAATGGTCAAAGTGCAGCTTGGAATCTTTCTGGGTGCTGTTTCACAGATGCACATCCATCCTACCGTGGGTAAAACTGGGATAACAGTGGTCCCAGAAGTCCTGGGGAAATGGAGGGATCATCCTCCCAGGTTCCCCTGTGACCTTAGCTAGACCTAAGGATTATCCCAGGCAAATGGAGGGGTCGTCCCTGCCTGCTCCTGGTATCCCCTGTGTGTCAGTTGGATGTACAGGGATGATCCCGGGATATAAGCCTGGTCTAGCCATGGCCTGTGTGTCATTTAGAGGCAAAGGAATGATCCCTGGAAAAAAGGCCAGTGTAGAAAGGGCCATTGTTTACTTTGGGTGAGTTGAACCTAGCTGCACCTTCAGTTTCTACAGATGGCTGGCCATTCACCATCCCAAGTGGGTTGCATTATTTCCATCCATCTTTGGCTGACCAATCTCTTGATCTCTTTCCCTATAGGTGCCGTGGCTCCAGGCTATTTATGCTGTGCTGGGTGCAATCGTATTTACTATGGTAAGCAAGCTTTACCAATCTTTACAGCACATTTCCCCATATTGGCAGTGAGAATTCAGAGGTTAACATGTCAGCAGTACACCCAGCATTCCCAGGTAGCCATTCCTGGCCATAGACAAGAAGAGCCTCCCTTTGTACATTATATATTTATGGTTATATATTCCAATCTGAAAGGTTTGTGTTCAAGTCCTTGAATGTTCAGGATTCAATCTCAGTGATCATGGGCAAACCCCAACATACCTCCCGCCCCCACCTGAATTGCTAATCCTGAGGACTATATGCTACCTCCAGTATCGGAAGCAATATGTCTATGTGCACCAGTTGCAGGGGAACATGGGTGAGAGGGTACTGATGTCATCATGTCCCTTCAGCTTGGTCACCGTATGAACGGAATGTTGGAAAAGATGGACCTCCGATCTAGCAGGGTTCTTCTATACATTCTTAATTCAGAATCCGGAAACCTGGTCATGCCTCCATTGATGTCATTTGGGACTATGACAGAGTCTAAACACTTCCCCTCCATAAGCTCCCCATGGAACGCTACCCCATTCCCCAAACTTACCTTGTAGTGGACATGGTAAGGCTACAGCAGCAACAAGGTCTCCCTGGAGGCCCCTAAGTGAGTCCTCCTGGTGGTTAGAATGCATCAACACAAGTGCCCCAGGAGGAAGAGGCCCTGGGAAATGCATTTCTCCATGACACCTTAGTTCATATGGACTCAGCTGCCTATATTTCCCAAGGCTTGTGCCTGAGAAGTTCCCATTGCAGTATTCTAGGAATCAGGGAAGGAAGGAGGCCTGCTTTGAGACCTTGCCATGGCTGCTCATCACCAGTGAGGGCTAAGAAGGGGGAAAGGCTTGTGATATCAATGGCAGGCCTCAAAACTAGTGCAAGCTGGGTCCAAATTCAGAACCAGCACTTGGGCTCAGCTTTGTACTAGGGTGAGACTTTCTGAATCAAGGGAACTTGTCTTCCAAATCTCCCTCCAGCCCGGTTCATAGGCTTCTGGTTTTGTGGCACGGCACACACTCAGGCGAAATGAAACCGATGACTTGTACATTGTTGCAAAGCCTAGCTGTGCCTTATATTCATCGCTCCAAACATAGGCATGTAGGGTGACCATATGGAAAGGAGGACGGGACTCCTGTATATTTAACTGTTGTATAGAACAGGGAATTTCAGTAGGTGTCATTTGTATGCATGCAGCATCTGGTGAAATTCCCTCTTCATCACAACAGTTAAAGCTGCAGGAGCCCTGCCCTCTTGACCAGTTACAAAAGAGGGTAGGGCTCCTGCAGCTTTAACTGTTGTGATGAAGAGGGCATTTCATCAGCTACTGCATGCATACACATTACACTTGCTGAAGTTCCCTTTTCTATATAATAGTTAAAGATACAGGAGCCCTGTCCTCCTTTCCATACGATCACCATAACTTTGTTGAAGGTGCTGTGAATGTTCTCTTAGAGTTCTTTAGCTACTGTTTTTGCAGAGCTACAGATTCCAGGGTTCCTTGGGAGAGGAAATTCAGCTAGTTAAAGGTTGTATTTACTTCTCTGCATTTTTCAATAGACGTCTCCAATCAAAAATATATATATTGGGGAAAATAATATTAAGAATGCAATTTATTAGGAAAACTGATGGCAAAAAAATGTGTATATTAGGCAACAATGAATACAAAACTGCATGTATGAGAAGAAATGTGCACCCAAATGCTTACGAATTTTCATGTGGACATTTCTAAAAAAAAAAATCTCAAAGTTCAGGATGAACTGAATTTGGGATTGGAAAAATAAGAAATTGAAAGAGATTGAAATTGACAGATTCAGTCATCCCTAAGTAACCCAACAGTCCGGGTGTTTTTTTTAAAGCTTTCTTTCTTTCTTATTCTTTATTTATTGTTATTACATTTATATCCCACCTTTTTTTCCTTCAAGGAATCCAAGGCAGCGTACACAATCCTCCTCCTCTCCACTTTATCCTCACAACAACCCTGTGAGGTAGATTGGGCTGAGAGTCTGTCACTGGCCCAAAGTCACCCAGTGGGTTTCCATGGCCGAGTGGGGTCTTCTGACTCCCTGTCCAACACTCTATCCTGGCTCTCTGCACCAGCTGTCAGATTTTTGGGTGTGCACAAAAGCCAGAAATGTAGGCTTTTGCCTAAATGATTATTTTCATCTCAGTAAACCCTGAGGGTTTTTTGAGCCAAAGTCATCAGTAACAGTTTATTTTATTTATTTATTTATTTATTTATTTGTTACATTTATATCCTGCCTTTTTCCCTCCAAGGAGCCCAAGGCAGCGTACATAATCCTTATCCTCTCCATGTTATCCTCGCAATAACAACCCTGTGAGGTAGGTTGGGCTGAGAGTCTGTGACTGGCCCAAAGTCACCCACTGGGTTTCCATGTCTGAGTGGGGACTAGAACCCAGATCTCCTGACTCACAGTCCAACACGTTAGCCACTACACCACACTGCTCTCTGTGACACCACACTGGCTCTCTTTTTATTTAGTATACACACGCCTGAAGCTGATAGCTCGCACACACACACTAATAGGTTGAGTAACTCAGTTCAGCCACAGCCTGTGAGTTCACAAGTTTGAGAATGCATCATAGTTGTGTTTGGTTTTCCACAAATGTGTGTGCGCATGCGCACACACACATACACACACACACACACACACACACACACAGTGGTTTTTCAGGAACTGAAAAACCGTTCTCTGTTTGTGTTGCTTTTCTTAGCTGATAAAAGTTTTGCAAAAAATCATCCCCTCCCTGCTACCCAGTTTCAGCTCAGCTTCATCCATTTCTATTTAGTCATCTCTGCTTGTTAATTCTGGGGACTTTGAATCCTAGACTTACGCATTTACTCAGTGATAGGGAAGATATACTAATATATGGGCCAACCTAATCTAATGGCCCAGTGCCCTCAGCCAACAAGGTTATCATGCCTTTGTTTCCTGTAACCATGTTAACAGCACTGGAATAAACTGGCTTGTGACTTCTACTTCCAAACAAAACAGGGATGTTCCCCTACAGCTTCCTGATAACTGTGCTTTGCACCACTGATTACCCATGATTTATCAGGTGACCAAACCACAAATATGAATCTCAGCCTTTGCCATGCATCTTAAGTAGGCTTTCAGATGCAACAAAGAAGCGAAATGTAAAAGAAAAGAAAGCCACAAACTAAAGATTACATTAGAAGAGCTGTCCCCAGTCTGGCATCATCCAGATGTGTTGGGGCTGGAGAGCACCAGGTTGGGGAAGGCTGCATTAGAAGAACATGTTGCGGGGGGAGATTGCATTAAATGAAAAAATCAAAGAGAAGCTCCAGCAAGTGCAGTGACTTTTCTGCTCCCTTCCAGTAATTGTGAGGTTCATCAGATGAATGTTTTATTGCACACTCGCTACTGCCCACTTATGGATGGTTGTGCGGCATTTAGACATCGTCTGCCTTGTCAGCCTCCTGCTCCTTCTGCTCGTTTTTCCATCGCAAAATAGACTCCTTTTAATCTGACTTTTTTTTTAAAAAAAAAATGTGCTGCAATTTCCTGCTGTGTGCAGGAAAAGTGGCGTGATAAAAACTGATCCCTGAATGGTCTTTATTTACTTCCTCTTTCCCCGCTGGGCAGAAAGAGGAAGTAATGAGGGACAAAAGCAGGAGTGGAGAAACGACGGTAAGGAAATGCGATTTCCCCCTGGATGATGCTCTGGGTCTTTCTGGAACAATGCAACAGGATTACGTGAGATGGCGGGCATGTTCTTAGCAGTCACTGGGTTCTTAGCAGTCATTGGCATTTAGCCCATAGATCAGGAATGGGAAATTACCAGGGGTCCAGGGCCCAATTTGCAAACCCTAGGACTCACCATGAGCTACACACACATTCACATCCTGGCTGGAATTGCTGCTGCCGAATTTGGCAGTGGCAAATAAAAGCCCCCTTTTCCCCTTTAAACAAAGCACGCAGGGAATATGTGCCTTGTTTAATATATAATCGCCCAGAGAGCTTCAGCTACTGGGCGGTATAAATAAATAAATAAGTAAGTAAGTAAGTAAGTAAGTCCCTGCCAGAGTCCTGAGATCATCACCTGAGACCCGACCCCCATACATAGATTCGGCAGGTGGCTATTCATGAGCAGGCTTTTTCTGTGGTGGCCCCCAAATTGTGAAACGTCTTCCCTAGAGAGGTCCACCTGGAACCAACTTTGTTGACTTTTCATCAGCAAAGACTGTTTTATTGTTTTAAAGAAAGCTACATTTTAAAAATTGCCTCTTTTCAGGCTGCTTTGATATTTATCTTCAGTTGAAATATGTTCCTTTAACTGCTGCTTTTTACATGTACGGAGGAATGCCTTTGCTTTTCTGGGCCCAATTAAAAGTGTTGGTTGCTACCTTTAAAGTTGTATATGGATTAGGAACAGGCTACATTTGGGACTTCCTGCACCTACGTGAGCCTGCGTGGACCTTAAGATCAGCTGCAGAGACCCTGCTCACGTACCTGCCAGTAAGGTCCTTCAGGTTGATGGGATCAATTGACAGGGCCTTTTCAGTGGTAGCCCCATCATTGTGTAGCTCCCTCCCATGCAGTGCTGGTTCTTGGCTTTTGAGGACTCTTGGGCAAGTCATCCTCAATGGGCCCCCTCCTTCACTGAGCCTACCTTCTCATTGCCATTGTCACCAGCTGCTACTGCTCCTTGTCCTTTTTTCATCATTGCCGCTTGACAGGCAGAGAGCTAGTAAGCAAGTGGGCAGAAGCATTTGCGGCTCCTCTCACCATCACCAGATTAAGAGGCAGGTGAACAAGCAGGTTGCAGTATGAAGGGTAGGGTCTCCTATCAGTGGGTCCCTGCAGGGGTGTGGGCCCTTAGCAAGGGGCCAACCATGCCTACCTTGATGCTGCCTCTGCTCCCATGAGAAAGTGCATTTGGCTTTAAATGTTTTTAAATAGCTCTTTAGGGTGGCCCTATGGAAAGGAGGACAGGGCTCCTGTATCTTTAACAGTTGTATAGAAAAGAGAATGTCAGCAGGTGTCATTGGCATGCATGCAGCACCTGGTGAAATTCCCTCTCCATCGCTACGGTTAAAGCTGCAGGAGCCCTGCCCTCTTTTGTATCTGGTCATTCAGGGCAGGGCTCCTGCAGCTTTAATTTGGTGATGAAGAGGGAATTTCACCAGGTGCTGCAATGCATACAAATGACACCTGAAGGTGTGTCCTCTAATCCTGCCATGAGGGTCATACACTGAACACTTTGGAAGTCAGTGTTGTGTTTCTAAGAAAACTCCTGCTTTTGATGGGAGGCAAATGAGGAGGCCTGCTAAGTAATCCACAAAGCTTTTATTAAGCAGCAAACATCTCTTCCACCTGAAGAGAGTCTAATCTCTTGGAAACTTCCCCCTAGGCAAAACTATGCAAACTAAGCAAGACAATTGTCTGCTCAAGAAGAATAGGAAGCCACTTCCCAAACACCCGTAACTTCAGAGAGCCTGGTGCGGAGGCAGGTTCTGGCGCAATCCTAGTCGGACCGACTTTCTCACACCTTCCTTCCACTCTGTGCGTTTTAGTTTCCGGTGGACCCTAGCATCAGCTAGCTTGTCAGGATGCTCTCCTCCAGAAAAAAAACTCACTTCCCACTGAGTGTGAAGGATTTGGCCTTGAGGAGATAAATTCTGGAGAGGGATGACTCCCAGCTGGGGAATCGCCTGTGAGAGCTTCCTCCCCCACTGGTACAGGCTGGCTGGTGTCTGGCGCCGCCTCTTCTAGTTCTGAATCTGATTCTGATTGATTACTTGAAACATCTTCTCCCAAAACAGGGGCAGTAGGGTTCAACATGACACCCAGGAGAAATTGGGGGATGACAACAGGGTCACACAATTAGGCTGCAGTCCAATACTCACTTACCTGGGAGTATATCCCATTGAACTCAGTGGGGCTTACTTCTGAGCAGACATGCATAGCATGGCACTGTTAACCTCTGTTGTGTTGGCTTTTGTCTCCTCAGTTCCTGGCCTTTGACACGCAGCTCTTGATGGGGAATCGCCGCTATGCTATGAGCCCAGAAGAATACATCTTTGGAGCCCTCAACATCTACCTGGACATCATCTACGTATTCTCGTTTCTCCTGCAGATTTTTGGGTCCAGCCGAGACTGAGCTTGGCAACACCTCTAGGTCCCTTGCCTGATCAAACAACAGATTATATCCATATCTATAATAATACAACAGCAACAACAAAGAAAGGAGAGAGGGGGAATTCACTCACCTCTCTGGCCCTTTAGCAAGTTCCATTCCATCAGGTGGGCACTGACCCACTCTACGGCTTTCTTGAGCTCCTTCTGCAGCCTGTACATATATATGCTGTTAAATCTTTTGTGACTCAAAAAGCAAAATGGGGCGAACATGCTAGGCCTTCCCTCGCTTCCACAAGGGCCTTCTGTCTGTGAATTGAACCTAGAGTAGTAGCACTAGAACAACTGGGAGGGGGTGGAAATGCCCTTTTTTGTGGATCCTGCTGTTGCATTCGAACTAGAGCTGAAACAAATGTGAAGTGGGTGGGGGATTAATCAGAACTGTCCTACCCAGGTTGTCACAAAGTGACCAATTTGTGAAAATCCACAGAACAAATTTTGAGATTTGTGTGGTGTTAATGTGAATTGTAAACCTCAGCACCCTTCTAGCTCAATTCAAAGCCAGCCTGTTTGTTTTCTAACTTATACCCGCTTTTCTTTCTCAGAGCAGCTGAGGTAGGGTTCCAAGTGGTCTCCCATCCAAGCAGCTTCCATGGTCCCACCTACTTAGCTTCAGTGGTAGAACTTAGTTCGGTCGCATGTGCCCTCACGCTTACTTGGCAGTTTGAGCACAAACAATGAGACCATTTTGCCTGGCTTTGTGTTTTGCTTGCTTGTTTAAAACTGAGGACATCTGGCCGATGTCAGTTCTTTTGCACATTTTTGTTCCAGCTCTGATTCTAGCCCAGCAAGAGAAGGAGGGGAAGGTGAACACACAAAAAATGGTCACTAGTCCTTCTCAACGAAGCATGATGCTGGAGCAATGGTTTTGCCCCAACCACTGATGCAGAGCAAACATTTGCTTGTCTACCACCGGGTTCCTGGATCTGAGATCATTCCTTTTGTCATCACTTAGAACCGCTGTGCATGTTACTTTAAAGACACTATTTTCTTTTCTATTTTACTTAAGAGTAAGTGCAAGGCCCCTGACATGGATCAGAAACCTAGCTTTGAGGATAAGGGAACTTTAATCCACCTCCCTCCGCCCTAGTGGTCCCAATCTAGAATGGGGTGGTGGTCATGCTTACCATGTACAATTTATATTGCCAAATAGTGATCCATTGGAGGTGTAAGTCTCCAATATGGATCAGGACCACAGGAGGCGGGAAGCATTACAGATCCTCTACTTCCACACAGTAGGGTCTTAATCCAGGGTGGGGCCCCTGTGCTTACTCTAGAGCACAAAAAATACATCTCTGCTAGCTACATCTTTACAGTAATGTGTGCTTTGGTCCTCAGTCACTCATCTTCCCTGCATCCATTCTTTCATTTGCCCCATCATCCTTTTCTTGGGGCATCGATGATAGCACAGGTGAAGCTTCCTCCGAGGCGTTCATCATGCCTCGAAAGGAGGCAAGGCAGACAGAGAGCAGAGTTCTTCTTGCTTTTGCATTGCTGCCTAAGCAGGGCTGCCTTTCAGAGCCAAGGCTGAGCTGAAGAGGGTGGCTGCAGGCTTTCCAATGGCCTATAAAGACATTATCAAGGGGGCTTGCCCATTTTTATAGAGAGAGAAAGTGAGGGGAAAAAACCACCCCCCCTGAGAATTGCTGGTTTTTGGCACCTCCATCCATAAGACATACCATAGGTCTTGATCGCACTCATTGGTATCCTAATCACCTTTGCATTGACCCCATCAGCCATTTAGAAATACTGGGTGCATAAATGGAGGCCTCCCCTATGTCTTGTCCATAGGTGGATCCTCTCTAAGAGACACTTTTATAACCTTCATCACTTTGGCTCATCACCCTTTGAAGTGACCCTCTTCTATCCAGTTTTAACCCCGCTATTTCATTTCCTTAGCCACCCAGGGCAGAATAGCTTCCTAAAACCAGGTTGCACACTGGAATTTGAGGTCATCTTGACGCCCTTCTGTTGCCAGATTTTTTTGGGGGGGGTATGGGAAGAATACTGAGGTTGGAGGTCAAGGGGCTCATGGATGAAGCCCCTTGACAAGAGTGATGTACGAGGAATGTGAATAAGTTCTAAGATCCCAGATTGGCCTGGATTTGTGGGTGGTTGTTTGTTTTTAAAGGCAATGAGGCCAATTCTATCCAAGTGCAACCCACAGTATATTTGCGCATCAGACGATGCCAACACACAATTGTCCCGTGCGACCTGCTGCATGCCGCGCACAATCACAGTGTTGATATTTGCGCTCCGTTTGGCTGTCTATGCCAACACACTTCTAGATCAGGCACTGCTATCCCACCCTTCCTCCGCTGAACTCAGGGAGACTAACCTGTCCTGTTCATGTGGGATAGGTTAGATGGGCTTTTCCCAACCTGATGTCCTCCAGAAATGTTGGAGTGCAATTCCCATCATCCCCAGCTGAGGCCAATGGGAGTCATAGCCCAACACATCTGGAGACAACCAGGTTGTGGGAGGCTGCATTAGACTACAGTGATTTGCCCAGAGCTACGCAGGAAGCCACACAGCTGAGAAAGTATCTGAACCCAGGTCGCCATCCAACACTATGTCCTTTACACCAAATTGGATCTGTAGATAGAGACAATGTCGCTTTGTGTATTTGCCTTTTTATTGGTTTGTGGTGCCGATATCCTGCTTTCCCTCCTTAGAGCACCTTAGACGGTGCTCACAGGCAGTCTCCCATTCAGGCATAGACCGGGCTGAGACCTGCTTAGCTTTAACAGTGTTGACAGCATCCCATGTCCTCAGATGATTCCGTTATTAAACAAGTACATTCTGTCTCAGGGTGGTTTATTCCCTGCGGCTCTTAAGGGGGTTGCCTACATGGTTTCAGTGGGCCTGATCCTTGCACTATGCAGACATGTAAAAAAGCTTCAGCGCACCCAACCCTGGGCAGCTGAATGGATGATTGTGGGGCTAGAAAACAAACTTCATCTTCAGCATCTCCTTGCTGACATTGGAAGCACCCCAATGCTATCTGCTTCCCAGGAACTCTTTTCTGACACACCAGATGGTGCACTTCAGCCCTGGTTGGAAGCTGGGGACACTGCTGGACAGAGATACTTACACCAAGGTTAGCAACTGGCAGCCCACAGGCCTAATCTGCCCTCTAAAACCTGCCTTGCTGTCAGTTTAAAAAAACCAGAGGTGAAAATAAAGGTGTTCAGAGTGAACAGTGGCTGTGTGAGCAGCAGGGGGCTTGTGTAGATGGAGCTTGTGGGGGTGTGTGTGTCTTGCCTTGCTAGCCGCCTCTTCTCAAATGGACCCTTTGGCAAAAAGGTTAGTTACGGGTAGCATTCTCTAGAGGTTTTTCTTGTTTCCTCGGAGGGAGACCTCAGCCTGGAAGGGCAGACAGCTCACCTGGTTTACGTGCCTCCTCCCACCTTTGCATGTCCCCCAGCGGCAGCCTGGATGAACTCGAGAGCGTACCCGAGTATCTTTCCATCTCTCTGTGTTATCAGTGTTCCCCCATTTAGAAATCCACCAGTTGTTTTCTAACTGCGGGCCCCGGGCTGAGACAAGCAGCCACGAAGTCTTATTTAAGAGATGATTCCTCCACCTGATAGGGGCAGCTTATCTGAAATCTGCCTGGGAATGGTGAGGCATCTGCGTCATTCGGTTGCCTGTGGCAATCCTGACCAGTGAAGAAAAGGGAGGGGATTTCAGCAGGCCGGTGCCAAGCACTGCATACCATCCATTGCCCTGTAGCTCTTGCTTTCCTCGGGGCTCAGGCCTTTGCACAGGTGTCCAGTTTGCCAGCTTGTGCCCCTTAGCGGTGCCGTGCGCATGCAGAAAGGCATGCCGTGCCATGCTGGTCTTGCTTTTCAATTGAATGGGTTTTGCTCTCCCGGATATTTGCGTTATACCGGGCGGGTGGGGAAATGGCGACCTTCCAGCTCTCACTGGATTCCAGCTCCTATCTTCTCTGACCACTGACCATGCTGGCTGGGGTGATGGGAATCCAATAGCATCTGAAGGACCATGGGTTCCCCACCTCTGGTTTACAGAGTAAATCCTCTGGTTTTAAACCCTGCTGGCACCTTGATGCACACACTGCAGCCGCACCCAAGAATAACAGGGGCCAGGAAAGAAACATGAGACATCGGGTGCTTTAGGGGAAGCAAAGAAAGAGAAGGTTTCCCACACACTTGCATGCAACTCCAAACTCCAATGGTGCATGGGTTGGACAGTCTTGAGTAGCTTCTCCCCTTGCTTACACCAAACAGTGTCATTTGCAAATGGCACCAGGAGGGAACAGTTTCTTTTAGCTTTCCAAGTAGTCCTGCTTTCTTACCAAAAACTCTTACAACGACACTGAAAGTGTGTGTGTGCGCGCACGTGTGTATTTACACAGAGAGGAATTTCAACAACTAGTTCCTTTTGATGAAAAGTGGAGCCAGTCAGGCCTCCTTTCCCATGTGTGGCTCATTCCTCCGCCCTTTTACATGAGCAGGGAGCATTCTGGGACGCAAACCAGACCACCAAGGAGAAGTTCCACATTTATAAATACACGGTTATTAAATTTACAAACATATCGTTTTTACATTTGCAAACACACAGAGACAGACAAATTTACCCACAGCATTCTCCACAGGCATCTTGCCTGGGCCACGATCCCTGACACTGTGGCACATAGGAATACCTGGCTGTGCAACGGGGAGGTAGAGCTGTGGACACAATCCTATCTCGCCAACGTTCCATTCACAGGTTCACCAGTTTTGGAGACTCCTTGGATGCCATCTTGGGTGAAAAGAGGGGTTTGGAGGGGGAGTAGAGAGGATGCACTACTGCCAATAGAAAGGAAGAGAATATGCCCAAATGATCCAATCATCTCAAGAGTTCTAAAACTAAGGGCAAGCTTCTTGAAAAGAAAAACAACAGTCCCCGTATTTGGAATACAGAGATGGGAAGAAACAATGTTCCATGCGATGCCACATCAACTTCCCATCCTGTAAGGATAGGGAACCATCTCCGGTGCTTCAGAGGCACTCTTT
This sequence comes from Elgaria multicarinata webbii, assembly GCF_023053635.1. Classification (NCBI taxonomy): domain Eukaryota; kingdom Metazoa; phylum Chordata; class Lepidosauria; order Squamata; family Anguidae; genus Elgaria; species Elgaria multicarinata. The sequence continues at coordinate 27,291,809 of NC_086173.1, forward strand.
GAGTGCTGGGGACAGTCTCTAAAGGATATGCTCAGAGCTTGAGAGTATCCTCAGGGACAGGTTTACAGAATTAACAAAAGTCAAATGCCCCTCTGATTCTTCGCTTAGCCACTGCACTTCTGCTGGAGATAGTGGTCATCGAACTGGTTCTTCTGGTCCTTATCTACTCTGGGATTTACTAGATATCTGATAGCACCCAAGAAAACTTGGGATGTGTGAGCAATTGGAGAATGTTGAAGTTTCACTTGAGAATGAAAACACTTTGTTCCAGCAATCAACCACAAGGAGTTCCTCGATCTCTCAGAAGCACATCTGCATATGCTGTTCATCCAACACACTGGAGGGCCCTTGGATTTGTTTATGCCCCAGGAGGTACTTCCAATATCAAGCACTTCTATTTGTCCTTTCATCAGCATTGAGAGGGTTTATGAAGGTGTGTGTTGTGCTTATGGCTTGTCTGCGTTTCAAGTCGGGATGCTTGAGTCTTCCTTGCCCTGCTTTCCCGGAAAGGAGCTGAGCCTAGGCAAAAGGTTGGACTTCGATGCCTGGGGCAACAAGGTCTACCTGTTCCAGGAGAGGCAAATAAAAGTGCAAGAGCTGGCTTCAAAAGCCTGGAAGATCAACTTCCACACTGAATGACACTGGCACAGAGGGTGGGGATAACTGGTGTCTTGCCAACTCCTGATTCCATGGGGCGATGTTTTACATTTCTCTGCACTATGCATAATTTTATCATGTCTTCCCTTCTTCACTTTTTTCCTAAATGTAAAAGCCCCAAACATTGTTATCTTTCCTCATAAGAGGACCCCCCCCACCCCAGTATTTATTGTAAAGAACAGAGCCTATGTCCAGGTGCCAGGCATGGTCTAGGAGCTAGGGTGAGCCCCACTTGTCTCTATCACGTGCAACAAACCCTGCCTAGTAACCAAGAGGAAGAACTATTCCAATAATCAAAATTTTCCTACCCCAGTACTATTGAAAATGAGCATACACAGCTCAGTCCAGGGGGCTGTCCTTGGTCGCAAAGCCCAACCACCATCCATTTCAGCCCCAGCTTCTGAAGGGAAGTCATGAAAGGCCCTGCTGAAACTCTTGAAGGCAGAAGTTAAAGCCGATTGAAAAGCAATACTGATGGCACAGAATCAACTTTCCTGGATTATTGGGTGGTATGCAACCAGCATCATGTTTAAGTCAGGTCACAGGTCCCTTCCTATCTGTGAAGCATTAGCGCATCAAGAGTCCATGGCCTGGGTAGATGTCATGTTGATGTGCCGCACATGTAATGATCAAGGACCTGCTTGACACATGACACCAGAAGTGTGTGTAACGCCCCCCACCCCCCAGTGAGTTTCTTTCACATACCCAGCGACCCTTTGAAGTTGGGACTGAGCTACCACTGGAGCCCATACCAGCAAGTGTCTCATCCCCAGTGTCCTGTTAACTTGCACCTTGTCCAGTGCTCATTCTTGCTTTCCCTAGCTCACCATCCCCCCTGCACGACTGCTGGTTTAAACCATTAAGGAGTCTGAAGTAGGGTGACCATATGGAAAGGAGGACAGGGCTCCTGTATCTTTAACAGTTGCATAGAAAAGGGAATTTCAGCAGGTGTCGTTTGTATATATGGAGAACCTGGTGAAATTCCCTCTCCATCACCACAGTCAAAGCTGCAGGAGCTATACTAGAGTGACCAGATTTAAAAGAGGGCAGGGCTCCTGCAGCTTTAACTGTTGCGATAAAGAGGAAATTTCCCCAGGTTCCCTATATATACAAATGACACCTGCTGAAATTCTCTTTTCAATACAACTGTTAAAGATACAGGAGCCCTGTCCTCCTTTTCATATGGTCACCCTAGTCTGAGGCCTCCTGAGACCCCGGAGAACATTCCCAATCATGGCACTGGAACGATTTTGCTTGGAGAGGAGTCTCGACAGGACACCGTTGTGAACTGAAAAGCTTGTGTCCTACCACCGTAATGAGCATTTAAGGAAAAAAGGAACCAAAGTTCAAAGGAGTGTCATCAGCAATTGGTGTGTCCTTCCCCAACCCATTCCCTTTAGCAATGCCTCTTTTGCTTTTAATGTCTGAAATGCTGTCCTACAAGGCCATCTTCTAATTTGCTGGGGAATGGGGAATATTCAACATTCACTGTCAGCTCTTTCTATATGAAGAAATGGTATGTTTGAGTGTGTATAGGCCAGATCTACACCAAGCAGGATATGACACTTTGAAAACAGGTTGAAAAATGTATATGGAGTGTGTCCTGGGCCCCAACAGTTGTCACAACTGTTATAAATTATTTTAAAGCAATAATGTAGATCCTGCGTACATATGCAGAATTAAGTAATGGAAAAATGTGTACAATAGTATGCTGCCCCCTTGTGGTTTTTTTAAAAAAAGAAGAGTTGCAGGTTATCCTACTTTTCCACCAAAGAGTCAAAAACAACAAATTTTATTGCAGTGAATAGATCATTCCAGCAAAAGTTACATACAAAAGGACTGAGTGAACATTTAGCTATTAGAAAGACAAGTAGTCATGGAAGTTCTAATAAAAATGGCCAAGTTCAAAAACTTGGCCACTTGCTCAGGGACTGACTTGTCTGAGTTCTGAAGTAATAGAGTCATTAGGAATTCAGTTGCGTGACCAGGAAAAGATTGTAAAATGGGGTTCAGAAGGTCATTCTGAGCCCCTTGAAAAACTTCTGGCTTCTGGAATCATGAGCTGCAGCTTGTTTAAGCTGGTGCTGCATGCATACAAATGACACCTGCTGAAATTCCCCTTTTCAGTACAGCTGCTAAAGATACAGGTACAATTGGGAAAGGAGCGGCAACCTTAAACCAGGTTGGCCATATGGAAAGGATGACAGGGTTCCTGTACCTTTACTGAAAGTGGAATTTCAGCCTGTGTCATTTGTATGCATGCAACACCTGGCGAAATCCCTCATCACTACAGTTAAAACTGCAGGAGCCCTGCCTAGTGTGACCAGATACAAAAGAGGGCAGGGCTCCTGCAGCTTTAACTGTAGTGATGAAGAGGGAATTTCACCAGGTGCTGCATGCATACAAATGATGTCTGCTGAAATTCCCTTTTCTGTGCAACTATTAAAGATATAGGAGCCCTGTCCTCCTTTTCATATGGTCACCCTACCTTAGAAGAAAAGCTTCCATAGAAATTCAAACACAGATGACAAGTTTAAAGAATTATAAAAGACAGTAATTAGAAGGTTTTGTACAACAAGCACAATCTTTTCTGATCTAATTTTCAACAACCATTTTCGGGTGGTAGCAGACTACCTTTCCTCTTCCTTTGGATGGTCCACAACCTTTCCCCATGTACTGCTCAGAACGGCCTCTACATAGCTTTTCATCAAGACTTTGCACCAGGATGTCAGAGATCATTGCCTGGAGTTGCAGTGATTCACTGATGCATTCGATCGATCTAAATGGGGTTAAAATTCGTCAGGTACATTTTGCACAAGAAAGTTCCTTAAAAAAAGCACATGCCCTGTGTCAGTCAGCACGTGAAATGGGTGTTTGTTTATTATCATTTATATAAGAAGGGATAATTATAGCAGCTTCCTCTAGATTCATCTGGTTTGCCTTAGCATCAACAAAATGAAATCCAGATGATTCAAGTGGATTTCAACACCCAGCATCTTGAGTGACTGAGTGATATCAATGAGCTCAGGCTTGATGTGCCAAAAAGGATACATCGCACGGCCAGTCATTCTGAGTACTTGTCCAGGATGTTTGTGCAGCAAAGACCAGCATTGGTCATGCCGTTGGGTTGTGCATATGATGCTTTTACATGCCATGCTTGCTTCCTGCTGATGGCATCTCGTTTTGTGATACACAGGCCACTTCTAATTCTAATCCATAGTAAGTGCATCAATGTTGATTTTTGTATTTGTGTTGTAAACCAACATTTACTTTTGCCTGTCTTCCAAGATACCACCCATGCTCCAGCAGGCTTTATGAACTAGGGATAGTCCTGATTTTTGGCCTCTAGTTAAAATAGAACAGGAAGAGCCATAGGTCACTGTTTCCTCTGAAGACAGGACAAGAACTGTGGAATTTAAGAAAGAAGGTATGTTCAAGATAAACATTAAGGAAAAATCAATCCATTCCGTAAGTCTTATCCAGTCATAAAAATAAGCTGTTAAAGGTTGTAAAATTTCCTTACTTGAAGGGATTAAAAAAAAAATCAAGAGAGGCATCTATTAGCATCACCGTAGGGCAGAGGGAGAATTATATGGCCCATAAAATGCCTCTCAGATCTAAAGGGTTTCCTAGAAAATTACACAATCCCTCTCCTCCTCCGCTGCCCCCATTTCAAAAGCAAAAGAAGCCAAAAGCAATTTCTAGGCAAGGGTGCCGTTTTAGTTTTCAGCGGTATGAAGTAGAGAAAAGAATTTAGAACCGTTTAATGGCTCTCACTTTTGGGTGTATTCAGTAAAAAATACTTAAGAGCATTTGTCGTGATTTCATTTAGAAAAATATTTCTAAATCACCTTTCAGGGCAAAATAGTGATCTGAAAGTTCTAAGCTCAAACATAATGGGTGGGATCCAGATTTACGTGCATACTACCAAGGCTGGCAGAAGCTGATTCCCCAGCTCCTCCAAGCCCCTGAAAATGCTACACAGATGGCTGGGGAATCCTGCTGAATAAGATCAGCTGAAGTGTGTGTGTGTGTGTGTGTGTGTGTGTGTGTGTGTGTGTGTGTGTGTGTGTGTGAATGGGACCTTTTTATCAACCCCATCAAATAAAAGCATCACTTTTAAAAACACATAACCCCATCCAGTGAACAGTATAAATTAACCCCAAGCACAGCAATTAATGAAAAAAAAAATTAAAATGGAAATATTTGTTTGTTTTTAACTAATAATGATGGAACCATACAGATTTCCTTGCAGGAATGAATTTTATAAATGCAGGGCCACCACTGCTGGAAGAACTACAACAAGGATATCATCACAGGACAGAGGCCTTTAAAAAATGGATGTCTCAGCAGGTGTCATTTGTATATATGGAGAACCTGGTGAAATCCCCTCTTCATCACAACAGTTAAAGCTGCAGGTGCCCTGCCCTCTTTTAAATCTGGTCACTCTAGTATAGCTCCTGCAGCTTTGTGTTGCTGAAATTCCCTTTTCTATGCAACTGTTAAAGATACAGGAGCCCTCTCCTCCTTTTCATATGGTCACCTAGGATTATGTTTCTTGGTCACACGCAAGCTAAAGCTGCAGGAGCCCTGCCTAGCATGGCCAGATACAAAAGAGGGCAGGGCTCCTGCAGCCTTAAATGTTGTGATGAAGAGGGAATTTCACCAGGTGAAATGCATGCAAATGTCACCTGCTGAAATTCCGTTTTCTATACAACTGTTAAAGTTACAGGAGCTCTGTCCTCCTTTCCATATGACCACCCTACAGTTAATTCACAGTGCCTTCATCCAACAAAGCAGCCATCTTCTATGTATGTTGAAGCAGTTTGATGTTGGCACGGTCAATATCACTGTCGATAACAGTTCATTGTTAAAGCTCTCTAACCACAGGCCCAGTTATGGACTAAAACGGAAGAGACCCACACCTTCCCTTTTCCTGTTTCCCCACTTAAGTCCTGAATATGGCATTCAAGATGGCAGTCACAACAGTGGCACTAATTTTTTGCCACCGGCTCTGCCTGCATCTCCTTCTTTCTTCAATCAACCTGTGGCAGTCTTCCCCGACCTGGTATCCTCTAACTGTGTTGGACTACAACTCCCATCATCCCAGCCAGCAGGACAGTGGCTGTGCTGGCTGGGGATGATGGAAATTGTAGTAAAACACAGCCAGAGGGCACCAGGTTGGGGAAGGCTGCACCCTGGAGAAACAGGCTATTCTGTTGTTGTACCCACATAAGTATGAAATGAAGTGATGATAGGAATATAAGGAGGATTTAAATAACCCATGAGTGAGCCTTTCTGGGGGAAGATGGTAATCTGAAAAGTGTGCTAATGAAATCATGAGACATTATGACTAACGAATTACCTCTTTGACCTATAGCAATCCACCTGGCCATGGCAACAAACTCTTGGATGATTAGTACATAACCTGCAACTTGATAACTTCAACACTGGTTTCTAATATGATGACAACTTGGTTTGTGAAAGGATGGCACCACCTGCTGGCAAGTGAACAAGCTGACAGTTTGATTTCTAGTATCAAAGAAATACTTTCCCCACACCATCCCTGTTCCCTTTATTCTCACACAGTCCTGTTGGACCCCAGTAACCCTTTGATCAGAAACGCCACAAATATATATGATGCTAGTTTTCTCCTCGATATATGTCTGTCCCCACGGTAGGGTGACCATATGAAAAGGAAGTCAGGGCTCCTGTGTCTTTAACTGTTGTATAGAAAAGGGCATTTCAGCAGGTGTCATTTGCATGCATGCAGCACCTAGTGAAATTCCCTCTTCATCACAACAGGTAAAGCTGCAGGAGCCCTGCCCTCTTTTGTATCTGGTCAAATGGGCAGGGCGCCTGCAGTTTTACCAGTTTTGATGAAGAGGGAATTTCACCAGGGACTGCAAGCATACAAATGACACCTGCTGAAATTCCCTTTCTACACAACTGTTGAAGATACAGGAGTCCGTCCTCCTTTCATATGGACACCCTACCCATGTGACTGCTAACAGGGAGGCACCATTTGTGTGCATCATCAAAATTATTTATTTATTTATTTAAAACATTTATATCCCGCCCTATATCATTAAGATCTCAGGGCGGCGTACAGATAAAAGCACATGAGGTCTGTTTCTCTGATCACTATTATCACCATAAATGTGTCTGTGATGTTTTGCTGTTTAATGCCTGTTTTGTCATGTAACTATTTGTACTGTTTTACTAATGTTTGCGGTTTAAAGATGTATTTGTTGTGTGTATTGCTGGAACAAGGTTGTTCAGTAGTTAATTAATTCTAGTGGGAGGGGGAGTGAGTGACTAGGATGTGAGAGTACATGCTTGTTGGCTGGAGATTCAAAGGTTAGGATTGGTGGTTAGCAGGGAGTGGGAGGAGTTAACAGAGAAGCCGTTAGTGAGAAGTGTGTGACGAGCGAGAGGAGAGGAGTTTGGGGTTTGTCAGAGAGACGGTCTAGATTTAGTGTAGGAACAAGGCATTTTATTATTTGGGGGAACAGAGTAAAGGGAGGAGAGATAATGTAATCTGTAGGGTAGAGTAGGCAGGGTTGTATATGGAACTGTACTGAAACAAATAAGCCTGAACCTGATGAAACCATTACGCTCTTTAACTGCATAACCTTACTTCTTGTTAATAAACATATTTTTTCATTTCACACTGGAGTGTTTTGTCCCTGAGTTAGGATACAAGATTCAATGGTGGTAGGAAGGGAAGGTACGAGTTAAGAGTGCTGGGCTGGGCTCCTGTGAGTCCAGACAAGGGTGGCAAGTCACAGAGACAGTGAGTAGCACTCTGATGCCCGTTCCATTGCTGGGATCTTTTGATTTATAGAGAAGAATAAAGGAGGGCCAGAGGGGATGTCATCGCAGTGTCACTATGATTGATCTTCAAAGCCCTAAACCAGGGCTGTGGGCCGAATCACTGTGCCACCTCCATGGCCCCCATCCCTTGGCTCCACATACCTGGGACCAGAGCACCTCAAGAATTGTCTCCTCTCACACAGACTAACCTAAATAATGGGATCTGCTTTTGTGGCCCTGCTCCAATTTTCCTCATCTTCAGACATATGAGAGTGGTCACAAGAAACAGGGCCTTTTATGTTGTGGCACCCAGAATTTTGAACACCCTCCCAAGTGAGATTTGCCTTATGCCATTGCTGCTAGCTTTTTGTTGGACAACTAAGACTTCTCTTAATTATTATTTCAACTGGCTTTTTAAGATGCAGCCCTTTCAATGAGAACTTGAGATCAGCTTACCACTATTTTATTCTTTCAATCAATCAATCAATCAATCAATCCTTTATTTACAGTCAATAGACCAGAAAAAGAAAGGTACAGTTATTCCAAGCAAAAGGTCAATAAGATAACCTAAGCATATGAAACATATCATTAGTAATACTTTTTAATACATAAAAATCAAGGGTAAAAGGGAGTAAGATCAGAGCAAGGATGGGACATGTGTTAACATTAGATCTTGAACAGGACATAGGAGGAAAATTCAAGCAATCATATGTGGTCTGATGAGAATGGCCAGATTCAGAAACTTGGCAACCTGTATAGTGATTGGTTTATTTTGGCCCTGGAGGAGGCTAACCATCAGGGTCTCTGGGGAGCGGCCAGGCAAAGCCTGTATAATAGGGCCTATCAGCTCTTTTCTGATATCATAGAAGCTACAAAAAAAAGGACGTGGGTAATGGTTTCTACTTCAGTTTCATTACAAGGGCAGCATCTTTTGCATAAAGGAATGTTTTTATATCTGCCTGCCATCAACCTGGAAGGAAGGGCATTAAATCTAGCCAAGGTAAATGCCCTCCTATACTTGGGAATAGTCAACCAGCATAAGTATGGAGGACCATCTTTATTAGTGTGTCTAGTTAGGCCTAATGAGTATGGGGAGCATGGGCCACAGGCAGCTCCCTGTAGTTCCTGCCGGTCAATATCCGCTAATCCGATTTAGCCTTTGCTAGGTCCATTACTAGCAGATGAGGAGGCGAGAGCCCGATAGTGCAGATTTTTTCTTCAATCATTTTTGCCCAGCGGGATCAGTGAGAGTAGAGAGTTGGAAGTAGTGGCTAAGTGGTAACGAAGCCAAAAGTATATAGTGCAGGTCCACGCTAGACAATTAAGCGAATTAAGTCCTGCTTCCAAATTTAAAACAGCGCCAGAAACACATCTTGGGGCCCCAAATATTAACCTTAGAAAGAGGTGTTGGATACTTTCAAAAGATCCTTTGTAATAAGGTAGCCAGATTGGTGACTCAAACAGAGTCTGGGACACCATTTTGGCTCGAATAAATAAATAAATAAATAAATAGGACATAGTGGGTCTTACTTCTGAGTAAACATGCATAGATTTGCATCATACATGACTAAATGAAAAGCTACTAAAATAATAGATCACAGTGGCTATTACGTAGGTAGTCCCCATGAAGTGTTATTTCACACAAGCAGGTATCTCCATGCAGGGATTATTGCCTACTAGTACTACAAACCAACACACAGTCTCAACAGATAGCACAGGGGCTAGAAGTGTTATAAAAGCGAGTGTGAGTTTGTGCAGAAATTACACTTCCAGCCCCTCAACTGCTGCCAGGAAAATCGATCCCCCTCCCTCCAAAATATAAACATTTTCTTCCCATTCGTCTTATCAAAAAAATGCTGGAAGAATCGTGACTTAGCCTAAAAGCTGAATTCATACTTTTCTGTTTTTGGCTGGTACTTGTTTCTGTGTGTTTATGACTAATGTAATCATCCCGCACTAATGGAAATTTAATCTTTATATTTCCGGTCCTCCAGCCAGCACATATACAGGCGGTGACCTGCATGCTACCTGCATTTTTACTGTTTGTGACTAATAGGCAAAACAAATAAAATTTCTCTTCAACACACTATCAGATACGCAGCAGTAATCTTGAGTGCTGCTTCCTGTTTATGAAATTGATACCATCTGAGGTCATGATCCTGCAGTGTTTAAAATAAATAAACTCAAGGAAATGTAAAGTGCAATTCTATACATGTCTACTCAGAAGTATATCCTATTGAGCTCAATAGGTATAATATTGCAACCTAAGGGTTGGAATCAGACTTGGTCATACTTAAGAGAATACCCATTGAAATCAACATGACAAGTCCTGCTGATTTCAATAGGTCTCCTCTAAGTATGATTACATTTGGCTTCAGCCCATTCTCCATGTCCCTTTGACAGCTAAAAGACTGATGTTACAACATTGGAAGGATAAATCCTCACCGCCTATAACACAATGGACTGAGGACTTAATGCTTTCAACATTTGAACCAGTAGTATATAGGCACCACTCACAAATGGATATATATATTTGGTCTGCTTTTGTTTATATGTATAATTTCTTTTAATTTTTTAGAAAGTTGTATTTTCATACCACACACACACACACACACACACACTTTGCACACGCGTTAACTGAAATTGATACATTCAGTAATGCTGACATTTCTTTTCTGGTTTTGTTTTGCTTTGTTCTGTTGAAAGTTACAATTAAAAATAATTTAAAATTGGCCTTAGCAATAAGTGTATGTTACCATAGGAATCCATCAGGTAATTTCTGAACATGATGATGATGATAATGGGACTGAAGACTTTGTGTGCTTTGTATTGTAGTAAGTAGGCCACGCAAACATTCCTCCTACACAGACGGTTCTCTGTACCCTTGATCTATAACTAGTGTATGCACTGTTGGAGAAGAAATTAAAATGTCCTCCCCAGTAATAATCCCCCTTTTAATGCTAATTGGCACAGAATTTATAGCCTATGTTGAGAAAGATTCTGCTCCATGCAATCACCAATTAGATACATTTCTTCTAAGGTGCATTTCATCAGCCTGTATTATTTCTCCTCCTTCCTCCCGTTGTAATTGTTTCTTTATGTTAATGCATGTTATGTGTTTTTCAGCAGAAAATGCTTTAAAACATTTCTCTTTCGTATTGTTTGTTTCACATTTTGCTGAAGTTCATACATTCTATGAAGGCTTTGTTGGTAATTTGTTGTCGTCTTAAAAAAAAATGGTGCTTGTTTATTCATAGGAGACACACTGCCACAGCGCAATCCTTCTTCCCTCATATAAATAACACTTATTGCATCCAGTGTGTATCTTGCTCCCAAGAAAGAGTCCACACAGGAATTAGCTAACCATTCAGAAACTTACACAGAAAAACAAACAAAACAAAAGCTACATATTATCCAATCACAGTATTAATTCTTAATAGTTTTATGGTAAAAGTTGTATGCATGTCTTTCGCAATAAGCAGCAGCATGCATAGGTAATCTGAGAGATAGAGGGCTGTCTAGCTGAGCCTTTCCAGATGTTTGAGCCTCTCCCATCCACCCTCACCATTGTATGCAGTTGGTCAGCCAATCCCATGCAGATTTACTCAAAAGTAAGCCCCCACTCTTTGATGCATCACAGCCTTTCTGGCATCTGCTGAGCGCTTTATAACAGTTTTGAAAACGGTACATGGAGTGTGTCAAGCTGGATATTCCACTATGAAAGTGGTATGAAAGCGGTATATAAAAGGCAGGAGCCACACTATTGCTTTATAGTGGTATTGAAGTGCACTGCAGGATTTACGCTACTGCATTATAGTGGTACTGAAGTGCACTGACAACTGATGGGGCCCATGACACATCTACACCAAGCAGGATCTAGCGGTATGAAAGCGGTATAGGGTATGTGTCAATGGACCCCAACAGTTGTCAGCGCACTTCAATACCGCTATAAAGCGGCCGTGTGGCACCTGCCTTTTATATACCACTTTCATAGTGGAATATCCTGCTTGGGTGTAGATAAGCCGCATCAGTTGTCAAAACGGTTATAATGCACTTTAAAGCAGTAGTGTAGATTCTGCCCGGGTCTATAGTCCTTAAATACTGTACTGGAATAAACGTGCTAGACTTTCAGGTGCTACAAGGCACGTTGTTTTTGCTATAATAAACTATAAGTTACCCCTCTGGAAATATCCCCAACTTGATTTTTAAACTGTACCCTAAAAGCCTCTTAGCCCATAGCGGACCTACCTACAAGGAAACCGAGAAGAGTAAGGAGTGCAGATGCCAGTGTAGACGGGTGACTCCAGTTTTGATGGGACTGTGAATCTAAACTGGATTTCAGTCAGAACCAACCAGAACTCTAAAGGAGCTCTCCAAGGAGCTGAACCTACTGGGCTTGTTCCGACTGAAACCCAAAATGCATTCACAGCCCCAGCGCAATCGGAGCCACCAGCCTCCACTGAGAGCTACCGACCAGATCTTTTCCAACTCCTTCCTCTCTTCACGGTGCTTCTTATTATTGCCATTAGAGAGCTAATAAAAATGCCTTCCCGTGAGCCTCGCCCCTTCCGGAATCTTTCCAGGCCGGAACTTTCGCTGCTCCTCGAATTGTTTCCTGGCCGGACGCTATAGCGTCTGCTCTTGTCAAGATGGCGGCGCCCATGAGCGAGGGCGGTAAAGCGCTTGTGGACGCGGAACCCTCGGTTCTCCCTGGCGGGGCGGCGCCCTACGGAAACTTCCCAGACTATTCCCGCTTCCACCCGCCGGAGGGACGCGTCCGTCTCCTGCCCACCGCGCTACTGAGCGAGCTGTTCCCTAGCCCGCGTGCGGGGCCCCTTTTGGGGCTTGACGTGGGGTGCAATTCAGGGGTGAGAGGGGAAAAACCGACACCAGCGAGGAGGGGAAGGGGAGGTATCGGTGGCTTTAGATTATTACTGTCCCTACCTTCTTTTCCCGATCCTGCTGTCAGGTGGGAATTCAACAGATGCAACTTCATAAGAGTTGGTCTCATACTTATTTGGGGACGGGGCTATTATAAGGATGGACAAAGTAAGTCTGTATAACGATAAAATGTGCTGTGTTAATATTTTGGTTGAGTTTCTCTTCCGAATGGCATGGTGGGGAGAGCCTTAGACACTTGGAGGAAGGAAGGGGTGCAGGGGTTTTGTATGACACGTACTTTAACGTTAGGTGGCCAAGGGTGTGTGTGTCCCTTGACTAAAAGAACAACAACATCTTTGTAGGGCTGTCCCGAATGTCAACAGCTACCTGTGCAAAGTATCTTCTCTCCTCACTCAAGCAGGGAGATGGCTATTTCTTTTCCAGTGGCAAAGAATTTCCTGAAATTGGCATAGCAGCAGAGAGTGGAGAGAGGATAACTCCCCACCACACACATACATACACTATACTAAAAATTGGATCCATCCATTTAATTTAATTTAATACATTTCTTATCTGCCCAATAGCTGAAGCTGTCTGAACGGTTCACAGAAATTAAAATCAGAAAATACAGCATTAAATGTGTTGGCAGTAGATTCATCATAGACAAAACTAAGTACTTCATAGAATTAATTTATGGGCCACTAGCTTGGGTGGCTTTAAAAAAATTAGTTAAAAGTATTATGACTGTCAGTAGCTAAAAGACATGTGGGTAGTTGTATAGAACCTCCATGTTCAGAGGCAATATACTCCAAGATACCATTGCTTTCATGCCTTTCTATTGCTTTTATGCCCTACTTGTGGGATTCCTGGAAGCCTCTAATTGGCCACCTGGGAAGCAGAGTACTAGAGCCTAAATTAGATGGACCTTTGGCCTGATCCCACAGGGCTTTTCTTATAGACAATTAAATGCCTCTTCTAGAACTGAACAGTCCCATTAGATTATGCTGTGCTATAATACCGAAGGCAAATATCTCTTATTATGTAAAGAATGTGTATTGTATCTTGATTTGGCCTATATTATAGATCTATTGGTTCAGCTTTTTATTAATTTGCCCTGTGTTTCACTGTGTGTGTGTGTGTGTGTGTGTGTGTGTTGCTTTGCCAACCACTCATTGATGGCTTTAAAAATCATTAAATATACACACATGTAGATAGTCCAGTAGATCTCCTAATTGCCAGCCCTTATTCACAGTGGATTTCTCTATACATACAGACCCTGTTCAGATAACATGCTAAGCCATAGTGGTTAAGCATTTTGAGCTAAACATGGCTTAGCGTGTTGTGTGAACCATTCCTAACCATGGTGGCTGCATAACCACAGTTTAAATGTGGTCACTAACTATTTGCTGCAAACGGGTTACGGCCTAACCATGGCTTGGCATGTTGTCTGAACAGGCCCATGCAGCCTTATCAAAAGTGAGCTCTAAAATAGGGATTGTCAAGTTCTACCTTGTCATGAACTACACTGTTCTCTAGACAGTGATCTGAGAAATGTGTTTTGTCATATAACAGGACCCCTTCCCAAGTAAAGGGACTCCAAAAAGTAAGATGGCACTGAGGGGTGGAGAACCTGTGGCCCTCCAGATGTTGTTGGACTCTAACTCCCATTGGTCCCAACCAGCATGCCAGTGATTATGGATCATGGAAGGGATAGCACATTAACATCTGGAGGAGCACATGTGGCTCACCCCTGCCGTAACGGCTGCAGTTTTGGATCCCCATGCTCTCAGATATATCATATACAGATGTGTACATCTTATTTTCATAGGATTAGACAAATCCTGTGAGGCATCCAAGTGGCCCTTTTTCGAAATAGTAGGCTTGGCTAGCATTTGGTCTGATCTAAAGAATGATATTTATACAGAATATGTACATATGTATCAGAAAAAAGAAAAGAAAAAAGTATAACATTAAAGTGAAGAACACCTTGGCAAAAAGTGGTGTTTTTTACGGATTGTGGGCAAATCTGTTGATATTTTGCTATCCCTTGATTAAACTTTGCCGGGGCCACTAAGGGCTAGTTAAAGTTGCCCCAGGAGCTGATTGGCCATCCCTGCTCTAGAAGGTGTTTGAGCAAAACATTCAGACTTTTTCCTTCTCTCTCCAGGAGCTCAGCATTGCCCTCTACAGGCACCTCCTTGGGTTTAAGGAGAACAAAGCCAGCCCTGACCATTCTACAGCTGGGAAGGACCTAAGCCTCCTCTGCTGTGACATTGATGCTGAGCTGATTGAGAGAGCCAAGCAACACAGCCCCTTCCCTGGCTCCATTTCCTATGCCACTCTCGATATCATGGACCCCAATGCAAGAGAAACGGTGCTGAGCTGCTATTTGAGCAGGTTCAACCGTTCGATGTTTGATATTTGCTTCTGTATGTCTGTGACCATGTGGATCCACCTGAATCATGGGGACAGTGGTCTGGTGAAGTTTCTGTCCTGCCTTGCTTCTAAATGTACGTACTTGCTCGTTGAACCGCAGCCATGGAAGTGTTACCGAGCAGCTGCACGGCGCCTGCGGAAACTGGGCAGGCATGACTTTGACCATTTCCGTTCACTCGCCATCAATGGGAACATGGCAGAGAAAATAACTCAGATCTTGACCGAAGACTATGCCATGGAATTTGTGTGTTGCTTTGGAAGCACCAGCTGGGACAGAAGCCTCTTGCTATTTAAATCAAAAGCAACTCAGCATTAATGACTTGGAATTTTTTATATTTTGTCTGAGAGAAAGTTTTGCATTATTAGCAGGGCTGCCTATATCCTGTGATTCTATGAACTCATTGTAAGTGTGCAGAAACTGGCAGAGAACACATAACGGTGTTCTGAAAATCGTGCACTTCTATTATTTATTTAAATTATTTTGCAAGCCCCTAAGGCTGCAAAAATGGACTTGGGATATCTGTTTGCAATATTGGTGCAATCTCAGAAGCCTAAGAAGATTGCTGAACAGGGGTTTCGTCAGAAGTCAGACTTGATGCCCCCGTGTAGTGCTTTTACTCTGCCCATGATGAGCAGAAGCAGAATAAAATATATACCAGATAAAGTAATATTGCATAATCAAGAGGTTCCCTGATTCAGCTTTTCTTACCTTGTCATAAAATGTTAAATTATATTTATTCTTGAAATTAAACCCCACTTCATTTATGGTGCTTTCCCTACATAAGCAATGCAAAATACCCATTGTTTGCCACCCTTACTAGCTTTTCATAGAATCATAGAATAGTAGAGTTGGAAGGGTCCTATAAGGCCATTGAGTCCAACCCCCTGCTCAATGCAGGAATCCACCCTAAAGCATCCTTGACAGATGTTGTCCAGCTGCCTCTTGAATGCCTCTAGTGTGGGAGAGCCTACAACCTCCCTAGGTAATTGGTTCCATTGTCATACTACAGCCAGGAAGTTTTTCCTGATGTCCAGCTGGAATCTGGCTTCCTGTTACTTGAGCCCGTTATTCCGTGTCCTGCACTCTGGGAGGATCGAGAAGAGTTCCTGGCCCTCCTCTGTGTGACAACCTTTTAAGTATTTGAAGAGTGCTATCATATCTCCCCTCAATCTTCTTTCTCCAGGCTAAACGTGCCCACTTCTTTCAGTCTCTCTTCTTAGGGCTTTGTTTCCAAACCCCTGATCATCCTGGTTGCCCTCCTCTGAACATGCAGCTTGTCTGCCTCCTTCTTGAATTGTGGAGCCCAGAACTGGACTCAGTACTCTAGATGAGGCCTAACCAGGGCCGAATAGAGAGGAACATTAATACTTCTATTAATGCAGCCCCAAATAGCATTTGCCTTTCTTGCAGCCATATCGCACTGTTAGCTCATATTCAGCTCCTCACTTCCTTAGTATCATGATTACAGGAATAAAAGAGTTGGGTTCTGCTGCCCCAGTGACCTCTTCATGTGCCACACTCAGGATGTTCATTTGGGGGGCCCTTGTGCTCGAGGCCCCTGGATTTTGGCCCCAAAGTCCAGCCTTAGCAGTACCCCTGGAATCAATTGCTACAGATAGTTGTTTAATTTATATTCAGCCAAGTAGTGATCTGTGATGGAGATCTTATTGAGGTTGCAGCAATTCAGTTCTCCACTAGAAGGCTCTCTTGCATTACCTTTAAGATGAAGCGCTTGTAGAACAGCGATATCTACATGTTCTTTTTTCTATGAACATTTCCTCCATGGACCTGTCTACCAAGAAACCACTACCTGTCATGGATTGTTCTTGGACATGTTTTAGAATGGACACGGTATGGCATTAGCCTAGTCTGTTGGGTCTCATGTGCGTGTAGAAATGGCTATTGTAGGAGCAAGCTAACAGAGCATCTTAGCCCCCTCCTCTTGAAAACCAAGTGGAAGAAGGCATGGTCCTTGCTTTTCTGCCTGTGCAGAGCAGATCTGCATGGGCGTCTACTGAACATCCCAACCAGATGGGTGGACCCTGTAACTCATTAACACCAATATGCTTGGCTGTTAAAAACATGAGCTGTGCTGGATCAGACCAAGGGTCCATCTAGTCCAGCATTCTGTTCCCACAGTGGCCAACCAGCTGCCCCTGAGAAGCCCATGAGTACACCATGAGTGCAGCAGCACCCCTTATTATTATTATTTATTTATATAGCACCATCAATGTACATGGTACTGTACAGCGTAAAACAGTAAATAGCAAGACCCTGCTGCATAGGCTTACATCCTCCTAAACCTACTCATCTCTCATTCTCTCTTACTGTCAATGATGTTACGCTTACTCCGGTCAAGGAAGCTCGTAGCCTTGGCTTTATATTCGACTCCTCGCTCTCCTTTATTCCTCATATTGAGGCAGTAGCTAAATCTTGTTGATTTTTCCTGTATAATATTGCCAGGATTCGATCATTTTTGTCTGTCTCTTCTGCCAAGACGCTTGTTCATGCACTGGTTATTTCACGGTTGGACTACTGCAACCTTCTTCTCTCTGGCCTTCCTTCTTCTCACATCAGTCCGTTGGTTTCTGTTCACCACTCTGCCGCAAAGATCATCTTCTTGGCTCGCCGCTCTGACCATGTTACTCCGCTTCTGAAATCTCTTCATTGGCTTCCAATTCACTTCAGAATCCAATATAAACTTCTCCTGTTGACCTTCAAAGCTTTTCACGGTCTAGCTCCTTCCTATCTCTCCTCTCTCATCTCACACTATTGCCCCGCTCGTGCTCTTCGCTCCTCTGATGCCATGCTTCTCGCCTGCCCAAGGGCCTCTACTTCCCTTGCTCAGCTTCGTCCATTTTCGTCTGCTGTCCCTTACGCCTGGAACGCTCTTCCAGAACATTTGAGAACTACAAGTTCAACCGCAGCTTTTAAAGCTCAACTAAAAACTTTTCTTTTTCCTAAAGCTTTTAAAACTTGATGTTGTGCAGACTTCTACTGTTACTTTCTACTGTTAGTTTTACCCTACCCTGTGCCTGCTTACCCTACCCTGTACCTGTTGGCATTCTCTTCCCCTCCTTATTGTTTTACTATGATTTTATTAGATTGTAAGCCTATGCGGCAGGGTCTTGCTATTTACTGTTTTACTCTGTACAGCACCATGTACATTGATGGTGCTATATAAATAAATAATAATAATAATAAGGAGGGGAAGGGAATGCAAACAGGCACTGGGTAGGGTAAACAGGCACAGGGTAGGGTAAAACTAACAGTATAAGGTCTGAGCAACATCAAGTTTTAAAAGCTTTAGGAAAAAGAAAAGTTTTTAGCTGAGCTTTAAAAGTTGCGATTGAGCTTGTAGATCTCAAATGTTCTGGAAGAGCGTTCCAGGCGTAAGGGGCAGCAGAAGAGAAGGGAGAAGCCCTCCACCAGTGTTCCCCAGCAACTGGTATATATAGGCCTACTGTACTGCTTCTGAAACTAGAGGTAGCACATAGCCATCAGGACTAGTAGCCATTGATAGCCTTCTCCAGGAATTTGTCCAGTTGCCTTTTAAATTGGGGGGCATCCCTACGAGCGCCATCAGATGGTGGGAAATCATGCTTCCCTACCGGTGCTTCTCGCCCTTGCTTTTGTTGCTCAATACTCCCTCTTTCTTAGAGACAGGAAAGAGGAAGTAAACAACGTCCGCGTGACCCATTAAGTGGGCCGTTTTGATCCTGCTGCTTCTCCTGTGCACAGCAGGAGATAGAGGCAAGTTCCGACTCTAAAAATAAATCGGACTTACTGGGGTCATTTTTATCACGGGAAGAAGGCTAAAAGGAGCGGGAGATGCACAGGACACAGACAACATTGTGAGAGGAAACCACGAAAATCCGTGAGTGCCTAGTAATGAGCGTGCAATAAAATACTCATCTGATGACACTCTACAACTTGTGGAAGTGAATTCTGCAGTTTAACAATGCACTATAGGAAGAAGTACATCCTTTTATCTGTCTGGAATCTCCCACCATGGGAATGACCCTAATTATTAGGGTTCCTGATCATGAAACATTCTTAAGCTTCATTTCCACTCATTCACCAGCATGCTTCTCTCTAGGCCCCAGAACATAGACTATCCCTTTAAAGTAGCCTCCCCAACCAGGTACTTTCTTGGTGTGTTCAAGCCCAACACCCATGATCCCCTGCCAGCATGGCCAATGGTCAAGGATAATGGGAGTTGTAGCCCCAAACAGATGCTCGTGTCATCCCCATCTACCCAATATAATTTAAGAGCACTGAGTCACTAGGGATGATGGAGAAATTTGCAACGGCGTCAAATGACTTTGGATTTCTGTGAATCTGACCTGTGGATTCCGCAGCAGAGCAGTTTTTGCGGAGTTGCACAGATTCTGCAGACTAGTTTCTTTTTTTTCTTTTTTCTTTGCATTTGCATGTGTGTGTGGGGGGGAGTAGATTTGTGCAAGTTCACACTTGTGCAAATGTGCATTACTGCCAGTGCACACTTAGTGTGAATGCATACTTGTGCAAATGGAGCAACATTCTCGTGCATCCTTAAAAAAAATCCAATTCTGTCAGTGAGCGGACAATGGGATGAAGGATACCTGAACATCTGTAAAACACAGGCAGAATGGACTTGACCCGATCTGTACAACCCTAGCATTGATTTATGGCAGCTTTTTCCAAACCTGGTGCCTGCTAGAGGTTTTGACCAACAACTCCCATCATCCCAGGTAATTGGCCATGATGTCTGGGGCTGATGGGAGTTGTAGTCCAAAGGATTTGTGGGGTACCAGGTTGAGGAAGACAAATGTGGATAAGATCCTTTCTACACCTAAGGGTGTAGAGGGACACGGGAGACGATCCCGGGCTGTTTCCGGGATCATTGCACTGCGTCCAAATGGCCGCCCACGCAACATCCTGGATGTCGCCACCGCCATTTTTCTTTTTAAGAAGAAAAGGAGCAGGAGCAGGAGCTGGAGCACACTTGCGCTCCAGCAAAAACTAAGGTAAAAAAGAATCCCCGATTCCACTCCCCACAACCCCCGATGTCCCTTCATTCCTCCTGTCCTGGCTTCTTCCCTCTACTGACCCCCGCTACTCAAGGGGAGGAGGGGAGAAGCTGAGACAGGTGCCCACACTCCCGCGGTCTCAGGACGATCCCGAGATTGCGGGAAGAATTGGATTTTCCCAGAGTATATTTTTATCCACGGGAAAACCCGTGCCCATCCCCCCTGCCCCCAGGAGTCCCTGTGCGTCGTTTAGATGCACAGGGACTCAGCCGTGACCAACTTGGACTATCGGGCTGATGTAGACACAGCCTAAGGCCCACCACAGTATATGCCTCTCAGCATCCTTTCCTATCCAATTTCTCCAGTTGGTGGTGGTAATGTACCACAAAACAAAGGCTCTTGAGATTCTCCATTTTATTTTATGTTATTTTTGCTTGAAACTCAGGTTGCTGCATGCCTGCATTCATCCGAAATGAATGCTGCATGCCTGCATTTAAAAGCTTTCTGGCAACAACCACCCTGTGAGTCTTGCAGTGAAGCAGTGACAAATTGAGCTCTTCGCCCAGGCTGAAATGTCAGAATACAGAACTAAGCATCAAGATTTATTTCTCAGTACGGTACTGAAGCCAATGCAGGCCTCAGGATTCTTGGAGTTCATGGGCAAGGGACCCTCGGTGGGGCTCTGTTTCGCTTAAAGACTGAGCATGCTCTCCAGCGATCCCTAGATCGTCTTGGGTGCTCTTTGTAAAGTTGGGTCAGAGATCTGAGGAAAGTATAAGTGTCTTGCTCAGCACTGCAGAGCAAACTGGTCATATTTCCCCACGACAGTGCAAGTTCTCCTCCCACCCTGGCCTGCCTGAGGTAGTTGAGCACATGTGTGCCAGCATCCCCTCCATTGTCACCGCCATTGTTGCTGCTGTGGTTGTCACTGCCATACCCACCCGCACCATGTCTCACCCCATTGCTGTTGTCTTTGTTACCACCATCACTCAATGAATTTCATGGCTGAATGGGGAGCTGTACCCAGGTTTCCCTTGTCCAAGAGTGGCATGCTGTCCACTACACCAGGTCCTCTCTAGCCACTGCTGGCTGACCTTAGAGATCCTTGGGATTGGTACATTGCACTGTTCCATCTCTGTGTTAATTTCCTTGTGATGTGTACATGCAGTATGTTTAATATATGGCAATGCAAGAGTAAGATGGTGGTGGTGATGATCAGGGCCGGGCAAAGCTGGTAGTAGGCCCAGGCCAAATGGGAAATGTAGGTCCCATTTCAAACTGCTCATTAAGTATTTTTAAATCAGTTCTAAATACATATGAACTAGAACGATTGATATATAAAAAAGGTAATGGCAAGCACTTTTATTCAAGGTGTATATAAGACATCACTTCTTCACGTTCAGAAATGCTTTACATACTTTTCCTTGGGCAAATTCATCATCAACAAAAGAAAAATCAAGCAACTTTGCCCAGGGGGACTCGGAGTAGGTCCCCTCAAAATCGTAGGCCCATGCCAACTGGCCCCACTGCCCACCCCTGGTGATGGTGGCAGTGTGGTAAAATCCAAGGGGCCTTGGTGAGGCATTAGACTGAGGAATATGCCACTGGGGCCTAATCTACAAGCAGGACATTGCACTATGAAAGCAGTATATAAAAGGCAGGAGCCACACCAAGCAGGATATAGCGGTATGAAAGTGGTATATGGTATGTGTCAATGGGCCCAAACCGCTATAAAGCAGTAGTGCGGCTCCTGCCTTTTATATACCACTTTCATACCGCTTTCATAGTGCAATATCCTGATTGGTGTAGATTAGGCCTGGGACCACAGTACCCCTGGGCCAAATCTAGCCTACTTGAAGGTACTGCCTGTCTGCCCCATCTTAACTGCCAACCTGAAATGAGAGAGTTGTGTGAAAGAAGGAGCATATGTGACAACGGAGAGCATCAGTGTGGCGTAGTGGTTAATGTGTCAGAGTGGGGGAGACTCTGGTTCAAATCCCTGCCCAGTTATGAAACACATTAAGTGACCTTGGGCCTCTCTCTCTCTCTCTCAGCCCAATTGTCTCACAGGGTTGTTGTGAGGATAATGCGTGTGTGGTGGGGGAGAGAACCGTATGCGCAGCACTGAGTTCCTTGGAGGAAAGGCGGGATATAGATGTAATAACTAAAATAATAGACAGCGGAACTTGCCAGCAGGCCATCTTGGGAAGTGGGAGTTGGGATGCTACCCTTCCGCCTAGGGCTCCATTCACAAAGCAGCCTTTCAAGAAACCTTCGACACGGTTGTAACTTAGTCAACAAGTTTATTTATTTTATTTATTACATTTTTATACAGCCCAATAGCCGAAGCTCTCTGGGCGGTTCACAAAAATTAAAACCACAATAAAACACCCAACAGGTTAAAACACAATTACGAAATACAGTATAAAAAGCGCAACCAGGATAAAACCACACAGCAAAGTTGATATAAGATTAAAATACAGAGTTAAAACAGTAACATTTAAATTTAAGTTAAAATTAAGTGTTAAAATACTGAGTGAATAAAAAGGTCTTCAGCTGGCGACGAAAGCAGTACAGTGTAGGCGCCAGGCGGACCTCTCTGGGGAGCTCGTTCCACAACCGGGGTGCCACAGCGGAGAAAGCCCTCCTCCTAGTAGCCACCTGCCTCACTTCCTTTGGCAGGGGCTCATGGAGAAAGGGCCCCTGTAGATGATCTTAAGGTCCGGGTAGGTACATATGGGAGGAGGCGTTCCTTCAGATAACCTGGCCCCAAACCGTTTAGGGCTTTCACTAGAGGACCACCTTGGCAGGTGGTGGAGTGATGACAGACTACCACCTCTAATCCTCTGAAGTGGCCAGCCAGCCAGCTCTGTGGTCACACACACAAATCATTTTTCTACAGCTCTTTCGGCTTCCAGATTCGCAACTGAAAAATGGCCAGGTTTGGGGCCAAGAGTGGGGGCCGTAGCTAAATCTTTAGGGCAATATTTTCAGTCCTTGCCTTAAGGATTCTCCCCCATTAGAACAGCCTGTTTCTACCCATGGCTTCTTGCACCACTGTTTCTCTTTGACACAAGAGACAGCTGCCTTCCGTCACCCTCAGCACTGTTCTGTAGCGTTGCTAGGGACAGGTTCCACCTGAGCAGTAGGCGTGGTCCTTTCAAAGTATGCACGTTTGCAAAAGCAGCTGGGTTCAATGCAAGCGATCCTCCCCGAGAGCCTCTTACTATTGGAAAGGAAAGAGCTGTGACTCAGCCCTCCTTTCCCACAGGCAGCGCAGCTCTGTGGATTGTCCCAAGGATGCTTGCAAAGCACTTGCGAATGTTCAGATGAAAGGCGCTGGGAGATTCATTAACTGCTTAGCAATCACCTGTTGCGGTCATTTGGGCTAAACACTATTTGCACCTACCATGCATTTAAAGTAATTATGTGTCAAGCCACCCACTGTGTGGCAACTAACTATCCATGCTTTTCTTTCTTTTTTAAGAGATGGAAACAACAACAACAACAAAGCTGTATTGAAACAACCACCCGCTGTCAAAAAGGCCAATTAGGAATTGCAGGGTTTCCCCACCATAGTCCCAAAGACCAGTTCTTCCATTAAGCATTCCTGGGCCTCTAACAATACTGAGAAGGGCTGGCATCAAGAGCAGGCATGGTTGGGTGCTTGCCAAGGGCCCATACAGCAGCAGGGGCCCACTGACAAGAGCCCCTTGGAGTTCCTCCTCCTCTTCAATGCCAAGACCCTTCTTCACCTGCCTCTCTTGCTCTGGCCCAGACAACAGTGGTGGTGAGAAGAAAGAGCAGTAGATGCCACCATCTAGTTACTCCCTGGCTTGCTGCCTGTCGAGCCAAGTAAGTGGCAGCAATGCTGAGAAAGAAGTGGAGGAGCAATAGCAGCTGGTGACAATGGTGGTGAGAAGATAAACTCATTGAGGAGAGGAGCTTCTTGCCCAAGGGCCTCTCCAAAACCTAGAGCCAGCACTGATACTGACTTTAGAATGAGGCCTTGTGAGAAATTATTTGTCCTTCCGGTCAAGCTGAAGATACATATTTCTATGGAAACAAGCAAAGGACCTGATTGAACTAGAAACAGAAAGCACCTGGAGTTTCAATGGCTGAGTTCGGACAACATGCTAATCAACCGTGTGTGTGTGTGTAATAGGAACAAAATGGAAAACAACTGTTGATTAGTGTGTTGTCTGAATGCAGCCATAAACTTCTTCCTCCAGACTCAAACTACCAAGAGAGCTGATTGGCCAAGACTGATATGGCAACGACTGGGAAGGTGACAGCCTAGTGCTAGTTGCTAGGGTTATGCGCTGTGCATAGGGTGACCATATGGAAAGGAGGATAGGGCTCCTGTATCTTTTAACAGTTGCATAGAAAAGGGAATTTCAGCAGGTGTCATTTGTATGCATGCAGCACCTGGTGAAATTCCCTCTTCATCGCAACAGTTAAAGCTGCAGGAGCTATACTAGAGTGATCAGATACAAAAGAGGGCAGGGTTCCTACAGCTTTAACTGTTGTGAAGAGGGAATTCCACCAGGTTCCCCATATATACAAATGACACCTGCAGAAATTCCCTTTTCAATACAACTGTTAAAGATACAGGAGCCCTGTCCTCCTTTTCATATGGTCAGCCTAGCTGTGCACTGAAAATCTAGGGGTCCGACAAACCTCCGAAATTGTAATGCAGTTAGGGGGAGGTTTCAACCGTTACAAACCCATGGTGCAGTTAGAAGAGCCTTAGGAGCCTGAAAGATGCAAAGTTAAGTTTGTTCATCCTGGGTCCAGAGTTGCAAAGCCTAGGAAAATAATGTGGCAAATCTAGGGTTGGCGCCTTAACACTCAAAAGACACACAGCAATGATTCTGTCGTTAAAATCTCTGGGGTTCTCCACTAGGAAACGTAGGTAATATAATGTCAGGCCTTCGGAGTGTTCTTTCCCCCCATCTCACTGGGGAGAGAAAGTATGCACTTGGTTGAGGCTGAGAGATCAGCCCTGGCCTGAGGCCTTTTTGATGTCAGCATTGTTCCCAGAAAAGGCTCCACCTGATGTTTTTTTTCTTTGTGCTTGTAGAGTCCACAGTGCCTCAGGACAAGGAATGATGAAAACAGGTAGTGGCTGCAGCTGGCTTCTTCAATCCACGCCTCACCTACTTATGTACCCAAGTCAAACTCTTGTGGGCTTTCAAGAAGAAAGTGAGGCCTATCAGCCCATGGGAGCCTTGATTTATACCATCACCACCTCTGGTCAGATAAATGCTAAATCCTCTTCTATCCCTATTTCACAAAGGCTGCTGGAGTAAGCTCCATTCTACCCAACATCCCTTTAGTTGTAGCAAATGAACTGACTCCAAATGGCCACAACGATGTGTCAGTTTGCAATCACCCTCAAAATGGGCTGAAATAGCAAACGTACAAATGTGGGCCGAGTTTGTAATTTTGCATGCCCTCCAATATTTCACAACTAAAAAGGAGGGATGGGTGAATCGATCTATCAGTATCATATGCATTCAGTCCTAAGTTAATTCCACAAGTTCCCACAAGTTTCTGCATTTTTTAAAAAAATTAACAGCCATGCACAAATATTCTAATTGATTTTCAATATGCAATTTCCTCTAACATTCACATTTTGTACACTATTTCCCGTAGCGTACACATTCTGTACGCACATGTAGCCTGCGCACATGCAACTTTCCCCCTAATATGCAGATTTGTGTACACGGTTTTTGAGTCAGGGAACTGCATTACAAAATTCAGAGAAGAGCACAATCCAAAGGATGTGTTCCCATCTGCACATTAGTCCAGGACGTGTGAGTTGGATCGGTTCTTTTGTATCTTGTCAAGAGGGCAGGGCTCCTGCAGCTTTAACTGTTGTGATGAAGAAGAAATTTCACCAGGTGCTGCCTGCATACAAATGACACCTTCTGAAATTCCCTTTTCTATACTATTAAAGATACAGGAGCCCTGTCCTCCTTTCCATATGGTCACCTTAAATAATAGAAGTAAAAACAAATAGAAATCATCTCAGTAATAGTAATTTATTAATGCTTAGGCCTTAGGCTATTCGCATACCAAATAAATAAAATATGAAGGGACAACAATATAAAAATATGACATATAATCACATATAAATCTTACATATTACAAAATTATGTAATAAATCTTATATAATGAAAGGATAAAATCCAATACAATTAAAAACATAGATTATATAAAATAATAATAATAATATTGTAGTTAGATAAGAGCATCTCCAGAACAGTCAACTGCGATCTCAGGAAATCATCTCGCCTTGGCAGGTGACTAGGTGAGCTATGTATCTGCTCTGTTTGTTGTCAGGTGCTAAGTGTTGATGGTGACCTCAAGGCCCCTTCCTGCTCTCCCTCCTTATGCTTCTTTATCTTTACACCAGACTTGGACTGGAAATCCCTTTGAATAGTAGACACCTTTGAATAGAGGACTCTCCTCTGTAAAGTGGGATACGTGGCCACGCTAAGGGTATGCTAGGCAACTGATTATTTGTTCAGTTGTTGGTTTTTTAAAAAAACACACATGTTCCTTGTTTAATAGAATGGATACTTACAAACTGCTTAGGGTGACCATATGAAAAGGCGGACAGGGCTCCTGCATCTTTAACAGTCGCACAGAAAAGGGAATATCAGCAAGTGTCATTTGTATATATGGAGAACCTGGTGAAATTCCCTCTTCATCACAGCAGTTAAAGCTGCAGGAGCTATACTAGAGTGACCAGATTTTAAAGAGGGCAGGGCATCTGCAGCTTTAACTGTTGGGATGAAGAGGGAATTTCCCCAGGTTCCCCATATATACAAATGACACCTGCTGAGATTTCCTTTTCATACAGGAGCCCTGTCCTCCTTTTCATATGGTCATCCTAAGCCTGCTGATCCTATGCATGTTTCTTCAGAAGTAAGTATGCAGTAAGATAGAGATGTTAAATCCATTCTGCGTGTGTTTCACGGATTGTCAAGTATCGTTTGTTCCATCATCCACTCATTGACAGATGAGATTTTTTTTTAACCAGATGCATCTGTGAGGAGAAGATGGAAAACTTTTGCTTCCATTTTCAGCTAACCGTGGTTACTTGTTATGTCCAAACCTGGGCAACCTGGGCTTAAGTTAACTATGATTTAGGTCAACAAGCCAAATTCAAACCATCTGAAAAGTCTGAAGGCTGTTGGCAAACAGAAGCATTTAAAAACATTTTGTTCTCAAAGTGCTGCCTCTGTTCTCCAATTTCCTCTTTGAAGCCCATTCAAGTCCATTCATTTTTTTTAACTAAGCAAGAAAAGTAGGAAATCTTTGCAGATCTTCCCTTGAGTAACCTTCCCCCCCTCTGCTCTTTAAAAGTACTTCCTTGCATCTCCCCACCCATATTCCTAGGATAGCTGAAGTCAGCACTTTTTACCAACCAGCCAAAGCAAGTCCTCACCTTGCGGAAGGGGAGAAAAGAAACTGCAAACACACACACACACACACACAGAGAGAGAGAGAGAGCGAGAGAGAGAGCAAAGCAGCAACCAGCCAGGGCCTGTAGCCTTGGCATGGGATGTATAACCTTTCCCAGTGACAACACTGCTCAGCAATTTTAAGCAAGAGAGAACAGGGAGCAGCAACGAGCCTGCCTTAACCTCAAGGCAAAGCCCCCATGGCATCTCTGAGCTGCTCTCTTCGGCCCTAGACAGAAAACACTCACTTTTTCAGGAGCGAGGCAACCAGCACACTTTGCTGCCACCTCTGGACTTTATTCACCTCGTGACTATTTGTTTGATCCATGCACAAATTTACACCAGTGGTGGCAGAGTGAATGGTGGAGCGGGGTGAGAAAGACATGACTGCTATGGTGCAGCTAGACCTAGACCTTGGGGTCAAAATCTAGGGCTTTGCAGACCACCCCCACCCCATATCTGCTCCTAATGACCACCCAGAGAGTGGCAGCTGATGAGGGCAGCGGAAGCCAGCTCCCATTTTATTCCTGCAGCCATGATGGTGCTATGCTTTAAGGAAGTTTAAAATGCAAAGCTGCGCATGCTCAGGATGATGATGATGGCTGGCTGGCTGGCAAACAGTTTTGTCATTTTTCTAACACATCAGGAATGCAGAAACGTAGGACGGTGGTTGGGGCAGGGAAAACGGAAATTATAGTTGTGTGCTTCACAACTAAAGAAACTAGAGCAACACATCTGGAACTCCAATTTCCAGGCAGAAAACCTCTAGGCATAGGGATGTGTGACAGTACATGAACACCCCCCCAATGGCGTAACATTCAAGTTAAAGTATTATTATTTTTGGACACAGAAGTGATGAAAACAGTTGTCTTCTTATAAGCGAAACTGAGAAAGATGTTTGTTTTTAACTGTACCTTGATTAAAACTTTGCAGGGCCACCTGGGGGCAAATAAAATTGCATTATGGGCTGTGTCTGGTGTTTGAGCTGCCTATTGGCCAAACATGTGTGGAATTCTAGAACCTGCCTTGCTTGTTCCTCCTGAGGGCCACATCATCCAGTGAAGGACTTTATACAGGGCTGGCCCTACTATTACGCAGAGGGAAGCAGTTGCTTCAGGCGGCAGATGCTGAGAGGCAGCAACAGGGTATTCAGGGAGAGACCTGTGTACCATGCAGCCTTCTCTGCACCCCCTCAGCTAGCCTGTTGCCTTCAGGTGCAGTGAAGAACGCTCTCCCATCACCAGTACAGAAGATAGATTAATCTGCCACTCCAATTGGCTTGAATGGAAGGGGGCGCCATCTTGTTCTTTTCAGACAGCAAAATGTCTTGGGCCAGCCCTGACTTTATGGACACTGACTGAACATAAAGGAGAATACCTTTTCCCTCCTCCACACAAAGTCACTTGGAACTGTTCCCCTTCCTTCAGACCAGGCTCTGAAAAATTCCATTTCTGTATACACAGGCCCAGTTTCTAAATGACTTAAAATGAATGTTTGGCGCCATCCATAACACTGAGACAAGATGGTTGCTGGTACAGCTTGGCATCAACAGAAGATGCTGATCCCTAAGGTGGCCATGTGTCCTACTTGACAGAGGTATTACTCTATTTGCAGGGCTGTCAGAGGACAGTTCTCTGTTTGCAGGGCTGTCCAGTCCAAGTCTGGTTTAAATGCAAAAAACCCCACAAGAATGGAGAGCAGGGGCCTCGAAATTGCCCATCAGTAGTTAATACCTGGGCAGCATTCTGCACAAGCACACAGGTCACCTGGTGATACTGTTCCACACTATGGTGAGATGTAGTGGACTTCTTTAAATTACAGTCAATATTTCTAAATTTGCAGCTATACATATTAATGGGGATATGCAAACTTGACGCCCTCTTTTTTGCCCACTGGTGATGCATTCCCTCTTTTTTTGCAATGGTTGTGTCCACTCTGCTGCTCCGTCCCACAGGGAAGTGGGGAAAGACTAGGCAGGATCTACACTACTGCTTTAAAGCACTTTATAACAGTTTTGACAACTGTATATGGACTGTGTCCTTGGCCCCAACATTTGTCAAAACTGTTATACAGCACTTTAAAGCAGTAGTGTAGATCCTGCCTAGTCTGTGCTGCCTATGGAAGGTGGGGAGCAGAAGCTAGGTCAGACACACTGGGAGAGAACAGTAAAGGACAGACGTGGAGGAAGCAATGACTGGTAGTTTTGTAGGGTGACCATACGAAAAGGAGGACAGGGCTCCTGTATCTTTAACAGTTGCATAGAAAAGGGAATTTCAGCAGGTGTCATTTGTATATATGGGGAACCTGGTGGAATTCCCTCTTCATCACAACAGTTAAAGCTGCAGGTGCCCTGCCCTCTTTTAAATCTGGTCACTCTAGTATAGCTCTTGCAGCTTTAACTGTTGTGATGAAGAGGGAATTTCACCAGGTTCTCCATATATACAAATGACACCTGCTGAAATTCCTTTTTCAATACAACTGTTAAAGATACAGGAGCCCTGTTCTCCTTCTCATATGGTCACCCTAGGTTTTGCCATGACATCAACCCGCTCTGCCTCAAAGGAACGTCAGTGTGGCAACAGATCTGGAAGTTAGCTGATACATGGATTAGCTCTTTACTCCATGGACTAAAGATCTGTTGTCCTTTATTGTTAGGATGGAGGAGAGGAGAGGAGCAAAGCACGGCCTTTTAACATGTCAGGTGGCAACTCTCAAAGAAGACCTACAACTGTTGGGATTTGGAGTCAAGGGGGTTGTAGTTTACCTTATCTTTCCAGGAGTAGGCCAGGGTGAATTGTGCTACGGAATAACCAACCTGTGGGCTAGATGTCCCTACAACTACAATGAAAGAGAGAGGGAGAAGGACAGAGAGAAAAAAAGTGGTGGGGCATCTCCATCAGTAAGCCACAGCAAGAGACGCCCTTAGTTCTTTTCATCTCTGAGGTGAACACCAAAGCTCTGCCTCGGCCTTTTGATGTGTCACTTGTAGGTTGTTCCTTCAGGGAGTGCAGGCCTGTCATGACTTGATGCATTTTTCACTCAAGTGCTGCTTTCCCATCAGGATTGTTAAACAGCTGCTTTACTACCCCCCACCCTACCCCCAGCTTTGTGCAATTTAGAATGCATTGCATATTACTCCCTGGTAGGGTGACCATATGGAAAGGAGGACAGGGCTCCTGTATCTTTAACAGTTGCACAGAAAAGGAAATTTCAGCAGGTGTCATTTGTATATGTGGAGAACTTGGTGAAATTCCCTCTTCATCACAACAGTTAAAGCTGCAGGAGCTATCCTAGAGTTTCCAGATTTAAAAGAGGGCAGGGCACCTGCAGCTTTAACTGTTGTGATGAAGAGGAAATTTCCCCAGGTTCCCCATATATACAAATGACACCTGCTAAAATTCCCTCTTCATCACAACAGTTAAAGCTGCAGGAGCCCTGCCTAGCATGACCAGATGCAAAGAGGGCAGGGCTCCTGCAGCTTTAACTGTTGTGATGAAGAGGGAATTTCACCAGGGGCTGCATGCATACAAATGACACCTGCTGACATTCCTTTTTGACACAACTGTTAAAGATTCAGGAGCCCTGTCCTCCTTTCCATATGGTCACCCTTCCCAATATGGGGCTATTAAAGATGGCCTGCTCTAAGAGGCTTTGTTGTAAGGTGATAAAAGCAATGAAGATCCTGGTAATTCTAGTCCACTTCCACAATTGAAGAGTACAATTCTGCCTCAGAGGCACCTGCCGTTGCGCTCCAAAGTCCATACATGAGAAGAACCCTTGATCTATGGCAGAAAAGGAGAGAAACGTCAACTCAGACTCACTCTCACACACACATATTTCTTTTTTTGCTACATCCACCCTATTTATGGTGTGTGTGTGTGTGAAGCAAAGCACACTCCTTCTCTATCACACCAAGGGGATAATGTTGCTGGTGTTGCTGCTGCTGCTGCTGTATGGGCTACATCTACACTACTGCTTTATAGTGGTATTGACGTGCACTGATAACTGTTGGGGCACAATCCACATTCCATATACCGCTTTCATTGAGCTCCATCAGACGGGGGGAAATCACGCTTGCCTACCGTCACTTCTCCGCCTCTGCTTTTGTTGCTTCCTTTCAGGGAGAGGAAAGGGGAAGTAAACAATGTGCACGTGGCCCATTCAGGGGCCCGCGCTGCTTCTCCTGCACACAGCAGGAGATAGCAGCAACTTCTGTCTTTAAAAAGAGCTAATCCATGTATCAGCTAACTTCCAGATCTGTTGCCACACTGATGTTCCTTTGAGGCAGAGCGGGTTGATGTCATGGCAAAACCTAGGGTGACCATATGAAAAGGAGGACAGGGCTCCTGTATGAAAAGGACATTTCAGCAGGTGTCATTTGTATATATGGGGAACCTGGTGAAATTTCCTCTTCATCACAACAGTTAAAGCTGCAGGTGCCCTGCAGGCTTACCGGAGGTTTTTTTTATGTGTGTCACGCAAAGAAGGCTAGAAGGGGTGGGAGGCAGACGACTTATGAGAGGGACCTGCGAAAATTTGTGATTGCCCAGGAATGAGCGTGCAATCAAATGCTCGTCTGATGACGCCCATAGCGTTATATCCTGCTTTTTATTCCACATTCATAATGATTTGGCACAAGGTGTAGATCTGGCTCAGCTCTCATCATAATTTGTCTTTCTCTCCCTTCCTTTTTTTTTTTTTTTAAAGAAATTCTTAGGCACTTGCTGTATTTTAATACCTGGCATGGGTCTGTTCAAACCACACACTCCCTGATGCTATCAAGAAAACCAAAAGTCCTTGGAAGAGCATTAAAGGGCAAGTGCCGTTGCAGGAGATGGCAGGGCAGATTGATTGACTTGTTATGTCACAAGATTCCCCACCCCATTCTTTGCATGACTGGAGTAGCTTATCAGAAATATGGGCTTCTTTGCACATTCCAAACTGAACCAGGCAAAGATAGTAAACAATGTCAGTCAATCGATTTTATTGCCTATAATCATAGGTTCTTACCATTTACCAGAAAAGACACTTACACGTATTCACACATACTAGGGTGACCATGTGGAAAGGAGGACAGGGCTCCTGTATCTTTAACAGTTATATTGAAAAGGGAATTTCAGTAGATGTCATTTGTATGCATGCTGCACCTGGTGAAATTCCCTCTTCATCACCACAGTTAAAGCTGCAAGAGCCCTGCACTCTTGACCAGATGCAACAGAGGGCAGGGTTTCTGCACCTTTAACTGTTGTGATGAGGGAATTTCACTAGGTGCTGCGTGCATACAAATGGCACCTGCTGGAATTCTCCCTTCTATACAACTGTGAAAGATTCAGGAGCCCTGTCCTCCTTTCTGTATGGTCACCCTCTTTTAAAGAGTCTTAAGAAATGAAATAAAAAAATTAGAAGGTGCATGGAGCATAGCGGGTGCCAAGAGAGGTTTCCACGGGTAGCATGTTGGAAACCCCAGATGCATAGGATTGCCCTGCACTGCTATTTTTAAATAATAATAATAATAATATTAGAAGTGGATTTACTTTTATTGTAAGACATCTAAGGTTTACTAAGATATATAAAATCCAGTCACCCAACATTCCACCCTGTGCTCCCAACATTCTGTCACACTTGAGTGTGACCAAGAAACCCAATTCCAGACGTAGCTATTGCAGATGAAGGGGTGGGACTTTGCAGAGAGAAACAAGCTTGAATCTCAATAATTGGGGTTCCTGGAGGCGGGGTTTACATTTAGACCCATTAGCCATCATTAGATGGCTACCAATGAACCCTGTTAATTAGGGTGACCATATGAAAAGGAGGACAGGGCTTCTGTATCTTTAAACTGCATAGAAAAGGAAATTTCAGCAGGTGTCATTTGTATGCATGCAGCACCTGGTGAAATTCCCTCTTCATCACAACAGTTAAAGCTGCAGGACACCCGCCTAGCATGGCCAGATACAAAAGAGGGCAGGGCTCCTGCAGCCTTAAATGTTGTGATGAAGAGGGACTCTCACCAGGTGCTGCATGCATACAAATGACACCTGCTGAAATTTCCCTTTCAATACAACTGTTAAAGATATAGAAACCCTGACCTCCTTTCTATACAGTCACCCTAGCGGAGCGCCACCTGCATCCCTGCCCTTATCTTCAATCTCAATCTGGCCCTCCAGGGTTCCCGGAAGGTAGCATAACCAAATGAAAAGGAGGACAAGGCTCCTGTATCTTTAACAGATGTATTGAAAGGGGAATTTTAGCAGGTGTGATTTGTATACACGCAGCACCTGGTGAAATTCCCTTTCCTATATAACTGTTAAAGGTACAGGAGCCCTGTCCTCCTTTTCATATGGTCACCCTCATTACTTTCTCCCCCTTAGCCATTCACTCCTGTTGGGGAAAGGGAATATTCTGATTTGTTTTGGTCAGCATTGTAATGCAGGTGAAACCGGCACGGCACCTGCATAGCATCTTTGGTGTCAGTCCCCAAAGGTAGGGATATGCAGGTGCAGGGTCCTCTTTACTAGAACACCCACACCTTCTGTCTCTCATTATTGCAGGCATTTTGTTAAAGTTTGCTACTAGGCAAGATACGGGCTTTGAATAAAGTAGTATACATGTATAAAGATCTTGAGCAGAGGGACAGTGGCTTTACTCTTTTAATTTTCTATCCTACTTAGAAGAAAGTGTCCTTGGAGACACTTGAGCTCTTCCATGAAAGATCCCTTGTAGTGAGCCTATTTCCTTGCTATGGGGATGCAAGCTGCATGCCGGTGTCCTACATAGCAAGCAAGGTTGTGTAATCCTGGAGCACAGCTTCTATGTGGGTAATGTCTTTGGAGAAATCATGGAATTCTCTCCTCACGTTCAGGCCTGCTCCCGAACTGTTTGATGCCATTAATGAGTGTGAGGCATGTATAGGAAATATGCATAGACTGAGCTTTCCAGCGCCAGCTCTATCCATCCAAGAAGGAAATCCCATCTGCTGGGATGCCCTGCAAAATTTGGCTGGCCAGGGTTAGGCAGCTTAAGAAACATGATCCTGGTTGATGGAGATGAGGGTCAACATGGGGAAGGACTGTCATTTTATAATCCTGAAAGACTCTTGGAGCATGTGTTTGTTTGGTTTGGTTTTTTAAACACAATGTTGCTCATCTCATCTGCCATTTTTTGTAAACTGCCCCTGCCAGGCATTTTACAGCACAATTAAGAGCCACAAGGAAGCCAAATACAATTTAAACGTGTTAATTCCTAGGCAAGCATGTATAGGATTGCCGCCATGCTCTCATCTAGCATGTAGAGAAATGAGCAAAGGGGAGGGACCTTGGAAAAATGGGAAGGAGATCCTCCAGCAAGCCCTGCGTGCTCCACATCCACACAGAAACGAATTCACCATTTTGTTCTGGGCATGAGCTGGGGTCCATTAAAGCATGCTGTAGCTGTGCACTCCAGTTATACAGCTCCTAGCCAGGCCCACCTCCTATTACCACTACCACCAACAACAAAGCCCTCCCAACTATTTGTGGATGGAGAAATTGGGAGGGACATTTCATCGAATTTCTCCAGGAGCAGGGCGAATTCTCCAACAGCTTTGTGTGAATGGGTGTGCTACTGTAAATAGTGGAAATAACACAGCTTCTGTCTTTTCTCATGGAGGAGATCTACACTAGTCAAGTTAGAACATGTCTTACTGTTTGTAAGTGTGCATTTCGTAGTATTACGCCACATGACGTATAGTTTGTGACGTTTTATTGTTGTCTGTTCTCCGTTTTTTATTTTGAACTTCTCTGAAACAAGTCGTCCTATTTGGTATGATGTGGTCGATTTCATCATATTAAATGGGTTCCCTGTATTTCTTTAGCCAATTGCATTCCTGAGGGGCATGTTTATATAATTTCTGCGTCCAAAGTTGGAGCCGTTTTCTTCTTTCAAGCCTCTTTTTTTGCAGCCACTTCCAGTTTCACTTTTGGGAGGCTTCTTGGTGGATTGTTTGTAGGTGGAGGGGAAATTGAAGCGGAGAGAAGAAGAAGTGGGAGGAGAAATGGGCAGACGGGGAAATAGAACAAATGGATTTATTTTCTTAGTGTGGCCAAAAAGAATGCATTCCCACGGAAAGAGAAAACGTTAAGTAAACATTTTAAAAACCGCTACGTTTTAAATTGTTCAAAAACAAGACTTTCAATGACTGTAAAAACAATGTTTCATATACTAGTGTAAATCCCCTAGAATCATAGAATAGCAGAGTTGGAAGGGGCCTACAAGGCCATCGAGTCCCTCTAAGTCTTCTTCTTGTTGTTTTGCCGCTGAAACAACTCTCTTGGCAGCCTGGGCACCATTTTACATCCTTCATGTTTACCCCAGAACTAGAGCATTGTGGAAGGCAAATGGTGGCTCCCAACCCACAAATAATGGGGAATATTGTGAGGAAATTCTCATGTATCCTGAGACATTTCAGCTTAGCTCCACAACACACTGAGATGTCCTCTATGCTCATCTAGCCAGGAATATTTTGTTTGGTTGGGGCGGGGCAGCTCTCCAGATGTTTACTGCATTGTCATAATGAGATAATAAGCCACAGGCTCCATCCTCACTTTGGACTATCCACTTGCCTGTAGGAATTTGAGAGTGGAGGACTCCAGATGGAGGACTCCGAGCCCCAGCAATCAGAATGCACTGTGCAGCTGTTCCATCCTTTTCTCCTGAACAGATTTTCTGCACTAAAGGAAAAAAAAATGGAAGAAGCAGTAAGAAAATCCCGCAGGGTCCCGAGTAGAAGATTGATGGTGATGATGATGATGATGTCTGGATCCCCTATAAATGTCTGTGAATGAGGCAAGAGAGGCGGTACCATAAAAGCCTTGTCTGGAACCACCCTGGGTCACACCAGGATTGGAAAGAGGTGTCCTGATGTCTGCGTGTGACAGTGTGTGGGTGAAGCAGTTCGTCTGCCTGAGCTTGTTACACACCTACTACATCTGCAGCCTCAGCAAATAAGTTGAATGGTACATTCTGTCACAGCAGCGCATGGCAGCGTTGTACAAAGTTTAGGCTTGTGGGACCTCCTCTGTGGTTCTCTAGAAGCCTGAAGTCCACCGACTGGAGCCAGCCAGGTGCAAAACAGGGGCTTAGGAAG
Organism: Elgaria multicarinata webbii; assembly: GCF_023053635.1. Classification (NCBI taxonomy): domain Eukaryota; kingdom Metazoa; phylum Chordata; class Lepidosauria; order Squamata; family Anguidae; genus Elgaria; species Elgaria multicarinata. The sequence continues at coordinate 27,328,208 of NC_086173.1, forward strand.
GCAGATGTAGGAATAAGGATCAAGGTGCGCTGAGCTCATTCTCAGCAGTGGCGCCAGGACCCTGACACTTTTGGATTAGCAGAGACGCTGACATCATCTGCTACTTCACTCAGACTTCCCTGTTCCCTCCGAGCTTAGCTACAATCCTCATAGTAGCTGTGGGAGGAGGGTGGATAAATTTTCCCAGTGACAATATATTTTTCCTTGTTATCATGTCAAGTATTTGTGGCGGCTTGGTCTTGAATGGGCAATTAAGACCCGGGAACGTTACGAAAGACCTGCTCTTGCTTGAGATAAAAACCGCCACTACTGATATGGATCAACACAGAAGCCTGAATTCTTGGATCTTCCCTGGTGGTGTGGCTGTGGGGATTGTCATGAGGAGCACCTGCAAGCCAGAATTTACCACTACGCCAGCCCAGGAACATAAGAGGAGCCCTGCTAAATCAGAGCAAAAGTCCATCTAGCCCAGTGTTCTTTTCACACATTGGCCAACCAGCTGTTGACCAGAAACCCACAAGCAGGACACGAGTGCAACACTACCCTGCTGCCCATATTCCCCACCAACTGGTGTATATAGGTGTACAGCCTCTGATACTAGAGGCAACACATATCCATCAGGACTAGCAGCCATTGATAGCCTTCTCCTCCAAGAAATTTGTTTTCAGAACTGGAGTTTGTCCACAAATCGACTTCTCTTTTCCTCCAAACATCCCTGAGTTTAGTACCCTAATCCAGGAGGAGGGGTTGGGGTGTGGGAGCCTTTTTATTTTTGCTGGGAGTCAGCAACATTTACGGACCTACTGCAGACTACCACAGTTCTACCATTTTATCCTGATCTACCTTCTGCATGTGGGACATCAGCCTGGGGAAAGAATCGGCTCAGGGTTATAATTTTGTTTGCTATTGAACTTCACTGCTCACCAGAGAAGAAACTGTTCTTCTTTGCAATAGAGCTCTTTTTCTTCTTCCCCACTGGCCGTTCCCTCCCAGCTCTTGCAGGCAGCTCCCTGCCCTGGGATTCCTCAGCTCTGAGGTGGTTCCTTTCATATAAAGATTCCCTGCCCGCCCAAGCCCTGAATCAGAGGGTGTGCCTGCCAGGCTCACAAATATTTGCAGGCCCGAACAGGAAGAGGGGAGGCTTTCCTACTGGGGCATGTTGGCCCTGCCAGATAACGCAGCCAGCTCTGAAGCATTTGGGGCTTGGTTCTGCCTGTTTTGATAGCGGACTTCCTCTTAATCCCCTCTCGGAGTCTCCCACAACCAGTTGCAGAAAGGGGGAGGGGAGAAAACCTTTCGCTTTGGCATTTCCCTGCCTCACATAAATGACTCATAATTTTACTTTGTGCTTCAGTCCTCAGTGCTCTTCCACCACCCAGACATACGAAATGTTTCATCCATGGGCACGGCTCACATAAAGCTCAATATTTGGCCAGATTTGGGGTGAGGGGAGGCACACTGGGGGCTGGTCCACACGGGCGCTTTGCTCCTGGATTGCTTCGGAATGGCAGCAGGTGATCTACATGATGCAGCTGCCACTCTGAAGCGATCCAGGGGCAAAGCCCTGAAGCTCCGCACTAAAGAAGTCGGGGACTTACTCCAACTTTTTTAGATTGGAGGAAGGCCTCGCGCCTCTGCAGAGCCTTGTTAAGGAAAAATAAATAAAATTTACGGGGGGGGGGGGGTGTTTGGAAATCCTGCCAGGGAAGGAGCACCCTGTTCCTCCCCCCCTTGTTTCCCCACCCCAGTTAGCTGTAAATGCGATCCTTCGAAAAACAAACAAACAAAACACGTCAGCCCAATTTTCCCATTAAAAAATCCACTAACCGGAGAGGGGGGGCACGGATGCTCCCAGGCACCCCCGGACCAGCCTCGTGAGTGCTTGGGTGGGCTGGCGTGGTGGTGGTGGCGGTGGCGCCTGGAAACCCTAAACTGCACTCCTTCCCATGTAGAGACTGGGAAGGAGCATCAATGTGGCCTGGTTTGCGCTGGTGGGTGCAGCATTATCAAAGCGTTATAGATGAAGGCCAATTTTATGTTAGCTGAACCCGGGCTTCATGTAGGCTCAACTTTGGACTATGGGTGCTTCTGCACACACTGTTTTCTCTGCAACTGACACCCGAAAATCCAGACAATGTTGCTGCTGCCTACTAGAACATTCCATGCTCTCCCTGTTGTCCTTGGGACAGGTGTCCCAGTGTCCTTTATAGAGGACAGTCTTCTTTTTGAAGATATTCTATTTGATGGGCATTCCAGCCCAAGTCTGGTATCAAGTCAACTACATGAATACATGTAAATGAGCACATGCAAATGTTCTGCAGATTGGTGTTTCCTGCCTGCCCTCTTTTCGGGTGATGCATTTCCCCTTTTGGGGGGGGGGCGAGGCATAAGTAGCCACCCTGTCTCCAACTGCCTTTTCAAAGACCTGGTTTGCGGCAATGATCCTGACTTTCGACACAATTGCAGACCCAGTCGTTGAACATTAAATTATTATTTTTTTTTGCATTTTTAAAATGCTTTAAGAAAGATCACTTTTAAAACTTCAAACCTTTCAAACTTTAAATGCATAACATTCCATGCATCTGCTGAAGTGAACTCTAGCCCGTGAAAACATATGGCATGATAAATCCATTAGTGTTTAAGGTGCTACAAGACTTTGCTGTTTTGTTTTGTTTTTCCCTGCAAAGAAACAGCCTGCCAGCCTGCTCCCCCGGCACTTCTGGTGGACAATAAGTTCCCCCCTACCTATTTTGAGAGCTGCTGATATGCTAAATTCAAAGTGTGCCCCCAAGGAATCCATATTTTGTATCACGAAAATCAGATATTGCACATCGAATGACGTAAGCAAATCAGGACGTTATATGCTAATCTGCTTATTTTGCATGCACATGTTGACATTCAAACACCGGCGCTTGAATAATTGTTTGTGTTTGTACATGTCAGGTAGTTTTCACCTCCTCAGTCAAAGGCATGGTGTGGCTGCAGGAGGAGGTTTAATTCCGTGTCCTCAGAGGAACACAAGCCAAGCCATAACAGAGAGCGGCATAGTTATGCCTTACTATCAGAACACAAGCTTTTCACAGTCACTGCACAGTAAATGAGAGCCGGTGTGGTGTAGTGGCTAGAGTGTTGGACTGGGACTCAGGAGACCTGGGTTCTAGTCCCACTCAGCCATGGAAACTCACTGGGTGGCTTTGGACCAGCCACAGACTCTCAGCCTTAACCTACTTCACAGGGTTGTCGTGAGGGTAAAATGGAGAGGAGAAGGATCATGCACACCACCTTGGGCTCCTAGGAGTAGGGTGACCATATGGAAAGAAGGACAGGGCTCCTGTATCTTTAAAAGTTGCATAGAAAAGGGAATTTCAGCAGGTGTCATTTGCATGCATGCAGCCCCTGGTGAAATTCCCTCTGCATCACAGCAGTTAAAGCTGCAAGAGCCTTGCCCTCTTTTGTATCTGATGACTCTACAAAAGATGGCAGGGCTCCTGCAGCTTTAACTGTTGTGAGGCAGATGGAATTTCACCAGGTGCTGCCTGCATTTAAATGACACCTACTGAAATTCCCTTTTCAATACTGTTAAAGATACAGGAGCTGTGTCCTCCTTTTCATATGGTCACCCTACCTAGGAAGAAAGACGGGATATAAATCTAACAAACAAACACAGTCATGAGGGCTTGAAACTTTGAAAACAAAAAGAAAGAAAGAAAGAAAGAGAAAATGCAAGTAGTAATGGTGAAGTGATAGTGGGGGGAAAAGGGGGCAGGCAAGATGGTAGCATGGCTATGCCCAGGAGCCCGGTGTCACAATGCAGTATTTCCTCCTTAACTTGGTTCAGTGCTCCTCTCTGCAACTTCTCCAAAACTCCAGGTGGCCACTTGGTGGAGCTGTTGTCCCACTTCATCCCCAGCTTGGTGGAGGGGAGGAGGTGAAACATGCAATTAAAACACCGCACCCTTTTGAGACTGGGGTTGCCCAATCTGTTTTACTATTGTGCGGAGAGAAACGATACTCAGCCACCCACGCTAGCACATTCGCGAAAGTGCTGGTGGAGATCCTTGATTAGGAGTTGACAATTCCCTGTGGTGAGCCTCTAGGGAGACCCCATGCAAGAAAAGAGGACCACCCTCCTGCAGCTTTAATAATCATGGAAAAGGGGCGGGGGGTCAACAGGTGCAGCTTTTCTCCACCCCTGTGAGATGAAGTGCATTTGCTAAAATTCCCTCTTCTTCTTACACAGTTGTTACAGGGCACTGTGGATGACAGACACCTTTTTCATTTTGCCACCCATGAGCCTGCTACTATACTGGATGCAAAGTTGAGGCCTTGTGGAAGTTCCTTATGCTTGATTGAGACAAGTGGTGTGTGTGTGTGTGTGTGTGTGTGTGTGTGTGTGTGAGAGAGAGAGAGAGAGAGAGAGAGAGAGAGAGAGAGATGGTATGGCCTAATATGCAAGAGACCAGTTGGTGCCCTCCATTAGCCCCAGTTCCCCACTTGGTGCCCTCCATTAGCCCCAGCCAATATGGCCAATGGTCAGGAATGCTGGGAGTTGCAGTCCAAAATATATGGAGGGTATCAAGTTGGAGAAGGCTGCAAATAGGCACTATACAAAAACCTCAAGTGCCTGCCCACAGTCTCACAAGCCACCTTTTAAAGAAACACCCCATCCTCCCTCCCTTCTAAAAGCAAAAAAGCCAGGGGTAGTGGGCAGACTGCTGAACTGAAATTCATCCAGATCCAATCAAGGTGTTGTTTGGGGATATGGATGAATCTTGGCAGTATAACAGGGAAGTTATCAGCTCCTCAGAAAATCCTAGTCATGTTCATTCAGGATAATGCTATGTACAGTCAAGGTTGATTGCCGGGAACACACCTGTCAGGTGCTTGACTGTATTTGTCCAATACATTCCAATTTTGGAAGAGGAAAGGACATACAACTACAACCTGGCCCAGAAGCAATACTCCATGACAGCCATTGTACAGAACTGGGCTTGGATTTTGCAAGACCTGGGTTCAAGTTTCACATCTGCCACATAGACTACAGACATTGGGTGGTCTTAGGCAGGTTCCCTGTATGTCAGCCTCTGTTACCTGTCTGGAAGAAAAAGGAAAATGGGTGGCTTGTCTACTCATTTCCCCAGAGAGCCATTGTACTGGTCTTCAGGAAGTAGAAGCAGTCACTAATAAATCTGATTGGTCAGATCTCTGCTTCTGCTCTAGTGTGCTCAAAGCTCTGGTCAGTCAGATTGGCTGGTGGCTACATTTGTTTCCCACTGATCAATTCAGTGGAAATCTGGGAAAGCAACACAGCTGGCCACTATAAGCTCAAAGAGTTGGGATATATGAGGAGGGGAACACTGCAGAAACTCTGCAGTTTAAAAATGAATGCGTGAATAAGAAATATGGCCTAATCTACACCAAGCAGGACGTTGCACTATGAAAGCGGTATATAAAAGGCAGGAGCCACACCAAGCAGGATATAGTGGTATGAAAGCAGTATATGGTATATGTCAGTGGGCCCATACCACTATAAAACAGTAGTGTCGCTCCTGCCTTTTATATACCGCTTTCATAGTGCAATATCCTGACTGGTGTAGATTAGGCCTGGGTCATAAAACACTGCTCAAATTAGGCAGGGGCAATCAACATTTTGTGCTGCCCCTTCTTAGCTACTGTTTTTAGAAGGCTGGGGGGGGGGCATGATTTCAGCTGAAATTAACAGGGGTGGGGATGATAGGACTTGTGTGCTTCATTAAGAACACCCCTACCTTCCCCCCAAGAAACTGAGCATTGTACGAGTATTGCTTTCCACTCATCCCTGCCTTTAGCAAAATAAATGATAATCCTCCTTCTCAATTGTCATATGTATCCCATAATACCTTGAGAGTACCCACATATGCCATTTTATACCTGTGCATTGGGGCCATGTGCATGTCGCCAGTCACATGGAAAAAACTACATGTGAAGGCTGCTCGCTTGTGTGCAGTGGCTCACCCTCACATGGATCACACAATTTCCCCCCACACCACCCCACAGAACCAAAAATTGGAGTGGCATGGAAAAATACAGCCTCGTCCATGCAGTGGTCAGAGATGTCATTCAGGAAGGGATGCATCATGTCATGATGATACATGGGGCAAATGCACATGGTTTCCAAGATGTTGTGGCTCTGAGGTGGGCACCAGTTCATCAGGCTTCCAGGATATCATTGATGCCAGCCCCTCGACAAAGATATCCCATTCCAAAAACATCCCCAAAGCCTGGAAGACCTGGACTCAAAATGTGGGTTTGGTGGTTTTCAGGCTGTGGTGTAGGCTTCATGGTGACCGGTGCTACATTTCAGTCCTGCTTAGTCTGGCATTCAGCTTCAAGGAGTGGCTTTGACTAATTCAACACCATTGCCAAGGCTGCACACCGCTGCCAGTACACCTGGAGAGCTAAGAGCACTTAAAAAAGAAAGGGGAGGAGAAAAAAAATGGCCTGGCAGATACTGCAACTCTCAGTTAAGGCTGGAATGTTTGCATTCCTCTCCTGATAGGCCAGCCGAGCAGTGAGACGAGCCCGAGATGGCCTTATAAGGTAAACAAGAATGCTTGCTTGATTCGCCACACCTTAGTAAGAGACTGGACTTGTCTGGAAAGTTGCTGATCATTTGCCCAGTCGGGTGGAGCTGCATTCTCCGCCTCTTCTGAAAGAATGTTTCCTTCCTTCCTTTCTTTGTAGGAAAAGCAATGTTATGTGTATGTAAGATGACAAGCTAGGGGAAGAAGCAGACACCTTACCTGTACAATATGTTAAACAAATCTAGGTCTCTGCTTTCCTCCTGCCCCCTGAACCCTGGGCCCCTTAATATGGTAGGACTCATCCCTTTTCTCCGGCTCTGATTTGTGGCAGCGCTGCAGAAATCCCAGCATTGTGCCAGCATTTTCTGCAGCAAGCGTGTTGTGTGTGGATGCAATATGTGTATGCACACTTGACTGGGCCGGGTTTTCTAGATGTGTGCACATGGAGGAGTTGAAAAGACATATGTACGGGCGAGTATTAGTTAAGGCTGCAAGAGAGATTTGTGTTACCTTTTGTTACCTCTTGACACACAACTACTACTTGTGAATTGAATTACACTTATTCTGAAACACTGCTTTCAACATGTTCCTGACTGTTCGCAACTCTTTGAAAGTGATTATCTTTTTCCCTAGGGACACATTCTGTCCTTTGCTTTGGAATTACAACAACAACAATAACAACTATACAGAAAACCTTCAGAAACTGGGCCTTCCAAAATATATCCACACCAACATCCAGAAAGCAGTCAAAATTAAAGCATGCTCAATTGTCAGGAAATTCCTGAATAAAAGACAGCATGACTTGGCAAAGCCTGTCATGTCCATCTAGACAAATCGCCACAGGTGAGAAATAGATATTATAATAATAATAACAACAACAACAATAATAGTAGTAATAGTAGTAGAAGTAGTATATCACTGTATAGAACTGCTTTATAGCACTGATAGCGGTTGGGCCACAGTCCACATACTGCTTTCATAGCGTTATTTCCTGCTTTTTATTCCATATCATAATGATTTGACGCAAGGTGTAGATCTGGCCATTATCTCAGTCATCTGAGAAGGATGCGGGGGCCCCTTGGGAGGCTGACACCGTTGTGAAAAGGACCTGAAAAATCTGCTATAAAATGCTTGTCTGATGATGCTCAAGGTGAGATATGAAACCAAGGACTCCCTATTTCACAGACCACTCTCTTAGGCACTAAAGTACACCACCTCCTGCTTTCACTGAGAAGGCAAAATGTCCTGATGTAAGGGACACAAACCATTGCCCAAACTATGAGACCTCTTCTAAAAGTTTTCCACAGCGATTTATCATTCAGCCCCAAACAGGTTGGCCTTTATATTCAGCTCCACAGGTGTGACTGGAGTGGATTCTTGTGCAATTACTGAGCGCTCATTGTGTTTAAATCACTCACCAAAGCCTTTGCCAAACCCAAAGAAGAGGAAAGACTCATTAATTTACTCATTCATGCTGGCAGTGGAATTTGAATGAATGCTAACAATAAGCCACTAAGGGCCAGGATATATGATCAGCAGAATCGGGTCTCAAAGCGTTTCCTGGACTGTACCACCATTTCCAGTGGCAGATGAGTGGGGTATTGAACATTTGGCTATTTCCCTCATGAATAAAACTACTCACATTTAGAAAATTAGCATGTCAGGGAGAAGTTTAGACTAGAACCCATCTCCTTGGCATGGAATTTATCTCAAAAGATTAACCCTTACCCCCACCTTAGTCTGAAGTGGAACATCACGGAATTCGACCACCTTCTCATGCAGGGGGTCCCCAACCCTTTTTAGATCCATGGACTCCATATTTCATCTAGGTGTTTTTTTAAAACAGAGATGGGCAACTTATACTGCTCCAGATGTTTTGGCCTGTGGCTTCCATCAGCTCTAGCCAGCATAGTTAATGGTGAAGGAAAATGGGAGTGACAGGGCCACAAATTGCCCACCTCTGTTTTAAAAGGAGAAAGACTGGGCGGGAGGGAGAGGGGGAGAGAGAGAAAAGGAAAGGATAGATATAACTATCTTGGGCATGATTCATGGAAAGGCAGGGTACAATTTACTATATATGAGAGCCAGTGTGGTATAGTGGTTAGAGCATTGGACTGGGACTCTAGAGATCTAGGTTGTCATCCCCATTCAGCCATGGAGCTCACTAGGCGACTTTGGGACAGTCACTGATGCTCAGCCTAATCTACATCTACCTCACAGAGTTGTTGTGAAGATAAGATAGAGAGGAGAGAGATCATGTACGCCACCTTGGGTTCCTTGGAGGAAAAGGCTGGCTATAAATGTAACAAAGAAGCCAAGAGTATAACGAATAAACCAAACAGTGAAAAAGTAAAAATAAAACTTTAGTGGGTCTCATGTTGGAAATTGGGAGAGAAAGTAGCTTACAGAGGCGGAAATGTCTCTTGAAACCTTTAATCAGGTAGTCAGATTCATAGGGAGGAGGGCCAGGGCCAGCCCCAGGGTGAGAGGGGCCCTGAGGAAAATGCTGTCTGGTGCCCCACCCCTTGTCTTCCAGTGGGCCCTGGAGGTCTTATCTGGTGGTGATGGTGGAGGCAGAGCTCTGAGCAGCACTGGGGTGACTGGTTGTAAAACAAAAATCCACCATTTTTGAATTCCCACAATGACCCAGAGTTGCACTACCTCAGTGGCATTGTGGGAAATAAAAATGGTGTCTAGGTTCAGCTGCCTGGTACTGCTCAAAGTGTTGCGCCAGGTAAAAATAAGTGGGTGAGTGAGCTGTTCAAGGATACCACGTGCTGGCTCCGAAGGAGAGTCAGGCGGACATTTTCCTCATATCTTGTGCTAAGAAAAGAAAGAAAAAACCCACAAAACATGTGCCATTCGGGTTCTTCAGGCGATACCTAGACTTGATATGCAGCCTGGAGACTTCTATATTCTTCGTGCTACATGCCAAGTGTATATGCACTGCACTGACCTTGGCTGGCTTTAGATGGCACTGTAAGCACATGCTTAGAAGCTCAAAGAGAGGGGGTGGGGGAGAGAGAGGAGACACGCCTAGCCTGGATCAAGGAATTCAGGCGTGCATGGCGAAACTGGAGCGGCAGCTCCCTCTGCAACGTGGCTGGAAGCATGAGGTTCGCCTCTCAGCTCTGCAAAGCACTGTGTGCCCTCACCAGCAGGTGGTGATCAGTAATGAATATCTCCTTTATGATTCCCCCCGCACCCCCCCGGGCCAGTGCCAGACTATATTGCGCCCCAGGCAAGGTGAGCTCTGGGCGCTGGGGGGGGGGAGGGGGGCTACCTCACGGTGGTGTGTGTGAGGGGGTGTCACTTGCGCTATCCCAAAGCTTATTGGGGTGTAGCCCCGCCCTTATTTTGCGGGGCAGCCTGTGGTCGCCACATCTTCCATGCCTCCCCGATGCGCCCCCCCCTGCCCAGCTCTGGAAGTGCAGCCCGTCCGAGCCTCCTTTGGGGCACAGCAGCAAGGCTGGGCACGCCACTTCAGCGCCCGACCTTGTGGCTGCTCCTGTGCCTCTGCACCCCCCCCCCCGAGGAGGGGCTGCGAATGAGCTCTGGCTGGCTGGCTGGGGGGATGGTCTCCGCCCCGCAGTCTTCCCTCAGTCTCCAGCGGCTGCAGCCCCCAATGGGGAAGGCGGCGTGATGGAGCTGCTGCTGCTCCACGGGGGCTGTCTGTCCCTGCGTCCTCCTCGCCCGCCTCCCCAGCCCACAGAGCCGTCGGCTGTTCCCCGGCCCACTCCTCTTTCTTCTCCTCCACGTCGTCTCCGAGGGTTTTGCAACAAGCTACACACACACACCCCAGCGGAAACGAGCGGCGTCTCTCCAGGGCCTCTGATGGCAGCCGCAGAAAATGGCTGGCCATGCAGGGGTGCACACAAGCCAAGCCCCCACCCCCAAAACCTCCAACCTCAGGAGTGGGGAGAGGGGACAGTCTGTGCCCCTCTGACATCTGCGCCCTAGGTGGCTGCCTAGTTGGCCTTAATGGTAGCGCCGGCCCTGCCCCCTGCACTTGATCTCATTCCTCCAGCCAGCAAGGTAGGCTGCCACCTCCCCATACGTCCAACTCAGCTTGATCCAAGGGATTTTCAGGCCTTACAGATCACCATTAATGAAACAAGGGCCCAAGCCGGCACCCTCTTTCAAACCCTAAACTTGAAACCTTGAACAGCAGCAACAGTCAAGAGGAAACCTCTGGACCTGGTACAGAGAGGGAAAGGGGAAATGGCTGACACACAACAATATAGAGCAGTCTTTGGAAGCGACGCTTCCAGTAAAAACAGCAAAGCTTGCCTAAGCCTGCCTATATGCCCAAAGCAAAAGGCAAAAACAAAGTCAGAGACAAACCAACCGGGGGGGGGGGGATGTTTCTCCAAAATAATCACTCCCCACCTGGGTTTATTTTTGGACTTGGAACATCTGTGGAAGAAAGCAAACCCAGGAAAACCGCCACAACAAGCTGACAAGGGAGATATTGTATATACTGTGTATATTTATTGTTTTATACTGTATGTTTTTATTTGTATGCAGCTCTGAGATCTTAATGATATAGGGCAGGATATAAATGTTTTAAATAAATTTAAATAATAATAACATTGAGGAGAATTGGTTGGCAAATGAAGGGTTAAGCACTCATCCTGCCCATGAATTCTCTCTTGCAAATGACCCCTTCTCCCCCATATTAACTAATCGCAGAGTTGGGACACCTATTTGTAATTGCAGCTGCTCCCTTAAAAATGGGCCTTTAGCGGTGCAGCACATCACTGTCAGACAACAGAACCCTGAGACTGACCACATCAGAGTTCAGTGCTAGCTGGCGAGCTGAGGTTCAAGTCGCTGGAGAAGCAGGCCCAGAACTGAAGCCAGCCTATGCATCTTCTTTGTGTGGTAACAGTTCCAGGGCAAAGAAAGACTCAGACAGGTCTCCAGGGGAGCTGGATGGAGGAGAACACATCCCTGGAACAATATGAACAACACAGCCCTATTGAAACCCAGCCCTCCTTGTCTTCTTCCAACTGCCATTTTTCATTTCAAATTGGCCTGGGGCATGCTCTGCACCACAAATTTAAATATTTAATTTGACTAACTGGTGCTGAATTAAAATGCATCTTACCTTCCCTGCCTCCTCTCCCCCAATCCATTCAGTGTTCCTTTGATTTGTTGAAGCACAGCCTTCTCTGGCCTCAGCTAGACCTACCAGGTCTAGCGCGACGGAGGGGTGAGGATCTCGCGATATTTTTATCGCAAGATCTCCCCCTCTGTTTACACGTGGTGTGTGACGACCTCGGAGGGAAAGGACGTTGCACCCGCCATTTTGTTTTGCTTTTTGTTAAGGGAGCAGAGTGCACGAATACTCGTGAGCAAAAGGTAATTTTTTTTTAAAAAAAAAAAAATTCCCCCTGCTCCTGTGTGCGGGTCCCATGTGTGGATCCTGGCTTCTTGTGAGTAACCACGAGGAGCCGGGACAAACCGTGACGCCCGCATACATGTTCCGCGATCTCGGGAGCAGCCCGAGACCATGGAAAAAGCGGGCTCAAAAGGTAGGGCAAGATTCCGGGGAAAGGGAGGGATCATCGCTCCCTGCTCCGAGGATCCCCTGGACATCATGTGGACACACAGGCATGACCCTGGGGATCGCCTCGGGATATCATCGCGTCTAGCTATGGCCTCTCTCTCTCTCTCTCTCTCTCTCTTTCCCTCCCTCTCCCCCCTCCCTCTGCAGGACCTCAGCCCCACAGAGATGCTATTCAAAGCTTAGTCACTCACTCATCCTTTTATTTCTCTTCCATCTTCCTTTAATTTCAGGAAGCGGCTCACCCATACAAGCCCTGCATTGTTCTCTGCTGGATGGTGCTGCCCCCTTCTAAGGGCTAGAGGGCACTGTACACATATGTACATTTTTGTTGCAAAAGATTGGTGTGTGTGTGTGTATATGTGTGTATGTATGGCCCAAGGAGGAAGAGAGAGGTGTTGATTTGCCACATCTTATCTAATGTACAGTGTGCACTTGCTGTAAAGGTGAAGGAAAGCAGTTGCTTTGAAGTTCTTAGAATCTTCCTTTGCCCCCTCCCTTCTAATATTCTCTGTATGTGTAGAGCAGCAGACATTAATGGGATAAGAGGATGATCTCTCACCCATTCTAAACCATCCTCTAACTCATGGGCTCCAAACCCCTCCAGAGCAGGTGGAGGCAAAGAAGGATTGGGCCTCCACTGTTGTTGTTGTTATATCCTGCTTGCCATATTTTAAAAGAAACAAATAATTTATTAAATTAAAAATTAAATAAACAAAATAATTAAATTCATATGTAGTCTATGTCTGTGGTGTCATGGTTAGAGTTTTGGGCTGGGGACCGGGAGATCTGAGTTCTATTCCCCACGTGGCCACGGAAGCTCACTGGGTAACTTTGAGCCAGACCAGATATACACCAAGCAGGACATGACACTTTAAAAATGGTTTGAAAACTGTATATGGAGTATGTCCTGAACCCCAACAGATGTCACTACTGTTATAAACTGTTTTAAAGCAGTAGTGTAGATCCTGTCCTAGTCACAGATTCTCAGCACAACCTACATCACAGGGTTGTTGCGAAGATAAAATGGAGAGGAGGATTATGTACGTCACCTTGGGTTCCTTAAGGAGGAAGAAAGGCAGAATATAAATGTAATAAAATAAATAAATATCTCTCTAAGTGCTTTGTTGTGTACAGAAAGGGTTTTCTGGCAGGGGGAACATATCATCCAGAGGTCCCCCTGAAGAAATGCCTTCTTTTACATAATTTTTAAAGGTACAAGAGCCCAGTCACCTGCGGGTTCCAGTTATCTGCTGGTTGATGCTTCTGAATGTCAGGGAAGCCACATTCTTTTTATGAGGGTTTCCGTTTCTTGTCTTCTTTAGAATTCCTGGGTACTGCAGGACCCTGCATGTGAAAGGGCACGTGTGCATGCAGGACCGGCGCTACCATTTTTTTTTTCCTGTTTTTATTTTCATTTTACCTTGTACACCGCTCCGAAATTTTTTCAATGAGGAGTGGTATATAAATATTCTAAATAAATAAATAAATACCATTAGGCTAACTAGGCAGCCGCCTAGGGCGCAGAGCTCAAAGGGGTGCAGTACTGCCCTTTAAGGGTCACAGTTTTATACAAATTATCTGTTTTAAGAAAAAACGTAATAAAAGGAAAACATAATAGTTCAGAAACTCTTCTTGAACAGCTGAATTGAAGTTGGCAATTTTGGGGAGGAGGGGTGCAAGTAGCTCGCCTTGCCTAGGGCGCAAAATAGTCTGGCACCAGCCCTGTGTGCATGTGTGCACATGCATACTCAAGAGTGCACAGTGCACGCAGAGTGTACAGAGACACTGCCCCCTGTCTGTAGAGGCCTGACCATCCAGGGGTAGAAAGACACTTTTACTCCCACTGCAACAGTATTCCCAAGTATAATGCTTTATTTTTATTTTTTTCATAGGCATGAAAGGGAGAAAGTAAAGGGATACAACTTGAGTCAATGTTTGGTGGGGTCCACTGGGTGCCTGGGGCAATTTTTGGGCCTGTTAAAGCCCATGTTCTTTCTTCTATATAAATCAGCAGGAGCTACTGGTTTATGTAGGACAGAGCTGAGCTAAGTGTGCTCACGAGTGTGTATAAAACCTGCCCTCTTCTCCAGATTCTGCTGTCCTCAGTATCCACTGGAGGATTGTTGTTTACATTTCTATTCTGCCCCATAGCCGAAGCTCTTTGAGCGGTTTACAAAAGATTGTTTCAGTGACTGTTGAATGTATACCAACAGTTCTCCATTTGGTCTTCTCCATCTGTCAGTAGACATCATGACAATTGCTATGATGTGAACTTTCACCAGCCATTTTTCACCTCAGTTCTTAAAAAAATAAAAATACAACAAATCTATTCCTCAAAGGCCCGAACGAAAGCAGAAGCCCAAAATCCCAAACAAAACATGGTAATTAAAGGCCTTGGTATTATTCTCCTGTATGCTTTATCTGTCAGTGACCACTGGCCTAGAGTAGGACACGATGCTCTGTGGTGAAAGGGGCCTCAAGATCTCTTCTGCAGGTCCTTCACAAGGAAGACTCGCTTACTATCCCTGAACCGAATGCAACCCATCCAGGTTTCCTGACAGTAGCACTGATACCTGGAAGTATGGAAAGAAGCAGCGTTGCCAGAGCAACCACTCCTTTTGTTTGTTTGCAAGATCAAACCCCGTAAACAGAATGCTAACTTGAGAAAGCGACAGAACAAACACAAAGGTGGTTCTCTGGTGAGTCACTTCTGGAGAACCTCTTCTTATTGCCCTTTTGACACACACACAGTTGTCTCTCCATGAACTTGAATGCATTGCTTCCATTTGGAAATGCGCCAGTTGCAATGCTGTTCTATGGGCAGTGTTGTCAGTGGTTTATCTGGTGGAAGTGACCCCGTTCAGACGACGCTAAGCCACAGTGGTTAAACATATTGAGCTAAACATGGCTTAGCGTGTCATGTGATCCATGCCTTAGCATGTCGTGTGAACCATTCCTAACCATGGTGGCTACATAACCATGGTTTAAACACGCTCACGAACCATTTGCTGCAAAAGGGTTAGCAGCCTAACCATGATCTAATGTGTTGGATGAACATTGTGTGCATCTTATGGTGACTGGTCTGCTGGTTGTAGCCATTCATGCCAACTAAGGATACACCTTGTGATCCAATGAGTAAAGCCAGAACCACTGATGATAATGCTTTCTAAAAGTACTCAATGTGTCTGTCAATTTCCCCAGTCCACATGGGAATAAGGAAGAAAACTTGTTTTGGGTGGAATGAAATGTTTAAAATGAACTAGCAAAATGTCATTATTATGGAGGCTGTTTAAGTATGGACAGAGGCAGGACGTGTGTATTACAAGGACTTCTAGAGGATGCAGTGTATCACAGCATGTTTTTGGAAGCATGAAGGAGACCTGTTCATTGTTTCTTTTTAAAGAGCTCAGTACTTTATTAATGCAGCCATATTTTAATACAATGCAATGAGAATACACAAAGAGGACCTTGTCTTCAACAGCGTCATACAACCCTATGGGATAGGGTTCTCAATGAACTGATAGCTTAGCCATAAAAACTTAGCTAAATGTGAATAGGCACAGAATCATAGAGCTAACCCTCACTCCAAGTCATCCCTCAGTTATTGTGATGATCTTTGTAGGGATGAAGACTCAGTTAAAAATTTTGATCAAATACAATAGCAGGTCTAGTGAAAACCCGAATCTGGATTTGTCAGCTTTGCATGAACAAAATTCAAACACAACCTAATGGTTGTGAAATCTAATCTTCCCAATTTCTTCCCAATACAAAAAACAGACCCAATAGATTCAATATGCTTTAACACTGCAAAGCAGTGGAGGTCAATATCTTTTTTAGTAATCTGTTCTATACACCCAACTGTTCTTCTAACAGAAAAGACACCTCACATGTATTAACAATGATTTAAAAATAAAATAAAAATAAAAATTGTGATGTCTCTCCCCTACCCCGCCCCAATTTTCCATTGGGAAAAATCCAGTTCGAGTTTCATGTGCACTGACCCATACGTGCCAATTCTGGGATATGTCAATAACACAAGCCTACTGATAATCTCTAGTACTTAGAATGCCAGCATGGTTGCACAAGTGCAGGGCTGATAGACAAGCCTGACCTCAAAGCACTGAAATGCTACCCTACAGAATATATTTTAGTTAAAATAATAGGAGAAAGTAAGCATTAAGTTTGAAGGACCAAAATAAGTTATACCAATATATGTACAATACTTATTTTATTATCTCAGTTAATAGCAATAAATATCCCGGGAAAATAGCACCTACCCTCATATCTGATCCTTTTATTTAATCGAACATTGGGCTTTCATTTGCAATGTGTACACTGGTGGTAAAATCCTTCCCTGAGAAGTGGGACAGCACAAAGGTCTAGTTCATAGAATCACAGAATAGTAGAGTTGGAAGGGGCCTATAAGGCCATCGAGTCCAATCCCCTGCTCGGTGCAGGAATCCCACCTTAAAGCATCCCTGACAGATGGCTATCCAGCTGCCTCTTGAAGTCCTCTAGTGTGGGAGAGCCCACAACCTCCGCAGGTAACTAGTTCCATTGTCATACTGCTCTAACACTCAGGCAGTTTTTCCTGATGTCCAGCTGGATTCTGGCTTCCTGTAACTTGAGCCCATTATTCTGTGTCCTGCACTAAGGGAGTTGAACGTTTGTGTATCCTTAACCTGTGACAAAGCCAGACTTGAAATATCCCTTTTACTGTTTCTGCAATCAGCCTCTCACCTTCCCTCTCACTCCCCTTGTAATTTTCCATGTGGTTTTCTGTTTTCTTGGCAGTGCTTTCACATGGTTTCTTCAAAGTCAGTCATCACTTGCCTAAACCTATTTCTCCTTGACCTTACCTATGTCAGGTGCATATGTGTCTCTCCGCCCAAATTTTCATCTATATTTGCAGTGCTCTACATATTTACTCAGATGTAAGTCCCTCTGAATTCAATGGGTCTTACTCCCAGATCTGTCTTAGATATTTTCAGTTTCACCACTCCCATCTAGTCTAATCACTAGGCAGAACTGACATCAGGGAGAGCTCACGCTATAGTTCCATGCCTTCTCTTCTCCTGAAAAGCTTAGGGAGTTATGTGAACCTTATGGCCCTACATGGCAGCACAGGAAGAGCTGAATACTATGGGAAGCCAAGAGAGTAAGAAGCAGCAAGGTGGCAGGGATGACGAGATATTACAGAGAGAGGATTCTGTTACTCCACCTGCTACCATTGGGATGCAAAGGGAGTACACAGAGCTAAATACAGAACTACTGAGGCCCTTTCTACACCATTGATTTTTGGAGGGATCATCCCTGTGTGTACACACAGAAGATCCCGGTATCAGGGAGGCATGATCCCTCCGTTGTCCCAGATTTACATGTGGTCCCGGGATGGTCCCGAGGACAGCAGGCGGTGTGGGCGCCCATCCCGGCTTCTTTCCTCTTCCCCACGAGTAGCAGGGGTGGTAATAGTAGTAGTAGTAGTAGTAGTAGTAGTAGTAGTAGTAGTAATAATAATAATAATAATAATAATAATAATAATAATAATAATAATATCATTTGTTACCCGCCTCTCCCTCCGGATCGTGGCAGGGTACAACACAAATGCATGAGAGGGAAGGAGCCAGGACAGGGGGAGTCCAGGTCCATCGGGGGTGGGGTGGGGAGCAGGGTCAGGGCTTTTTCTTTTCCCTTACCTTTTAATGTTCACTGGAGCGCAAGTGTGCTCCAGCTCTGGCCCTTTAAAAAAAATGGAGGCCGCGACGGGTGTGATGCCCATGATGTCACGCAGCCCTTTTAGACTGAAGGCGACGATCCCGGAGGCAGGGAAGTCCAGGATCGCCCCCTCTCCCTCCCTCTACACCCATAGGTATAGTAAGGGTCTGAGAATGAAAAGGCCCCAGTCCAGAGAAAGTTAATAGCATGTAGGTCTAAGCCCAAACTACTCATGTTTTTAATGAACATTTTGAACAGTTGATTTTCATTGATAAATTTCATTGAGCTCTGGGACTACTCTTTTGCCTGTTCAGATGCAGAACTACCCACCCACCCAGCCACCTACCCCAAAGTTCTCTGAACTACAATATGCGAGGAACCTAGTTTTGGGTATGTAGTTTGACCTAGATTTATGTTAAGATGCAGTGAAGATGTGCATTTACTATGGTGAACTTCACTTATCTTTTTCTTCTTCTGCAGCTGGCAAGGATTTCTCTATGCAAATACAAATGGGTCATTACCAATCATTCCAGTGATATAATGTGCTCGCAGGCATAAAGGCACTGAATAGCAGTGACGGAGCAGCTTTTCAGCAGTGTTGTATCTGCGAGTTACTGTCAGGGACTGCAGGGCTTGAATTGGGAGTTCATTGTATCCAGCATGTGCTCAGAAGATCTCATAGCCCTCCTCTGGCACACAAAAGAATTTGGGTTTGTGACAATGGAAGCCAGGCCTTCTGTGCTGACTTGATCAGCAGAGCAGAATTTGCTGGCTGCTGCACTTCATATCCCACCAGGCCCCATTCTGGCACAAGCCCTCAGCTCTAGCAACTGACCAGAGGGGCCTGGGATAGGAGAACTAAATTCTAGATCTGGTACAGCCCTGGTCTTATTCTGACACTTCTAGGAAATGACCCCTTGTGGCACATGCTTATCCGTATACATAGGTGGAAGGGGAATCTAACACAGGCAAAAATCGGCAGACTGTGAAGTGTATGTGTGAAGTCACTCTGTTGACATTGACCCTGACGCCAATTCTATAATGTATTTATATGGACTTAGCAAAACCGTTCCCATCCAAGAACTGGCTTGTGAGATATCGACTTAAGTTTGCTTGTGTTTTCACTTCCATGGAAGTGAAAAACAAAAAAAACTCAGCCTTTAAAGATTCAGCAGATAAACTCAAAACGGTACCCTTAAAAGCAGCCAGAAGATCAACTGGGCAGTGTCTCCAGTCCACTGACTACATTCCCCTAATAAAATCCTTTGAAGAGCATCACACCACATGCTTTTCCAAAAAGAAAGAAAGAAAGAAAGAAAGAACAGGATTATTTGCATATTAAAAGTTTGGAATACTTATTATAAATAAAAGAAAGAGAACAAAAAAGAAGAAAGAATACTATTTATAATACTGGTCAACAGACGATACTGTAGGCTTATGATTTCTTGTAGTTGATGCTTGTATTACAGCTACAACGTTGGTTTCCCTCACTACAGAGTACACTACCGGAAGGAAGAGCTCAAGGTACTCTCTGAACTTGACCCCTCCACAAATCATAACAGATGAGGAAGGCGGTGTTGCCAACTCCAAGCCTGCGGGGTCCTATTTCCAATGGTTAACCTTGGTAATGTGAGGATATGAGGCTTAATGTAGATTCCCAACTGTGGTCCATGAGCCATTGGAGGGACTGAGACTTCTACAAGAAGGCATTTGGATCCCACTCGAGTGCTTGTATAAGGCCTACTCCATGGAGGTGGACTCAATGTAGTAGTGTATTTCATCAGTCGGAGAGTGGGGCTCCTCATCAGAGCAAACTTCATAGATCAAGCAGACGGGATTTGATTCTGCTGGTTCACCACTCTGGGTTCTGGAAAGTCCTCCATCTGGAGAGGCCTCCCCACTGTGTTCACCGCTCCCCCAAACACCTTCATTTGCAGCACTGTGACTACTATGAAGGTCAGAATGTGCAGCATCTTCATAAAGGACACCTTCTGGAAGAGCTTCATTTCCACTACTATGGCTTACACCCAGATCATCCACTGTGGCTTCCACTCCACCACTGGAGCTTCTACAAAGAACATTCTCTGGGAAGCTGTCTTCTCCACCACTGTGGCTTATACACAGGTTATCCACTGGGGCCACTTCACTTCTGCCACTATAGCTTCTAGAGAGGCCAACATCTGACAAATTTTCCCTCTCACCACTCTGGCTTCTGTGAATTCCACGTTGTGAAGACGTCTCACTTTCAGAGCTGTGGCTTCTAGATAGGCCATCTTCTGGAACATCTTCAGATTCACCACTTTTGCTTCTACAAACATTAGGACGAGACACAACTGCACATATATAGCTGTAGTTTCTAGAAAGCGTGCCCTCTGGGAAATGTTCATTTTCTTTGCTGCAGCTTCTAGAAATACTAGCTTCTGAGACACCTCTGCTTTCTTCACTGGAGCTTCTATAGAAGTCAGCTGCTTTAAAGCTCCCACTTTCTCCACTCTGGCTTCTAGAAAGGCTAGGTCCCACAGAAGCTTCATTTCTTCTGTGGAGGGAAATAGGAGTGGATGTCTCCACGGGACCTCCACTCTCACCACTGTGACTTCTAGAAAAGCTATCTGCTTTGGCATCTGCACCTCTGGAAAGGCCAGACTCTAAGACAACTTCATTTGCCTCACTATGACTTGCATAACTGTCATCAACCACAGACCTTCTGCTTGCATCCCCATGGCTTTCTTTGCTTTCATAGGTGTGGTCTCTCGAACGGCCACCATGTACAAATCCTCCACTTCTGCTGCTTTGGCTTCTGGAAAGACTACCTTCAGAGATGCCTCTGCTTCCACCACAGTGACTTCTAGAAAGAGTTCCCTCTGGGACACCTCCACTTTCAGCACTGTGGGTTCGGGAAACAGATGTTCCTGCAAGTCCTCCACTTCCATGGCTGTGACTTCTAGAAGCTCTGGCTTCTATTAAGCTTTCATTTTCATCACTCTGGCTTCTAGAAAGGCTGCCCTCTGAGATGTCCCTGCTTTCCCCACTATGACTTCTAGAAATGCCACCCACTGGGACCCCACCATCTTCAGCACTGCGAGTTCTGGGAACAATAGGCTCAGAATATCCTTCACTGTCATGGCTGCCATGAAATTCATTTTCATCACTCTGGGTTCTAGAAAGACTTCCTAATATATAGGATGCACTGGTGCTACTATAGCTTCTAGGAAGGCTGCCCTCTGAGATACCTTCACTTTCACCACTGTGAGTTCTAGCAAGAACACTATCTGTTAAGCTGCCACTTCTGCTATTTTGGCTTCTAGTAAGGTTGCCTTCTGGAACACTTTTGCTTCCACAACTATGATCTCTAGAAAGAGTAGTTTTAGGAGCACTGTTGCTTTCTCCACTTTGCGTTCTGGAAAAATTGGATGGTGAATATCCTACACTCCTATAGCTTTGGCTTCTAGAATAGTTGCCCTCTTGGACACCATCACTTGCACCACTGTCGGTTCTAACAAAAACACTGTCAGTCAAACCACCACTTCTGTTGCTTTGGCTTCTAGAAAGACTACCTTCTGAGATGCCTCTGAGTCCACCACTAGGACTTCTAGAAAGGCTGCCTTCTGGGTTATCCCCACTCCTGCTGCTGTGGCTTCTTTGACTCCCACTCCCATGTCTTCTAGAAATGCTGTTCTCCATGGTGTCTTCAACATCTGCAAAATTTCCACTTCTACTGCTAGGACTACTTCCCATGGTACCTCTGTGTGCACTGCTATGACTTCTAAGAGCCTCTGATGAGCCTCCACTTTTATTACTGTGGCTTCTAGAAAAATCACCACCGGAGTCCTTCCTACTTCCACCACTCTGACTTCTAGAGAGTCCACTTTCTAAACTGCTTCTGCTGTGGCTCATTTTATCTCTTGAATCTTCTTTTACTCTGGTTGTCACATTTGAGGTGGTTGTAGTGCTAGAGTTTGATGAAGCTGCAAGAGAAAAAAACAAAGAGAATGATTGTATTTTGAGAATTTTCTTTCAATTTAACATTCCTCATTTTGAAGGACATTTCATTGTGTATTTGATTCTAAGAGGTCTCTCCCACTTGCCCTATTAGCTTTGCTCCTGCCTGTCAGTTCATTCGCTTCTTTGGCAATTGGGAAGCAGGGGGATTTGGGATGCTTCCAGACAAGGCTTTAGCAGAGATGGATGGACTCACCCATCCCCATGCTTGGTGGCTGCTTGCGTGGTCACTGCTGCTGCTTGCTCCTGGAGGGCTTGGTGAGCGTTCTGGGAGTGTCCCATACCCACCCACTCCTTGATACGAGCTGCCACTTGTACTCAAAATGAGGGCTCCATAATTTGGGATTATTTACTGTTGTGCAAAATGGTGGCTATACAGGGCCATTTTCACAACATTAGTGGTAGGGTTGTTGCGGGTGCCTGACTGCCCCCCACCCCAGACCCAGTCTTGCACATCTGGTGTGAGCATGGACCTGCCCTCTGAGTGCCTGCAAGGGCCCACAAGTACTCAGGAACAGGTCCACCCTGGGAAAGCATGCTTTCTTGAGCCTCCAGAAAGTGCGCAATTCCCCCGGACACGCTAATAGTGTCTGCGATTAGTGTGAATGGGAGAATTGCACACTTTCTGAAGGCTCCGGAAAGTGTGATTTCCTGCCCCCCCCCCAGCCAACAGGGGCTTTAAAGGCCCTCTTAACACAAGGGCATCATTGTGTTAATAGGGCCTTTGAGGCCCCTGTTCGCATGGTGGGGGGGATGCATGCTTTCCAAAGCCTCGGTAGGGGCACGAGCAGCCTGGTTTGTTGGAGCAGACCACACCAATGGGGGATGCAAGCATTTTCAAGCTGGCCCATCCCAAGGTGTAGAGTGCCCTTGATGCCTCTACTGTTACAGAAATCGCCCCTTATGGACACCATTTTGTGCAACATTAAATATATGAAAATTAGGGAGCCCCCATCTTGCATAAAAATGATGGCTTGCATCAAGGAGTGGGTGGCTGCACGACTATGTGAGCATGCCTGCGAAAGCCCCGCAGCTCAGCGAGTGGAACCTGGGTGGTCAGATGCAGGGGAGTCCACAGTTGGGCATTTGCAAAATCTCTAGGCTTCAACGATGCCACCACCCTGCCTTGTTTGTGGAATTTTATGGAGAATTCAGATTTAGCCATTGCCCACTCATAACCCTCCCATGTGTTCCCACCACTTCTTCCATCTTTTTCCTTACGACAGAAAATGGTAACAAAAGGGGGAAAAGATGGGTTTGGCTTCTGATTGGTAGTGCTAGGAGCCCTCTGCCTGGAACCACCCTTGCTCAAATATAAGATGTCCATTAAAGTGATAAATATTTCAGAGAATCCATGAAACTAATAAAAATAAACTTACAGAGCTTTGGGGTGGAGTAGATTCTGCTAATGAATGCAGGTGGTGGAGAGTCCATGCTGTAATGAACAAACAACAACAAACAAATGAGCTGAGCTCTACAAAAAAAAAGAGTTTTAAAAAGAAGAGCAGTTCAGCACTTTGGATAATGGTCCAGAATCTGAATAGAAATTCTTCCTGGGTTCTTTGGAATTCTGACCAGCCCATAGGGCAGGGGTGATGAAGTTTTTTCAGCCCCAGAGCCAGTATGGTGTAGTGGGTAGAGTGTTGGACTAGGAGTCAGGAGATCCGGGTTCTAATTCCCGCTCAGCCATGGAAACCCACTGGGTGACTTTGGGCCAATCACTGACTCTCAGCCCAACCCACCTTACAGGGTTGTTGTTGTGAGGATATAATGGAGAGAAGGAGGATTGTGTACACCACCTTGGGTTCCTTGGAGGAAAAAAGGCGGTATATAAATGTAATAATCAATCAATAAATAAATATTCCATTTCAGAGAAGCTCTCTGGGGGTGGGGGCATTACAGTGATGAGTGGATCCAAAGGCAAAAGTTGGCTGAAAAATCCACACACACCTCACATTCCATTGCTACCAACTTATAATAGGAAACATGTCTATTCCCAAATAAGCAGGAGAAGTTTTAGTGCTACCTAGCAGCATAGGAAGCTGCTTTATACTGAGAGAGAGAGAGAGAGAGAGAGAGAGGCTCAAAGCCAGTTTACGTACCTGAATTCTTCACCTTCCATAAGGGTCCTGTAGGTGAGAATCTCTATGTCCAAGGCCAGCTTGATATTCATCAGGTCTTGATACTCCTTAACCAGCTGAGCCAAGTCCTGCCTAGCATTGTGAAGGGCTTCTTCCAACTTAGCCAATTTGGCTTTGGCATCACTGAGGGCACTTTCACCTTGTACTCCAACCTCTTTGATGTTATCCTCTAGACGCAAACACTAGAATGGACAGGAGATAATATGGAAGAGAAGTGAGGGTGGGGTTTGGTAATCCAGCACTCTTTCACACTGCTTCCCACTTGACTGAATGACCAAGGGCATTTTGTCTCTGGAGATGGGCATTCCTTAAGCATGTCAGTATCCTTTGAAGAGAAGGGCATAGAGCTGTGACACCTATTCTGAGAAAGGAGAGAGGAACTGTGGTGTGTGGGGGGAGGGGGGACCCCCCCAAAAAAAAACTGGGCAGAAGGACTTTCCATGAACAGAGCCCGTCCTCTCACAGAAGGTCCCTTCTTCTCGAGGACGGTAGATCCTGGCTCCAACCCAACACATTCCATCATTTAGTCCAACACTAAGACAAGAACCTAAAAGTGTCCAGTAGCATTCTGAAGATGGCAAAGAGCATGAACTTTCATGTGTGAATATGTGTTGGTGTGGTGTGTGTTATACTGGCAGCAGTATAACGTTTATATGAAATCTTGAGTTGCCTTATTTTCCCACTTTTCCTTTGACTCGTTTTTTTGGGGGGTGGGTGGGCAGGCTCCCTCCAGCCACATCTTACCTGGCTTTTCAAAGACACAATGCAAGATCTCATCTTCTGGATCTGTATATTTAACTCAGCAATAATTCTCCGGTCATTAAGGAGATGGTCTCCATACTTAGCAGATAGCACCTCTCTTTCATTCAGCTGTGGGGAGGAATTAAGAATATATTACATTACTGTAAGCAAAAGAAATGCATGGCAGGATCACGGAGCATAGGGCCCAAGAACAGACCCATTTCTGAGAAGAACTGTATCCATGATTGTACTCATTAAAATATTCATTTTAACGCAAAGCTTTCTTGCTGTCTAAGAACCCTCGAGCCTCAGGGCTTCGTACACAAACATCATACAGGATTTGATTTGTGACTAAAATGGCATCACCAGATCCTTCCTTATCAAATGTTAATCTGTTTTCTACTTGCACAACATTTTCCCCATTATCCATCCTTATTCTCTCTTCTCCCCACCCCTCTTCCTTCCTCTCTTGGCTCTTTAGCCTGTTTGATCTAGGTTTCCTTTTTCATGCCAACTTCCAGAGTTTTACTACTTCCTTGCCATTCCTGAGAGGTGAACATCCAACATCATGGTCCATTCTGTCAATCAATAATGAACCAGATCAGACCCATTTCCTTCTTGTTGTGGCTTTGCTTATCCCACCTGAATACTTTTAGCTGGGTAAGCCCACCCAAGGCAGCCAAGTGGCTGTCATATCTCCATCTTGCCTTCTAGCCCATTGTTCCTCTCCCAAAACATCCCATGTGGTAGCACTGCCTTTAGCAGAATATGTCATTGTTTTAAATCATGGAATGGATTCTCACAACTATTCTTTTTTTTCAAGGGCTGAAGTCAACACAAGCTGACTTTTTAAAGGCTGAAATCCTATACCCACTTATTTGGCAGTAAGGCCCATTGAACTCAGTGGGTCTTACTTCAGAGTAGACATGCATAGGGTTGCTCTCTAAGTGTGCATCGGACTGCAGACTCAGCTTATTTCTGGTCTGTGTCACTTTCGCATGGGTTCACCCATAACACTTCCGCATTTATCTGTACATTTTAAAAATATAAATTGTGAATTTATAGAAGTATGCATTTTGAAAAGTGTGCATTTGGAAGTACCATTTTTATAAGTCCACATCTTGTGAAGGTGGATGCAAGTTGGGGGGGATTTCTGAACATTTTCAGAGAACGTACACTCCTGTTTGCATTCAGGGTTGCGAATGTGGCATTAGGAACTGATGTTGACATGCAGGGCTTTTAGACAGTTCTCAGTGGCAAGTGGGTGCATACCTTGCTTCGGGTGAGCGCCTCTAACTCTTCCCAACTCCGGAGAGCCAGGTCTTCATATTGAGCTCTCACATCCTCCACAATCTTGTGCGGATCAGGGTTGTATCTGTTGTTGTCAATGCCCAGCACGACCGAGACGTCCTTGATTTGTGACATCACTTCCTCAAGTTCCTTGATAAACAAGAAAAAGACTGAAGGTGAGCTGCTTTTCATAAATCAAGGCTACAGTAACTACCGCTCGCAACGAAGCACTGGGATTCAGCTGTGTCTGAATCTAATAATTGGAGCAATATATGGTATTATTCAGTACAGTTCACATACATTACCTCAATAATTCCTACAGCAGCTTTGTAAGGCAGGTTGGTGTTATTGTTACCCGCATAGTGCAATGCAGGGTTGAGCCTGAGTGATGCTCTCATGAGTTTGTGGCTGAGGAGGTAAGATCTGAATCAGGAAAGCACGCAGCTCACATTCTTGCCACAGCTCTAGAGCTTATATAAGCAAGCACCTTCCATGCACAGCAGCGTGAAGTTATGGGTAGGGATGTGCAAACCAGCAAAAAGCCATGAGTAGGGATGCACAAATCAGCAAAACTCACCCTTGTCAAGGTTCTCCAAATTCCAACTCAAAGCTCATTCTGATCTGCTGTGTCTACATCAGACTGCAAGCACAATTTTGTGCACTCTGTCCCAAATGTATCATGCACATTTTTGAAAGTGTACACCTTTTCTCCCATTGCCTAAAGCGCGTTTGTGTACATTTTTCAAAAGTGCACATTTCCCCCATGTGCATTTTCTTAAATATACACACTTTTGTTTGCTTGTTCTGGGAATCACTTTATTTAGTTTGTTTTGGGAATCGCATTGCAAAGTCAGAAATGTACGGACATTGCCTGCAGTAGGGTCCACACAATTCAGTTCCAGGAGGAATAAATAGGGTAAATTCTGGTCAAAAATGAATTGAACTTAATTTCCCATACATCCCTATGGGCTATGGATTACCAACTCGGTTTTGGAGGTTTGGCATTCAAAGTTTGGCATTCTGCTAGAACACAGGAAGTTTGGCATTCTGCTAGAACACAGGAAGTTGCTTACCATTGGTCCATCTAACACAGTATTGTCTACTGACTAACAGTAGCTGCCCAGGGTTTCAAACAGAAGGCTCTCTTAGCCCTACCTGGAGATGCCAGGGATTGAACCTGGGACCTTCTGCATGCAAAGCAGGTGCTCTATCACACTGAGCTACAGCCTTTCCCCATCTGTGCCTCGATCTCCTTTAAATCCAAACTTCCCCCCTGTAGATTCATTAAGCGGGGGATTTGTTATCTACTCTTAGGAAGAGATTGGGCTGGGATTAAAGGCACCGGCCCATGTGTTGCATGAACTGACTTACTGCTTCAACAATGGGTGGAGGAGTTGGTTTATACATGACGGCTCTAGAGTGGTACCACATGTACATGGGCATCACAGAGTGGATATATGTGCATATGATATGGTACTGGAGATACTACTGATAATCAGCAGCAACAGCTCTTACATTTATATTCCACTTGTCCTCCAAGGAGCGCAAGGTGACTGGCATTGTACGCCTGCCCTCATTTCATCATGCCTGAGGGATTCAGATGGATAATGCCAACCCCTGTGGTTTCCTTTACTGTAAAAGGATTCTGAAATCCATTTCAGTGTTGGAAATCAGCAATCATCTTCTCTAATATTTCTCTAGGCTAAATATAACCCTTCAGCCTCAGATGGCTTCCCATTAGAGCTGTGTCCCCAAAGGAACTGAATCTGAATTGAAATTGGAGGCATGTATGCAAGAGGTTTTCTTTTGGAATCTCAAAGTGTACAACTGATCCAGCATCAAAAAGGGTCCCTTCCCTATATATCCGCAGAAGAAGATGCAGTTCTGGGCAAATTTTCCGACACAGTGACTCGTGCAGAGGACCAATAGGAAACTTCCTCTGGGCATGGATAATTCTTCTGTGGGTTGGGAGTAATGTACTGTGCACTGGGAGCAATGGTGTGACCCAATCACACATAATGTAGAAATTAAGTGATTCTCAAGGAAGCTGTTAGGATGGAGGCAAGGCCAGAACAGTAAATTAGAAAATATGCAAATACAGCCTCCTTGAGCTCACAGAAGCCTATCACTATTGAATTAACACTATATCAATATATATTGTTGGACAATATATCAAAATATATATATGTTGGACAATATATCAGCACGCACTGGCCCACCATTTTGGAATTACATTGTCGTATGAGCCTTGTTCAGGGTTGAATGAATGTACTTTGCACTGACAAGGTCCAATGCGCATGGGGTGGGTAGGCGCACTGAGGAGGGCCAGGATCTCTTTTTGTTCATCCCAGAGTGCAGGACACGGAATAACAGGCTGAAGTTACAGGAAGCCAGATTCCGGCTGGACATCAGGAAAAACTTACTGATTGTTAGAGCAGTATGACAATGGAACCAATTACCTAGGGAGGTTGTGGGCTCTCCCACACTAGAGGCCTTCAAGAGGCAGCTGGACAACCATCTGTCAGGTATGCTTTAGGGTGGATTCCTGCATTGAGCAGGGGGTTGGACTTGAAGGCCTTATAGGCCTCTTCCAACCCTACTATTCTAGGATTCTATATCAGCACACCCTGGCCCACCATTTTGGAATTACATTGTCGTATGAACCTTATTCAGGATTGAATGAATGCAGTTTGCACTGACATGGTCCAATGCACATGGGTTGGGTGGGCGCACTGATCAGCCTCACCCTGATTGTCACGTACAATGACACCCTGGCATGTACAGCACAAATGTCTGCAGGGAGGCAGCTTTCGCCCATACACATGTATGCTCAGAGGCTTACACACAATCTGGAACCTCAAACGCAAAAGGTCTCCACCTCCCTAACCGTTATTGTGATGTAGTCGCAGATGCAGGTGGAAAGGGGCAAGGTTAGTCGGTGCTCATGACATTAGGGGTGGGGTTAGTCACCGCAGCTCCGCTCCCAGATTTATCCATGCTGAAAGATACTTCTGAACAGGGCTATAGAGAGAATTTAATCAGCCCCCAACTCTCCTTTGAATCCTTTCTAAATCTCCTTCTCCTGCCTACCATATGGGGAAAGGCGCAACACTGCTCCCCTGGGCTTGTATTAACTCCCTCGGCTTTCAGGACATCTGCCAAAGTGTAAGCAGAGCTTGAGTTTGTACAGCAGCGGCCTGCCCTTTTCACCCCTGGCCCCTTTCACCTCCTACCCTCATTCCTCCTCTCCACCTCTTTTTCTTTTGTAACATGTAGCACCTCAGTAACCTCTGGCGCATACTCGTGGGATGCCCGAAGCTGTCAACGTTCTGAGGAAGGGCTTCCTGTTCATATCTCCTGAAGGCAGGTTCAACTCAGTGACTTTCAAAGGCATCATAATCCCCAGTGAGGAAACCAAACACACACACCTGGGTGGCTGAGGGGCAGGCAAGATCCAACCTGAAGGAGTCGGAAGCCAGAACACCTCGGGGGTGTTTGTCCAGCCTCGTACTCCTTCAAGCTGTGCCTTTCTCCATCCATGCCTTGATTTAGGACAGCCAGTCCTTATCGGCTTTAGAGTCGGGGATGGGCAACAGGTGCCCCCCATGGTCTTGAGTGCAGCCCCCTACCCCTGCTGCCATCCTACCCCCTCAAACTGCTGAAATTTGGTGGTGCAGGGGCACAAAAAATTGGCAGTTTGCCCTCAAAGTTTAGCACACCACTATGGAGACCCCAAAGTGCCAAATTTAGCTTGCTTTCAAGTTAAATGTGCCCCTTTTGAGTCGCTCCAGTGGTTTGCTGCCCAAGTTCACTGGCAAACCACCTTTTGTCATTGGGTGATGTGGCGGCACGGGTGCAGCCTCTGGAGGAGTCCCCAGGGCCTGGAAAATGGCCCATGGACTGCCTGGTTGTCCATGCTTGGCTTTAGGGGAGCTACTCCATTGGTCTCAGAAAAGCATCAAACTGCTGTATGATTTCCCACCTGTCATTCAACAGTACCTTGGTGAGGTGTGTTTTTGTTTTGGTATCCCTTCCTCAGGGCTGTCTATATGCTTTAAAAGCCCCACAGTGGCTGTGCAGTGGCGCTACATCAGATATACAACGCAGCAGCTACCTCACATCCACCACGGGGCTTTCCTGTGAAGCTGCGCACTAGAAACGTCAGAGACTTACCCTGTTTTTTCCTGCCTGAGCAAGGTCACTACGGCCCTTCCGCCATCTAACCTCGCTCCGGTGTCACACCATGTGTGTTCCCTAGTGGAAGGCCCCCTCTGATGGGTTACCGGAAGCTGGGCAGGGCTGCTGGAAAGACCACACTGACTCTTCCTGTGAAGTTTACTTGCTGCCACCCCACAGCAGTAATACTGCGGCTGTGGTGGCAGAGCGGTGCCAACGCAGTGCCATGACAGCAGGGTCCCTCTCTCCTTGCCCACTCTGGCTTTTTGGAAAGCTTAAACGAGTTTCCACAAGAAGCATTGTAGTCTTCTTTGTATTGACTCTTGCCCCACTGGGAAGGGACAAAGGCTGGACCCAGAATGCGTGTGGTTCATCCATCAGCAGTAAAAAGCCGTCTGTCATCAAATGGAATTTGCAACTTATTGTCTCCTGCAATGACATTTAATTCCTGGGTAAACAGGCTAGATGCCCACATTTAAACAGGACTAAAGTCCTCAAGGGTAAATGCAGAGATGTGTATTTGTGCAAAGCTTTGAAACATTCACAGAGCATCGGCCGTGGGACATGTTCACTCTGCAGCCATTAAGGTTGCCAACTTTGGGAAGGGCCAAGGGGTCATGTTAGGGCTGTGGCAGAGACCGAAAGACACAGGGAGGTTCAGGGTGGAGCTAGGGCAGAACCAGGTTGGCCCTAGTGGAACCTAGAAGGAAGGTTCATTGCAGTGGTCCCAAATACAGTGCCTGTGGGTGCCATGACACCTGCAGGCACCTCTAATGGAGCCCACACAGCTCTTCACTCCCTGCTTCTTTCAAAAAGAAATTAATTTTAAAAACTGGGGGGGGGGAGTTAGGGCGCCAGGTTCTCCTTCTTGTTCCTGAATTTGCCACTGATCAGCTGTTAGCAGGCAGGATGGGAAAGCAAGGGAAAGGTATAACAAGGCTAGGGGATGGTGGTGAAAAGAACATCAAGATAGAGAGGTGAGTGGGAGAGAATGAGCAAGGCTAGGGGCTAGAAAGGGAGAGAAAGAAGAAGGCCAAGGACAGGAACAGGAGAGAAATAGTGAGGGAAAGGGTTGGTGGAGAGACATAACAAGGCAAGTGGCTGGGAGTGGGGAGAGTGCGAGCGCAAAGGACTGCATGGACGGAAGAATATTGGGTGGGCCAGGAACCAACTCTTTCCATTTCCACCTCTCTCCCTGCCTCTAGCCTCTCTATGTCTTCCCCCCAACCTCTCTTGACTAGCCAGGCCCCAATGGCAGCCATTATGGGATGAGCCACATCTACTAAAGGAGCCATTTTGTGATGGTGCCCTCAGCAGTTTCTCAAGTTCCCAAATGTGTCCACGGGTCCCCCACACATTGGGGACCCATGTGGTTTACTGTTGTTGTTTTCACATGATACCAGTTACCTAATGGAACATGGTTTTACTGAGTGAATCAGCAAAATACTGGCTGGTTGGTTGGCAAATCATAAGAGCCATTTGCCTGTGGTTCAGTCACCAAACATGTGACAGGCTAGGAGGGAAATGTATGAAAAATATTAAATTCCGGCTTTCACCTAATGCTAGGACACACCACCATGTCTTGTGGTAAAGGAATTCCATTGTTTGACTGTGTGAAAAAGTACTTGCTTTTGTCTGTTCTAAGTCTTCCACTATTCAACTTCATTGGGCGAACCTGGGTTTCAAACTTCTCTCTGTTCACTTTTTCCACATCATTATTCATGTTATAAACTCCTAACCTGTCCACCCTTACATCCCACTTTTCTAAAATAAGAAGGCCCAAATGTTTAGCCTTTCCTCATAGGGAAGGTGGTCCAGTCACTTTTCCCAGGACACTACTACAAGCATTCAAAGCACCACCCAGTGATTCCAATAACTATTCAACATAAACCCTACTTAGAGTAGATCCACTGAAATGCATAGGACCTTCCAGCACATATGGATACTGCTGTGCCCCTTCCTAGAGTTAGAAGACCTAAAGACTTTGAGGCTCAACTTCTGCAATGCGCTGTACATAGGGCTACCTTTGTACCTAGTGCAGAAACTTCAACTAGTTCAAAATATGGCAGCCAGGTTGGTCACCAGTACACCTAAGGGTAACCATATTACACCAACTTTAAAATCACTTCATTGGCTGCCAAATACTTTCCGGGTGAAGTATAAAGTGTTGGTTATTACCTTTAAAGCCCTACATGGTTTGGGTCCAGGTTACCTGCGGGATCCCCTTCCCCCGTACAATCTGCCCCACACACTCAAGTCCTCTAGGAAGAATTTGCTCCAGTCAGCCAAAACTAGGGTGACCATATTTTGGAAACCAAAAAGGAGGACAACATGGTCGCCATGTTAAAATTATTTTTAAAAAATAATTTTAAAACCTCAAACTTTAAAAAAAAAATCCTAAAACTCAATGGTTGGACAGATCTGTTTCAAACTTGGCATAGCTAAAGTCCTTGTTAAGAGCAATCATGGTGCCAAGTTTCATCTCTTTATCTTTAAAAATAACATTTTAAAAAATTAAATCCTCAAATTTTAAAAAATTCCTAAAAATCAATGGATGAACAGATCTGTTTCAAATTTTCTATGGCTAAAGCTCTACCTAAAAGCTATCATGGTGCCAACTTTCATCTCTTTATCTTTAAAAATGACGATTTTAAAAATAATAATTTTAAAACCTCAATTTTTAAAAAAATCCTTAAAAATCAATGGATGAATGGATTTGTTTCAAATTTGGTACAACTAAAGCCCTTCCTAAGAGCTACCATCATGCCAAGTTTCAGGAGTTTATCTTAAAAAATAAAGGAGTTATAAGCATTTTTGTTAATTCCCATTAGAGCTGCTCTTTGGAAAAAAAAATCCAGATTTCCCCTCCCCCTCCCAGATTTGTCATAAAAAACCCCAGGCAAATCCGGGCAAATCTGGTCATATGGTCACCCTAACTAGGCTTACAACTGTTACAGACCTTCACTTCTGCCACTCCCTGACCGTGGAATGGCCTGCTGGGAGAGATTTGTCAACTTAACACTCTCTCCAAGTTTAAGACAGCCATAAAGACTAATCTCTTCTGGCAGGCCTACCCAGATGTTTTTTAACGTGTCCAATTGTTATTTTAATATTGTATCAGTTTTAGATATTGTAATCAGTTTTATGCATTTTATGGTGATTTTATATGTAATGTTGTTCCCTGCCTTGATCCAGAGGGAGAGGTGGGTAAGAAATAAATATTCTATTCTATTCTATTCTATTCTATTCTATTCTATTCTATTCTATTCTATAGAAGCATCAAGGTTTCCATCTCAAGGCCTTTTTTTGCAATGAGGCCTTCCTGCTGGCTCCTCCCAAATGGACACATTTGGGAAAGGGAGGGTTTGTGGTCAGTAGGCAAAACAAGACCGTTGTTTGGAAGGATGTGGGCCTGATTTGGAAAGAGTTGAGGGTGTGGAGGAATGTTGGAACCACAAAGTTGATGCCTCAATCCACCTTTTTTTTTTTTTTTTTTGGAGCCACGCTCCATACAACTCCATTCTCAAGAAGAGATAAGGCAGAGAAGAGGCAGAAAACTATTTCTTCTGTGCATAAAGGGTGGAGGGAAAAATGCAGCATGATGCCAAAGTCAATAACATCAGGCTCATCACAAACCAGGGCAAAGAGGAGGGACGGGAATGTGCAGATAAGGAGGCGAAGCATAAAATGTAAGAACTGCCAATTTACAAGCTTACACCAGCAGAAGCAAATCCAGGTTAAAGTACTTACCTCCCTGAACTCACTTCTGATAGCCAAAGCACTGAAATCAAAACTGCAAGCACACTTCACCGTTACAACCAAAGCAACTTACTAGGAGTGTAAAAATGACCTGCTCTCAGAAGAACCCATCCCTTGAGTTTCTTGATGAATCACTGTTCTTAGCATGCCTCCTCCTGGTTGGAAGGAGGCGAGTGCAAAACAATGAATCTTACAGAGAAACAACAGGCATCTTCTTCTGAGGGCAGATAAGCTTCTATGCCTTAAGGACATAAGTTCAGACTGAGGGTCCATCTAGTCCAGCACTCTGTTCACAAAGTGGCCAAGGAGCTGTCGACCAGGGACCAACAAAGCAGGACACGGTGCACCAGCACCCTCCCACCCATGTTCCCCAGCAACTGGTGCACACAAGCTTACTGTCTGGAGTACTGGTGATAGCACACGGCCATCAGAGCTAGTAGCCATTGATAGCCTTCTCCTCCAGGAATTTATCCAAGCCCCTTTTAAAGCTATCCAAATTGGTGGCCATCATTACATCTTGTGGCAGTGAGTTCCATAATTTAACTATGTGCTGTGTGAAGAAGTACTTCCTTTTATTTGTCCTGGATCTCCCACCAATCAGCTTCATGGGGTGAAAGTTCTAGTATTTTGAGAGGGAGAAAAATGCCTCCCTGTCCACATTCTCCACACCATTTGTTGGGAGGGATTCAACAAGCCAGTTGCATCTATTGCAGAAACAGGGCAGAATAATTTCCTGCCAGCAATGGAGGCTGATTAGAAACAGGCATGGGTAGAGCAGTAAATCATGCAGAGATGCAGTAGGCACGTTTCTCTGTGGGTGAGAGCTCTGGGCTCACAGGAACATTAATTACTTAATTACTTTCTTCCTTGGGGCACAACAGGCGTTCTCTTGGAGCACACAGTTTGGGGATGACTGAGAGACTCTCAGTCTCTCAGTATTTCTCTAGGAGTGTATACGACCAGTGCCTCTCCTGATCACACCAGTGATTAAGTTGCTACTTTAGGCCAGACAGAGAATAATTGTAACTGACCTGATTGAGCCATCTGTATGAACATATATGTGCTTAAAGTAACTAGATGCCGTGCCATAAACAGCTGGATTCAGTCAGCGGTATGAATGAAGCAGGTCAAACAAATTTGCACATCTATATTGGTTTTACATGTATATTTATATACTGCTTCTGATGGCTGTTTGGCCCTCCCAGTGATTATACAAAGCATTTGGCCTTAGAGGCAGTAAGCCTAGGTACACAATTGCTGGGGAACATGGTATGTGTGTGCTGTTACACAGTGTCCTGTTTGTGGGTCCTTGGTCAACAGCTGGTTGCTACCGTGTAAAGAGAGTGCTGGACTAGACTTACGTTCTTACTCTAAGTACAACCAAGGCCTCAGCTAGACCTACCTGGTATTGCGCGACGCAGGGGTGAAGATCTCACTATATTTTTATCATGAGATCCCCCTCTGTTTACACGCGGCGTTCAACAACCTTGGAGGGAGAAGATGTCGCACCCGCCATTTTCTTTTTTAAAAACAAACACGAGCGCTCATGCACTCAAAGGTAGGTGTTTTTTTTAAAAAAAATAATAATTTCCCTGCTCCCCCCACCCCACCCCCGATGGGCACAGAGCTCCTGAGGAGCTCTACACCCCATGCGCAGGTCCCAGCTCCTTGCAAGTAACCGCGAAGAGCTGGGACAAACCGCTACGCCCGCCCACATGTTTCGCCGTCTCGGGATCAGCCTGAGATCGCAGAAAAAGCGGGCTCAAAGGGCAGGGTGAGATCCCGGGGCAAAGGAGGGATTATCCCTCCCTGATCCCAGGATTCTCTGTGTGTCATATAAACGCACAGGGACGATCCCGGGGATCAGGATTTCGCCTCGTCTAGCTATGGCCTAGGTCTGGATTCCTCCCACCAGCTATCACCCAGTCCCTGCTTGGAAATTTTGCCTGAGACATTGCCAACAGATTTTCAAACCTATTTTCGAAGTCTAAAGGGCTATTAATTTGCTTTTTTAAAAATGGAAAGTAGTGATTCTTAGGATACTGAAATCCATGTAGTGCAATTGTCAAAAAATGGAGGACAGGCAGACCTAAGCCGGGAGCAGCGTAGGGGAATGGACTACAGCTGGTGTTATTTCCTCAGTGCCTGTGGCATTTTCTTGTGTATATTGAAACTTTGAGTATGTGCTTGTTGGGAATGCTCACACAACAAGCATTGCACAGGATATCTGCAGTGTATTTGTGCCAAAGAGTAACATTCACTGATCCTCTGCCAAAGCATTTATATTCACTGATCCTCTGCCTACAGCTGGGGGCAAAGAACCATTTCTAACATCACTTTTGAGCTGGGAAGTGGTCGAAAAGAAAGAAAGAAAGAAAGAAAGAAAGAAAGAAAGAAAGAAAGAAAGAAAGAAAGAAGCAGAATTACAAGGGAATATGGCATGTCCCAGGGCCAATGAGAAGCAAAGATGCTATTAAAATTAATGTCTCACTGGCATGGAGTTGGATCCAGAGTTAGTCATACTTAGGCTATGGCTAGACGAGATAGTCGCCCTCATCTACACGCGGTGCACGATGTCCCAGGAGGAAGAGGACGTCGCGCCTGCTTTTTTTTTTTCAATTGGAGAAGAGCACACGACCACTCATGCGCAAAAGTTTAGTGGCTTTTTTAAAAAATTCCCTGCTCTCCCCACACCATCCCTGATGGGCACAGAGCTCCCAGGTCCCAGCTCCTCGCGGTTACTTGCAAGGAGCTGGGACAACCCGCGACGCCCAGCCACACATTCCATGGTCTCAGGATCATCCCAAGACCACTGAAAAAGTGGGCTAAAAGGGTAGGGCGATATCCCAGGCCAAGGGAGGGATCATCCCTACGTGCTCCTGGGATGCCCTGTGCTTCATGTGGACGCACAGGGATGATCCCGGGGCAATCACCGGGATATCGCCTTGTCTAGCCATGGCCTTAGAATAAACCCAATGAAATCAACTAGCCTAAGTCCCATTGATTTCCATGGGTCTACTGTAAGTACAACTGGATTTAACCCACCAGCTATAACTCAATCGAGCATTGCAGCCTCGACACTCTGTCAGTAGCTGCTTTTATTAATAGACAAACTGCATTAATGTAAGAACAGCAAGGTCCTTCAGGACAGCAC
Organism: Elgaria multicarinata webbii; assembly: GCF_023053635.1. Classification (NCBI taxonomy): domain Eukaryota; kingdom Metazoa; phylum Chordata; class Lepidosauria; order Squamata; family Anguidae; genus Elgaria; species Elgaria multicarinata. The sequence continues at coordinate 27,365,318 of NC_086173.1, forward strand.
AGTCCATGAAATGGGAGCAATGAGTGTTAGAAACTTTGAAGTTGGGGATTCAGACATAACCACAAAGCCCAGCTGCACTTCAAGGGTGAGCCGCCTGCCAGCAAACTCTTGCTTCTTTTATTTGATGCTGGGGACCTTGGCATCACATGAAGCCGGGGACGCTCAAGTGGCTTGAAGTGAGCTTGCATGCCAAGACAGGGCAGGGCTGGCGAGCTATTCTTGACCCAGCTCAGAATGGAGGTAGACAAGGAGGGGTGATTCCAGAAAGGCTAGATTTAAGGAGCAGTCTTGAAGAGGGCCTCCAAGTGGGAGGACAGAAGTGGCTTGGTAAACAGAGAGGGGAAGATTGTCCTTGACGGAATGGATGTCCCCAAGCAAACATCAAGAGAACTGTCAAGGCTGGGCGTATTTCTACAACTGAGGTGAATTGTAAAGCTAGACTGAGCCAATGACTCAAGCGGTCCACAGTACCATCTTCTTGAGGATGGCGTGTTTTGAATTCCTAAGGAAAGGTCAACGTGATTATAGATCTAAACCAAACATGGTGAGGGAGATGGGGGGGGGGGGGATAGAGTGAATGCCAGAGGAATCCCTTACTGGACCAGCTGGGGACAATTGTGCCTGGAAGCACTAGGGCTGTAGTCTTGGTTGCAGTTAAGGGAATGGTTGCACGATTGGGACAGGTCAGCAGTCCTACGTCTCAGTCAGTGGAAAAACTAAATTCTATGTTTCTTAAGAGTTATTAAGGCACAGGCACGCTCTGTATGCATTTTGTTACACTTCAAAAGGGGTGGTGGTCTTTTTTTAAAAAAAAAAAAAAAAACCCTTGAAAAAGGAGGTCTTAAAAAAAAAGGTGCTCCAAACTTTAAAAAGAGGGGGTCTTAATATATATATCACTCCTCTTATTTACAGGCACGCTATGATTACCATGGCTCTGGCCATTGTTGAAAATAGCACGCTGGTCTAAAAGAAAAACATTGATCTGGCTTTGCAAGGCGCCTCTTAAAGGATCAGCCTAGTTGAGTCTCGGCTCTCCGAAACAATAAACAGCTATGCAACGTGTGCTTCTGCATCAAAGAGTGTTATTGGAAGATCAAATTGCACAGTTCCCACTAATTATTACCCAGCAACCCTGTCCGCTTTTGTGCTGAATTTGTATGCCGAAGGAACTGCGTCCCACAATGTACAAGGCAATGCAAGGGTAACCGCTGGTACGTGGCAACCAGGAAAGAAGAAGGGGCTGGTTCATTATGCACATGCTCCAGATCTGTACTGAATGGTGCAAAGGTTTTCGACGCCGTTTCTGAACACGGGGGTAATTGCAACTGGATCGAACAAGTCAGATCCTTTCCTTGTAAGCCAAACTTTTCTTCCTACCACTCCAGCAAGCTGCCCATGCTTCTGATTTGGTACTGGAGTGTTTAACTTGAGGTTTAGGTAGCAGTACAGAATGGGGAGGAAGAGGGAAAACGAGAGAAAGGGGAACAGGGCAGCTGCTGCGCACTTTCCCTGTGCACACGCACCACACATATTCCTTGCATCTACTCACACAGATTGGCAGTGAATCAGTGCAGGCTGTGCACCAAGATATTCTGTGGTTTGCCTGGCCCTAGGGTTGCCATATTCTGAATCCACAAAAACGGGTCAATTTTTTGGGGTGGGGGTGGGGGGCTAGGATTTTATTTTTTTAAAAAAAAAACCTGAGCAATGTGTAAAGGTCTAAGGAAAGAAAGAAAGCTTTAGTTATCTAACACTGCAATCCTATGTGTGTCTACTCAGAAACAAATCCTATTAAGTTAAATAGGGATTATTCCCAGGTAAGTATGCATAGGATTTCAGCCTAAAGTACTTAAGCACCTGCAAATAAATAATAGGCAAAGAACAGTTTAAGCAAACAAACAGAAAAAAAATGACACTAAATTACATTTCTCCACTAGTTCTCAAAAGCTAGAGGAGACTTCAATATGGAGACTTACACCACACTGAGCAGGCTCAAGGCACCGTTTCAGAGGTTGGAATTTCTCCGGCCAGCTGGAACAGGAATCCAGGATTCTTGACTGACTGGCTGGGATATTTTGGAAATGCTTGGAAACCGTGACATTCCTGGTTTTCTGGGACGTATGGCAATCCTACCTGGCCTCATCTACAAGACAGCGGGATTGCTTCTCTTTTAATTTTAACCCCATTTTTCATTGATTCGAATGTAAAAAAGAACATCGCACTGCAGCAGCAACAGCGATTTATGTCCTGATTTTTTTTCAGTGCAGTTATAAATGTGGGGGGGGGGGGGGGAGGAACAAGGCAGCCAAGGAGGTTGCAAGAGGGGGATGTTTCCCTCCTCTGCCTACCCGTTTCCCCTCATGGTTTTAAGCTGTCTTGCAGGGCGCACTTGCCACAGAGGAGAGCGCGAGAGAGCAGTGTGCACTCACACACACACACACACACACAGGTGAAGAAGCAAGGTGCACACTGCAGCGCACACACATACATCCCTGTTCTTTCTCCCACACGCGCACACACACACAGATGCACGTGCACATGCACACACTCGCTCTTCCCACGCTCACTCATTGTTTTAAGCAAAAACTTAAACAGGCAGCGGAGCAGGTTGTAAGAGGGGACTGCTTTAAAGCGCTTTATAACAGTTATAAAGCGCTTTAACTGCTTTAAAGCGCTATAAAACTGTTATAAAGCGCTTTAAAGCAACAGTGTAGATCCAGCCGTTGCCTTCCTCTGCCTGCCTGTTTCCCCTAATTGTTTTAAGCTGTCTCGGAGCTAAAACAGGGTGTGAAGGAACAAGGCAGCGGATAGGTGGGAAAGCGGGAAATTGGCCAATCACATTGCCTTAGCCCCAAACGTCCACCCACCTGTCAAAATGCGACTTAACCCCTTCATGGACACATACACACAACGCGGTGCAAAGTTGGGCATGATCCAAAAGTCGCGTTATATTGCAAATTTGAATGTGCGCATTATCTCATGTAAACTCTGGCACTGCAGCAAAGATGCAGCTTTGACGTGTGCCTTAAAACGGGAAAATGAGGGTTCAATTTGGGTTAAAGATGCCATATAGACAAGCCCCTGGATCATTAGGGGCATTGACTGATCACTGAAAGACCTGTTCTTTTTTTCTGGTTTTGTTAAATCAGACTAGCTTTAAAGCAGGACTTCCATTAGATGATGAATCTACAAGCTGCCAACAAAACTGAACATTGTTAGAAATTTACTGCACGCTGACAAGCATTCCCCCTTCTCTGTAGCCCCCTTTGTTCTGTTCTTCTTCTCTTTTTTTACCTGCTCCTGGATAGTTTTCATTAACTCCACCCAAGCATGAAGTCCACTCAGTTTCGCTTCCAGTTCAGTTTTGTGCAGGAAGCAATTGTCCAGATCCTGTGTAGTAGAGCAAGAGAAGAAGAGTTTGTGTTTTACACTTGAGTTGGAACCTTGGGCCACATGCTACTCTCATTTTGGAAGCGGCTAAGTAGTTTTTGATTGTGTTGTGGGGGAACACTCAACAAACCAGATGGCTAATGCAAGAGCAACCAAAATCTATGTACAAAAGTGTCAAAGGGGATCTTGCCCTGCCTCAGGTAGTGTACAAAATCCCGCACTGGCCCTGTGTGCACTGCAAAAGATCCTGAGGGCAGGTTCTAAGATGCATGCTCAGTTCATATGGATGCCACTGTGTTGGTTGCCACACTTGAGCTGAGAGCGTGTGCGAGGGAGACTGGAGCAGGCAGGGACCATCAGAGCCTGCTTCAGTTGGACACCCCCCCACTCCAGGGCTAACTGCCATCTTCACCCTGTGGGGAAGAGCTGTTGGTTTGCCCCTCCATTGGGAGATGAGAGGATGGAGCAGGGCCTTTCCACCAGCCTAAACAGTCTCCTAAATTTCTTTTTATTTTCTCCCTCTTCCCTCCCCATCCACTTTTTCTTGTGTGCCGTGTCTTTTTTAGAATGTAAGCCTGAGGGTAGGGACTGTCTTCTTTATTGATAAATTGTAAGCCGCTCCGAGAGCCTTTTGGCTGAGGTGCGGGATAAAAATACTCTAAATAAATAAATAAACACTCTCCTGCAGTTGCATATTGCTGGAGAAGATCAGGAGCAGTCTGGAGTCTGGAGTCTTTCATCATGGGTGCTTTCCCACCATTACTTATATTCTCACTGAAGAACCCCAGAGGAACCTTTGAGAAACTTCAGAATTCTCAAGAAAACAGGCTGGAAATCACAACCTTAGATTTAGGGTGTCAACAGTTTAACAGTTGTACGGAAAAGAGCATTTCAGCAAGTGTCCTTTGTATGCATGCAGCACCTGGTGAAATTCCCTCATCATCACAACAGTTAAAGCTGCAGGAGCCCTGCCCTCTTTTGTACCTGGTCAATCTAGTATAGCTACTTGCAGTTTTAACTGTTGTGATGAAGAGGGAATTTGACCAGGGGCTGCCTGCATACAAAGGACACCTGCTGACAGGGCTGGGCAAAGCTGGTTATAGGCCCGGGCCAGATTTTATTGGAGATGGGAAATGAAGGCCCCATTTCAAACTGCTCATTAAGTATTTTTAATCAGTTCTAAATACATATGAACTAGAAGGATTTATTTAAAAAAAAGGTAATGGCAAGCACTTTTATTCAAGACGTATATAAGACACCACTTCTTCACATTACTTGCTTTTCGTTGGGCAAATTCATCAACAGCAACAGAAAAATCAAGCAACTTTGCCTTGTCAATGTTAATGTTCAAAACTGCTAATCCATTCAAACGTTCTTCCCCCATTGCGGACTGAAAGTATGATTTGATTTGTTTTAGGACACTGAAGCTCCTCTCATTAGAGGCCACTGTTGCTGGCAATGTCAGAAAAATTGCTACTTTGTAACAAATCTTTACCAAAGGGTCCCCCTTTGCATCTACCTGGGGGACTCGGAGTAGGCCCCCTCAAAATTGTAGGCCCATGCCAACTACCCCCCCTCTACCCAGCCCTGCCTGCTGACATTCCCTTTTCTATACAACTGTTAAAGATACAGGAGCCCTGTCCTCCTTTCCATATAGTCACCCTAAGGCATTGCCTCTCCAATGTAGGTTTGGGATGTATACCTTATGCTCCCTTCATTTCCCACAGTACATCTGGGATTTCATCAATGCTTTAATTCTGTCATAAATTAGGTGAAGCATAGAAGGAAGGAAGTGGGGCTGACCCACAGAGTAATCTTTTAATTACAAGAAGAAGTGGGACTGCTGAACAGCACCAACAGGGTAAACAGAAAGGCAGGTTTCAGTAGGGGATGAACACATTTAAAAGGAATTTACAATTCATAACAGCATGTCATCGGGAACATTTCTGACACCCAGCCTGTCCCCAACGGTGCCCATAGCAATTGCTGTCACCTGACATTCAAGCTGTCCCTCCGAAGGTGGAGTGAGGAAACTCCACAGTGGGCACTGGCACAGGCATGTCATAATGGTTTAAGAACAGGAAATGCTGGAAAATTCTGCTTGCGTATAAAATGCTACGCTAATCTGGAACAGCTTGGTTATAATTATACAGGTTTGGCCCAAACATTGCAGCTTGAGTGCCAGGTGATACAGAACAATTACAGGCTGTCTGGGTTCCATTTCTTTTTAAAAACCTCCTTTTCGGAGCAATGATTATAAGAAAGGCCTGAAGCCTGTACTCCTTGTTTTGAAGGGAGTATGGTGCCTGCCCCAAATCAGCAGCCTCATTCCACTCCCACCCCTTCTCAGCAGCTTCTAGAAATGCAAATGCTGTGATAATTTGCCCATGATCACTCTCCAGATTTCGCTTGCCCTGTAAGTAGCAGGCAGGGAAGTTGAGGAAACTAAAAACAAAACAAAATAGAGCAAGGCCACACAAGTCAACCTTTCAAATTGTTAAAATGTAAACATCTAAATGCCAGATTTTGGAAATGCAATTAATTTTCAGCTGTCCTTTTCATTATTCATTTTAGAAATGTTTTCCAGTGTTTAAAATTGGTTTCATCGCTGCCATTCCAAAACTCTGTGTCGTTTGGTTCTTACCTTTAAAAACCCTATATGGTCTAGGTCCACATTTCCTCAGGAAGTGCCTCCCCCCTATGTTACCTTTGTGTTAATGGGGCCTTTAAGTTCCCCATTGGCATGCACCGGGGGGGGGGGGGATGTGTAATTTCCCAAGGCTCTGGAAATTGCGCATTTCCCTCTTTCGTAATAATGGCAGCTGCCATTAACAGTGTGCAATTTCAGCAGCAGCTACGTTTGGCTGCCAAGTGCTTGCTGAGGCCTCTTGAGTGTTCGGCAGTGGTCCATGCTTACTGCAGGAATGCCCGACTGGATCCATGAAGGCCAGACGTGTGTGTGTGTGTGTGTGTGTGTGTGCGTGTGTGTGTGGGAGGGGTGGAATCCGCTGCCCTCACAGAACCAGAAGGATGCTCACAACAACCCTACTTAAGGTCCTTTGAAGACCCTCTGCTTGACTGCCTAATGTGAGATTGCCAGTCACACACCAGAGGACCTTTTCCTTTGCTTTCCCTCAGCCAGGCTGGTCACTGGTACACCTAGGGGGGACACACACACCACATGACACCAGTTTTAAAATCTCTTCACTGGCTGCCAATTAGTTTCCGGGTGAAGTATAAAGTGTTGGTTATTACCTTTAAAGCCCTACATGTTTTGGGTCCAGGCTACCTGGGGGGGATGCAGGATCCCCTTCTCCCGTAGAATCCGCCCCGCACACTCAGGTCCTCTGGGAAGAATTTACTTCAGTCAGTCAAAGTTAGGCTGACGGGTATTACCCAGAGGACCTTCTCTTCTGCTGCTCCCAGACTGTGGAATGGCCTGCCGGAGGAGATTCGTCAACTTGACAGTCTTTTAGCATTTAAAAGAGCAATAAAGACTGATTTATTCCGGCAGGCTTATCCTGTGAAATTTTAGAATGTTTTAGGATATTTTAAGGATGTTTTAATCATGTATGCTATGTTTTTTATCAGTTTTTAATGTGTTTTATATTCATTGTTGTTCTCCGCCTCGATCTAAGTGGAGAGGCGGGTAAGAAATAAAATTATTATTATTATTATTATTATTATTATTATTATTATTATTATTATTATTATTGGCTTGCTGCGGCCTGCTGATTTCTTTGAATATCTTTAAGCAGGGATTAAATATTGTATTATTCTGGCAGGCCTTCCCTTTTTAGTATCTTATTCCTGACCGCTACATATTGTTTTTACTGTTTTTTTATAATGGTTTTATTGATTTTTTATCTTTCTGTTTTTAACACGTTTATGCTACCTATAGTATTTTATTGATTGTTTTTATCGTGTTTAAATTCTATATAGGGCATTCTATATGTAGGCAGGGTATAAATGGAATAAATAATAATATGTAATAATAATTAATTATTAATAATTTAAAAAGGTTTGACACCAATTTTAAAATTTAACCTTTTTAAATTTTAAATAATGGTACATTTATGTATCCATTGTCAGTTCTCTAAGGCCATAGCTAGACCTAAGTTTTATCCTAGGATCATCCCAGGTTCGTCCCTGCCTGAGCACTGGATGCCCTGTGTGGCACTTAGGTGAACAGGTTTGACCCCAGGACAACCCTGGGATAAACCTTAGGTCTAGCTGCGGCCTAAGTAGGATGGGATTGGATACCGTTCCACTTCTTTTCGGGTGGAAATAACTGAGTGTGGCATAATCATCCAATTTTATTTCCCCCCTCCCACCTCAGGCATTATCTATTCCAAATTTGCAAAATTTCACCAAGTCATAATTTGGGGGTTCCTGGGTTACAAGACACCAAGGGTACACAACCCTTTTGGCTTCAAGGGCCACACTGGGTGTCTGCTGGGTTGGTGGAGGCTGCACATGTGAGCATACACACCACTCTCACAGACATACATCACACATACCGGGCATCAGTACCCTCATAATCACCCCAACAGCAATAACATCTATTCTGATGAGAAAAAAAGGGAGGGGAAAAACAGTCTAGGAACAGGCTCTATGGTTCCTACCATAGAAGCCTTGTTTCTAAAGCATCCCTAGAGCATAGTTAGTAGACAGGAACCACAGAGTTTGTTCCTAGAGATTTCCCCATTATTTTTGGTGGGACAGATGCAACCCTGAAGAACATCAAAAAAGTTGTCTAACCGAACAAGATAACAACAACAACAACAACTTTTAATAGGCGTTTCTCATTCATATTTTAACTAACCGTGAAGGTGGTGAATTCATTAACATGGGTATAGCTGAACATAACTATCCCACTGCACATATGTGAAACTGAAACATTTGGGTCTGCCTACCTTTTTGAGGGCTGTGAAGGTGAATTCCATCCCAGTGCGTTTGTTTATTTCTTCCTCATATCTAAGGGAAAAGAGGGATGAGTGAGTGGTATGAATGAAATGGTAGAAGGTATTATTTAAACAGTGTATATAATTTAGGTCCTCTGGATTTGTTTCCTTTATCTATTTATGAAATAACACCAGTGATCTCACAAGCACATAAACACACACACCTGTTCCACCTGCTCATTAATATGTGAATTATCATAGCTTTTAGAAGAAGAAGCTTATGGATCCATTGTGCTGGATGCTCTACAGCTATGCAAGAATGAGACATCATCCCTACCCAAATAAAAGAATTCCCAGAGCAGCTAGAAAATGCATGGGAGAATAAATGTCAGAAATAATGACACCAGGTAAGTCCAGAAGAGCTGGAAACAAACCTCAACAAGGATGGTGGTTAATCACTTAATCAACACGGCCTCACAGAAGAAAAGGAATGTCTTTCCAGTGCTCCACCCAGTTTCCATCTTCCAAAGCCCAGTTCTAAATATCTGTGGCATGATGGTTGTAAATCCTCTATGGTTGTTGCCCACACTACGTTGGTGACACCTGAAGTTCTTTGTCTCATCAGCTGCCCACACTTGCCACGATAATGTTATCCTCTTAATCTGTCATTATTAGGATTGCTATTGCTGATGAGACAAGTACTCATACCATCTAAACAGCCCTCAGACGATTTGAACAGTCTTCATGGCGAAGAAGATGCCACAAGACTTTTTTGTCGTTTTTTCTGAAACAGGCTAGCAGTCTTCTCTGGAAATTGTTACTTTCACAAATGTTCGCTCCTATAGCCATTCTATCCCATTTCTTCATTAACTTTTATTTTATTTTAAAAACCACATGAAATGTATTGCAAACGCATTTTCTCACAAAACAAGCATTTCTAAGTGTATTTTCTCACAAAATACGGATTTTTATGCATTTTGGCATGTTTTTAGAGTGGAGAACTGCACCTCAACATTTGGAGATGTACAAAATCCAGTAGATAGCTATGTTCTGATCCTCACATTAGTCTGGAAGGTGCAAATCAGGTCAGTTGATATTCAAATCCAAAAAGATCAAGTTCCTCAAGCATGCCTATGCCCAAATAACTTTTGAATTGGGTTCCATAGTTGACTCAAGGAAGGGTTTTTTTCCCTTTCCAACAGGAGGTCCGAAGAACAATTTTTCAAGTATGGCCCTTCAGGATTGAATGATTAACCACCAACTTTACTGGGAAGGATTGCAAGACAACCTGAAATCAGACAAGAGCCATGCTTCAAAACATAGCTGGAGTCAACTCAATTGGTCTGCTTTTCTGCTCGAATCAATCGTCACCACCCAGGGATGGGTGATTTTCCTATACTCCCCAACTCTTCCTGTACCCCATTTTCTTGTTATGGGCATCAACTGCTATGTCCTGCAATGGTATCCAACACTGCCAGTTTGCATCGTTGCTAATGTTTGCAGCAGCAGCAGCAAACGTTAAAACTATTAAAATGTACCTGAGTCCTATCTTCAGTTGCATCTATTCAGCTTATAAAGCAACTTGCAAAGGTGTGACAGAACATATCAAACAATGCCAGCAATTCCAAAGCTAACAGAACTGGATGGACAGGGTGGAGTTCCATTGTACCCAGGTTCCCAGAAGAGGCTTCCTCGGCGTAGGTGTTTTAAACAGGTTTGTTAGGGTGCTGAAGATGGAATGGGAACAAGGCACTCAGTTGTGTGATGCTGACAGCCTGCAGTCATAAAGGCACCCATAATCCATCTTCTTCCCAGAAGGAAGTCATGGAGTGTAGCCTTGGGTGTCATGCAGGCCCCACAGGAGCCCTTGAGGCAAACTTTGAATACAATGGATGGGATTAATAGCGATGCTGCCAACAACACCTTGAGTGCGTTCTCCTTTCTTATCATGGAGAGAAAGGGTGTCTCAGCTGAATTCAAATGAGAGTGACGCCACGTCATACCTAGAGGGGGCATAGATGTGACATATTGTTACACCATGTGAATGCCATTTATACAAGCATTAGCAAGATGACTATGGCATATTTTACTCCTCCTTTCCCAGTTCAATTCCATTCGATGAGCTCAAGTTTCTGGGCAGAACCAGGAGGTCAGCTAGAAAGCAAGTGATGTCATTTCACAGTGTAACCATAGGAACACAGGAACACATGAAGCTGCCTTACACTGAGTCAGACCCTTGGTCATAGAATCATAGAATAGTAGAGTTGGAAGGGGCCTACAAGGCCCTCGAGTCCAACCCCCTGCTCAATGCAGGAATCCACCCTAAAGCATCCCTGACAGATGGTTGTCCATGTTGGGTTATTGTGCCAGAACTTTTCTCTCTCTGGAACTCTGTTTGTGCTCAGAAACAAACACACATCACGCAGGTCTTACACAGCAGAGCTGGTTTATTTCCTTCAGGCTTCTGTGCAGTTCAATTCAGATCAGTTCAGATCAGCACACTGAGGCATACACAGAGAGCAGTGATCAGAGAGCAGTGATCAGTAAGCAGTGATCAGAGAGCAGTGATCAGATCCATTTTACACAAGTGAGAAACTATATACAGATCTACACAATTCTTATCTACATTACATACAGCTGTGATGAGGCTAACTTAGAATCTTGGCAAGGTTCCCAGAACAGCCTCTATCTCAAGGTAATTACCCACAGATAGTCTTTCTCTGTTTAACCCTGAGATAGCCATACACACACAATTTTAATGACTAAGCAAGTATTTCTTTTCATATACTTAACAGTCCTCCTCTTGCGCATGTTGTTTAAATTGTGTTACAATCTGAGACCCAGCTTTAAAAGCATCTCTTTGTGTTTTACCATTGATACTGGTTTTGTGAATAAATCAGCCAACATCATTTCAGATGGACAATATTCAAGCTTAATCCAGCCCTTCTGAATTATATCTTTCACATGAGAATAACGAACATCCACATGTTTAGTTCTTGGTTTACACTTTTCAGATGTAGCCATACTAATACATGCCTGATTATCCTCAAATATGGTTACTGGTGTCTCAATTTCCAACCTTAGATCAGCAAATAATTGTTTATACCACTCAATCTCATTACAAGCCAGAGATAAGCTGATATATTCTGCTTCTGCACTAGAGGTTGCTACACAATTTTGTTTTCTTGTATACCAATCAATCAAGGATTGATTGTAAAAGAATGCTGCTCCACTGGTAGACTTTCTATCAATTGCGTTAGCCCAGTCAGCATCTGCATAAACACAGAAATTTCCATCTTTGTGTGTAGATATTTCCAATTTGTAATTGATTGTACCTTTTAGATATCTCAATACACGTTTTACAGCTGTCCAATCAGTTACAGAAGGTTTTGTCATTTTTCTGCTTAAAAGATTTACAGCAAATGTGATATCTGGTCTACTTAGGTTTGCTAGATAAAGTAAACTTCCAATCACACTCTGATATTTCTGTATGTCTTCCATTTCAGTACTGTCTGTCTGATTTTGAAAATCAGTGACCATAGGAGTGGCAACAATTTTACAATTCTCCATGCTGTGTTCTTCCAGCAATTTTTTAATTTTGCCACTTTGTTCAATCAGAAATGACCCTGTGTTAGAATCTTTTGAAATTTGCATTCCCAAATAACTTTTCACTGAACCAAGGTCTTTTAACTCAAAATGTCTTTGCAGCTGGTTTACAAATGTGTTTTTCTGTTCTTCTTCATTAAAAACCAGTAACAAATCATCTACATAAATCAGCAAATACACTACATTTGAACCATCCTGTTTTGTGTACAAACAATGATCAGCTTTGCTTTGTTTAAAACCCATTTTGATCAATACATTGTCCAGTTTCTTATTCCAACACCTTGCTGCTTGCCTCAAACCATATATGGATTTTTTCAATTTACAAACTAACCCTGGATTTTTAACAAAACCTTTTGGTTGAGTCATGTAAATTTCCTCAGTTAAATCTCCATATAAGAAAGCTGTTTTGATGTCAAAATGAAATACATTCAATTGTTTTTCTGCTGCAATTTTTAACAAAAGTTTTACACTTGAGTATTTTGTTGTAGGTGCATAAACTTCTTCAAAATCTATTAGATATTTTTGAGCAAATCCTCTTGCTACCAATCTTGCTCTGTAACGTTCCACCTGTCCTTTCTCATTTTGTTTTACTTTGAATACCCATTTACAGGTAATGGCTTTACGACCTTCAGGTAAAGGTACTAGCTCCCACGTTTCATTTTTTTCCATTGCTCTGATTTCCTCTGACATTGCTTCATGCCAGCCCTGAGCTTCTGTAGATTCCATTTCCTGAATTTCCTCAAATGAAGTAGGTTCATAGGCTATTAGTAAAGCTCTATGAGAAACCTGTTTGCTTTGGTATTCATCTGAATAACGAATTGGAGCTTTGCGTTCCCTTTCTGGTCGCTTTGGCATAGTTACAGGCATAGTTTCCTCCTTTATAGTTTCTTCCCCCTCCCTCTCTTGCTGAGATTGTTCAGGAATTTCTTCTGTTTCTACAGCTTTCTGTTCTACAGGCAAACTTACATACTGTTTTGTTTCCTGCATTTGTTCATGAAAAACTACATCTCTGCTCACAATTACACTTTTGTGATATGGAGACCACAAACGATAGCCTTTTGTTTGTGTATCATATCCCAACAGTTTACATTCCAAACCTCTTTGAGCTAGCTTTCCTGGTCTGTTTTCTTTCTGAACATGAGCAAAACATTTACTTCCAAAAACCCTTATATGTGACACTCTAGGTTTTCTTTTGTAAAACATTTCATATGGGGTTTTTTCATGTACAGAGTGGTAAAGCCTGTTTAACAAATAATTTGAGGTGGACAAAGCTTCTGCCCAGAACAGATTAGACAATCCTGACTCTTTCAATAGAGCTCTTAACATGTTCTGCAAGGTTCTGTTTTTCCTTTCTGCAACTCCATTTTGAAATGGTGAATATGGAGCAGTAAGGTCATGTTGTATACCCTCATCACTGAGGAATTTTTTAAATTGGTTGCTAAGAAATTCACCTCCCCGGTCCGTTCTTAGATTAGCTATAGGTTCTTTAAATCTATTTTTACTCCACTTAACAAACGCTTTGAACTTTCCAAAAGTTTCACTCTTCTGTTTTAACACATACACAAATCCAAATCTACTGTAATCATCAACAATAGACAAGAAAAATCTGTTTCCTCCTTGACTTGTCTCAAAAGGACCTGCAAGATCTGCATGAATTAATTCAAAAATTCTTTTTGTTGTTCTCTCACTATGTTTTGGAATGTTTGACTTATGACACTTGGTTTCACTGCATACCTTACATTCTACATAGTTAGAACATGGTTTGATTTTCACCCCTTCACACAATTCTGGGATCTTAGAAATTGTTTTATAGTTAGCATGACCAAACCTTTTATGAGTTAAATGGATACACTCTCGGTGTGGTTTGCAATTGGCTATTGTTTTTGTTGTGACTTTGCTGGCTACAACTTCATTTTCTGTACAAGTATTAATCACATACAAAGATTCTTTCATTATTCCCTGCACACACACCTTGTTTCCCTGTTTTATAGTACAATTTTCTTCAGTAAAACAAACCTCATACCCCATTTCTGTTAACTGAAACACACTTAGAAGGTTTGTTTCCAATTCTGGTACATATAAAACACTTTGTAGTTCAACTCCCAGACAATCAAAATATACATTACCCACACCACAAATCTGGATTTTTGTTCCATTTGCAAGGGTAACACACTTTTGCTCTGAAGTAGAAGTTTCCAAGGTTACAAATGAAAGTTTGTCTTTTGCCATACTTATTGAAGCCCCAGAGTCCAAAAACCAAGGATTCATTGTCTCTTTGACTCTTGCTAGAAGACACTTCTTTGTTGATTCAGCTTCATTCATGTTGTTTTCTTCTCTCCACTTTGCTGTTGACTGCTTTTTCTTCTTGTTGTTGCAATCCTGCCTTAAGTGTCCTGTGGAACCACAGTTAAAGCATTTCCTTGCCTTTAATGCAGCCACCACGTCAGAAGATTTATGGCTTTGTTGAAATTCAGCCACAGGATGTTTAAGGCTCTGTTGTTTTGAAGCTTGTCTTCTTTCATAGGTTTCCAGTAGTTTTCCAGCTACATACTCGAGGGTTAAATTTTTCTCCTCTTGACTTTCCATCATGGTGACAACCGCGTCGTACGATGAATCAAGACTTGACAAAATCACATAGACTTGGTGTATAGTTGTAAACTCCATCCCTCGTGCCCTGAGTTGATTGAAGATTTCTCTCATGCTTTTCAAATGGTTTGACATAGACTCCCCTGGTTTCAGCTTCATTCCATACAGCTTCCGGGTCAGAATTATTTTACTGCCCGCTGTTTCTCTTTGATATACAGCTTGTAGCGCATTCCAGCACTCTTTTGATGTATTCAAAAACTGAATGAAGGAAATTTGAGAGTCTTCCACAGCTAATGCAATAACTGCCATTGCTTTTGCATCGTCCTTAAACCATTTAGCATTCTGTGGATCTGCTCTATCTGGTGGATCCTCTGTGACTACATACCACAGTTCAGCCTGAATCAGATACATTTGCATTTTGTAAGACCATAATGCATAGTTAGAGTCATTCAGCTTTTCTAACAATTGATGCAAACCAGACATATTAGCTCCTGCCATTTCCTCTGCTTTAGGAATTTGTATCTCACCGTCCTCCTGCTCAGAGTCCTCCTCAGAGTCAGCTGACTGAGATTTTTCCTCACTTTGCAGCACTGGCTTTAGCTTGATGTCTTCCTCCATCAACAGTTTTCTGTTTTAGCAGACTCCTGGTTCTGATACTGCACCGTTCCCACCAAGTTCTGGTTCTTCTGCCTGGGTTAGGCTGGCGTAGGCTTCCTGGACTGGACTGGGCCCATAACCTTTGTTGGGTTATTGTGCCAGAACTTTTCTCTCTCTGGAACTCTGTTTGTGCTCAGAAACAAACACACATCACGCAGGTCTTACACAGCAGAGCTGGTTTATTTCCTTCAGGCTTCTGTGCAGTTCAATTCAGATCAGTTCAGATCAGCACACTGAGGCATACACAGAGAGCAGTGATCAGAGAGCAGTGATCAGTAAGCAGTGATCAGAGAGCAGTGATCAGATCCATTTTACACAAGTGAGAAACTATATACAGATCTACACAATTCTTATCTACATTACATACAGCTGTGATGAGGCTAACTTAGAATCTTGGCAAGGTTCCCAGAACAGCCTCTATCTCAAGGTAATTACCCACAGATAGTCTTTCTCTGTTTAACCCTGAGATAGCCATACACACACAATTTTAATGACTAAGCAAGTATTTCTTTTCATATACTTAACAGTCCAGCTGCCTCTTGAAGGCCTCTAGTGTGGGAGAGCGCATAACCTCACCAGGCAACTGATTCCATTGTTGTACTGCTCTAACAGTCAGGAAGTTTTTCCTGATGTCCAGCTGGAATCTGGCTTCCTTTAACTTGAGCCTGTTATTGTCCATCCATTATTGTCCATCTATGGTCCATCTAGCCCACATTGTCAGCATTGACTGAGAGCAGTTCTCCAGGGTCTCACCTAGGATTCATTTGTAACCCTACCTAGAAATGCTAAGCTTCGAACCTGGGACTTCTGCATGTAAAGCATATGCTCTCCACACCCATGCCTACCAGACGTGTTGCTAGGCCTGGGCCTATGAGGCAGGAGACCCGAGTCTATTTACCAGGGCCCTGGATCTCCTCCCCAAAACAGAGTGCCCATTGGTGCCAATGGAAGCTTTCTCCCCATAAGCTTAAATGCATGTGTGTGTGTGTGTGTGTGTGTGTGTGTGTGTGTGTGTTCATGAAAAATCTAACCAGCCATTATTTATTCTGCATTTTTTTCTACACCTTTCCACAACCATTTCACATTAATTGAAGAGGAACAACTGATTTAGGATGATGTGAGGGTGGGGTGCAAATGAATGAAATAATTCATTATATTGGGTGTGATTTGGATGGGAAATTAATTAGCTGGTTTTGCCTTTTGTGAAATAGAAATATACCCCAATACTTAGGCCTAAATTTACATATCTAGAGATCGATATTAGTTCATGTAAATTCTGTGCAGGTTTATGTCCTATGGGCCTGGATCCTGAACATTTCAGGGTCTTGCAATGTCGCTGGTGCCCAGGTCCAAATAGCTCACTTTCCTAAATTACAGCCTTAAACCTTGAGGCTCCAAATTCAAACCTTGAAACCCCTGGGCCAGCAGGGTAGATGACAGATACACCCCCAGTGGTCATAAACGCAAAGGCATCAGCCAACAGAAACAGCCTGCAGCTGAGGGAAGAGGGAACTCTTCCAAATACAGAACAGGTGATGACAGAACCTCCTCCACACCCTGGGAGCTACCTATTTCGTAAGTCCTATTACAAGGACGGTGGCAAAAGGTTGGTTCTTCTGGTTTTTCCTGCCCTTTGGGCTGGAATGTTTGGCTTGCCACCAGGGTACACATGTTATGCTTAATTACAGCCTGCCTCATCCATACAGCCCTGATCTCACTCCATCCTCTTTCGCATCTCACCCTGACACCTCCTGTCTCAGCCCACCCAGAAAGAGGACAAAAGATGGCTCCTGCCAGCCTTGATGGGACAGCCCAGCTCTCTGCTCAAAGCAACGCAGCCCTTCCACGTGTTTCCGACCAGAGGTGGTTACAGAGGATTTGCTCTGGTCTCAAAGGGTTGCCTTTGGGAGGTGATTCATATGGATTCAGTGGAATGCGCCCTCCCAACTACAACTGTTGGGAGATCCTTATCGAAAAGCATGTGTGCAGGGCAAGGGTGAGCAATGGCAGGGGTGGAGGCTGTGTGGCAATGTGCCAGCATGTTTCTAAATAATAAAAGTTACTCTGCGCACGCACAACTGTGATGACATTAGGCCTTGTCTTGAGGATGTTTTGTACTTCCTGTGTGCTGCCTCTTCTAATGTTCTTAGCATGGGTCTGTGGCCATGGCTACACCGGCCTTTTTTCCAGGTATCTTCCCGGGATCGTTCCTGTGCATCCAAATGCCAGAGAGGGGATCCCGGGAGCAGGCAGGGATAATCCCTCCATTTTCCTGAGATAACCCTTAGGTGTAGAAAGGGCCTACATCTTAAGTGCTGGTACTAACATTCAAAGCCCTAAACAGTTTGGGGCCAGGTTATTTGAAGGAACACCTCCTCCCATATGTGCCTGCCTGGACCTTAAGATCATCCACAGGGGTCCTTCTCCGTGAGCCCCTGCCGAAGGAAGTGAGGCAGGTGGCTACTAGGAGGAGGGCTTTCTCTGCTGTGGCACCCTGGCTGTGGAATGAGCTCCCCAGAGAGGTACGGCTGGCGCCTACACTGTATTCCTTCCATCGCCAGCTGAAGGCCTTTTTATTTTCTCAGTATTTTAACACCTATTAACTTAAATTTTAAACTTTGCTGTTTTAATTCCATATGTTAACCTATATCAATTTTTGCTGTTTGGTTTTTTGCCTGGTTGTGCTTTTTATATTGTATTTTGTATTTGTGTTTTTAGATTGTTGGTTGTTTTTATGCTCTTCATGATTTTAATTTTTGTGAACCGCCCAGAGAGCTTCGGCTATTGGGCGGTATAAAAATGTAATAAATAAATAAATAAATACGTCATGCTTCTTTTCTCTGTAGATAGCTTTCCCAGTTGATGAGCTCATTCCAAGGATGACTAGTTCTCTAGAAGCACATTCCAAGTTCTCTAGAAAGGATGACTAGAACCGTGGAAAAATGACCTCTCAAGTGTCTCCACTCTATTTTGAGCCAGAGAAATTGGGGGGAGAATTTCAACAAATTTCTCCAGTGGGAAGAGAAATTCTCCAACAA
Source organism: Elgaria multicarinata webbii (assembly GCF_023053635.1). NCBI lineage: Eukaryota > Metazoa > Chordata > Lepidosauria > Squamata > Anguidae > Elgaria > Elgaria multicarinata. The sequence goes on from NC_086173.1 coordinate 27,383,499, forward strand.
TTTCTCACAGCTAGGTCTCACCACTGGCAAGGGTTGTAGCCCAGCTTGGGGTTTGGTTTTTTTCACTGCCACTGAAAGTGACAACAGCCTGCCCCCTATTTTCCATTTTCCACAATAACCTTTAACTAGCATCATGTTGTGGCATTTCAGGTGGAGTGGGGTGAGAGGGAAGGCAAAACCCACCAAAATATAGGGAAGAAAATTTGGGGGAAATTCTACAAAGTGGCCAAGGGTTTTCCAGGGGGGTAAGAAAAAGAAAAATCTTAGGGCTTTTCTGAGAAAAATGTCCTCTGAGAATTTTAGCTCAGCTCTAGTTGTTCTTTATGGTTCAGCACTTTCCCCAGGACTTTCCAAATATTAAATTTCTGAGGGGTGATTGTGGAGACATCTTATCTCTAATGCAGATACAGAGAGATGATTGTACAATGAAAGACAGGACACTCGTACACATTCCTCAGCCACCTCTTAAGTAAAGGAAGTATAAGAACCCTGAACCCAACATATGAGAACTTCCCCCAACATTTCTTCTCTTTTAACTTTATTTTCTGAAAGAAATTTCTTTGCTATTAAATGAGAATGGTCACAAATAATGTGGGATAAATTTTTGGCATGACACTAATGATGATTCAGCCAACATATCAATGCTCTCTGCTCTGTGCCTTTGCACATTCTCAATGCTGCTGCCGTCAACCACTGGAAGGAGTATGGGCTCATCTACACCAAGCAGGATATTCCACTATGAAAGCAGTATGAAAGTGGTATATAAAAGGCAGGTGCCACACTACTGCTTTAGAGCGGTATTGAAGTGCACTGCAGGATCTACACTACTGCTTTATGGTGATACTGAAGTGCACTGACAACTGTTGGGGCCCATGACACATCTACACCATGCAGGATATAACACTATGAAAGTGTGATGAAAGAAGTATGTGCCATGTGTCATGGGCCCCAAGAGTTGTCAGTGCACTTCAATACTGCTATAAAGCAGTGGTGTGGCTCCTGCCTTTTATATACCACTTTCTTAGTGGAATATCCTGCTTGGTGTAGATGAGCCCATGTCTCCATACATCTCTAAGAAACCCACATTTAAAAGGGGATTAGATGAATTCCTGGAGAATAAGGTTATCAATGGCACTATATTATCTCTACTATCAGAGTCAGTATGCCACACCCCCCCCCCAATACTACTTGCTGGGGAACATGGGTGCACTCATGTCCTTCTTGTGGACTTTCCATGGGCATTTGATTGGCCACTATGGCAACAGAATGCTGAACTGGATAAGTTCCAGCATGGCTTTTCTTATGTTCTTATGTCTATAGCCATACAGGATGGTGAGGGTATTCTCTGGTATGCTTTAAAAGAAATCACCAACCAAAATTAGTAGATGTGATCAATGCAACTTGTGAGGTGAAAGCTGCATTTTTCAAGGTAATTCTCCACAACGACAAATATGATTGTGTTGATTTTTCTTCTTTGCGTTTTATTATAAAATTGTGATTTTAGAGTCAAGATATTTTTTCTTTTTTGTATTTCATTATAAATTTGTGATTTTAGAGTCATGATTTTAATATTGTTTGTGCAATGTACAGTGTTTTATGTAGGTTGTTAGCAACACTGGGCTCTTGACAAGGAAGAGTGAGATGTAAATAAAATAAAAACAAAATAAAAACACTGTCATCTTTTTGGCGCCAGGTTAAGACTGCCCTCTACTCCCAAGCATTTAATGGCATTTTGTGGCATGTGATGGGGCATTTATGCCAGTCATCTAACCAGGTTTAATGTTGTACTGAAATTATTTTTAGCTGTTTAAATTGTTTAAAATTGTGTATGTGTAAATTTATATGCTGTATTTTTAATGCTGTATGTTATTATCTGATGAATTGTTGTAAAATGCCCAGAGAGCTTCGGCTATTAGGCGATATAGAGATGATGATGATGATGATGATGATGATACATAAAATCAATTGTAACATTGGGAGTAGGAAATCATGACTATTTATGCAAGCTCTGAATAAGGGGGATGGTCCAGCACTGGGAGAACCTATGCTAATTTAACCAGCTTGAAAAGTGATCCTGTTCAGGTGAAATTGGGTCAAAGCTTTAAGAACCAGTTCCAGATGCAAAGCCTTTGGAGCTAACATTTAATTAGTTTGCATACTGTCTGATGAAAAGAACAACGCTGTACTGGAACAAGGAAGTTTCACATGTTTTTTTTTTTTTAACACCATAATTGCATCTGTTGCTGGCACCTTTTGCTTTAGTCCGTGAGTTGTTGTTTTTCCCTTGGGAAAAGTTGTCATTGTGTAATGATGAAAGCCCCATTACTTTGCTGGGTGACTGATGAGGTCTGGGGATATCTTTCCAAGGTTCTCAGGTTGTATCCTGGCACGTTTCTCTTCATTGAGCAAAAACTCTTCAAACCTTCCCAAGGCAATGGGGAGTGGGTATGCATATCTGCATGGTCACCAGCCAGATGGCTAGATTTTAAAGACCTGGAAACACTTTCTAATCCCTACACAGGGTCGGCCCTACCATTAGGCAGCTTGAGGCTGTTACCTTAGGTGGCAGATGCTAGGAGGCAGCAGCAACGTGGTCAAGGAGAAAGCTGTGTGTCATGCAGCCTACCTTGTGTCTCCTATGTTAGACTGCTCCCTTCAGGTTCAGTGGACAACCTGTCCCATCAATAGCATTGAAATCAGATTCATCTGCCAGGCCAGTCAGTTTTTGTACATAGAATGGGAGGCAGTGCCATCTTGTCCCTTTGCCTAAGTCACAAAATTTCTTGGGCCAGCCCTGACACTACAGTTCAGACGTTCAGATTGATTTAGCCTGCAATTGCTGTGAGGGTCTGGTGTTAAACCTGCACAGCTTGTATCCTAGGCAAGCTGCAAATATGTCTCTAGAGGTGACTGCCTCTCCCCTGGATTTGAGCTTGCACAACATTTTACCAAAAGAGAAATTGGAAGCAAATCTGGAAGTTCCTCCCTGAAAAAAACATTAGAGGAATTGTGAAGCAAACCAAAATAATTTTGATAAGACGAATGAGACGTTTATGTCTGTTTTAGACCTGGAGGATAAAAAGTCTTTGCCTGAATGAACACAGACTTAAAAAGAGAGGCTGCTGGACCATGTGAACGTGCAGCATGATTTTTAGGGTCGATGAGTTAGGAATTTTTGGAGCTTTAATGGTCTGAAGAAGAAGAAAAACCTGGTGGGCAGCTTGTCAGTTTCCAGTACCAAAGGTGAAAGTATGTAGGAAGAAACAGGTAAGACAAGGGGCATTGAACCTCCAGCCTATGGGCCAAATCCAGCCCTCTGGGGTTCCCTAGATGCCATAACCACTTCCCCTTACCCTAGACCTACCTGTTTCCCATGGCCCTACCCCCTTTCTTTTGACTGCCCATTGTTTAGCATTATCCAGCTTTTACACAGTTACTGGTAGTAACAGCTTTAAGCTGTAGTATGCTGGAATTTAGGGCATTTTGACTCCAGGGGCTCATCTACACCAAGCAGATATTCCACTATGAAAGTGGTATGAAAGCGGTATATAAAAGGCAGGAGCCACACTACTGCTTTATAGTGGTACTGAAGTGCACTGATGACTGTTGGGATCCATGACACATACCATATACTACTTTCATAGTGTTATATCCTGCTTGGATATAACATAGATGTGACCTGGGCCCCAACAGTTGTCAGTGTACTTCAATACCACTATAAAACAGTAGTGTGGCTCCTGTAGTGCACTTCAATATCATTATAAAGCAGTAGTGTGGCTCCTGCCTTTTATACACTGCTTTCAGAGGGGGGAATCTACACTACTGCTTTAAAGCGCTTTAAAGCACTTTGAACATGTTTTGAAAACTGTATATGCAGTGTATCCTGGGCCCCAACAGTTGTCAAAACTGTTATAAAGCGTTTGAAAGCAGTAGTGTAGATCCTACCAGATAGTGGAATATCCTGCTTGGTGTAGTTGAGCCCCCATTCTTCTGCCTCTAACCACCACCAGAATATGGCCCTTGAGATCTTCTCCAAAATTGTATTCAGCCCTTGGATGAAAGATGTTCAACACCCCTGAGGTACGGACTACCGAGGAAGCATTTTTAAAACCCCAGTAAAACAGGCAATCCATTGTCATCATCCCTGTGGGGATTCATGGAGCAGCTCACGGACTCGCTTGTTTTGTTTTTTAACGCCATCCAACTGCCACAGAAATTGGGCCTGGAGAAGGTTGAGGGCAGATCTGCTGTTTCTCCTGGCGACTGCATGTGCCTTCTTAGAGAGGCCTGCAGCAGCCTTGCCTTTTGAAGGCCCTGTTTTCTAAGGGACAATGTGTGACATGCTGGGCAAACTGTAACTCAGGTGGCAATCTGACTTTGGCAAACAGCAGAAAGAAACACTCTTATACTGTTCTTGAGCAGCCACAGGCTCTCAGAGCAGCCAGACAATAAAACCACTGGACATATGACTGGGTGGGGTTGAAAAACTTGCAGGTTGGAGTTTTTTTAAACAGAGAATCTCCACTGGGGGTAGAAATCTCCCCCTCCCTCCCCTTCTCTGCCGCTCTCCTTCTCTCCCTCTCCATAATCAAATCACTCCATAACCAAACCAATCTGGTAGCTAAATTCCTCTTTCATATAGGTTGTGACCTTGTTAACGCTTGCAAAGAGTGTTTATGCCTGAAATGGACACCATCTTTGCATCTGTGTATTTCTTTTAATGAGGCTATTTATAGGTAGGTATATTATTATTTATTAATTATTATTTATCAAGCACCTATAATTAATTATTATTTATCAAGCACCTATAACTGCTAGGTGCAGTACAAAAATTAGAAAGAGAGACAGAGACAGAGACGGCTTGTCTAGACAAGTGTTTATCCCTGGGATCGCCCTGGGATCATCCCTGTGCGTCCACATGAAGCACAGGGGATTCTGGGGGCAAGGGAAGGATGATCCCTCCATTTCCCCGGGATAATGGGTATCACTTTTATCCTGACTTTTCCTGCAGTCTGGGGATGATCCCAAGACTGCAGGAGGTGTGGGCCACCATCCCAGTTTCGTCCTGGCTCCTCGCGAGTAAATGCGAGGAGCAGAGAACCAGGCACGGAGCTCTTCAGGAGCTCCGTGCCCATCAGGGATGGGGTGGGGAGTGCGAGATTTTTTTCAAAAACGTACCTTTTTGATGGAGTGCTCATGTGCTCATCTTCACTAAAAAAAATAATAAAAAAATGGGGGCCACGACGTCCTCCGTCCTCCCGGGATGTTGCGTGCCACATGTGGACTGAGGGGGAGGATCATGTGATCAGCATATCACGAGATCCTCCCCCTCCACCCCCTGGTCTAGACATGCCCAGAGAGAGAGAGAGAGAGAGAGAGAGGCCTTGCCTACAGGCTTAGACTCTAATTAGAACAGGACACTTTACGAAGAAAAGTGAATAAGGAAAGTCAGCCAAGAATGAGTGAGTGAAGAAGTGCGTCATATAAGAAGTCACGTGTCAATGTAGTAATAGAAGAGAAACATTGGATGTCAGATAGAAGGGTGTTCTAGTGCCAGGAAGCTGCCAAGGAACAGGAACGTGGGTGGGGAATACAGATTATAATCTTGGTTTTAACTGGCAGGTTGCTATTCAAAGAGTGTAGGACCCAGGAAAGAGCACAGAGAAAGAGAAAAGATATAGAGGAGAGAGTTCGGGGTGGTGTAGGGAAGTATTTACTGTTTTATACTGTATGCTTTTATCTGTATGCCGCCCTGAGATCTTATTGATATAGGGCGGGATATAAATGTTTTAAATAATTAATCCATAATACTAAACTTTCATATAATTGCACACAGAGCTCCCCCCGGATTCTCAGATTTCTTTTCAGTTTGGCCGAGCTTTGTGCATCGGCTTTTCAGCCAACATACGTTATCCACTACTCGAGCCAACAAACTGACATGACTTTTAAAAAAAGTATTCGCTAACCCAAGTCTAAACTGAGAGGGTTTGTTTGTCCATCAAAAGGCAACAGAGTTCTTCCAAGCCCCATAATGTCACAAATGCACTCACTTGCCATCTGATCTTCTGCGCTGCTCTGCCCAGGAGCTGTTCACAGGATGCAACGAAAGAGGAGACCCAGCACTGGCACAAGGGGAGAGCTTGTGCCCGTTGCTCCCATTTTGGTATTCAATTGTGCCCTCTGTACAGCCAACACTCTGTACAGCCAACACTCATGTAGTGAAGCACCATCACAAGTGGTGGAGAATTTTATTTGGTCTACATTTTTTACGTGAACCAACCTAATGCACATTTCCTGGACTACATAGGAACATAGGAAGCTGCCTTATGCTGGGTCTGACCACTGGCCTATCTAGCCCTGCACTGTCAGCACTGACCGGCAGCGATGGCTCTCCAGGGTTTCAGGCTTTCCTAGATCCACCTGCAGATACCAAGGATGCAAAGCAGGTGCTCTACCACTGAGCTTTGTCCCTTTCCACAATATGTGACTAATATGTGTAATGGAACCCAGTTATCCTTCAGACTGCACACTTCTCTGAATTTTGCAATATTCCATACAAAAATTGGAATATTGCAGCTCAAATATTCCATAAAAAAAGTATATTAATGGAAGTTGTACATATATTAGAGGTAATTGCATATGAAAATCTCAACCTGCTGCAGGGATTGACAGAGCGGATTTAAGATTGAAATGTTGCAAAGCTGGCATAGATGGGAAGTAGGCTGATTTGTGCCTCCCTACAAGCCCTTCTGCTGTGCAACCAGGCAAGAAGATTTTATAGGAGGTAAAGGAAGAGGCAGGTTTGGAGGAGGGCATTGCTGGTCAGTTCTTTGTATGGAAACCAGAGATCCATCGGAGAATCCTTGTCTCTACAGCATAGGGTAGAGCAGTATCCTTTCATTTTATAAGCCCACTAAAAACTCTGCATCTCAAGGTGAAGTCTCCACTTCATAACAGAGAATTGTTCGGGCAAAGGCCCTTTCTACGTCATATTCTGATCGCGCGATCCTCCCCTTAGTCCACATTCAGGTGCAACATCCTGGAGAGGAAGGAGGGTGTTGCATCTGCCATTTTTTTAAAAAGGAGATGTGTGCACGTACACTCCAACTAAAATGTAAGTTGATATTTTTTAAAGAAAGCTCCGACCCTGCTTCCCCCCCCCCCCCCCACGATTCTTCCCGGCCCGGTTCCTTCCTTCTACTAATCTCCGCTACTTGCGGGGAGGAGGGAAGAAGCCGGGATGGGCGGCCACACGTCCCATAGTCTTGGTATGATCCCAAGACTGCGGGAAGAATTGGCTTTTCCCGTTCTTGTCCCTCCCAGGAGTCCCTGTGTGTCATTTGGACACACAGGGACTCGGCTGTGACCAGCCTGGATTTGCGGGCTGGTGTAGAAACAGCCAGACAGTTATAAAGTGTGTAACTATAATCCTTGAGGGTTACAACCCATATCCAGAAAGATATGGGTTAGAAGCATCCAAATCAGTGCTTTCTCCAGGTTTTGGGGGGCCCTTGAGCAAGTCATCCCTTCCTCAGTGAATTTACCTTCTCCCACCACTGTCACTAGCTGCAATTGCTCCTGATCCTCTTTCTCATCGTTGCTCCCACTGGCTTGCTTGACAGGCGGAGAGCCAGGGAGTAAGAAGGCCATGACATCTACTGCTGCTCCTTCTAACCACCACTGTTTGCCCACTCCAGAGTGAGAGGCAGGTGAACAAGCAGGTTGCAAGGGGGAAAAGAATGGAACAACTCTTGTCAATGGGCCCCCACTGGGGTGTGAGCACTTGCAGGTGCCCAAACATATTTACCGTTGATGCAGGCCCTGAACCAGGTTAGATTTTTTAATATATAAATCTGTCAAACAAACCTCTGGAGGAAGAAGAAGAAGAAGAAGAAGAAGAAGAAGAGGAGGAGGAGGAGGAGGAGGAGGAGGAGGAGGAGGAGGAGGAGGAGGAGGTGAAACTTACTTGCTCCGAAAGGCATCCATGGCATCCAGCACTTCGCCAAGTTCCGAGTCCAGCTGTTCTTTCTCCGTATCGATAGACCGGATTTCGAGCCTCAGTTTGTTCATGTACTGGTCATAGAGGAGTTTGATGTCCAAGTCAGAAAGGGAGTGGTCTTGTTCTCTCAAAAAGTTCCATCTGGTTAGCAGGACTTGGTTGTGCTGTTCTAGACTCTGAACCTGTGGGTTGTAAACAAGGAGAGAGATTTGGATGGGACCACAACAATCATCATGCCTTCTGGTGGTGGCTCCAAGTTTTGGGGGACCCTTGGGCAAGACACTTTAAATGCCCTTTCCCTCGGGGAGTCTACCATTATTGTCACCAGCTGCTGTTGCTCCTCCTCCTCTTTCTCATCATTGTTCCCACCTTCTTGCTTGAAAATGCAGAGAGAGGCAGTGAGCAAGTGGGCAGTGGAGACTACTGCTCCTCCTTCTCACCACCACCAGAATGAGAGGCCCATAAACAAGCAGATAACAAGGGTGAAGAGGAGAAGCAACTCCATGGGTCTCTTCTCAGTGGGCCCCTGCTAGTGTGTGGGCCCTTGACGCTGGCCCTGATGCCTCCCCATCTGCTGCTCCAATATAGGAGTTGTTTGCTAAATCAAAAATATGTCTGCCAAATTATTACCCTGCAGCACCAGCAACCTGCAACATGATACCTAAGTTTTATTACAAAGCATGAAACACTACTCCAAATTATATCAACACACAAATTCTGAAATTAACATTGTGTGTGTGTGTGTGTGTGTCTTGGGGTGGAGGATTGTTTATCTGTTTGTAAACTAATGGATGCTGTCTAGAACCATATAGTTATGGTACTATAGTTATTTTGTCTGAGGGCCTTATGTTGCACATTACTTGTACTGTGTAGGCCAGCTACATTGTACATGGCACATGCTGAACAGGTAACGTGCAACATAAGGCAACACACATATAGGAAGTTCATTTGGAAGTCAACTTACCAAAGATATGCAGTGAAATATTGTGCACATCTAGTCCAAAATAGGTTCAGTGGGGCTCCATCTCAGGTGAGTGTGCATAGCATTGCAGACTTACAGCGGAATCCTATGCATGTTTACTTGTGAGTTATCCCATTGTGTTTAATGAGGCTTGCTTAGGATTGGGTGAATCAGTCTATTTCTGGTCCATGTTACTTTCATGTGTACATATAACTAAATTCCATCCTGCTTTGCATTATTCTGCCAGGCTGAACACTGTAAAAATTAACATTTAAACATGGATTTCTAACAGAATAATTCTATGCCTGCCTGCTCAGATGTAATCCCCATTAAATTCAATGGGACTACTCTTAGTTAAATAGGTAGAGAATTACAGCCTAAATATACTGTCACAACATACACATTTCTAAATGTATTTAGAGTCATTGTTTTGACCTGGGAACTATATCAGAACATTTGGGAAGTGTGAAAACCAGTGGATGACTATGTTTTGATCTGAGCAATAGCCCAGGAAATCTGGATCAGGTCAGTTCACATTGCAATTTACCTTCTGCCTTTCCTCTCTCAGTGCCTAGAAGCGCCTCACTGTGATCTTCCTCTCTCACTTTCTTCAAACCCCTCCTCAAAAACCACTTTTCCCATGAAGTCTGGACACAGCCCCAAAATCCTCATCTTGTACTGAAACTTAAACCCATGTATGTGTGACTGAACTGAATTCTTCATCTGTTTATTCCCCAGCTAGGGTGACCATATGGAAAGGAGGACAGGGCTCCTCTATCTTTAACAGTTGTATAGAAAAGGGAATTTCCGCAGGTGTCATTTGTATGAATGAAGCACCTGGTGAAATTCCCTCTTCATCACCACAGTTAAAGCTGCAGGAGCTTTGCCCTCTTTTGTATCTGGTCAATATGGCAGGGCTCCTGCAGCTTTAACTGTGGTGATGAAGAGGGAATTTCTTCAGGTGCTGAATGCAAACAGCTGACACCTGCTGAAATTCCCTTTTCTTTACAACCGTTGAAGATGCAGGAATCCTGTCCTCCTTTCATATGATCACCCTACCCAGCACCACTCCTGTTGCCTACACTGAATGTAAGATGGTAAGTTCCCTAGGGAAGAGGCCTATTTTCTTGTTGCTAGTCTACAGCAGAGGCCTATTGTATTATTGATTTTTGAGGTGTCAAAAGTTGGCATGGTTGGGCACCTGATGAGGGCCACATCCCAGCAGGGGCCCACTGACATGAGGCCCCTGAAGTTGCTCCTCTTCACCATTGCAACCTGCTTGCTCATGGGCTGCTTGCTCCGGCCCAGACAACGGTGGCGATGAGAAGGAAGAGTAGCAGATGCCCCTGCCTACTCACTCTCTGTCTGTCAAGTATGTAAGTGGTAGCAACGATGAGAAAGTAGATAAGGAGAAAGAGCAATTAATGGCAGTAGTGGTGATAGAGGGAGGGGCTGAAGGAGGAGGGTTACTGAGTGTGTTTTGCCCAAAAGCTCTCCAAACCCTGGAGCCAACACTGGCTGTGCATAGTCGCAGTGCTATTTAATAATCTTATATAAGAATATAATTCTTATATAAGGAGACGGTAGTATAAGACTTATTACTCAAGATGTACCAGACTGAATTTGCTCATTTTTTGTTTTTTTGTTTTAAACTGAAGCTTGAACAACTTTTAAAAATTTGAAGAAGTTCAAAACTCATACTTCGATAGCAATTAATTTCCTCTGTGCTAAACAGGAAGGGCGTCCCCTTTGCCAGCGGGGTGGTGGACAGCCCTGCTCCTCCAATCGATATGGTATGAAGGCGGGCCCCGGGTGCAGCCACACAGTTAGACTGTCACCACCAATGGGGTGGGGAAAGGGGATGGAGGCAGCCAATCGGGGCATGGGAGGGAGGGAGAGGGGGCAGGGCTGTACTGCATTCAAATTTTGGAGGGGAAATTCAGTATACATGAGCCTCATTTGCATTATTCACAAGCCCCTCTGTGGTGATGGGACTGACAGGCAAAAAAGTGGGAAAGCAGCAGAACTACTAGCACCCATGATAACATGGGCTTTACATTACTACTACTATTACTACTACTACTACTACTAATAATAATAATAATAATAATATAATATATTATATTATATAATAATAATATTACATAATATAATAATATTATATTATAATTATATTATATAATTATATTATAAATATAATAATATAATAATATTTTTGCAGGGTAACAAAATAACCCACCCCTTATTAAGGAGGATACAGTTCTCACTCCTCCACATATTTTCATGGGAGCCCCACTGAGATAAATGGAACTTTATTCCCAAACAAGTGCACAGAAGACTGCAGCTGCACGCAGAGCAGATGCTGTGAATGAGAACTTGATATGAACTGGATCTTGCTGTGTTGGGAAAACAAGCAATGGGCTCCCATGCCTGCCCATTATGAACTTCCAGGTTTGAAAACAAGATAGATGATGGATGGGGGAAGCCAAAAGAGGTGATAACTCTTTCAGATGTTTATCGTGAGTTTCATAATTTCATGTCTTTTCTCAAGCTTAAAATAGCTGCAGCTTTAAATAAATAAGCAGCAGTTCCAAAGCTTTCTAAGTCAAATCCACTGATAATTGCAAAGATGCACCATACGGAACTCCTCACCAGAAGATTCTGTGGAAGCTAAAATGGCATAAATTGGGACCGTACAAAACTGTGAAGAAGGGGGCACCTTCTCCAGAGTGGGGAACCTTCTCCCTGTTAAGGTCTGTAGTACCTAAGTCAAGGCTGTCAGAGTCCGCATGGCAGTAGGGGCCATGGCCAGAGCCCAAAAAGGGGCAGCACTGGAGCCAAACGTGGGTGGGCAAAGTTACAGATGGGACAGTATATGACGATGACAACAACAACATTTGCATCTAGGCATTCCCCTTCACAACTTGTGCAAGTTTCCCTCCATCTGCTTTGGTGCTGGGGGACAGAGTGAGACGGAATAAATAATATGAATAACCCAGAGCAGGGCTGGTGAGGGTTTGTGGTGTGGCAAGGATCTAACAGTCCAGACAGAGAGATCTGGAGGTCTGGCTTTGGCACATCCCCCAATCAAAAGAATTTACTGTTCACTGTAAACACTTATTTCTATAGCATATTCAGTGTACCATATCTGTACAGTTTACAATACTTATCCTCAGATCTGGTTGAGGGATCAATGCGGTGGCTTTCGGTGTGAAGCAGCCACTTTTAGAGTTGCTTAGGAATTGCAAGATGTGCTCTCTGGTCCCTCACATGTCTCCAATGGCTTTCAACCACTTCTAAGGCCATGTGGACATGATCCGACTCTCCCATCCCACCATCAATATCCAAAATAAGTTGGACTCCAACTGATTTAACTTAGTGCATTTCCACCATGAAGGACTGTCTCTCTACCAGAACATCACATTGCTAATATTTCCTTCCCTTTTTATTTGTCTCTTTCTGTGCAGTCTTGTTTGCACCAAACTGATCTATTATCTCTACTTAGATGTCATTTCTACTTTAATGCGTAATATTTTACAAAACTCCCGTAAAAGCCTTTGCAGTATTCCCCTGCCCTGGGGAATGACCCTGGGATGACCCTGGGCTCTAGTATTTTGAGAGATGTCTCCCTAGTCACATTCTCTACACTATGCTTAATTTTGTACACCTCTATCATGTCTCAAGTTTCTCTGCTCTCCAAGAAGAAACCAAGGGCAAAGACACTAGACTGCAGATATATAAATAATATCACACAATTAAAATACATCACACAAGCCTTTGAAATCAGATCCATTGGCAATACCCCATTGCTTTCAGGAGACTTTGCTTCATGCTCACAGGTTCACTGGGTAAAGAAATTGACATTGCCTATAAAACTCAATGCAAACTTCATACACAAGTTTGTTTGTTTTTTATTAATATTCTCTACATTCTTCAGCTATAATCAATCCAAACTTGATTATTGGCTTTAGTTCAAGATGTTGGGATAACAAGCCTGCTAACCTATGTTTACAGCATTATCTTTCTAAAGAGCATCTGCTGCTCTTTATCCAAAGATTGTACTTGACAGAGGATTCACCCCCTCTTTTGGCAACCTCTTCCTAAGCTTAATTACTGTCAGTGTCTCTTGCTTCCAGTGTTTGTTTGGAACTATTATGCACTTCCAAGGAGAGATTTCTGAGAGGCTCCTTCCTGTACATCTCATTATATGGCACCTAGAGGCTTCGAGCAAGATTATGACCCTATTGGGCAAGGCCTTGGACCGAAGAACACAAGCTCCAAAACATCTCCAGAGAAAGCGATAGACACAAATGTGGAGGGAATGGAGAGTTCTCCAAGAGCAACATATAAGCAAAGAGAAAGAAACAGGGGCCTGGTTCAGACAACACACTAAACCATGCTGCTTAATCACAACATGGTCAAGGGAATCCTTAACCGTTTTGTGGTTAAGCAGCATGGTTTAGCGTGTTGTCTGAACCAGGCCAGAAGTTCTCCAACCTGTGATTTCAAGTATTAATCCATATTGGCTTCAATATAGCCAATGGAAATGTGTGTGTTAGTGAAGCCAAGTTATTTATTATTGCTAACTTTTATATACCATCTTTTTTTGATTTTCCTTCCTTCCTTTTTCTTTTCTTTTTTTACTGAAAACCTATCCAGGCAGTGCATAACAATTAAAAAACATAAAATACAAGGCATGAGAACTATCACATTATTTAAAAGGCCAAATGGAAGAGATGTATCTTCACAACCTTACTGAAAGCCAAGACAATGGGGACTATTCAATGGGGACTGTTCTTGAGGGAGTGCCTTCCACATTTTGGAATAATGTAGGAGAGAACCCTTTCACGTGTCTCCAACAAATGGGCCTCTGAAGATAGTCATGGGCTGAGCCCATGGTTCCTTTAAGAGAACATCCTTTGCTTCATCCAAGGGAAAGGGAGAGGGGTTTCTTGCCTGAAAAGGGAGTAGCAAGTGAAATGCCAAGGCCGCGCAGGGCAAGAAGCGCCTGGCATCTGATAACGCCTCCCTGGGCTGGTACCAGGGGGAGAGTAACAAGTTGCAGCTGTGCAATGTCTGGGAGCATTCCCCCTCCCTTCGGGAGAGGTGTGGATTGCTATGGGGTTTCTATTGGTCAAGGTGGGTCTGGTGACAAGGGGGTCCCAGAAAGGGATAAAAAGCTTAGGTCCGGTCTCTTTCCTGTGGGTGTCAGGAGTCCAGTGTGTGTGTGGTGAGTTAGAGCATCCAGGCCGGGCTGGCTGGATGGCAGAAGCTCCACGTGGCCGCTGAGGGAAAGAGTTCTAGTTTGAGTGGTGTAAAGTTGAGTCGGAGTGAGCAACGAAGAGGTTGAGTCGCAGAGTTAAATGTTTGTTATGTTTTAGTCTATGTTTGGGTACAAGTGGGCAAGGAAGCATTTACGGTCCCTTACGGCTGGTGGGTGGTTAAGTGGGGAGAGAGTGTGAATTTAACTGGCTTGAGCGTGTAAAGGGGGAGGTGGAGGTATTAGTCCCTGCTGTCCTAAGTGTGTCATTCCTTTGTCTGCGTTTCCCCCAAAAACCTCTTACGCTTTTACCTTAATGTGTGGACCCTTACGGAAGTGTGTAATGTGAAGAATAAAAGTGTTTGGTCCCTATCTCTGGAGTGTGTTGTTGTTTCCTTGAGAACCTAGACTCTAAAGCGTTAACAAGCGGCAGTGAAGGGGCGTGTGTCTGGGCTGGCTGAGTCAGACCCCCCTTTTCTGGCCAGGGAATCGCTGAGGCAAACCGAGCGGTTCCACTACAAAGATAATGTTGTGGGGGGGACTGCAAGTGGCAACAGCATCAACTGTGTGGGCAGCCTGGACCCCATTTTGCATCCTCCACAATGGCCCATATACCTAGCATCATTCCAAGGCATTGAGGAGAGGGAATGCAGTCATCACAAAAAATAATGGTGAAGAAAATGTGGGAAAATATCTGAAAAGTGTCATTTTATTTCTAGGAGATATGAAAAGAAAAGAAAAGAAAATCTCAGGAATTTCCTGAAAGTTTTCTTTCCCCGTGAATGGGGCTTCCATTTTTCTGCCTCATTCTCAGGGCATTTTATAATTTATTTTGAATGTGTGTTGGTGATGTTTTTGACCTTAACTAATCACTGTGATTAGTTGGGGTGTGTGTGTCTATATTTTTCTTTCTATTACACATCTCAGCATTGCTCTACAGGCTGCCTGCACTTTCTGATCTGAAAAGCTCCTATGGGAGGAATAAAATTCATGATGTCTTATCCTGGGCGGAAAGTGCAGGAAGTCAAGGAGGCTACAGGCTGTCACAGAGATGATGGTAATGAAAGACAGGACACTCACACACACACACCTCAGTCATCTCATAAGTAAGGGAAGCACAAGAACCCTGAACCAAACCCATAAGCATTTCTCTGAAATTTCTTCTCCTTTGAATTTCTTTTTGAAAACAATTTCTTTTCTATGAAACTGAATCATAATGGTCAAAATTTTTGTAGGAGAAATTTTCGGCACAGCGCTAATTTTAATACCCAGACATGTTCATAATGAGACAG
Source organism: Elgaria multicarinata webbii (assembly GCF_023053635.1). NCBI lineage: Eukaryota > Metazoa > Chordata > Lepidosauria > Squamata > Anguidae > Elgaria > Elgaria multicarinata. The sequence goes on from NC_086173.1 coordinate 27,399,011, forward strand.
GCGGTGCTTTAGATAACCATCCCCTAAGTCGTTTAGGACTTTAAAGATTAAAACCAAAACTTTGATTGAGTCTGGAAAATGATTGGCAACCAGTGCATGTCTGTCTTGATGCTGTGCATCAGTTAGCAGTCTAGCTGCCACATTTTGCTCCAATGAATTGCCCAGACACTCTTCGTGGGTAGCCCCACATTGAGTGCATTGCAATAGTCTACGGTTGTGTTCATGCAACCGGCTGATCTATGGGACATAACAGTGTGAGTTCTTCTGAGTTCCTGGGTGAAGAGTAATCACTGATGACTGAGCAGCGATATGCCCTGATTTAGACAGTGTGGCATTCTAACTCTTGCCCAAACTTGATACAAAGCTGATCAGCTACACATCTAACTTTATGATTTGGGTGTAACAGCCTTAACATTTGCCAAATCCTGCCATTAAAAACTCTCCCTAAATACCTCTCTGAATACACAAAGCTGCCTTATACTAAATTGGGTACTGGTTTATCAAGCTTCATATTGTATTGTCTGTCAGGAGTGGATCTCAAAGTCTTCTGATGGAGATATGTACAGGTTGAATAGTTAGAGTGGATACTCCTCCAAATGTTTTGGATTACAACCTCCATAATTCCTGACTATTGGCCATACTGGATGGGATTTGTCCCAAACATCTGGAGGACACTAGGGCCTCATCTACACCTGACATTTTGCAAGGGAGGAGTTTTCCTGGATCCATGATCGCCACCCATGGGGCAAAGGTGAGGAATGTTTCCTGCAAGTAAAGGATAGCAGTTGTGGGAGAATGTGTATCCTGGTTCCGAATGTGTAGGCAGATGGATATGGGGCATGGAATTTTTTTAAAATAACTCCTCAGAGATGTGCACCAGCACAGACACACAGCAACACAAGAAGGGATAGATGCTGTGTCAAAAATGCACTACTGCACAGAGATATATTTGTTTGTTTTTTAAAAAACACTTGGCGATAAAACACGTCGTGCCCCTCACACTGGGTTGGCTGTTCGCTGAGCCACGAGCTCATGCTGAACAGCAACAGCTTTGTGAAGGGGGGGGGGGTCACACCTGCTACAGACTTTGGGATTGTAGTGAGAGAGCTGAGAAACCCTCCAGAAAACAAGTCAGTGATATTCCTGAATAACTGAGTGGTGGAGCCGAGATCACAGCGGGATCAGCTGAGCATTGTGTGGCCCGGTAGGGACGACATTGATATTATCCTGGAATAAGTGGCTGATGTAGGCATGACCTAAGTTGTGAACTAGTGATATTGCAGATTGAACATGGAAGGTCCTACATATTTGATCTCTGACCCTCCCACTGCTATTTGAAGCTGGCAGAATATCACCAACCATTTCCATCCTGTATAGCTGCAATACTTCAAAAATGGTTGGTGTGGCCTTACTGGCCATGATGGCTGTGGCTAATGGGAGTCTTAGTCACAGGTTCCTGTGGCCCTCCAAATGTTGGACCCAAACTCACATTCCCAGCCAACATGGCCAATGATCAGGAATGATGAGAGTGGGTCCAACAGCCCAAAGGCTTCAGAAGTGATGTCAGTCCTTCTACACTGGAGACAGGAGAAACGTTTCAACACAGACATGCTTAGGCTGTTTAAGTACCAACTACGGTTGGCACTTAACTTTATGCTAGGGCACTGCAGCCAAGACATGCCAGACTGTTTTGCTCATATAGCAATCCTTATTTATTTATTTAAGACATTTGTATCCCGCCCTATATCACTAGGACCTCAGGGTTTTACAGCTAAAATCGTGCCGTATACTGTAAAACAAGAAATATACACAGCTAAAAACAAATTAAACCATTAGTCAAGTTAAAATCAATATATAATTTAAAAGCAGTCAAAACTAAGCAGTAAAAATCCTTGCTTAGTATTGGATCATAAAGCAGGTCAGATTGGGGATTATTAAAGTGAATAGATTCACTACATCACTTTCTGTGAATGTGCAAAATCTTGCACAGTTCTTATCCCACTCTCCCCTGATGCAGCCTCATGAAAGGTTGGGTGGTAGGAATACTCCTTTTACACATGGAGAGCTGAGGTTGACAGAGATTGACTTGTCACAATTATTATTATTATTATTATTATTATTATTATTATTATTATTATTATTATTTATTAATTTGTGTCCCGCCTTTTGCCCAATTCTGGGCCTTAAGGCGGCCTTACAAAATGTAAAACATATACATTTTAAACCTAGGAAAAGAAATATGTTAAAACATAAACATTTAAAAATACACAACAATTTTACAAGTCCTTAACATAGATGGAGGACCAGATTATTCTCCAAAGGCCTGTTGGAACAAACAAGTTTTTGCCTGCTTCCGAAAGCCCATCAAGGAGGGAGCCAGCCTAGCTTCCCTGAGAAGAGAGTTCCAAAGCACTGGAGCAACCACCGAGAAGGCCCTCTCCCATGTTCCCACCAAGCGCGCCTGTGAAGATGGTGGGGCTGAAAGAAGGGCTTCTCCAGAAGACCTCAAAGCATGGGCAGGCTCATAAGGGAGAATACGGTCTTTCAGATAACCTGGACCCGAGCCATATAGGGCATTATAGGTCATAACCAGTACTTTGAATTGTGCCTGTAAACAGACTGGAAACCAGTGGAGCTGTTTTAACAGGGGAGTTGTATGCTCCCTGTAACCATCCCGGTCAACAATTTGGCTGCAGCTCTTTGAACCAGCTGGAGTTTCTGAACTCTCCTTAAAGGCAGCCCCACGTAGAGCGCGTTACAGTAATCCAATCGGGATGTAAGTAAGGCATGTGTCGCCGTGGCCAGGTCCGACATCTCTAGCAGCTGGCGCACTAGCTTTAAGTATCCAATCATTGAGACCGTACTTGCCGCCGTCCCACCACCTCAATACTTAAATAGTTCTGGCTACACTCAGCCAAGCATTTATGTGGAAATGCATTGTGCAAACCAGCTGATCACAGATAGAGTTGGCAAGTCCTGAGGAACATGGGAAGCACTGCTGCGGTCAAGGAAGTGGCTGTAGCACTATGCAGCCAGCCACTATACCTCTCTGGGTGAGGACGTAAAACACAAGCAATAACTAGGTAAGCTGGTGAAATTTGGACCTAGGATCCCCAAATGACATGCTTGTGAAGAATGTGGGTCTCCTTTCCACCAAACCCATCAGCTGTGCTGCTCTCCTGATCACCCCAGTCACAGTTATTTAAAGAAGATGCACACGTCAAGGTCTTTGGGTTCATTTTGCCTGCCTCCCGCAAGCAGCGGCCAACGAAGCAGAGAGGAGGCAGGGATAGCAGCCTTCCCCAATCAGGTGCTCTCCAGATGTGAATGATGGACTACAAATCACATCATTCCCAGCCAGCATCTGGAGGGCACCAGGCCAAGGAAAGCTCTTACACATTTTCTGAAGATTACTGCAGACACACAAGGGGAAAGACTTGGATTGGCGAACATCTGGCTGGCTTGACTTCCAGGCCTAAGCCCAGCGCTCTGTTATTAATTATGCTCTTTAAATGTTCTACCTTCAGCAAATGCTTTCCACGTAGCCTTGTCTGCTGAGAGACATTGATATATCTCCCACAAACTACTGTGTGTCTCAAGGGATTCTGGGGAGAGTGGTAGAGTGCGCCCTCTGTGCCTGTAGGGGAATGACCAGGTCTCTTTTGGCCTCCTTCCCCTCATGAATGGAGAGGTCACCCTAAAACACACCAAAATACACCCTTGTGGCTTCCTATGACCCTGTACAGGTGACACACTAAGCCACAATGGTTAAACACTTAGCGTGTCCATGGGAACCATTCCTAATTATGACAGCTGCATAACCACGGTTTAAACCACTAACCATTTGCTGCAAAAGGGTGAGCAGCCTAACCATGGCTTAGCGTGTTGTCTGAACTGGCCCATTGATTCCAGTGAAAGATGCATAGAGGTGGGCAAGCTGCCTTTCAAGGCTGATTGTCTTGCATTATTATTCATTTTCTTGAGGAATCTCGGATAGGTTTCCATAGAACCAGAGGGATTCCTGACACAGTTTGTAAACCATTGAACCAGGCCACTGTAGCTCCCAGTGTGCCTCCTGTTTAGGCAAGAAATGAACTTAAAATATCTATGGTTACATTCTTAATTGAAATTCAATTGCCCTTGTATCCAACATTTTAATGCACCGAACAGAGAAAATGGCTGCACATCTATCCATTTGCATGTCATAAACACTGGGTGTAATATTCTCGTAACTGAGGAGTAAACACTGTCTCTTAATATTAACTCATAATGATACCAATGTGTGCCGGTGAGTGTGTTTAAAGGATTGGCATTTGCTGCCTAAGTTAGACACTTCAGTGAAGCAATCCTCCAGGAGATTACCATCTGTTTACAGAACATGAGGGCTCTGCAGGAACCTGCCTTGGGGAATCAAACTGTTGTACTTTGAAAACAAATTTCTGCCTCCCCTGTGGGACTTCAGTACACAAAAGGCTTCCTCACAGGGGTGAGAAGGAGAGTTATTGTATGCTGCTGCAGTGACTTTTCATCTTTAAACACCTAAAGGCTATTGCTCTACTTCAGCTGGACATCAGGAAAAACTTCCTGTTAGAGCAGTACGACAATGGAACCAGTTACCTAGGGCGGTTGTGGGCTCTCCCACACTAGAGGCCTTCAAGAGGCAGCTGGACAGCCATCTGTCAGGGTTGCTTTAGGGTGGATTCCTGCACTAAGCGGGGGGTTGGACTCGATGGCTTTATGGGTCCCTTCCAACTCTACTATTCTATGATTCTTCTAAAATCCAAAGCAGTATCTATGCCAGTAATTTATTCCTTTTTTTCTCTGTTTGAAGTGGTAAATACAGCTGGAATATCACATGGGTCAGATCTACACCTTGGCCCTTTTTACACCATGTATTTTTCCCAGGGTCATCCCTGTGTGTCCAAATGATGCACAAGGGATCCCGGGAGCAGGCAGGGATGACCCTTCCATTTTCCCGGGATAACTGCTCCTGCAATTATCCCAATTATCCCCGTGGTCTCAGGACCATCCCAAGGACCGCAGGTGGTGTGGGCACCTGTCCCAGCTTCTTCCCTCCTCTCCGTGAGTAGCGGGGCCCAGCAAAGAGGGAATGAGCTAGGCTGGAGGGGAGTCCAGGGACATCGGGGGAGGGGGGAAGCAGGTTTTTTTTAATTTTCTTTTTTTGGTAGAGCTCAATTGCACTCCCAGCTACTGGTTTTTGTTGTTGTTTTAAAAAAGGTGCCTGTTTGTTTCTGGGATGCTGCAGATCATCACCTAGCATTTGTACGCTAGGTGATGATCCCGAAAGCAGTTAAGTCCGGAATCATCTCCCACTCCCTCCCTGAAGGCCTTTAGGTGTAGAAAGGGCCCTTGTGTCAAAATCATTACGATCCCATCATGGTAACGCTATATCCCTCTTGCGAATTTATGTCTTGTAGGGCACACAGTGACATTTGTTGCAGTATTTTGGATAATGTGGAATTAAAAAAAGCTGGAAATAATCCTATGAAAGTGGTATATGGAAATGTGTCATCTGTCCCAACAGTTATCAATGAACTTCAATACTGCTGTAAAGCAGGAGTGCAGATCTCCTTTTGGTCTCTGCCATACTTCATAAGGCCGTGTGTGGTGTCTGCCAAAGGATCCTAGTGCCATCAATGGCTAAGCCTTATTCCATAAAATGTGATGGAAGACGGTAGTGATAGTAATAAAAATAGATCCAGTGGCTGTCAGTTCATGTCCACCCTCTGTTTAAGGTCCTAGTTTGGGCCTGTAAAGCTGTGAATAGCCTAGGACACAGCTAACTGAAAGACAACTCAGCGGTGGGCAACTTGTGGCCCTCCAGAGCTTTGGCCTAGAATTCCCATCACCCCTAACCAGCACAGACAATGGAGAAGGACCATGTGAAATGTAGGCCAAAACATCTGGAAGGCTACAAGATGTCCATCCCTGTCTTGCATGAACCTGCCATCAGCAATGGTCTTCATTGGTGGCCCTTCTCAAGGCCCCTGTCTAAGAATAGACTAATTATGCTTAATGAAGTCAGCCTTCTCGATGTAGAACTCCTAAATTTTTATTATTTTATTGTCCCAGCATTTTAACAGTCTATAAATAAATTTTAACTTGGTGTTATAAATTTGTAATTTTGCATTGCTGCTGTTTTTATCTGGTTGAGCTTTTATATTGTATTTTATAGTATGGTTTTATACTGTTGTTTTATACTTTGAATGTTTTTAATTTTTGTGAACCGCCCAGAGAGCTCTGGCTATTATATAGAAATATAATAAATAAATAAATAAATAAATTGTAGAACTCCCTCCCTAGTCAGTTTTGCAGAGCACTTTCATTATTATCTCTTGGCATCAGGCTAATGATGTCTTATTCTCTTGGGCTTTATTTGCCTTTACTAATACCTGCTCACACTTTTAATTGAGTGGGTGTTTTAATGGGTCATGAGGTTTATTGTTATGTTTGTTTAATCTGCTGCTTTTGGTTGTTGTTGATGATGATGATAATAAATAATAATAATTTTATTCCTATTGATTTTGTTAGCTGCCCTGAGATGTTTCCAAGAAGTCAGGATGTAAATCTAAGGATGGATACATACATGCATACATAACAATTTATGATTGCACCAGCCAGCAGGTAGGGTGGTCATGTCATGTTTTTTGAATGCTCTCCCGTAAAAACAGTGACCACCATGGAGTAAACTACAACCTCAGGGAGTTGGCTACAGTGAAACATTCTCAGTGATATGCTGTTTCTACCACATGCTGGTAACTTTCTCCTTGGGGATGCATTTGAGGATAGGACATCCCACCATATTTTGAAGTGGCACAGTCTAGGCATTCTGTTGCTATTGCTAGTGGAACAGGTGACAAATATGAGCAATGAGGTGTTTGACAGGAAGACCAGGAATACTTCTCACATAGGTTATGGTGCTATACTCAGCTCCAGGTTTTGAAGGCCCCTAGGGAAAGCTCCCTCAATGGGCCCTCTCCTTTAGTGAGTCTACATTCTCATTTTATCCAGCTGTTGTTGCTTCCCCATCCTCTTTCCCATCATAGTTATCCATTGCTTGCTCGACAGGCAAAGAGCAACTAGGCACTGCCATGGCTGCTCCTCTTCCTCACACCACTGTTGTCTGGAGCAGAGTGAGAGGTAGCAGAGGACCTTCTCTTCTGCTGCTCCCAGACTGTGGAATGGCCTGCCGGAGGAGACACGTCAACTTGACAGTCTATTAGCATTTAAGAAAACAATTAAGCCTGATCCAGCAGGCCTATCCAGTGGAATTTTAGGATATTTTTAGAATATTTTTAGGATGTTTTAACAATGTATATTATGTTTTAATTCAGTTTTATGTATTTTATATTTGCTGCTGTTCCCTGCCTTGATCAGAATGGAGAGGCAGGTAAGAATGATGATGATGATGATGATGATGTGGACAAGCAGGATGCAATGGTGAAGAGGAGGAGCAAGTCCAAGGGGGCCCCTGCTGGAGTATGGACCCTAAGCAGGTGCTCAACATGCCTACCCTTGATGACTGCACTGGTAGATTTGGTTTGGGTTCCTTCTCTATGGCATCCTTAGCAGGGCCACTCTTACACAAACCATTTGAAAGAGGACCAGTGGATGAGGGAAAGGCTTCCTTGATTCCTAAGAAGTAATTTAACATGTACCTATCCTATTGACTATAGATGCTGGAAAAATCCACCACGGACCTGAATGAGTTTGGATTCCTGAGATTGTGGCCTGCAGAATTTGTAGCGGACCAGCTCTGCCTTCGGGTGCATCTGGTGAGTCCCCCCTCCCCCCTCTGTAAACAGGGCACAATGCACCAATTGCACCTGCAATTTCTGTATCTTAGGCAAATAACAGCTGTAATTAGCATATTTTATGGAATTTGCAGCTGGAAAATGCTTAGATATGTGTCAATTGTCACTGCGATTGTGGAAGGCTGCAATTGGGGTATCTTACGCTGTTTACAGAGAACACCCCCCCCCCCGGGCTGAAATCTGGTGGATGTGCCAGGGGCTCCAGGGAAATCCATCAAACCCCCAATGTATCAGATTTCCCTGCAATGGTCCCCTTCCCTAGACTGGATGTTGGGGGATTCCCACATACCTACTACTAATTTAAAACTTCTTTAACCATCATTACCTCCCCTAAGGAACCCTATGATGAGGGATGTACAGTTTTGTAAAATAACTTTTGTCTGTATTTCGCAGATTATCAGGTGCCTTTTGTTCTATCATCCACTCATTGATGGATTTGGATTTTTTCCCCAATTCCCCGAATTTGTGTAAAGTTGCACTTGCGAAAATGCGAAAATCCCCCCCAAATGCACAAATCCCGTCCCCATGTCTATTTTCAAGCCTTAGCCTATGGGGGAAATGCATATTCTTAGCAGGCGTTTTCTCATTTCATGTATTTTTCTATGACTAAATTTGTATACAATTCTATGACTAAATTTGCGTAAAAATGTGTAAAACGGCTCGCAAGACCACAAAATTCATATCTTCTCGATCATCCCAGAGTGCAGGACACGGAATAACGGGCTCAAGTTACAGGAAGCCAGATTCCGGCTGGACATCAAGAAAAACTTCCTGACTGTTAGAGCAGTATGACAATGGAACCAGTTACCTAGAGAGGTTGTGGACTCTCCCACACTAGAGGCATTCAAGAGGTAGCTGGACAACCATCTGTCAGGGATGCTTTAGGGTGGATTCCTGCATTGAGCAGGGGGTTGGACTCAATGGCTTTATAGGCCCTTCCAACTCTACTAGTCTATGATTCTATGATATGACTGAGGAAAAGCCAGTCTGCTGCAGAAGCCACAGATCACATTCATAGAAATCTAAACTCATTGGATTCCATTGTGGATTTCTCTGACATCCATACCTATGAGGTGTAACTGGGGGTGGGAGTATAGAGTTAATAATGAAATTATCAGCCCTTTCTGCAAAATACAATCCCCAAAATTCACCAAAGAGTGCCATGCCAGCTAAACTGGTACAATAAAATCCATATACAGTTACACTCTAGCTGTACCCTTAAAGTTTACGGTGCAAATGTATATGCGTTTTATTGTACCAATTTAGCTGTCATGGCTTCCCCCGGTGAATTGTGGGTATTGTGGGTTAAGGCTTAAACTCAAAGGACAACTACAAAGTGGACAGCCTTGGAAATGCATTTTATTATCACTCTGCATTCAAACTGGTTTTTCCCCCTTTGGGAAGATACAATTCTCCCTCAAGTTAGCATGTCCATTGCTTTTGTGGGTGCTATGTAGAATGTGGTTGGGTTTGTGACACGGTCACATATTTTTAAGTCTCTTTTGCTGGAGACCATATCAGTTCTTATTTCGTTTAAAAAAAATATGGGGGGGTGAGTGAAAGGAAGAACTGGTGATGGGCCACCATCCCTCCCCCATAAACACACATAGTAAAGCTCCTCACACACCCCACACAATTAACCTGAAGACAGTATATTTCACAGCTGTTAAGGACTAGTAAGGGCATAGCTTTAGAAATAACACACAGGTTTTTATATTATCTGGAAAGGAACAGTATTGAAAGTCTTGTGACTTGCACCAGGTCTGACTTTGGACATTTTGGTACCTGAAAGAGAACATCATCACCGTATGAATAATTTGTCATCCTGAATCTGCCACCTGAAATGACCACCTCATACTTGCTCATTGTGGAGTAGGCCTTAGCCTGTCCTTGGGTCCACACAAAGAGAGGGTTTATCTTACCTTCCCAATTAAGGCAGCAAATTCGTTATTGAGTATCTTCATCTCCTCTTTCTCCTTGGTCCTTATCTCCTGGAAGGAGGGGTCAATCTCCAGATGTAGCGGAGTCAGGAGCCGTTTGTTGATGGAAATTTTTGGGTAAGCGTGGTGGCCATATCCAGTGAAGCTCGAAGAGCTGAAGCTTTTCTTGCTGGTTTCACCCATGGTGGGGTTGCAACAGGCCTCAAAGCGTGAAGAAGGGGAGCATGAGCGCTCTCGCCTCGTGGAATAAGAAGCTCCTGGTGAAGTCAGAGAGCTGCTGCTGAGGCTACTGAAGTCCCTGGAGGGGCTAGTCATTGTGGCTCTGTGGGAAGCTGAGAAAGCACTAGGCCGGCTAGCTGCTACAGAGACAGACAAGAATCACGTTGGGGAGCAGCGTCGATGCAATTCCTGTCTGTGCTGAGCTCAGTTTAGCTAATGAATTGCAAACACCTGTTCTGCTATGCTCATAAAGCAAGGAGGGTGTGACTGTTGATGTAATCCAGATCAACCTGTTGGCTTTCTCTCTCTCTCTCTCTCCCTCCCTCCCTCCTGTCTTTTGTAGTTTTGTTTGTGAGGTGAGCGCACAGGCACAGGCATTTGTAGGAAGAAGAAGGGGGGGGGGAGCCCAAACCAAAAATTACTCACTTGCATCCAGCTATATGCACCCTGAAGGGAGGGGAGGAGGAGGAGGAGGAAGGCCTTAAATGGCAAAAGAGAGGTTTGAAAGGAGACGTGTCAACATATTGGTGGAGCACAGGAACAGCCAGCCTTGAGCAGAACACTTAGGATCATTGAGATAATGTTCGGTAATGGCCAGGATTGGGGCAAATCAAAAGAATTGTACAGCAAACTATATGGCAATTAAGAAGAGATTCAGTATTTCTCGTTCCGTCAGTTTGGACTCGAAGTGTCATGGCAAGCACCTTCCGTCTCCTTTGGCGAATAGTTCATCAAAGCGGTTGTGGGTTCTTGATTAAAACACTGGAATGGATGATGCAGGCTTATGGATGAAGTTAGGATTCTAATGCATTTTAGCACGTGGGCAGTCAACCTGTGGCAAGAGATGCTTGAAGAATTGGCCTTTGCAAATACCAATCTGAACAGATAGGATCCCACCCACCCCTGCCAAGCTAATGGGCATATTGGAAGGCAGCTGTCCCTCAAATTTCGCACTTCTCCAAATGTAGCAATGCATTTCTCAGCTCAGTTTTTAAAAATAAATCAATCAAAATGCACTTAAAAATGAGTATTTTAATTTAAAGCAAATGTAGAAATGTGTATGTGAAGGGGGGGAAAACTATTAGATAGTCACATTTTGAGGGGGGAAATGGTCTCAAATATATCTTAAGTGATTTGTGTGTGTGGATTTTATTATTAATTAACACAGGTTAATGTGGAAACACGACAGAATAGTGGGCAAATGCAGAAGAGGCACAGGTCAGAAATAGACTGATCGCTCCATCCCTACCTGTGACACAAGGTGAAGGGCTTTGTGGCACTCCTAGGTGTGGGTAGGGGCCCCCAGGTCTGGGGTTCCAGTATGCATCTTCCGTGTTGCTGCTCTCTGGGCTGAGTAAACTAGAGGCGAAGCCACACCAACCCAAAGGTATACATTGTAGTGTACCCCCACAATGACACTACCGAATGCTTTAGTTTTGGCCTCAGGCACGGTTGCCGAAAAGTCTGGCCACCACTACTTTACTAAATGAGCATAAAGAATCAGAGGGTGCTGGTTTGGTTTTGTATTTTCTGGCTGAAAATGTGTGCTTTCAATCTTGAACATATGAAATCAGTTTCCACAATCTGGTGCACAGTTATACACAAATGGGAATAACTCTGACTGAATGATGACCTTTATCCAAGGGCAGTATCCAGTGTTGTCCTAGCGCTAGCATAAAGCAACGCATAAAGCAACGCTAGGACAACATTATTACTAGGGCTGTTCAAGCCTCAGATTCGGAAATCTGAATAACGGAGGCCATTTGCTTGCACAGCCCTAGGCCCCCCATACAGCATACAACTCCCAGCATGCAGTGCCTGGGAGGGTTGTACTTATCAGGGCCCAGGAGCAGAGGGAATACAGGAAATAGCTGCCACCATCCCCAGGATTTCTGTGCGATCGACTACTTCTCAGGGTGATCGGCTGCAGCCATTTCATGTATTCCCTCAGCTCCTGGGCCCTGATAAGTACAGCCCTCCCAGGCACTGCATGCTGGGAGTTGTAGGCTGTATGGAGGAGTGAAAAAACAAGCCAAAGGCAGGGGCGGAACCAAGGATAATCTTGCAAAATATTGTTAGGGTTCAATAAACCTTTTTCTCAACTAACAATATTTTGCAAGTTTATCCTTGGTTCCGGCCCTGCCTTCGGCTTGTTTTTTCACTCCCTCACGGGGTTTCCCTTCTCTTCCTGTGGCTGTATGGGGGGCCTAGGGCTGTGCAAGAAAATGGTGTATCCGTCATGAAATGGCCTCCGTTATTTGGATTTCCGAATCCGAGGCCGGAGGCTTGCACAGCCCTAACTATTACCACTTGCTAGGCCAAGGAAAAAAGTAGTGATTTGCCATTGGATTTCAGCAGTGCTGTTTCCTACCCAACTGTGGTGGCAAAACATGACTTTTCGCCTTGCCCAGCAAGTGCTAATGACGTTGTTTTTCGCTAGTGCAGCATCATTTGCACTAGCACCATGATAACACTGGATGCTGCCCTAAGATTTGTAAAAGTGGGGAAGCTAAATACCGAGTACCATGGAAAGAAAAGTATTTATGGGTTATTGATGGGGGCAGTAGACAGTTTACTTGAAGGATAAGTGGAGTCACATCATAGTTGTATGTTGTGAGAGAAGTGAATCTCACCTCTGTCTGGCTTTTTGTAGTAAAATAATATATAATTACCTATTTACATTCACCTCAGTGCTGTGGTATTTAGAGGAGAATGTCTGCCAAGCCTTATGAAGTGGCTAACAAATATTTAAGAGGAAAACAACTATTAAACATATTGTTGATGAGGAGTGAGAGCCAATCCCCCAGTTAGACTGTGCTAAAAAGACCCTTTGAAAATCCACTAGCTGGTTTCTGTTTTAATCAAACTAAATGCCTTAATTTGAGAGGTCCCAAATAATTTTGGTAAATCCTTGTAATATTGCACAATGCTCCACACTGTGTACTCTTCAATCTCCCAACAGCAGAAATGTGAATCGTGTTTTCTGACTTGCCAGTTTGAACTTGCTGAGAAATCAGGAAAAGGGATTGCCTCTCTTTCAAAAGAAAAGGAAGAAAAGAAAGTATGGCCCAAAGCTCTCTTAATCTGATTATAATTGATAAACAATAATCATTGTAAAGATCTGAATTAAGTTTGGCTTCAGCAGACAAATGTCTCCTCGCACAAGACATGGTTAGGCATTGTTCACTGAACTCGGACGATTTGTGGCTTGGCATCCACAAAAGCACCACACGCTAGTAGGTCACACTGGTCAGGCTTCCTGCTCATCATTATGGATACTCCCAAGGATACCTTAATGAACAGGACTGAATTGTAAAGACTCTGTGGACAAAGGAGGGCAAAGGACAACTCTGCTGTTTCTTATGGTATCGTGTACTGGTTTGCTGTCAACTGGAAAATAAGAAGCTGAATGTTCCCCAGCAGAAGTTTACTGGGACCTTTTGATAAGGAGAAAGATTTAGGCCATAGCTAGACCTAAGGTTTATCCCTGGATCGTCCAGGGGTCAAACCTGTTCATCTAGGTGACACACAGGGGATCCAGTGCTCAGGCAGGGGCGAACCCTGGATGATCCCAGGATAAACCTTTGGTCTAGCTGTGGCCTTAGAAGGCAAAGATCAGGATGACTCTGCAACCTGACTGCAGAGAACTGTGACCTATGGCTACTCAGCAGAAATGAATCCTTTATATCAGAAATTCATAACATTTTTTTTCTAAATCATATCCCTGCCCCCTTTGCAACAGGAATTTACCTGCCCTGAAGGCATCACCTTGCAAATCCTGAAGTGATGAAGGCAACTGCTGTAACCTTTGTTTTCTTTTTTCTTTCAACCAGCTCCTCGTTGGATGGCTCCTTATCCTTTTTTCTTAGTCAACCTCTCATGTTTTCTCAGTCTCCATTTTCACCCTCTAAAAATCTCCTCTGTCCATTCTCTCTTCAATTTCCCATTGCTTTTCTTCTAGGGCAAAAGGGACTCTTCTCTATGGAATCAACATGGGCTGAACTTACTCTTTTCTACCTCCTGGTCTTCTCTTTGTTCTCCTTTTCCATCCAGTTATCTCCTCTGTCCACCATTCTCCTCCTTCAAGACTCATGAACCTCATACACTGCCTTTTTCTTTGTTTCTTCCTCTCTGAACAGGGGCATTAAAATACTTTCCAAGCCCTTCATTTTTCTTTGCATGCACAGTTGATTTTATTTATTTATTTCATTTATATCCTGCCTTTTTTCCTCCAAGGAACCCAAGGCAGTGTACACAATCCTCCTCTCCATGTTATCCTCACAACAACAACAACAACAACAACAACCCTGTGAGGTAGGTTGTCACCCAGTGGGCTTCCATGGCCAAGTGGGGACTAGAACCCGGATCTCCTGACTCTCAGTCCAACACCTTAGCCACTACATCACACTTTTACCTCACCCTGATCATTAAACCATAATGATCAGGGTGAGGTAAACAATATTCAGATAGGAATGAACTGAGGCCTTTTATTCTAGGATCCTTGCAAGGTAACCAAGATGGCTTCCATTGCTCTTTTACCAGCTTGTTCCAGCAAGGAATGTCAAAGAAATTGACAATGGATTCAAATGAATTTGGAATTTTATGAATCCAACCTACAAATTCCGCAGCATACCAGCCTTTTCTACATCACATGGATTTTGCAGAACTGTGGACTGATCTTTCACTTTTGGTGGGGGGGGCGTATTTGCAGGAATATGCATTAGCAGTAATTCACATTAACTCGTATGCATTAGAGCATTTGCTCAACTTCTTAACAGCGCATTAGTGCTAAAGTGTTCCTGCGGTAATGCAAATGAGCACTAATGTGAATTCGTACTAAAGCAAATTAGTGCAAGTAGAACAAAATTCTAGTTTAATAAGTGGATGATGGAATGAAAAGATGCCTGACAATTTGTGGAACACGACAGAAAGAATTTAACAAAATCTGTTCATGCTTAGTTCCATCCAATCTAAATTTCATAGTTATTGCAAGTACTTTTTAAAATCTTTCCCTCAACGGCCATGGCTAGACCGGTGATATCCCAGTGATCACCCTGGGACCATACCTGTGTGTCCACATAACGCACAGAGCATCCTGGGAGCAGGGAGGGATGATCCCTCCCTTGGCCCAAGATATTGCCCTACCCTTTCCCCCCATTTTTCCATGGTCTCAGGATGATCCCGAGACCGTGGAACATGTGGCCAGGCATTGCAGGTTGTCCCGGCTCCTTGCGAGTAACCATGAGGAGCTGGGACCTCGGCATGGGGCACAGAGCTCCTCAGGAGCTCTGTGCCTATTGGAGGTGAGGTGCGGGGAGGGCAAGATTTTTTATTTTTTAAAAAAAACTTACGATTTCCATTCAAGCACTCATGCGCTCCTTCTCCTCTAAAAACAAAAAAAAATGGTGGCTGCGATGTCATGCACCACATGTAGACGAGGGTGACGATCTCGTGATCATAAAATCGTGAGACCAACGCCCTCCAACCCCCACATCTAGCCATGGCCATGCTCAGCTTCCCAAGCCAAATCAAATCCCCCAACATTGCACAGTTTGAAACCACACTTTTAATACACCTATTCTCATCCCAAAGCTCACTGCCTGAGCTTCTCCCTCACAACTTCTCCGGACTGTCGAATTCTCTTCTCTGACAGTTCTACACTGAATTCATTTACTGGGCAGTACCCTGACATGCATTGATTTAAAAGCAATGGGCCTATTTTGTTAATAGAACGCACACACACACACACACACACACACCGCAGCTGCAGTTTAAAATGACCCTCACCAGGTGCAGTCTATGAAAGGATAGGCTGTGTTCAGCTTTGCCTCTGTGTCTGCGTCTGTGAATCTACATGCATGTGTATCCTAGACACAACAGTCATCAACGCATTACTCAAGGACGTATGTTTTATGAACTGGAAAGGGGGCTGAACTCTGAAAGACAGCACCTTAGCAATTCATAGCAGTATAGTTGTAAGTACTCTTAAAAAGCTGAAACAGGGGCAAACTCTCCATAGCGAGTTTGTCAGGGATGCTTTAGGGTGGATTCCTGCATTGAGCAGGGGGTTGGACTCAATGGCCTTGTAGGCCCCTTCCAACTCTGCTATTCTATGATTCTATGATTCTATGATTGACCAGGTACAGTTACCAGAAATTCAGGGTGGTCCCTTGTAAGTAGGGATGGTGGAGCAAATGTCATATAGATTCAAATTTCCACAAAGCCTCCATTAAAAAAAAGGTTCCTCAATAATTCTCTCAGATTTATGCACGTATATGTATGCTTTTCTACGAAGAAAAGTTACTCTTATAGAAGTATGGATGGGCCATAGCTCAGTGTGATACAGCACATGCTTTGCAGGCAGAAGGTTCCAGGTTTTATTTCTGGCTTCTCCAGGTAGAGCAAGGGAAAGTATCCCATCTGAAACCCTGGAGAGCCACTGCCAGGCAATGTCAACAATATTGGGCTAGATAGACATAAGATCGTAAGAGTCTTGCTGGATCAGACCAAGGGTCTATCTAGTCCAGCACTCTGTTCACACAGTGCCAACCAGCTGTCAACAAGGAATCCACAAGTAGGACATCGGTTCAACAGCAACTGGTGAGAGAGGCTTACTGCCTCAGATGGTGGAGGTAGCACACAGCCATCAGGACTAGTGGCCATTGATAGCCTTCTCCTCCAGACCTGCCGGCTTACACCAGCAGGGAGGCGGGGCCAAGGCGCGCTAACGTTAGCGCGCCTCCCCCGGGCTTCCAGCCGGCGAAGTCGCAGGGAGGACGCAAGCCCTGCGTCGTCCGCCATTTTTTTTTTCTTTAAAGGGGCCGCGTGTGGCCCGAAGACGGCGGACAAGGTAAGGTTTTTTTTTACTTTTTTTAAAAAAAACGGGGGGGCAAGGATGGCAGGGTGGGTGGCATGGGGGAGGGCGGGTGAGATCGCGCCGCGCGCCGCCCGAGCAAGCAGCCGCCCGGGCGCCGCTCCGCTGCTTGCTCGGGCAGCGCGCGGTGCGATCTCACCCACCCTCCCCTGTGCCACCCACCCTGCCATCCTTCGCCCTCCCCTCTCTTCCACCCCCCCGCCGATGGGCACAGCGCTCCTATGAGCATTCACTTATGGCGCGTTGAAGGAGGCCTCAGCGCGGCCTGCCTCCGGATTCCCCTGTGCATCATCTGGACACACAGCAGGGAAACCGGGTCAGAAGGCGCGCTAAGGCCTCGTATAAGACAACTTCTTATGTTCCTATGTTGCTAACTGCCTCCAAATTCCATTAACTCCCCCTTCCAATCTTCCCCTTCTCTCTCCAAGGCTTTGGGCCAGTGCTGTACATTTTGGATTTTGCAAAATGTTTATTTTTATTTATTTATTTAAGGATTTTTATGCCGCCATTCAGCCAAAAAAGGCTCTCATGGCGGCTTACAAAGGTATTTCTTGACAGTCCAAAATGTTGTGTTGACAGGAAGATATTGTCTCACACCTTGGGGTGAACCTAGCTTATGTTATACCTAAACAAGGTGTTTTTTGGGGGTGGGAGGGAAAAGGCTGTTAGGTGATAGAGACATGGCATTTCCGGCTTCTTCTTTTAGTATGTGGCTCCCTTAGGCCCTAATAGTGTGGGAGTGATATGTTTTTAAGAGGGTGTTTTCCCACCTTTCCTGTTTACACTGCTTGCCACCCCTTTCTATCTATGCCAAATATTTGATGCAATTTGGAAAGGGATGAATCTTCTAGCCCTAATTAGCTATATTTGGTAACAGTATGGAGGAGTCAGAGGCCAGGAAGAAGCTAAGGGATGCAAAACTGGCATGGTGCCACTGTGTGTGGA
Source organism: Elgaria multicarinata webbii (assembly GCF_023053635.1). Lineage (NCBI taxonomy): Eukaryota > Metazoa > Chordata > Lepidosauria > Squamata > Anguidae > Elgaria > Elgaria multicarinata. The sequence continues at coordinate 27,416,824 of NC_086173.1, forward strand.
AATCCAGACCTTCCATCTAAATCACTCAGTGAACCCAAACGTTCTGATTGACTTGGAGCTCTATCTCAGCCCTGTTATGCTATTCAGGGATGTGGAATCTTAGGCTGGGAATTCCCTGCATGGCCACACCCCTTCCCCTGGCCATGCCCCCTTTCCTCTCAACCACGAAACATTTGATGGTTTTCCAGCTTTTGTGCGGTTTCCCCCCTTCTAAAAGGTTGAAATGTCTCTCCTAAGGCTTAGTGACTGGCAGTAAGAGCTTTAAACTAAAATATGTTGGTATTTGGGATGGTTTGAGGATTGTTCCTTTTGCCTTTGGCCACACCGCTTTTGTCTTTTGCTCTGCCCACCACTAGAATGTGGCTTCTCCAAAATGGAATTTAGCTCTCAGCTTGAAAGAGGTTCAAAACCCCAGTGCTATGCACATACACACTCTCTCTCTCTCTCACTATCTATCTACAACTGTTCAACCATACCATAATGGTTCTCAGAACAGGAACATTTATAGGAAGACTATGGCCGCAGCTAGACCTCCCTGAAAGTCCGGGAGTGAGGAGGGGAGACCTGTGTTGCTATTAATGTGAGATCTCGCCCCCATTTACACGTAAGGCATGACAACCTCAGGAGGAGAGGTGTCGTGCCCGCCATTTTTTTTATAGGGGCAGAGCGCATGAATGCTCGTGCGCAAAGGTAAGGTTTTTTTTTTTAAAAAAAATAACTACTTTCCCCGCTCCCTCCACACTCCCCCCAACAGGTGCAGCGCTCCTGGCTCTGCGCATGGAGCCAGGTAAACCCGCAGAAATGGGCCACATGCTCTGTGGTCTCGGGCTCAGACCATGAAAGAATCTGGCCCAAAGGGGAGAGCTGTATCCCGGGGCAAGGGAGGGATGATTCCTCCCTGATCCCAGGATCCTCTGTGCATCATCTGGACGCACAGAGACAATCTCAGGGTTCACGCCGGGATATAGCCTGGTCTAGCTAAGGCCTATATTGCCATCACAGCAATGGATGTGGGATACCAGGTGTTTTGATGGTGTCAAATGACAGTAAAATGATGGCTCCTTGTCTGTTCCTTTCAAAGATGCCAGTAATAAAGGAGGGTACTGGGGAGCATTTGGCTTGTCAGAATCCTTCCCCTCATTTACTAGGTGTTCCTGCTGCCCACTGCTCTGCAGCAGCTCCACGCAGATGGTATCAATGGCTCTAAGCCCTCAGGACACTCAGAGGGACAATGACTCACTGCCTGAGTACACTATTGTACCTTTAAAAATGACATAGCTGTAAGCATTTTGGTTTCCCATAGTCTATAATAGGGTGGTTATCTGAAAACGAATGGTTCTCCAACAGGTAATCCAATGGGGCGGAGAGGCAGAGCTGCTCCAGAAATCAGAGTGGAGAATTGGCTCAACGGAGCACCACTCTGATTTTAGAAGCAGAGCAGTCCCGCTCTGCACACCCCTACAGTTCACAATTAAAACTATAAAATACAACAGATGAAAGCATATAAAGCTTTTGAAGCATAAAAATACCACATAAAATCAAAATAAACCCAGCATAAGTTATAGCCTAGGGAAAGCCTGTGTGAAAAGATGTATTTTCAGGAGGCATTTAAGGGATGTTACATTTTCCATCTCCTCAAATGTACGAGGGAAGTTTTTCCAGATGATCTGTGCTGCTACAGAGAAGGCCTGCCGTCGAAGTTCTTCATGGCATCATTCCATTTGTTTTGTAACAAACAGCAAGGCCTCCCACAGTGGTCAACCAGATGCTTCCAGGAAGCTCACAAGCAGGCCATGAGCACAAAAGCATCCTCCTGGTCCCTCTGAAAAGGTAATATACAGCCATTGTGACTGGTGGCCAATTCTTCCATGAGTTTGTCTAATCCCGTTCAAAAGCCATCGAATTTGATGGCCATCACTCCAACTTGTAATCATGAATTCCACATTTACCTATGGAAACATCAGATCACTCTGATCTCAAGGAAGTTGCTTCCAAATTTCTCACTGGATTTTGGAGTTCCTCATCTATACCCCCTCCACGCACCCCCCCCCCCCAAATTACATCAGAATGAACAAAGATCAAACTCCTCAAGCATCTATAGATACAACTTAGGTATAGTTAAAAAAATTGATACATGCCAGATACCCCAGTGGCTTACTGCGAATATTTGTATCTGTGGCCTTAGCCAGACCTAAGGATTATCCCAGGCAAATGGAGGGGTCGTCCCTGCCTGCTCCCAGGATCCCCTGTGTATCATTTGGATGCACAGGGATGATCCCAGGACAATCCTGGGATATAGGCCTGGTCTAGCCATGGCCTGTGTGTGCAGTGAAATTTCACACAAAATTAAAATTCAATAATCTAAAATGTCAGCATTTTTGGATTGCTTAGTTTCCTGCTCTGGGTTTATAGACAGTGCTCCAGCTGGGAGCCAGAAACTTTATTTCCTGCCCTTTTCCTCTGCTCATCATTTACCTCTCTGCACTCGCAAAATGGAAGGCGGAGAAGGGGAGGAGACTGAGGGCTGCAGTCAAACGAGAAATCCACTGGTCACCCCAAGCGCCTTCCCTCCCCCTTCCTGAAGCCTCTGCTAGACACATAAAAATATCCATCAGCTCCAGAACCTCCCGCTCTGCATAGGCTACTGGTAAGCCTCGAAGTTTGCAGGATTACGAGTAGCCAGGGTGCATCACATAGGATTGCATCCTTAAATAACCAACAAAATCCACTCTTCACCTGAATTAGGGAAACAGAATGAGAGAACAATAAAAATCCAGTGACATCACTCTTCAGGAATGTGAAAAAATATCCTTTAAATATAATATAAGATGGCCCTGCCTATAGCTGTAGGTTTCGCATTCTGGGAGGATTTCAACTTGTTTGTGGCTATCTCACCACATAATCTCAAAAAAATCTCAAGCATTAGAGAAAAGCAATAAGAACACTAATTAGACTGGGATGGAATACTTAATCAGATCTTTCTGTCCTTCAGATTACCTTTCTTCCAGAGACCAGTTCTCTTTTCACAGACCTGTCACACATCTCTTAGAGCTGTGGAGGGCTGCACAACTCTTGCAGCCCTGGGTTGCTGTGTGTGATATTGGTCCAAAAGTTGGGCATCACACATGCACACATGTACACAGTCATGTAGCAGGAAATCAGTGTTCTGTGTAAGGATCGCTGGGTAAGGGGATGGAGAGGACAGGCAGTGGTGAAACTGGTAGGTGGGGGAATTGAGCCCCCACAGAATATTATTTTCCAACCAGACAGCAATGGGCCGCAGACTTTAGAACAACTGACATTCCTGAAACATTTTCGGAGGCAGACCTGCATCACAGCATTCCAAACTTGATGTTACTAAAGCCCTGTTCAGGTATTCTAAAAAGGGTTAACAGCAATGCTTGAGAAGAAGTTGGGCTCTAGATACGCCCCTCTCTTCCATCATGATTGTTGCTCGATACTGGTGGTGGGTGACTGTCCTATATCTGTGGATGTTCTCCACATGGCCAAAGTGGATTTTCCAGTATTTGGGCTTGTTTGGAGAGCCCCCAAGGACAGGGTTTTATGTAGGGTGACCATATGAAAAGGAAGACAGGGCTCCTGTATCTTTAATGGTTGCAGAGAAAAGGGAATTTCAGCAGGTGTCATTTGTATATCTGGAGAACCTGGTGAAATTTTCCCTTCATCACAGCAGTTAAAGTGTAGGAGCTATACTAAAGTGACCAGATTTAAAAGAGGGCAGGGCACCTGCAGCTTTAACTGTGGTGATGAAGAGGAAATTTCACCAGGTTCTCCAGATATACAAATGACACCTGCTGAAATTCCCTTTTCTATGCAACTGTTAAAGATACAGGAGCCCTGTCCTCCTTTTCATATGGTCACCCTAGTTTTATGGACACATCCCAGGTCCACCCTGAGAGTGCTTGACCCCCTCACTCACATGATCATCCTCAATGAGTTGGGCCCTGCAAGCCTCTGATGAGCACTCAGGAGGCTTGTAAGCCCTCAGTGTAGAGTGGGTAAAATGCACAATTTCTAGATCCTCCAGAAATCATGTATTTCCCTCTTCCTTGCACCAATGGGGACCTTGCAATAAGAAGGCCTTTAAGGCCCCCATTGGCTTGGGAGAGGGCACACACCTTCTGGAGCCTCTGCAAAGTATTCATTTTCCCTGGCCAAACTAATGGTGGCCACCATTGTCGTGGCCAGGGGAATTGCACACTTTCCAGAGGCTCTAGAAAGCATGCTTTCCTGCCCCACCATTGCTCCCATCAGGGCCTTAAAGGCTACCTTGCATTAAGAGGGTCTTTAAGGCCCCAATTAGAGCAGGGGTGGGTGGGAAACAGTAGAGGATCTGAAAGCACACTTTCCCAGGGTGGATCCGTGCCCAACGGCTTGCGGGCCCTTGCCAGCCCTCGGACACGGGTCCACCCTTGTGCCGGGTGCATCTGGTTGTGTCCGTGAGGGTCTCCACAGCCCTCACGGATCCAACCGAATGCTTGCAGCATCCCTACCCACAGATATATTGAGTCTCCCCACTGCAGACAGTTGCCCTCCACAAGTACAGACCGACAAACGTGACTAAAGAAAGGGACAGGCCTGGAGTGCTCCTCCTCCTCCCACATTGCTCTTAATACTTTTTTTTGTTTGAATGCCTGAACAGGGCTCAAGGTGTGACGGATGCTGGCCAGGTCTGTCTCGTTCAGAAAGGGGCACAGCAGGCATACCAGCCTCAGCTTGCAAAAAGCACCCATAGCCACCACTGCCACCTGAGCAGCTGGGAGCCATGCCAGATCAAGGAGTATCCCCAAGCTGCAAATCTAGATCTGAAGGGAGAGCAGAACAGCATCCAAAACAGGTTTTATTACAACTTGTTCTATAAAACAAAATCAGCTGGAAAATCAGCATTTAGAATCCCATGGAGAGCCTCCATGGATACAAGGGGCTCTTCCCTTCAGAAAGTTGCCCTCTGCATTTAGAGAGTGAAGGAAAATGATGACAGAAAGGGGACAGGGCTACTGTGCTCCCCCCTCCTGATGTGTTAGCATATACAATTGCAGCATGCCTGAATAGGGCTATAGTCGCCCTTTAAAACTGCAGCCCTACTTCTCTCCACCCTGTCTTCCCCCACTATGTGCCAAACAAAATGTTCTCCTAACCACTTTGAGTGAAGGTATACATGATTGTCTTCCCTAGTCTCTTACAAACTAGGGTGACCAACTGTCAGGATTTCTCTGGATTTATCCTGATTTTTGTTCTATGCAGGGTGTCAGGGGGATTTTCTGTAATTTTCTACCCTGTTTCCCCGAAAATAAGACAGTGTCTTATATTAATTTTTGCTCCCAAAGATGTGCTAGGTCTTATTTTCAGGGGATGTCTTATTTTTCCATGAAGAATATGGTACACATTTATTGTTGAACAACAAAAAAAGGAAATTTGTTACTTGTATACGGTCACCAGACATTCCCCCCTCCCCACCTCAGTCACCCCTGTGTGTCTGTGCCGGCCAGATTCCACACAATGTGCCCGACTCCTGCCCCGCGCGACTCACTCACTGTCTAATTGTGAGTCAGCCAGACTCCGTCAGGGCAGAGCGAGCAGCAGGCGGCAGAAGGCGCCAGCTTGTCCTGGCGGCGGCGCGGGCTCTCTGATTTAAAGAGACCTCGCACTGCCTGAACAGCTCCGGCTGTGCTGCAGCCAATCAGTGAGCTGTGCAGTGGCGCCCGCCGCTACGGTCCAGAGGAGTCAGACGCTTTACGGTAGCTTTGGTTTACGGTAGCTTATATTCTGGGGTGGCCTTATTATCGGGGAGGCCTTATGTTCAGGGGAGGTCTTATTTTCGGGGGATGTCTTATATTACAGCGAGAGACAAAACTGGAAGTAGGTCTTATTTTCGGGGGATGTCTTACTTTTAGGGAAAGACGATATAATGTCCTGGAATGACACGCTTTCCCTTTAAGGCCACTATTAGCATGGTGGGGGAATGACATGCTTTTTGGAGGCATGTCACACACACACACCCCCCACTGCTCCAATCAGGGCCTTAAAGGGGAAAGTGTGTCATTCCCAGACATTGTAGAAAAGGCCCCGACTGAAGTAGTGAGGGTGGGTGGAATGACACACTTTCCCCTCCAATCAGGGCCTTCAAGACCCCAATTGGAGTGGAGGAGGGGAAAGCACGCTTTCCAGGGCCTCCAGAAAGCATGTCATTCCTCCTCACCATTCTAATGGCTGGGCGAGGGATGAAACACTTTCTGGAGGACCCAGAAAGTGCACTTTCCTGCCCCACCTGAACTGCTCCAATCAGGGCCTTTAAGGAGCAGTGGGGGTGGGAATAATATACTTTCCATGATAGTTCAGGAGAGAGAAGGGTTGAAGCTTTCCCCTCTCATATCTTTCCCCCCTGAAATCACTGCCCTTGCAGTTTTTTTTTAAATGAAACCAATGGAGGGTTGTTATTGCTGTTTTTACACACATACCTCAAGTGTGTGTGAAATTTCAGGATGCAAATGGGGGGGCAGGGGGAAAGTTTGATCTTAATAGGCATTAAAATAAAATGCGTGATGTGACCTCATCACACTGCTGAGTTTCTCCTGCACCACTTCCTTGACTGCCATGCATCAAGATTTAGGGGAAGGGGCAATAGCTCACTGTGACAGGGCACATGCTTTGCATGCAGAAGGCCCCAGGTTCGATCCCTGGCTTCTCCAGGTGGGGGAGGGAAGAAACTCACCCAAAACCCTGGAGAATTGTCACTATCAACAATGCTGGGCTAGATGGACTAATGGTCTAACTGAGACCATAGCTAGATGGGGCAATATCCTGGGGCGATCCCTGGGATCGCCCCTGTGCATCCACATGATGCACATGGGATCCTGGGAGCAGGGAGGGATGATCCCTCCCTTGCTCCGGGATCTCGCCCTAGCCTTTGAGCCCGCTTTTTCTGCAGTCTCAGGCTGATCTCGAGACCGCAGAACGTGTGTGCGGTCATTGCAGTTTGTCCCAGCTCCTCGTGGTTACTCGTGAGGAGCCGGGACCCGCGCATGTGGTGCAGAGCTCCTCAGGAGCTCTGCGCCCATCAGGGATGGGGTGGGGGGAATGGGAAAAATATTTTAAGTACAAAAAATTTACCTTTTGCGCACGAGCGTTTGTGCACTCTTCTTCTTTAACAACAAAAATCATAATGGCGGGCACCATGTCCTCTCCCTCCGAGGCCGTTGTGTGCTGCGTGTAAACACAGGGGGAGATCTCGTGATAAAAATATTGTGAGATCTTCACCCCTCCATTGCACTAGACCAGGAAGGTCTAGCTGAGGCCTCAGTATAAGACACCTTCCTATATTCATAAGATGAGATAACACAAAGGGCCTGTTCAGACAACACGCCAAGCCATGGTTAGGCTGCTAACCTTTTTGCAGCAAATGGTTAGTGTGTTTAAACTGCGGTTATGTAGCCACCATGGTTAGGAATGGTTCACATGACACGCCAAGCTATAATGTTTAGCTCACCTTAACCACCATGGCTTAGCATGTCATTTAAACAGGGTCATAGTGCGATGGTGTGATGTCATATGCCATGTGCTTTGTTTTGTTTTAATATATGTTACTGGGGAGAAAGGAGGGGAGAGAGAGGACTGCTACTTATTGCAGGTGCTGCAAGTCTCCCATTTGTCTAGCATTAGCCTTTGTCTCATTGAATTCTGTGGGACTCGCCTCCAAGCAAAACAAACGGGATCAAGCTTCATTGCTTCTTATAATTCTACTTCACTTTATTTTCTGAAAGCACTCAAGCATCCAAGCAGAACTGTAGACACACTGACTCATACATACAACTCAAGGGAGCCAGTGTGGTGTAGTGGCTAAGGTGTTGGACTGAGAGTCGGGTGATCTGGGTTCTAGTCCCCACTCAGCCATGGAAACCCACTGGGTGACTTTGGGCCAGTCACAGACTCTCAGCTCAACCTACCTCACAGGGTTGTTGTTGTGAGGATAAAATAGGGAGGAGGGTCCCTTGGAGGGAAAAACAGGTGGGATATGAATGCAATAAATAAATAAAATAATAATACTAATAATACTAATAATACTAATAATAATAGGCATTTAACACCATTTTACAACGCTAAGTTGGTTTTTTAACGGACCCCCAGAACTGTTGTTTTTAAATGGATACTGTTGTTTTTATACTGTTGTTTTTATGTTTTTAAATTTTGTATCCTTTTAATGTTTACTGTTTTTAACTTTTGTAAACTGCCTAGAGAGCTTCGGCTATGGAGCGGTATATAAATGTAACAACTAAATAAATAATTATAATCATAATTTAAAAAAATCACAGTCCAACATTGAATCTGGTCAAGCCTCATACATCCACATGCTCCCTGATTATACACATCCTTTAAATGAGCTTAGGGTGCATCTTGCCAACCTTATATCATCATCTTTGCTAATGATTTACTTGATTGCGGCTTTTTCTGCCATCGTTTCATTGTTTATAGCAGGCAAAATGAAAGGCTGCCTTGTGTTATGGTGGACAGCATTTGAAAAAGTGATTGTTTTATGGGAACACATGGAGATTTATGGGGCTCTGTGTATAGGTGCTTGGAGATCATGTGTTTCAAAGCACCTAAAACACACAGTTGGCTCTCGTACAGGCACACACATCAGATCCTAAAACTTGTTGAATTGACCACAGACCAAAAATGTTCACCCGTAATTTGTCTTATTGTGGTGATCTAACACAGTTTAACTGAAAACTCCCCATTTCTATGAATGGAGGGCACCGATCTCTTATGACTTATTTATAGGCCGTGTGCATTTGGTATTATTTAACTTTCATTCATATGTGGGGTTTTTTTGGGTGTGGTAGGTTGTCCTGCAGTACTGGACAACTTCTGGCCCTCCAGATGTTTTGGCCTAGCCAACATAGCCAATGGTGAGGGATGATGGAAGTTATAGGCCAAAATATCTGGAGAGCTAAATGTTGCCCAGTCCTGTAGTAGTGGGATGTCGAAGGGTCTAAACAGAGTACATGAGGGAGGTATTGTAAGTCAAAGCTAGAGAGCGAACATGTAAGTATTTTACTTAAGAAAAGGGCAACTCAAATGTTCAAGGGTCTGGAGCAACTACCCTCTGATGGAAGGTTACAACAGCTAAGATTGTATAGCTTGGGAAAAAAAAGGAGGGTAAGGTGGACAAAAGGTGGACAAAATTATGCATGATCAGGATAATGTGGCTAGGGAGACATTTTTCTCCCTTTCTCATAATAGTAGAATCTAAAGGGGTCATCCCATGAAGCTGATTGGACAGATAAAAAAATGTACTTCTTCACATGGTGCATAGTTACACTATAGAATTTGCTACCACAAGATGTGCTGATGGCCATCAAATTGGATGGCTTTAAAAGGGGGTTAGATAAATTTCTGGAGAAGGCTATCAACGGCTACTAGTCCTGATGGCTATGTGTTACCTCCAGTATCAGAGGCAGTAAACCTATGTACACCAGTTGCTGGAGAACATGGGAGGGAGGGTGCTGTTGTGCTTGTGTCCTGCTTGTGGATTCCTGGTCAACGTCTGGTTGGCCACAAGGTGAACGGAATACTGGACTAGATGGACCCTTAGTCTGATCCAGCAGGGCCCTTCTTATGTTCCCATGTACTATTTGTGTATCCTGCACTCTATTTATCCTTTGTATGCTGCACCCTGTGTATTTTACTACTGTTTTGTATTTTACAACTTGTGTATCCTGGACTCTGCATTTTACGACTTGTGTATCCTGCATTCTGCTCTTTTTATATTGGACAGTGCCTGCTTACCCTTCCCTGTACCTGTTTGCATTCTCTTCCCCTCCTTATTGTTTTACTATGATTTTATTAGATTGTAAGCCTATGCGGCAGGGTCTTGCTATTTACTGTTTTACTCTGTACAGCACCATGTACATTGATGGTGCTATATAAATAAATAATAATAATAATAATAATAATAATAATAATAATAATGCCGCCCAGCCACTAGAGGAGCTGGCCACTGAGTCTAGTTCATGCACAACCAGTCCTGACACTTCCAGTCCACAAGGGGCTCCTACTGCTTGCAGAACCGTGATTTAGCGTTTCTGATGACAAGCTCCAAAAAGAGCAGAAATGCTTATTTTGGAAGGGGACAGGTTGATGCAGCTCCATTATGGGATCTCTGCCAACCTGCCCCCTTCCAGAAAAGAGCATTTCCGCTTGTTTTTACTTGCCCCCGGAAGCGCTAAATTGTGGTAGAAGCCACTTGCAGACCACAAATGCTGGGACTGGCCATGCACACAAGGGCAGAGATGGATTCTTCCCATTGTTTTGTCAATCTGTTGTTCTTATATTGCTAATTATATTTTATTGCTATATTATTCTCATATTATTGATTATATTGTATTGTTTAAAAGTTTTGTAAACCCCCCTCAGATCAACAACTGATACGTGAGCATCCTTCAAGCATCTATCTATCTATCTATCTATCTATCTATCTATCTATCTATCTCATCTATTCATCCATCATTTCTATACCACTCAGCAGCTGGACCTTTATAAAATCAAATACAGATGTATATATTCTTTCTAGCTATGATTCAGCTGCATAACTTAGGGTAAAATTCTATGTATGTTTAGAAAGAGAAAAAGTCCTACAACACCCAGCATCTCCCAGCCAGCATGGGATGCCTTTACACATCTAAACTCTCTCAATAGTTAGTGAGTTTCTCCCTATTTTCATTTCCCCTCCTCCTCCTCCTCCAATTTAGAGTATAATCACACAGAGGGAAATCGTGTTTCCTTACTGCCACTTTTCTGCACTTCCTCATTTTTCCCAGATGGGAAAGAAGAAACAAACAAAGACCACGTGACCCATTCAGAGGCTGTTTTTATCATGCCACTTTTCCTGCACACTGCAGAAGCTCATGGCACATTCCGGTTGTTGTTTTTTAAAGTCAGATTAAATGGGGTCTATTTTGCTATGCAAAAATGAGCGGAGGGCGCATGGGAGGCAGATGACATTATCTGAAGGATGCGCATACATCTGTAAGTGGGCAGAAGTGAACATGTGATAAAATGCTAGTCTGTTCATCCTCTTAGTGATCTTGTTGTGCTGTGACATGGTGTCCTTCCTTTTTAGTGGCCTGTATTTTTTAGACCATATTTTAAAATAAAATGTGACTGGCAAGAAAATGTTGTAGTGTGCAGTGCTTCTGTTCAGGATACTCCTTGGCATTGCGTTTCATTTCCCCTCCCTCCTGATTTTCAATTGCCTGCCCCTGCCCGTGCCCCGGATAGCCAGCCAGCAATACAGACGGGTGAATCTATTCGTTTCTTTTTCTCCTGCACTGGTTTTTTTTTTCCAAATCCCAAGTTCTTTCTCTCCTGAATATGAAGAACTTTGAGAATTTTGTTGAATTCTTATCCTAAAAACTCAACTGAAATGACATTCTCATGCATTTGCCCAGGCCAAATGGAATAGGTACACAGCTATTCCCAGCAGGGAGAGCACGGTGTTATACCTGCCTGCTATATAGCTGAGGATCCTGCCAGCACAAAAAGAGGTGGCAATCCTAGTAAAGCCCCAACATGGTTGAATACACAGAGATTTAAACCAAAACAAACTGAAACTAAGGCCATAGCTAGATGGGGCAATATCCAGGGGTGATCCCCGGGATCGTCCCTGTGCATCCACATGACACACAGGGGATCCCAGGAGCAGGGAGAGATGATCCCTCCCTTTCCCCCGGATCTTGCCCTATCCTTTGAGCCCACTTTTTCCACGGTCTTGGGCTGATCCTGAGACCGAGGAACATGTGTGCAGGGCGCACGGTTTGTCCCGGCTCCTTGCGTTAATTGCGAGGAGCTGGGAGCCATGCATGGGGTGCAGCGTTCCTCAGGAGCTCCGTGCCCATCGGGGGTGGGGTGGGGGAGCGGGAAAATTCTTTTTAAATAAAAAAACCTTACCTTTTGCGCATGAGCGTTCGTACGCTCTGCTCCTTTAACAAAAAACAAAACAAAGTGGCGGCCACAATGTCCTCTCCCTCCGAGGTTGTTGTGCCCTGCATGTAAACAGAGGGGGAGCTCTCATGATAAAAATATGGCAAGATCCTCACACCTCTGTCACGCTAGACCTGGTTGGTCTTGCTGAGGCCTAAATTCTCACGCATTCCCAGGCATCATTCTGTGGGCATTGAGTATGCTCAGTCCTCCCTTGGGCTGTTTGTGTGTGTAGGGGTGGTGGTGGTAGGGAATTTCAGCAGGTGTCATTTGTATGCATGCAGAACCTGATGAAATTCCCTCTTCCTCCCCAGAGATAAAGCTGCAGGAGCCCTGCCCTCTTTAGTATCTGGTCAAGATTCTGCAGCATACAAATGACACCTGCTGAAATTCCCTTTTCTATGCAACTGTTAAAGATACAGGAGCCCTGTCCTCCTTTTCATATGGCCACCCTAGGGTGGGATGGGTGGGAAAAGTCCTTTGCCCTCCTTTAGTGTTTTTTGTAAACTTTTTTTGTACTTCTGCAAATTTCACAATTTCCCTGAGCCTGCCGATACACCCCTTTTGTGAGAGGTTGATGCCATTTTGACTATATAAGCCACAGGCGCTCAGAGAATTGAGTTCACAATTAGTGTATATGATTCTACATCAAAATAAATGCATAAATAAAAGCAGTTATAAATAGGTGAAGCTCTGGCACCTCTCATTTTAGTAATTAAGCCACTGGGTAATAACTTAATAGACATCTTTCCACACGCACACAACTGCCTCCCCCACCTTTCCCAACGTAGTTTTGCATCCTACCACATTTGCTGCCTCTGGCGAATGCTCTCCAACATCTGTTGAAGGGAAGACTATGGCCGTTTCTACAACTGCTTTCCCCCCCGGTATCGTCCCAGGATCATCCCTGTGCATGCAAATGACACACGGGGAATCCCGGGAGCAGGCAGGGACAGTCCCTTCATTTTCCTGGGATAATCCTTAGGTGTAGAAAGGGCCTATAAGTTCACTTAACAAGGATGGTTATTTATCTGTAAAGAATCACTAGCAGAACATGAGAAGCACTTCCCAAAGAAGGCATGCTTCATTTTTTGGACCGCATAAGGCCTAGCTGGATTACATTCTCTAGTAAATTCAGGTTCATCTCAGATGCTTCTTTGGAAAGGATGACACACTTCCACACCATTCTCATTCCTCGAAATGTTCAGAGTCCTCTCTGGCTACTTACCATGTTGTTGGATGTAGTATTTGTTAGGGGTGTGCACGGACCCCCCGCTCCGCTTCTCTTCCAGATCCGTGATTTGCGGATTGGCCCACTCCGCCCCGCCCCCACTCCACCTATGTCCGCTCCGCTCCGCTCAGAGCTCCGGATCCGGATCGGAGCTCCATTTCCCCCCCCCCCCATAGGCTTGCATTAAGCTAAAAAAGTATACAACTTTTTTTTCTGTGAAAGTTAGAAACCTCAAGTTTGGCACCATGACACCTCATGGGGGTATACACACGCACGCCAAGTTCCAAGGCAATCCCATCATCCCCTGATTTTTGGGGAATTTATGAAAATCCAACACCCCATTCACACCCCTTTCCACAGCTCCGTCAATTTGCACGTTAGAAACCTCAAACTTACCACCATGAAAGCTTATCCAGGGATACATACGCACGCTGAGACTCAAGGCAGTCCCATCATCCCCTGATTTTTGGGGAATTTATGAAAATCCAACACCCCATTCACACCCCTTTCCATAGCTCCGTCAATTTGCACATTAGAAACCTCAAACTCACCACCATGAAAGCTTATCCAGGGATACATACGCACGCCGAGACTCAAGGCAGTCCCATCATCCCCTGATTTTTGGGGAATTTAGGAAAATCCAACATCCCATTCACACCCCTTTCCATAGCTCCGTCAATTTGCACGTTAAAATCTCAAACTCACCACCATGAAAGCTTATCCAGGGATACACGCACGCCAAGACTCAAGGCAGTCCCATCATCCCCTGATTTTTGGCGGGGCTTAAACCTGCAGACATCTCAATGGGGCCATTTCAAAGGAAATCCCAACATGCCATGAATTGGGGAGTAGAGATAAACCTATGAAATCTTCTTCCACACTTGAAAAATGGATTTGGAACTTCCAAAAGTCTAACTTGAGTGCAGGAAGGACTTCTCCCCTGAGTCAAAGCCAGACACACACAACATCCCTGCGAGGTGGGCAGGGGAGGAGGGAGGGAAGGCAAGCAGGTAGCAGACATTTCTGGGGGCATAAGGAAGTGAGCCAAGGATAAGCCAGTAATGCATATAAAATGGAATAAATAAATAAACAAAGGAGGGGTGGAATTAAAAGCAGCAGTGTTGCTGAATAAACAACAACAAGAACTTTAAAAAAAAGGCTATATCTGTCTTTTACCAGCGATAGGGGGATGTGCCCAGGGGAGGGGAAGCAGCTGCCAGTTCAACTCATGAAAGCCATTGCTTCACCAACAGCTCTGAGGAGTAAACGCTCACTTCAACTCATGATAGGCATTGCTCCACCGGGTTACTCTCTTTGGAAGGCTCTGATGGCCTTCTAAGTACAGGAGAGAGTGGGGGCACGTCCACATGGGATGCCCTATGGGAGCTCATCCCCTTGCACCACATCTTTTCAGTTGTTCCCCAAAGTTAGGGTGGGTAGCAGTGCTCTCTTATTATTGGCTTAGTATATGATTTCAGGTTGTGTTTGTGCATTTGGTGGGGCTACTGTTTTAAAAAACACTGGGAAAAGTCCGTTCAGATTAAGAAAGAGAAGTTTCCCAGAATCCCAAGTTACCTGTTTTGCCTATCCCCTCCTCCAACTTTGGGATCATGTGATCATGACCGGGAGTTGAGTCTGCCCCTCAGCCCTTCGGAAAAGGTATTTTTCCCGCCGATTTTTAAAAAAATTCTAGCGCGCAACCCGCACCACGCAGAGAGCTGAGAGTAGTCTCAAAATGACCCCCATCCACGACTCTCTGAGCACAAGAATTTTCAGAACGATAGCTTCAAAAACAACACAGTTATCCCCGATTCTTTTCCGCAATGCAATCCTATGGGCGAAAACCGCCGTTTGACCCACACTGTCCCTGTTTGTAATGTTTGTTTACCCGATTTTAAAAAAAATATAGCACGCGAACCACACGACGCAGAGAGGTGAGAGTAGTCTCAAAATGACCCCCATCCACGACTGTCTAGGCACAAGAATTTTCAGAACGATAGCTTCAAAAACAACCCAGTTATCCCCGATTCTTTTCCGCAATGCAATCCTATGGGTGAAATGTTTCAAGATGGCGATCGGAGCGGTCCGCCTGAAAGAGGAGCTCCGAAAAATGGGAGCTTCTCTTCGCCTTGCTTCTAGGGGTCTGCGGTCCGCTTCTACCCCGCCTCTGGGCAAGGCGGAGCAGGCCAATTCGCTCCTGCTTCTGCGCTTCTAATCGGAGCGAAGCACATGCCTAGTATTTGTTACTGCCACTAACGGGGTTGTGATTTTGTGTTTATGATGTGCAAAAATTGCTTGAGTCCAGTAATACTACCCTGGATAGTGTGAAAGCTGGAAAGTGTGAAAATGTGTGAAAATGTGCATTTGGGGGAAATGTGTGCGTTTGTGTAGGTGCGAATTTGCGCAAATTCACATTTGTGCAAATTTGGAAACAAAAACAATCCAATTCCACTGATGGACAGATGATGGAACAAAAGGCTCCTGAGAATCACAGATGAAAACACAGATGGAACAGATTTTGCACAACCTATATAGCCCTAATCACAACACCTAGGACTATATAGGTTGTGCAAAATCTGTTCCATTTGTGTTTCCATCTGTAATGAACTTAAACCAGGGAGATATAAGGTAGTATCCCATAGGGATATGCATGTGTGGCCAGCCCCAATCTACATGCACCCCAACCCACCACCCTGGATTTGCACGTGGCTGCACTATAGCACTTCCAGGGGCAAGCCCTGATACGACTGAAAATGATGGTTTCTGAAAAGGTGTGAGTCACAACCTTCCCCTTCCAGAAACCAGTGTGTTCACTCATGTTGGGGTTTGCCCTGGAAGCACTCGGCTGGAGGGGCTGGCCATATGTAGAGCAGGGCTGGTCGCATTCACAGTCCATGTTGGATACTGCCCATAGTTTCAAACCACATTCATTCACAAAGTTTACTGGGTGACTTTGAGCCAGTCATTGTCCTTAGCCTAACTGTGGATTGTGGATGTGTGTGGGTTTTTTTTCTCATGGACCAGCCCAGTTCTTTTTGTTTTTTTGTTTTTAAATGTGTTTTGAAAGATACTGTATTGTAGCTATTCAGGGCAGGACCTACAACCAGAGGAAGAAAATTTTCTACCACCTGAAGAGGGACTCTGCTCTGAGGGTTCCATCCCTTCCAACCACTAGATGATACAATTTGGCATCAATGGACTTTTTTTTTAAACGTCCTTCACCCATAGTTAATTTCCGGCTTTGCTAATACAAGGGCTATCACGTTTCTTTGAATTTCTGCTTTACGCCAACTCAGGAACCTAGGTGTGTTTCAACCCAAAGCAAGGAACAAATCAGAGTTAGAGCTGGCCTTTGTGTTTTCAGAGACAGAAATCAGCCATTGGTTCTCTGTCCCAAAATGCATTGCTAGGTGTAATCTGATACCTGCAACACCTACCACTGACTAATTCATTCAGACTGTAAATCTCCGTTTTGAGACTGGGGCCTTAGCTAGATGGGGCGAAATCCTGAGGCAATCCCCGGGATCATCCCCGTGCATCCCCATGACACACATGGGATCCCGGAATCAGGGAGGGATGATCCCTCCCTTGCCCTGGGATCTCGCCCTCCACTTTAGGCCCAGTTTTTCCGTGGTCTAGACCGCAGAATGTGGCCGGGTGCCGCGTTTTGTCCTGGCTCCTCGCAGTTTCTCGCGAGGAGCCGGGACCCATGCATGTCCCGTGGGGGGAGTGGGGTGGGGGGAGTGGGAAAATGATATATTTTTAAAAAAAACACTTACCTTTTGCTGCCTCTTTAAAAACAAAATACAAAATGCGGGCGTGATGCCTCTCCCTCTGAGGTCGTTGCTCACCACATGTGAACAGAGGGGGAGATCTTGCGATAAAAATATTGTGAGATCTTCACCCCTCCGTCCTGCTAGACAGCTAGGTCTAGCTGAGGCCTAAGTCTATCTAAACTGCAGGCTACAGCATCTGACCAAACTTTTGGCTTTACTGTTTCTTCTCCCATCTCCTGCTTTTTGTTCCATTTAGCTGATGAAGAGTTGCGGAGAACTTGAACTCGTGCACAGTTTTGTGGAATTGTGGTTGGTCCTAGTAAAGATATTGCCCAAGCGGTGATTTGTTGTTTTTGTTTGTTTGTTTCGTCATGGACCAGCATAGCTATCTTTGTTTTGTGTTTGTTTGTATATGCTACCTCACAGGGTTGTTGTGAGTATTATGATTTTTTAAAGGGAGAGCCATGCACATTGCCCTGAGGTCATTGAAGAAAGGGTGTGATACAAAACAAAAATCAGATAGATATTGTAATCCCACGGTTATATTCCTGATCTCATTGAAAAAAGTGTGGTATACACAAATGTGATGGATAGATAGATAGAGGTTTGTCAGCCTCCATCTTACCTCCTCCAGATTCTTTTCTAAAAAGCATCCCTCAGATCATCCAGTCCAGACTTTGGAGGCATTGTCTGGTGCTGGATTACATTTTCTTTGTAATGGCTTTCTGCACAGGTACAGCTAATGGCATCATGTCACCCACATCTAGCGCCACCTGCTGTCCTAGTCGGTTACAGGCACCAGACTGGCAGTGTAAAAAGTGTTTGCTTTACTGAAACATGCTTGTTACAGGTGTTGCTCAATCAGAATCAGGAAGCCGAATTGCCATCTCTGGTGCATTTGAACAGGGGCCATTTGTTCAGTTACAAAAGTGCATACAAGTCAAAAGAAATTGGGTCTGGACTGATACAAGGCATTGTTGGATAGCAAATAGCTAATTTTCTCTTTCCTATTCCACCAGAACACAAAATATGGTTTGGTACGCCTTTATTTCACAGGTCAGAGGATATATTTATTTATTTTATTTATTTATTGCATTTATATACCGCCCCATAGCTGAAACTCTCTGGGCAGTTTACAAAAGTTAAAAACAGTGAACATTAAAAACAAATAAATAGGAATTTAAAAGCATATAAACAGCAACATCATTTAAAACAACTATTCTGGGGTCAGTTAAAAAAACAAACACTCAGCATATGTTGTTAACTTCCTGGGAAAAGAGAAAAGTCTTAACCTGGAGCCGAAAAGATAACAATGTTGGCGCCAGGCAAGCCTCGTTGGGGAGATCATTCCATAATTGGGGGGGCCAACACTGAAAAGGCCCTCTCCCTTGTTGCCATCCTCCGAGCTTCCCTCGGAGTATTACACCTGCAGCTTACAGACAGATATGGAAAAACTGGTTAGCAGTATAATTCCTATTGATAACACGTATGCACTGATAGCGCTGTGCATCCATCGTTCCATTTTTGTTGTTTCCTGTTGCTGAAATCGGTAATGGAGGAATGAGAAATACAGGGTTAAATGAGATGTAAAATATCCTCTGTATATATACACAAACCACAATGACACTTTTAAAATCATTATCATCCTCTAACCAAAATTATCAAAACGACTGAAGTTCTGCAACCCATGAAATTCTGCGATTAGAATATGTTATGCAAACCTGCCTTCAATAACCTGGGGACAAGGATGACCATAAAGGGAAATGAAGGACATAGGGATTGTTTTGGATGTGGACAAGCTGGAGGATCATCATCATCATCATCATCATCATCATCATCATCATCATCATCATCATCATCTCTTTTCTTGCTTCCCCCCCCTCCCCCCAGATGGACATGATGGCCTTTTCCAACTCATGCTGTCTTTTACTCATTCAGAAATTTCCTGACTATTGAACATGTTTTAAGCATGACTGCTTTCTGGATGTTTGTGTGGAGGAATATTGGTAGTTCCTGAAGTTTTTTTGTAATAAATTTGGATGTGATGTAGGTGATGATGATAATGATGATGATTTTCATTTCATTTCACCCAATAGCTGAATCTCTATGACTGAGGATATCTGACTCAAAGTTTTTGTTGTTGTTGGAGGTGGAGAATGAGGTATCTGCAGGTTGCACATGGCCCTGGTCACATATCCTCGTGAAAAAGTCCCTCCCCATCCTTCAGAAAAGGAGCCAGGCCTTCCTTCGCATCCAACTATTTATTTTCACACGCACAAGTAAATACACCACACCCTGAGCATAGTAGATACAGATAACCCTTCCACTCAGGTGTTTACACTGGTGTGTCCACATCACCAAGAACTTTCCAGAAAAACAACAACCCATGCCTGAATGGGCTTGTTCCCAGCTCTCCCTTCCTTGCACGAATTTGCTCCCAGAACTGACTCTCTAACAGCATTTTGGGGCCAGATGGTCCTTCTGTGCCACCATTCAAGGAACAGCGTTTCCCACTTCCCTCCTTCTATTTACTTCCATAATTGTCCTTGGGATGGTTAGGGAAAAACCAGTGAGACATGTGGACGGATGGATGTGGCTAAGGGAGGGTCATTTCCTTTGCTGGGAGCTAGGAGAGCATCCGGGCACATTGGGAATGGGTGGAAACTGTTTGAATGGTGTGTGATAAAGTCTTTCACTACCTGGTGCTCTGGTGCCATGCTGGCTGGGAATTATGGGATTGCAATCCAACATATCTGGTCAGGGAAGGCTGCTCTAAACAGTCCATCACACACCATTTGCAAGAGAGGTGCACACTAGGGCCTTAGCTAGATGGGGCGAAATCCTGGGGTGATCCCTGGGATTGTCCCTGTACATCCACATGATGCATCGGGGATCCCAGGATCAGGGAGGGATGATCCCTCCCTTGCCCCGGGATCTTGCCCTCGCCTTTTAGCCCATTTTTTTTGCGGTCGGGAACATGTGGGCGGGCATTGCGGGTTGTCCCTGTTCCTCGCAAGGACCTGTGACCTGTGCACGGGGCGCAGAGCTCCTCAGGAGCTCTGCAACCATTGGGGGTGGGGTGGGGAGAGGGGAAAAATTAAGTTTAAATTTAAAAAACCCCAACCCTTCTGCGCATGAGCATTCATGCGCTCTTCTTCTTTAAGATTTTTTTTAAAAAATGGCAGGCGTGACATCCTCTCCCTCCAAGCTTGTCATGCACTGCGTGTAAACAGAGGGGGAGATCTTGCAATAAAAATATTGCGAGATCTTCACCCCTCCGTCACGCTAGACCACTAGGTCTACCTGAGGCCTAGGACTAACTAAACAATTTTTGACCCAGCCAAACACTGTCCAGCTGCCATGTATTGTGGCATGCTAGACATATGATAACTCTCCTGTTTTTCATGGTCCCCAGTAGGGAGCAATTCCAGGATGGTCACTGAAGCCCTGGTGGGCTGCTAAACATGGATGCTGGGTTGTATTTGGTGTGGTGAGTTGCAGGTTACATAGGCTCGCTAAACAGGTATCAGAGAGAGACACACAAATCTGGTCCTTGCTTATTATCTGTCAATAATAATAATAATAATAATAATAATAATAATAATAATAATAATTTTTATTTCTTACCTGCCTCTCCCTCTGGATCGAGGAGGGAACAACATGAAATGCAATAATATAATATAAACCAAATGCATAAAATTGATTAAAAGAGCATTTAAAACCAATACAATATTAAAATAACAATCAGAATATCTTAAAATTCTTAGGTTTAAAATTCATCTGGGTAGACCTGCCAGAAGAGATTAGTTTTTATGGCTTAACACTTAAAGAGTGAAGTTGACAAATCTCTTCTGGCAGGGCATTCCACAGTCTGGGGGCAGCAGAAGAGAAGGTCCTCTGGGTAACAGTTGTCAGCCTAGTTTTGGCTGACTGGAGTAAATTCTCCCCAGAGGACCTGAGTGTGCAGGGCAGATTGTACAAGGGAAGGCGATCCCACAGGTAACCTGGACCCAAACCATGTAGGGCTTTAAAGGTAATAACTAACATTTTGTACTTTGCCCAGAAACTAATTGGCAGCCAGTGGAGTGATTTTTATGTTGGTGTAATATGGCCACCCCTAGGTGTACCGGTGAACAGCCTGGCTGCCATATTTTGAACTAGTTGATGTTTCCGGACTAGCGCATTGCAGAAGTCGAGCCTCAAAGTTACCAGTGCGTGCACTACCGTCTTTAGGTCTTTTGACTCTAAGAAAGGGTGCAGCTGGTGTATCAGCCAAAGCTGACAGTAGGCACTCCTGGCCGTCGCTTCTATCTGAGCTATGATTTGGAGCGACGGATCCAGAAGCACCCCCAAGCTGTGAATGCAGTCTTTCAGGGTGAGTGTAACCACATCCAGAACTGGTTGACACACCTCCAAAACCAGGTTAGGGCCCTTGACAGTAAGCACCTTGTCATGCTTGAAAGAGTCTGTAGCTGCTGAGATGTTTAAAAGGAAGAAGGGATTTATTTATTTATTTATTCCGGGCAAGCTGTAGAACCTGAAAATGGATGACTCTTTTGGTCAAGAGAAAAATTCTCTTGGTTTCACTGAGTTAACATACTGTGGCCATAGCTAGATGGGGCTTTATCCCGGGGCGAACACTGGGATTGTCCCTGTGCAGCCACATGGCGTACAGGGGATCCCGGGATCAGGGAGGGATTATCCCTCCCTTGCCCCAGGATATACTTTGGCCCCGGTTTTTCCACGGTCTCAGGCTGAGCCCGAGACTGCAGAATGTGTGGCCCATTGCCCCGGGTTGACCCAGCTCCACGCAATTCCTTGTGTGGAGCTGGGAGCTGCGCCCACCAAGGGTAGGGTGGGGGGAGCGGGGAAATTAATTTAATTTGAAAAACTACTTACCTTTCGTGCACGAGCGTTCGTGTGCTCCTGTCGCTTTAAGAAAATTTTAAAATTGGCAGGCGCGCCTGAGGTTGTCGCGCAGAGGAGGGATCTTGCATTAAACACAACACAAGATCTTCCCTCCTCCATCGCATGATGAAAGGTAGGTCTAGCTAAGGCCTGTATTTTAGAGGTGGGGTGAGTGGACGGGGAAGGAACCTTAACTAAGAAAAATAATGTCAGGGGCCTGAAAGACAGTGCAGAAGATGGCAAGATTTTCATAAGTGTCTAAGGGCACATCTACACCAAGCAGGATATTCCACTATGAAAGCGCAGGAGCCACACCACTGCTTTATAGCGGTATTGAAGTGCACTGACAACTGTTGGGACCCATTGACACATACCTTATACTGCTTTCATACCGCTATATCCTGCTTGGGGTGGCTCCTGCCTTTTATATACCACTTTCATAGTGCAATATCCTGCTTGGTGTAGATGAGCCCTCAAAGAGAACTGTGCAGAAAAGTGCCATAAGTGAGGTCCATTTTTTCGCTACCTATAGAAAATAATAAATACTGGAGACACTGTTGAAATTCCGTAAAGCAGAATTCTGAACTATTTTGGTGGGCTGAATCCAGCATCACACCACTTTCACTAAGAGCCTTTCCCATCCGCTCTTCACCCCTCCAAATACATGCTCTGTAAGGTCCCCCAACATTCCAGATCAGGGATGCAGGGGGATTCCAATCCACCAGAGGATGGATGCAGTTGGATCTCACTCGGTGGTTCCTCCTTTGGCAAATGTTTAAGGAATTTTAAGGGAAGCAGAAAAGGTGTGATAAAACTAGTGGTGTTTTGCGAAGTCAGGAGAGAGGTGTTGTGTGGATGGAATCCCCTATAGCCCTGTTTTTCACATTGCTGCCCTTTTACTT
Source organism: Elgaria multicarinata webbii (assembly GCF_023053635.1). Lineage (NCBI taxonomy): Eukaryota > Metazoa > Chordata > Lepidosauria > Squamata > Anguidae > Elgaria > Elgaria multicarinata. The sequence goes on from NC_086173.1 coordinate 27,439,641, forward strand.
AAAGAGAAATGACAGCTAAATGTGAAGGTTCCTCCTCGGGTGAAATGTCTGTGCACTTGCAAGAGAGAAGCCAAAATAATGTTCATGAAATGTCTCAGGGGTGTGTGCATGGGTGCGTTTGCACATCTTTAACAATGTTGCAGTCATAAAGTCCCATCAAATCCAAAAAGCCTTTGACTGATGGACACCTTTGAGGCTGTCAGCAAGAATTCTGCTTACTCACTGTTTGTCGGTGCGCCGTCATGCATGCGCCACCAGTTATAACTACAGAAAAGCCTTCATAAGATTATCTAATCCATTTTGATTTGTTTCCATAATCTGATTCATAATCTTCATGCATTTGTTTTCAAGCCCTGGGGCCCAGTTAGTTCTATGCTGGCAAGTCGTGCCTTGAGTGATTATGCGCAACTCAAAGGCCAGGTCTCCTCTCAAGTGCACCATTTCAGAATTCAATGGTGAGGAGCAAGGAGGTGTCATAGGCCATAGCTAGATGGGCCTTTATCCTGGGGTGATCCCTGGGATCGTCCCTGTGCATCCACATGATGCACAGGGGATCCCGGGATCAGGGAGAGATGATCCTTCCCTTGCCCTGGAATCTTGCCCTCCACTTTGGCCCTGGTTTTTCCATGGTCCTGGGCTGAGCCTGAGACTGCGGAACGTGTGCCGGGTGCCGCAGGTTGACCTGGCTCCGTGTGATTCTTCGCGAGGAGCCGGGAGCCACGCATGGGGTGCAGCGCTCCTCAGGAGTGCTACGCCCATTGGGGGTAGGGTGGGGGGAGCGGGGAAAGTAATTTAAAATTTTAAAAATTACTTACCATTTGCACACGAGCGTTCATGCTCTGCTGCCCCTTTAAGTTAAAAAAAATGGCTGGTGTGACACCTCTCCTTCCGAGGTTGTCACGGGTCACATGTAAACATAGGAGGGATCTCGCGATAAACACATCACAAGATCTTCCCTCCTCCGTTGCGGGCTAACTGGTAGGCCTAGCTAAAGCCATAAAGGCAAACTCTTACCAAGGGTTATCCGTCTACTCTAGGCTATATTCCAGATCAATTGCAAAAAGGGAGGAAGGGGTGCAGGAGAGAGAGCGAGAAAAGAAAAATAGTATATTTTAAGAGTATTTTCCTGTTTAAAACCTGAGAATAAATATAGCAATGAAATCAAGCCACATCAAAGAGTAACCCTTTTAAAAAAAACAGAGAAAGAAAAGGAATTTCCTGGGCTCTATCCAATGTCACACAAATGGACTTCTAATCGCACAACCCTCAGTCTCCTTCCCCTTTGACCCTGCTCACGCCCCCCCCCCATCTTCACAGGGGAGGGGGAATTCATTCTGCCAGTAGTTTCTGTTCCACTGGTGTATGGGCCAAATTGGGCACTACCTATTGGTTACATGAATAGTCACTCAGTGTGTAGAACCAGTGAATCAGACAGAAATATAGATGCTCTGGAATCTTGAGGAATAAGTTCATGTTGTCTGAAATGCGTGCGTGGGTGGGTGTTTGTAGAGGAATGGAAAGAGTGCTTGCCTTTTCAGAATGGCATCCCTCTCTGTACTCCAAAAATTCTGGGAATTGTGGCTCTCTGTGTGTAAATAAATATCTCTAAAGGAGAATCCTTTGCAACTGGGGTGTAGTGCCTTATGGATTCTCACAGCTCTTTGTGGGGGTGCCCTAATGACAAATAAAATAGCAAGTTAATGCCACTTTATATTTGTAGCCTAATATATTTGAATGTCCAGATCAGAAGCAGACTATTTTTCTTTTTATCAAGAAAATAACAAAAAAAGATTTTCAGGTCTGTTTTGATCTTGATAAGGGCTAGAAACTTTGCGTGTATTTAAAGCCCTGGATGCTGGCTTCTGTGCCCAGGGCCCATGCTTGTGCAGGTCAATTGTAGAACACACCCAATGCTGCTGATAAGGGGTTGGAGTCACTCAGTAAGTGTGTAGCCCCATCATTTTTAAGGGCATTTTCTTAACATGTTGTAACTTCTGGGGCTGAACGTGAGATGGAGGACAATGCAGTGAAAGAGGAGTTTCTTGGACATCTCGCCTTGTGTTTATTTCCTGCCAAAACTCACCTCCCTCCAGCTGGTTTTACATAGCCATATCTTTTCTCTAGTGGGGGTGAAAAGCAACATGTGTGTGTGTGTGTGTGTGCTGATTAGCAGCAGAACCACGGTGCAAAGGGAAAGGGTTAAGAAGCCCCTCTCTCCCTGTGCTGGTCTTCTGCTTCCAATTGCAGCTTCAGTCTAAAGAACAACGTTAATACCTAAGTCATACCTAGCATGTAGCCCTGTCATCAGGCTCCGTCTTGGGTAATCCAGAGGAGAAGTGAGTTTTCCCATTGTGCATCAGCCACAGAGAACATTTGCATCTACGTGCGCTTTCTCAGCCAAGCAAATGGATCTCGATAGGAGATATGAGGAGCACATGGCATGGAACTGAATGAGGGCATTGTGTGATCCTTCCATTCTAGGTTATGTGGAACCGGACCTTTGTCTCTCAGGCTGTATGGACGTGCCCCCACCCCCTAGCTCCATTGGCTCATTATTGCCAAAATGGGATTTTCCCGTTTCTTGTCCATGCCAGGCACCAAGGAGAATTTCATCATTTCATGCCATAGTAAATGGCCACAGTCTTCACCTCACCAAACATGTATATGTAAATTGCAATCCTTTGCAATTTTGGGACTAGCAGATATGTAATTATGACAAGGATTATAGATGTGTCACCAACCATTCCCACCCCACCAGTCTTGCCTTCCTTGCCTTGTGGTAAAGGCCCCAAATTATGGTGACCATGTGAAAAGGAGGACAGGGCTCCTGTATCTTTAACAGTTGCATAGAAAAGGGAATTTCAGCAGGTGTCATGTGTATATATGGAGAACCTGGTGAAATTTCCTCTTCATCACATCAGTTAAAGCTGAAGGAGCCCTGTCCTCCTTTTCATATGGTCACCCTACCCCAAATCCTTCCCAAGACTTCAGAAGGAGTTTGGCTTGCCTAAAATGGATTTCTAGTCTATATTTCAGAGATAAAGCAGGAATGGTGGTGGTGGTGGTGGTGAAGGGTAAAGATGTTAGCTGGGTGATAAGTGGTAGCAGCGATCGGAAGAACCAGATAGTAGTGCAGTACACCCACTTCCCACTTATGACCATATTGTGGTTAGGGATGTTATGAGCATCCGAGTGGGTCCAGAAATCTGGCGGACTTGGTGAGCACCTGACGGGGCAGCCTGCCCCCTTGCCAAGCTGCCATTTTGCACAAAATGGTGGCTCAGGAATATTCAGGAAGGTCATGTTGTGTAAATGGTGGCCTTAAAGTGGGCATTTATGCAATGTTATAGGCGGAAATGGAGCATTCAACCCTGTAGTGTTGTGTAAATGGCCGCTTTACAGCTGTCATTTATGCAACATGACATTCCTGGATATTCCCAAGCCACCAGTTTGTGCAAAATGGTGGCTCACAAGGCAGTCGTGGGCAGGTGCGCAGCCTCGCCAGGCACTCAGTGAGGCCACGAGAAGTTCGCATGGGGCTGTGGACTGGAGCGGGTGGCCAGCTCATTGAGAAGCTGCCAGAAACAGGTGGACGTGAGTCCATCCATCCCGAATTGTGGTATGGTTTGGAAGTGCTGCTCTGTCAGAACTCAAAACTAGTGATGGAGCTACTGTTTCGCTTGAGATACACCAGAAAAAAACCCCATGGCTTCAGCATGAGTAATCATGGCAGGTGCTGAAGTGATGGAGGCACTCTGGCATGTACTGCTAGCTTCCATATGAGGAACAAGGATGCTGACAGACATGAGAAGAACTTGAAGGAGGAGTAAAAAGGGTGTTGTTTGACTCATTAGAATTGGTTTGTTTGTTTAATTAAAAAAAATATTAGAGCATCTTCAGCCTTGGCTCTCAGCAGAAGATATAAACGATAATAAATGCATTAAACAAAAAGCCTACAGTTCACAAAACAATGTTAAGGCTCTACAGTTTTCAGCCAAGCACCAAAAAGCAGGGAAATTGGGAGTTAAGGCTCACAAGCCTTAACACCACATCCTAGCTAAGGAGGCAGAAAGTGCCAGTGAAATTCTCATTCTCCCAAAGTAGATAAACCATGAGGACAGGATGGAGAATATGATATGCAGAGGTGACTGTGGGGTGGTGGAAAACTGATGACGAACAACATAAGGCCACTTACTTCTCTTTTTTTAATTTAGAGCAGCCCTTCCCCAATCTGGTGCCCTCCAAGGGTGTTGGACTACGACTCCCATCATTGCAAATCAGTATGCCCCATGGTCAGTAATGCTGGGACTTTCATGGCTTTGTGTAACGGATGACCAGATATTATACAGTTGACAACCAAGCCAGAGGCAGCCAGGATGTTACACCATGTTGACATCCAATATAAAATCAGTGTTATGTGCTGAACTCACTTTGCAAATTAATTAATTAATTAATTAATCAATCAAAATGCTTACATCTCCCTCACTTTTAAAGATAAAGAGATGAAACTTGGCAGCATGGTGGATCTTAAGTAGGGATATAGGCCTTAGCTAGACATAAGGTTTATCCCGGGATCATCCCAGGGTCATCCCTGTTCATGTAAATGACACACAGGGGATCCCGGGAGCAGGCAGGGACGACCCCGGGACAATCCCGAGATAAACCTTAGGTCTAGCTAAGGCCATAGCTGTGGCAAGTCTGAAGCTGTTCTGTTCATACCTTGATTTTTAGGAATTTTAAAAATTAAAACAGAAATCTCTTTGGGGCATAGGACCTTGAGAAGTACAAGTTTTAAAAAAAGAACTTAAAGATAAAGAGATGGAACTTGGCACCATGGTAGCTCTTAAGTAGGGATTTAGCCATGCCAAGTTTGAAATAGAACTGTCATGCCTTTATTTTCAAGATTTTTTAAAAATTAAAACAGAAATCTCTTTGGGGTCTAGGATCTTGAGCAGTACAAGTTTTTTAAAAAATGGAATTAAAAATAAAGAGATGAAACTTGGCACCATGGTAGCTCTTAAGTAGGGATTTAGCCATGCCAAGTTAGAAGCTTCCTTGTTCATCCCTTGAACTTTAATAAAATTCCTAAAAATCAAGGCATGAACTCTGTAGGGTATCATCCATCCACATACCCAATCGTATGTGTTAAGAATATAAATAAATATGATTGTGGGATTTATAGTTGTTTTCATTCTGTATATGGGATTCTTCTTGAAGCTGGCCAGTCCCAGAAGTTTGTGTATCCTTTAACCTTGGCATCAGCCAGAAGGTCTCCCATGGAGCTGCTAGCTGCTAAATACAGATAATTTTTTTTTTAAAAAAAGAGAGGGTGGAATGGCCTCCTTCCTCTCCTCCCCCTTTTTATATATATATATTTTTACTTTTACAGAGGTGTGGGGCTTTCCATGGCGACCAATCAGGGGCCACCATGGGCTCCACTGCCCAAAAAGTCAGGGTAAGTCCATGACTTTTTTGGAGAGGAGTTTCCAGAGTTTGCCCCTGGATGGCTTCGCAATGGCAACTACATCATGTAGGTGATGTGCCACTACTGCAAAGCTACCCCAGGGCAAACCCTTCATGTACACATGCCCCAGGTCTGGTGCCAGTACTTGTTGTGTCTCCCTGGTTCCTGGGGGCTCTGCTTCCTCCTCTGAGGAGGATTCCTCTAGCAGGGGCATGACACACACATATACACACACAGTAAGCAAGTTGTTAATTGTAGAATTATTGTGCTGGAAAGGAGAGGAAATTCTCAGTAACATCTCTCACTCCCCACCTTCCAAGGTTCCAAGAAGTTTTAAAAAGGCTACAATTCCCTACACACTTACCTGGGAGTAAGACCATTACACCCAATGGAACTTACTTTGGAGAAGACACTGATGATTACACTAAGGAAATGTCTGTGCTAGGCAGCCATTTTATTTTCAACATTCTAATCTATCTGAGGCAGGAGGGAGGGGGAGAGCAATGCTACTGAGCATATGTCGCGCTATGATTGAAAAAGCCCTCTGTATTCACTCTAATGGGATGAATAAGTATTAATTAAAAAATCAACTGAAGGGAATTTTTAAAAAAGAAAAGCTATTCCACCAACTAGAAGGAAGGAGGAAGAAGATACCATCACTGGATTAATGAGTAAGGGATTCAATACTCCAAATTTCATGGATAAATCATTGCCAATGGAAGTTATGAGAACCATTTTGATTCAGAGAGGTTTTTTTCTTTTGTACTTTAAACTGCCCTCCTTCCCTGTCTTTCACCAATCTTCTTGAAAATTTCAAGGTATTTATTTCTGGCACATGTAAATTTCAGGAAAATTGATGAAACATTTTCAATTTTATGAACGTTAGAATGCCAACCCCCAATTACCCTTTTATAATGGTAGAATGCTTTATCTACTCTCCGACCTTAACTACAGGTACACTGCCGTTCCCCTGTAAATACCATAAAACAACAAATTGCATGAGCAAGGAAAAGCTAATATAAAAGACATACATACAACCCCAACTTAAAATTCCTGGTAGTGTGGAGAATGAAATCCCCGGCTGCTTGGCGGAGTAGACCATGCTACAACACTTCTCTCCAACATCCTAGGATTGTTGCCACCACCTAGAAATGGGGATAAATATATTGAGTTCACATTTTAATGAAAACTAACTTAATTTCATATTTTCGAAATACTATGCAATCTGAAACTCTGTGATCCTTCCAAATTTGCACTTTTCCAAACTTGCAGTGGAATTCTCCAATCAAAAACTGCATACACAAATGCATATATTAGAGAAAATAATGTTCAAATGTGCATTATATTAGGAAACATGCTTGCAAATTAGGCAAAAATGCATACATACATAATGCATGTATCGGGAGAAATGTCCAAAAAATGCTCATGAATTTTCATGCAAACTTCAGAAACAAACACAACTTTTCTAAGCTCAAGATGATCCGAAATTAAGATTGAAAAAATGAGAAATGGAGAAAAACCAAAATTGATAGATTCAATCATCTCTACCACCACACCAATATCTGTGAGTCTTTATCCAGGAAGGGGCAACTACCAGGTTGGACTCACCAGTCACCTTTGAGCAAGCCCACCATCAAGTACCGTGTTCTTGCATCTCTTAAAGGCACATAAACTTTGTACATTAGAATAACACAGTAACCTTTGCTTAGAAAATGTAAAAAAGCAAGGGATCACTCTGTGCTTTGCTATCATTGTGTTTATCATTCCCTACAAGATTTGACGGAAAAATAAAGGCAAACCTGTAATATATTTCCCATATGAGGCAGGCCTCATAGTTCAGTAGTAGAGTACATGCCCTCAGTGGCAGTGAGCAGCACATTAAAAAAGCAAAAGTGGATATCATGGGTGGCAAAGGATCTCTCTCTCTCTCTCTCTCTCTCTCTCTCTCTCTCTCTCTCTCTCTCTCTCTCTCTCTTTCTATTTAGCCTCTCAAAGAACTTTTGAAAGATTAACTTCAAAATTATTGTTACTATTTCCCTCTGTGGTAGAAAGTTCCAGGGGTGGTCTGTTTACTGGGCCACTATCCTTGTAATTAAGGAGAGCACAGGAGGCTTATGGTTTCTTTGTAATATCAGTTTATTTACACATAAGCAAACAGAGAATTGTGGGAGCATATTCTAAAAACCCCAGGATGAATTCTGCAGACCTCTCACTGCTGCCTCTATTTTAGGTTTAAGAAACGTCAGTCTGTCTGTCTGTCTTCTTTTTTTTCTGTCTGTCCAAATTCAAACTGCTTTGAGCTGCTCTCTGTCTTCTCCAAGCTGTGATCATTCCAAAGCAAAGGGAATAAATACCAGCCTTTAAGGTTTACTATGCCCATACTGCATAGCACTAGGTGCAAGTTATGGGAAACCATAGTGATAAGCTGGCTCATAATAGTCAAGGAGACCAAACTCATAAGAGTGCATTTGGGGCAAGGTTTACTCCTAAGAAGATGCAGAGATGTGGGTTTCGCCACCTCAAACGATTGCTACAGACACTTGAGAGGAGACTGTTTATCATCAGCCCAACATTAGTGAAGAATGCTTCTGCTCTTACTCTACAGTGAAGGAAAACAACTGTTCCCAGGTCAAATGGTAAAATAAAGAGCAACGCTATAAACAGAACCCTGATCTTCTGGTTTAAATCACATTCCAGAGCCTCTCCCTGTGTACCACACACTGTGCTTGTTTTGTCATTACAATACTTGGGAAAACATCTTGAAGTCCAAACACCCCTGCATCCGCCCATTTGCACAGGAAGCCTGCAATGTTAACTTACAGCACCCAAGAGCGTGTTCCTTCCACTCCAAAGAAAAGAGGAAGAGCTAAGAGCATGCATCCAGCACACTCCTATAACACAAAATAAAAGCAAACATTGGGTCAAGAAGGTCAGCATGGAGGAGGGGCATGGTATGATGCAGCCCTGGCTACACTGTTCTCACATTTGGAGTTTCTTCTTAAGGAAAGAGCTGGTTATTTTAGGGTGACCAACTGTCAGGATTTCCCCGGATTTGTCCTGGTTTTTGTTCTTTCCATGGTGTCAGGGGGGATTTTCTATAATTTTCAATAATGTCCTGGAATGACACACCTTCCTCTTTAAGGCTGCCATTAGCATGGCAGGAGGGAATGACATGCTTTCTTGAGGCACATCATTCCCCCACCCCGAGCTCCAATTGAGGTCTTAAAGGGGAAAGTGGGTCATTCGTGGACATTATAGAAAAGGCCCCAATTGGAGTGGATGGTGGTGGTGTAGAATGAAATCCTTTCCCCTCCTCCACTCCAATCGGATTCTTTAAGGTGGCGGGGGAATAACGTACTTTCTGCAGGACTCAGAAAGCTGCTTCCCCACACACACACTAGGTGTCCTCTTTTTTGGTTTCCCAAATATGGTCACCCTAGGTTATTTATCAGTTGAGCAGACACAGAGGCCATGGCTAAATGATTTCATGACTGGGAGACCATCACCCTGATTTACACCTGACACGCAATATCACGGCCACCATTTTTTTTTAAAAGGAGAAGGAGTGCACGAACGCTCATCCAAAACCCGGTAACTTGTTTTTTAAAAAACAACAACCTCACCCTCCTCCCACCCCACCTCTGATGGGCATAGAACTCTTGAGGAGCTCTGTACCCGGCTCCTTGTGGTTACTCGCGAGGAGCCAGAACAACCCGTGAAGCCCGCCCACATGTTCCACAGTCTCAGGATCATCCCAAGACCACAGAAAAAGTAGAATTAAAGGGTAGGGTGAAATCCCGGGCCAGGGGAGGAATCATCCCTCCCTGCTCCTAGGATCCCCTGTGCGTCATATGGACACATAGGCACGATCCTGGGATATAGGCCTGGTCCAGCCATGGCCTAGAAGGAGTGCAGGAGCAAACACACAGGCAGCAGCAGCAGTCACAGCATTAAGAGTCCTGTCTTTTAGTGCTTAAACACAAAGGTAGAGTGCAGAAAGCACAGGAGATATGTTTGGTGACTTAATGCATTGTGTTCTGCCAAAATAATAATAATAATAATAATAATAATAATAATAATAATAATAATAATACACCAGCAGAGCAAAGGAGTGATTCCTGAAGATTCTGGATCCAAATCCCTTGGTTGCTTATGTTAAGGGTGAGTAGCAGCTTCAGCGTTTTTCAAACACAAAAGGTAGCATGTAGAAAACGTGGACAATTAATTGTACGGTCGACTGCATTTCCCCCTGTTTATCTATCCTGCTGAATGAACGGATTTGCCATTTCATTCTTTTATAATTCTCCAGGTTTGCTCTGCTCTATCATCTATGCCCCCTGAATTCTGCTGTAACTGGGATAATTTCTAACATAAATTCTGGAATGGTAGCATACACAGTTGAGTGCAGCTTTTAAATTTCCTAATTTTGCAATTAATAATAATAATAATAATAACAATGCACAAAAATCACATATTCATGAAAAGTGCACAGAAAAACACATATGATTTTTCATGCAAACATTTTCTAAAAAATTCTCAAAGTGCAGGGAAAACAAATTTAAGACTGGAAAAATGGGAAACAGAGAAAAACATGAATTGACAGATTCATCCATTCCTTCTCATCCATATCTGCATTTTGTAAATTGTCAGGTCATCCACTCATTGACAGAATCAGATTCCCCCCCCCATTTCCCAAATTTTCACAAATTTTCACTTATGCAAATTTTCACTTGCACAAATGTGCAAATCCCTTCAAAATATGAATTTTCATGGGGAAAATGCACAACTTCAGCCTTTTTAATTTGTTTATTTTATGTATTTTTCAACAGCTAAATTGGATTCAATTCTGGAAAGTAGAAAAACCCAATCTGCATGTTTGCAGAATCTATGCAATTTTGGAAAAACTGGTCTGCTGAGGAATCCACAAGCTGGATTCATAGAAATCCCATCATCCAAGTACAAGAATTATCAGCAGACCCAGGGAAACTCCAAGATTTGCAGAAGTACAACAAATATTTTAGGGGGGAACCCTCCAGCCTAATGAGGACTGCTCTACTCAGTGGGCAACAAATGCTGACAGACTGTTGGAGTGGGGGTAAAATGAAATGGAATATCCTAGAATAGGTCATGGCTGGCTGGCTGGCTAGCAGGAACCCTGAATAGGAGCACTTCGCATGGCAACATTTTGCTGCAGTTTCCAGATATATGTTTAAAGGCTTTGCCAGTGTTCTATAGGCAAATGGAAGACACTGGCATTAGAGACCATCCTCCTTCTGCATGTGTGAGACAGAAATCTGTCATTCTGCCACGCCCGGCACGGCCTGGGCACGGGGAGGCGTTTATGGGCAGGGGAGAGACCGAGATGTGCCCGCCTGCCATTGGCTGGGCACATGGATGGTGCCATCAGACTGGGAGGGGTCTGTGGGTCCTTAAAAGATCGGCTGGTCCTCCCTGCCTCCTCTTTGCTGCGCGGCTCCCTCCCTCCCTGTAGACAGTGTGGGTTCGCTGGCTGCCGTTAGGAGCCAAGTAGGAATTTTTTACTCATGTACTGAATTGTGCATGAGTTTGGTTTTTTTTGCCTAGTCCACACTGTAAGACAGCTTGGGAGTATTAAATAGGTTAATTCATTGAGTTAATTTGGTCACGTTGATTTTGGCGCTAGGTGTGGGCATCCGGAGTGGGAATCGGTGAGCATTTGCAGGCACTGTTCACGGTGACTGGTAAGTCTGAGGTTCCCAGGTTTGAGCCCTGCGGCCTGCCTGGGAGATAAGGCTTACCTTTGGGGCCAACCCTACTCACCCACTCTGAGCCTTGTGGCCTGAGTTAGGCGTGACAAAGGAAGGCCTCCCTATCCTGCACGGGGAAGGCGAATGGAGCAGTGCCTTCCCTTGGGCCACGAATGGCTCGCCCAACTTGAGGGGCCTGGGAACAGGCCATACTGGATGCCTGGTAGGATTTCACCCCCTTTGCAGATCATTAAATAAATGTGGCCCTGTTTAAAATCCAGCTGTTGTTGTCTCGTCTCGTTATTTATCGACCTCCACACCACAAATCTCCACTGCTGTTCAAAGTAGAATGATGACACGTATTCTTGTCTAACCCGCTTCCTCCCTTGAATCCTCTGTGGTTCCCTTCCAGGCAAAGGAGATTCCATTTTGTTGCCTATTTCTGGGTTGTTTATTATGGTATACCAGAAGCAAATCTGCTGCTAGGTGGGGAGTTCCTTTCATAGACTCCTCTGAGGGTGTTATTAGCTCCTGTTTTCAGAATTCGCTGTAGAGGTAATGATGGCTTATGTGCTGTTTTTCTATTTAGTGAAGGCACCTGGAGGCCCCAAGGCCTGGGTGTCCTTATATATTAAACTCCATTATCTGTTATTACTGCCTTCGCTATCTTAATGGTAAAATGCACACATACTTTTTCAGGCACTACCATCTTTCACCTTGCATATTACACATGCTTTGTCCAGGAAAAGAAATGGCATTGGAATGAAGAAGCAACTATACAGGGATCCACCTGCATGCATACACAGCTTGCCTCAGATAGCGACCAGGCCAGGTTGTCCACAGGACGTATAATTAGCCTGTTCAGTTTGCCACCTCAAGATGTGGTGATAATAACCATTATCACCGACGGTTAGGAAAGAGTTAGGATGAATTGGTGGAGGACAAGTCTATCAATGGCTAGTTCTAGACACAATACCTGATCGGATCCTCCATATTTGGAGGCTTTATACTGCTGAATGCCAGACACTGTGGACCCAAAAAATAAGGGAGGGGTATCAACTCCATGCCCTCCTTGTTAGTCTTCTCAGAGGCCTCTTTCTGGCCACTACTGGGGAAAAAGAATGACAGTGGAGCGTTGGTGCAATTAAAGGCAGCATGGCGGTTTTTATATCTTCTGATTCATCCTCTGGTGCCCTCTAGACATGTTAGATTATAATTCCCAGCATTCCTGACAATTGGCCGTGCTAACTAGGGCTTGTGGGAGTTGACAACCCAAAACGTTTATTTTTTCTATTTATCAAAACATTTGTAACCTGCCCTATATCTCTAGGATCTCAGGGCAGTGTACAGATAAAATGATACAGCCACCTGAAAAAGATAAATATACACAACTAAAAACAAATTAAATCATTAATCAAGCTAAAACCAGTATAGAATTTAAAAGCAGTAAAACCAATAAAACCAGTTAAAACAATGTGCAAGCTTGGTGAATTTAGCCATCAAAGGCTTTGTTAAAAAGCCATGTCTTCACTTGGCGCCAGAATAAAGTCAGCGTTGGTGCCAGTCAGGCCTCCAAGGGGAGGGCATTCTACAGTCGGGGTGCCACAACAGAGAAAACCCTCTCCCAAACTTCTGGGAAGCACCAGGTGGAGGGGGCTGCTCTACTTTATTCCAGTGCGGCACACATCAGTCTACCACCTCCATTTTGTGCCAGTTTTAATGCAGAGGGTCAGAACAGTGTGGCGACAGCCCATGAATCTTCTCGTTGGACTCTCCTGCTGTCGTTACACTCTCCTTTCTGCCAGCTCCACCTGTCTTGAGTGATGCCATGACATCGTAATACTGCAGGTCCAACTCCTGCTGTGGCAAAATTGCAGGGGCGAACATGGCCGATGCTGCAATGGACTTGGCAATGGGAAACCTCACAGGGAGCCACAAACAGTCCAAGTTGGGGGACTCGCACATGACCTAGAGACCTGAAATTCGGTACACGTGTAGAACAAGAACCTCTGATTACTACATAAATCTGAAAATGTACTTTGGTCTCTCTGGCTTCAGCTAGACCTACCAGGTGTAGTGCGACAGAGGGGTGAGGATCTTGCGATATTTTTATCGCAAGATCTCCCCTTCTGTCTACATGCGGCACGCGATGACCTCGGAGTGAGAGGACATCGCCCCCACCATTTTGTTTTGTTTTCCTTAAAGGAGATGAGTGCATGAGTGCTCATGCGCAGAAGGTAAAGTTTTTTATTTTTAACAATTTTCCCTGCTCCCCCCACCCCACCCCCAATGGGCACAGGTCTCAGCTCCTTGCGAGTAACCGCGATGAATCAGGACAAACTGCAATGCCCACACACACATTCCGCAGTCTCGGGATCAGCCCATGGAAAAAGCGGGCTCAAAGGGTAGGGCGAGATCCTGGGGAAAGTGAGGGATCACCCCTCCCTGCTCCTGGGATCCCCTGTGTGGCATGTGGACGCACAGGGATGATCCTGGGGATCGTCCCGGGATATCACCCCATCTAGCTATGGCCTCTGTCACCTTCAAAATGGGGACTCAAAGTGCACCCTAAAACAATTAAAGTACCTCCAGGTCCTTGCAAAATTGGAAGAAGTTCCATTTGTGCAGGATAATAGTCTAAATACATTATTTTCCCCATCACCATCCCATTACCTTTTATCACGTATTTTTAAAATCCATATATCAAATCACTAGGGATGTGCTCCGCTCCGATTAGGAGCGTAGAAGCAGTAGCGGATTGGCCTGCTCCGCCTTACCCAGAGGCGGAGTAGGAGCGGACCGCGGACCCCCTAGAAGCAAGGCGAAGAGAAGCGACCATTTTTCGGAGCTCCGAGTTCAGTCGGAGCGCTCCGGTCGCCATCTTGAAAACATTTCGCCATAGGATTGCATTGCGGCAAATAATCGCGCATAACTACGTTGTTTTTGAAGCTATCGTTCTGGAAATTCTTGTGCACAGAGAGTCGTGGATGGGGGTCATTTTGAGACCACTCTCACCTCTCTGCGTGCTGTGGTTCACGTGCAATATTTTTTTAAAAATCGGGTCAACCGCGCGGCTCAAACTGCGTTTCGGCTTTTCGCCCATAGGATTGCATTGAGGGAAAGAATCGGGGATAACTGGGGGGGGGGTTTAAGCTATCGTTCTGAAAATTCTTGTGCACAGAGAGTCGTGGATGGGGGTCATTTTGAGACCACTCTCAACTTTCTGCGTGCTGTGGTTCACGTGCAATATTTTTTTAAAAATCGGGTCAACCGTGGGGCTCAAACTGCGTTTCGGCTTTTCGCCCATAGGATTGCATTGAGGGAAAGAATCGGGGATAACTGGGGGGGGGTTTAAGCTATCGTTCTGAAAATTCTTGTGCACAGAGAGTCGTGGATGGGGGTCATTTTGAGACCACTCTCAACTTTCTGCGTGCTGTGGTTCACGTGCAATATTTTTTTAAAAATCGGGGTTTGGGTTTTTTTTATTTATTTATTTATTTTTTTGGAAGCGATGACAGGCACATTCAACTCCCAATCCTGATGAGAATTGATCTCCTCAGAAAGCATCCTCCTCCAATCCCAGCGTTGGAGGGGGGACTAAGGCAGACCCACCCTGAGAACTTTCTGTTTTGTGTCTCTTTGTGGGTTGGCGTTCGTGGAGGGAACACTTAGTTAGTTAGTGCTCCTGCTTTGGACTTTGGAGATAGATTAGGATAGGTTTAGTTTGGCGCGTGTGTGTGTTTGTTTGCTTCTTTCTGACTTGTAGCTTAGTTTGCCCTGTGTTTTCCCCTTACTTTGATTTAATATAAACTTTATTTTTGAATTTTGGAGTGTGTGGTTGGGTTGGTTGCCCCCCCTTCCCTGTATTAAAGCCTGACTGTTCTGCTTTTGTGAAAGCTTTCTTTTGAAAGCATACACACACTTTTTGTCCCATTTCCCTACATTTATATTCTTAAACATATTTTATTATATTCTTTCACATAGTCCATTAGTATATATTCTCATACATATTATATTAGTATTCATATTTTGTTCTTCTTATAGTAGTGGTTGGTTCTTTTTCCCCCTCCCCTCTCTTAAATCCTGATTGTGTTTCCTTCTATCTTCTATATACCAAATATACCAAAAAAATTGGATTCTCTTTTTCTTCTCTGTGTAACTTCGACGGAGTGGGCTGCTTTTGTCAAGTTCAACAGGCAGCCACAGATTGAGCATTTTGGGGAAAGCATACGCACACCATTTCCCTATTCTTAAACATATTATTATTATATTCTTTGACATAGTCTTAGTAGTCTATTAGTATACATTCTCATACATATTAGTAGTAGTATTCATATTTTGTTCTTCTTATAGTAGTGGTTGTCCCATTTCTTGTCCCATTTCCCTACATTTATTAGTAATATTCTAAAACATATTATTATATTCTTGTAGATATTCTTAGTAGTATATATATATATATATATATATATATATATATTAGTATATTCTCATACATATTAGTAGTAGTATATTTTATTGTTCTTGTCCCATTTCCCTACATTTAAACATATTATATTCTTCTTATACATATTCTTAGTAGTACCTTATACATAGTATTAGTAGTATTAATATTTTGTTAGTCATCATGAAAAGAGGAAGCAGGCGTGCTGAAAGCAGCAAGGCTCAGTCTGCCAGCAGTAAGCAGGCTTCCTCTCCTCCTGTGAAACTCAAACGGGCAACTCCTTGGCTGACTGCTCCAAAACAGAAGCAGGACAAGCAGCAGGCAGAGCCACTCTCTTCTGCAACTTGTGCCCGGCGTTCTCTTTTTGAGGGTGGGAATGGGAAAAGTGCCCGTTTGCAAGAGGCACGTGGCAGCAGTGCCATTAGAGGAGGAGGAGTATCCCCAACTCCTTCATTCTCCTTTCAGCCCACGAGCCCGCTGATGGACCTAGACGAGGTCCTCAGCACAGTGGAGGGGGGGGAGGAGGAGGAGGCGGTGGGCCTCCAGGATGTGGGGGCTGAGGAGGAGCAGCAGCAGGCCGAGGCTCTCTCCCCAGTCTCATCCCACACCCCTGTTTCTGTGGCAACACCAGAGAGCTCAGGCGGGCAATTGGTGGTGTCACCACGGAAACGAAAGACAAGCATCGTGTGGGACCACTTTGAGTTGGGAGCGGATCCCCGCTTTGCTGTCTGTCGCCACTGCAAACTCAGCCTAAGCAGGGGTTCATCGACAGGGCATTATGGAACCAGCAGCATGAAGATGCATCTTCATAGGCAGCACCAGGCGATCTTGCTGGGGAAAGAGGCGGGCAAGGCGACTGGTTCCAGGGGAAAGCCGAAGGCTGCTGCTGGCACTGCCACTCTAAGCTCTCCATCTCCCATCCCCACAAGGGTTAGGCAGGCAACCCTGCAGGACATGGGGTGGGGGAAGTATTGACCCACAAGATGGCGTTTTCCAATGCCCACCCAGGGTGCTACTGTGTTGGGGCATCTGCCGGGACTGACTCCTCCCCAATACTAGATCTATGACATGTCACTCTGCCTGCCCCTCTGCTAGCCTGTCCTCCTCGGTGACCGACTCGCTGGGATGGTTTGCATTTGCAATGCGTGACTAACTGCAATGCTGGCTTAGAAACCAGCCATCACTTCCTTGTGCCCCCAGAAATGCCCGCAGCCTGCCTGCCTGCCTGCCCGCCTCCCCCGGGGTGCTGCTGTGGTGGGGCATCTGCCAGGACTGACTCCTCGCCTACTCTGCCTGCCTCTCTGCCCGCCTGGTGCCTGGTTTGCTCCCAATCGTCCTCCTCTGTGCCCCTCAAGGCGTAACTGCTGGCTTAGAAAGAAACAACCAGCCATCTTTGCCTCACTTTGCGCCCACTTATGGGTTGGTTTGCTATGCGTTAGTGCTCAAGCCATCCTTGCGGCACTACAATGCATGCTGCCTGCCTGCTTTCCCTCCCTTCTCCCCTTCCCGCCTTGCAGCGATGGTGTATGTGTCTTGCTTTGACTAAGGGGAGAAGTCCTTCCTGCGCTCACTTAGACTTTATCAAATTCAATAATCCCTTTTTCAAATGTGCCAGAAGATTTAGGGTTATCTCGTGGCATGTTGGGATTGCCTTGGAACTGGCCCCATTGAGCTGTCTGCAATTGCAACTTTAAATCCCTGACATACTGGAGTGTTCAAATTTCAAAAGTTCCCCTAACATCAGGGGATGATGGGATTGCCTTGAAACTTGGTGTCCATGGGGACACATGGGTAAGCTGTCATGGGACCAAAGGATAGGTTTCTAACGTGCAAATTGACGTAGTTGTAGAATGGGACTTGATTTGGGGTGAGTTAAAAAGTTTAAGCCGCGCCAAAAATCAGGGGATGATGGGATTTGCTTGCAACTTGGCGTGCATGTGGACACATGGATAAGCTCTCATGGTGCCGAGTTTGAGGTTTCTAACATGCAAATTGACGGAGCTATCCCAAGGGGTGTGAATGGGGTGCCCGATTTTCATAAATTCCCCAAAAATCAGGGGATGATGGGATTGCCTTGAAACTTGGCGTGCATGTGGACACGTGGATAAGCTATCATGGTGCTGAGTTTGAGGTTTCTAACATGCAAATTGACGTAGTTGTAGAATGGGACAATTTGGGGTGAGTTAAGCCATGCCAAAAATCAGGGGATGATGGGATTTGCTTGCAACTTGGCGTGCATGTGGACACATGGATAAGCTCTCATGGTGCCGAGTTTGAGGTTTCTAACATGCAAATTGACGGAGCTATCCCAAGGGGTGTGAATGGGGTGCCCGATTTTCATAAATTCCCCAAAAATCAGGGGATGATGGGATTGCCTTGAAACTTGGCGTGCATGTGGACACGTGGATAAGCTATCATGGTGCTGAGTTTGAGGTTTCTAACGTGCAAATTGACGGAGCTATCTAAAGGGGTGTGAATTAGGGTTATGGGAGGTGCGTTAGAGGGTAGAGCCGCGCCAAAAATCAGGGGATGATGGGATTTGCTTGCAACTTGGCGTGCATGTGGACACATGGATAAGCTGCCCTGGTGCCGAGTTTGAGGTTTCTAACATGCAAATTGACGGAGCTATCCCAAGGGGTGTGAATGGGGTGCCCGATTTTCAAAAATTCGCCAAAAATCAGGGGATGATGGGATTGCCTTGAAACTTGGCGTGTGTGTGTATACGCCCATGAGGTGTCATGGTGCCAAACATGAGGTTTCTAACTTCAACGGAAAAAAAGTTGTTTACTTTTTTAGCTTTCAATGCAACCCTATGGGGGGGCAAAAACGGAGCTCCGGATCCGGAGCTCCGAGCGGAGCGGAGCGGAAGTGGGCGGAGCGGGGGCGGGGCGGAGCGACCCGCTCCGAAAAATGGCGGATCTGCAAGTGAAGCGGAGCGGGGGGTCCGTGCACACCCCTACAAATCACATTAGATAGGATTCCCAGGTGTTATAATAATAGCGGGGGGGGGGGGGAGGGAATAGCTGGCTGTTTCCCAAGACTACTTATCTAATATCTACTTATTTTTCTCATCTACCTTCCATAGCACTAGTTGTCCTTTGCTTTTAGGCTCAGTGTAGAGGCCTAGGAATCTTGGCTTTCATTTCAAAAGCAAAGCATTTGTTTTTATAGATGTGAAGAAAAGCTTGACAATAGAGAAGCGGCATGCCTTAGCAATTCCAGGCACGCCTTCTTTGACCACTTCCAATGTATAATGTTTCATGTTTTGTACTTGAATCTGAATAGATACCCAGCCGAGATCTTTGTCAGTGTTATGGGTTGCCATTAAATTTTGCCTGCTCAGGTGAGACTTCCAAGGAGAGCCAATGGGTGTGTTTGGACAACACTTTAGTCCATAGAGTGGGAATAATCCACTGCACTATTTGCGTGGCACCCTTGGGCGACACAGAAGTGCTGCTCCGTGGAGTGGACTATCCTGACTCCATTGAGTTATCATCTCTCCCCCCACCTCAGCCCTCCCCACCAAATGACAGCACTGGTTACCGCTTACCTTATTGGGATGCTGCCATTCCTTGGGGCAGAGCAGAGCAGGGAGGAAAGACGCACTGCACGGAGACGTGCCGTCGCTGGAGAAAGAAGTGCCAGTGGAGCCATCTCTCCCTATGACAGGAAGTGGGATTAATCTGCCACCTTCACCTCTTCCATCCCCATTTAGTTTCGATCCAGAGAGCGTAGAGAGCTGACGGTCACAGTTGTCCCCACTCTCTGGATCGAAACTAAATGGGGATGGAAGAGGCAATGCCAAGTGAACTGATGCCCTCTCAGCGGAGCAGTTCTCTTGGCACCAGATGCATCCTTCACCCTCATCTCCATAGCAACAGGGTTGGGGCTGCCTATAACAATGCTGCCCACTGCCACATTGCTATGGAAACGGAGGGGCCAGGTGTGTGTGCAAGGATCTGTCCTTCAGCTGTGACAAGGAAGACAGATCCTTCCATGTCCTGTGCCCATTTGGCAGAAGAGAAGGGGAATCGGGCACCCAAGCTTGGGGCTTCCTCATGAAGGAACTCCTGATAAGCTTCCAAGGTCCTTCTTAGTGTGATGGCTTGAGCTTTATCTTAGCATAAGCAAAGCCATGTTTGATCAATCTGATTAATCTAAATGGAAAGGTCAGACATTGGGCATTGCTAAATATCTGAGCGGCAGCTTTTAGAAACCATGTTTCACAAGATCCCTCCCCACATCCACCTGTATTTCACTTATGCAAACCAAGAGAGTAAAGTTAGACATCCTCTTTTTCCCTAGCCGCCAAGCCAGATCCCCTTCTTCCCTAGTCACCTTGGTAACTGGTCTGCTGCAGGAAAGTTGTAGTCAGCTGGAATTTCCATTTTGGTAAACAAGCTTTCTGCTCATGCTCTAGTTATTTCTGCTGAACTGGCTAATAAAACAGCTGACAAATGCAGCAAGCCTCAGAGAAGGGTATTCCTTGGCAGAGGTATGTCTTCTCTCCATGTCAATGTGAATTCCTTTTTATCAACAGACGTGTGTTGGACCATAAGAATTGTCTTCATAATGTTTCGGCCACAACAGACTTGGTGAATTGGCCGGGAAAGGAGTGAAGGAACCACAGATCTGCACTACCGATTGAGCAAGGTGAGCAAAGCCGGCTACTTGGGGTGGGACCTTGCTTTGCTAAAATCCCCACCTGCTCCTCGGTGTGTTTGCTGTTCCTCACCTCCTTCCCAAGAAACCAGATGCTTCCTTGATAAAAAGGAAAAGGGGATGGAACAGGCTCACGACATCGAGCCAGGAGGGCAGCAAACCTCTAGGGAGGTATTGTCCCAAGGTAAGACCAGTCAAGGCTAGAAAATGGGAACTAGCCAAGGTATGGGAACTGGACAAAGCAAAACAAAGTGGCAGGGATGCCTGCCAGACCTCAGGAAGCCAGATCAGGGGTTTGAGTCCCCAAAGCATGAGCTTTATCTTAGTATAAGTGAGCCCATGTTTGATCAATCTGATTAATCTAAATGGAAAGGTCAGATGTTGGGCACTGCTAAATAGTTGAGCAGCAGCTTTTAGAAACCATGGCCATAGCTAGACCTAAGGTGTATCCCTGGATCGTCCAGGGGTCAAACCTGTTCATCTACAGGGGATCCAGTGCTCAGGCAGGGGCGAACCCTGGATGATCCCAGGATAAACCTTAGGTCTAGCTGTGGCCCATGTTTCACAAGATCCCTCCCCACATCCACCTGTATCTTGCTTATGCAAACTGAGAGAGTAAAGCTAGACTTCCCGTTTTTCCCTAGTCGCCTCAGTAACAGGTCTGCTGCAGGAAAGTTGTGGTCAGCTGGAATTTCCATTTTGGTAAACAAGCTTTCTGCTCATGCTCTAGTTGTTTCTGCCGAACTGGCTAATAAAACAGCTGACAAATGCAGCAAGCCTCAGAGAAGGGTATTCTTTGGCAGAGGTATGTCTTCTCTCCATGGCAATGTGAATTCCTTTTTATCAATAAATGTGTGTTGGACCATAAGAAGCGTTTTCATAATATTTGGGCCACAACACAAGGTCCTTCTTAGGAAAAGGTGAGGTTCAAAGGAACAGGGGATTTCTATAAATAAATAAATAAATAAATAAATAAATAAATAAATAGTTTCTGGTTAATTATAGGAGTGTCTCAGGGAGTTTGTTCATTTATGGCCAACTGCAAACCTTCAGTGACTTCCTTCCACAGGCAAGAACTGTGCCATCTGCTCTGTTTTTACAAGTTTGTTAACATTTAATTATTCATCATTGTTTGACACAGATGAACCGCCAACTGTGTTTCTGCTCAACACCCTCGTTTCTTTGCACTGCCTTGCCTTAGCCTCTCTCATTTTAAAAAAGAAAAAGAGAGAAATGATACAAAGCAAAACACCAAAGCAGGTGTGCAAAGGTGGCTTTGTACATACCAAAGGGCTGCACCTACCACCAACCAGAGTTTGTCCCTGGTAACACTCCCTTTTTGCAACAGAGCGCAACAAATGTACACTTCCTAAATTATATGCAAAGGCCTTTGCGGCCTAGCCTTCCGCATGCTTTCATGTCTCAATATTTGCTTAAGCTGATTCAGAGAGATTTCTCTTTGCTTCCATATCTCCCCTCCCCCACATACACTGCCTTATGTCCTCATGTGCACAAAATGTTAAATACACGGTGCACAGCTGATCCCCTCTCTCTTACTTTAAAGTAAGGATCAGGACTGCTGCGATGCCACCACCTCACACACAAGGCTTAGACACACACACACCTCCCTCAGGCTAAGCACCACCACTGAAATACCTGAGGAAGGGGTAAAAAGAAAAGTATAACCTTTCCCTTATAGCAGAGGGAAAGGTAAGGAGATTTGGAAAAGGCTTTTCTGTGAATATAGCAGGCTGAAGGTTTAATGTATTGTGTTTATTTATGAACTAATAGAGCAGAAGACACAGCTAAACACATCTACCCTCTAAACCCAATAACCAACCGAACACCTCAGCTCCCCCGTATTTCTTCGATTGTAAGACGTCATCAATTGTAAGACGCACATTAATTTCAGTACCATCAACGGAAAAAAACCACTACTGCTTTTAAAGTGCTTTAAAGCACTTTGAACACATTTTGAAAACTGTATATGCAGTGTGTTGTGGGCCCCAACAGTTGTCAAAACTGTTATAAAGCGCTTTAAAGTAGTAGTGTAGATCCCACACACACCTGCGTTTCTAAGACGCACCCCGTTTTTAGAGATGTTTATATGGGGAAAAAAGTGTGTCTTAGAATTGAAGAAATACAGTATATATACTCCTCCCCACTTTACACAGCATCACCAACCACACCTACTCAGTCCAACATTCTGCACTCTGTAGACATACTCATTCAGACATACCTAAGGGAACAGAAATGTGGGTGGGTAACGCCGCACCACCACGGCCAGGGGAGGCAGGTTTAACTTTCTTACTGCAGCCACTTGCTAAAGAGATAGTTGCCTGTAAGCTTCCAATACCCCAAACATGGTTTTGAAGGGATCTAATTACATGAGGGAGTGTTCTAAGAACATTCTACTGTTAAGGTAACTCAGACAAGAATGGGAACACAGTTTCTTCTTATTTTTGTTCAGATGGTTGACCTTTATTGTATTTGTATAAACTCATTGTACTATGCACAGTAATTAAATAAAACAAAGTTTAAAAATGAAAAAGAGAGTCTCTCCACTGAATTACTCTTTGCTGTGTATGATCATTCCACATAACAGGGAAAAGCAACACTTTGCAAGGGGTGTTTCAAAAGCTCCTGTGTCTTTGATGTCTTATCATAGGACGGATTACACAGTCTTGCAGGAGGCAGGACCAGCAAGGGTCAAATGCGGAGGCTGGAAGGTTGTTGGTTTAATTGCCCAGCCATAGGACAGTTACCATGGTGTCCAAAACAACACACAAATAATGAGATTGGCCTGAGACATCCTAGGGCAAATTCCTGTCTATTACCTGAATACCACCAGTGTTGATTTACAGTAGAAACTTATCACCGCCAAATTCCATTTGAAGTATTCCACATAACTTGTGACTCACCAAGTTGAAGACCATGTCTTGTGAACTGCTGGGAAACGCTTGAAGGGCCGTCAAACAATGTTGTCATCAGGGCAGGACTTTGGGGCAGAAGTCTGGGCCCCTACATAGGAATATGTGCAGAAGGGCCTCCAAATGCAGCAGGGGCTGGCTTCACATTTTGAAGTGATTGAAATACACATTACTATCTAAACTCAGGAGTGGGCAAATTGTGGCCCTCCAGGTGTTTTGGCCTGTTGTGGGGATACATGAGAGTAGCTGAGCTGTCAAATTACCACCGCCAGCCAGGTTCGCACAACATGACAGCCCTCAGTTGGAGGTTGCATGTTCATAATAGTGGCTGGCAGCAACTTGAAGTCAATTAACCCACAATGGGCTGTTGTGTCATGTGAACAGGCCCATGTTGGTGATTATTAGGGTCGTAATTTGCAAACATTCATCTTAACTGAGAACAGAATAGAATTCCCTTGAGCTTTCCTCTTGGCTTAAAATACAGTTTACTCCACACATAGGTGTTGGTATTCTAATGTCCATGTGGCAAAAGGAAGACATGGGACACACAACTGGGGTGTTAGGGCTAGGATGAAAGCCTCTGTCTGGCAGGCTGAAGTCCCAGACAGGACTAGAACCTTGAACTTGGTGGCACTGGAGTAGTTTGTCTGCTGCTTTGGGCAGTGTAGGTCAGATATGAAGAGCACCATTGTTCAGCTTGGCTACTGCCAGCAGGCAGTGAGTTACAGCACACGGAGTGTTGCATTTGGAGTCCCCAGTTCAAATGTTACTCACCCGCTCCATGTGAGCAAGTCAGAAATATGATTCCCTACTTGCACTCCAAATTGGCACAGCCCAGAATTCTACCACCTTATTCTCCCTCTTTGTGTCCAACCTCTTTGGACCCATGGGTAGGGCGACCATATGGAAAGGAGGACAGGGCTCCTGTATCTTTAACAGTTGTATTGAAAAGGAAATTTCAGCCGGTGTCATTTGTATATATGGGGAACCTGGGGAAATTCCCTCTTCATCACACCAGTTAAAGCTGCAGGTGCCCTGCCCTCTTCTAAATCTGGTCACTCTAGTATAGCTCCTGCACCTTTAACTGTTGTGATGAAGAGGGAATTCCACCAGGTTCCCCATATATACAAATGACACCTGCTGAAATTCCCTTTTCTATGCAACTGTTAAAGATACAGGAGCCCTGTCCTCCTTTTCATATGGTCACCCTACCCATGGGCACATTTGGGAATTTGAGAAAATGCTGTGTCCACTAACACAAAATGGCTCCCATGGAGGATGTAGCTAGTCCCATAATGGCTGCTGCGGGGGCCTGGCTAGTCAAAAGTGAGCTAAAGAGACTGGGAGAGGAGAAATCATGAGGCTAGAGGCTTGGAGGAAGGGTGAAAGCAAAGCCAAGGGGTAGAGAAAAGGATAGGCTAGAGGGTGAAAGGGGGAGAAAACAGTAAGTTTAAGGGGTCAAGAGAGAAACAGCAAAGCTAGAAGCTGGGAGGGAGAAAGCAGCAGGGCAAAGGGGTAGAAGACAAAGAAAGAGCAAAGCCTAGAAGCTAGAAAGGGAGAGAAGGAAGATTACCCTAAGATAGATAGATAGATAGATAGATAGATAGATAGATAGATGGGACAGGAAGTAGAGAGCTTTGTAGGTGCAGTTGGAGGTCCCTGCAGGCACCACATAGCCCCCTCCCCCTGGTCAATTAATACTTCCTGTTAATTGCCCATGGGATGGCAAACCTAATGCCAGCATTCCCCAACGTGGTTACTGCCAGATGATTTTTGGGACTACAACTCCCAGAATTCCTGACCACTGGCCATGTGCTCTGGTGCTCATGGGAATCGAAGTCCTGGAAGGCAGCAGGTTGGACTCTGCAAAACAGATGGATCCTCCTTTCAAAGGGGGGGTGGGGGAACAACCTCAGAAATGGCACAACACTTGTGCGCAATGCCAAAGATCAAACGTAAGTCACCCCCGTGACCCAATTCAAAACAACCTGTTCACTGTCTCATTTTATTGACGTTCTTTTTTGTGTAATTACCACTCCCTGCTTTTCTCTCTCGCTCCCCCTCCCAAGTTGCAGGCTAAATATTATGACTGCCACCTTCCTTTTTGTAATTTGTCTACGGGCGTGGAGGGAAGCAAAATGTCCGGAGACTATAAGGATTTCCAGCTTTACTCCATGCAAAGCTGCAAAGGGAGGTGAAGGGCCCTCTGTTTCCAGGGGGAAACTGTGCAAGGTGCAGGGAGCGGAGCTGATAGTGTTTCCTGGCTACTTTTCTTCCTTCTCCGCTCTGGGCTCAGCAGGTTGAAAGCAGTGGGACGGCTGCCAGACAGACCCAGCCCTTCTAGGCAGTAAACTGATCCCTTCACTGCCCCCAAGCCAAGCCCAGCTTTCCAACGGATAAAAGGATCAAACCCGTCCGCTGCTTCAGAGGGACTGTCTCTCTTTAACTCCACTGAGCCTCCCTTGCTGTTGGTCTCCCCCACCACCCAGACTTTCCAAACACAAAGCCCTGCCTGAACAACCATGTCACAACTGAATTACAGCTCCCGTTCAGCGGCCGGCTCTGGTGGCTATACCCGGGTCCAGGTCCACAAAGTTTCCAGCAGTTTAAAGAAGCCTGGTACCTTTGGCAGCTCCAGCCTCTATAACTTGGGCTCCGGCAGGAAGATTTCCATGGGTGGCTTCTCTGCCCAGTCCGCATATAGATATGGTGGCGGCCATGGCGGCGGCCACGGTGGCCTGTACGGTGGCTTGTACGGTGGAGGATACGGTGGTGGACTTCCATCGCCGGGCATTCAAGAGGTCGTCATCAACCAAAACCTCTTGACCCCCCTGAACCTGGAATTTGACTCTTCCTTCCAGAAGGTTCGCAAGGAGGAGAAGGAGCAAATCAAGACCCTCAACAACAAATTTGCATCCTTCATCGACAAGGTGAGATACAGAACATCCTTACGTTCAACAGGAGTTTCTCTCTAGGCCTTCGGAGGGTGGCAGCTGTGTTCTTAGAACCTCGTCGTTTCCTTATTTGTCAAAAAGAGCCAGGGCCTTCTCTGCACCTTTACTCTGTTGTTTTTGAGGCAGCATCTGGCCTTCATATTTGCACACTGCTATCTTAGGCTTCAAAGAACACAGCAGCCCCTATGTGACCTGGTCACTTACTAGGTGACCTTTCTTATTACCAACTGCCTGATTAATAGTGGGGATGTTGATGTTGCAGCTTCAATAACAAAATGTGCCAGATTTTAATTCAGTATGTAAGGGTGCTGTCTTATGAATATTGGGACAGGAAAAAAAGTCCTATAATTCCCAGGTTTGCCAGGCTGGCAAAGCTGAGTTGTAAGACTCCCCACCCCCACCCTATCTAAACATGTATAGGATTGCTGCCTAAAAGATGCAACCTTTTTAGAAGTGGAAATGCCTCGGCTTCTCCCATGTTGTCAAGATGCTGGCCAGCACATCACGCACCGAAAAGGGGTGGATGGAGGTGCAGTTCCAAAACAACACAACATGACAGTGTGTTCATCGATGCTGTAGTTTCCATTCTCTAAACCCACATTTGAAACCAAGAGGCTCAAAGGAATTGATAGGTGGCCAAAGTGGCATGTTTTTAAATTTAGGTATCTGCAGTTGCACCTGTTTTACACAGCAAATGATTGATCGATTAATACAGCACCATTACTGTGCACAGCGCTTTATGAGCTAGAAGAAGACAAGTCCCTAGGAGGTATATTCTGTTACATACCTGTTCCCTGAACTACCGTACCTTTTTAGAAATCTCAGGATGCAATCCTATACACTTACCTGGGAGTAAGCCCTATGAAACATGTGAACAGCCATGCAGATACATGACTTTGGGGTGTCAGAGACCTATGGGTATTTCAGCTGTTACCCTGTGGTATCTCATAAGCATTCATTACCAATCAGCTCTATGGTATGGCATAACAGGATTTGTGGTTTTTACCCAAGAGGAGCTGTGGTGGGTCAGTTCAAGCTGACCTCTCTGGACACTCTTTCACACACAGTGAGGCTGAGTAACTCACTGGCTGAGATCGGACAACACACTGATCAACGGTTGTTTCCCATTCTGTTCCAATTACTGCCCTACCCCCCAGTTGATTAGCGTGTTGTCCAAACTCAGCCACTGAGTGTTCACATACGCCCCCCTGCAAAATGTAGTGCAATTAAAAGACCATTAGTTTAGACATGAGAAACCTGGGGGGCGGGGAGGAGGAAATGATCAGCCACAAAGTTAACTGAGTGGTCTTTGCTGACTCACTATTGTTCAACCTGACAGCTAGTTTGGTGTAGTGGTTAGAGTCCTGCATCGAGCGGGGGGTTAGACTTGATGGCCTTATAGGCCCCTTCCAACTCTACTATTCTATGATTCGATGAGTATTGGGCTGGGATTCAGGAGACCTGGGTTCTCCTCCCTGCTCAGCCATGAAGCTCACTGGGTGACTTTTGACCACTCACTGACTCTCTCAGTCTAACCTACCTCACAGGGTTGTTATGAGGATAAAATGGAGAGGCGGATGATCATGTACTCCACCTTGCACTCCTTAAAGGAAAGATGGGGTATAACTGTAACAAATAAATTAGTAATAACTCACCAGTTAAGGTTATTGTGAAGGGGGGGGATGCAGTAAGAGTTAATATAAACAATCCAGAGCTACTAGGATGAGGCCTAAAAGAAATTTAAATGAATATAAGAGGTCTAATTTTTTTTTGCAAAACAGGTGGAAGTTTAGGTTGTTCACACTGTCTCTGAGTGGTACCTGCCTGACAGGTGGAAGACTGTTATGAAAGGCTGCGTTTTTCGCATAGCTTTAGCCACAAAGCTGCAGTTTTAGCTTTTCCTCCCCTGCAGTCATTCTCCTTCCTCCCACACCCTGAGCTATCTAACATTCCTCAGAGGAGTCGTTCCCTTACATCTACCAGCATATCTGAGAGCTGAGGGCCATGCAGGCTCATAATTTTCTCCTGCTTTCATGGCATTTCAAGTCGTGCTGGAAGAATGACAGGCTTTCTGAAATTGGCCCGCGGGCATTTTCCAGGTCCGATTCCTTGAGCAGCAAAACAAGATGCTTGAGACCAAATGGAGCCTCCTACAGGAGCACAAGACCACCCGGAGCAACATCGCACCCATCTTCGAGAGCTACATCAACAACCTGCGCAGGCAGCTCGACGGACTGATGAACGACAAGGGACGCCTGGAGGGAGAACTGAAGAACATGCAGGATCTTGTTGAGGACTTCAAGAGCAAGTAATGTATTTATAACGGTTTTTGAGGAGGCTGGGAGGTTGAGGTGGCCTCTTTGCAAAGCATCCCAGGTTCCCTTTTGAAGGAACCACACTCTAAATCAGGGAACTCTCGAGGCAGGGATGCAGGGGTGTGTGTGGCAAATCCCAGGGGCCAAATCCACCTCTCTGGGAATCCCCAGAAGACCACATACTTTTCCTTGGCCCAACCCTCTTTCCCTGCACAACTCATCATGGTGGTTTACTGGCTCTTGTACAGTTCGCCCCGCCCCGTCGTGCCATTCAAAAGGGTTGAAATGCTGCTCCTAGGCTTCATTACTGGCAGTATGAGTGAAGATCTGCTGGTATTTTTGGTTTGGGGTTTGGCCCCGCCCATTTTGGCTTCAGCCACACCCACCGCTGGAATGTGGCCCCTGACAGCTTCTCTGGAGTGGAATTCAGCCCTTGGGCCAACAGGGATTCAGCACCCCTATCTAAAGGTTACCACCTATGAACGTTTATTTGAGAGTAAACCCCATTGACTTCAGGGAGTCTGTCTCCCAAACAAGTGTGTGCAGAAGTGAAAATTTGCAGTGTGAATCAATGAATGTGTACTCTGAAATGACGTAGGTCTCATTGAGTTTGGTAGGGATGACTTCCAGGTGAGTCTGCCCAGAAGTTTAGCCTTAGCTTATCAGCGTGCTTTTCAGTGTGAGGGTTTGATGCATCTTCCAGTGCTTGCAGGGCAATTCATCTATTAGAATAGTGGACACTGGATGCCATGCCTTTGGGGACTGTTTTTTGTTATCAGCTGGAAATGTTTGAGGGAAGGGTTACTGTTGATCGTAAGGTATCTAGGATCCACCAATGTGATATGATTGCATAGAGGACAGATGAGGTTGAGCATTTCTCCTAGGAACACTGAAGCATTGATGCTCATGCACAAATCAGTTGCTAGCACCATCTGGCATACCATGTCCCAAGTTGGTCACCTATATTCCAGAAGGATGAATTCTGCCTGGAACAGGTGGAAAGAATAACAGCTAAGGCTGCAATTCTATACACACATGCCATGGGAGTAAGTTTCATTAAACTCAACTGAGTGGTTTTAAAAAATACTTAAAGGGAGATTAGAAGAGTTTGGCCTATTGAGCCTGGAGAGGCTTAAAATAGGACTTCATTGCATTATGCAACCATATCAGAGAGAGAAACATATCGGTGGTAGGTGGGGTGGGGTGAGGTTGGGCTGGGCTGGGCAGGGGGAACTGCAGAAGATATTGCTTTTTTAAAAGGACAAGAACATTGAGTAGTGTCCCATTCATATCGGAAAAAGGCTCAAAATATTTCAGAATAGCATGTGGTATAGTCCTGCTAGAACTAGAGAGCATTTTTAGCTGTATGTGACATGGAACATTCAGTTATTTAGCCTGTTTGGCCTTTTAAATACCAAGCCTTAGGGCTGATTCAGCCATGCCAAACTAGGACGTGGGTGTGGCACAGACCTTTCTGGAAAGTACCATTTCAGATTGCAAATGAAAGTGGGGATCACATGTTTGAATGCTACACACACACACACACACACAGAACTTCCTGACTGTTAGAGCAGTACGACAATGGAACCAGTTACCTAGGGAGGTTGTGGGCTCTCCCACACTAGAGGCCTTCAAGAGGCAGCTGGACAACCATCTGTCAGGGATGCTGTAGGGTGGATTCCTGCATTGAGCAGGGGGTTGGACTCGATGGCCTTGTAGGCCCCTTCCGGCTCTGCTACTGATTCTATGAATTCTCTGTAATGGAATGCAATCACAGCTGAAACCATTCTGCCTGTCATAGCAGCACATGGCAGAAGAGGGAGTTTCCAGGTGGTGATTCAAGGGCAGAGTTCACGTACCACTAATTCCCCAATGTCTACCTCTAGAGGTGCAGCAGCCCTGATACTGAAAGGTTGGTCATGACTCTGCCTTGGGGTAGGGGGAATATTTGGCCTTCCCTTGCTGACTGAATTCTGTCTGGATCAAGGAAGAATGTAAGAAGGGCATTGCTGGAGCAACCAAATGAACCTGGTCATGTCCCACAAGCAGGACATGAACACAATAGTGTCCTCCCACCTGTGTTCCCCAGCAAGTAGTATTGAGATCCAGTACTGTTATCAGTAATGGATCCAAAGGGTTTGCCTCACAGTTAAAGACAGGGTTGGACTGGACAGCTATTTGTCCCCCTTTTTCCTTAGATTATTGATTGATTGATGCATTCCTTCCTTCATTCCATTCTTTGTACCCCTGACTCCAAGGAATTCAGGGCAGCATATGTCACATCCACCCACCCACGCACCCTTTATTTTGTCCTCTCAGCAATCCTGAAAAGTAGGGTAAGGCCCAAGGCCACTTTCATGACTGAGCAAGGAAGGAGTTTGACCCAGGTCTCCAAGTCCAGCCTTCTCACTACTACACCAACGTATGGATTCTACCGATCTTGCACTTGCTCCCTCCTGTTTCAAAATCTGGGTGTCTTTAAGCTGTAGTAAATTACTTTTCAGGTGTCTGGCTTTCACTATGTTCCCATGAGCCCATTTTCTCGTGTGCGTGCTTAAAAAGCACCGTGAGCACACCCTTCATGTCCCTACAATTGAGATTATCTCCTTTGTCCGCCCGGTTCAAAGAATATGCCAGTGAGTGAAAGGTCTTTTTCTCCCCCATCCTCTTTCCTTTGGCAAAGGACAGGTAAGCGGGCGGGGCAAAAAAATAAACACTGTATCTATCGTCAGCCCTGTATTTCACAAAGGCACGCACCTGCCGTTATTCAAAACGATTCCATGGAGACGAGAGGAGCAACCGTTGGTGGCTGAACCAGCAAAAGAGGTCTCTCTGCTTCCCAGGAGAAGTCCAATAGAGTCCAGCTTCTCACCGGTTACCCCCTCCCCTCCCCTCCCCTCCACGCCACACCTGTAACATTTCAAAAAATATACGCGTTGGCAAGCTGGCTCAGACAGGAATGGAAAGCAAACAGTACCGATAAACCCCCAGGGTGTGTCCTCATTGAGGAGAAAAGTCAATAACTAGTAATCCTTCTCTAGGTGCAGCTGAATTATGCATAGCTGGGATAACTGGGGGAACAGGGACAGCCTTGGGTAGGGCTGAATTAGGGTTGCTATAACGTTTTCATTGCAGTTTCTAAACAGGCACCAGGGCCTTACAGTTGAAAGGCGTTTTCTTATGTGACCACAAAGGCATAGCTAGGCTGCATAGTTAAACAGGTCTTTTCCCCGCTTTGTGGGAGGGGTGCAATACGGATCTCTAATAGGGAGAATTCTCAGCATTCTCACCAAGCATCAATCCCCAAGAGTCTTTGAGCGATGCGCAGAAGCGTAGTGCAGACAAGGCTCTCAGGGACACAGCCCCCATGACTTTTTTTTTATTAGCAGGGATGCTGATGTCACCTGCCACCCCCCTCGGAATTCCCTGTTCCCTCTGAGCATAGCTGCAGTCCTCACCGGCTGGGAGGAAATTCATTTTCCCCACCTGCAAATACATTGTTCCCTTTTGTAATGCAATGTTTTTTTTTTGGGGGGGTGGCTTGGTCATGAAGGACCAATTTAGTTTACAAAGACCTTGCTCAGTCTGGCATCTGGATGCTGTTGGTGGACAACTTCAAGATAAAGAATGCTTCTTACAGTTCTTTGTCTTTAAGCCACACTTAGAGTGGGCAGCCCTTCAAAGGGAGGACTGTCCTTGGACAATCCTTCAAATAGAGGGTTGTCTTCTGCAAAGTAGAAATAGAGGGCTGTCTTCTGCAAAGTAGGACACATGACCATCCTAGCACTGTTGTACAGATAGGGGGCTGAGGCCTAATAAAATAGGTGGGGTGGCTGTGTCTTGCTGGTAATGCAAGAAAGAGCATACCTGATGGAATGTTTCTCTCTGGAAAAAAAACAAGAACCCTTTGCATAAAGGAGGGGGCTATGTAGCATGTCAGGGAGGAAGTGGCCTAATTTACACCAAGCAGGATATAGCACTATGAAAGTGCTATATGCTATGTGCCAATGGGCCCATACCACTATAAACCAGTAGTGTGGCTCCTGCCTTTTATATACCACTTTCATACCACTTTCATGGTGCAATATCCTGCTTGGTGTAGATTAGGCCAGTGATGGCTAGAATCCAATTTTCTATGTATCGGGAGGTAGGTATAATGGAGCCTCCAACCATGTGAGCCCCACCTGCAATTTGGGAGATTTATATGGAACCCAATCAGTCTATGGCTGAGTTTGGATTTAAGCCTAGAAGAACAAATCTATATTTTATTGTATTTTTTTAATATCTTGCTCTTCCTCCAAGGAACTCAAGGCAGCCTGCATACTAGTATCCCATCTACCCCTGTCCTTACCCACATTTGAATTGTGACGTAGGTTTAGACTGGGAGATAGTGAATGGGCCAAGATCACTCGGTGAGTTTCAGGGCTTAGTGGTGATTTGAACCCAGGTCTCCCTGGTCCCGGTTTGTGACACATGGTATACCTGTGTACTCACTGTTTAGAAGTCCCCAATTTTCTGATTTTTGCTCTGAAACCATGTGTGTGCAAATACAACATTTTGCCATCTTTAACCAATGTTTGTCCATATATCAAATTGATTAAAAGCAATTCAGGTTTAATTTAATCCGTGGCACTCCTAATGCATCAAATGAAATGTATAGCACACATATATGCAGCATGTAGCTAAGGAATTAAGCATTTTTCAAATAAATAAATAAATAAATGAATGAATGAATTTAGAAGAAATTCCTAAAAGATGTACTCATTTTACAGATGGGAAACCCTGAGGTTGAACTCAGAGGACACTCAGTGAATCCAGTTTTAAAGGTGCAAAGCAGAGTTCCCTGACCTGGTGCTTTCTCCAGATGTGTTGAACTTCATTTCCCAGCATCTCCAGCCAGCAGGCTCATTAGGCATGCTGATGGGGGATGATGGGAGTTGAAATCCAACACATCTGGAGTGAAGGCACCAGGTTGGGAAAGGCTGGTGGGAAGTCCATCCTTTTTAGTACCTGGCCGCTCCAATCACGTGGATGTTTGTTTGGGAGAACTTGAGGGCCAATTTAAATGTGGCAGTAGCTACAGAAAGAAGCAATTCATTGTGGAATTGATGCATCATGTTTCAAACCATTCCTATGCATGAGCCCATATGTGTGAAACAGCTGTCAGTCTGTGTTCCAAGAGGATGATATCCCAGTGTGGGGCATAGGAACATAGGAAGCTGCCTGATGCGAAGTCAGACCATTTGTCCATCCAGCCTAGAATTGTCAACACTGACTGGCA
Organism: Elgaria multicarinata webbii; assembly: GCF_023053635.1. Classification (NCBI taxonomy): domain Eukaryota; kingdom Metazoa; phylum Chordata; class Lepidosauria; order Squamata; family Anguidae; genus Elgaria; species Elgaria multicarinata. The sequence continues at coordinate 27,473,414 of NC_086173.1, forward strand.
GCAGTGGCTCTCCAGGGTTTCAGGCAGGATTCTTTTCTGGTCTTACCTGGAGAAGCTTAGGATTGAACTTTCTGCACGCAAAGCATGTGGTCTATCACACTGAGCTATGGCCCCTTACAAGTTGCTTTTGGGGCAAATCACTATCTCCCAGCCTACACTATGTCATAGAGCAGGGATAGACAACCTTGTGGCCTCCTGAAGTTTTGACTTGTACTTCCATAATCGCTGACCATTCACCATACTGCCTGGGGCTGGTGGGAGTTGAAGTTGAACCCATTACCCCTGCCGTAGAGTAAGTGAGAATAACTCCATATGTGCCTAAGGATGGGCGAACGTGCGATGTTTGAGATTGCTAGGATTCTCCATGCATCGTCTTGATACTTGTTTCATGGCTGATTCCGGCTTGGCTTTGCCATCGCTGCTTGTTCTGTTCAAAGGGGGAAATTGCACAAACCGAGCAGCGACTGTACATTAAATTTGCTCATGTTTCCTAATTTGTGCCACTTTCCTCCATGGATTTCAGTCTGCAGGGGGGAATTTGTGCCAATAAGGACATTTGCACACATAAGGAGAGTTGCGTAAAATCCGACTGGGAAAATTGGGCAAATCAAACGCGAGCATATGTCCGGCAACATTTGCGAACATTTTTGGCGGACACACGCTTGTGGTCACATTTGGGGCTTCAAAGAGGGCATGCTCTCATGTTGTGCAAGCAAAACCCCAAATTCTCACTCATCCCTGCCCACTCTCTCTGCTCATTTGAGGAAGGGCAAGGTACGAGTGTCTTTCTTTCCTTTTTAAACCCGTTCTCAGTATTTATGACCCTTGCTGACTCAATAGGCGAGGATTCCAGATTAGATTAGGTGATGACGACGATTACGATTTGCCCATATTAAAAGCAGAAGTGGCGACACCAAATAAGTCATAAGAATTGAAATAAGGAATCATACTTGCTGAAATAAGGGCAAAAGTCCATTACTGTAGTTCGGGTAAATGATATGGAGGAGGCAGTGCCCTCAACTGTACTAGCCCTTTGAGCCCCCCTCCTCTTTTTTTTTTTTGCCTGTGCCAACATCCTCATTCAAGGACATTGGCAGGCTGAGAGAAAACTGGGAACAGCCCAACAAATGCGGTTTTGGCAGCACTGAAACAAGAGAGGGGGAAGAATACTCTCTATTTTGCCGTTTTGGTTTGTACCGGTATTGGTAAATATTGAAACTGAGAGCCATTCCAGCCCTCAAGCCTTAATGCTTAGGACTGTGGTTGAACCAGTTATCTGTGAAAAGAATGATGAGAGAGGAACAGTATCTTCCTTTTCTTTGAGACAGCATCACATTCTTGGCTCTCATGTAGTGGAAGAAGATCAGCCCTAATCCTCAGATCCTTCTTAAGCAGGGTGGTTCCATAATTGGGTCTCGTCCAATTTGCACGTGAGCATTGCTGTGAATACAGACTTTGGGTGGCTTTCTTTCTTTCTTTCTTTCTTTCTGTCTGTCTGTCTGGGAACTGGAGATGAGGAGTCGAGGTTCCCGAATACAGCAGCATTAACCCCACCCCCTAAATATATTCACCTCCCTGAAAAGTTACACCAGTGATCAGGAAACCCGGACATCTAGTTTTCATGAAGACTGAATTTTCCAGGCTTTTGCTCATCACTCTTTCACCATTGAAATAGCTGGCCAGTTTGCTATTCCTGCAAAGCAAAATGGGTTGAATGAGCTTGAAAAGAGCTAAATTGGAATGGAGCTACCATTAAATCAACTTTAATAAAATTTGATAAAATAACTAATCTACAATATGAAGTCTAAAAAGTACTTATAAAGATTTAATTATATAATAACCCATATGAAATTATACCAAAACAGAAACTAGACAGCCTATAAACATGGTGACATTAATTGCAGCGTGACCATATGGAAAGGAGGACAGGGCCCCTGTATCTTTAACAGCTGCATAGAAAAGGGAATTTCAGCAGTTGTCATTTGTATGTACACAGCACCTGGTGAAATTCCCTCTTCATCACAACAGTTAAAGCGTCAGAAGCCCTGCCTTCTTTTGTATCTGTTCATGCAAGGCAGGGATCTGAAGCTTTAACTATTGTGATGAAGAGGGAATTTCACCAGGTGCTGCATGCATACAAATGACACCTGCTGAAATTCCCTTTTCAATACAACTGCTAAAGATACAGGAGCCCTGTCCTCCTTTAAAATCTCACAGCTCAGTTATTAGTTTTACAAGACTTGAGAATCTGGAATGAAGAAATATTTGAAAAGATACGAACAGGAAAAACAAAATGAAGGGAAGTTGATTGGTTCTGAAAGCGAGGACAAGCATAATTAATGCTGTTGATTTCTTTGGGATCAGATGTCCACTCTGAGGTTATGTGCTGTGATTTTGTGACTCACCAGTAACTACATTTAAATAATCTACTCCATTCTCTTTCACCAACAGATATGAAGATGAAATCAATAGACGCACAACAGCAGAGAATGACTTTGTGGTGCTCAAGAAGGTGCGAATCACTAATTTTTCTTAGGGCATATTCAATCATACATTCGTGTGACAATCAGGTACATTCTGGCCATAGCTAGACAGGGCGATAACGTGGGTCGATCCCCGGGATTGTCCCTGTGCATCCACATGATGCACAGGGGATCCCGGGAGCAGGGAGGGATGATCCTTCCCTACCCTTTGAGCCCACTTTTTCCACTGTCTTGGGCTAATTCCCAAGACCGCGGAACGTGTGGGCAGGCATTGCGGTTTGTCCCAGCTCCTCGCAATTACTCATGAGGAGCCAGGACCCACGCACGGGGCACAGAGCTCCTCAGGAGATCTGCACCCAACAGGGGTGGGGCTGGGGGAATGGGGAAAATGGTTAAAAATAAAAACCCTTACCTTTTGCACACAAGTGCTCATGCACTCGTCTCCTTTAAGGAAAAACAAAAACAAAATTGCGGTCATGATGTCGTCTCCCTCCGAGGTCGTCGTGCGATGCGTGTAAACAGAGGGGAGATCTCGCGATAAAAATATCACGAGATCTTCACCCTTCCATCGTGCTAGACCCGATAGGTCTAGCTGAGGCCTCAGTCTCCTAGCCCATGCCCAGACGGTCGATTGCTGCTCTCATGATTCTAGAGTGGTAAGATTTTTCTGCTGGTATTTCTGCAGCACCCTATGCTGACTAGCCATGCACACAGGCTCTGGCCGAGTTGGTCAAACAATTGGAACAGATTGGATTAGCTTTTGATATTGACCATTTAAATTGGCCAGCACCACATACGTTTTATTCCGGAGCATTTTCCAAATTCCAAATTGATTCAGATGGAGTGTTAATCATGCAAAGCGCAGTGCCGAATTTATCTTCCATGTGAAGTCTGGTCTACGCAAACAGCAAAAGAGGTGGTAAAATTGTTTTTCGACTGTACCACTTCAGACTGCAGATGAAGGGTCGCTTAGCTGAATCTTCGTCCATATTCTTTTTTTTTAATTCCCTGCACATAAAGAATTAGAAGTCAAGGATAAATGTTCTAGACTTACCTTCTCTCTGATATGCTTGTTTTCCCTATGCATGGATTCCCCCCACCCCCATGGGAAGCATTTGTTCCAATGGAACCTTGCCACACAGTATAAATTTGTACGGTCCCTGAACAGTCTCCCCCCCACCCCCATTTGCTGTATGTGTGACTAAGCTCAAAAAAGTTTCTAAAAGGGAAATCCTTATAAAGATTCATTTTAGTTTTTATGAAGGATGAGATGAGAAGATCAGAGGATTGTTTGTCAAGTTTACTAACCTTGGACTTCTGCTGAAGGAAGGGAGCTCAACACTTTTGAAAATTAGCTTTATTTAAAAGAGAGTTGTTTGCTTGTTTGTTTGTTTGTTTTAAAAAAGCCTATTAGGTAGCTTTGGTTCAATTAATCACACTGAACATGATACAAACTTCCTTATCATTTGGGTTTGGCACCCAAAGCAAGATGTCCATTGTGCAGGCGTGGGCTTTCTCTTCCCCTTATTTACAAATCAAACAGGCAGGACAGAAAAGAAGGATTAAAAACATACAGAAAGGACAGGTGACTTACCCAAGGTCAAACATGGCAGTGCCAATCTTGGGAAGGGACGAAGGGTCCCAACTGTACATCATGCTAAATGCGTAGTGTGCCGTGTAGTCTCTCTGTGTGTTTTCTTTGGAAGCAGTTTATAATTTCCTTCCCCAGACACATTTGGGATGAAAATGACTCCCCACTACCACCCCCTTCATGGCTATGAGGCTTAGGAAAAATTGTTCCCGTTGGCCCAATGGGAACATTTTTCTAAACCTGATAGCCAGGTGTGTGGCACAGGGTTTTTTTGTCCTGATGGTGGCTGCAGAAGGTGGGATAACCTTCTCTCCCTGCAGACTGTGGTCATGATAGAATTCATGCACACCCACACACGTACCTATGATTATTTTAAGGGAAAAAATGTAGTCGGAGCTAGTATAACATGTAGCTTGAACCTAAGTCACAAGAAAAATTTTGTTTTATGAATACAGCACAATTGTTTCCATTGTTGGGGGATTAACTCTTGGAATGTTGACACAGGATTCTCCATTACTTGCACATGGAGGTGACCTTCTTCCCTCCCTCTGATTCTCATTCCATTGACATCTCACTTCATTCCCCGGTTATGCTTTTTTAGGATGTTGATGCTTCCTACATGAATAAGGTGGAGCTGGAGGCCAAGGTGGATGGATTGACTGAAGAGATCAACTTCCTTAGAATGCTTTATGAAGCGGTAAGTAAACTCCTTTAGTCCAGGAGTACTGAACCTCTCCTAGCCTGACACTGAATTTCATTTCAGAGAAGTTCTCAAGCAAGGCCAGCCCTACCGTGAAGCAGCCTGATGTGGGCACATCAGGCAGTGGAATATGGGAAGAGTGGTGAATTGCTCTCCCCTTCTAAAAAGCTGACACTTCTTTGTCCAGTGGGCAGGACCAAGAAGTGGCTGCTCTCTCATTTGCATGCTTCCCACCCGCTCGCCTCCGACCCCCTTCGATTGCTTGGGCAGCCAGCTGGCCATGCCCACTGGCCATGCCTGCACTTCTTGGTCCTGCCGCTTTTTGTCCAGCTGGCTGCATGCAGGTAGCCATAGGACCAAGAAGCAGTTGCTCACTTGCACACCTCCCGACCCACTTGCCTGCCACCCACCCAACCTGCTTGGGCAACTCACCAGCCACGCCCACCACTTCTTGGTCCAGCTAGCCACCGGCATTGCTGGCCATGCAGAGCACTGGCAGGCCCATCTGGAGAACTTCAGAGGGCCAAATGGGGACATTGGATGGGCACCTCGCTTTAGTGAAAGAAGATAAGTGAGGCGGTGCTATTAAAGAATTTGCATAAACATGTATGTGTTAACTGCTAGCATATTAATCTTACATTTCTGTCTTGTAAATATATCATGGTAAAGCCCCTTCCCTGAAAATCATGAACCCAGCACCCTGAAAATAGCTGAAATGATCCCTCCACTTTTGCAGCTTGTGCATAGGAACATACGAAGCTGCTTTATGCTGGGTCAGACCCTGCGTCCATCTAGTAGGTTTCTTGCAGAGGTCTGCCCCAACTCAGCCCTTCCTGCAGATGCCATGGATTGAAGATGCCATGGATGTAGCAATGGCCACCATTTTGGATGGCTTTAAACTGTGACAGGACAAATTCATGGTGGATAAAGGTATCTATGGATACTAGTCTGATGGCTATATGCTATCTCCAGTGAGAAGCAATTTGTCTATGTACACCAGTTGCTGGGGAACATGGGTGGGAGGATGCTGTTGCACTCATGTCCTGCTTATGGGTCCTTGGTCAACAGCTGGTTGGTCACTGTGTGAACAGAATGCTGGGCTAGATGGACCTTTGGTCTGATCCAGCAGGGCTCTTCTTACATTCATATGAATCTGGGAGCTTCTGCATACAAAGCATGTGTTCTCTGTCCGGGCTGTGTCCCTTCCCCAAATGGGGGAAGGGGCATTTTTGACTACCCCTAGTTAAAATATTCAGATGTGATGCTTAATTGTGGTTAAAAGAAACCATGGTTAATAGTTACATTTCAGTATAGCCTTTAAGAGCACTGTTCTTCTCTATCACTAAATATTGCACAAACGTTTTCACAACTTGTAGTGGACACATTAATGCCTTGGGTTGGATGGATAAATGGATTTACTTGCAGAGGTTTTCAATAAAAGCTTTCCTTGTTCTTAATATAGCAGAAAACGGATGTTTAGACTTGGCTCATTCAGACACAACTCCAGTCTGGCTGGGTCCTGTTTCATAGTATACTAAAATTAATGGTTAATCCCTCCCTTTGGTTAGATAGACGAATGTGTCATTGGTATGAGACTGCATGAAGGAGTCAGATAAAGAGGCTTTTGTGAGAAACATCACTTTGCTCCATATGAGAATGGGACTGAAGAAGTTCCTTTGGAAAATCCAGTTCCTATATAATAAATTTTAGTTCAAGCTTGCAAAACCACTGAATGCAAACGATGATTGTTTGTCCTCTGTGATGAAAGCTACAAGCACTGCATCTATATAATTCTAATCATGTGTGTTTACTTTTTGTTGCATTCACATCCTTTTGACTCATAGCCTCTAGGCCGTTTGCCAAACACTGCCTTGGCACTGTAAAATGTTCAGATGCCTCCCAGGGCCAGATCTACACCAAGCAGGATATAACACTTTGAAAGCGGTTTGAAAACAGTATATGTAATGTGTCCTGGGCCCCAACAGTTGTCAAAACCATTATAAACCATTATAAAGCAGTAGTGAAGATCCTGCCCAGGTTGACTAATGTTTTCTAGTGAAGACCCAAAGCTCTTGCTTAGGGTGACCATATGAAAAGGACAGGGCTCCTGCATCTTTAACCGTTGCATAAAAAAGGGAATTTCAGCAGGTGTCATTTGTATATGTGGAGAACCTGGTGAAATCCCCTCTTCATTGCCACAGTTAAAGCTGCAGGAGCTATACTAGAGTGACCAGATTTAAAAGAGGGCTAGAGCCAACACTGATGAGCTGCATTGTTTTACAGCAGAAGCACTTCTTCCCTTAACACGTAGCAATGAATAGGTACCTGGATTATTTGAGAGATGGGAGTGAACATTGTCCTTTTTCTTTTCTTTTCTTTAAAATGAAGTGTATCCATTATCCCATCACAAGTCCCTGGCATCTCTCTCTCTCTCTCTCTCTCTCTCTCTCTCTCTCTCTCTCTCTCTCTCTCACACACACACACACACCTCCTCCCCCACCCCATCTTCATACCTGATCATTAGAATGGCACTTGGTTGGACCAGGAAGCTTGGCATCAAAAGCAGGCTAACTCACTCCTCATATTACCCCTAAATGGCTGTGTTGCTATACACTCTCATTGTCCCTGACCCAGAAGAAAATGCATATGTCTGTCTAATTCTCCAGGAACTACGTGAGCTGCAGACACAGATCTCTGATACTTCTGTTGTCCTTCAAATGGACAATAACCGAAACCTGGACTTGGACAGCATCATCGCTGAGGTCAAAGCTCAATATGAGGAGATCGCCAATAAGAGCAGGCTCGAGGCAGAAAGTTGGTACCAAAGCAAGGTGAGACATGGTGGGAAATTGATGGATGATGGTGACGGTGATGATGGTTAACATTGATATACCACCTTATCTGCTAAAAAAGCCATGAAAGTAGTGGATAACTTATATGGGCATAAATGTCTGGGAATACCAATTGTATCTGGTATAATGAAGGTGGCCAATTATGGACTTTACTAAGGAGGTGCCCATGACATTTCAGTTGTTTGCATTCCCCACTGCTAGGTATTACGCTTTTCTTGAGGAGTTGTGTTACCCACACATGAATCCCCAAGGATGATTATTATGGCTACTTTTTATTGCCTCTAAAACTCCTGTAACTAGAAGAGTGTAGCTCCTAGCTCTTTGACCGCCATTCTGACATCATCATTAGTTTAACCAGTTGTTCTTCTCCGTCTTCTACATTGCTTTATCATATGATGGCTGATGATTGAATTGCCCAGGATGAGGAAGCTTTGCAGACAGGATGGAGTCACTTTGCAATATCCTCTTAGTATTCAACCCCCCCTTTCACAAACACCCCCCTTCTACTCTCATTGTCTTTGCCTCCAGCCCTGAGCTCACGTGTTTCTCCCCACGCCCCAACTCGCAAACACATCCACCCTCCCCTGGTCAAACACACATGTATCACTTCACTTCCTTCCAGGCCCAGGAAGGAGGTGGGGTAGTTAGACTAAAGTAAAAAAGAAGAAGAAAAGATCAGGTGCATCTACACCTATGCATGAACATAACGTGTAGTTTGATCCCTAAGAATCGAGAAGAAAGGATATACGGCAAGGGGCTGGTTCTGTTCTCAGTGACTCCAGTGAGCTCCTACTTTAAATCATGTCCCTCAGTCCATCCCGTACTTTCCCTCATGAACCTGAATGGCTGCCATTCACTTCTAGGAGGGAAGCAAACCAAGAATGGCTGCCATCCACTCCTATGGGAGGGCAGCACTGGACTGCAATGAAGTCCAAAACTTGCAGGCCATCGCTGATTCTGGGTGGACCTGACTCCAGGGACAGGCACCCCAGTTGGGGAAGAGGGGCTATTTTGTCTACAGCCTATCAGAAAAGCTTCCTCTACGCCCATCCCACATGCGTCTTCAACAGCATCTCTTGTGTGTATTGTGTTCGTGGCAGTATGAAGCCCTCCAGTTTGAGGCTGGGAAGCACGGAGATGACCTGCGCAGCACGAAGAGCGAGATTTCGGAGATTAACCGCACGATCCAGAGGCTGCAGGCCGAGATCGATAATGTGAAAAATCAGGTGAGCAGGAGGAAAGAACTCGTCCTGGTGTGGCCTTTCTTTAAGGCGTGTGCTGAGTCAGGGGAATATGGGTGGTGGGGTGGGGTGTCCAGGCACAGCCCATACGGACCCCATTCCCCACATCTCTTATGACTTACGATATGGCGTACTGTTTTCTGGTGCCAAATTGCTAATGCCTATTGACTGACTTTACCTATCTGGATTTAACTGGTCCTTTTTAAAGTGCATTGTAATGTCCTCCAGGAGAGTGCAGGTGGGGATTCCATCCCAAACCTGGCTGAAGAGAAGGACCTTTGGCATGAGAGCAGGCAGATTGAACTGAGGAGCTCCCATCCTTTGCCAGCTCTGCCTTCTTTCTAGCGGAAAGTTTCTCCGTCCGTGCCTAGGTATTTAAAGAGGGGCTAATAACAGCTTTGCTGGGTAGGGGTGCAATACAGATCAGGGAAAGGGTGCGGGGAGAAAAAGATGCACACCTCTTCTCCCTCCAGTCTCAGAAGACACCGGAGCCTCCTGCACCTGCTTGAAAGTAAGGAAGTAAGGAGTTGGGCAATCTGTTTGCAGAACTCCTGCATCACATCTGTTTTGGGCCTCAGGAACAGTGCCAGCTCCAAATTTTGGAGGCCCCCTCAATGGGTCCCTTCCTTTAGTGACTCTACCTTCTCACCACCATTTTCCACCGCTGCTCTTGCTGCTCTTCCTCTTTCTCATCATTGCTGTCACTTGCTTGCTTGACAGGCAGAGAGCCACGGAGCAAGGAGGCCGTGGTGTCTCCTGCTCCTTACCACCATTCTCTGGGCCTAGAAATAGTGTGAGCATCTGACTCCCCTGTACCCAGCCCCTGCTTGTTGAGCTGCATGAGCCCCCAGCCCTTACTGCACCCATCCGTGAGCACCTGGCAACCATCCGTCTCTTCAGTGAGTTGCCACTTGCATAAAAGCGATGATTGGTTCCCCCCTCATAAACTGATTCTTATGCAAACGGAGGCTGTACATGGTCCTTTTATGCAAATTACAGGTGTAAATGGCTGGGGGCTCATGAGCAGGTCTGGGGGGAACAAATGGGGGAGGGCATTCCGGAGAAACTGGAGGCAGGGCCAGGCAAAGCTGGTAATAGGCCCAGGCCAGATAGGAAATGTAGGCCCCATTTCAAACTGCTCATTAAGTATTTTTTTAATCAGTTCTAAATACATATGAACTAGAACGATTTATTAAAAAATGGTAATGGCAAGCACTTTTATTCAAGATGTACATTCAGAAATGCTTTATGTGCTTTTCTTTGGGCAAATTAATTAACAACAACAACAACAGAAAAATCAAGCAACTTTGCCCAGGGGGACTCGGAGTAGCCCCCCTCAAAATTGTAGGCCTATGCCAACTGGCCCCACTGCCCGCCCCTCTGTCCAGCCCTGAATGGAGGGAGGAGAGTCCGTCTGTTCCTATCTGGGCCACAGCAAGAGGCAGAGGAACAAGTAGGTGGTAATGGTGAAGTGGGGGAGCAACTCCAGGCTCTTGCCAGTAGGCCGCTGCCAGGAAGTGGACCCCACCTCTGACAGCAGCCCTGCTTCCCCTCCAGTCTCAGAGGAAATCGGAGGCACCTCCACCTGCTTTGTGAGGTAAATAATTAAAGAATTGGGCGGTCCGATCACAGATCCCCGCATCACATCTGTTTTGGCCTTCAGGAACTACAATGTTGACTCCCTGAAGGTTCAGGCCAGGATGTTTTCTATTCTTTTCTTTTGTCCCCTGGCAGGCGTTGGCAGCCTGCTGATTGAACAGCATGTCAAAAAAGGAAAAAAAAGAGGGGAATGGGAGGGAAACACACACCAATTGCGCTGTTGGGTGCCCGCAAGGACTGGATATTTCATGATGAATTAATTGGAGAGCTGGCACAAAAGCGGGGAGATAAAGCCATTGTGAATCACTCCCTCGTCGGGTTTGTTTGGCTTGAAGGCAGGGCGGCTTCAGCAAACATCCCCATGGAAGCAAAGCAAACGGTGCGGCCCAGGGAAACTCGGCTCTGAATAATGAATGGGAGTTCTGAAACCCAGATGTTCAGCACTACACCCTTGCAGTGCACTAAAGGAAAGTGTAGTACTGATAACAGTGTGATGGGAGCATGGGAAATAGGTTACTCATTGACATTTATGGTAAATGGCCTACAATCTTTATCTCACAAGAGCAGCTATCTGTAGTGAGCAGCTGCAGGCTCAGCATTGGTGGAGTGCAAAGGAGAAGTAGGTGGAAGTTCCTTCCCCCACACATATATTGGCCCCATTCAGAAGACACCATAAACCATGGCTCTAACCACAGTGACTAAGGAATCACCGTGGTTCAAGCCATGGTTCAAGGTGTCTTCTGAACACAGCTGGCCTTTCTGGCTTAACCACCATGGTTAGAGCCATGGTTTAAGGTGTCTTCCGAATGGGGCCACTGTCTGAATGAGTCATTATTGCCCACTATTATATATACGAAGACATCTCATGATGAGTCAGAGCCTTGGTTCAACTGGACCAGCATTGTCTATTTTTCATGGCGGTGGCTCTGCAGGTCTCAAGCAGAGGAAGTAGTTCCAACCATCTGCTCCTTTTTAACTGGAGGTGCTGGGGCTTGAACTGTGGACCTTCTGTGTGCAAAGCAGGTGCTCTGCCACTCAGCTATGGCCCATCTGTCCCTGACATCTGAAAGGAGCTTTGATAGAGTCCAGTCACCTTTATTATTATTATTATTTATTTATTTATTTATTTATATAGCACCATCAATGTACATGGTGCTGTACAGAGTAAAACAGTAAATAGCAAGAACCTGCCGCATAGGCTTACATTCTAATAAAATCATAGTAAAGCAATAAGGAGGGGAAGAGAATGCAAACAGGCACTGGGTAGGGTAAACAGGCACAGGGTAGGGTAAAACTAACAGTATAGAGTCCAAACAACATCAGGTTTTAAAAGCTTTAGGAAAAAGGAAAGTTTTTAGCTGAGCTTTAAAAGCTGCGATTGAACTTGTGGATCTCAGATGTTCTGGAAGAGCGTTCCAGGCGTAAGGGGCAGCAGAAGAAAATGGATGAAGCCGAGCAAGGGAAGTAGAGACCCTTGGGCAGGTGAGAAACATGGCATCAGAGGAACGAAGAGCACGAGCGGGGCAATAGCGTGAGATGAGAGAGGAGAGATAGGAAGGAGCTAGACTGTGAAAAGCTTTGAAGGTCTACAGAAGAAGTTTATATTGGATTCTGAAGTGAATTGGAAGCCAATGAAGAGATTTCAGAAGTGGAGTAACATGGTCAGAGCTGCGAGCCAAGAAGATGATCTTAGCGGCAGAGTGGTGGACCGAGACCAAACAGACTGATGTGAGAAGAAGGTTGCAGTAGTCCAACCGAGAAATAACCAGTGCATGACACCTTGGCCAATACTGTCTCCTCTGCCTGGTCAGTGGCTTGCTAAGATCTCAGGGAGGCAGCCTTCCAAACCTAGATCCTTTTACTTGGAATTGCCAAGGGCTGGATCTTGGACTTCCTGTAGGTAATGCAAGCACTCGATCATTGAGCTATATGACCTTCTGCCCCTCCCCCACACTTCTTGGCCTAGAGGAGGATGGGAACAGGCAAGGTGTAATGTCAATTCCGGATTTTGATGTGACTTCTAAAAAAGACATCAACTAATTCCCATTCTATATAGGCGGAGCCTGTTCTGCACATGCAGGAAAATAAGGTGATAGAATGGACTGTATCATTTCAGACAGCTATGGGTGGTGGTTGTGCAGGGGGTGGGGATGGTGGATTTTACAGCTCTCCTAGATTCAAGACTCCCTATAAATGGAGAGCAGTACAATATACAAAGGGTTAGGCTAGAACTTTTCTCCGTGATGTACTAGTTTTCTATTTTCAGGTAGGGCTTATATACAATAGCTCATTCTCACAATATGGTAAAACCATTTATGATGGCAGATCTCTCCCTGCTCCTAGAAAACTAAGTGACTGGGAGAATGGTTCGAGCCTAGTCTTTCCCTGACACACTGATTTTCTACATGTAGGGACTCTTCCCCCCTCCACCCCACAGATTTAGAGAGATGAATAGATGCAACTTCTAAATAGCCCTGTATCTTGTCTTTCAAGCGGGCCAAGCTGGATGCAGCCATTGCTGAAGCAGAGGGACGTGGGGAGCTGGCTATCAAAGACGCAAAGGCCAAGCAAAAGGAGTTGGAGGCTGCCCTCAACAAAGCCAAGCAAGAGATGGCCCGCCAGCTGCGAGAGTACCAGGAGCTCATGAACGTCAAGCTGGCCCTAGATATCGAGATCGCCACCTACAGGAAGCTGCTGGAAGGAGAGGAGAGCCGGTGAGTGCCAGATGCAAAGCTTGAAGCATTAGACCTCTTTACTAGGGCTGCAATGTTTAATCCTGGGAAAAAGCAACCTGGAGCCCTTCAATAATCTCTGACCATTGGCCATCCTGGCTGGGGTTTATGGGAATTGTTCCAAAACATCTGGAAGGCACCATTTTTTTAAAAAAATATATATCAATGAAAGGGGTGTCCCCAGACAGCAGGTTTTATTATATATATTTAAAACAAGCACTTATAAAAACTGCACACGACGTGTGTGATCTTTGGAGAGAGATTCCCTCTTTGTTTCACATTGTCTCTTCTAAGAGGATGCCTGCTGTAACACAGGCCCACACCATCTAAAGAAAAAAGGAAATATGCTTCTTGCTTCGGAACTACCGTGTTTCCCTGAAAATAAGACAGTGTCTTATATTAATTTTTGCTCCCAAAGATGCGCTAGGTCTTATTTTCAGGGGATGTCTTATTTTTCCATGAAGAAGAATACGGTACACATTTATTGTTGAACAAAAAAAAAGGTCTTATTTTCGGGGGGATGCCTTATATTACAGGGAGAGGCAAAACTGGAAGTAGGTCTTATTTTGGGGGGATGTCTTACTTTCGGGGAAACAGGGTATTGTTTTAACCCATATCCAAATTTAACCAGTTTATGGACAAACCTGTATTGGTAAATTGGTTGAGATTTCTTGAATCATGTGACAGCTTCAATCTTTACCCATTGTGGTTTTCCAAGTATCACCTGATAATGGTGTCAGTAGTGGGAGGTGGAGTGTATCTTCTGCAGGCCCCGGTGGACTTGATCTTGTAGCTCAGGGGTGCCGAAACTCAGACACGGGGCCCCAATTTGGCCCTCCAGCTTTCCCCACAAAGCCCCTCCCCCTTCCCCCCCACCAATCATTTTCTGGATTGTGTGCTTAGTGTTTTCCCCATTCTAAAAAGTTGAAATGCCTCTCCACTGGAATGCAGTCACAGAGAGCGTCCGCAAAAGGAAATCAGGCCCTTGGACTGAATTAGGTCCTGCACCTCTGTTGTAGTTCCACCTCTCCTATAACAACTCTGATTTAGCACTAACCCCTCCCATCTGTGGCCATGCTCCCTGGTTAAGGGATATATATTATTATTCAAGCACCCATATCATTTCCACAGTCTGGAATGTGATAGCTTTATTATTATTTGTCCATTCAATTAGAAATGTGCCTAAAAAGTAGGTAACATCTATGATGTCCAGCCAGTCTTGACTCCCCCTCCCATCTTAAAAACACCTCTGGGGTCCCTGAACTGCCCTTACCTCCCTAGACAGCATTTGGAGAACATAGAACACAATCTGCTTTTTTTTTTAAAAAAAAGAGGTATGTTTGTTAGACCAACTTCTTTGTGTGTGTGTGATCTTTGTTAGATCTCATGGAGTGCCTCTGACTTAAAGTCAGCTAAGGGCGGATGTACACAGCGCACTGAAGGCGCTTGCATGCGCCTGCAGTGCGCCCCGAAAGCGACTGTGTAGATCCTGCCCTAAGAGGCAGAGGAAGAGGTGGAGGAGGCGGCGGCTGGGGAATCCGGCCACGTCCCTGCCGCTGCCGCCACCGTCCACCTCCCCGCCGGCCTTCTAAAAGACACTAAATGGCTGTTTAGCTCGATCCAGCATGGTTGTTCCTATGAATCCTTAGGGCTGGGATGTGCACATTAATTATTAGCAACACACAGCTGCCTCCTCTAAATATTTTATATTGACAAGAATTTCTTTTGTGTTACTTCATCGCCAAGAGCAAAAATAATCTGGGCATCATAACTAACCTGAACTGTTCATTTTTATTTATTTGCAATAGGTTGGCTGGTGAAGGAGTTGGTACTGTGAACATGAGTAAGTTTTTCTTTTATTTCTTGAATTCCCCTTCTGCAATCACAAACTGCAATCACATTCAAAACTGACAAATGCAAGTCACTGAAAGCCCCACTTAGGGTGTGGATGACAAATCCAAGCTATGACTTATGACTCTGTGTGTGTGTGTGTGTGTGTGTGTGTGTGTGTGTGTGTGTGTGTGTGAGAGAGAGAGAGAGAGAGAGAGAGAGAGAGAGAGAGAAAGAGGATTATATATGACCAAAATGGGCAGCTTCTATATTCTCGGGAGGCATTCTCTTATTCAGTCAATGATCCCAAGTTTTAGCAAAGAAATTTCCCCCCTCATGAATGGTTTTGACCAAGAATAAAGTTTATTAATCAATATAGTTAAATTTCTATGCAATTCCAACCTAAGGGCTCAAGTTTGGAAAGTACAGTTACAAGTAAAGCAAGACAAATGTAAAATAACTACTACTACTACTACTACTACTACTACAGAATAACCAATTAAGGCACAAACCTAATCATGCTTAGATAGAAAAAAGCCCTAAAGCTCCCAGCATTCCCCAGCCATCATGGTTGACTGGGCAATGTTGGGAATTGTAAAACTTTGTTTCTGTCTAACCATGCATAGGCTTGCACCCTAAATTAAATAAACCCACCTCTGTTCCACATTGGCCATTGAATGCCATCCTAAAGAGCAGAGGCTCACAGCACTTCCAGAAAGCATACAAGCAGGGTGACCACATGACCGTATTTGCCTGGATTTGTCCAGGTTTTTGATGGCAAATCCGGGAGGGGGGAGGGGAAATCCGGATATTTTTTTTAAAGAACAGCTCTAATGGAATTAACAAAAATGCTTATAACTCTGTCATTTTTAAAGATAAAGACATGAAACCTGGCACAATGATAGCTCTTAAGAAGGGCTTTAGTCATACCAAACTTGAAACAGATCCGTTTATCCATTGATTTTTTAGGATTTTTTTTAAAATTGAGGTTTTAAAATTATTATTTTTAAAATTGTCATTTTTAAAGATAAAGAGATGAAACTTTGTACCGTGATAGGATTTAGGGAGATCTTTAGCCACACCAAATTTGAAACAGATCTGTTCATCCATTGATTTTTAAGGAATTTTTTAAAAATTGAGGTTTTAAAATTATTATTTTTAAAATCGTCATTTTTAAAGTTAAAGAGATGAAATTTTGTACCATGATAGGATTTAGGTAGAGCTTTAGCCACACCAAATCTGAAACAGATCCGTTCATCCATTGATTTTTTAGGACTTTTTTAAAAAATGAGGTTTTAAAATTATTATTTTTAAAACTGTCATTTTTAAAGATAAAGAGCTGAAAGTTGGCACCATGATAGGTTTTAGTTAGAGCTTTAGCCATACCAAATTTGAAACAGATCTGGGGCCAGTAGTAAACCCTGTTAACAACAGCAGCAGCTTGCAATGAGTGAAGATACAGTCAGAAAAGATATTTGAGGGAAGGGGAGAATGTAACACAGAGAGTATAGCAAAAGCTTCAAAATACAGTAAAACCTACAAAAGTAGGAGTGAGTGAAGTTAATTTCAGATACATTAAATCTCTCACTTGTTCTTTATTTCAGTGGTTTTAACATTAAGATGTTATGCAGAACAGATTTGTCTTAAATGTGTGCTGTAAAATCAGACATGTGACCAAGGCTATGTTCGGGTGGGCATGCCCCCTTGGTACTGGACACGCCCCCTTGGGGGCTACCATGTTGTCCTTCTTTTTGGTTTCCAAAATATGGTCACCCTAATACAAGCCCAAATTTGGATGGGTCCCCATTATTGGGAAGGCAGCCATCTTTGCAATTGGGAGGGAGTGTTTATTAGACCTTTGCTGCCATTGAAACAAATGTTTCAGTGAAACATTGAAACAAATCAGTTTTAGTGAGAAGCCTTTTTGCCTTGACTGCCATGGCTTCATCCTGGAAGAAGTCACTTGAGTGATCCCAGCCAATTAGGGACCTCGCAGTGAAATGGATGCTGCCTCAGTGCCCGTAGCTCATCAGACTTGGTGGCATGATGATTTCTCTGAGGGCAAGTGAAGTGAGAGCAAGAGAGGGCAATGGAAAGATATTTACAAGGAGCGCCACAACATTCGTGAGCAGTTTCTGGTTAAAAATCCCTTATTTGTCAAGAGAAGCAGCCTCAACTGCATTATGCAAAAGAAGTCAACCCACACTGTGTTTCTTATGTGCTGCAGCTGTGCTCAACACCTCTGGTGGCAGTGCTCATGGCTACGGAGGAGCATTCGGGCTGGGAGAAGGAATGGGCAGCGGACTCCTCAACTTCGGTGCCGGTGGTGGTTCCGGCAGCATAAAGTCGACATACAGTGTGACATCCAGTTCAAGCAGAAGAACCACCAAATAAACAAAGCTCCGAAAATCCAGGGTCATCACTGCCTGAATGAAAGAAATCACATCTCCCTTCCCTTCCCTCCCCCCGCTTTCCCCATGACAGAGCAAGAAAGCAAATATGGCAGGGGGGAGTCATTCTCTCCCAACAATCAGACTGGCTGAACTATTGAGCAGTGATCATTGAAAAGCTGATAGCATTTTCTGCATGTTCATGGCCCCTCCTCACATTCCCATAAACATCCTCAATTCTGGGTATGGCTCTATTGAGATCAAGGACATGTCTACGCAAGGGATTATCCCGGGGATCCACATGACGCACAGGGATCCCGGGGGCAGGGACGGATCATCCCTCCCTTTCCCTGGGATAGCCAGGATGGCTTTAATCCTGATGTTTCCTGTTGGATGTGGACATCCCTGCAGGATGTGTGGGCAGCCGTCCCGGTTTCTTCCTGGCTCTCACGAGTGAATGCGAGGAGCTGGGAACCGGGCATGGAGCGTGGAGCCGTGCCCATTGACGGGGGGAGGGGGGGAGCGGGATCTTTTTTTAAAAAAACAACAACAACCCACCTTACCTGAGCGATGGAGTGCTCATGCGCCCATCTTCAATTAAAAAAAAAATGGCGGGCACGATGTCCTCTTCCTCCCCCTTCCCTCCCCTCCCTAGGTCTAGACATGCCCCAAGAGAAGCTTCACCAAAAAACAGGGTTAACCCAGAAAGCAAAATTCTAAAGCAGCCTTCCCTGTTCTGGTGCCCTCCAGATGCTGGGAGTAGGGGTAAATGGATCAGCCAGTTTCACTTTCTCCCGCCATCGGATTTTCGAAATCTCCAGTTCTTTCCGTGCCAAATATGAAGAAATTAGCCATTTGGGGTAAACTCTTATCAAAACAAATTGAAACAAAATTCTCATCAATCCCTAGATGGATATATCGTAGTCTGACACATCTGGAGGGCACCATGTTGGCAAAGACTGCTCAGTTAACACGTTAAATTTGATGCAGAAACTGGAAGGGAAAATGTGAAAATCACAACAATAAAATGGGAAAAACCTTTTTTGGTTTGTTTTGCAAAATGATTGTGTACTGTGATACTTATACTTCCTGTTCCACATTGTAGTCACATAAACCAGGTTGAGGCTGCAATCCTATACCTGCTTACTTGGCAGTATATCCCCTTGAACTCAATGGGACTTATTTCTGAGTCAACGTGTTTAGGTTTGCGCTGTAAACCTAAACATGTCATTCTATACCCACTTAACTGGGAGTAACCCCACATGAAATCAGTAGACATGCATAGGTTTGCACTTTAAAAATAATGCACAGCACATGGTGCTCCATTTGTCACACACACTACATTTTATTATCATATTGGGGAGGCCATTTTAATTCTTTAGGCATCACAGCTGAGATATTCCTTTAAGGCTGTATTGGAGAGAAGGTGGGTAATCAATCACCTTTTAGGGAGCTAAGATGTCACTGAGTAGGGTGATCATATGAAAAGGAGGACAGGGCTCCTGCATCTTTAACAGTTGTATTGAAAAGGGAATTTAAGCAATTGTCATTTGTATATATGGAGAACCTGCAGGTGCCCTGCACTTTAACTGTTGCGATGAAGAGGGAATTTCACCTGGTTCTCCATATGTACAAATGACACCTGATGAAATTCCCTTTTCTATGCAACTGTTAAAGATACAGGAGTCCTGTCCTCCTTATCATAAGGTCACTCTATCACTGAGAAAACAATGGAAATACTTGTTCCTGAAATTCACGAAGGGCCAATTTACACAGTGGCTTGTATTCAAAGCTCCATGAATATGGAAGCCTCCAGCTGCCTGAAACAGCTATTTATTACTAAAGACATCTATGCAGAGTTCCATTCCAGCTCTCTCAGTGCTACCATTGCTGCCATCTAGTTTCTTCTGGCAGTGAGGAACAACACAGTTCCATCTATTTCTTCATTATTCTGTGCAGGAAGAATCCAGGCAGTGCAAGAATTAGCAAGATCCAGCTCTGCTCTGCAAGTGAAACTCTTAGTACACCGTTGACCAGGAGTAATAAAGTAATACAAGCTGTATAACCCAACACCCTTCCGATAAACATTGACACCAAACACTAAGTTTTACAACTCTTCGTTCGTCAAATGACCCTTGACCATGAACGATGGGCATTACTCAGCTTCCTTCCTTTGATAGTAACCAGAGCTTTTTGCCAGTTAGTTCTAGATATCAGTTGTCCGGAATACATTCACAAGCTCATAGATGGACCTTGCATTTCACTTCCCATCACTTCGAACATAATGTGCTTTTCTAAAGAGTCAATCCACGCACATTCATCTGCTGGTCATCAAGTGTATTGGTGAGCATGGTGTGGAGAATGTGGATAGGGAGACATTTTTCCTCCTCTTGCAAAATGCTAGTACCCGGGGTCATCCCATAAAGCTGATTGGTGGAAGATTCAGGAGAGATAAAAGGAAGGACTTCTTCACAAAACATAGTTACACTGTGTAATTTGCTTCCACAGGGCATATTGATGGTCACCAATTTGAATGGCTTTAAAAGGGGATTAGACAAATTCCTGGAGGAGAAGGCTATCAATGGCTGCTAGTCCTGATGGCTATGTGCTACCTCCAGTAACAGAGGCAATAAGCCTAAGTAAACCAGTTGTTGGGGAACATGGGTGGAAAGTTGCTGTTTGCACTTATGTCCTGTTGTGGTTTTCCCTTTGACAGCTGGTTGGCCACTGTGTGAACCAGAGTGCTGGACTAGATGGATCCTTGGTCTGATGCAACATGGCTCTTCTTATGTTCTTACATAGAGAAATCAAGCAATGTACAATCATGTGTGACCCAACGAGGCCCAAAGTTTTCTTCAAACAAGAATTTGTAGTACTTGGGAATGGAATGAAATACCTGCACTACAAGTCATATTTCCCTGAAGAATGAGAACTCTTGGTACTTGCATTGAGTTGTATCCAAGATTAGTCCCATTTAGAGTAGACCCAGAAATGAATGTTAGGTTAGACTAACAATGGATATAGTCCATTGGAGACAATGCTTAGTCATAAAGGAATTGTAGCTGCACCTCATTTATTGCCATATATTTCTGTTATCTCCATTTCTATGCTCTTTCTCTCAACACAGAGGACAAGACAGCCAGAATCAACTCAGACATTGGCAAGTACAGACTTGTCTCTGTCTCTGGGAAGTTCTGTATAATAGGAGCATCCTGAACCTTCTGGGTCTTGACTAGCTTTGCTTCTAGTAATGCCCAGAACTTTTCCCAAACAGCACTCCACATATGCTCAGACAAGCTCTTTACAACTACTTCATATGTTCTATATCTGAGCCCTGGCACTGAAAATGTATTTTTCCCCTCTGATGCTGAGCTTTCATCACCAGAGGATGGCAACAAAGATGGTCAAGGGTATGGAAAACAAGTCCTATGAGGAAAGGTCAAAGGGATATGTATAACCAGGAGAAGAGAAGATGGAGGGGCAAGAGACATGATGGCACCCTTCCAATACTATTGTGCGGAAGAGGGCAAAGCCAAGTCCTCTGCTACCACAGAGGGCAGATTGGATCGCATGGGCTTAAGTTGTAGGAGAGTAGATTTTGGTTAACCATTAGGAGAAATGTCTTAATGACAACAGCAATTCAGCACTGGAACCTGGGTGGGTGAGTGTGGCTCTTTCTCTTTCGATTGAAGTCCTTGGAAGGCTCCCTATTGGGGATAATCTAGCTCTGGATTCTCTACTTCCTAGCTGACCTTCAAGCCCCATCCAACTCTATGATCCTTTGCTGCAATTAAGGCCCCTTATGAATAGGCATATGTTTACCTATCTACCTCTCCTAATACCACATGTTGAGGTATGTCTCTTGGTTAATCACTTCAAATTAAATGAAATAAATGGAATTTCAACTGTGATTTCTCTTAGTCACTCTTCAACTCAAGTTCCTGCACGACAAAAATCACATCACCATTACCACCACCATCATAATCATCATATACCGAGACAGAGGGCTTTTCTACGTTAAGCTTTTAACCCACTTTACTGAGGCTTCTGCTTCCGGATTCTTTGTGAGATTAAGATTGGCTTCTTTATATGTCCCCCCCCCCGGGTTTTCTTTCTCTGCCTTTGTTTGTGTTCCATCATACAACCACTAGGTGACACTGTGGTGTAGCAAAACTGCACAAATACAGGAGGGGTTCATGCTGCTATTCACAGAAATACCAGACTTTCCATGTTAGAAAATAAACATGCTATAATAATTGGGAAGCACAGGAGAGGCCCGGGAGAATGGCAATGTCATATAAAGCATCCACAAACCACCATGCGTGAGGAATCAAGAGAATACTATAAAAATGCCTCATGTAGAAAGGCTCAAAGGCAGCTCGAGAGAATTCTTGGCTTGTGTGCCTGTTCTCTCCTGGAGCGGAAGCAGCACATGTATCTAATCCTTACAACAACCCTGCATGAGACAAGCGCACTTATCAGTGGTCACCCAGTAAGTTTCAGGTTGATGTGAGATTGTGAAATATTTGGCAATCTGCACGCAAACGTTTGCCAAATTGGAAGGCAATTAATGAAAGCATCAGATCTGCTACATAGTGTGAGAAGGATCCAAGGCTTTTATATAGGTTGAACCTGTTGTGTTAAACAACATTTTGCAGGCTGCTGCATGCAAACATTACTTCACCATGTTTACTGATGCAGTTTCTTGCTTCTCTGGGAGAGAAATTACACCTATTCTAATGATGATGCAATTCCTATTTTTAAAACATGTGGGAAAGCTGGGACTAGCAAATGAGATCCTTTTTGTCATCCTGCTTTTCCCTGCCTCCACTCCTCATGGCTACTATGCAAAGAGTGTATGGCTACTGGTATGTTCCCCCACCCACCCCAGGGTCTCATCCAGTTATGATTTCTCAGCAGGGAACTCTTGGCTTGAATTAATGATGGTGTTCATGGGACTTCTGATATTTGTGCAAAGCGCGTTGCTGTTGAGCTCCTGAAATTATAAAACTGGGGGTGAGGGATGTCTCCTCTCCTCCCCCCCACTCCACCCCCCCCAGCAACTAACAAAGTACAGCTAACAGGATAGAAAACTGCAGCAGTGTCAAGAATTGCTAACACATTGCTAAAATGTCTATCCATCATCATCATCATCATCATCATCATCATCATCATCATCTAAAAATAAGCTATGAGGGCAGACAGTTTCAGCACAGGAATGGCAGGGGAGGAGCTGCACAACCCGTCCCCTTTCCACAGTTTTCCCACTTAAAATTCCTAATACTAACCATTACCCCCTGCACTGGTTTCTAGCATGGCCAGGTGTCCTATTTTAAGGGGGACGGTCCTCTATTTGGGAGAGTTGGCAGAGGACAGCCCTCTAGTTGAAGGGATGTCCAGTCCAAGTCAAAGAATCCTAAGAAAGGGAGAGCAAGGAAGGGGCCTTGAAGTTGCCCACTCACAATTAGCACCTGGGCAGCAGACTGAGCAGGCACATGGGCTAACTGGGCCTTCCCCACTATGGTCAGATGCCCTGTACTTCTATTTAGATGCAAGTGTTTATTTCTAAATTTGTACCTATACATGCCATCTAAGGTATTTTGTATATAGGCAGGATAAAAATGAATTATTATTATTATTATTATTATTATTATTATTATTATTATTATTAATATAAATGTGCACATATAGATGTGAAGCAAATTGCTGTTCTCTTTTGTCCTCTTTTCAGGTGATGTGTAAGTATCTACCCTATTAGTTTCCCAGTGTAATTCATACACAACAACTATAGATACCTGCCCCCTTCACCACCTGAAGAGCTAATAGCAACTTTGAAATGGGGTGGGTGGGGAACAGACCATTTAGATTGGGAAAACAACAGCACACAAAAATATTAACCCCCCTCCTCCAGCACCACTGCTCTGATCCAATTCAGAGTTCAGCATAGCTGTCTTTAAGTAACAAAAATTAAAAAGCAGGTGATCTGACCACTGACCTCCTGGCTGACATGTAGTTTGGCCTAAGTCTCTAGGACAGGTGTGCCCCTACTTCCCCCAAGCAATGAGAACTAGGTGCCTCTTCCTGATGATTCTGCCTGCATTGGAGCTGTCTCCAGGATTTCCAGACCACCCCCACCCCCACCCCCACTACTTGATAAGCAGAATACCAAGACTGTGCGTGGGATTTTTGGTGAGAAATCTTCATACCTGCTATATAAGCCCACATAACTATCTACTTGGCGCAATGGCTTTGTCCTTGCTTCCTTTATACTCTCGCCAAGGAGTCTACAAGTCACAAAGGAGAATGAGAAATGAAATCACTTAGAAACCCTCTACCTAGACAATAAACCTTCTCTCCTTCTGCCAGTTTCATTCCCATGGTTTTAGATCAGAGGTACTGCTTTCTGCCAAGTTGCAAGCAATTGCTTAATAAGGTAAATATAAATCTCTCTCTCTCTCTCTCTCTCTCTCTCTCTCTCTCTCTCTCTCTCCACATCAACCATTGTTCAGCTAGTCATTTTGGCTTCTGTACTCCCAAGTACAATATATTATATTGCTATAAACAATATAAAGTTGAATGTTTGTGCGTCTCCAAGCAACATGAAATATTTCGCAGCACATAAAAATGTATTCCTGATGGCAGTGGAAACCTTACATGATAAGAAAGGACTCATATTGTGGCACTAACACACCAAGTTCTGGAGGGGGGAGGCTTAGGAAAAACCTGATCTGAATGGCATCTACTTTATTATCTTAGTGATAATCCTATATCCAATCTGTCCTCCGTCCTACATAGGAGTGTGGACATCTGCTTGTGTCAATAGCAGCCTCTCTGTTTGCTAACAGACCTGGGTGTCTTGCCTTCCATCCATTCCATTGTAGACAGCAACCATTAGTTACATGAGCAGCCACTAGAGGTCACACACTTCTACACTTTTCAGTCTTCAGAACCATGCCTGAAGGATGTATGAGAATTCTATTTTGCGGGGCAGGTGAAAACTCAACAGATTTTTCCAGTTTGGCCTGGCAGATTTTGTTCCATTTTCCCCTGCTTGTGTTGAATTTATCTGTTAGCAAGTTAAACCAATATATGGATCTTTTTTTTATGACAACAATTTGCACAAATTTGATTATTATTATTTTTTTGGGAGGGGCATCTTAAAATTTGTGCAAATGGGGTTGTATTTCTCCCCCACCCAAATAGTGGCAACCTTGCACAGGTGCACACGATCACAAGTCCACCTGTCTGCTATGTAGGACTGCAGAGGCATAATGCCCTCTTGTCAATATCCTTGTCAGTTTCATCCTGGCTACTACTTTGGTTAGTCCAGTAAAGCCACATTGTCTACTTGGCAAAGTACTTGTCAATTTCAGTTTCCACTTCCCCAGCAAAGTAGAAGTTGTAATTGACAAGTATGGAATATGGCTCTGGAGGATAAACAAGGTAGTGTGTGGGAAGGAAATGGATGTTCATCATGGGGAATTCCTGCCCTCTTTGGGCACAATGGGTTCCCTTAGAGCCCCTGGCTCAGCTTGCATTTGAGCACCAAGCCTCAGGTTTCCAGGAGGAACTCAAGAATGTCTGGTTTATTTTTTTTTCTGTAAAGACAGCTGTAATTAGTGTAATCTGTGCAAACTGTGGCCATAAAGTGCTTAGTTATGCGCAAATTGCAGGGAAGCAGATTTTGGCTAAACATTAGGAGAAACTTCGTAATGGTAAAAACTGTGGAACAAACTGCTTCAGGAGGTGGTGAGCTTCTCCTTCACCGAGAGTAATTAAGCAGAGTCTAGATGGCCACCTCTCAGGGATGCGGTAGTTGCATAGGGCAACCATAAGGAAAAACGGACAGGGCTTCTGTATCTTTAATAGTTGTATAGAAAAAGGGATTTCACCAGGTGCTGCATGCATAAAAATGAGACCTGCTGAAATTCCCTTTTCTATACAACTGTTAAAGATACAGGAGCCCTGTCCTCCTTTCCATAGGGTCACCCTATGTTGCATCCTGCACTGAGCAGGGAGTTGGACTAGATGCCAAACAATTTCATGGGGTGAACGTGAGTTCAAGTATTATGAGAGAAGGAGAAGAATGCCTCCTTTTCCATTCACTCTGCAACATTCAAAACAGTATAAACCTTTTTTCACATCTACTTTCAGTCATCTCCCCACGACCCAAGAATGTACAAGCACCTGAAATGCTTTAACTTTCGCTTGTAAGGAAGATGCTCCCAATCTTTCACTAACCTTGGAAGAAACAGCAACAATAAAAAAAAAGGAATGGAATCCCTCAAGATTTTTGTTTTGCTCAGCACAGCCAGTTTATTAGAAACAGAGAATTCCCAAACAGGATGGAAAATACAATGAAAGCAGGAAATTATGAGACAGAAGAGCTTGGGAGTACCATATAGACAGTCAGCTGGAGGTAAAATGGCATACTTAGGCCAGATCTACATCTTGTGTCAAATAATTACGAATGTGGAATAAAAAGCACGATATAACACTATGAAAGTGATATATGGAATGTGGATTGTCCCCCAAAAGCTATCAGTGCACTTCAATACCAGATCTAGCCTTGCTGTGCAATTCTATGCATGGTTACTCAGAAGTAAACCACACTGTGTTGAATGGGTCCTACTCCCAAGTATGTGTGCACAGGATTGCAGCTCTTGAAACGTATTATAAAGATGGAAAATCGACCATTCTTCCATGGCCTCAGCTAGACCTACCTGGTCTAGCGTGACAGAGAGGTGAGGATCTCGTGATAAAAATATCACGAGATCTCTACCTCTGTTTACACTGGGTGTGTGATGACCGCGGAGGGAGAGGTCATCACGGCCCCCATTTTGTTTTGTTTTCCCTTATAACCCTGGCTTATAAGATTGCACAGAATTAACTTTGAAACAGTGGGGCCTTGGTGGTGACGCTGCCGTTTAAGAGCAACCAGAGGGGTGAAAATGACAATGCCCTTCCTGCATCCACAAGTGGTTGTCGCTGAAGTCGGTGGAGCTATGCCAAAGTCCTACAGTGCCTGAGGAGACACATTTGTACCACAATGAGCATCAAGCAAAATTGGGATTTCATACATCTTGGAGAAATCTATGGCGGTGGGACCCATCGATTTAGTATTTCTGAAGGCATCGCAAATCAGCAATGGTGCAACTGTGCAATCTGCAAAAGGTGATGTTGGCAAATTTGCTGTTTTGAGGCAGGTGCTGCTATTAGTAAACAGTGGTGTGTTGCTGTTGCCATTGTTTTTCCACAGTGCCAGGTTTCTGTTAGCATTCCTAGTATTTTCGTCCACAGTGGCTGCTGGGTGTTACAAATTTGATATTAGAACCCCTGCCGCTCCCACAGCTGAAGCCCCGTGGAGGGAGGCACGCTTCTCCGCAAGGTGGACACGGATTGACGCAGGGAGCAGCACAAGGAGGCATGGCATCGGCACACACGTCTCTGCCTGGGCCGCAAGTCATCACTCGAGGGCCGCAGGTTGTCACCATCCTTCCACCGGGCCCACACGCACCACGGGGCCCACACATCGGCCGTGGGTCAGCATCGCATACCACCGCACCTTGGCTCCTTCGCACAGCTGGTGTGGAAATGGGAGGAATGAGAAGAAAGATGTTGGTGGAATATCACAAATCAAATTGCAAACCAGAACCCGGGGGCGGGGGGCAGGCCTCCTACTTGCCCCACGTTTATTTGATTTCAGTGTGTACGTTTCCCTGTTCTACATGTTCAGGAAGCAAAGAAAACTAGAGATTAGTAGCCAAAGGTTTGGGCTGGCTATTTTGAATGGCTGCAAAATATAGCTTTCTTCACACCTCCATAAGACCCTTCCCACTGATCTCTCCTTGCCTGAACCTTTACGTGGGTATTTTCTCTAGAGCCCCCACCTCCTTCACCACCACCTTCCTGGGTTCTGGACCTCCCTCCCCAAAGCCCTCTTCTCACAGTTTAGACTCTGTCGCTTTCTCCTTTGTCGCCCATGCCTTGACAGTAGCCATACGTTCACTTAGCTAGTACACACCTTTGGACATAGCCATACAAAAAGGGCAGGGAGCAAGGAAGAGGATTATCGGTATACTTACAGATGTTCACAGCACATTCTCCTTCACCCAACCTAGTAAGAAACCAGTTGAAAGTAGTTTACTAAAGAAATGTCTTTTTGCCATGAAGTCTCCCATTCCCCTATGCACAATTCAGAGATGCATCCAAACAGCTGTTGAAACAACTTGTCCCAGCAGTGGCATGAAGGACGTAGAATGGAACTGCTAGTTTCCTTCCAGCCCAGTAACTTTTCCCCTGTGGCTTTCTGGCCATGGTTGTCAATTGCAGAGCCAGAAGTTGTTCCTTTAACTAGGGAGGGGAGAACGAACAATGTTTGAGATCGCCAGGATTCTCAGAACATCAGCTTGCTGCTATTTTCTGTGCCTGACTCCCGGTCACAGTTGTGATTGCTGCTTGCTCTGAGTGAGTGGGGAAATTGTGCAAATTGAGCAGCAATCCAACAAGAAATTTGCGCAACTTTTGCCTGTTGGATTTGTGCAAATGTCCTTAAATGTATGCAAATGTCCTAAATTTATGCACTTTCCCTAAAGTTCTGCACATTTCAGGAAAATCCTCCTTGGAATAAAGCGGGGCTGATTCAGTCTATGGGGAAAATTTGCGCAAATTACAAAATGTGCATCAATTTAGGAAATTTGCACAAATGCTGAAAAATTGTGAAAATCGAATGCAACCACATGTTTGGCAATGTTCAGAAGTTTTTGACATTCAGAGTTGCAAACAGGGTATACTCACATGCTTTGTTAGCAAAAACAAAATTCTCATACATCCCTACCTATAGCCTCTGAGGCACTAAGAGAGAGAGAGAGAGAGAGAGAAGTAGAGCACCTACTTTGCCTGCAGAAGATCCACAGTGGACTCCTTCCCCTGCCATCTCCCACTCAAAGGATCAGGCATCAAATAATGTGAAAGTCCCCTTCCCAAGACCCCGGACAACCTTTGCTGGTCAAAGTAGTCAACTAGACAAACAAACCTTTTGACCTGCTATGAGGCCACTTTGGCCTTGTCTACACTAGCTGCTTATTCCAGAATAATATTGAGGTCCCCCCTACCACACCACATGATATGCACCTACTCCCACAGTGATCTAGGGACGACCCCTCAGTTATTCAGGAATATCGCTGACTGCTTTTGCCACGGTTTTTTCCGGCTTTCTCACTACGATCCCGAAGTCTGCGGCTGGTGTGCCCCCCTATTCCTGAAGCTGTTACTGTTCAGTGTGAGGTCCTGGCCAACCCACTGTTAGGGGCATGGCCAGGAGTTTTGGGCATGTGTGGGAGTGGGCCATATTTGGCATATTTGGCACAGTTTTTGATTGGCTATCAGCATTTTTCAGCACCGACCGTGTGTATTCTTTTTTTTTAACACAACTATACTGATCCAAAGGAGCGCATCTTCAACACAGTACCTATCCCCCCTGTGTTTCTGTGTTTCTGTGCATTTGTGCAGGTGTGCATCTCAGAGGAGTTATTAAAAAATAATTCCGTGCCCCATACCCATCTGTCAAGTCCCGCCCCCTTCTCCCAATACAACTTTGGAAGCACCATCACAGGGCACACGTCTTCTCACAACGGCACTCCTTTACTTGTGGGAAACTTCCCTTGCATTTGCCCTGTGAGGGACGATCGCGGAAGCAGAAAACCTTGCAATTATCCCTCCTCCATTGTGAAACAGTGGTAGGTGTAGATTAGGCCTTCCTATTGCTGCTGTTCCTGTTTTTCACTGCTCCACCAGACCTTCTCCCTGTGCGTTATAGAAATCTATCTAAAACCTTCTGTCTTTAAGCTTCAGAAACAGGGTTGCAAACTTATTACTTGGCTCAGCTCCTGGACTTTTAACAGCAGCCTGGCATGTACACATATAGCAGGTGAAGCGAAAGAAAAACTTTGCCTGGTATATTTCTGCATGGCAGGCTGCTGTTACAAGAACAAAGCCATTAAAAAAAGCAGAAAGATTGTAGCTAGTGAAAAATATTGGCAAGGGTATAAAAATGTTGTTGTTGTTCTGCTGTCACTTTTATTTTCCTTCTTCGATGGGCAGTTACAGCAGTAACAACTTGTGTAACCCACCAAGCCAAACATATTCCACACTAATTCCTCACGTTTGGTCTATCCTGAACCTTAACATTTTTATTTTTTAAGTTTGCGTGAAAATTGATGCACATTTTTGTGAGCATCTTTCCTCGTCCATGCATTTTTGTAGGCAATCTTGCCTAACACACACATTTGTGGTGAGCAATTTCCCCAGCATAATGCATTTTTGAATGTAATTTTCACTAATATGCAATTTTTGTGGTCACTCTCCTCTTTCTCAATCCCCAGTAGGCAGTAAAAACAGGCAGTTATCAAGCCTCCAGAGGCCTGTAATACACCCCACCAAATGTAGGTTGTGCTACATTTGGTGGGGTGGACCACAAACTGTGCTAATCAACCCACTTCTTGCTTCTGGTGCTCACCTGCACTCCTCTCCTTCCAGCAACTTCCTGTAGGTGGCGATCTCAATATCCAGGGCCAGCTTGACATTCATCAGCTCCTGGTACTCTCTCAGTTGGCAGGCCATATCCTGCTTGGCCTTGTGCAGGGCATCTTCCAGCCCGCCCAGTTTGCATTTGGCATCTTTCACAGCCATCTCCCCACACTCCTCAGCTGCAGCCACCTCCTCCTCCAACTTGGCCCGCTGTTGTGGCAAGGCACAGTGTCTTAATTAATAGCACATCAGCTCAGCTTTCTTGATATTTTGAACTGTGAATTGCCTAGCTATTGCAATGCACTCCTGTTTCAATTCAA
Source organism: Elgaria multicarinata webbii (assembly GCF_023053635.1). NCBI lineage: Eukaryota > Metazoa > Chordata > Lepidosauria > Squamata > Anguidae > Elgaria > Elgaria multicarinata. The sequence continues at coordinate 27,503,680 of NC_086173.1, forward strand.
ACTCTGAAGAAAGAGGGGCTGGGTGTGGGGGGCATTAGGAATCTCTCTACTAGGTTCTCCACACTGATCCAGGAACCCTCAAGGTTGTGTGAGCTTACCCAATGATTCCTTAATTATTATTGCATATGCTTATTCCCATTCCATAATCATTCAAAACAGTTTGAGAGACGGTCATGATCTGCCCATTGTGCGATGGGTGGGTGGGTGTCAAGATGGAGAAAGAGGATGGCTTGGGGCTAGAGGACACATGAAAAGGAAATGCCACCCAAAACTACCTCCATTTGGGGAGTAATGGCCAACACCTTGCCAGCAACATTTGCAAGCATCACCTGCCATCCAGCCCATTTCATCCCACTATGATGGATAGTACTTCATAGGGTACTACTTGCAAACATCATTCATTCATTCATTATATTTCTATACTGGGCGGTCTACAAAGATTAATATCATTTATGTATAAACATATACATTCTCATCAGACCACATATGATTGCTTGAATTTTCCTCCTATGTTCTGTTCAAGATCTAATGTTAACACATGTCCCATCCTTGCTCTGATCTTACTCCCTTTTACCCTTGATTTTTATGTATTAAAATGTATTACTAATGATATGTTTTATATGCTTAGGTTATCTTATTGACCTTTTGCTTGGAATTACTGTACCTTTCTTTTTCTGGTCTATTGACTGTAAATAAAAGGATTGATTGATTGATAAACATATAAACAGACAACACACACACACACACACATATCTAAAACAACTTTAAACAATCAACAATAAGATGGGGTGTGTCCAGACTTGCCCAGGGTTAGAGCAGACCCATTGAAATTGATGGGACTTAAGCTAGTCATCACTAACTTGTCCCACTGATTTCAGTGGGTCGACTCTAAACATGACTAAATCTGGATCCAGCCCATTGGGACAGTCAAGGATTGCTTGAAAAGGGGAGGGCATTTTAAGTGGCATTCCCATGACCACTGTAATGTGTGCTGTGCCCCACACATTAGAAGCAGGTGAAATCAGATCCAGCAGTTGAAATCAGATTCCTAATTATTTTAAGATCAATACTCTTAGTTTTGCTTAGTCACAGCTACTGAGATTCCACCCCCACCCTGGTATTATTTATTTATATCAGATCATATTCCAAATGCAAGCTGAAGTCCTGCTTAGAACACCCCCACCCCAATTCCTACACCCATATGCAAACTCTTTCTTTATCTTCCAAGAAATTGCATCAGGAATTGATTTCAAGTCTGTCTTTGCAGCATTAAGAACTAGATACTTGGTGGTGCTGATTTTTTTTTTTTAAAGAATGGAAGTAGAATTTGTCAGGATGCTGAACTTTCTGTTTAATCATGGGCTGTTCTGATCAAAGAATAGCAGAACACACTGAGCCCTGGCTTATACTACTCATTAATTTATCTCTGATATTGCTAGACGAGGGTTTAGCCTGGGCTAATACCTGGGCTTACCCCTGTGCGTCCAGATGACGCACAGGGGATCCCGGGTTCAGCCTGGGCGAAACTCTCCCTTTGCCTGGGATAACCGGCACCGGTTGTGGCCCGGTATTTCCGCAGCCCCGTTCTGAGCCTGGGGCTGCGGAAGGTCTAGCCAGTTCCGCAGCTTCTCCCAGCTACATGGCTTACTCACGAGCAGCTGGGAGAAGCCGCACTGTGCCCATCGGGGGGGATCACAGGGGGAGACATGGGGCCAGGGGGGAAGAGCGGACCCAGTGGGAGAAGTGGGGGAGGGAAGAGCGGAGCCAGGGGACATCGGGGGGGGGGAATTGCGGCCCAGGGGCAATGGGGGGGATTGGAGATTGCGGGCTGGCTGGCGAGGGTGGCATTGGACATGGCAGGCAGGCGGGGGTGTGTGAGGGGGGCATCGGACATTGCGGGGGTGGGAATTGGGAGCAGGGGGAGCGGGGAACCCTTTTTTAAACAAAACAAAAAACCCCTACCTTATCTTTGGTGTGCTCTTGTGCACATGGCCCCTTTAAGATGAAAAAAATGGCTGACGCGACGGGGCTTTCCTTTACCCTGTCACCTGTTACGTCTAGCTAGGAGCGACAGCCCATGCTAACTGCAGTGCGGGCTCACCCCTACTCCTGACCAGATTAACAGGTAGGTCTAGCAAAGCCCTAAATCAACTGGTTCCTTCTTGGTAAGCATATATTAGCTGTGATTCTTCCAGTGCAGTTTTTTCATTGTGTGCAGACAAATTCATAGCCACGATTCCAAAGTCCACACTGTCCCTTCTCACCTGAGCTTTGACATTTGAAACTTCCACCTCAAGCCTGTGGACCACCCTTGTCAGCTCATTAAGTTCTTCTTTGACACTGCGTAGGTTGTCACAGTGTTTGGCGGCAGTTGTTTTCAGCTCCTGATACTGAGACAAAAAAAGAAGAGGACCAGGTTGATGAAAAGATATATAGTCATTCCCATGCTCCTCCTTCGGAATCCCGCTTACGATGCAGCTGCAGCTGGTCAGAGTTACAAGCAATGAAGAAGACCAAAGGGACACTTCCCAAAAGACACCAGAGTGGAGGCTATGGGAAAAAGCCATTATTATTATTATTTATTTATTTATTTATATAGCACCATCAATGTACATGGTGCTGTACAGACAAATTGCTCCAGAAAAAGGAGATGCCTCAAGAAGAAGGCATTTATGCAGCACCACATGTAACCATCCTTTGACAACCACTACCCTTGAGAATGGAAGAGACTTCCTTCTCCTGATTACCTCCTGTACAAGAGGTGGGCAGAAAGTACATCTCCAGATGTTTGGACTTCAGCTCCCAGCATTCCTAAACATTGGCCATGCTGGTAGAGGCTTCTAAGAGTCAGAAGTCCAAAACAATTGGAGATCTACCTTCTGCTCAACACTATCCTATACCATAACCTTTTATCTACTACCTCACTTATCTCCTGCTTCGTCTCCAGAGGGGAACCTGCTCTCACCTACAGATGGGGAAGAAATTGGTTTTGTTCACATTTTAACGCGAACATTCCCAATTTCACATTTCCAAATCAATCCACGAATAGAAACAGACATTCGCACTTCTCCAAATTTTGCAATGCAGTTCTCCCATCCAGAAAAAAAAAATGCATCCCAAATGGTGTACATTGGGGAGAACTGCACACCACAATATGCATATTATGGAATATACATTTTTAAAAGCATAGTAAGAAAATTGCTTGCAAAATTATGCATATTAGACAAAACTGGACAAAAAAAGGCATGCATTAGGAGAAATGTACTTGAAAATATGTATGAATTTTCATGCAAACTTTAAAATAAATAAATATTTGGGACAAATGAAACATAACATTGGAAAGATTCCCAATGTTTGAAATGAACCGAAGTTACACTTGGAAACTGGGAAACTGGGAAAAACTCAAACTGACAGGTCTCTCCATCCCTACCCACCCACAGCACCTATACTGCAAGATAATTCCCACTAATTCCTCCTGGTTCTCAACTTGACTTGCATCAGCTGTCTCTCCCCCTGCTTTTCCAGTACACCTCTCCCTGCCCCTAAGCTCAGCTCTAGGTTTTACCTGACAGTGGCACCACGCTTCAGCCTCGGCCCGGCTCCTAGAGGCGATATCATCATACCGATGCCGGAACTCCTCGATGACACAGTCCATGTTCAGGCCTCGACTGTTGTCCATCTGCACCGTGACGCAGGTGTCTGAAATGCAAGATTGCAGCTCACGGATTTCCTGCAGGAGAGACCGTATAGAACACAGCCAGTCACTGCTATGGGCATTTGTTTTCTCTTACTAAATTTAGCATTTTAATATGTGCATTTTAATGTTTTAACCATTTGCAGTGTCCTTGTTTTTATTGTTTCGTGGTTTTATTGTTGTACACCACACTGATGGCTTTTTAACAGATAAGGCGGTATATAAATGTAAATAAATAAATAAATAAATAAATAAATAAATAGACAGTCTCTGAATTTGCTCCTCCAAGTTTCTTGAGGAGATGAGAGAACTCATTTCAATATGCTTTGATTCCCCCCTCCCCTGAACAAGATGTTTTCCAGTTGGTCTGGAAGCTGTCCTTGATAGACTGTCCCAGAAGCACGTGGCAGCTTGCCACTTATTGAATTTGGCTGGTGCAGATAGCTGAGAATTTCATTTCAATTCATTTTTGATAAGAATTTATCCATATTTCCACATTTCCTGTTATATGTGGGATGGAAAGAACTTGAGACTTTTTTTTTTAAAAAAAAAATTAGAACAGGGTTGGAAGCAAAATTGACAGATTTGTCCATCCCTAGTAATGAAATCAGCTCCTTACCTCCTCAAAAGTAGCTCTGTAAAAGCAGATGTCTTGCATTAAGGCATCCACTTTAGCTTCTTTTTCTGACTTGTCCATGAAAACACAATCCACCTCCTATAGGAATACAGAATTTAAATGGAGAAATGTTGACAGTTATTATTTCATGAGGAAATGACAGCATTTAACCATTGACAGTCAAAGTTCAAGGATAGGAAGAAAACTAAAGACCGCACAAGTCTAGAAGGGAAAAAAATCTTGAAACGTGTTGTTGTCACTTGCCTTTTTAATTGCCACATACTCATTTTCAGCACATGTTCGCCGGTGACACTCTTCTTCAAACCTAATGAGGAAAAGTGAAACAGTTTTTCCTTCACATTTGAACGAATTTACACCATTTTAGGTAAACATTCCCACTTCTGCATATCTTATTTAGTATTATCCTGCCCAATTTGGTTTCATGATGATCACAGGGAGTTAAGAATTTGGTAAAAGGATACCCGAGAGAGTGCCTTCTCCCCTACCAACCTGCCCGGTCACTGAGGTCATCCGAGGGCCTGCTCCTGGTGGTTCCACCTAGATCCATCCTCCGATTGGAGTCCACCAGGGGAAGAGCCTTCAGCGTGGTGGCTCCCCTCCTGTGGAATTCCCTGCCTCTGGAGGTCAGGCAGGCACCAACTTTGTACTCCTTTCGGGGCCTCCTGAAAACATCATTATTTCAGGAAGCCTTTTCTTAATGTCCAGCCATGAGTCACTATATTTGCTTCTTTTTAGATCTGTTTTAAGTGTTTTATTCCGTTTTTATTTTCATTTTATCTTGTACACCACTCTGAAATTTTCAGTGGGGAGCAGTATATAAATATTGTAAATAAATAAATAAACAATGAGTGAACTCTTGGATCCCCAGGTCCCAACACAGAGATCTGACCTACATCTTTAAGCCCGCAGAACATTGTGAGATGAGGTGGTTGTGGCTTCTCCAGTTCTTTCCGGAGAAGCCACAGGCAAGTTTAGAGAGTCACCAGTTGTGCAGCCAGCCTGGGGTTGGAGCCAGTGGAGAGACTGGTGGCTCTGATTTCAGTGGGCTGTGAAACCACTCTGAATTTCAGTCAGGAGCTATCCGAGCTGAACCCATTTCGGGATAGGGTTCAGCACCTTGGATACCTTCTTTAGAGTTCTGATTGGATGTGACTGAAATCCAGAGTGCATTCACAGCCACACTGGCATCGGAGCTACCAATCTGCACTAGTTGGTTCTCTGCATATCAATATTAGAGAAGCAAGAGCGAGGTGGCCTAATTTGCCTCCGGAAAAGGTGGAGGCGAAGAGAGTCAGGGGGGCTGCGGATCGAGGCGAAGAGGATCGCCTCAATCCGGAGCTTTGCCTGCAGGTAAGTGGGGGGGAGGGGGACTCATCTGGCGCTGCTGGCGCTGCCATCCATGCACCGGCAGCGCCAGGTAAGGGAGCAGGGAGGAGGGACGCTTACCTTCCTCCGTCGCGGGCTTCAATTGAGGTCCCGGTTGAAGGCGGAAGTGAAGGTCGAGGCCTCTTTCGGCTTCAACCGGGGCCTCAATTGAAGCCTGCGACGGAGAAAGGTAAGGGGGCAGGGTGGGTGGGTGGCTTATCTTGTGCTGCCACCGTCCATGTAGTGACTGTGGCGAAGCCAGATCTCACTCCGTGGAGCGGAGCAGGAGATGGGCGGAGCGGCACGAAGCGGATCGGGCCTGATCCGGATTTTCCGGATCGGGCCACGAAGCGGATTGGGGGGTCCGTGCACACCCCTAATCAATATGCCCTTCTGTAAGCAGATGGATCACACTCACTTTTTCTTGTTGCATTCCAGAGTTTCTCTCCAGTTTTTCATTTCTGCCTGCAGCTGCGCTCTCTCACTTTCCAGACACTCCAGCTGTTTCTTCAGGTTGGAGATATACTCATTAAACATGGGCTCCATGTTACTTTTGCAACATTTCCTCTCTTGCAAGAAGTCCCACTTGGTCTTCAGCATCAGATTCTGCTGCTCCAAGAATCGGACCTGTTGCCCAATAGAAATGATTCATTAATTTCAGGGGCTGAATGATTGCACACTGGAAATGCTTCCAAAATCAAAGCATCACAGAAGATGTCAGCAGCAATTCCACATCTCGATGCATGCTTTCATCTTGTTGATTCCAAGAGAACATGAAGAAACACAAAGATTCACACGTTGATTACACCAGCAAAGGCAGAAATGCATCCTGCTACCCTCAGAAAATCCAGAATATTTAGTTCCAGGTTTTAGTTTTGAATTCAAGTGGGATGTAAATCATGACATTTCACACCCATATCTGAATTTATTGAATCTGGATTTAACTGCTGTTTATTTTGAATTGAATTCAAATTAAATACACATTAACTTACTCAACTCCCCTAGGGATAAACATTTAGCAAGATTTATGGCTTCAATTACTTATTATACAGATCTGGATAAAATTGGTTACCTATTCACAAACACAGCGAAATCCATGCTGCTAAACCTGGCTTGTTTTGCGGTGAAAGTGGCAAACATTAGGGAAGTGTTAGTGGCCCCTGACAATAACTAAGATTGCTGGTAAAAATCCCAGCACCATATATGATGTTTCATATGTATCTATTTGTCATTTAATACAATGCTGTGCCATAATGTAATGTTTGTATCTTACGACTCTGATCTTGTATTTGGCTAAAACCCGTGTTGGGTTGCCTTAATAATAAAATTCAAATTATACATTAACTTACTGACAGTAGAACTTTGGCAATGGAACCAATTACTCAGATGCTTTCGAGCAGAAGTTGAAAACAGTGCCACCAAAGGGACAAGTCAACGATGTATTATCCCATATATATCTAAAATATATATGAGATTAATCAGGTTCAGTATGGATCTCTTATATAGTCCCAACGTGATTTAACTGGGTGAAACTAGATGCCATTTGCCCTTGCATTATATGACTGCTTGGAAGATGATTTGGATGGATGTGAAGTTGCACTATATTATGGTTATGGATATACTGGGGGCATGTCTACACCAGCCCGATAGTCCGGGCTGGTCATGGACAAGTTCCTGTGCACAGGGACTCCTGGGGTCAGGGGGGGGGGACGGGCACAGGTTTTCCCAGGGATAAAGAAACACTGGGAAAAACTAATCCTTCCCGAGATTTTGGGTCCATCCCAAGACCTCAGGAAGCTTGGGCGCCCATCCCGACTGGCGCCATGCTTAATCACGAGTAAGCGCAGCACCAGAAATGAGCACAGAGCTGCATTGCATAGCTCCGTGTCCATCAGGGGAGGGAGGCAGCAATTTTGCCACCTCTGAGATGGCAGGGAGGGAGTTGGGGGGGCATTTTCATTTTTAAAACCCCCAAAAAACCCCACTACTCACATTTTTGATGGAGCAGGGCCTTGTTCTTGCGCAACTGGCCCCGATGCTTCAAAAAAAAAAAAAATGTGCCCGCACAATCCTTGGACATGGCATGGATGTGTAGACCTAGGGGGAGGATCTCAGAACCAGGAAATCCTGAGATCCTCCCCCTCCCTCCTGGAAGGCCAGGAGGTGTAGGAAGAGCCTGGGTAAAGCTAAAATACTGGTGAGCAACTAGAGAGCTGTTTTAAGAATAGGATTAGGGGTATGGAGTGCCAAGATCCCAAATTCCTCATCCTAAAGTAGCTTGCAGTGAAGTTCAATTGACATAAAACCCACTTATTACATGGGTTGGCAGCCAGGGGCCAAGAGATCATAGAATCATAGAATAGTAGAGTTGGAAGGGGCCTATAAGGCCATCGAGTCCAACCCCCTGCTCAATGCAGGAATCCATCCTAAAGCATCCCTGACAGATGGCTGTCCAGCTGCCTCTTGAAGGCCTCTAGTGTGGGATGCTCACTGTGGCTGGATTTGGTCCAATAGTTCATTCCCAAATTAGACAGATCTGGTGTTTTATAGTAGGGAAGTGTGAGAGCTGACAAGATCCTACTTCAAATCTCACTTGGGTCATGAACTCAGCAGGTGGCCTTAGGTAAGCCACAGACCTCTAGGGCTAAGCCCTATCTGCCGCTATGGGGATAATAATGCAGGCCTACTTTACAAGGCTGTTGTAAGGATTACTAAGATAATGTACAGGAAAGGCTTTGAGCACATAATTTTTCTGAAACATCCAGAGAGCTTTGGAAATGCCGCAGTGTGTAAATGTAACAAATAAAATAAATAATAAAATTGGGGAGGGGGGAAGTGTTACAAGTACGTTTTCTTTAAAAATAACAATAAGCTGACTGTTAAGGTAAACTTTCCCAAGTTGGCACACAACAAGACTTAAACCCATAACAATAAGAGCAACAATAAACTCAAAATCAAGAGTTAAAAGCAGATAACACCATGACCACAACAGCCCTAGTAGAGTCCTAACTCAATTATAGGACAAGGTAATCAGGTGGGCCCACTTGAAGAAGGTCTGGAACAATGGGGCCCAATGGATGTCAATCAGCACAGAGTTCCACAAGTGCAATGCGGACTGTGAACTCTTTGGTTCCTCAGGAGCAGGGATGCCATTTAAAGCTTCAATAGGAGGGAGAAGAAAGAGGGTTTGGGGGCAGAGGAAAAGCAAGATTCATAGCAGGCTTGCTCTTGCATACGTTTGTCAAAAGGCCTGGATATAGTCAAGGCTAAACTGCAAAATAAAAATGGGGCGGGGGGAACCATATTTTAAGAGCACTTGTTATGCATTTTAAAACACAACAATGAATTTTGAAATGACTAGAGATAAAGATGCTCTTAAAAACAGCAAAAGTAAGAATCTTGCCAGACCACGCAGCAATGAATCCATTGGGTCAAGCATCCTGCTTCCATGAGTTGGACAGCCGTGCTTCTGGAAAGCTCAGGTTTTTGGACAGTGCTTCTGGAAAGCTCACAAACAGGGCATAAAGGCATCAGTCCACTGCACTGCCACATTACCTGTAAATATGGAGGCTCCATTTAGCTATCATTACCTTCTACGCCAGGGATGGGCAGATGGTTGGGACTTCAACATCCAGAAGCCCCTGCCAGCATGGCCAATGATCAGGAATGCTGGGAATTAAGTCCCACACATCTGGAGATCCAGTTACAGCCCAGTCTTGCTCTTTACATTTATGGACTCCTTTTAAAATGCTATTTAGGTTTAAAAGCCATCATCACCGCCTCTTGTGGCATTGCATTCCAAAGAGACAAGAGGGGAAGGGTTGGACATCCCCTGCCTTCTCTACCTGTAACAAGCCAACTTGTATGCAGATCTCCCAGGTGAATTTAACAATTGGCAGCTTTTGAAATACATCCATAGACTTCAGCTCCACCACCACCCTCCTCCTCCTCCTCTTCCTCTGATCTCAGGTTTGGAGCATTTATTCGCCCACTTCTCACCTTGTCAATGAAAGAGGCAAATTTGCTGTTGAGGCACTGGAGTTCATTCTTCTCTTGGCATTTCACCGCCTGGGCTGTGGCATCGATCCCCAAGTTGAAAGGTTGCAACAGCGTTTCGTTGCACGTCACGGGCATGATGGACGGCGAGCCGGGAGCACAGACCCCAGAGCGTCGGTAACCGTAGCCATATCCGGAGCTGCAATAGCCATATCCAGTGCTGATGCCCCGATAGCCATATCCACACCTCGGAGGCAGGCAATTGCCCACGGCGATTCTGGGGCCGCAAGAGCCGGCCCCTCCCAGGCTCCTGCTGCTAAAGCAACCAGCTCCTCCATAATTGACCCCAACAACCCTGGCGGAGCAGGAAGTGGTGACTCTGGATGCGTTTCCTGAAGGATGTAGGACTGCGGAGCAAGAGCTGAAATTTCTAGGGCCACACACAGGATTTGAGCGGCAAGACATGGTTTGGTCGGAGAGCGGAAGTCAGAAAAAATGGGGGGAAGCGAAATGGCAGAGTGGAAGATGCAAAGGTGTTGTGGTGAGCGGCAGAGAAGAGTGGCCTTTATATGTGTTTGGGGCAGCTGGGTTTGGCCGGCATAAAAATGGGGGACCCAGCAAGTTCCCGGAATTTATTAGCTTGGTGTGTTATGGGAGCCAACTCCTTGTGTGGTGTGTGTGCTCATCATACCGTTCAGCGGTTGCTCCCCTGGCACATGAAAAGACTCTGGGGAGTTCACAAAGCCATTGCTTACCGCACCTACAATGCCGTATTAAAGCATGGATTCCACCCTCCCTTTCTTTACACATGGAGGAAACCAGACTTGTAATTAGCACATGGCTCTATCAAGAAGTTGGGATCCGGCTCGCCTCCCCTTCCTGACTATGTCAGTAATCGGCTGGGTTACCTCCCCGTATCTCAGTTTATAGGCCTCTTAGTGAGGAGGCTAATGATACTCCCCCTTCCTCTCCCAAAACACGTTGGCGGTCTTAATTACCAGATTTGCTGCCCACAGATGAAAGATCGCTTTGATGTAGCAGAGAGTTTGTTACTTGGAATAAAGGGATCTTGTGCAAAATCCCTAAACTGCTGAGGAAGCAGTAGTATTAGGAGTCCAACAGCACACAAGAAAAAAACACAGGTTCAAAGAAAACTATAGCAAGCCTTCGGTGGACCTCAACCCATGGGGGTCACTCTCTGTGGAAACCACCAGCACCACCAGTCAGTGGCGCAGGTACATAATTTTAGACCCTGGACTTAATGGTTTGATGGGGCTTCTAGATGGCCATGTGTATTATTCCAGTTGAGGAGCACACAGTTAATATTGCTCTTAATATTGCTCCTACCTACACACTGCCATTCCATGCTTGGGTTATACATTCCTAATAGGCTGACCATATGGAAAGGAGGACAGGGCTCCTGTATCTTTAACAGTTGAATAGAAAAGGGAATTTCAGCAGGTGTCATTTGCATGCATGCAGCACCTGGTGAAAATCCCTTGTATTCACAACAGTAAAAGCTGCTGGAGCCCTGCCCTCTTTTGTATCTGGTCACTCTAGAATAGCTGTTGTGATGAAGAGGGAATTTCATCAGGTGCTACATGCATACAAATGACACCTGCTGAAATTCCCTTAAAGATATAGGAGCCCTGTCCTTTTCATAAGGTCACCCTACCCATATCCTAAGGTTACATGTACACATGATGAACCATGGCCTTTGTAATCTGGATCTGAACTGTGCCATTCATCCATAACTTCTTCTAATACCCCCTAGCTCAACTGAGTTTTGCCCTTCCAACCCCTTGATTTCAATCTTTTGGTCTGTGTATGAATAATGGGCTTTTCTACATGAGGCTTTTATCCCACACATTTACCAAGCGTTCTGCTTCCAGATTCTTTGCAGGATTACAATCGGGTCCTTTACACGTACTTTTTTTCTGGAGGGGTTTCTCTCTTGCCTTTCTAGATGTTTCAATATACAACCACTAGATGGCGGAACTGTGCAATTACATGAGACTGTTATTCCGCTGGAGTGACCATATGAAAAGGAGGACAGGGCTCTTGTATCTTTCACAGTTGCATAGAAAAGGGAATTTCAGCAGGTGTCATTTGTATATGGAGAACCTGGTGAAATTCCCTCTTCATCACAACAGTTAAAGTGCAGGAGCTATACTAGAGTGACCAGATTTAAAAGAGGGCAGGGCAACTGCAGCTTTAACTGGTGTGACGAAGAGGAAATTTCTCCAGGTTCTCCATATATACAAATGACACCTGCTGAAATTCCCTTGTCTATACAACTGTTAAAGATACAGTAGCCCTGTCCTCCTTTTCATATGGTCACCCTAATTCCTAATAAGTTACAACAACAACAACAACAACAACAACTGTTTGCCAAACCTGATTAAAAATAATAATGCTCTGATCATGTACAGTTGTGCATTTTAATCTCACTAACGTTATAGCACCTTTGTAACCCCAGGAATAAAATGGAGTTTGTTCTGTACCTGCTGCTCTTGGGGTGGTCATTTGGGGGCAATGCTAATAGAGATCAGGAGTGGGGGAACAGCTGGAAAGCTGGAAACCAAAATCAAAAAAAGAGACAGCTGCACTGGATGTGTTACCAATGCATTTTGTGGAGAGTCTTTATCAAGGGGAAAACTCTTGAAGTCTTTTCAGGATGATTGCCTCTTCTTTTCTTCATCCAAAGAAGGTTGACCCATCTTCTTTGGATGAAAAGAGGGGATGTCTTCATGGGACCAGGTTGGCTCCACATCCCTTGGAAACCTCGCGCTTTCCCTCATCCAGGGTGGCATCAAGTTATCCCAATGCTGAGGGAGGAGTGTGGGGTTTCTGAGTGGCCATCTGGGGAATGGAGCTGCCCCGCCATCTTCCTGGTGGAAGGTGACCAATCACAGGTCACTTTCCACCAGGCACTGCCCAGCCACGCCTCTGCTGTGACTCTGGAGTGAGGCTTTGGGGCTGTCTTGACACCGTCTTGTCTGTCTTTGCCTCACTCTGGAGAAAAAAACTTGAGTTACATCCTGGACATTTTTTCTCTGCAGCTTTGGCGGAAAGCCCCGGGGTGGGTGCACAATTGCAGTGGCATCATATAATCAATGCCACGCCACTGCACACTCACCCTGGGGCTTTCTGAGCAGTTAGATAGCCCCAGGGAGAGGGAATCATCCTGAAAAGGCAGTGTGGTATAGTGGCTAAATTGTGGGACTGGGAGTCAGGAGATCCGGGTTCTAGTCCTCACTTGGCCATGGAAAACCAATGGGTGACTTTGGGCCAGTCACAGATTCTCACAGGGTGGTTGTTGTGAGGATAAAATGGAGAGGAGGAGGAAGAGGATTATGTATTGGGTTCCTTAGAGGACAAAGGTAAGATATAAATGCAATAATAAATAAATGCCTTTAAGAGTTTTTCCCTTGATAAAGACTTATGTCAAAATGCATTGGGAATACATCTACTACAGCTATCTCACTTTTAAAATTTATTTTGATGGTCATTTGGGGGCCTTTTGGGCTTTGGGGCCCAAGGATTGGCCCCAAGGTCCAGCCCTAGCCACACCACTGCTCTCAGGGGCAGGGAGCAGATTTTGCAATGGTTTCACTCACTGGCAGCCTTTTGCTTAAGAACATAAGAAGAGCCCTGCTGGATCACAACCAAAAGTCCATCTAGTCCAGCACTCTGTTCACATAGTGGCCAACCAACTGCCTACCTAACCAGCTGCTTATATAAAGAAACTCAAAGGGGGGGATTCCCTTTGTCCTTTCCCCAGTGAAGATACTGACTGTGACCTGTTTACTTCATCCCACAGAACTCAGTGGGTGTCAATGAGAATAGAGCCTTTGCAAATTGTACAGTTCTACCTGGGTCATGCTGGAATGTGACGTAATATAGAGATTTGGTTTTACCGCTCCCTATATTGGTCAAGAGGGTGTTGAGCATGCAGATGCACTGGGAACCAAATCAACATAGAAGAAATGGGGAGGGGGCAGTTAGTTAGTTATTATCACTATTTATATCTCTTCTTCCTAGGCTATACTCAAGACTGCCCATGGTTTTTCAAAATTATTGCAAGAAAATCCTGAAAACAACCACAAGAAAGTCACAGCAGCAATAAAAGAGCACAATAACACCCACCCACACACCCACACACCAAGAACAGCAGGCAAACAAATGTCAACTAGGTCCTCTAATAATAATAAAAAAAACACTACCAAAATAAACCCATCTTAAGCACCCGCTAAAAGCAGATAAAACACAGGTCAGACAAATGTCCCATGAGAGCCTGAGCCATCAGTTTATCTATTATCCCCAGTATTTTTGGGGGTGGGGGTGGGGGGTTAGGTTGTGTTACATGTGTTTGTGTTAATTTAAAATTGCATTATTTTTATGTATTGGAAGATGCTCTTAGAATATACTTTTTTTTAATTAAAGAGCAAAAGACTAAATACCTCAAAATACAAATGAACAATGCAGATCCCACAACTGAAAAGGCCTATTTCACTGTGTCTGCCAGGTGCACCTCCGCTGGTGTGGGCACAACGATAAGGGTGGCAGAAACTGAACAAAGCTCTTGAGCAGATCCATGTGGGAGGAGACAGTTCCTCAAACAGCCTGTCCGTTGAAGGCGTCCTGAAATGGCCCCTCTGTTTAGGGCTTCAAATGTCAAATGCCCAGAAACAAATAGGTACCCAATGGAGCTGGTACAAAACTAGCTTAACATGCAGGGGCAGCCCAAGACATTTTGCTGCCTGGGGTTGGTGGTGGTGGAGTGTAGGCCAAGACTGTTCTCCCTCCCCATTCTACTTACAGAAGCCAACTGGACTGGCAATTGAATCTTACTGGGGATGGAATAGCATCCTTCACTGCACCTGAAGCAGCAGGCTAGCTTAGGGGAGGGGGCAAGACAGGTGGTGTGGTAGACATAGCTCTGTCCTCCAACAGAGGGCAACAGCTGGGGATTTCAGAAGGAACTCTGCTCCCCCCCCCCACCATTGCCCAACATTTGCTGGCTGATTGTTTCCTCTCACTCTGCCTCATGGTATGTCTGGCTGTGTTAATGTGGTGCATTCTGCTGCTGTAGTCAAATGTCTGGACAAAGTGTTTTGAACCAAGAGAAGTTTCTGGGCTAAGCGCATAATAGTCATCCATCTTAAATGGCTAGACAGCCTTTCCCAGCCTTCTGCCCTCCAGATGTGTTGAACCACATCACATAATATGGCTGGAAATTATGGAAGTTGTAGTCCCACACATCTGGAGGGCAACAGGTTGGGGAAGGCTGATCCATAGGAAATTTAAAGGGGAGCTAAAAAAGAAAAAGTACCATCTAATCATATTGCCACTAAATTCAGCCCAAAGCAAAATTCAAGGTGGATTTGGAGAATCCTACTAAAATGAAGCATTTGTAGGGATTTCAAAGAAAAGTTTTAAAAAGCAGCAAATTGTTAAAACCCTTGTGGCATGTTAAGTATAGTAGCAGTAATTCGCAGACCTGTTCTCTCTCCTAACTATGAATATATGTGACTAGAGTAATCCATTTAGTTCCCCTCCATTTCCTCCATCATGTAAAAGAGAATTGCAAAGCTACAGTTCTTTGAATCCTTCATATGTTGCAACAGCACTGACATTTTTGAGCTAGTAAACAAGTTGCTAAAATATGCACACGTTGCGAATTGTATTGCCCTACTTAATTTTTCACAATTGAGATTGCACAGTTTCAAGGCATTAACTTCCCTCATTGAAGCGCAACTGTGACATGACATTTTGGTTGTGCAATCTATGCAGCCCATAATTTATTTCTCTAGGACAGTCCAAAAGGTGCAATACACTGGATTGAGCTCCTCTGAGTGTACGCACCCATCGTATGCTAGTCTTGTTCATGCATTCAGCAAGTCTCTCCGGTTGTGGAGAGCAAGTTGCAGCCCTCCAGATGTTTTGGCCTACAACTCCCATCATCCTTCACCATCGGCTATACTGGCTAGGACTGATGGGCCAAAACATCTTGAAGGCCACCAAGTTGCCCACCCCTTAAAGACCTGAAGACTCCACCCTCAAACTGTTTCTGTGTTTACTCTTGTGTTTTCCCATTCAGCCCTGGGTTTCCTTGATCTTCAATAAATAGATTATAGTTTGAGACATACAAAAAGTAAGTAAATGCTGTCTTCTTTTAAAGAAAGGAACTTAATGAGTTTAACCCCCAAAAACGAAAACCTCTTTCTCCCTGCCACGCTCCTGACAAAAATTGCCTTTCTGAAGGTATTGTCTGCCAGGAGAGATTCACCAACTTAATAGTCTTTCTGAATTTAAGAAAGCTATAAAGACTGATCTCTTCCAGCAGGCCTACTCAGGGCCTTGCTAGACCTGCCGGATAAGCTGGCAGGGAGGCGGGGGTGACGGCGCGCTAGAGGTAGCGCGCGCCGTCGCTGGCTTCTAGACGTCAACACACGACGGGGCAAGGGGAAGCCCCGTCGTGTGCTCCGGGTTTTCAGCCCTTAAAGGGCCATGTGCACCGGAGAAGGTAAGTGCTTTTTGTAAAAAATA
Source organism: Elgaria multicarinata webbii (assembly GCF_023053635.1). Taxonomy (NCBI): domain Eukaryota; kingdom Metazoa; phylum Chordata; class Lepidosauria; order Squamata; family Anguidae; genus Elgaria; species Elgaria multicarinata. Next base: position 27,519,924 of record NC_086173.1, read on the forward strand.
AAGGGTCCCCGCTCCCCTTGCCCCTGCTTCCCCCCCCACAATTCCTGATGCCCCCCTACCCGCTCGCTCGCCCATCCTCTCCCCATCCCCGATGCCCTGTCCCCCGCTCTTCTTCTCCCGCCCCCTTGCCATCCCCGATGCCTGCTCTTCTCCCCCCCCTCTCCTGCCGGGTCCGACCTTCCCCCGCGGCCCCTATCTCCCCCCCCTCGGGATCCCCTCCCCGGCCCGATGGGCACAGCGCTCGTATGAGCACTGTGCCCAGTCCGTGGCTTCTCCCGGCTACTCGCGAGTAAGCGAGCAGCCGCAAAAAGCCACGGACCCTGCTTGACAAATTCGCTTATGCCGGTTTAAGGGAGATTTTAGCGCGGCCTGACCCCGGATTCCCATGTGTCATCTGGATGCACAGGAGGGAAACCAGGCCTCACACCGCTCTAACGCCTAGTCTAGCAATGGCCTCAGTTGAATTTTAAGACTTCTGGCTGTTATTTTAATTATGTATTAGTTTTATATGTATTTTATATTATTTTTGTATTTGATGTTGTTCCTTGCCTCGATCGAGATAAATAAATAAATTTATTATTATTATTATTATTATTATTATTATTATTATTAGTAGTAGTAGTAGTAGTAGTAGTAGTATTTGCATTTCAAGGGAAGTCTCTATTGGCACCTATGGGAACTTCTCATGAAACTCAAATAGCAGCTTCTGAGAGGCATTTTTTCGGGGGGGAGGGTCAGGAATGTGCCCTCCCTACCCCACATCATACCAGGGCTGCTCAGGTTTCTCTATTTACATTACAACAAATGTCTAGGGATGCTGTAGAAATTTGAGATGGACTAAAATGAGTTCAGATTTCTAAGAATCCAACCTGCAGAATCTGTTGGGGACCAATCTCCCCAGGAACACGGAGTCCGCGGTCTTCCAGATTTATTTACTTTCATGAAATTTACGCAAATTCATTCTCAGAAAAATATGCAAATTTCTACTGAGACATAAGCCATAAATGTTTGTAAACTGCTCAGAGAGCTTTGGCTGTCGGGTGGTATAAAAATGTAATAAAATGAAAAGCTGAAAAAAATATGCTGGGAGGAAATGGAATGGGGGACAATACACTAAATGTTATGTAGGAACACAAATTATGTAAATTGTTGTGAACTTTCTTATGGAATTATTTGCGTATTTTTCTGCACAATAAAAACCAAATCCACCTGGGACTGGATGCCAGAATGAATGACACTGTACAATCCGCGAAACACACGTGGGACGGACGTCACAAAATACAGACATCTCTACAAACATGTACGTTAATTGCTTTCACACAATCAGTGTCACATCTGGTTCAGCCCATGGGCTTTGCGGGATGAGGAGGAGCCTGGCAAAGTGGAAGCCAGGATCTACACGACTGCTTTAAAATGGTTTATAACAGTAGTAACAACTGTTGAGGCCATGGACACAGACCATATGCAGTTTTCAAGCTTTTGAAAAAGTTTTGATTTTGTAGCCTAGTCGTTTCACTAAATTCCTGATGTTAACAACAAACCTGCAGTCCAGTGTTACTCCACCCAACATAAATCACCCAGTCTTTATTTATGTTGCTTGCACAAAGATGTTGAAACATTTGCCCTATAAAAAGAACTGAAATGTGTTACACATGTTTATTACTAGAGGTTCTTCCACCTTTGCTGTAATGTCTGCAACATGGGCCAGGCCTGTAGGGTTTCAGTGCTGTCAGTGAATGCACACTCAGGGTGCTCTATATTAGTACTTAATTATACAGATGCAAAACACAAACTCAAAACATTCTGGGGGGCAAATATCAGCACAGTGGATCCAAAATAAGCATGGATGTTTGCTGTTATGTTGGGTGACCATATGGAAAAGAGGACAGGGCTCCTGTATCTTTAACAGTTGTATAGAAAAGGAAATTTCATCAGGTGTCATTTGTATGCATGCAGCACCTGATGAAATTCCCTCTTCATCACCACAGTTAAAGCTGCAGGAGCCCTGCCCTCTTTAGCTAGAGTGACCATTTCCCAGCTTTAGTGATAAAAAATGAAACTCAGAAAATCCGACTTTTCTGAGATATATCAGGATTTGTCGGGATTTCCTGCCGTGTGCAGGCGAAGTTGTGCTATAAAATGCCCACTAGAGAGCGCTGTCACATTGAACTGTGCAAGCCACCTGGTTGCTGCTCTCTTCCTTGTGTTGCAAATGTGCTCGTTGCAAATGTGGAAGAGAAGCAGGTAGCAGAACCACACTAAGGAAATGTGATTTCCTCCTGTCTGAAGGAGCCCAGTGTGATGCATGTAGCTCAAACATGCCATTAATTCCCTTGCTGCACAGGTAAATCTCATCAGACTGGAGTCTTTACTTAGCTAGATCAGTTTATTGAAAACAGAGCATCACCAAAAAAAAAGTACATTAAAAAAGAAGTAAACCCCACCCACCAAGGGTGAAAGGCATAAACAAGGCTGAAATAGCTTCAACTTTCTCATTTGCTTTGATTTGCTGCCAGTCATGCAATGGTACAGCTTTTTTATTATTGAAACAGAACTTGGCAGATGCATAAGTGGCTGAAAAGTAACCCAGCTTCCTTCCCTGTTCACCAAAGACTGCTGTATTGTTCAGTTCCCTTTGTGGCATGTCAAGCATTGAGACTGTCTGGATTCCTTTATTGCTAGCTCAGAGAGCGTTTTGTCTTCTTTTGCCAACAATCTTTCATTGTATGAACACACAGCATTGTAAGCAAATCCCTAGCTTAGAGTAGACATTAAAAAAAAAAGACTTAGACATATTCATGGAGGATAGATTGGATCTTGGCTACTAACCATGATGGAAAAATGGAACCTCTAAATACAGAGGCGGTATACCTCTAAATACCAGCTACTGTGGATGAATGACAGGAGTCTACAACTTGTGGATGTTCAGAAGCACTTGGCTGGCCACAGCTGAAGTTTACAAATGCTGGATTGGCTGGATCTTGGCCTGATCCGTCAAGGCAAGCCATAGACTTTTACATTTGTATTTCATATACCATCTGTCTAAACAAGAGATTTTCCAGAGAAAACTCAGATCTAGGAAGAGAGAAACAGGAACAGGGGAACTCAGAAGATTTACAGATAAGAGACACTGTTCCCCACCCCCGCAGGAAGGCATACACCTTTTAAAAAATGATGATGATGATGATGATGATGATGATGATGATGATGATAATAATAATAATAATAAGGAAGACATGGCATTGCCAAATGAAAGAAAACTTCCCATTTATTGTATGGGTTTGAATTTGCTTTTGTAATCAATTCCCTGAAAACACAACAAAAAACACCCTCTTAAAATCAGTGTTTGTGTTCCTTTCTTAATTAAGGAGATTAATCAGAGTTGGAGGAAGGGAACCATAACTGCAGAGCTCTTGTCTCATCTCTGCCTTGTCTTAGAATAAGTGACCACAGAAACAATAACAGTATTTATTTGGGGGGTGTTTCCAGATGAGGCTTCCTTTGTGCAATCACCACGCCTCATTCGCAGGGGTCCGGGAGACCTCATCTTCAACTTGCAAACCCTCCCAGGTTTTCCCAATGCTTCTTCCATCATTTTTCTTACCAGTTAAAATCCATTAAGGGAGAATGCCTTTGGACTGGTGGCGCTAGGAGCTCTCCGCCTGGAAGCCCCTTTGGGTCTGGAGGAAGCGGGTGACATTCAAAATGCACTGCAAGTAGATGATGAATTGAAAGTGACCTGAGATTAGGGAGCAAATAGAGGTGGACACAACTTGCCAGGGAGGGTCCTGAAATGTACAAGAACTGCTGATTCAGGAGAAGAAGGCTGAATCAACAATACAAGGCACAACTTCAGGTATCTCTGACTGAATAAAGAAACTCATGTTCTAGCATTAACCTCTCAGTCCACAAGGAGCAGGTGGGGCTACAAACTTAACACCGGAGCCCTTGCCACTTCGAATACTAAACATGTGAGGAGGTGGGGTACACATGTCTCCACACGGGGGACCCATATCTCCGCAGGGGGGGCAGCCGGCGGCCATGCCTCTCTTGAAGCCTGCATTGCTGCAGGTGTCTCTTCCATTTGTCAGAACGCCTCCACCTCTCCCTGGGCCAAGGCTGGGGTCGACGTTGCACACAACTGCACCCTGACTCCTTTGCACAGCTGTGAAGAGAAGAAGAAGGAAGGGCCGCGTGAAGGCGTACATGGACAGGTTCCTTTGCACAGGATTGAATTAGCGGTGACGTAATTGGAGGCATCGCTGCCGAGTACTTACAGATGTTCACAGCGCATTCTCCATCACCCATCCTGGAGGAAATTAAAGAGAGATTAAATGATTACAGTAGCCGAAGGCCCTATAAAGCCTTACATGGCTTGGGACCACAATACCTGATGGAACGCCTCTCCCGACATGAACCTATCCGTACACTGTGCTCAACATCTAAGATCCTCCTCTGGGTGCCTACTCTGAGGGAAGCCCATAGAATGGCAACCAGGGAAAGGGCATTTTGAGTGGTGGCCCCTCAATTATGGAATGATCTCCCTGATGAGGCTCACTTGGCGCCAACGTTATCTTTTTGACGCCAGGTCAAGACTTTTCTCTTCTCCCAAGCATTTAACAGCATTTAACAGCATATGCTGAGTTTTTTAACTGACCCCAGAATAGTTGTTTTTAAATGGATATTGTCTGTTTTTGTTTGTATTTTATGCTTTCTATGGTTTTAAATTTTGTATATTTCTTTTTAATGTTCACTGTTTTAAACTTTTGTAAACCGCCCAGAGAGCTTTGGCTATGGGGTGGTATATAAATGTTAATAATAATAATAATAATAATAATAATAATTTTGGAAATGTGTTGTATGTGGCATGTGGGTGTTCCTACCAAGCACATGGCTTAATAGTAGGGCTGTGCACCGCTCCATTACGGATCCCTGGATCCGAAGCAGAGTGGGCCGATCCGGATCTCCGAAGCCCGGTTCCAGAGCGGATCAGGGGAGGTCCGGATTGGCATGGAGCGGATCCGAATGGTCCAAAGTGATTTGGACCGTTCCAAAGCTCCGGACCCAGGTAAGTGTGTGTGTGGGGAGGGGGCTTATTTGGTGCTGCTGCCGCAGCCCGTGCAATGATGGCGGCAGAGCCAGGTAAGGGGGTGGGGGGATGGGGCTTACCTGCCTCTGTTGGGGTCCGGGCAGTGGCTTCAACTGAGGTCCAGGACTCAGGCTGGAAGCAGGCCATGGCCTGCTTCTGGCTTGAGGCCTGGGCCTCAGTTGAAGCCGCCGCCCAGACCGCAATGGAGCCAGGTAAGTGGGGGAGAGGAGGGTTTATTTGGCACCGCTGTCGAAGGCCATGTGGCAACAGTGGCGGAGCCAGGTAAGGGGGCAGGGGGTAGGGGCCTTACCTGGCTCTGTCACAGTCTGGGCAGAGGCTTCAACTACGGCCCAGGCTTCAGGTGGAAACAGGCCGCAGACAACTGAGCCAGGTAAGTGGGGGGTGAGGGAGGGGGCTTACGATGCCACAACCGCCGTCTGATGCCACAAGCGGTCAATGTGGCATCGGACGGCGGAGCCGGTAAGGGGGGAGGGGGGCGTGAACCAGGTAAAGGATGTTGTGTGGCCGTGTAGACAGAGGGCGACGATCCCAGAAGTAGTTAAGTCTGGGATCGCCCTCTCTCTGGCCCTTTACACCCGTAGGTGTAGACATGCCCCAGAAGTATCTCTTGCATTCACCTGCATTCCTCTCCTTCCAGCAGCTTCCTGTAGGTGGCGATCTCAATATCCAGGGCCAACTTGAGGTTCATCAGTTCCTGATACTCCCGTAATTGGCAAGCCATGTCCTGCTTGGCCTTGTGCAGGGCATCCTCCAGATCAACCAGCTTGCATTTGGCATCTTTCACAGCCCTCTCCCCACGGTCTTCAGCTCCAGCCACCTCCTCTTCCAGTTTGCAACGCTATAACGGAAAGGACAAAGAGGAAAGAGAAAAAACAACAACGAAAGGAGGAACACAAGGTGCCACAGCATGAAGAACATGAGATGAATCTTCACTCTCCATTTGTATTCAGTTCAGGACTAGGGATGTCCGTTCCTTTTTGGACTTGCCAGGTATCCACGGTATACCCGACTTGGCTTACTGTGAGCCAATCTGCACGGTTTCCTCAACTTCTGAGGACTTTTAACACTTTTTTTTTTTTGCCTCGGCTACAATTTGTGCAAATAAAGATTTGCTCAAATTATGGTCGCAAATCTTACAAATTTGCATAATTTGTGAGATCTCAGCTGTGAATTGCGCAGATCTCAGATTAATATACCCAAAGGATGGCTGTAATTTGCACAAATTATACAAATTTGTGCCATTTCAACACCCATAATTTGTACAGATGTTTTCTTATGCATTTTTTTTTACAGAAATTCAGTCAGCTGGCTTGACTCGTTGTGCACCATGTTGGGACAGCTGGTGGAAGACAGAATGGAGTCAAGGGGGGGGCAGTTGACAAAAGTTCATCAAGCTCCACCCCCAAATGGATTCCCCCAACAGCCCTATTCAAGACATAATCACATGATTATCACATGTGTGGTGGCCTGTGGAAAGTCCATCATGTGCATCCCATACCATGCACAAGATTCAGTCTTGCCCTAAACTCTTTCACTACAAGCTGGAGTTCGCCCATAGCTACCAAACATTCAGGTCCAGTTTATACAACGCACAAAATAAAGTAGCAGTGGGTTCTCTCCCCTCCCCCCATCACCTGGATTGTGTTACTTCAGGGTGCCAGTGGGATGTTGGCATGCTTGAATACTCCCCCATGAAAACAATCCCACCTCCAACCCAGTGGATGACTACACACAATTGAACCCAACTGCCTTCTTCTTTTGTAGGCCAATAAAAAACACAGTTGGTCTGGAATAACATAATACCTTATTAAGATGGTATGTGTTAATCAACCATGCAATGTTCAGGACTTAGATATGGCCAAGTTGAGGACTTGGCTCATTATGTTCTTCACTGCCACCTTTATAAATCACCACGAACCAAATTCATCCTCCCCTTTCTAAACTTCCTTGAAGGCCACACGGAAGAGTTCAAAATCAGGTGGTTGCTGGCAGACACAGACAACTTCGTGAGCTACAGGGTGGCCCTATTTGCCCTAGCAGCATTAAAGTTAAGGAGAGCTTTTGTGGCAGGTCTGGATTCTGACCTTGGGTAAGGTAGACAATGACACAAAGAGTATGGCATTGATTTAAGATAACGTGTTTTATTGCTACTCTATTTTGCTTAATGTGTTAACTTGTCCTACCGTTTCAACGGTTTTAATCAGATTAATGTTTTAATGTTTTAATGTTTTATGATGTTGTAATGGCCATTGGCTACAAACAATAAAGAATGAAATGAAATGACTTAGATATAATCCCATTTTATATTGCCCCTATTGTGAACCTCATCAGTAAAAATTGGCATTATCAATGCATCTAAGGCCATTGCTAGACCAGGCGATATCCCAGTGATCCCCCTGGAATCATCCCTGTGCGATCCCTCCCTTAGCCCGGGATATCACCTTACCCTTTTAGCCCACTTTTTATGTGATCTCGGGATGATCCTGAGACCGTGGAATGTGTGGCTGGGTATCGCAGGTTGTCCCGGCTTCTCACGAGTAACCGCGAGAAGCTGGGACCCAGGCATGGGGCACAGAGCTCCTCAGGAGCTTTGGGCCCATCGAGGGTGGGGTGGGGGGGAGAAGGGATTTTTTTTAAAAAAAAACACTAACCTTTTGCGCACGAGTGCTCATGCGCTCTTCTCTGATTGAAAAAAATGGCAGGCGCAACATCCTCTTCCTCCTGGGATGTCACGCCCCACATGTAGTTGAGGGCAATGATCTCGCGATCATAAAATTGTGAGATCGTTGCCCTTCAACCCCTCTTCTAGCCATGGCCTAAGTCTTCGGCCAGATCTACACCAAGTAAGTTATGAGACTTTGGAAATGGTTGGAAAACTGTATATGGAGTGAGTCCTGGGTCCACTACTGTTATAAACTGTTTCAAAGCAGTAGTGTGGATCCTGCCTTCCTGTTTGTGCTCACCTGGACTTTGACATTGGAGATTTCAGCCTTCAGTCTGTGAACTACCCGGGTCAGTTCATCAAGCTCATCCTTGACATTGCGTAGATTGTCGCAGTGTTTGGTGGCCGTTGTCCTTAGCTCCTGATACTGCAGTGAGGGAAATTATACAGCTGAGCAAAATATCAATGCACCAGAAATCCATTTGAGGCAGTTGCTCTATCCAGAGTATGAAAGTGTTTGTCTACATGCTGGGTGGGCAATTTGGGGCCCACTAAATGTTTTGGCCTAGCCAGCATTGCCAATGGTGAGGAATCATGGGTGTTGTTGGCCAAAACATCTGGAGGGCCACAGGTTGTCTACCCCTGCTCTAAACATTATGGGAGCAAGGGGAGAACTTGACACAGGGATGTGGTTTTAAGGTGGCAGCTCTGCGGCTTCCATACTGTGTAAGTAGTTGGGTTTATATTTCATCAGGGTCCAATGTATTTCAGAGCAAAGGCCCACAACTCAGCAGCAACATCCCATACTGGAGGTGCTAAAGAGAGATCAACATACCTGGCACTGGCACCAAGCCTCCGCCTCAGCTCGGCTCCGGGAGGCAATGTCTTCGTACCGGCGGTGGAACTCCTCGACGATGCAGGCCACATCCAGGCCTCGACTGTTATTCATTTTCACTGTCACACAGGTGTCTGAGATGCACGACTGCAACTCACAGATTTCCTGCAGAAACAAACAAACAAACAAACAAAAAACACAGAATGCATTTAGCCTGATGCTTCGGGGTTCCTTTATTTTTATACTACAATTCTGAGCCAGGTGGTAAGTTTAACGTGAGCTAACCCTTTAAAGGGGGTGGTGTGTGTGTGTGTGTGTGTGTGTGTGTGTGTATATATATATATATATATATATACACACATCAAAAAGAGATGACTCCATTTACTTGTGAGTGAGACCTTAGCTAGACAGGGTGAAATCCTGGGGCAGTCCCCAGGATCATCCCTGTGCATCCACATGACGCACAGGGGATCCCGGGATCAGGGAAGGATGATCCCTCCCTTGCCTCGGGATCTCCCCCTACCCTTTAGGCCTTGTTTTTCCACAGTCTCGGGATGATCCCGAGACCACAGGACGTGTGGGTGGGCATTGTGGGTTGTTCCAGTTCCTCATGGTTCCTCGCCAGGAGCTCTGCGCCCATCGGGGGTGGGGGGAGGGGGGAAATTAAGTTTAAATTAAAAAAACCCCTACCTTTCTGTGCACGAGCATTCGTGCACTCTTCTTCTTTAAGAAAATTTAAAAAAATGGCAGCCACGACATCCTCGCCCTCTGAGGTCATAGCGCGCCACATGTAAACAGAGGGGGAGATCTTGCGAAAAAAATATTGCGAGATCTTCACCCCTCCGTCCCGCTAGACTGCTAGGTCTAGCTGAGCCCTGAGATTTACTTGTTCCAGTGAACCTTAGGATAACAGTGGATCTTAGGGTAAGCATCTGTGAGACAGGCACATGGAACCATTTCACCATGATGACCACACAGCATCATTGAATAGAAAACAAAACAAAACAAAACAAATTCTGACCTCCTCAAAGGTAGCTCTGTAAAAGCAAATATCTTGCATCAATGTCTCCACCTTGGCTTCTTTCTCTGACTTGTTCATGAAGACACAATCAACTTCCTAGGGGAAGACAAAAACGTATCATGTTGGATTCCCCAAATTTGAAATGGTCACATATGAAGTCACATATTTCCGAAACTTGGAATGTTTTTTTTTAAATGTTCTATAAGAATGATTTATATATTTATTTTTATTATAGAACTTTTATCCTACCCTTTAGCCAAAAAAGGCTCTTAAGGCGGCTTATAAAAATAATTCATAAGACAGTCCCTGCCCACAGGCTTATAATCTAAAAAACATGACACAAAAGGAAAGGGGTCTTGGAGGGAGGAGGAAAAAAGCAAATTCGGGCACTAGATTCGTTGTTGCAACAACCTGAAATTTTCAAATAGATGTAACAAATATAACAACAAAACAACATCAGCAATGACAACAACAACAGTTTGCTGCACATTGACACAATTCATGCTGAACAGATAAAATCACTAAGAGAATTCTTCCACACTGTGGAAAAGCCATAGTAAAAAAGCAGATAAAAATTCACACCACTCAACGTAGCACTACAAAACATAGACCAAACATGACCACTCTCAATCGCGGATAAAAAAGAAAAATGGACGTAAAAAGCACTAAATAGGAAGCACTACAACATAGCACAGGACCCACAAATAAACAAAGAACAATCGTACAAACGGCTTAGGAAGGGGCGAGCTATTTCCTGAAACAGAAGGATTCCTAATAGCTATACAGGATCAAGTTATAGCAACCAAGAAATAGCCAAAATACATCATAAAGGGTAACAACAGATTTATGTAGGAAATGTCGTCAATTCCAAGAATCAGTAGACCATGTAACAGGAAGATATAAAATTCTGGCAGGAATGGACTACATGAACAGACACAATACAGCTGCAAAAATAATTCACCAACAACTGGCCATCAAATTCAACCTCATCAAACAACCTACACCATACTATACTTAATCACTCAAAACAATCCTAGAAAATGCAGAACCTAAAATATACTGGGACAGAACAATTCATCCGGACAAGACAATACTTTGCAATCAAGCAGATATAACAGTCATAGACAAAAAAGAAAAAGAAACAAGTACTTCATTGACATAGCAATACCTAATGACAAAAAAGTTGTAGAAAAGGAAGAAGAAAAGAGAAAAAAATATACACCACTGGCCATGGAAGCTAAAGAACTATGGCAACAGAGAACTTCAGTTATTGGGTGGTATAAAAATGTAATAAATAAATGAAATAAATAAATTAGTCATATCAGTCACCAGCATCACATTAAAAAAACTATACTGAAAACCTTCAGAAACTGGGCCTACCAAAATACATCAATGCCAACATCCAAAAAGCAGTCATAGTTAAAACATCCTCAATTGTCAGGAAATTCCTGAATCAGTAAAAGACAGCTGGACTTGGCAAAGCCCATCATGTACATCTAGAAATACTGCCATGAGTGAGAAAACAGACAATACTAATGTTGAAATGGTCAAGCATGAATTCATACATTTCCGAAACTTGGAGTGTTATTTTTAAAAAATGTTCCATAACAACAACAACAACAACAATAATAATAAGCATAAACTGCAACAACATCTCTCAAGGCTACCACTTGCCTTTTTAAGTGCCACATATTCATTTTCAGCACAGGCCCTTCTGTTGCATTCCTCTTCAAACCTGGGGAAATTAGAAAGACAGACTTTACATATCAGTAATTAATAATAATTAGGCTGCCATCCTATAACCACGTCCTTGGGAGTAAGGCCCATTGAACTCAAGGGGACTTCTCAGTAGACATGTATAGGACTGTGGTAAACCTGGGAGGGGGCTGTACCACTTCATACTACAAATGCAGGCTGAGTGGTTCACATGACTGAATATGCCACTATACCAAAAAAGAGAAGAGAAGAAAAGAAAAGCACTTTGCACATAGAGAATGAGCATTATCTCTGACATCAAGATTTCTATGTGGAGTTTCTTTCTGAAGGTGAAGCAAATTTATTTATTTGATTTGGTACTCTACTTTTCTATGAAACATGGCATTCAAAGTGGCTTACAGACACAACTAACATCAATGAAAAAAAAATAACCCCAATAGCCGCAAATACATTCAAAACATAACAACCACAGAATGAAACATAAATAAAAATAATAAATAAATTGTACAATCGTGTGAGTCTCCACCTGCAGTCAAGCGGTGCAGCCCAAACACAGGTTTCCTGCTTCAGTGAACAAAGAACGTCTTATAGTATGGAGAGCCTATGCAAAATAATTCCTTTTTCTGTTGCCGTGAAAATGTAGTTACTCTATAGTTGCAAAATCCGCAATTTTGTTAGAATGAAAGGAGGTTTCGCACCTCTGGTTTAAATGACTCACACTGTGTTGGCAGGACTTCCCAAATAAAATATGTTCATACACACTCGTACTTTAAAACATTGCCCTGTGTGCTTAAGACCTCGACTGAGGGGCCCAGTCTTGGTCATTGCTGTGTGTGTGTGAAATTAGACCTCCTCTTTCCTCTTCCAGGTCACCTGCACATCTCTCATCTCTGTCCTTCCTGTCTCTCTCCCAGGCTCTTCTTTTTGCTTTTTCCTCAGGGCCGTTGCCTTTCCACCTCCCACCTCTTTTGCAACTGAGGGAGAAATCTTAAACACATTTACTAGAGAGTAAATAAGTCCCATTGAAATCAATGAGACACCCAAGTAAAGAGTTGCCAAGGCTTGTGCTGAAAGACTAACTAAATCCATGTACCATATAACTGAAAATGTGCATATTCTTTCCTTGTTTCCTCCTGACTCCCCTTCCCCTGCCTAAGAATTTAGACTGTACATATCTCCAGGCAGGGACCTGCCCTTATGTACGCTATGAACCATCATAATGACGATAATGATATCTATTCCTCATCCTCCTTATCTTTCTGCCTCTTCCTGTGCCCTAATTCTTCTCTCCCATTGGTAAGCAGCCTGGTACCTTCCAGATGTTTTAAACTGCACAATCCCAGACCTTTGGCCATGTTGGCTAGGACTGATGGGAGTTGTAGTCCAAAATATCTGGGGACAGCTCTATCCTATCTGCCTCATCACCCACATTTCCCATCTGTAATCCCTTCTTTACCCCCCCCCCCAATATTATCTGTTCCTTTTCCCAGACATCAGGCTTCCTCTCCTCCTCGTTTCTTTTGCCCATTGCTACCATCACCTCCTCCTCCTCCTCCTCCTCCTCCAAACCTTTGGGTCTCACCCATTTTGCCTGCTCTGCCCATGTGTGTCTGCTGAACAGCTCAGATGCTAATGGCACCCCAAGTGCCAGGGATGCTTCCAGAGAGAGGGCCCTGTGTGCTACCAGTCTACCGTCATTGTGCAGCTGTTCTGCCTTTTCCTCCTGAACACAATCATTGTGTTCAGGAGTGCCTTCCTCACTCCTCTCCATATCATCCTACCCTATTACTACTTCCTGCCTTCCAAACCCCTCTCCATTTACTCTCTCCCATTCCCTGCAGTCTCCTGCCTTCGGCCATCTCACTTTAATCCCCTGGATCACACCCATCCTCCCCGCCCTGTTTCTTTTAGCATGCTGCCCCCTCAGCCCCCTGGCATCCTCCTTTCCTAGGCCCCAATTTCTTCTGCCTCTCCTTCCATCTCTTGTCCTAGCTCAGAAAATGACACCCACAGACGCTGTGGTCTGCCCTGCCCTTCTGGGACATCTGGCCAGCTGAGCCAGCCTCTTGGTACATTCCACATGGCTGCGCTCCAGATAATTAAAACACAGCTGTCTGTGGCCAGATCTACACCTTGTTTCAAATCATTATGAATATGGAATAAAAAGCAGGAAATAACACTATGAAAGCGGTATATGGACTATGGACTGTGCCTCAAGAGTTATCAGTGCACTCTGATACCGATTGTAGGAGCTCCATCAGACGAGCGTTTTATTGCACGCTCGTCACTGGGCACTCACGGATTCTCAAGGGTACCTCTCCCGAGCACCTCGCACCCCTTCTTGCCTTCTTCGTGTCAAAAAACCCACGCACCCCAGTTAAGTCCAATTTAAAATTCAGATGGAAGGTGCTGCTATCTCCTGCTGAGTGCAGAAGAAACAGTGGGATCAAAACAGCCCACTGAATGGGCCACCTGCACATCGTTTACTTCCTCTTTCAAAAGAGGAAGTAACGAAGGACAAAGTGCGGGCAGAGAAGCGATGGTAAGGAACTGTGATTTTCTCCTGTGTGATGACGCTCTAGATCTAGTCCGCGTTGCACTGGGGCCCTACTCCCTCAGCATAATGTTTAATGCAGCCCTGGTGCTCACCTCTTCTTGTTCCCTTCCATAGTTTCTCTCCAGTTGTTCATTTCTACCTGCAGCTGATTCCTCTCCCATTCTAGGCACTCAAGTTCCTTCCTCAGCCGACTGATGTATTCACTAAACAGGGGCTCCATGTTGCTTTTCTGGCGCTTCTTTTCTTTCAAGAAGTCCCACTTGGTCTTCAGCATCAAGTTGTGCTGCTCCAGGAATCGGACCTAAATAGACAGGAGGAACAGTGATTGCCTGGACCATTTTAAAGAGCGGCTGCATGTTACTGTTCATGATCATGAATTTGTGCGTGTTGGTGTAAACAGTGTAAGAAAACAAACTGGAGAAAGGATAGTTTCTCGAAATACTAAGTAGCTCAAAACTCATGCACTTGGATCCAGTACCCCCTGTGTGCTGTGATGGGCATATATAGGGTGACCATATGAAAAGCAGGACAGGGCTCCTGTATCATTAACAGTTGCATAGAAAAGGGAATTTCAGCAGGTGTCATTTGTATATATGGAGAACCTGGTGAAATTCCCTCTTCATCACAACAGTTAAAGCTGCAGCAGCTATACTAGAGTGACCAGACTTAAAAGAGGGCAGGGCACCTGCAGCTTTAACTGTTGTGACGAAGAGGAAATTTCACCAAGTTCCCCATATATACAAATGACACCTGCTGAAATTCCCTTTCATATGCAACTGTTAAAGATACAGGAGCCCTGTCCTCCTTTTCATATGGTCACCCTAGGCATATGAAGGCCTGGTACATTTGGATTTCCCCATGCTCTTCAGTAGAGAAGATAGGTCTACATGCATAGAAAGGAATGCTTGCACTGGGCTGCCTTCATTGCATACAGCAGTACCAGCTCCAAGTTTTGGAGGGCCCTTGGGCAAGATCCTTGCAATGGAGCTCCTCCTTGGGTGACCCTACCTTCTCACTGCCACAGTCACCAGCTGCAATTGCTCCTCCTCCTCTATCTCCTTATTGCTACCCCTTGCTTGCTAGACAGGCAGAGAGCCAGTGAGCATGGGGGCCGTGGCATCTGCTGCTCCTCATTCTCACCATCACTGTTGCCTGGGCCAGAGCAAGAGGAAGCCTCTAACCGACTATGTAATCAGAGCATTCTTTGGCTCATGCAAGCCCTTCCTATTGGCCATGATCGCTAAATGAAGCCTCCATGTTCAGAATCAGTATACCTCACTACCAGATGCTGGGGATGAATAATAGGGGAAGGGTTGTTACCTCCATGTACTGGTACACCTGGGGGGGGGGGTGTTCCACATTACACCAGTTTTAAAATCTCTTCACTGGCTGCCAATTAGTTTCCAGATGAAGTATAAAGTGTTCGTTAATACCTTTAAAGCCCTACATGGTTTGGGTCCAGGCTACCTGCGGGAGCGCCTTCTCCCGTACAATCCACCCTGCACACTCAGGTCCTCTGGGAAGAATTTACTTCAGTCTGCCAAAATTAGGCTGACAAGTATTACCCAGAAGACCTTGACTTCTGCTGCTCCCAGACTGTGGAATGGGCTGCCGGAGGAGACTCGTCAACTTAACAGTCTTTTTTAGCATGTAAGAAAGCTGTAAAGACTGATCTATTCTGGCAGGCCTATCCAGTGGAATTTTAAGATGTTCTTAGGATGATTTAATAATGTACACTATGTTTTTAATTCAGTTTTATGTATTTTATACTTATTGTCGTTCCCCGCCTTGATCCAAACGGAGAGGCGGGTAAGAAATAAATTTATTATTATTATTATTTGTTAGCTTTCTAAAAGCATTTTGGCAGAATGCTGGACTAGATGTGACTCGCCCAAGACCACAAACTGACTGCAAAACAGTTTGTGCTAAAACAACTATTATTACAGCAATCAAGTGAATCAGACTTGGGGAACGAACAAGAGACTTGCCCATGATCACAGATTACTAACCCCACGACACCAAGCTACCAAAACATGCAACCCACAAAACATTAACTTCCCAAACCCCAAGCCCTAATACATTCCTTTCCATCCCATGTCTACCCAGGGAATACATTTCTCTGTCCATCCATTCCCATCTAGGGATGTGGGAGAACCAGGGATGCACGACTTCACCAAGATTCCCTATACTCGGTTTGCCTTGCTCCCATTCTCATTTGTGACCTGATTTTCTTTTTGTTTGAGTGGGATCAAGTGGGATCAAACAGAAAAAGCCTGCACTTCTGTGCACATTTTTTAGAAGTGCACATTCCCCTCCCCCTCCCGAATTGATCACAGCATGAAAATGCATGGTGTGTGTTTTCTGAAGAATGCACATCTTATAGATCCCCTTTTACAAAAAAAAAAAAGCATTGAAAACAAAATAAACTTAAACATTATCCCCTCCCCATCCCCCATCTCACCAGAAATCAGTGAACATATTATAACTATTACAAAATCTGAAGCATACCCTTCCTTTCTTTATAGGTCAGAAAAAATAATTAACCAACCATGATCACAGGTTCACACAATCACTACCCTCCGCATACAGTTAAATTTGCATAATTAGCCTTGCCATGTGCAGCTCATAATGACGTCTGAACTCAGCAAGGGTGGCTTGTTAGGGTGGTTGATAAACCACCCAGAACCCATGGCCCATTGTAGGGTGGTTTCTTAACCACTCCAACAAGCCACTTGCACTGGGTTTGGACAACATGAGAATCCACGGTGATGGGCTTGAATGGGCAACCTGGCACCTCTAGCCACTGCAACCCACCATAGCTGACAAACCACAGTGAGCTGCAATGATCATGCGAAGCAAGCGTCTTCCAAACTCACCTTGTCAATGAAACAAGCAAACTTGCTATTCAGGCACTGGAGTTCATTCTTCTCTTGGCACTTCACGGCTTGGGCTGCAGAGTTGATTTCTAGGTTGAGAGGTCGCAATAGAGTCTCATTACAGGTTACGGGGGTGATGAAGGGAGTCCCAGTGGTGCTGCCTGAGGCCCGCCTAACGCCATATGAGCCAAACGCATTGTAACTGTATCCAGCGCCAGGGTAGCCGAATCCCGTGCCGACTCCCCAGTGAGCATAACCATATCTAGCGGGCAGATAGCTACCACCTGCTGTTCTAGATCCTTGTGAGTTGAAGCCACCCAGGCTTCTGCTGCTAAAGTAACCGGCTCCCTGGAAACCAGATTTGTATCCCCTAGAAGGGCAGGGAGCACTGATGTGGCTTTTGTTCCCAGTTGGTGGAAGGACGTCTGAGCAGGAAGTAAAATTATTGGGTCCATTCCCAGGGCTCGATGGAGAAGACATGGCTTCTTAAAAGAGTGTGTTTGAGAAACCGATGAGATTGAAATTGCAGGGAGGGCCAATGTGAAACAGTCTGATTCACTCGGAAAAGAGCTTGCCCTTTATATCTCTTTGGAGAGCTGGGTTTGGCTGCCTCATAATGGGGAGATCAAGAAAATTTCTAGCATTTATGGGCTTGGAATGCTTTGCTTTTGCATAATAAAACAGGAAAAGTGTGGCTCATTGAACCTATAAAAGGTACCCAAGATGCTACCAGTAATGGTCCACAATGCATCAAGCTACAAAAGCATATTTTATTCAGTCTCCCTGGTATCTGGTATTCTCTAGTTTGTTGATGTTTCAGTTGTACAGGCTGGGAGTTGATATAAACTCAACACAATGATCTTGCTCAGAGAACACACTAAGCCATGGTGGTTAAGCATTTTGAGCTAAATATTATGGCTTAGTGTGCCGTGTGATCCATGAGTTAGCTTGTTGTGTGTGAACGATTCCTAACCATGGTGGATACATAACCACGGTTTAAAGACGGTCAATAACCATTTGCTGCAAAAGGGTTAGCAGCCTAACCATGGCTTAGCATGTGGTTTGAACAGGCCCAATACCAAGGAAGGAGTTCTGTTTTTAATCTGGCATCTTCTTTTCTGTTCAGTGGGAAAGATTTGCAAGATTGAATTGTCTCAGTGTAGGGCTAAATTAGCGGCAGGAGCCCAGCCATCTTTTGTATCTGGTCAAGAGGGCAGGGCTCCTGCAGCTTTAACTGTTGTGATGAAGAGGGAATTTCACCAGGTGCTGCATGCATACAAATGACACCTGTTTCTACACAACTGTTAAAGATACAGGCACCCTGTCCTCCTTTCCATATGGTCACCCTAAATTACATACTTCCTTTCGTAGCTGCATGCCTCAGTGTTATACAGCAGTAGCAACAACTTCAACAGTGCAACAAAAACGCAAGAATAAAACTTTCAAAATGATACAATATTAAATGTTAAAAATGTTTTAAAATGTTTAAAAATATTAAAAACATTGAGGAGCCAGCCTTGAAATAATAATCAACCAATAAAAGCTTAAATGCTTGCTTAAAGAGGAAGGTCATAATCTGGTGTAGTAATGAACAGGCCAGGTAGATCTCTCTGGAAAAAGGTTTCCACAGACAAGGGGCCAGTGCAGAGAAGGCCATACCATTGTAGGGAGTAGCGCCCAGAAAAGAGTTATGCTTCTATAATAGGGTGCTCTTAAGCATCATTAATAACTAGTAATGTTTCATATTTGCCTATTGCAAGGACTCAGTAGGCCACAGGTGTTAAACTGAAATAATCCTGACGGCCATGTTTTCCATTTTATTAAATCAGGAGTGTCCAAATGTGTGTGCGTCGCGGTGGAGGTTGCTGGCAAAAGAAAGGATAAACTGCCTCACTTCTGTTGCATTTTGGGGGTTAGGGTGACCATATGGAAAGGAGGTCATGGCTCCTGTATCTTTTACAGATGCATAGAAAAGAGAATTTCAGCAGGAATGATTTGTATGCATGCAGCACCTGGTGAAATTCCCTCTTCATCACAACAGTTAAAGCTGCAGGAGCCCTGCACTCTTTTTTATCTGGTCAAGAGGGCAAGGCTCCTGCAGCTGTAATTTCACCAGGGGCTGAATGCATACCAATGACACCTGCTGAAATTCCCTTTTCTATGCAACTGTTAAAGAAACAGGAGCCCTGTCCTCCTTTCCATATGGTCACCCGGGTGTGATTTTCAGAGGAAACACTTACCTGAGCTCTTCAAAGCTCCATCTCGCTAGAAGCCACCTTTCCCCAGTCATGCCCGTCAGAATGAAGCATTCTACTCTCTATTTTCTTTCTTTACTTTCTTCAGGGTGTAATCCTGTGCTCACTTTTCTGAGAGTAAACCCCCATTCAACTCAGGGGGACACACTTCTGAGTAGATATGCATTGGATTGCACTGTTAGACTGCAACCCTATACTCACATACCTGGGAGAAAGTCCCATTTTCACTCATTGGGGCTTACTTCTTGAAGTCTGTTTTTCACTGTTGATGCATTCTGTGTGTGTGTGCGGAGGGGTTCTTTTTCTATTATTTTCTACCCTTTGTCTTCATCCCTATTACTCTTCACTGAGTTTGACTCCCAGCTCATAAATGCCTTAAAATTGCTGTTCCCCCATTGCCGAAGCAGCCAAACCCAGCCTTCCAAAATGGATATAAAGGGCAACTTGCCCTACTTAATCCCACAAAGACTTTGCCACCTCTCTCTCTCTCCTCCTTACTTTCCCCCCTTTGTCCCCCCACCAGCACACAAGGCTTTCACTCTCCCATCAATTTGCATGCTGGCAGTGTCTCACATTCAGGTTGGCCATGAAGCGATTGGCAGCAGCAAAATACTGGGGGGACAGGGACCGATGTCAACTCTCCTCCATGCCTCTGAATCCAGGGAGGAGAGGAACAATGGAGACACAGGCCGTTTCTACACCTGCCTTTTTCCCAGGGATCTTCCCAGGATCATCCCTGTGCATGCAAATGACACACAGGAGATCCCAGGAGCAGGCAGGGACAATCCCTCTATTTTCCTGGTATAATCCTTAGGTGTAGAAAGGGCCACAGTGACTCAGGCATTCTGCCATCTCTACCTTCATGCCTGCCCTAGACTATATAACCCGGATCCCCCCAAACAACACAGCTATATAACTGCTAGTCAAGGAGCAAACAGAGACCATGCCTAGAATAATTTACTAGCGTTGCCTTTAAAAAAAGAAAAGAAAAAGAAAGAAAAGAATGGAGTCATTAACGTGAGTTAAGCAGGCCCTCCAAAGGGTGGCAACAGCATCAGCAACAGATGCTGTAATTATAGCTTTTTATTAGTGGATGAAACTAGCACGGCAACAAAAATACAAAGCTAATTATGGCATTTGCTTCACCTTCTATCGCAAGGGCCTTGTCCATTGAGCAACGCGATGGTCATCAGTGCCTTGCTGGCTGGGCAAGCGTCATGTGGCAAGTGCCACTTAGGAATGTGCTTGCGGTGCACCGGTGGCATTTATATATATATGCAAACATTTCCATGACTGTCCTGGCCATCTGGAACATGAGAGCCCTCCTTCCTGAACACAGATTCCAAAATTAGATTCTAAAATTAGGCTGTATTATAGGAAAATGACAAATGCCTTTTATAGGAGGATTTATGCAACTGGAGTGGGTCCCCATCTTGGCCTGGGTATCATAATATTGGCGACATATTCCCATGGGTGCCTTCGATCCAATGACTTTATAGGAGCTTCTTCACAGGCACACTCAGAAGGGGAGCTGCGTTTGGCCTGGTTATTAAGCCCAATGCATGAGGAGGCTGTTGCCGAAAACTCCCAGCTCATAAATGCCATGAGATTGCTGTTCCCCCATCGCCGAAGCAGCCAAACCCAGCTTTCCAAAATGGATATAAAGGGCAACTTGCCCTACTTAATCCCTCAAACACTTCGCCACCTCTCTCTCTCTTCCTCACTCCCCGCCCTTTGTCCCATCACCCAACCACAGGGGCCTTTTGCGATTTCTTTCATCTGCTTCTGTTCAACTCCTGTGAGAAGCAATGTCTTGCTCCTCTTATCGCCCCGCTCCTGGATGCAGCCCAAGAAACTACAGCTCCTGTTCAGAAGTTTCTCACCCCAGAGGAGGCCAATGCCCTGTCAATCACACCCTTTGCCCTCCTGTAGGCATGGGGCTGTATTGTGGAGGAGCAGGTGGCTTCAGCAGCAAGAGCATTGGCTCCAGTGGACCCCGGCTTGTCACCAGCACCAGCCTCCCCAGAAAGGGGCGCCCTGCTGGTGTTGGTGCCACTGCATACAGCCATCATAGTGCCGGATTCAGCCACAGCTTCATGAACGCCGGCGGAGTTGTTCCCGGGGCAGCGCACATCACGCCTGTCACTTGCAACGAATCCCTTCTGCAGCCTCTGGACTTGGAGATTGACACCACCGCCCAAGCAGTGAAGTGTCAAGCCAAGAACGAGCTCCAGAGCCTCAACAGCAAATTGGCCACTTTCATCGACAACGTGAGTTGCAGGTGGGAAGGAGGAGAGTGGGTTTCAGTGGCAATCTATTGGGGGGACATAGCTAAATGATTATGGTTAAAGGGAACCGGAAGGAGATCCTTGATGCCACATTTTAAGCACATTGCAAAAGGGCTAGCAGTCCAATCCAGAATGACAGGACCCTGTTGGCCTTAGTCTTGTGAAGATAAATGTGCAAGGCCTTGACGTTCTTCCACCATAATTCAGTGGGTGCTGGGCACATGACTTGGAGCAGTATTGATCAAGACTTTGTCATAGGGCTCCATCACAACTATTCCCCCTCCTCCTCTGGTTTACCTCCAAGTTTTTCCCCTCTGTTTCATAACCGCATCAAGGGCTCCATCATACACTATCCCCTTTCATATGGGTTTTCGTTCGTTTGCTTTTCAACTCCACCCTGCCCCTTCTCTTTCCTCTTCCAGTTCATTGGTTGTGGTACTCTGATGGGTGTGGCTCTTTCCGCCCCCTCACTCTGGCTTTGTTATCTAGCTTGTAACAGCAAATCTGTCATACCACCTGCAACTAAGGGTGGATTTTGCAGTGGTCCTCATTTTTCCAGTTCTAAGTTTGTTCTATCCTGGTTCTGGTTTGATTTTTTTTTTTTTTTAGCCCACATGAAAATACAGAAGACTCCAGGTGGACCAGATTTGTCTTACAGGGTTGAGGTTCAACACCCCTGGCCTATTTTTTAAAAATAATTTATTTGCAAGTATGACAATTTTAAGAGAGAGAGAGAGAGAGAGAGAGAGAGAGAGAAGGAAGAACATATCATGGGACATATCCATACATAATAATAATTGTTTGTTTAGACATTTGAAAATAGTAGGCTTTGCTCCACACGCTAGTTGATTTCTAAGACGTAGATCCACAAACATTTCCTTTTGGGATTCAGGTCCAACTGCTGGAGCAGCACAATCTGATGCTCAAGACGAAATGGGATTTTGTGCAAGAAAGGAAACGTCACAAAAGCGACATGGAACCGCTCTTCAATGAGCAGGTCAGTGTCCTCAAGAAGGAGCTGGAGTGCATTGAGCGAGAGAGAGCTGAGCTGCAGGCTGAGCATAAGGCCTCGGAGCAAATTTTGGAGGGCCATAAGAGGAGGTGAGCTTTAAACAGTGCCTAGATTTTTAAATAGCACATTATCTAAAGGGTGGTGTAATAATAAATAAAATGCATTATTTGTATGTATGCTGAAAGTCACAGATAGGGTGACTATATGACCAGATTTGCCCGGATTTGTCCGGGTTTTTGATGGCAAATCCGGGAGGGGGAGGGGAAATCCGGATTTTTTTTCCAAAGAGCAGCTCTGATGGGAATTAACAAAAATGCTTATAACTCTGTCATTTTTTAAGATAAAGACATGAAACGCAGCACAGTGGTAGCTCTTAGGAATGGCTTTAGTCATTCCAAATTTGAAACAGATCCGTTCATCCATTGGTATTTTAGGATTTTTTTAAAAAAAATGAGGTTTTGAAATTATTTTTAAAATCGTCATTTTTAAAGTTAAAGAGATGAAAGTTGGCACCATGAAAGCTTTTAGGTAGAGCTTTAGCCATACCAAATTTGAAACAGATCCGTTCATCCATTGATTTTTTAGGATTTTTTTTTAAAAATTGAGGTTTTGAAATTATTATTTTTAAAATCGTCATTTTTAAAGTTAAAGAGATGAAAGTTGGCACCATGAAAGCTTTTTGGTAGAGCTTTAGCCATACCAAATTTGAAACAGATCTGGGGGCAGTAGTAAACCCTGTTAACAACAACTGCAGCTTGCAGTGAGTGAAGATACAGTCAGAAAAGATATTTGAGGGAAGGGGAGAATGCAACACACAGAGTATAGCAAAACTTCAAAGTACAGCAAAACCTACAAAAGTAGGAGTGAGTGAAGTTAATTTCAGATACATTGAATCTCTCACTTGTTCTTTATTTCAGTGATTTTAACATTAAGATGTTATGTAGAACAGATTTGTCTTAAATGTGTGCTGTAAAATCAGACATGTGACCAAGGCTATGTTCGGGTGGGCACGCCCCCTTGGTACTGGACACGCCCCCTTGGGGGCGACCATGTTGTCCTCCTTTTTGGTTTCCAAAATATGGTCACCCAAGATAAGACATATTGAGGTGGCGGAGGAATAAGATTTTCCACATGACATAGAAATCTTAACACAACTGTACTGGAGGCACATGGACCTATTCACCATCTAGTACTTTTCTCATATTCCCCCACCTGATTGCTTATTTATAGATAATATCCTTTGAAAGGTTCCTGGACTCTATGAGCTTCTCTGCATGAGGCTGTTAATAATTGCTGCTAATCTACTTTAGGTTTTGTCACTTAATTGAGATCTGAGCACCACACAAAAAATACTTTCTTTCCTGCTTTTCCACTACATAAGCTCTAGGTGGCACTGAGGTGTAGCAGAATAGCACAATTGCACACATGGAACAAGAGTTTCTGCTTTCCCTTTCACAAATAATACCACAATTTCCCTGTTCTACAAAAAAACAACCCCTCACCAACAGTGCTGTTTAAAAACAGAAGGAAACTTGAGGGTCATGACATTGGAAACAACAGTGTTTAGGGAATGATTAATGCACAGTAAATGTCAAGCCCAGGCTCAATGTCTCAAAAATGTGAAGTACAGTAAAGACTAAAGAACCTCCCAGCATGGCAGAGTCCCTCATCACTACCACCAAGTGGTTAATGTTTCATTTTGACATTTTTCACTGATGCAAAGAGTATTTCCCCTCATTTAATTAGGTACGAAGAGGAATGCAATAAGCAAACATCTACAGAGAATGAATTTGTATTACTTAAAAAGGTGAGCACAGCAATATTTTTGTTGGAAGTTGCTATTTTTCTTACTATCTATATTATCTATTATGTATATCTATCTTATTACCTATTATCTATACATTTTTTTTAAAAAAAAGGTGAAATCAACACAAGTTGATCCCCCCCCCCCCCACACACACACATGAGTAGATTATGGCCATGTTGAGCTGGTTTTCTTGTCCAGATTGTGGGCTTCTTCACACAACCATGGGTTTGTTTTTTTAGTATTTTCCAAATATTTCCCCATTTTTTTTCTATATTGTTACCTGAATAATAATGGAATTCATCCCCTCGCCTTCTAAGGGCGCAATTCTATGCATGTTTAGATAGAGAGAAGTCCTACAACTCCCAACATGCCTCCAAAGAACTTTGGGGAAACAGGAAGGCTTTGGAATTTTCCCCAGACGATTCTGGTATGCTGTGTTTTTGAACTCTATGTCATTGGAGAAACAATGACAAAAACGCAACAGCAGATCTTTCCATGGCCATTGAGGTTTTTTCCTGTCCAAATATGCATGGGATTACACTTTAAGATATCATACCTTCAGCTTTAAGCTGGGAACCCTCCTGAGAAATTGTGTTGTCTCTTGCGGCTTCCTTCAAAATCACTCTGAATGCTTCAACTCAAGGAGCATCGCCTAGGACACTAATTGCCTATGGCAGATCTACCCTTGGAATAATCCTTCTGCTCGTGGCCGCGGGAAGATCCATTAGTGCATTTTTGCCATTGCTTCTCCAGTGACAGGGAGGTCAAAAGGGCAGCATGTCAGAGAGAGGATCCAAAGCCCTCCTGTTTCCCTAACACGCCTCTGAAATGGGGTGCAGGAGCTACCCCAGCCTTGGAAGTGGCATCGTTTATTTCCCTTCCATTAAGAACATTAAAAATAAGGGTG
The DNA here is from genome assembly GCF_023053635.1 of Elgaria multicarinata webbii. Taxonomy (NCBI): domain Eukaryota; kingdom Metazoa; phylum Chordata; class Lepidosauria; order Squamata; family Anguidae; genus Elgaria; species Elgaria multicarinata. Next base: position 27,544,970 of record NC_086173.1, read on the forward strand.
GGGGAGGCTGAAAAAGGCAAATAAAATAAAATAAAGGAAAATATGTACCCCCACTTCTGCTCTGGCAGTGTGAGCCTAATAAGGTATAGATAAATTGATTGTTCATCCACAACTTCTCCTTCACTAGCCTTGGTTGGATCACTGAACTCTATTGACCTTGCGTCTGATAAGGCAAAATCCTGTTGACAACTTTCTAGGGATGTTCAGAACTCCTCTGAGAAACCTTACAAATTTTACTGAAGTCCTTCTGGCATCTCATGAAATTCCTCTCAGAAGAGGAAACCCCCCCCCTTCAGATTCCCCTGAAATGTTACTTTAGGTGAGATTTCCATGGCATTGACCCTTAGGTGACATTCACATTTTTGGTGTCCATCCCCATCTTTGGCCAAGGCTAGATGGGGCGATATCTTGGGGATCACCCTGGGATCATCCCTGTGTGTTCACATGATGCACAGGGGATCTCGGGAGCAGGAAGGGATGATCCCATATGCAGCCTTGAATCTCTGTTTTTGCTTCTTTTAAATTTTGTTTTAACTGTTTTATTCTGTTTTTATTTTCATTTTATCTTGTACACCGCTCCAAAATTTTTCAATGGGGAGCGGTATATAAATATTCTAAATAAATAAATAAATAAATAAAATAAATAAATCCCTCCCTTGCCCCGGGATATTGCCATATCCTTTCCCCCCACTTTCCCCATGGTCTTGGGATGATTCCGAGACTGCGGGATCTGTGGCTGGTCATCATGGTTTGTCCTGGCTCCTTGTGAGTAACCACAAGGAGCCAGGAACTGGGCACGGGGTGCAGAGCTCCTCAGGAGCTCTGTGCCCATTGGGGGTGGGGTGGGGTGAGTGGGTAAATATTTTTTTATTAAAAAAACCACCTACATTTTGCACAGGAGTGCTCGTGCGCTCTTCTTCGGTGAAAACAAACAAACAAAATGGCAGGCGCGATGTCTTGTTCCTCCCTGGATGTCACGCACCACATATAGACAGAGTGGGGGATCCCATGATCACCATATCGCGAGATCTCCCCCCCCCCCCATACCTCTACACCTGGTAGGTCTAGACATGCCCTCTGTTTCCATCCTTTCCTACTTCACCATGTCCTAAGGAGACAAAATCTGGCACAACACAATGTGGATTTGTTTCTTCTGCAGGATTTGGACTGTGCCTTTTCACACAAGGCAGAACTGGAAGCCAAGGTGGAAAATCATATGAAACACATCAGCTTCTTGAGACGTATATATGAGCAGGTGATAAGATTTTCAGCTGTTGTTATTAGGCTTTGGCAGTCTTTTCTCATAAAAAGATATTTAAAACAGCAAGAGGAGAGGCATTTTTTTCGGCAGTCTCTCCTAAGGAGTCTGTGGTGTCTCCCTTCTCCCAGCAGTAGAGATGGATGAATCTGTCAATTTTGGTTTCTTTCAGTTCCTCATTTTCTCCATTCTTAAGGTGATTCAGCCCAAAGATTGAGATTTTTTTTCCAGTTTGCATGCAAACTCATACACATTTTTGTTCACCTTTTTCTTAACACATGCATTTTTGTAAGCAATTTCGCCTAATACAGACATTTCTGCAAGAAATTTCCCTAATATAATGCATTGTAACATTATTTTCACTAGTACACATTTTGTATGCATTGTTTTAAAAAAAAGAAATGGAAAACTCCATTGCAACATTTAGAGAAGTGTCAATGTCCAAGGATAACTGAGTTTTGGTTTGAATATTGGTTCAAAAATGCAAAATTAGATAAATTCACACTAAAATACAAACTGAACAGATTTGTCACCCATCACGGTCCAACAGGGTACCTCTGCATCCAGTGGACTATAACTGTCATGCTGAACATTCTATGTCTCAGCAAGTCCATCCCTCTCATTATAGGCCTGCCCTTTAGGGCAGGGCTGGCCCTTCTAGGAGACAGAGTGAATCCCCAGCTCAGGTGGCAGATTAGGAGGGGCAGTGGCAGGCAGTCTCCAGGGCCACCCAACAAAGTCACAATTTGAGGAAGGAGTTTCAGGGTCACCACCTGTCCAATCTCTCATCTGAGGGGTGGAGGAGGGGGAGGAGAAGGAGGAGGTGATCAGGGCTGCAGTGGCACAAGTTCTCACACTTCAGAAGGACATTTTGTCCTTCTGAAGTGCTTCTCCCATGTCCCTGGTATGTGGCTGATCTCCAGCAGGAGCAGAGCCACTCATTTCTCTTCTCCCAGGCATTTAACAGCATTTAACAACATATGCTAAGTTTGTTTGTTTTTAATGGACCCCAGAACTGTTGTTGTTAAATGGATACTGTTGTTTTTATATGTTTGATGGTTTAAAATTTTGTATATTTCTTTTTAATGTTCACTGTTTTTAACTTTTGTAAACTGCCCAGAGAGCTTTGTCTATGGGGTGGTATATATATATATATGTAATAAATAAATTAATTAATAAAATATTAGAAAAATTGCTCAAAAATGTATATAGTAGGTAAAATGACATTAAAATGTATGCATTAGGAGAAAAGCACACAAAAATACATACAAATTTCCAGGTCCACTTAAAAAAAATTGATAATATCAGACTGATGTGGAAATGGGATGAACTGAATTTAAGCCTGGAAAAAATAGAAATCGAGGGATACCAAAATCGGCCATCCCTAAATTTAATTCTGAATGGAACACAGCGATAAATGAGCCATTGCATTCCATGTTACTGCAGGAAATCTCTGAGCTCCAGAACTGCATTTCTAACACGTGCGTCATGGTGCACATGAACAACCGTCGAGAGCTAGACATGGGCCGTACCGTTGAGCAGTTCCGGCGTCAGTATGAGCGCATTGCTTCCAGGAGCCGAGCTGAGGCTGAAGCTTGGTTCCAATGCCAAGTAAGCAACTGGGCAGATCTTGTGGGCTCCGTCAATCCTTATCCTTGTGACCCGTCCCACTTCTTAATCGGTAATTTTGCTTCTTGTGGTAGTATCAAGAGCTCAGGACCACAGCAGCGAAACACTGCGACGATCTGCATTCTGCCAAGGAAGAACTTCAGGCTCTGACCCGTGTGGCTCACAGGCTGGAGTCAGAAGTTGCCAATGTCAAAGCTCAGGTGAGTTTCATGGATGGTCCATATGGAACACCGGGAGCTGAGGTTGCAAATCGGAATATCAAGTACAAGTGGGAGAGCAATTCTCAGAAACTGACTCACACATTTTGCAATCAATGTTAAGGGCAGATTCATATATTTCCAACTCTTCCATGTAAGTTGTTTCCCTTTGGTCTCATTCCATCCCACTCGGATAATGTTCAGGTACAGGTACTCTGGAGTTGGGGCCAATTAAGATCCCTCCTAGTTGGCCTATGCTTAAGTTGCAAGGAATTGGAGCAGTAGTACTGGGAATCGGGTGAGGACTAACTCTTCCTCTGCATTGACCTGATTTGTATTTTACTTCATCCCAGCACTGCTGTGTACCTTACTAGATAAAGCATACGTGTATGTTTTTCCCAGCAGGGCAAATGGCAACTTGGGGGAAATGTAGATCAGGAAAATGACAGGATAGGAGAAATTGTTCACCCACCCTGTCCTAGCAGCATTGCTCTGATCAAATTCACAGCCCCCGGTGAATTTGATCAGCTTGTAAATAAAAATATGCGGTTGGGTTCAGGAACTGCCTTCTGTGAGAGTAAGGGAGTTTCCATAAGAAGAAGGGATCCTTTCATGGAAGATGCCCCTACCCAATTTTGGGGGTTTTCCCCAACATAGCACAGCTCACCCCATTCAGCAGGGTCTTCTGACTCTGTGTAGCAATTTCAGGGGGCTGGAGGGGCTGCCACGAGAAAGAGAGGGTGGGGAGCTCTACAACTCCCACTGTAGTGGATCCAGCTTAAATCTAGATCCAACTTGAAGAGATCAGGGGATCCAGTCACCGATCTCTCATGTCATGTGTAATTTGGTGCCAATTTAGAAGATCCAGAAATCTTAGTATGCATGAGCGCCACAGGATAACATTGCTTGAAAATAGGAATGTCAGAAAAATATGCAATGGGTTCAAATGAGTTTGCATTCCTTTGAATCCAACCTGCAGATTCAGCAGCAGACTAACTTTTTCCAAGTTGTGTAGATTCCATGGATTCATGGACCATTTTTTTCATGTTTAGGGGGATTTGCACTAATTTGCATTAATGCTAATGCACGTTAGTTAATTTGTTAATGTGCATTAGAACTAATGCAAATTAACACAAGTAGAACAAAATTCTGGTTTTAAAATTTCGATTCCATCAAAGAGTGGATGACAGAAATAAAGATACCTAATAATAAATTTATTATTATTATTTTTAGTATGCTTTTAGGATGTTTTTTTAGGATGTTTTAATAAAGTATGCTATGTTTTAATCAGTATTTTATGTGTTTTATACTTACTGTTGTTTCCCGCCTCAATCAAAATGGAGAGGCGGGTAAGAAATAAATAAATTATTATTATTGTTATTGTTATTATCCATGAAACACAGATGGGGCAGATTTTTCAAAATCCGTACATCCCTACTTGCAAATGGCTTCTCCGTGTTCCACATGGAGCCAGACTCCAGCCATTTCCAGGAAAGGGCACGAGAAAATGTCCTGTATGTTCTGCATCCACAGCGTTCCAAACTAGAAGAAGAGGTGGCCGGAGCTGAAGAACGTGGACATGGAGCCACGAAGGATGCCAAAGGCAAACTGGCTGATCTGGAGGAAGCCCTGCGCAAGGCCAAGACGGACATGGCCTGCCAGCTACGGGAATATCACGAACTGATGAACATCAAACTGGCTCTGGATATCGAAATCGCTACTTACAGGAAGCTTCTGGAAGGAGAGGAATGCTGGTAAGTGTAATTTATCCCCGGGGGGGGGGGGGATATGGCAAGCTATTGTTTCCAAAGGATGTGTCTGTATCTAGATTTTTGGATTTGAAATGAAGTGAATCATTCACACATGGTGCGAATGTGCCCAATTTTCTGAATTTGACATTTGATATCTTGAACTGAGACATTTAAAGAGAGAGTTTAGTACCACAGATTGACGGTTGTTTATTGTCTTCTATCAAAACATGGGTTTCACCCCAGAATTCAGCTGCTGGCTTATCATCATCATCATCATCATCTTTATTATGGTCACTGACCAGACTTTAGACATACAAAAGAGTAGGGAGAAATTACATACAAATTTGAGAAATAATATGCAACACAATCAATTCTGGAAAGACCTTATTCTCATAGCATTCAGAAAGAATTTAGCAAAAGCCTTGATTGTGTCTCTCTCCTCAGTGGCCCTGAAGCAATGAAGGAGTGCATTTATTTCTAATCTGGTATCAAGGATCTGGATTGTAAAGTGGACTGTTATCACATTCAGCTGAACATGATTACAATCCAGGGGAGGCCGGTGGCATCAGTTCTGGTGGAGCCGATACTCCATTCTGGGTTTTAGCTACATCCAGCTAGAAGTCTAAAAAAGCTATCCAAGGTGCTGATCCCTACCCCCAATAATGGGTCTAGCATCTTGGACTGCTCCTTTAGACTTCCGGCTGGTGGAAATCTGTATCCCACTGAAATTGGAGCTACCAGTCTCCCCTGTTCCAAACTCTTTTCAGACTTTCTGGTCCAACAGAGGAAGGTTGAGGGGGGGCAGGAGGGAATAGGGCCTGCAGTCATTTCTCTTTGTCCTCTCCATTAATAGACCTTTAAAAATCTAAATACAGCTAGCAGTCAGGTCAATAGGGATTAACATGAATGTGTGAATCAGCCCTAAGAGACCCCTTGAACCAGCTGTTGATGCAAACTTTTCTTTCCTTTATTTCCTCTAGGCTGAATGAAGGGGAGCGTGCTGTAAACATCTGTGAGTAGCTTATGCACCGAGATATTTATTAACATGAAACATTATCCAGTTTTAATTGATGCATAGATCAGTGACTCAGTTAAAACTCCAATGGTCAATTTGATTCAACTTAACATACAAGCTTGCCTAGGCCTTAGGATCTTCCGGAGAGGCCCTTTGTTCAAGACCACCACCATCAGAAGTACATTTGGTGGCAATGTGTGTGAGAGAGTCTTCTCAGCAGCCGCTCCCAGGCTGTGGAACTCCCTCCCAAGGTTCACTCCCTCTCTTCTATCTTTCTAATGGCAGGAAACACTGCTTTATTCAAGAAGGTATGTGGCCCATAAATGGGTCTGTAGGTTGGATGCTGTTTTTATTCTGCAATTGTTATGTTTTAATAATAATAATAATAATAATAATAATAATAATAATAATAATAATAATAATTTTATTTGTTACCCGCTTCTCCCTCTGGATCAAGGGAGTTTTGATCGGGCACAATGAGTTAATAAGTTTTGTTTGTTTTAAGATATTTTAAATTGTTTTTCTAAGCCACCTTGAATACCATTTTTTTGGTAGAAAGGCAGGGAAACAATCCAACAAATACATACATAAAATAAAGAAGATTTCTTAATTGAGTGATGGACTTGATTTCCATCCCTCCTAACAATGTATGAGAGCTTCAGAAACCCACCCCCTACTTTGCCAGCTTAGAAACATAAGAAGTGCCTTGCTGGATCACATTGGGCCTGTTCAGACAACACCTTAATACTTGCTGGCTAAGGCTTTTTGGTTAAGCAGCAGGGTTTAAGGCATTGTGTGTGATGCATTTTGCTAAATCCTGGTCACTTTCTAACCCCAGTCGGACTATCTTCACTAACCCTGTTCTGCAGCAGGGTTAGTGGTTCTAGCCCTGGCTTAGTCTTATGTGATCCCGCTGGGGTTAACAGGCCAAAATCATAGAGCTCGGTGGCAAGAGCAGCCTAAGTTGCCTAGGCTGTTCTAGCCGGCAAGCTAGAACTCAGCTCCTGATTGCTGATATCACGCTGGTTGCCATGTCACGATCTCAGTGCCACCAAAATGACCACCAGAGTAAAGAGTGAACCGCCCAGAGAGCTCCGGCTCTCCGGCGATATAGAAATGTAATAAATAAATAAATAAATAAATAAAATAAAGGAAAGCAGGTGCCCCTCTCAAAATGGCGGTGCACTCAGGACGGCACCGCTGCACTCCTAATTGCTCCAATTCTGCCAGTGACTATCCTGGCTAGTGAGAGACAGGCTGGGACACATATTCCTTAGTGGGAATGGGGGTGCCAATCACTGTCTTCAACAGTGGGCACTCCAGAGTTCATACTGCAGAGGACACTGGGATATGGGGTGGAGCATTCAGAGGACTCAGGAGCTCAACTGAAAGGTTTGTGGTTAGTGTTTGGTTTAGGAACCAGGCAGGGTTTACAGTGTTGTGTGTGACAGCACGGTTTGTATTTTGTGCTAACCCCAGAAAACCACAGGGCTTGAAATGCCACCTGAACAGGCCCATCAAGTCCAGCATCCCACCTCCAGCACTGGCCTGCCCTAAATCATAACTAGGGCTAGGGATACATGGGAATTTTGTTTCAGTTCAATAAGTATCAAAACTTGCCCTGTGTGAAACTCCAAATGCGAATGCTAACAGGAGTGTATGTCTTGCCCACAGCCCGTGTCTCCTTGAGCTTGCGATCGAGTAAAAACCATGAACTCATTAGAAAAATGTTTACTTTCGGGCACAATCCTATTGGATCCACCCTGGATACTCATAAGCCTGTGAATGCACATTTTCATGATTGAGACCATAGCTAGACGGGACTTTATCCCAGGGCGAACCCCGGGATCATCCCTGTGTGTCCACATGATGCACAGGGGATCCTGGAATCAGGGAGGGATGATCCCTCTCTTGCCCCGAGATATAGCCCTCCCATTTGGCCCTGGTTTTTCCACGGTCCCGGGCTGAGCCCAAGACCGCGGAATGTGTGGCCAGGTGCCGCGGGTTGACCTGGCCCCGCACCCATTGGAGGTAGGGTTGGGGGAGCGGGGAAAATAATTTAATTTTTTTAAAAAACTTACCTTTAGCACACGAGCGTTTGTGTACTGCTGGTCCTTTAAAAAATAAAAAAATGGCAGACACGACGCCTCTCCTGCTGAGGTCGTCATGTGTCATGTGTAGACAGAGGAGGGATCTCACGAGATTTTCCCTCCTCCGTCGTGGGATAGCAGGTAGGTCTAGCTAAGGCCTGAGTCAATGGGGGGTGGAATGCACATGTGGTTGCATGCTTTAAAAATGCACACCCAAATGCGCACTTTTCCTATTGGAAAAGGAAATAAAAGACTTTCACATTCAGGAACAGGGACTAGGTGAATTTAGATTCAAGATGGAAACCAGTGAACCTCAATGGGCTCAAGTCTCACAGATTACCCCCATCCCTAACCAGGTCTGATGGAAAGAGGAATCTGATGTTGTTTGATTCTAACATTTGTAATTGGAGGTATATTGTCTCAGAATATGGAGGTTCCATGCTTACTTATTATTATGACTCACAGGCCATGAAAGGTCTATCCTGCATGGCATCATCTTCTTATATACCTAGATATCTCATTGTACAAGCACCATATGAAAGCATAGAGAGTTTCCATATAGATATGTCTTTATTCTAGTAGGAAACCAAAGCCTTAGCTAGACCTACCTGAAAGTCTGGGGCAGAGGAGGGGAGACCTCGCGTTGGAATTAATGCGAGATGTCACCCCCTTTTACACGTAAGGCGCAACAACCTCAGGAAGAGAGGCGTTGCACCCATTTTTATTTTTAAATGAAGAGGAGTGCACAAACGCTCGTGCGCAGAGGTAGGGTTGGGTTTTTTAAAAAATAATGTCATTTCCCCGCTCCCCCCATCCTACCCCCGAGAGCACTGCGCCCCATGCGTGGAGCCGGCTCAAGCCGCGGCAACGGGCCACATCTTCCGCGAGCCCAAAGCAGGCCCAAAGTATAGGGCTGTATCCCGGTGCCAGGGAGGGATGATCCCTCCTTGATCCCAGGATCCCCTGTGAGTCATCTGGATGCACAGAGACGATCCTGGGGTTCTCCCTGGGATAAAGGCTGGTCTAGCTAAGGCCCAAGTCGGGATTCTCAACAAAATGTAAATGTGTGGTTCTCTTTTCCCTCAGCTGTCCAGAGAAGTGAAGGGGCATTAGTTCATGATAGCGGCCCACACCATGGGCCGGGATTCACCTCTCCATGTGGAACCCCCCACAGAAGTGAAAGTGTTTGCAGCAGCGCTAAAACCACCTGTGGCAGTGGCAGCACAACCACAAGAAGCATCCAGACCAGTGGTGGAGATGCCCTCAGCTCTTCTTGCCCAGAGGCACATGTTGCTCATCATGGTTTCAGTGGTGGAAGTATGAAGAGCACCACCTTGCGCTTTGTGTCCACTGCCTACTCATGTGGAGCTTCACGTTGAAAATGAATTGGTGTAGAACACCACCGTTTCTGAACCTGCTACTCGAAATACCTCCTTCGGTCATTGCCAAGCAACAAACAAGGGCAGGTTATTGATTCCTTGTGGACCGAGAGGCAAACTATCTAAACCCTCACATGAAATATCTTTTTTTGGCCTGAAGTTACTGTCTGACTAAGGGCGCTTTCTGACATTACCTCAGCAGAGTACAAACGGCTGTGGAATGTCTCATTCATGTCTGGTAATACTGGAAGCCCAGGTTTATGTGGGAGGAATCTACAAGATGGCTCCTTCCCACACCAGCAGAGTCTTGTTTTCTGAGAGGTTGACACTAGCATGGAAAGGAATTGCATTGCTACTGGCTCCTTCTATGAGACCTCTGACATTGCTGGTGCAGCATGGGAAGTAGACATACTGCAGCGGATCCAACATTGCTGAGGTAATGTTAGAAGGGGCCTTCAGAGTGACTATGCTATGCACTGCTTTCTGGCTAAGGCCAAAGCAACCGGGCCAGGGATGCCTTGGTGAAACTTTCTGGAACGTCTCTGGGGTATACAAAATGTTAGAAAATAGTAAGCAAGCAGAACTCTTTATCCAGCCCGATGAAGATTTCCAGATAGGGCTGGATCTACTTTGTGCCACATTGAGCCACTGGGCTCAAGCGGCAAATCAAGAAGGGTGATGAATCATGCAGTGGCAGCAAATACCCTTTAAAAGGACTTTAACTCGCTTTGCTTGCTTTAAACCAGCTTTCTGCAGATGTTTTGGAGTTCAAATACCATCAGCACTAATACCATGGCTAATGATCAGGAATACTGGGAGTTGTTGTCCAAAATACCTGGGAGGCACGCAGTTGGGGAAAGCTGATTTAAGCAGCATTTGCCACCAGTGCCGCAAAACAGGAGGGACACAAATGCTACCTGGACCCACCTTGCCCACAACCGCAGAGTCTGAGGAATGTCCAGACGTTGAGGGGTGACACTGAGGGGTGAGATGGCATCAGAAAGCCAGACATCACCCTCACTGCTGAAAGTGTTTAAAGGCGAGTGGGGAGCGGAGGAGGTGTCACCTTCCTCAAGTGTGGAACGCCTTGCGCTGACCTTGGTTCTGGAGAACTTGAAAGCTTGCTTACTATTTTGTGATATTTTGGCTGGCTCTAATAAATATATTGCCCAATTGTGGATTTGCTTTTTCTGGTTAAAGCATTCCTGTTCTTTTGATTTCCTTTCTTCATGTGCATATTTTTCTCCAATAAAGCAATTTCACCAAGAGTCAAGTCCCCCCTACATGGCTACAAGTGTGGGCAGGCCGTGGCCGAATTTGTTTCTTGGTCAAAACAGGGAAGGATTCAGTGGCCCTAACATGTGGAATGGAGGTGGTGGTGGGTGGAGCAAATGCAGTGTAAGATAGCTGGGGTTAAATTAGCAACAGCCAATCCCCTCCTCCAAAAAAAAAAAAGGTATAAAGGACCTGATAGGCTCCGAAATTCATGTGAAAGGGAAGATCTGTCTGTGGGGAGGGGGGGAGGAGACATGCATCTGATAAACCTACAGTCTCAATGCTGTTGGTAGATCTCCATGTTCCATATAATCAGGATAACACTTTTAGATCAATGATTGCCACACCCGCTGGTACAATTCTAGGAGACTTCCAGTGTCAGAGGATGAGGCAGAGCTGGGATGCCGGTATGCTCTGTTGTCCTTTCTCCTACAGTGTCAGAGGACAAGGTGGAGCTGGTATGTTCTATTCTCCCTCTGTGGTCCATTATTTTTCAATGTCAGAGGACAAGGCAGAGCTGGGATGCTCTACCCTCCCTCTGTGGTCGTTTCTCCTCCAGAGTCAGAAGACAAGGCAGAGCTGGGACGCTCTACCCTCCCTCTGTGGTTGTTTCTCCTCCAGAGTCAGAAGATGAGGTGGAGCTGGGATGTTCTATCCTCCTTCTGTGGTCCATTATTTTTCAGTGTCAGAGGACAAGGTGGAGGTGGGATGCCAAGCTGGGGACTTTTACAGTGAAGGCATCTGCCCCTTCCCATGGCCCCTTCCCATGGCCAGGCTGTAGCAGAGGTGTCACAAATGGTAAAGGGAGAGCAAGTGTGTGGGTAGGGCTGGCACACTTTGGCATAGAATTAGGCCCTCTCTCCTACCTGCCACCCCTGTCTTGTTTTCCTTTCAGCTCAATTAACTAGAGACAAAATTCCCCCAACCCAGGGGGCCGGAGGAAAAAGGCTTCATACGTACAACGAAGCACAGCAGAATAACAGTTTTAAGCTTGACTTGATGCGGCACGTGTGCGATTAAGGCGGGCCACCACTTAGAAAGCATTTAGGAATTTCCCCCTAACCTTTCTAGCACTAGGATGAGAACATGGTTTCAGGAGTGTTGTAAGTCCGGGGTGGGCAACTGCGGGAGGTCTGAGGACCATTTTCACACACACCCTCCGGGTACCTCTTCTGTGCCATCCCTTTGGGTGGCATTTTTTAAGACTGCTGTGGCAGCTACTGAATATAAAGAGGGTCAAATTTAGCTTGCAAACAAGCTAAATTTGAAACTTTTGGTGCTCCATAGCTGCTATAGATGTATCCCTCCCCGCACAACCCCCCGGCCCACCATACACACAAACACCTTTTCCCTGAATTTGGAGGCAGCAGGGCTAGTCGCCCATCACTGTGCTGTTGTCCACCTCTGTTGCGAGCACTGATCAACTATCGTAAGAGAACAACCAGTGGATAAAGAAAGTTGTTAATCTCATACCTATCGAGGTGCCCCCTGAGCCTAAGTGGCAAAGACCTCGTGTGCTTAATAAAAGTTGAGGGAAAGGCAGGCTGCCTATCTTGTACATTTATGGCTAGAGGCATTTAATGTATTCAAGGGCAGGAATAGATTCTGGGCATTGGAAACAGAACACAATTTTGTGTCTGTTCAGGGTTCCAGATAGCCAACCTTGTTGTAGGCTTCCCCACCCCAATAGTCAGTCAGCCTGTATATCCTCTTGTGTGTGGATGGTTCTGTTTTGGCTACATAAAGAGCCACACTCAGATACGTTTGCTATTAGTATATAGGATCTGGACTCATATTAAAACCCAAGAACAACACTTCGTAAAATTAAATACTACTACTACAACAACTAATAATAATAATAATAATAATAAGCCTTATATATTTGCATGAAGCTAAAATTTCACCATATTGGAGTTATGTGCCATATAGGTTTATTAGAAAATACAGAACATAACCAAAGAGAAAGGCAAACCACAATGATAGTGGCTGGAAATCCTCAATGAGATCTACTTGGAATAGTGAAGAATGAATGCAGTTGCAAATCGGTGTAGCTAGCTGACAATGTGGTAAATCAGTTGGTAAAGGCAGATTTTCACGTCTGTATTTCCCCTGTGGATGTGCATGGAATGACAGGAGGACGCTACCTGCCACACAGGATTCATCATGACATGCAATCCGCATGCCATGAGACCCCTTCTTAGCGCAAATGGCAGTGGCTTTCAAGCTATGATCGTGGGGAATCTCTGCAATCCTAGGAAGTTTAACAGCAGACAAGTTTAATTGAAAGACAGCTTCTCTGCCACTACAGATCCCCACCCACTGCAAGGGAGTGTTGGCTATGTTTGGGTCACATTCTTAGTGGGGATTGTGGCATGGGGGAAAGTTTGGATCCCTGCTTGCAAGCAGTTGGTAGGCAAAAACGATGCATAATATACAGATGCACCACTCATATTTGGACATGCTCCACATGTATTTTGTAACCAGTCGTGCAAAGCTGCCTGCAGAAAGGAGCATGCAAAGTGGCCCTAAAGGCTCTTCTAGAAGGCTGTGGCTCTCCCCGCTGAAGCACTGAGTCCCCCCTTCAGAATGCTCCGCTTTTCTTTTAATATTTTGTTCTGAAAGAAGTGGAAGTGGACACAAACTTGACGTTGGAGCCTTTTGTACTTCCGGCGCTGTACACGCCGACCGGCAGGCCCAATTCGCCGCCACCAGTCACAATACTTCTTCCTATGCCAGTGCCACATACTCCGCCACCGTTGCTCACAATCCCTCCGCCTCTGACGACGGTCCTGCTGCTGGAAGTGTATCCCCCTCCGATGCAAGGATCAGGATCGCACACAACTCCGCCCTGGGTCCGACACACTGCTGCGTCAAGAAAGGAACAACACAGTGTTGATTCGAAAGCAGAAAAGCTGCAGGAGATCCATAACAAATAAACCCAATACTACTTACAGATATTCACGGGGCAGACATCACCACACAACCTGTTCAAAGAAAATAGGACAACGTCTCACATTTCCATTGTATTATGTGCATGGATTGATAAATCTGCCTGCTTGGTTTCTCTGTTTCTCATTTGTCCAGTCTTAAATTTGGTTTATCTAGGATGACCATATGAAAAGGAGGACAGGGCTCCTGTATCTTTAACAGTTGCATAGAAAAGGGGATTTCAGCAGGTGTCATTTGTATGCATGCAGCACCTGGTGAAATTTCCTCTTCATCACAACAGTTAAAGCCACAGGAGCTATACTGCAGCTATACTAGAGTGACCAGATTTAAAAGAGGGCAGGGCACCTGCAGCTTTAACTGTTGTGATGAAGAGGAAATTTCACCAGGTTCTCCATATATACAAATGACACCTGCTGAAATTCCCTTTTCTGTGCAACTGTTAAAGATACAGGAGCCCTGTCCTCCTTTTCATATGGTCACCCTAGTTTATCCTGAATTTTGATCTTCTTCTTCTTCTTCTTCTTCTTCTTTGCATGAAAATTCATGAACGTTGTTGGGCACATTTCTCATCACACATGTAGTTTTTGCATGTGCGCCTACTGAATTTGCACGGGTTTTGCAAGCAATTTCCCTAATGCAATACATTTTTAACATTCATTCCCCTAATTCATGCATTTTTGTGCACATTTTTTGTTCAGAGAACTCCACTGCAAAATTCAAAGAAGTGTGAATTCTGAGCGTTAACTGAGCATAGTAGTACAAAAGTGTAAAATTAGGTATGTTCATATGAAAAGGTGAACAGGATGGATTTCTCCCCCATCCGTAACCATGTGTACTTTCCATTTCATACCAAAGCAATACCCCCTTGTCCATGGAGCTCAGCAATATTTGGGTGATAGCCCCCAAATATTGCAATTTAAAGCAGTTTTTGCATGGCGGCCCCAATGCGTGTTGCCAGGCTGCTCTTAGCCCATCCACCCAAACAGGAGGACTTCCTAATTTAACCCACCTGCTCTCCTCTCCTTCCAGCAGCTTCCTGTAGGTGGCGATCTCAATATCCAATGCCAGCTTGACATTCATCAACTCCTGGTACTCCCGCAGCTGCCGGGCCATGTCTCCCTTGGCTTTCATCAGGGCATCTTCCAGCTCCGCCAACTTGCACTTTGCATCTTTGAGGGCCATTTCCCCATGCTCCTCAGCTTCTGCGATGGCAGCCTCCAGTTTGCTACGCTGCAGAGATGAAACCCAGAGGCTTTTCCTGACACATTCTCATCTATCAGGCCTGACAATATGAGGAGCATGACTAATTTTAATTTGATGGTTTCAGTCCAAAAGACCCACAGCTGGGACTGGATCACAAGAGCAGGTTATATTTGTCTAACTACTGTGCCGTCTCAAATATTGGGGGATGATCCATCCTGCCAGGCTGCCTAGTAGATAAAATCCTGTTTCAACTCATCACTATCATATTTCAGGGGTTTAGTATTATTATACTAAATAATAATGGTGTTTGAGTCAGTTGTGTTGAGTGCTCCTCTTTTCCCTAGGCCTGAACCGACATCCCCCCCATCTTCCATGCATTTCAGTAGTTTTTTTAAAAAATAAATAAATAAAACAGGCTAAAATTTATTATAATTGTGGCAGACGCCCAGGCACAAAGCTGGCCCAGACTCACCTGGCCTTTGGCACTGTCAATTTCAGACTTCAGTCTTTGAATCACACGATTCAGTTCCATGATATCGTTCTTTGAGTCACGTAGGTTGTCACAGTGTTTGCCAGCTGTTTGCCTCATCTCTTCATACTTAGGAAGAAAACATCTGATGTGAAAAGCCTCCTAGCCTTTTCCATCATTTCTAAGATTGCCAGAGTTTTTAATTAGCTAAGCTAACACTCTTCTGTTCTGTCTTTCTTTCTTTTTCGGCCCAAATAATGTCAGTTGTACTGAAGTTTACTAAAGTTGCACTAGTTGGATCAAGGGAAGATGTGATTATATAGTTGCATCATTCTTGATGGGAGTTTCTCTCTCTCTCTCTCTCTCTCTCTCTCCCCCCCGCCCCCACCAATCCATCCCTTCTTTTCTTTCTTCTATTCACCCATCTATCTGAAATGCACAATGGAATTCTAGATACCAAACAGTAGAGTGACCACATGGAAAGGCGGACAGGGCTCCCGTATCTTTAACAGTTGTATAGAAAGGGGAGTTTCAGCAGGTGTCATTTGTATGCATGCAGCACCTGGTGAATTTCCCTCTTCATTGGAACAGTTAAAGCTGCAGGAGCCCTGGCGTCTTTTGTGCATCCTTTCTTGCAAAGAAATCTGAATCTCACCTTGCACTGGTACCACGACTCTGCTTCAAAGCGGCTCCTGTTTGCGATGTCTTCATATTGGGCCCTGACATCAGCAATGATGTCATCCAGATCCAGGCCTCGGCTGTTATCCATTTGCACAATCACTGAGGTATCTGAGATGCAGGCCTGGAGTTCCTGGAGCTCCTGTATGGAATGGGTATGGGATTCATCAGTCATTTGTGACCAGGCCACAGAAATAATAGCCTCCCTATGGTGTCATGTGGGCATGACCTAGCAGTGAGGGATTTGTTTGGATGGTATAAGATCAGCAATTGGGCAGGGCTGGGTGAAGAACCAATTCCCCCCCCCCCCCCGGAAAGATCCCTCCCACCTGAGATGATTGGCAGAGGTCCTTTGCCTTTCTAGATTAGGGATGAAATAGTAATGCAATAACATTTACATGAAATATACAAGACGGCTCAGGACTTATTTTCCTTACAACTAGAATTGAGTAATTTGTTTTCTTTAATTCAAATTTGGGTCTAATCTACACCAAGCAGGATATTGCACTATGAAAGCGATATGAAAGTGGTATAGAAAAGGCAGGAGCCACACTACTGCTTTATAGTGTTACTGAAGTGCACAGACAACTGTTGGGGCCCATTGACACATACCAATACCAAATACCACTTTCAGAGTGCTATATCCTGCTTGGTGTAGATTAGGCCTAGGTGAAGAAGGTTGTAACAGTGCTTTAAATACTTCTTTGATTTCACATATTTAGACTTCAATTGTCCTCTTGAGAAAGAAAGGGTTTTTTTTGGCATGTCATAACATCTCACCTGTCAAGATATCTCTGTTAAGATTCATCTTATGTGTTCCTTCTTTCTTTTTATCACTTTTTAAAATGAACTTTTTTTTAATGGAGCACATGGTGTACTGTAAAATAGGTCATCCCCTTACCGCCTCGTACAAGCATCTCAGAAAGCTGATCTCCTCAATTATGCTTTCCACTTTGGCTTCCAGGTCAGCCTTGTTCATGTATATGCAGTCAACATCCTAAAGATTAGTTAAAAATATAATTAGATGGGGATATTTCATTTATTAGATTACAGGCTCCTAGAAAGAGTGTTGGTCCATTAGTAGAGTATCCTGACAATGGGGACATTCTGCACAAAGGAGCAGGAGCACCTGGATCTCCACCGATTCCAGAAATGTTTGGGATAGAGACGATGTACATACAATTGTAATTTATTGGGCGGTTCACAGAAATTAAAACCTCAAAGCACAGTGTAAAACAATATAAAATATACAAGCTTAAACTACAATATAGAAATACAATCAGAATAAAACCTAGCAGCAATGCAGAGATATAAAATGCAGATTTTGAAAAGCAGAGCTAAGTTAAAGTGCTGGGAAAGTTAAAAAACAACCAAACCAATGTCTTCATCTGGAGCCGAAAGAAGTACAATATAGGCAAACCTCTGTAGGGAGCTTGCTCCACAGCTCGGGTGCCACAGCAGAGAAGGCCTTCTTCCTGGTAGCCATCAGCCTCACACCTTTGGCAAGGGGTCCTGGAGAAGGACCCCTGAAGATGATGTTAGGGTCTGGGCAGGTGTATATGGGGCCTTGGACTTCTGCCCCAATGCTTTAACCTAATGACATCACTGCCTGCCTCTGCAATCCCACCCCTCCATCCCAGCATGCCTTGTTCCTTTTCTGAAGAGGGTTAATATTGTATTAACTCTAAGATTCTGATGTAGCTCTACCTATTCAGGTTGCCCATTGGTTCTCTCCAGTCTACCCTGGGCAATAGAGGCAGAAGCCTGTGTGCAGCAGTTGCTGGGGAACAAGGGTGGGAGGGTGCTGTTGCACCATGTCCTGCTTGTTCATTCCTGGCCGATGGCTGGTTGGCCACTGTGTGAACAGAGTGCTGGACTATATGGACCCTTGGGCTGATCCAGCATGGCTCTTCTTATGTTCTTAACTTATTTTAACTTGTGTGGTTATTTAGGGGGTCTCTTTACCTGCCTGCCTGCCTTCCAGTTCTCCCTAGGTGATGGTCTGGCACAGCCAAGCTCTCCATCCTGAGATGGTTAGCTCTGATCCTTCCTCAAAATTTGCAACCAAGCCTGAACAATGTTGAAACTAGAAGTGTGTGTTGGGGAGGGTGGGGTGATTTCAGCTCCAGCTCCAGTGATATCTCTGCCTTTGGGTAAGTAACATGTGAGCAGATATTCTGTATATCAAAACCGGAAAGAAGAGGTTGTGTTTATTTCTATCTGACCTTTTTAAGGGTTACGAATTCATTCTCGGCACACGTCCGTCGGTTGCACTCCTCTTCATACCTGTTGAGAAAGTGAAGTAGTTGGAACCTGGGTCATAGGTAGCTGGAACATCATGGCAAATGTCTTTGTACAGTAGCTGGGAAAACTCCGAGCTTCATGGCATTAATTAGCACATAGCTGGTGTTTTGTATAAGACTGGGAATGTTGCTTTGGCTAGGAATGGATTTTTAAAAAACTTGGTTCGGGAGTCTGCATCCTTCAGTCCTTGCCATACCAGGTTGAAATAAAGGTAGGAAGGGGAACAGCGAAGAACCAGTAGGGGGCAGTAGCAAGCAGTACACAGGCACCTGCCAGGGGAGGCCGCTACACTTGTATTTAAGGAATCCCAGATAAGTACATGTTCTGCTGCATAAGCTCTCTGGGTGGAGGCTGGTGTCTCTGATGCCAGTGGGGCTATGAATCCGCTCTGCGTTTCAGTCAGAACTCTAAAGGAGCTCTCCAAATTACTGAACCCTATCCCCAAAATGGGTCTGGCACCTTGGATATCTCCTTTAGACTTCTGACTGGTTCTGACTGAAACTGGTTCTGACTAGGCCGCAGCCTAGTCTTCCTGTTTGAGTCCTCGGGCTCAGTTGAAGCAGCTGTGGGACCGTGGACGGACGCAGGTAAGGGAGAGGAGGGAGGGGGGTTTACCTGGCCCTGCCGCCATCGCAGCAGGGCCAAGTAAACCCCACTTACCTTTTTGGCGGAGCTCCGGATCGAGGCGAAGGATCCGCCTTCACCTCAATATGCTCCGCAACGCTCCGCGGGTCCCCCAATCCTCTTCGCCTCCGTCTTAAGGGTAGGCGAAGGCCCCCCGCTCCGCTCCTGCTTCTCCGGTTCGAGGAGAAGCGGAGCACATCCCTAATGGTTTCACAACGAGGTCCTAGTGGCAAGTGCAAAAGGACAGCTTAAGGCATGTAGCCTCAATGAATTAAGTATACACGAGAAAGAAGAACCAGCTGCAAGCGAGCGAAGGCCATAAATTTCAACTCTAAGGATATTTCACAGAAGATATCCTCCTCCTCCTCATATCTTTACATGTGCAGAATCTAAATGGACACCGTGTTAAGACTGGGAAGAAAAGATAGTCTATTTATTTCAGTCAGCAATGTGTGTCACTTATCTTTCAAAGTGTTTCATTTTTTAGGGGCTGATTTTGTATGTTATGTTTGGTATTTGGATTTTTGGTAACATGGCAGAGTCAGTGTCAAGAATAGGCATGGTTGGGCACGTGGCAAGGGCTCCCCGCCCCAGCAGGGGCCCATGGACAAGAGCCCCCTGGAGTTGCTCCTCCTCTTCATCCTAACAACCTGCTTGTTGACCTGATTCTCACTCTGGCCCAGACCATGGTGGTGGTGAGAAGGAGGAGGAGCAGATGCCACGGCCTCCATGCTCACCGGCTCTCTGCCTGTCAAGCAAGCAAGTGGGAGCAATGAGGAGAAAGAGGATGAAGAGCAAGAGCAGTTGGTGATACTGGTGGTAAGAAGACAGACTCACTGAGGGAAAGGGCCCATTGAGGGTATCCTGCCCAAGAACGTTCAAAAACCTCCTCCTCCTCCTCCTCCTCCTCCTCCTCCTCCTCTTCTTCTTCTTCTTCTTGTTCCTCCTCCTCCTCCCCTCCCCCTATTCCTCCTCCAGTGTGTGACTGTGTTGGGTGCGGGTGTATGCAACTTTAGAACATTGTGAGATAAATATAGGCCTCTACTTACTTTCTCCTGTAATCTTCCAAAATGTCTCTTGAGTTGGTCAGGTCTGACTCCAGCTTGCTTCGGTCACATCCATGCCCTTCCAGCTGCCGCCTCAGGTTATTGATAAAGGCATCAAACAGGGGCTCTATGTTGCTCCTGACTCGTTTCTGCTCTTGCAGTAAGCTCCATTTTGTCTCCAGCACCTTGTTTTGTTGTTCCAAGAATCGGACCTAGTTCCCCCCACCAAAAAAAGTCTCTTGTTACGATCAAAATTAATGCACTGAATCCTACACCACCACGTCCTTGCATATGACTATTTCTTCAGCTCCATCCCAAATCTGTTTACCCTTCCTGCATGGAAGCAGGATATTGGTATATGTGGAACACTCCTTTGCTCATTTTGTGCCACTTCAATTGCCATAGCTTTCCTAAGTAATTTGCTGTAGTTTGGTCAGGTGAGGTGCTGAGAATTTTGAGATTCCTCATCCCTTACCACAGAACTATGATTCTTTGGTTTCCCTTCAAGGAAGGAAGGACTGTTAAGAGAGTTTATCCATCTGTAGAGCACTAGTTATGTCCACAGCTCGAGTGTGTAGTTCGCTCTCCCTGTTCTTCCTGCTCCTGGATGTGTTTGCACCATAGCTTCTCCCTCACAACATTCCCTATGCAACACAGCAATCACTTCAAAGGGCTCTGTGTGTACCCACAAGATGTACCTATTTTGGGTGTCTTTGAAAGGGGACTGGACAAATTCATGGAGGATTAAGTTATCAATGGCTTCTAGTCCTGACAGCTATGTGCTACCTCCAGTATCACAGGCAGTAAGCCTGTGTGCACCAGTGGCTGGGGAACATGTGCAGGGAGGGGTTGTTCCATTCATGTCCTGCTTGAGGGTCCCTGGTCAACAGCTGGTTGGCCGCTGTGTGAACAGAATGCTGAACAAGATGGACCCTTGGTCTGATCCAGCAGGGCTCTTCTTACGTTCTTACCTACTCCACAAGCTGTATGGAACAATGGAAAATGTACTCGAAATGTACCACTTTAGCAGATGGCCAGCTTTCTTCCTCTGATGCAGGAACTAATTTATTTATTTTTGTTATTATTATTATTTATTTATATAGCACCATCAATGTACATGGTGCTGTACAGAGTAAAACAGTAAATAGCAAGACCCTGCCGCATAGGCTTACAATCTAATAAAATCATAGTAAAACAATAAGGAGGGGAAGAGAATGCAAACAGGTACAGGGTAGGGTAAGGAGGCACAGGGTAGGGTAAAACTAACAGTAGAAAGTAACAGTAGAAGTCTGCACAACATCAAGTGTTAAAAGCTTTAGGAAAAAGAAAAGTTTTTAGTTGAGCTTTAAAAGCTGCGGTTGAACTTGTAGTTCTCAAATGTTCTGGAAGAGCGTTCCAGGCGTAAGGGGCAGCAGACGTTCTGAACTGTATATACATTGGGAGCTAGCTTTGTATGCTACTGAGTGGTAGAGTCCATTCTTTGCATGTCCATTCTTTGATTTTTAGATTGTAAGCCTGTGGGCAGGGACTGTCAAGCAATAATTTTGTAAGCCGCTGTGAGAGCCTTTTTTGGCTGAATGGCAGGATAAAAATGCTTAAACAAATAAATAAATAAATGCAGCAGTAAGTGGGCGGTATCCATTGTTCGTGTAACATGAGCCCCATTTATTTCAATCGATGTACTTAAATAGGGCTGATATTGGATATAACCCTTTGAGCTCAGTTCCTTGAATCTTTAATGAACATTAGATAGTGTTGTACTAAGGTTGCATCACACACTTGGAAACAGCCCCCAAGCCCCTTCATCAATGGGAATACAGAATATTGATGTTATTTCCTCAAGTTAAGCTTTCATGACTAGAAAACAAGCAGACAGCAGCTTAAGTACTAGCAATTGGGCCACAACTTATAGCCACTTCTTAACCCCTCCTCCCTGCACAGCTGAGGTTGGAGTGTATGCGGTTGTCATGGTTTTGGTTGATGGTCCAAACGTAACATCTAATAAGTTTCTAGCAAGCAGACCGAATTTACAAATTTCCCAAAATATCCCCATGTACATGTTCCTAAACATTTTGTTGTAAAATGTGATTTCCTTCTCTTCACCCATTTGGGACATGTCAGCATGTTTTTATGACAAAGAGTTTTCTTCCTTCCTTCCTTCCTTCCTTCTTTCCTTCCTTCCTTCCTTGCACCAATCAAGTAAGAACAACTGAAATATCCACACAAAGTACCACACATGGAGTCTATGACCTCGCAACTCACCTTGTCAATGAATGAAGCAAATTTGTTGTTGAGGGTCTTCAGCTGTTCTTTCTCCTGTTGCTTCACCATTTGGATGCTCGGGTCAATGTCCAGATGGAGAGGCTGGAGAAGGTGGGGGTTGACCGTGACGGGTGCAATGCTGGGTGGGCAAGTCCCACTGACTCCTCCAACCCTGTAGCCAAAGCCAGTAGCACCATAGCCATGTCCAAGACCGGCACCCCCAAAACTGTATCCGTATCTCACAGGCCGGTAGCTGCCAATGGCGATTCTTGGCCTGCAGGATGCAACACCGCAAAGACTCCTGCTGCCAAAGCTTAACCCTCTGTGGCCCACGCCGCTGGCCCCTTTGTACGAGACGGTGCTGACGCCACTGTAGCGCTTCACATTCCTTGGGACAACAGCTGAGGAGGAGCTATAATTCTTGACGGCACCTCCACCACCGGCCCTAGAACTAACCCGATAGGATCGGCAAGACATGATGGCTGATGGACAGTGCAAGGAAGGCTGATATGACTGAAGGCCGTTGGTGCTGGAGCAGATCAGAGCGTATCCACAGGTGGCTCCTTCTCTCTGAAACCCGAGTTAGAACTTTCCCCCCTTTTTATTTGTGCGATGAGCAGCCCTTGATTGTCTAATCGGCCCCCAAATGGCCATTTAAATTCTATTTATTAGCTTGGGGTGTTGGGTAACCAGTTTTCTTCCCTGTTTTGCTGAACAGAGATTTGGTCTCTACTTAAAAGCACATCTACCGTAACTTCTAATTTAATGGCAGGGAAATCCAGTTCCATAAAAACTAGACTTGCAAACCTCCCTTTTTAATAGCGATGATTAAAAAAGAAAAGCCAGAGAAAGGGACTCTTTTGATGTGCTCCGCATCTTGTGAGTTAGGAATGGGGCGATTGCTTCATTTTATATGTGGGAAAAAGCAAGTATGTGGCCGGTTAAGTACAGGGTTGAGGAAACTGTGGTCCTACAGATGTTGTGGGGCTCCGATTCTCATCAGCTCCAGTCAGTCTGGCCAGTGGTGAGGGATGATGGGAATAGTAGTTCATCAGTATCAGGAGGGTGCAGGTTCCCTAGCCCTGATTAAGTGGATGTATCGGCCAGAGAATTCCTGGCGGGGGAGTCCATTCATACATGTGGTCAGAACTTGAATCCAGCTTAGAGATGGGGAAATCAGCAATCTTGAGCTCTTCAAGGTCCTTCCATTTCCATCTTGAAGTTCATCTCATTGCTCTTCCCAAACTTGGGCTTTTTTTTTCTTGAACGGGAAAGCTGCACGTATAGGTGTGCATTTTTAAAGTGCACATCCAAATACTTTCCCCCTATTGACTGAACAATGAAAATGCATTTTTTTCCAAAATGCACATCTCGAAAGGTGCAAATTATTTTGCAAAAGCATTTTTCGAACATGATTAGAGATGGGTGAACAAGCGATGTTTGAGATCAGTAGGTTCCTCTGAACATCATTTTGCTGCTTGTCTCATAAACGGGAATCGGCTACGTTTGCAATTGCTGCTTGCTCCGTGTGATCAGGAATTTTGCACAAATCGAGCAGCAATCGAATGGAAGATCTGTGCAAATCTCCCCAAATTAGTGCAAATCTCCCAAAACTTCATGCATATTCCCTAATTGGCGCAAATTCCCTCCATAGACTAAAGTGGAGTTGATTCAGTCTACTGAGGAAATTTGCACAAATCAGGAAATTTGCACAAATCAAACTGAGAATCAGGAAAGAGATGAATGTGAGCACGTGTTTGGCAACTTGCAAATATATTTGGTGGGCATGTGCTTGCACTCACACTGAGGATTTGAACAGGACATGATTTGCAAGCAAAAACAAAATTCTCAAGTGACTGCAAGCTCAGGACATAGGAAAAATGCACTTCCACTCATGTGCATGGTTGTGAATGGAACAAGTGTTGGCACTCTAAGATCTGAAACAAAATCCTTGTGTAAATAGATGAGAATCTTGGACACACAAGACAAAAGAAGACAACCAGAGTCCGTGAACAAATAACACAGAAACCCTGACTCCAATTTGTTTTGAATTATTTTGCATCAAGTAACTCTTTTGTTATGAAAGATCCTTCTTGAGAAAGGGGGACAGAAAACGGACCATACATTTAAAGATTTGTCCTCTTCTATTGCTTTGGGATGCAGAAATATGCCATAATAAATGTCTAGGTCTTTAAGGTGAAGTGTAAGAATTCTGGAGGCAGAATTCTTACACTTCAGATGTCAACCCGTGTTAAGACTTTACACCCAGCTTGTCTAAAAATGGCAAAACCAATAGAGGTCATAAGTGAGAAATAGGAAACAATATATGGGACACCACAATATACTTTGAATTTGATTATCTCTCCCCCCACCTCCACCCCACAATTTACTATAACTTTACATGGTGTGTCTGTCCAGGTGATATGATGGGAAATCTTTTAGAAATTTGCATTTGAACAGTGTGAATCCAGTATTAGGGGGAGGGGCATTCAAGAAGCAGCTGGACAACCATCTGTCAGTTATGTTTTAGGTGGATTCCTGCACTGAGCAGGGGGTTGGACTCAATGGCCTTATAGACCCCTTTCAAATCTACGATTCTATAGATGTCTACTTAGATGTAGGCCCCACTGAGTTCAATAGAAGTTACTGCAGGTAAATGTGTTTAATCTGCAGATGGTGAAACACAACATGCCCATTGCCTCCAACCACTGCCATTCTCATACCTTAAGTCTCTCACACTATTTCAGACCTCAGGTGTCCCCACATACCATGAGAACCGTGTAGGGGTGGTCCTGGGGAAATTCTCCTGCAAATGCCCAACCTCCCCACCTTTGGGCATGAGGAATTCCCACAAGCAAACTCCAAGCTTGTAAATGTAATTATAAACCTAATATTTTCTTTCCATTGTTTATTTCTGACAACAAAAGCAGGACAACTTGTACCAACCTGCCTGAATTAGCTGTGTTCACATCCAGTGAGCCAAGGGCTAGTCCTTGTAAGCTCCATTTGCACAGCTTTGGCACCCTTATGTCAGGCTCTGAAAACACTTGGTGATGTGGCTACAAAATGACTGCTGTCTATGTGTGCATGTGTGTATAGCAGAAACCCTGAGGCCCAACAACAGAAGGCTAGAGTGAGGGATGCCCTGGTCTTGTGTAATAATAAAAGAGGACCCCTGTCTATCCATCCATCCATCCATCTGGGCCATAGTACCAAGACCACAAAATCTAGATATCTGAAACTTGGGCCATAGCTAAATGGGGCGATATCCTAGGAATTGCCTTGGGATTGTCTCTGTGCATTCACACGATGCACAGGGCATCCCAGGAGCAGGGAGGGATGATCCCTCCCTTTTCCAGGGACATCACCCTACACTTCTAGCCCAGTTTTTCCGTGATCTTTGGCTGATCCCGAGACCGTAGAACATGTGGCTGGGCATCGCAGTTTGTCCTGGCTCCTCATGAGTAACTGTGAGGAGCTGGGAACCACACACGGGGTGCAGAGCTCCTCAGGAACTCTGTGCCCATCAGGGGTAGGGTGAGAGGAGTGTGAGGGTTTTTTTTTTTTTAAAAAAAAAAACATCAACAGGAACACTAACCTTTTGCTCACGACTGCTCAAGCGCTCCTTCCCCTTCAAAAAACAAAACAAAATGGCAAGCTCAACGTCCTCCTTCCCGCAGGACATCGCACGCCGTGTGTACACAGAGGGGGAGATCTCCTGATCACAAAATCGCGAGATCCTTCTCCCTCTGTCATGCTAGACCGCTAGGTCTAGCCATGGCCTTGATGTGCATACTAAGGGAACCTCAGGTTTATTTTTTAAAAAAACGTGTTAATTGATGTTAATTAATTTAAATGTGTCTGTGTCATCTTTAGCCACTAGAGCCAGACATCCTTAATGGTGCAATTCTATGGGTTGTGCCATCAATGATCATAAGACCCCAAACTTGGAGGCTTATGAGTATCCAAGGCAGGGTGGCAGGAGTGGCATAGGGGATCATCACCTCCTCATTCTTTTTCTCTACATGGGTTTTCCCTCCCCCCTCCATCTAGCTTGGGTGTTTCAGAGGGGGAAGGAAGGAGGACGGAGAGGTCTCAGGATAACATGTATCCTGGCATCTCCCATCTCCTGCCTTCCCCGCCCAACAAAACACCCCCTTCTCCCTTTCTTCAAGGTCAAATGCATGACCTCAGAGAGCAGCCACCATGGGCTTTCCCAGCGGGGGAGGGAGAGGGAGTTGGAGCTCTAATTCCCCCCTCTGAGGTTGAAACTCTGTTGAAATATCTTATGGACCCTCAGGCCATTTCTACACCTACCCTTCCCCCCTGAGATCATCTCAGAATCATCCCTGTGCATGCAAATGACACACAGGGGATCCTGGGAGCAGGCAGAGATGATCCCTCCATTTTCCTGGGATAATCCTTAGGTGTAGAAAGGGCCTCAGATGCTGTCTAGGGACCATAGTATTGCTCCCTAACTAGCATATAGCTTTACTGTCCATACAGTTTAAAGCCAGGACAGATTCGTAAGCGGAGGGTTGAAGTTATGCCTTCTTCATTGACACAGGGTGGGCAATTTTATTTATTTGAAATTATTTGTAGTCCACTTTTAAGGGTAGAACCCTGGGTCCAGCTCTCTGATAGCTGTGTAGCTTCACAGTATCAAACTAAGGGCTATTTACTAGGATAAGGGACAGAGTTATATATAGGGCTGTGCTCCACTTCTCCTTGGAAGTGGTAGAGGTGAAGAGGATCGGGGGAGCAGCGGAGCATTGCGGAGCGGATCAAGGTGAAGGTGGATCCTTCGCCTTGATCTGGAGCTCCACAAAAAAGATTTGGGGGGTTTACTTGGCCCTGCTGCTGCTGCTGCCGCCACCACCGCCCATGTGGCGATGGTGGCAGAGCCAGGTAAGGGGGCAAGGGGGAGGGGGTCTTACCTGAGTCTGTCGCAGCCCATCGCCGGCTTCACTAGAGCCCGCAGCTCAACTCGGAAGTGTAGGCCACAAGTGGGGCCTACAGTTCCTGGTTGAGCCGCGGGCTCTAGTGAAGCTGGCGACGGGACGGGACAGATGCAGGTAAGGGGGAGGAGGGAGGGGGACTTACTTGGCGCCGCCCCTCACCACTGCCGAGCTCCGATTCGGAGCCGGAGCTCCACAGCGGAGTGGAGTGGACCCTAGGCGGATCAAGGCTGGGCGGAGCGGGCCCGATTCGCAATTTGTGAATCTGGAAAAGAAGAGGATCGGGGGGTCCATGTACAGCCCTAGTTATATAACCGCTCCCCCCCCTCAGGAAAATGAAGTCCCACACTGTGCCTTTCCAACCCTTTCTCTTAGGACCAAATTGTGTGTGATGTTACACCTGACCTTACATTTAATGTATAGGGTTTTCAAAATGATTCTTCTTAAATTGGTATTTGCTTTGCGGGGACAATCCAAGGCTGGATTTCACACTGGGTTGGATCCAGGATCTGCCTTCTTCAAGAGGAAGGACTCTACTTACAGATAGTCCATCTGCCTGAGTTTTGGGATCCCCAAAATTCCCCCTCCCCACAGTTCAGCAGGGTCTACTGACCTTGTGTAATGTCTAGCGGGCAGAAGGGCAGCTGTGGCAAGGAGTCCATTTCTACCAGAGCATTTCTGAATCCAACCCATTATGTCTTGTTTGGCCTTCAGTCCCAGTTGTGTATGTCAGCTGGTTATGATTCTTCAGTGATAAGGAAAAGGCACTCTGTGAATTCTCAAAGGCATTTTAAAACAAAGATTATGAACTTTTCTTCACGAGGCATTTAGCATGGGTTCATCGTTCCCTACTCATGGTTGTTTAATGGATTCTTTAAGAGCAGGGAAAATGTGGTTATGTATGTGAAAGCAAAAGAAAATGCTTTTTCCACTTGTGCATTTGCAGTATTCTGCTATATCACAGAGGTTATGTAGTGGAAAAGCTGGAAAAGAAATGTTCCTCTTGCCGTGCTTGGAACTCAGTTATGCGACGAAACCAACAGCAGATACAGCGCATGAACAACCTACTACTCCAGTTAAAGTCCTTCTACTCCAGTTAAAGCAAGGCCACAGTTCAATGGCTCACCTCAATAGTAGGCCATTTGTTTTGCATGCAGTAAGTTCCAGGTTTAATTCCAGGGCTGGGAAAGACTCCTGTCTGAAACCCTGTAGGAAACGCTGCCAGTCAGTGTAGTAGACAATACTGAGCTAGAGGGACCAATAATAGTCTATTTTGGTAGACAGCAGATTCCCATATTGCTAAGAATCGGCGTTAAGGCTTGGCTTCATTTAAAGCAGAGCTAAGCCCTGGAGAGCTCAATCACACAAATGCATGCTTTTTGGGTAAACAGGGTTCTGCTTTCAAGCAGGCTGTATGAGTAGGGCCCCAAAATCACAATCAAAAGCACACGGCTTAGGTTGACTGCAGTTTTATTAAGGTGATCGCCGGAAATCAAAAAGACTCCAACGTAAGCACAAAGTTGTGGATGTCTGAAATATGTCTCCTTCCCTTAGCAGGCACAAACAATCATGCATGGAGCTGATACGTTTTGCTCGTGACAAGCAGTTCTGCTGCGTGTTGATTACGAAGAGACCATTCTGATTTTTATATTTGTTCCTATGCTCATATGCGTCATTGCGTCACATTCTGGTAACATTCATGTACTATGTTTCTAAAGATTAGCAAAGGAACTAATCTTTGTTCTCCAGAGTTGTCGATTTTTTTAATGAAGTACATAAAATAATCCTAATGCTTTTATTCCAGAATTGTAGCATACCATTATTTCTTGCTTTTGCTTTTGAATGAATTCTGGTTCCTGAATCCCACAGATTTTCACTTGTTAAAAGGTTAGATTCAGAATTCCCCGAAGTGCCAATATTTATTTCCAAAGTTGTGTTTGTTTTCTGTATTCTTTCAAAGGAAATCCTCAAGGAAAACACTTTCAGAGATGTCTTCTTCTTCTTTTTAACAAACAAAACTTGCCTATGAATGTTTGCTATAATCCCCCAACCAGAAAATGTTCCATATGTAAGGGAAAGGAAAGGAACCTCTCGTGCAAGCACTTGAGTCATTGCTGACTCCTAGAGGGACGCCTGCTTTCGCTGACGTTTTCTTGGCAACGGGGTGGTTTGCCATTGCCTTCCCCAGTCGCAGTTCCCTTTCCCCCAGCTAGCTGGGTAAAGAATGAGCAAATGTAGATGACTGTAGATGACAACTGTTATTTTAACGTTGAGAATGACTCAACCAGAGTTAGGCACTCTCAGGGCCGGCGCTACCATTAGGCCAACTAGGCAGCCGCATAGGGCACAGACCTCAGAGGATTGCAGTACTGACCTTTGAGGGTCACAGTTTTATACAAATTAGCTGTTTTAAGAAAAAACATAGGAAAAGGGAAATAATAGTTTAGAAACTCTTCTTGAACAGCTGAATCGAAGTTGGCAATTTATTTATTTTTGGTGGGGGTGTACAAGTACCTCACCTTGCCTAGGGTGCAAAATAGTCTAGCACCAGCCCTGGGCACTCTTAAAGGCAAAACTAGACATGGTGAGAGAAATCCATCACCGTTTTTCACTATTAATATTGTTTTAGAGTTAAAACAGCTCAGGATAGTGGTTGCACTGTATTGACTTTGCAGGGTGGGGAGGGGCTCTGGGATTGACCCTTTCTCCGTGCACTGTTTGCCCTTTACTTCCACACACAAACCGCTCCCACACACATTGCTGCTCACCCTAGAAGGGGAGGGAAGCACAGGAACTGCCCCATTGATTTCATTTGGGAGAGTATATAGTTAACTCACCTATTGAAATCAATGGGATTTAAATATGCTGAACATAAGAAGTGCTATGCTGGATCAGGCTGAGGGTCCATCTAGTCCAGCACTCTGTTCACACAGGGACCAACAAAGCAGGACATATATGCAACAGCACTCTCCCCCCCATGTTCCCCAGCAACTGGTGCACACAAGCTTACTGTCTCGGATACTGGAGATAGCCCACTACCATCAGGACTAGTAGCCATTGATAGCCTTCTCCAGGAATTGATCCAACCCCCTTATAAAGCCATCCAAATTGGTGGCCATCACCACATCTTGTGGTAGCGAATTCCATAATTTAACTATGCGCTGGAAGTTTGGCTGGATTGTGTCCATTATCTGTACCAAGTAATTAACAATTTTACGTACTGGGCAATTAATGCATTTTAATTACAGTCAGTGTTTTAGGAAAGGCATGAAAAGTTACAGTGAACTTTAGAAGATACATGGTTTATGAAAGACATGAAAAGTTACA
This sequence comes from Elgaria multicarinata webbii, assembly GCF_023053635.1. Lineage (NCBI taxonomy): Eukaryota > Metazoa > Chordata > Lepidosauria > Squamata > Anguidae > Elgaria > Elgaria multicarinata. Next base: position 27,575,384 of record NC_086173.1, read on the forward strand.
ATGTCCTTTAGAAAGTATATGATTAACAGGAGAGTAAACAGCAGTGGAATAGCATGATGTGAAGTGAAATAGATAGAATTTCTGCTGATGCAAGTTCTTGTCATCTATGGAGAAAAATAGGTAGCATAACTCTTAATAGAGATCTGTGTAAAGTTATCACTGGATATCAAGGGCTCAGCTACACCAAGCAGGATATTCCACTATGAAAGTGATATGAAAGTGGTATATAAAAGGCAGGAGCCACACTACTGCTTTATAGCGGTATTGAAGTGCACTGACAACTGTTGGGGCCCATTGACACATGCCATATACCACTTTCATACCACTATATCCTGCTTGGTGCGGCTCCTGCCTTTTATATACCACTTTCATAACACTTTCATAGTGGAATATCTTGCCTGGTGTAGATGAGCCCCAGGTGATAAAATGCTAAACAAACAAACCCACACAACCTTAATTTTCTTAGAAGAAGTCACATCACACAGAAAACTTCTTGGGATGTTGTAAAATGTACCCTCCCGTTACTGCCCATATCTTTAAAAAAATTCATGGATTTGAACTACACTTTAAAAAATACTCAGGTCTGATCTAGCAATTCTTGTAGACAGGAGAAGATCTAAAGTGCTCATGCAAAGCTCCTCAGTGGCTTCTCTGTTTACTTCTGTAGTGGGGAGAAAACTCTGCTTGCACAAAAGAATACAGGTACAGGGCTGCTTGTGGACAGGAGAACTTAGTGTATGCACTAGAACACATGTGAAAGAAGGGTTGGCGCCATGGGTAGACGTGGTTGGGCGCTTGCCGAGGGCCCATACCCCGGAAGGGGGCCACTTACAAGAGACCTGCTCCTCCTCTTCACCATTGCAGTTCTCTCTCCTTGCGCTCTAGTCCAGACAATGGTGGAGGTCAGAAGGAGGAGGAGCAGATGCCACGACCTACATGCTCAATGGCTCTCTTCCTGTCAAGCATACAACTGGTAGCAATGAGGAGGAGGAACAATAGCAGCTCATGACAAGGAGAATGTAGACTCACTGAGGGAGAGGGGCCACTGAGGATACCTTGCCCAAAGACCCTCTGATAGAGCCAGCTCTATGCTAAAGACATAGAGGCCTCAGCTAGACCTACCTGGTATTGCGCAACAGAGGGGTGAAGAGCTCGTGATATTTTTATCGCGAGATCTGCCCTGTTTACACGCAGCATGCGACGCCCTCGAAGGGAGAGGGCATCGTGCCTGCCATTTCCTTTTTTTTTTTGTAAAGAAACAGAAGATGCGTACGAGCGCTCGTTCATTCAAAGGTAGGTGTTTTTTTTAAAAAAATATTAATTTCCCCCCTCACCCCACCCCACCCGATGGGCACAGAGCTGCTGAGGCTCTCTCGGGGCAATCAACAAGCCGCAACACACACACACGTTCCGTGGTCTCGGGATCAGCCAAAGACCACGGAAAAAGCAGGCTCAAAGGGCAGGGCAAGATCCCGGGGCAATGGAGGGATCATCCCTCCCTGATCCCGGAATCAGCTGTGCATCATGTGAACACACAGGGACGATCCTGGGGGTTGCCTCGGGATATCACCCTGTCTAGCTATGGCCAGAGACTGAGCAACTTCCTGCATTCCTGAGCATAAAACAGTAAGTCGTGCGCAGTCTGCAGGGCTGTGCATGCTCCTCCCCTGCATGGACTGTGTCACATTGGCTGACACTGTTAATGCCCTGGGTCCACTGCAGGGACTTGCCAAGGGTGACTTCCAAAAACAGCATGCGCAAAACTTCAGTACCCCCACCCCGAATTTGCTCATGTTGGAAATTCTCTTGGAGCTACTGCTGAGGTTGGCTGGGCTTGGGGCCTTTTTGTATTGCGATTTACCTGGAAGACAAAAATCAGCTCAGCCTCTCTCAGGGCAATTAACTTCCTGGCATGCTTTGTTTAGGGGTGCTGCCTTTGTTGTTTTGTCCAACGGAAACATGATTAGGCCAGCTTTTCAAAACGGGGGTGTCCTGGGGTCTTCCTCCTTGCAAGGGGCCAGTGTGGACAGGCCTTCCATCAAGAGCCCGTGTCTTTTTTTCTTTTTCTTTTTGGCAAATGGGAGGCTGCCAGTTTGTCTGCAAGCACACATTCACCCACACCTTGTACAGGGAATACGTGCGCCTCAGCCTCTGCCATAGCTGTGAACTAGGAGAGTCTGCAAATACAGCTGACCGTTCACAAAACCATCGGGGAGGGAGATGTGAGATGACTCCCCGAAGCTACAGCTGAGCCGACATGCAAGCAAAAAGGCTTTTTGGGAGCATTCTGTGTACCTGTCTCCCTGACAGGGCTGCGGATTGAAAAAGCACAGGCCGCAGCCGGAATATATGACCGAGGGTTGCCAAGGAGCCAATTACACGTCCCCATTTACAATGTCCAAATGCTTTCACATGTGCACAATAGCTGAAAAAAAATTAAAGTCTTGATCATTTGGCACAGCACTTCTGCGCACACCCTTCTGCCAGCTTAGTTTGTTGAATTACGCAGGCCCTGCTTCACAAAACCTAGTGCCAATCAATGTGTGTGTGTAGTTGAGCCTGACAACAGGCCTGCGAGGTAGGTCAAAACCGCTTCCATTTTACAGATGGGAAATGGGCCCACGGTCGCCTAGCATGCCTGGGCAGAGCTTGGAACCCGTATATAAGCCTGACACTGCCTCCGCTGCACCGCTTCAGCTGTTTGGGCAGTAGTCACTCGTGCAAAAGCTTTATGAGCACACACAGATCAGGGGAATGACTCACAAAGAGGCCTGATGCAAGGTGAGAGAGAGAGAGGAACAAGCTAAATTGTTTTACGGCAGCAAGTTCAAAGCGCAAGGGGAATAATTAAAAACACGTAGCAGACGCAGGCAGAAGAGGGGTGTGTGCTGAAGCCTTCTCTTTGCTGCTGCTTCTCCCAGCTGTTTTTCTCCTGGCAGGAGCAGCTCCTGGTCTCTGACCCTCACCACCGCCACCAAGGGAAAGACAGTTGGGAGAAGGGTTCAACACTCCCTTCTCCTGCCTGTCCATCCTATGCTTTAAATGCCCCCCTCCAGCGCCACACTTCCTGTCAATTTGGTGTCAATGCAGTGGTTACATACGGGCTCCTCTCCACCATGTCAAATTTGCCCACCCACCCCCAACGTGAGGCAGCCCTTCCTGGTCTGACTTAGCTGAAGCCTTTAGCTCTGGTAGCTCTTTCGGGTTGTAGAGGTTTTTGACACAATCTTCATGCTGGAACTGCTCCCCCTGGCCGAACCCATGCTCCCAGCCAGCCCCCTCCCACTGCTGCTGGAGTTGAAGCTGCTTCCTCCAAGGCCAAGGCTTCCTCCGTAGCTGAGCCCCGCCCCGCCTGCAAGGCCCATGGCACTGCCACTGCCGTAGCTCATGCCTCCAGAGGAATGGACCACCGCTGCAAAGAGACCAGAGGAGAAGTTATAAAACAACAGCCTTTGAGCAAGTTATGGAGCAACAGCCGGCTCAGTAACAATGCATAAGCACTGGGATGGTGGAGCCTTCCATAGACACTGGGAGAGGAATTACAAGGCAGGGTGCCATGCACTTCTCACCTCCCTCCACAGAGTGTTCCAAAATGTATTTTCAATTCCCCCGAAGGGAGGTTAAAACACCCCTTTGTATCTTTTTTTAAAAAAACAAGAAGAAAGTATTTTGTCTGGCCGCTATGTCAGAAATAGATAGCTTTGTACTACTTGCCAGGCCCAAGACACCATGAACCCAGAAAATAGTTGTGTTTTGTTTTTTTAAAGGCTTTGACAAGTTCATGGAGAATAGGTCTGTTGTCCAGGAAGTGTGGCCATGACAGCTACAGTTGAAATCTTCATGTTTTGAAGCACTGTAAAGCCCATAAATATCAGTTGCTTAAGGACACTGAGAGGGGGCTATTGCACTTATGTCCCTGCTTGTCAGCCTCGTAGAGGCATCTGATTGGCCACTGGAGGAAAAAGTATGCTGGACTAGATAGGCCTTTGGTCTGATCCACCAGGGCTCTCCTTACATTCTCCTCTTTGAGGCAGAGGGCAAGATCAGACGGGCTTTTGGTCTGATCTTGCAAGACATTTGAATGTTCTTACATACTTATGGTATCTGTGGATGGTGGAGAACCTCCGGCCTGCCCTATCTTGGACTATAACTCCCATCTTTCCTGATCAAAGGCCACAGTGATGAATATTGCTGTTCGGAGAACTTCAGGACCTACCACTGAAATGTTGAAATGGATTGGGGGATTCCTCCTCGGGCAAAACTACTGAGGATTTTGAGGAAAGCAAAAAGGTTCTACACTGTCCGATGTTGCCTAAAGCAGAACCTGAAGTAAATCTGGAAGCTCCTTCAGGTGAAATACCTGCTGAATGTGAAGGAAAGACACACACACAAAAAACTTATGCAAAGTTTTTGTGTGTGTGTGTGTGTGTGTGTGTGTGTGTGTGTGTGTGTAAGCTTCATCCAGCTTCCACATAACCCAGTTACAACTGTATTGATAGCCTATCCAGTTCTTTGGGTATTTTTATTGCTAACAAAACATTTGACATTCTTTTGCATTTGGAATGGAGAGAGGGAGGAACATCAGTAGTGTGAATTAATTAGGTGGAGAACCTTAGACCCAGGTGCCAAATCCGGCCTGCCTGGCATCCCACTCTGGTCCTCGGAGTTCCCCAGAAGACCCCACACCCTTTCCCCAGCTACTCATTATTTGATGGTCTCCTGACTTTTGTGTGTGTGTTCCCCCCCCCCCCCATTCTAAAATATTGAAATGTTTCTCCTAAGGCTTAATTACTTGCAATAAAAGCTTTAAGCTAAAATAGCCGGGTATTTTCTTTTGATTTTTGGTCCCGTCCCTGTTGCCTTCAGCTCCGCCCACCACAGGAATGCAGCCCCCAAGAGCTTCCCCGAAAAGGAATTTGGCCCTCGGTTCTGCACCCCTGTATTAGAGGATTGTAACTTTTATCTCATAAAATTTCTGCGATTGGCTTTTTTAATTACTTACAGACGTTGACTGCACCGACACCCTCTCCAGCAAGCCTGTCAAAGGAACAAACAAGGGGTGTTACTGCTATTGCTCCAATCAGTGCCTTGAAAGCACAGTCAGCATTATTCAGGAGCCGTTCTGCAGGTGTGTAACCATCGTACATACCTCATGAAAAATCACAGTTCTACCCTAGACCATTAAAGCATTTGCAAACATTTTGTTTTCTGTGTATAGTGAGATTCCATACGAGGTTGCAAGTGTGGAACGACCTTCTCCCATACAACCCTCCCTGCACACTCAGGTCCTCTGGGGAGAACTTACAGTCAGGCAAAACTAGGCTGACAACTGGTACCCAGAGGACCTTTCCTTCTGCTGCCCCCAGACTGTGGAAAGGCCTGCCGGAGGAGATTCATCAACTTCACCCTCTCACCGAGTGTAAGACAGCTATCAAGACTAGCCTCTTTCTGCAGGCCTACCCAGATGAATTTTAAACCAAGAATTTTAAGATGCCTTGATTGTTATTTTGAAATTGTATTTGTTTTATATGCTCTTTTAATTAATTTTATGTATTTGATTTATATTTGTATTGCTGTACTAATGTTGTTCCCCGCCTCAATCCAAAGGGAAAGGCAAGTAATAAATTATTATTATTATTATTATTATTATTATTATTATTATTATTATTATTAATAAATTTATTTTTTACCTGCCTCTCCGTTTGGATCAAGGCGGGGAACAACAGTAAGTAAAAAAATACATAAAACGCTGATTAAAAACATAGTACACGTTGTTAAAAAATCCTAAAAGCATACTAAAGTCATCCTAAAATTCCACTGGAATGATGATGATGATGATGATGCCACATCACTACCATGTCAAAATGATAGTGTGAACTGGTCTTTGGAGTGACGATGTCCTCAGGGTCAGCTCCAGGGTTAAGGTGAGGGGGAGCTCAGTGTTGACTGATGTGCCTCCAGTGGGAGACGCCATCTCTGTTTTCCCAAATGAAACGTCCAGGAAATTCTGTCAATCCTGGGCATTGTGGGTTTAAAAAAGATGTGTCCTCTTACCACCACCACCACCACCACCTCTGCAGTACAGCTGTGCATTCCACACTTTAACGCAGCCCATGTTGAAATACTTTTGCAACTGATGATAATCTGCCTTATTCAGCACCTTTACGCTGGGCATTCCACTCACCGGCTCTCCTCTCCTTCCAGCAGCTTCCTGTAGGTGGCGATCTCGATATCCAGGCCCAGCTTGACGTTCATGAGCTCCTGGTACTCCCGCAACTGACGGGCCATGTCCGCCTTGGCCCTTGTGAGAGCCTCCTCCAGTTCAGCTAACTTTATCCTCGCATCTTTAAGAGCGAGTTCCCCACGCTGCTCTGCATCAGCAATGGCTGCCTGTAGGCTGGCACACTGCAAGAAGGAATGGCAAATGTCTTGGTTCAGAGCAACATAATGACAATCAAAACCCTACATCCTGCTATTGGAAGTAAAAACATCTGGATTTAGGGATGTGCGATTCGGCGAAGCCTGAGGTGGCCGAAGCTCTCCAAATTCCATCTCAAAGCGTGTTCCAACCCGAATCCGTATCGCATTGCAAGCTTTGCTTTCTTTTTCTTTTCTCATGAAAATCCATGCCTATTTCTGTGCAGCTTTTCCAGATGTACGGATCAATTGTGCACACTCCGAAATGCATGCATTTTGAAATGCATGCATTCTTCACCCATAATGAAACCGCATTTGTGCACAGTTCTGAAATGGACTCATTTTGAAACATAAGCATTTTGGAAATGTACATGTTCTCTCACGATTAAAGCACATTTGTGCACATTTTTGAAATGTGCAAATTGTGAGATGTACGCATTTTTGAAATGTATGCGTACTGTCGAACACTCTTTCTTTTTCTTTTGGTCCCTAAATCACATTGCAAGCCCAGAAATGAACGGACTTTGACTGCAGATTGCATCTGAGGGCTCCATCACACCTACTTTCTTTTCCTGGTATGCATCCAGAATTCTGACCTCCATTTCATTAGTGCGGCAAACGCTGGTCCCTTACACGATTGCCACTATTGTTTGCTCTTGTGCCCGCCCCACCCCACCCCACCCCGCCCCTTCTCTTTCCCCCTCCAGTTCGTTGGTTCTTGTTGGGTGATGGACATGGTCGCCTTCCCCCCCTCCCTGCTCTGGTTTTATTGTCTAGGGTTTTATCGATTCAGCATTTAATCGGCTGGGCACCATTTCTGTGGGCAACACGGGTGGGGTTGGAGCAGCAAAAGCCTGATCCACCAGCTCAGCACAAATCCCTTCATTTGACCGACAGACTCAGCAAGGTGGAGGAGAACCTCCCTGCCCTCCTCTTTCGTCAGCAGGAAAGCAACGTAGCGGGAGGACAGCAATACAAACTTTTATTTTGTGTGGAGAAAATATATTGGACATTCTGGGTGGTTTTTTTTGTGGCGCGATGAAGGCTAGAAGGGATGGGAGGCAGATGACATTGTGAGGGAGACCCGCAAAAATCTGTGAGTGCCCAGCAACGAATGTGCAATAAAACGCTCGGCTGATGGAGCTCTGAGTTCATGTTCAGTCCAGAAGGTGCAAAATGAGTAAAATCCCGATCAAAAATGAACTGAAACTAATTTCCATGTCAGCAGCAGCAACACGGGAGGACTGCTACCAAAAGAAGAAAAAGAGATGTGTGACTACTGACAAGTGTTTTTCAAGCACTCAAGTGGTCTCAGTCTAAAAGTCCTTGGTGGCACCATCCACAACATTCCCCCCTCAGTCAGTATGCCAGCAATCCATTTGTTGGTTTAGCATGAAAAGTGGAACTATTTACAAGTAAACCTCCCCCCCCCCCCAGGTTATCCCATGATGCTGCGGTACCTGTTTTTTCACATTGTCGATCTCGGAGTGGAGTCTTTGGATCATGCGGTTCAGTTCGGAGATCTCAGTCTTTGTATTCCGCAGGTCATCTCCGTGTCTTCCAGCTGAAAGCTGCAACTCTTCATACTGTGGGGGGGAGGGGGGAGGGAAGAAACCCAACCAGGTGAATTTAGTTGAATGCCTACATGTCTGTTTTAATCTTTGGTGAAGAATTGTTGAGGAAATGTGTAAGTAAGGATGGAAGCGAATGTGTGTGGATGCTTCGTTTTGATTGAGCTCCCAAGATCGGCACTTTCAAATCCAGAAAATTCGCATTTCCATTTTTTGTGCAACACTGTTTTTAAATTTAAATGTTTGAAAAATTAGGTAATGGTGGTTCATTCAGTGTGGGACATTAGGGTGGAGTCGAGCACTCCAACCCTCAGCACAATGAGGAAGAATTGGCCCCATTCAGAAGACACCTTAAACCACGGCTTTTACCACAGTGGTTAAGACAGAAAGCCGGGCTGTGTTCAGAAGACCCCTTAAACCACGGCTTAGTCACCGTGGTTAAAGCCATGGTTTAAAGTGTCTTCTGAACACAGCCTGGCTTTCTGGCTTAACCACCGTGGTTAAAGCCATGGTTTAAGATGTCTTCTGAATGGGGCCATTGTTATTTAATGTCTATGTGAAGCCATTGGGAGCAGGAGACTTCGTCAAGGTGTCACCAGTATGTGGATGACATGCCAGTTCTATTTCTGTGTGACATCTGAATTGGGAGAGGCCGTACAAATTCTGAACCAGTGTCTGGATGAAGCTATGGCTTGGATGGGGACTATTAAACTGAAGCTGAGTCCTAATAAGTCAGACACCCTATGGGTGGGCAGTTCCCAGGTCCAGGAATTGGGCTGTCTGCCTATTCTGGATGGGATTGCACACACCCTCTGGAAGAGTAGG